>NC_052032.1:7423354-8722104 GCF_015832195.1 Motacilla alba alba | reverse complement strand
GAAATGGAAAAAAAAAAAAAGAAAAAAAAAACCAAACTAAAATCCTACTAATTTATTCTTGATCAGATCACTGTTAACACCAGGCTGCTTCCTGCATCTGCAGAGTCAAGTACCAGCAGGTTCTTTACTGTGTGTGCAGAGTGGTAATGCTGCTGTTTCACACAGTTTTACTACATTTATTCCCTCAGCATCTGTAATTCTGGGAGTCTGTTTTCTGCAGCAACAGTAATTCTGCAGTAATTACACTGGAAAACATCCCCACTCAGAGATGAAGGGCAGAAAGTAATTAGAAGTTTTTATACACAGATGGAGAAATGTCCACTGTAAATGTTTTGCTGTTCAGAGCTCACCCTTTTTGGAGGGTGGATTCTGCACTAAATGCTCAGAGTTTGGAAAAGCAGGAGCTGCTGACATGCTTCTCCAAGCTGGTAAATCCATCCTTAATGAGAATATTAAAGATCACAAACCCCAGTCATAGTAAAGAAGAGCCCACAAAGATTCTCTTACACTTGGTGATTTTGGGGGCAGATGGCTCTCTTGAGGGCTGAGTTCCTGGTTTTGTACTTCCAGGCAATCTTCTGAAAGATTAAAAAAAAAATCAGATTTAGTCAGAGTTGCCATTGCAAAGTAACTTCTCCCTTCAGCAGTTCTTCCAACAGAAGAGCTGTGATGTAACTGCAGAGTCCACAGCAGAACTGAAACAAGCCCAAAGCACTCAGAACTCCTCCTGTTATCCATCACAAGTCACTTCTCATTTTAACTGAGCCCTGAATCTTGCTCAGGATGGTGGAGTTCCCCACCTCCCTCAGAAAGAGACAGAGCTTTCCACTTCCAACTTCAGCAGGAGCAAAACAAACCTCTGCCAAGCAGCTCCTCTGAAGCTACTGTGAGAAATGTGTTAATTGTTATTTTATCCATCATTTGTCCCTGCTCCCCAGCTTGTGAATATCATAGCCCTTCACACCAGACCCTATTTTGGTGAAACTCCTCCTGCAATGATCAGGTGTTACAATATATATTTTTGAACTGAGCAAGGCAGAATAATAAAAAAAAGCCTTTTTGGATCAGTGCTGTTTGGTTTTAGTGAAAAATCTCCCATCGCAATGAATGAAAAGATCATTTAGATCTTCCAGGAGAGCAAAACACAATGGACCATCCTCTCCAGAGCTCTACTCAAGTGTTTTCCCCTTACTTTTAGTTGTCTGTGTATCTTCATCCAGGTGACTGTGAAGAACAAGCTGTGGGGCAGAAAACAGAGCAAGAACATCAGACCTGCCCCTCAGTTTGTAGGAACAGATAAAGGAATATAAAAGCCAGGACATGCTAGAACCAACCTCTCTCTCCCTGTTGCTGCCAGCAAACAGCAGACAGCCAGGAGTTACAGATTTGCTCATGGATTTCTCCTCCATGAATAGATCCAGCTTCCTTTGGCCTCCAGACAATGTGACAATCACTCCCTCACTGAAGTTATGAACTAAGTGAAACTCTTTACTACAGGTGGCCCCAGGGTAAGACTTATTTTTGCCTTTTCTCACACAAGAGAGACAATTAAAAGCAACTCAAAAATAATTAAATTCCCTTGATTTGCTTAGACTCAACAAATCTTGCTGACTAATGCCATAGCTTTGTCCTGCACTTAGA
This sequence comes from Motacilla alba alba, assembly GCF_015832195.1. Taxonomy (NCBI): domain Eukaryota; kingdom Metazoa; phylum Chordata; class Aves; order Passeriformes; family Motacillidae; genus Motacilla; species Motacilla alba. Next base: position 8,720,463 of record NC_052032.1, on the reverse strand, counting down.
ACTTCAGGACACAGGGAGGTTCTGTCACTGTCCTGCTGCCTCTGGACTTTTTGACTGAAATGAGCCTGAGCCATTGAAAACTGCTGATACCTGGGGAGCTGAGCACATGTGAGGAACATGAAACCATCCCAGAGGAAAGGGAAAGGTAAACAAGGAACCCTACTCACTTCCTGGGAATCTCTGGAGGAGGAGTCATCCAGGTCAGAGGTCTGAAACAAAACCAGTAAAGACTGATCATTCCTCATAAGCAAGGTAGGGAACATACAGGAGACTTAGAGCTCCACAAAACACAGAACTCCTGCACTCCTGTCTGGCCACTCAAGAAAATTAATATGGCATCTTGTGCACTAAAATATATCTAATTTAGTTCCAGAAAACTTAGCTCCCCCTTTCATCCAAATGGCTCACATCCAGTTTCTAAATAGAGTCACTCTTTGGTAGTTGAGGAACCCCTCACCACCTTTGGAAATGCTCCAAACACAAACACAGATGGCCTGAGCTTGCATCTGTCCAGCTTTACCATGCTTGAAACCAGGGTGGGGTGATAGAGACCATCACATCTTTCATTTTCTAAACTCAGCATTTGCATGGCAATGGTTTGAATTAATTTTGGTGGTGGCTCAGGCAGGTGTTCACCCCCTGATGAGCTGGAGCTGCTCAGGCGCCAAGCCTGGAAACAGCCACAGTCTGACCCCATCCTCAGCTTCCCAATCCATCAAGGGGAGGAGAGCTATACCAGAGTGGGCAGCTCCAGCTGCAGCCTTTTCAGCTTGGCCTCGGTGGCCAGGAGCTGGCTCTCCTTCTGGAAGAGCTGCAGCTGCATCTCGTCACATCTCTCCCCCAGCTCCCGGATCTGCTTGCGGTAGGCGTCTCTCTCCACCAGGTTCTTGCAATACTGCATGTGGAACTGCTCCCGGGTCAGGAGAGCCTGTGCAGGGGGACAACACAGGGCAGTCAACAGCACACACAGGCTGGCACTGGCTGCCCAAAAAGCAGTGAAAAGCAGTGAGGAATATTTTATCACCTGGTCTCTCTCCGAAGCCACTTCCTCCATCTGCTGCAGGACAGCTTCAATCCGTTTTTTGTACATCTGGGAGTCCTTCCTCAGAGATGTGCACTGTAACTCCAGCACCTCTTTTTCCTCTGCAAACTGCTGAGACAAGTTTAAAAGCACCTGCCTGCGGGCAGAGCCTGAACCAGACTGTCCCCACCCCTGCTTTGTGCCACAGATTGCTCTGGCCAGAGCTCCATGGGCTGTCTGAGCTGTCAGCTGCCACAGAGTGCTGAAATACAGGTACTACAGCAGGGATTGCTCCTGAGCAGCTGCTCTGCTCCACAGGCAGGACACTGCAGGTGCTTCTCCTGCCTGTCTGATGCATGAGCCTCAGCAGGGACTGGAACAGCAGCACCTACTTTGTCCTGCAGCACCTTGGCTCGGCGCAGCTCCTTGCGCAGGCTGTAAATGGTGTTCACCAGCTCCCGGCGCTCCTCCACAGTCTGGCTGCTGTCATTCTCCAGAGTTTCCTTGGAGAGGCTCTTCTCCAAGTTCTGCTCCCTGGCAACCTGCAGGACAAAGGAAGAAATGAGACAGAGCCATCATCTAACTCCATATCAGTTCTCTCCCCTCAGGGCTCTTGGGCAACAGCTGATCCCCACCATCTTCACTGCAGCATTGCTGCCCCAGCTGCTACAAACAGTCCCTTGACTCAACCACCCCACCAACCTGGAGAGTGTTTTCCAGCTCCTGGTTCTTGGCCAAGAGCAGCTCCTTCTCCTGCTGGATCTCCCACACCACCTCGTGGCTGGGGCGCTGCTCTATGGCGTGTTTCAGCTTCATGGTGTGCTTCCTCTCCAGCTTGCAGTCATCCTCAGCCTTCATGAGGCTGTGCTTCAGCTGATCGATCTACGAGAAGGTTCAGAGCTCAGCAGGACCAAGGAGAGAGCTCTGGCCTGCAAAACCAGTTCTCTGTTCCCCAGCCAAATACAGGGCGGGTTTCTCCCCAGCTGTTTTCCTCAAAGTTTTGTGCCCAGAGTCCTGCCTGTGTGCTAACAGGTACATGTTCCTGTGCTGCCTTTGTGAGAGCAGCCTTGAGTGAGGGCAAGTCTGGTCATCATTCACAGCACAGCTTGTAAAATTCAGGCCTGCAGGGCTGAGCTAGGGACCACAAAGACACGTTCTAGAAAAGATGCTCAGTGCTTCCTGCTGGACTGGAGCATCCTTGGCAAAGACGAGGTGCTCAGCCCAGCCTTCCAGGGTCAGGTAGGAAGGGGAAGCTGGAGGAACTGTGACTGACCTCCAGCAGCAGGTCCCTGTTCTTCATGAGGGCCGCGCTCTTCTCCTCGCTCTGCTTGGCGTAGCTCAGGGCCAGGCTGTAGTTCTCGTCCTTGCACTTGCGCAGCTCCTTGCTCAGGCTGTCCCTCTCCTCCTTCATCCTCTGGGCGCGCTCCTGGTGCTTGCGGAGCAGGCTGTCCCTGACCCACATCTCCCTGAGGGTGTCCTCCTTGGAGTGCAGCCACACCGCCAGCTCCTGCGCCTTGCGCCGCTCCTCCTGCACCGCGCTCTGCAGCTTCATGATCTCGTTCATCAGCACCTGGCTCAGGCCAGACTCGCCAGCCGTGTCTGTTAGGGGGGCAGGGGTCACTCTCTGCTGTCCTGGCTAGGCACACACAGAGCTCAGCTTCCCCTCCATAGCACTGCAGCCAACCCTGACGGTGTTCGACCAAATTATCCCTGCTGTGCCTCTCTGCTCTGTGCCTTCCTGCACCAGAGTCACTGACACAACAGGCAGAAGGAAGAATTCATCCTTCTGCTTCCTCCTCCTCTTCCCCAGTCCAGCCCGTGGCACCAGGGCTGTTCTTCCCAGAACCCTTCAAAGCACACATGGAGCAAGGCAGGGAATGCTCCTGACTCTGCTCAGCAGCACCAAAGGAAGAGCTGTTGTTGAGAACACAAACATTACCTATAATCATGGAGAAAACCCTGCTGGGCTCTTTGCCAGTTATTTTCTTATACAGCTGGGGATAATAAAGCTCAAGACTCTCCATAAATGCCTCAAAGCCCTTGTGTCCTGTTCGTTGAAGAATGTCCAGGAGAACACCTGAAATCATGGCAACAGGATATTCTATTCAGTTATTTCCCTCTCTGTTTGTAACATTAAAAAAAAAAAATAGCTTCACTTCCTCCACATACAAAAGTCCCTGAGATCCAATCACAGAATAAATTAGGTTGGAAAAGACCTCTGGGATCATTAAGTCCATCCTGTGACTGAACCACCTTGTCAACCAGACCATGGCACCAAGTGTTTAAACACCTCCAGGGAGGGAAACACCAGCACCTCCCTGGGCAGCCCTTCCAGTGTCTGACTCCCCAGCCAATCCCAAACCAACGGCCTGGAAACTCCACAGAAGGATTTGAAGAGCTCCCACCTGCCTTCCGCTTGCGCATGACCAGGCTGGGGTCGTTGAGGACCTGCTCCTCATCATCAGGGCTGAGCACTTTGCACTGGCGCAGGTAAGGGGTGATCCGGGAAGGGTCAATCACTGAGATCAGCTTCACACGGAAGTTCTCCAGGTTATTCCAACAGGTCTCATCATTATCCTCTTCCAGCATGTCAGCAGCGAGGGGAATCAGTGAGCAACGTCGTCCTGTCTGGAAAAAAAACACCAAAAAACCCCAAGCAGCCCCTGAGGCCCTCGGAGCAGCGTGGCAGTGGTGGTGAAACCAAGGACTGAGAATGCAGAAGTGTCCTAATTAGCTGTTGACTCTGCTTTACGAGCAGCTCACTCTTCCTTCTCCACCTCCCAGCATGTGAGATCCCTGTGTCCTGTCTAACACCCACAGGAGCTGACACTTTACCTCAGAGCTGTGAAATAAACTTTTATTCCCTGTTGATATCGTTCTGTATCACCAACCTTCACCTCTGCAGTCACAAAAGCTTCCTCGATTCTCCTCCTGTGTCCTGGCTCTGAGAAAACCTGTCTGGGGTGCAGCCTCCCTCTGTATTCTGGCTAGAGAAAAGATAACTCCAGGAACAAAACTGCTTTGAGAAAAAAGGGGAAACTACTCAGCCATACCCTGAGACAGGAAAGGGAAGGAAAAGAAAAAGAGAGATAAATAAAAAAAGCAGAAGCCAGAATGGGTGAAAGGGGAGGAGAAAGATGGTAATGGCATTGTGAGTCAGCAGCCACACGTAAGCAGTGATTTTAGATTAATTCTGCTTTTGTTTTCTAATCTGTCCCACTGAGGGACCCGCTGGGGTGCAGAAGGTTTCCTTGGGCAGTGGAAAACGAAAAAAAGAACGAAAAAAAAGAACCAAAGTCACAGCCATAGGTGTGTGCAGCTGATTGCAGGGGACAAAACAAGCCACAAAATCTGAAGAAAGAGGCTCTTCGAAGGCTTTCCAGCTGTTAACATCTTCCTCCAGGAAAACATTAGGCAGCAAGAACTCACTCTCAGTTTAGACACAGGTCTCTTCAGCTGAAAAGGGTGATTTCTATATTGCTGCCTCTAATCTTGGATGTCCTCAAGCTTCCAGCATAATTATGACAAGAAAGGGAAAGGGAATCAAGTCCTGGCAAAGCAAGGAACAACACCCATGATTGCCAAATGACAGGCTGTGGCCATGGCAGCAGCAAAGGAGCCCAGCAAGCAGCTGGGTTATGAGATAATGCTGATAATGCCATTGTGATGATGCTGAGCAGCACCAGAAGACCTGAGCCTGCCTCCCCCCTTCCCACAGCCCTGGAGCTGAACTCAGATCTGTTTTTTTTTTTATATAAAAAGCCTGGAGAGCACACAGGCTCTGATGCCATGGCAGCGTGACACATGTTCCCGTCAGCTTCCCACTCCCCTCTTTGTTCTGCTTTCTAAGTTCATGGAGAGTTTTTCCATGTTATCCTTAGGAGTAGGGCAGAGATGCTCAGAGATTCTTCCAGCCTGTGTTTCTTGTCATTCAATTAGCTTTACACTAAAAAAAGATGCAGTACCTGTGTCAGCTGTGCCCTTGCTGGAGGTAATCAGTGTGTCTGTTAATTGATCAGTTTAGCCTGGGGAGGTTTTACTCTAGTGACAAATCAATTTCATCCTGAAAAAGGACAAAGCCAGCTGCTGCTTACGCAGTTTCCCCACAAATAAATGCCAAGGGCGTCTTTTCATCAGCATTTGCAAAGGCCAACAATCATTTAGAGCACAGCTCACCTTTCCCATCAGGTCCTCACTGTAACAGCCTGGGCACAGCACCCACAACTCTGGAGCAGCTCCTGCCACAGCTGAATTTCCTGGAAAACTGGTATCTACAGAGGCTTATGGAAAACAAAGTACACTGCAAGAGGAGAGCCTTCCACAGTCATTCCTTTTGCTCCATAAAGTCTTGACACCAAATTATAGCAGCACTGGCAGCCAGTGACCCTCTGCCCCAGCTCTGCCTGAAGAGCCCTCGTGGAAAAGCTCAAACTCCCAACTCCCCGCTGCACTCAGGGGAGCTCAGGCAGTGCAGTGGAATGAAGCTTCCACAGCACTTTCCCTCTAGATTTTATCAGCTTTGCCTCAGCTAACCTTGCACCTCTCTCTGCGAGACAGAAATTGCTGGGTTATAAATGAAGAAACAAGTTTTTTTAAAGTGATTTGTGATGTCTGTACAGGGCAGGCTGTGGAAGAATCAAGGAAGAATCCTAATTCATCCTGCAGTTTTAGGCACATGAATATTCATTCCCTCTATTTTCCCTGGTTTTCATGCAGCCTGAAAACTTCACTTTTCTCATTAGCAATCACTCTCATACCCACATTATTAAAAGCACTATTTATCAGGGAAAAAACCCACATAGAACACATCAGTAATTTTTAAGTGAGAAAAATAAAACATCTGTATTTCAACAAATACTTAAAGAGTCATTTTGATACAAAATTAATCTGCTGCTTATTCCACAGTATTCAGTCAGTTACCAAGCAAAGCCACTGCCACAGCACTAAAAACCACCCAATTAACATATTCTGAACATGGATAAACATTCACATAAACAACACAAGAAGGAAATAAATAACCACCATTGCTTGTTTCCCCACATTTCCAGCAATATCTCCCCTCAGAATCTATGGCAGGTGGGAGTTTGAAAGAGAAGAAGTCTGTGCCTGAAAGATTTCCCTCCAGCCAGTTTCCTTCATTTTTAAACCTTGCCCATAGATGCAGATTTTGTTGAGGGATGGGAAAATCAATCCAGCATTTTCCTCTTCCCCGGGTCCATCCAGTCAGCATTGGAAGTGGTAAAGGTGAACAGTGCAAAGATGATCTCCTCCTGCCATGCAAAAGGCAGAGCTCATGCCAGTGACCCCTGTAACAAAGGACAAAAAGCTATCAGTCACACATTTTTACAGGGAAGTTGCCCTTTTGGAGTTCCTAAAATGAATTTTCAAGAGAAAAAAAATCTCCAACCAGTCTCATCTGACAAGCATGTGAATCAAACACTGCTCATGTTCATTCCATCCAGTGCACCAAAAGCCCCAGCAGGTATCAGGACATCACCCATTTGAACCCTGCAGAAGGTGGCCTGTAATAACTGCACAGAAATGAAGCCAAATAGGGGAAATAAATCCCAAACCCCACCAAGATGCTCAAAAATGAAGTACTAAAGAAATTAACTTCACTGTCAAGCCTGTAGAGTGCTACCAACTAGGTGCATTCTAAGTAGGGTTCAGGGCATGAACTAAAAGGCTGCCAAATGTTTGAATTTCATGAGTTTATATATAATTTTATTGTAGAGACATCAACTTTCCCTCTCCCCAAAATATTATCAGCCTTAGGCTGTGCTTGATGGCGACTGCAGAACTCTGTGTCCTCGGGGAACAAGAGCAGAGATCATTTCAGTCCTTTCCTGGGGTCATGAGTCATTGTCTGAGCTGAACCGCAGACAAATGTGGTTCAGCTTCTCAGCAAGATGTACAAACCACTGAGGAGCTACTAACACATCTCCTTCTCATGTCCTCCTCCTCTTCCTGAAGCGGGTACTTCTCCTGCTTTGGGGAGCTCTGGCATCGGCCACATCAGTGCAGGAGCCCAGGGCAGACAGAGCAGGGCTCTCCTCAGCCCCCGTGCCCTGCAACAGAAGCAGGAGATGATCAACACCACGAGAATTACAAACAACCCCTTCAGCCACCTTCCTGATTTAGGGAGCTCAGCAAGATTCCTAAAACAGTCTTTGATGATGCATGGGACAACATTCCAATACCAATGGCAGAGAAGGCACAAAACATCAGTTCACAGAGTGAAAACAAAGGCCTGGTTTCAAAAAGGCAAGAGGAGATTATAAACAGAAAGGGGAAAGGAGCTTTGATACCCAGTTCTGGGAACTGTCATGGCAATTTTAAGGTGCTACATAAACCATGGGCTTTCACCCTCCCAGCTGAGCTGCAGAGCTTTTCCTTTCAGCAGTTGTAGAACTGTGTTTATTCAAAAAGCCCAAATTTCTGTTACACTTAAGAACAGTGGGGGCTTCCCCCTGGATTCCAGTGCAATATTTATCTGGCAGGAATTTTCTGCTTTTAGCCTCTGGAATTTGCTTTACCTGATTTAGTAAATCAGCATATTTGTCTCCAGGCTCATCCCCAAGTCTCCAGTCCTCCTGTACTCCTGTTAATCCATTCCCACAACTCTGTTCCTCAAACACTTTTTTCTCACGCTGCCACTCCTCGTCATCACTCTCCTCAAGCTGCTTCCCGATGGCTGACAGAGTTGTTGTCACTTTGGGAGGAGGCAGAGTTGCCAGGACAGCCGGGAGTGTGAAGGCTGCCAGGAACCTGGCTTTCAGCAGGAGGTAAGCAGGGTTGTCACCCAGTTTCTGCTGCACCAGTTCTCCAATAGCCTGGACAAGATCCCCAGTGCCCCCATCCCCAGTGGCCTCAGAGGGCAGGAGAGAGGCTGCTTGCTCCTCCAGAGCCGTTTTCTGCAGAAGGAGCCTTGAGAGGGTTTTTATGCTGCAGAGGAAAGGTGGCAGATAAGGCAGCCTGGTCTGCAGCGATGGCACCTGAACCCCTTGTTTCCCACTCAGCCACTCCTTCACCAGCCCCTGGTCCTCCAGGGAGATCAGGCTGAAGTCAAGGAGATTCTTCTGTGCACGGGAGGTGCTTGGCTGGGGGGGCACGTCAGCACTCGGTGGTTTGCAGGCAATGGGTCTGTTCCTCAGTGCCTGGGCCCCAGAGCAGGCAGAGCTCCCTGGGACACTGCTGTGAGGAGCTGCAGCTCCTGGCAAGAGCACAACCCCTCTCCTGGTGCTGCCTGGATTGGAGGATGATCCGTTTGTTGTGGTGGAGTCACTGCTCCTCCCCAGGCTGGTGGGACTGGGCACAGGCTGGGAATCAGAGCCCTGAGTGCTGGCAGGGGGCTGTGTCTGGGGCAGCAGCACGGCAAACAGGGCTGGGCTGGCAGCTGCAGGGGCAGCTGGAGCTGCAGAGGAGCCATCTGAACACGCAGGGGTTACAGCAGAAACGCTGGATGTGGTGTATCCAGGACTCACCAGGGTCACAGGTAAGAGATCTGTGGGCTGGTCAGCTGCTTTTCCCAAAGGAACTCCTGCCAGCTGGGAACTTGGCCCTTTTGTCTCTGCACTGCTGGGTTGAGGTGGATTTGCTTCAGCTGGTACAGGAGTCCCTCCCAAAGCAGAGACACTGCCATTGGAAGTCACAGCTGTCTGACCCTGGCTTCCCCCAGGAGCAGCTGGCATTCCCTGGGGAACACCCACCACAGTCTGCACAGTGCTGGGGATCAGGCCCTGGGGGGTTACAACCCACCTGAAGGGCAGGATGCTGCTGGGAATCAGGGGAGAAGCAGCTTCTGGAGCGACAAGAGCAGGCAGCAGGCTGACTGGCCTCTGCTGTGGCCCGTTACTCTTCAGCTCACAGGTGACTGGTGTGGAAAGGGACAAATTATTGGTGCCAGACTCCAGGCCAAGAGCCACCACTGCGATCTGCTGAGGCACAAAAGCCTGGTTTTGCAACACTGCTGAAGCTGAGCTGCTGGCTGTGCCCTGACCATTGCACCCTCCCTGGTCTGGGGCCTTCTCTGCTGCAGCTGGACTCGCACCTGGAGAACCCCTTCCTTCACGGCTGCTTTCCAGAACTTCCTTTTTTAGTTCCTTTCTTGACTGCAGATCTGTCCCTTGTGAGCAGCCAGGGCTCTCCCCAGTTTCTGGCACTGCTGAGGAATGGTTTTCAGGCCCAGGAGCAGAAGCAGAACCTGCAGCACAAGTCCTTGTGGGCACTGGTGAACCCTGTACTTGGCTATCTGTCGCTGCAGGTGTGCTCCCTGCTTGTGCAGAGGGCAAGATTGGCTGTGCTGGGTGCTGGATTATCAAAGGCCCTGAAAGCAGCACCTGTGGGGCAACCAGCACTGTCCTCTGCATGGCTGCCTTGGCCTGGGACGCCCTCAAACGCTTCTCTTGCAGCAATTCTGAGACAGTTTTCGGCTTCTGCCTTTGCCCCTGGGCTGGGGGAGCTCCCTGCACAGCGGGGGCACAGCTCTCCGAGGCCACGGTGGGGCTGGCCCGTGCTCTCCTGACAGCCCCCTTTGGGATGCCCTGCTGGGAATTCCTCTGAGAACAGGCTCGGGAGGAGCTGCCTGTGGAGGATAAGATGACAATGAATGAACATCATTTCCAGAAGCCATTTCTCATTAAACATCAAAGAACGTGGCAAAATTCCCGTTTGTGAGAATTCCTACAACACTCCAGTCCTGATTGAACCAAGCCATGTCCCCACAGCTGAACAAGGGGTAACTGCTCCCAGAAATCAGAGATGGGCCAGGAATGCACCCTAACAGCCCACTGAAGTGGTCCAGAGCCACTGATACCCCTGCCCTCCAAGGTTTTTTCCAGTCCTTACCAAAGGGGAACATGCTTAAAGATCCAAGAGCTAGCAAAAATGAGCATGACAATGCAGGTTTGTCCCCCAAAGTTCTCCTTCAGTTAAACTGGTTATTAATGTAACAGTGCTGAATTATGTGAAAGTTCTTGCACATCACAAAAATAAATGTTCTGGTAGGTACCTGAAGAAGTCTCTGTATTTTGGGAAGCCTGTAAAAAAAATATATATTATATTATACTTCTGATAAATTTAAAGATGATTAAAACAGCACAGATGTGAATCAAACTCACATCTGTCACCTCCTGAACAAATGGCCATACAGCCAGCATTTTATTCTGCCTCTGAACCAAAACAGCAAACACACATATAAATTAAAGTGCTTCTTTTAATCAAGATTTCAGTGGGGAAAGCTTAAAACCACAATACCTGCTGAGGGCTCCTTGCATTAGCCTTAAGCAGCTCCAACTCCCTCAGCTTCCTCTCCTGAATAATCTTCATACAGCCTTTGGTATCAATCTGGAGGAGCTGCAAGGTGAGAGCTTCATTAACATTCAAATGAGAACAAAAATGTATTGGTGGGGTCAGTGACAAAGCAAGGCAGATGGGACATGCTTCACATGCAAGATTCTGGGGATATTTTACAGAGGAAAAGCCCTGGCAGGATCAGACTCTGGATGCAGTACTTATTTAAGAAATTTCCTATACAAACCATGAGGGAGATTAGTCCAATAATTAGATTGTTAAAGAAACAAAGAGAAACCATTTATTTAAACCTCAAATAGTGAAAAAGAGACTCCCACTGTTTGAAAGCAGGTAATGCTATTGAGACAGTAAAACTTACCTGAATGAGCAGTGCAAACAGGGGAGTGCTGGTGAGACTGACTGACTTTAACTTCTCATGAATAGCAGCAGCTGGGAAGAAATCCAACACCAAAATCAGCTGGGAAATCACTCAGAAGACATCAGAAAGTAGGGACAAAGGCAGGATGGGTCTCCAGTACCTTTTGTCTGGTGGAAAGCCATCCTGCCAGCCTGCAGGGTGCGGGGCAGCAGCACATTGCCCACCCAAGGGGTCACTGCCATCAGCAGCTTCCTGTCCAGGCTCATCCTCCTCCACTGCTCCCTGTTCCAGCGCCAAGCTCTCCTGGGCAGCTCCTGCAGCCCCTGGGCATCCTGGCCAACAGCTGCACCCACTCCAGGGGGCTGGGCTAAAAGCCTGACAGGAGGTCTCAGCATCTTTAATTGCTATGAAGGAAAAAATACACAATTAAGAGTTCCCATGAGGAAGGTTCCGCCATTAGTCCCAGGACAAACCATTCACGGGACAAAAATCTGTGAGCTTTTCCTCTTGGGATTACAGTGCAATATCTGTGATTATATAAAAATAAATTCCTACTAAGCACAGCCTGGCAGTGCTCACATCATAAGAGCAGACAAGACACAAGAGGTTCTCACCAGTTTTCTCTGGAAGCTCGTGTTGTTCCTTAATATTGTCCTCACATCCTCCAGGCTAACCCGCAGCACGTGTTTTCCACACTGGGAAGCCTAAAGATGAAAGAACAGAAGAAAATACAGGAGGGAAAGTCACTCAGTAAAAATGATTTGCACTGGATATGCACAGCGGGTACCAGTTCTCAACATTCCTGCTGTTGAAGGTATCTTATTAAATGAAATCAACTCTGGAGACCTTCTCTTTTAATCCTTGTGCATCATCACAACATCATTTCTGTGAAATGCCCATTTCACAGAAGCTTTTGTGTGAGGAATCTACCAAACCCCAGAATTTACTGGGTAATTATCTTCACATTTTTTGACTTAACACCACAAGGGAATGAACAGCAAGATGTTATCTGCTCATCACATCCTGCCCTCACGGCAGCAGCTGCACTTCCCTTCTAACTCCTGATCCAAGCTCCCATCCCAGCTCACCTTGGCCATCACTTCTGCTGGATTCTCCACCAGCACATCTGTGGAATAGGCATGTGCAATGCCCCTCAGCACGGTGCTCAGCTCACATGATTTGTCAGCAGCTCTGTCTCCATCACACCCTGCCCTTGGAAGGTCACTGCAGCTGCTCCCTGTGCCAGCCCTGGCAGCAGAGAGGAGGGACTGGATTTGGTATCTGTCTCTGATTGCCTCCTGTGTGTCTGTCCTTGTTGGTATCCACAGGTCGATGCTGGGGACTGCAAAGTGCCCCTTTCTCGTGGTCACCTTCTCCTCCTCTGAGCTGTCTGCCAGCTCCAGCTCCACGTCCTCCTCGCTGCTGCTGCTCTCTGAAGGGCTGGAGCTCTCCTCAGCGTGGCGCCGTTTGGCTGCCCCAGATCTTTTCTTCTTCATCAAAACAAGCACACACAAGTTTTAGTCAGTGTTCACCCCTGCCTTGCAACTCTCTCAAATGTGAATGTTTCCCTTTCCCAAAGGAAGCAAGATTTTGGAAACAAGACCATCTTTAATATGGTCTTAAGCAGTCAGAATTTCTTGAGTGCCTGGGACCAAAACTGGCAACTCATGAGGTACAGACATGAAAACCTACATATATCCCATTCTTACAGGCATTTCAAGGCAGGAAAGGATTCTGGATAATACACAAATATACAGCAAATTAACTTCAGCCCTTCAGGGCAAAGGCTGCTTTACCCACCAAAAAATTAATCTGTGAAATCCACAACAAAACCTTTGATTGTATGAAATCAATGTCAATTTTTTAATTGATTTCACAGGATTCCACTTTTAGTTTAGAGAAACTGAATTGAAGAGATGGGACTGTGACATAGCAGGATGGCCACAATACCTCAGAGCCAATCATGAGTTTCCACTTGCTCAGGCATTGGGCACTAGTCCGATGTGGCAGCTCTGAAGCTATTTTACTCCAGCGACCTGAAAAGCATGCAGAGGGTGCAGAACATTTTGATTTGTGCCACAAACTGAGCAACAGGCCTTTCAATGCAGCCATTACACACATGTTATAGATCTCCCTGGATAAGAGAGTTACTGCATGAATGGATCTCAAATCCTTTATACCCACAACACACCACACAAAGAAGTTGCAATCATCAGTACAAAGCAGAGCCTGCAGGGCTTACAATGAAAGAAGAGAAAACCTCAATGACACCTCTAAACTTCTACAGATCAAGCCACAGAAACACCTACCCAGGCCGTGCTTTTGAACCAGTTCAATCAGCAGCTCCTCTTCCTCCAAGCTCCACTTGCCTTTCTTTACATCCCAGTGCAATACTTTTAAATACCTTCAGAATGAAAACATCACAGTCAGGAACATTCGATCCTGCTTGTAAAAACCAGACCATCCCTGGCTGAAGGAAGGCTGCAAGGCTGAACAAACCCAGCATTCCCAGGCACAGCTTTCCCTCGTGCAGGGGCTGGCACCTGGCCTGAACTCACCGGTCCCGGCACTGGGCGTCGCTCCTGCCCGGCACTTCCCTCCGGATTTTGTACCAGTCCTTCCCCCCGTACTTCTTAACTGCAGCCATCAGCATCTGTGTGCAGGCAGAGCAAGAGCTGAAATCCCCACCAGGATCAACCCTAACAGGCCTGAGACAGCAGCACTTCTGTTTGTTTCCTGTGCAAATCTCTGGACAAAACTGTTTAGAAGCTTCTAAGCGCTCTTGAGCTGAGGAGCGCCCACCTTGGTCTGTTCCACACTCCTCTGTGCCACTGCTAAAGCTCAGATCTACAGCCATGCCACAGCTCAGCAGTCCAACATTCCCACCCTGCAATTCCAGGCCCAGAGAATGGAGCTTACAGCATCTTCCTCTGCTGTCCAGGGTCCTTTCCTCAAGCTGGGGTCCACACTCTTCGTCCAGCGGTAAATCAGCTGAGCAGAATCTCTTCCCTCCATGTAATAAGCAACTGGAAATTACAAGGTTTATTTAACTCTCTTGTAATTAACATTTCTTTCTTTTTCTGGACAACAGTCGCAAGCAGTGATTGCCATAAGAAGCACTTTAATCTCTTAAAAAATGGTGCTCTGCCAGTTTCAACCAAATTTCCAGTATGGATAAAGGTTCCAAGAGATATTAAGTTCTTGCTGATATAATGAAACTTCCAGATAGGTACAGGAAAGGCAGAGATCACCAAGGAAAAGAGAATGGGAGAGTGAAGCATTGCAGTGAATGAAAGGTTTGTCACTTGTGGGCCACTTACTTTTCTTGTATGGGATATGGCTTCCCACTCTCATCTCCTGAACAAGCTCTAAAAGCATCCGATCCTCACGCTTGGTCCATTCTTTCCTTTTCAAGTCTTTGTTATAGATTTGGTATTTCTGCAAGCACTGGAAAGGTGTCCTGTTTGTCTTAATAGAGGGAAACCAGAGAGAAGCAGGTAATTAGTTATTTATGAGGGGAAAAAGCTAAAGCACCAAACCTTTTTGGTACTGTTCTTTACACTCCCCAGAAAGCATTAATTAACCCTGAATTAGCATTAACATTGTTTTTTAAACCTGACAAGAGGCAAAGTAAAGGTAGAATGAACCAACTCGCCAGCTCAGAGCTTACCCCCAGCTCCTGGGCAATGGCCTGCCAGTCCAGGTAGTCGTGTTCAGCAGCTATCTGCTTCAGCCTCTCCAGCTCCTCCTCAGCCCATTCGTTTTTGTTGATGCTTGGGTGCTCCCAGTTTTGCCAAAACCTCTTCAGTTCTTCTGAGCTACGTTGTCCATCAAACTAAAAAAACAACAAAAATATGTTTAGTGTCCTAGCTGGGATTAAGACACCTGGACAAACAGGAAAACCAGAATTTTGCATTCCAGATATGTCTTACTGCCAAGTTTTCCAGACTTGAATCACCAAATTTAACAAGTTGAGATCACTTAACAGTCAGCTTGGAGAAATGCAAGATGGAAACACTGGATGCAAACCAGATCAGGTGATTCTCAAGAGGAAGGACCCAGAGATCAGAAGCAATAAAACAGCTGATCTCCCAACTCACATGGATGTTTGAAATTTTGTCCCAGTCATGCTCGTCGAATCTGTTTCCTATTAAGTCACTTTCTGGGAGTTGGCTAAAGCAGAAGGTACAAAAAGGAAGAAAGAATCATATTAAATGGTTAATGAAACACTTTGTCTTCTTGATCCTGCCTCATCTTATGCCTCCCACAAGACCTGAACTCTCTGATTAGCAGGGCTAACAATTAATGCCATATCCAAACATGTTGCTCCAGATTTGTTCATGAGCAAAAGCTCAAAATTATGAAAAAAATCCGAGCTCTGCTCCTTTGTTGCTAAAGTAAGAACCATTTAAAGCAGCCCCTTTACACTGGGTGCAGGCACTTTGTGTATCAAGACCCAAACACATTTCTTAGTGAAGAACTGTGGAGATGAAGAGCTGCAGAGCCACAGCAGCACCTACATTTTACAACCCAACACCAACGACCCATCTGGAAGCAGGAGGAGGGAACTTTTCCAGCTAAACTCTAAGACATTTCATTTTCCTCCAAAAACATAGAAAGACTTCTTACTTAATTGCCTCTATTTCTTGCTCCAAGTCTTTGATTTGCTTTTCCAAGATTTCCTTTTCTGTTTCGGTCTTGATTTTCTCCAGTTTCTGATTCCAATAACTCAACCTGTTCAAAGACATTTTTATCACTACTTAAGAGGACAGAAGGGAATGAGGTCAATGGCATCAGGAGATGTACAGCAGAGACACCTTCCCCATCAGCATCATTCTTCCCTTCAGGTTTATTTCCACACTAAACTGTTCTCCCAGGATTTCCCACTCATTGCCATATTTTTTTCCTCTTCAATGCAAGCCCTGACCCACAGCAGGTTTCAGATAAACCATTTTGGTGTTCACACAGAGAACTACTGGTTGCTGCAACAGCCATAAAGACTGTGCCAGCCCCAGCACAGAAATCCCTTGCTGCACACACCACAATTTCAGCTCCAAGCCCTGCAAAGTATTTTAAAGTTACCCCACAGTGCCAATGGCAAGAATAGATGGTAAACCCCCCCACACACAAGCAATTAACACAGGAACTCGCTGGAGGAAGGGGAAATCTGCACATGTTCCTTCTCCTCCTTTGCCATGCAGGTTCTCAGCAGGAGGAGAGGGGATCTGGGGGCAGAACTCACCTGAGCAGCTTTGGCTGGAGCAGGCGCTGCAGGCGGTCGCTCACCACGGATTTCTGCAGCAGGGTCTTCTCTGCAGCTTTCCCTAAACCAGACAGAGCAGCCAGCCATCAGTGCAGAACCACGGCCAGGAGACAGCCAGGGCTCCCAGGGAATGGCCTGCAGCTCCCTGCATAAAGCACCGACGCTGTGTCAGACCTGGGCAAGGCACAGCCTCTGGCTCGGTGTTACTGGGATCTCCAAAGGGACCCCAAGAAAGGAATCACCCCGTGAGCATCTGGAGCTGCAGGTGTCCCTTGAACTGCCCTCACCCTCGCTGCACCACCTTACTTGGTTCAGGAGGGCTCACAGGAGCTGATCAGCAGAACAAATGATAAAAGGAGTCGTTACTGACTCGCTGAAATAATTTACAGAGCACCCCATTCCCTTGTAACAACTCTTTAGTGAGTCAGGCAGAGGTGCTGATGTTTAACTGCAAAGAGGAACACACGCACACGAGCACTATGAACACACACATTTTTTATATTAATACATACAGGTTATAGCTGTTCTAGAGCACTGAGCAGCAGCCAGACTTACTTACACTTGGCTGAATGCAGCTGTTCAAAGGATTTTATGCCCTGAGCTGCCTTTTCCTTGGCTTCTTCATTGGAAGGAGGGCCCTGATGAGGAGTAGAAGGGTTAGATACACTGAGAGTCAGACAGAATCACTGCTTCTTCTTAAAACTCCAGCATGAACTGCTACAAAAAGAACTGGAGACTCAAAGTTGCACAAACTGTCACACTCACACTGCTTAGTGAGCAAGAGCTCACAGGTACATCATTTAATTAAATTGAGATATTGCCAGTGATTGCTTGAATATATTAATATATGGATGATGATAGTTGACATCCTGGCTACCACAAAAAGCCAAGATCTCCTTTTTTGATGGCCTTTTAAAAACACATTAAAAAGTACTACTGATTGCTCCAGAAAATATTAAAAAAATACAGAAAATATCAGAAACTGAGAAAACTCAGCTTCACAGCCAATCACATTTCAGTGAGGGCTTTAAAGAGCACCATGGAATTGGGTGATGGAAATGAAGACAATTCAAGTTAAACCCAGGAATGCTCAAGCCCCTGGTGGCTGCAATTCCACTCCCCACACCTCACAGGGCTGAACAAACATTTCCAAAAGAGGGAGAGTGACAAGTGAGAGGGAAAAGGTTTCAGATGAGGAGTGACCATCAGTTACACACCTGAAATGAGAACAGGTCAAACACAGTTCACACACACAAACAGTACAACCAGCACTGAAGACACATCAGTCTGGAAGCTGCTTTTATTTACTTACAATTCCTGTTATTTTATCCTTAAAGTATGGCTTCATAAAATGACCCAAAAACACATTTGCTGGGAGATTTCTGCCATCTCCTGCCTTGGTTTTTTTTGAACCATCAAGCTCACCCATGATTTCCTTCTGCAAGACAAGAATGAATGAACAGCATCAGTGTCTGCTCCAAATTGCTGATTTCAGAGAGTGGAGGCTGAGCCCTCACAAACACCCCAGGCAGGGCTCACATCTGCAAAATCACTGCAGGAGTCAAAGGCAGGATTTGGAACTTGCTGAGTTTGCACAGTGCAGATGATTCTAAGTGTAGTAAAATACTAACTTGCCACAGCAAGCTGAAATATAACAAAAATACCCATTTTTTACTGAAGAAAGCATGGAATCATCAGCTAAACAAACCACCTGGGCTGGAGGGGAAGGGAGGATGGCAAAGAGCAACCCAGAAAAGCTCAGGAATGAGCATTTCACTCCTGCTGGGCTCACCTGCTGCGCTCTGTTCTGTGCAATGAGCAGCTCCACCTCCTCTATCTTTTCCTGGATAACGTCCTGGTACACGTGGTTCATCTGCAGGCAGGTTTCTGGATCCTGGGGCAGGCTTTCAATGTCATCATCATCATCATCACTGCTGTCTTCTTCTCCTTCCACTTCCACTTCCTTGAGGCAGATAAGGCATTTAGGGAGAAAGAGACAAAAGCAGCTGTTTGAAAAGCAGCTGTGTGACAAGCAGCGCTGCAGCTCAGCCCTTCCTCAGCTGAAGCTGCTGTGTGGGGGTGCAGGGAGGCCTCTGAGCCTGGATAACAAAGTCCTGAGCAGGAACACCCCAAATCCAGGTTTTACTGAGCTCAAAGCCAAGGCAAGTGCCTGGATTTCCCCAGAGCAGGGTGAGGTTTCCCTCCCTCCTGTTCCCTTCAAGAGAAGGAAATATATACTTAATATACTTAATATTAATATATTAATATATATTTAAAGAGGAAACAGTTACCATTTCAGCATAAGAATCTTCATCATCATCTTCATCATCACCATCTGTTAGATAAACAAAACACAAAAATGCTGATTGCAGTGGGATAAAAGGAAAGTTTTAAAATCTTTTCAATTAAAGCACAGAGGGAAAAGCACCAGAGGGAGCTCAGACATGACCATCAGTGGGTTTGGATACTGACAAGGATGTTAAGTAAAAAATGTATTGTTATAGTCCCTTTGTGCTTTTTGTTTCTTTGTTGTTGTTCTGGAGAAGGTAAAAACGAGCAGCTCAGGGTAAGCACAGCAAAGCTGAACGGTGGTCCTGCACATGAGAGGCTCCTGGGTGAGAGCCAAGTGACAATTCCAAGTCAAGACAACACAAACTTGGCACAGCAGCCCCTGGGCAGGAGCCGGGAGGGGCACAGAGGGCTGGCAGGGCAGGAGCCCGGTGTGGCACAGAGGGCTGGCAGGAGCCGGGAGTGGCACAGACTCCCGGCAGGAGCCCGGTGTGGCACAGACTCCCGGCAGGAGCCCGGTGAGGCACACACTCCCGGCAGGAGCCCGGTGTGGCACAGACTCCCGGCAGGAGCCCGGTGTGGCACAGAGGGCTGGCAGGGCAGGAGCCCGGTGCGGCACACACTCCCGGCAGGAGCCCGGTGTGGCACAGAGGGCTGGCAGGAGCCCGGTGTGGCACACACTCCCGGCAGGAGCCCGGTGAGGCACACACTCCCGGCAGGAGCCGCAGGAGCCGAGCCCCGGGGCTGCAGCCGCTCGGGCAGCGCCGCTCCCGCTGCACCAACCGCTCCGCTCCCACAGCGAGCGCTGGGCTCACACAGCGCTCTGTGAGGCCCGCTCGGGCCCCGCCATCGCACCGCTGCCGGTGTCCGGCTGCGGAAGGAACGAGCAAAGCGCCGGTACCGCCGCAGCGCCCCGAGCCCCCCGAACCCGTACCGGAGCTGAGGCTGGAGTCGGACACGGGCAGCTGGATGTCGGCCCCGCCGGGCTGCAGGCTGCGCTCCAGCTGCTCAATCTCGCGGCGGATCTTCTCCCGCTCCGCATCGAGGTCGCGGCCCTGAGGGGAGCGCAGGGCCCCGGCCGGGCCCGGCCCGCGGGACATGGCGGCACCGCCGCTCCCGGGCCGCGCCAGCCCCGCCCCCCGCTCCGCTCCGCCAATCGCTGCTGCGAGCGCGCGTCAGCTGACCCGGCACGTGACACTGCGCAGCCAATCGGGACGGGGCTCGGCGCACGTGCACGGCCGGAGGGGCGGGCCCGGCACCCGCAGAGATCGGCCCGGGCTGGGCCCGGAACGGCACCGGGACACGGCGGCACCGGGACACCGCCTGTAACGGCACCGCGGCACCGGGACACGGCGGCACCGGGACACGGCGGCACCGGGACACCGCCTGTAACGGCACGGCGGCACCGGGACACGGCGGCACCGGGACACCGCCTGTAACGGCACGGCGGCACCGGGACACGGCGGCACCGGGACACCGCCTGTAACGGCACGGCGGCACCGGGACACCGCCTGTAACGGCACGGCGGCACCGGGACACGGCGGCACCGGGACACGGCGGCACGGGGACACGGCGGCACGGGGACACCGCCTGTAACGGCACTGCGGCACCGGGACACGGCGACACCGGGACACCGCCTGTAACGGCACTGCGGCACCGGGACACGGCGACACCGGGACACCGCCTTCAGCGGCACCGGGACACCGCCTTCAGCGGCACCGCGACACGGCCTGTAATGGCACCGCGACACAGCGACACCGCGACACGGCCTTCAGTGGCAGCGGGACACGGCCTGTAACGGCACCGCGACACCGCGACACGGCCAGCGGCGGCCGGCCCACGGGCATTTCCCCTCCGCAGGCAGAGCACGGAGCGGCGGCGGGAGCCGAGCGCAGCCGGGGCACGGCGGGAGCCCGCGAGGAGGGGCCGCGCTCCGGCCCCGCAGCAGCAGCGCTGCCGCTCCCCTCCCGCTTCGGGGGTCTCTGCGATGGAGAAGCCGGGCGTGCGGTTTGACACGTCAAAATGAGGCCAAGTATCAAAAATTCACTTTTTAGTAATGGTTTCCATATGAAAACAAAGTCCTCGGTGCTGTGTGAGTCACTCAGAGCCCGTCCTCTGGCACCTCAGAGATTCTGTCGATGCATTTCAGGAGATCAGCCACGAGCTGCAGGGACTCTGCCCCAGAGAGCAGCTGCCTGGATGGGAGAGATGCAGGGTTACATGTGGGGACAGGCAGCCAGGCAGGTTTGGGGACAGCTTCCCCACATTCTGTGATTTATCAAGCAGCACTTTATCAGGACTGGAAACTCACAGAGACTCCCACTTCCCACTTATTTTTACCCTTGGAGGAAAACACATGGTGGGTAAAAACACAAACCCCCGAATCTCAACCCTAAAACACCCCCTGAGGACGTTTATCTGTGAGCCGGGAGCAGCCCCGTGCCTGGCAGGGTGTCAGCAGAGTTGTCCCAGCTGACCTGATGGACGCTCGGGAGCTGGCTGTCACCTGCAGCAGGTGCTGCTGGGCCACCTCGGCGTTCTGCTTGGCCGCGGCCAGTCCCGCCTGGCCCGCCCGAAGCTCCTCCTTCTCCAGCCTGGAATTCCTCAGCTCAGCCTGCGGCAAGGGGCAGAATCCATGAGAAACGAGCCCAGAGCCGCAGCAGATACTCCACAGCTATTCCCACAGCACTCAGTGGGTGGGAGGAACTGAAATGCGACCTCTTTTTGCTGAAATACTTATTGGTTAACAAAAATTTTACCACTGTGATAATTATAATTAAATGATAAAACAACATATTAAAACGGATGTGTGTAAAGAGAAATGGATTCACTGGTGGTGCCTGGGATTTGTTCAGTGTGTACTGAGCAAGGCAAGAATGTGAATGGAATGTAATCATTAACTGACACAAGGACAGGGAATGCAATAAATAACGCAATCAATAATGCAGCAAACAGTGCCTGGAGCCCGGAG
This sequence comes from Motacilla alba alba, assembly GCF_015832195.1. Taxonomy (NCBI): domain Eukaryota; kingdom Metazoa; phylum Chordata; class Aves; order Passeriformes; family Motacillidae; genus Motacilla; species Motacilla alba. The sequence goes on along the minus strand of NC_052032.1, from coordinate 8,699,249 downwards.
CCAGCTGCCTGCAGGGAGGGTCTGCCCAGAATCACCGAACCAGCAGGGCTGGGAATGCTCTGCATGCATCCAGCACAGCCCCTGCCGAGGCAGTGGCACCGGAGCAGGGGGCAGGAACGATTCCAGCTGGGTTTGGATGTCTCCAGAGAGGGAGACTCTGAATTCCCTGGGCAGTTTGCTCCAGGGAATTCCCTCCAGTTTGCTCCAGGGCTCTGCCACCCTCCATGGAAGGAAGTTCTTATTTCAGTTTCTGGCCTTTGTTCCTCACCCCTGAAGGGCCTGGCACCATCCAGGCCCTGCCAGGACACCACACCCGAGGCTGTGCTGAGCCTGAAAACACAGCCAGCGTTCTCCTCGGAGCCTGCAAAAGCCCTGCAATCCTCCCCCCTGGCTCAGCTCCTGCAGCCCCAGCAGTGCTGCTGTACCTGCAGCTGAGCGTTCTCCTGCCTCAGTCTGGCAGCGCTGCTCTCAGCCTTGGCAGCCCTCTTCTGCAACACAACACAGATCATGGAATAGATGTGAAATAAGCAGAGATATTAAATAATAATGATAATAATAATAATAATAATAATAATAATAATTTATTACAGAATAATATTATTCTCTATAAAATAATTATAATTAATATATAAATCCATTCATTTTAATGATTTCTATATATAAATACTGTAAATTTATAGATAGGTAATTATTATATAATAGTGCAAATAATAATGATCAAATTTAATAATAATACAGAATAATATTATATATTATTCTATATAAAATAATTGTAATTAATATATATAAATCAATTTATTTTAACGATTTTTATAGATAAATAATGTAACTTTATAGATAGGTAATTATTATATAATAGTGCAAATAATAATGAGAAAATTTAATAAGAATAATTATTATAAAATTTACTAACAATGAGAAAATTTAATAATAATAATGAGAAAATTTAATAATAATAATGAGAAAATTTAATAATAATAATGATTAATAATAGTAATAATAATAACAACAACCCAGGCACATGGGAATGAGTGATTCCAGCACAGACCTTGGAGGGATAAGGTTTGTGTTACATCCCAGCATGCTCTGAATGTTTTAGGAGCTAGGAACAGCTCCCTCCTTCCCTCCTCACTGCTCCTTTCTGGGATCTGCAGAACCTCCCCCCCTCACAGGGGAGAACTTCTTCCTGAATCTGAGCTCAGCCTAAAGCCAACACTTACAGTCATCAGCTGCAGATTCTGCTCCACGTGCTGCACCATCGCTTCCAAATCCTGTGCTTCCTTTTCTTCTTTGATTTTGTTTTCCTCAAGCTTCTTCTCAAGCTTCCTCAACCTTAAAAAAATAAGAGATGGCACACAGTGAGCACCTGTACCATTAGGAAGGAAATTCTGGGAAGGGATCAAGAATCTCATGGTTTCATGTTACAAGGAAAGTTAATTCTTCTCACTCACTTGTCTGCTTGAGTTTCAGACAGAATCTGAAGCTTATTGATCTTGCTTCTCAAGATAGCATTCTCTTCTTTTAGCTGAAAAAAGAAATAAAAAATTCTTATTAGGACCGAGGTGCATTTTCGCAACAATCCAAGATCAACAGCAGAATGTTCAGCTTTAATACTGGAAATCCCTGTGCTTTCTAATACATTCAAGCTGAATTATACCTTCAGTTTACCCATCTGGAAACCACTGAGGGGCACAGGAACGTGGCACCAGTGAAAAAGTGACTAATTAATGCCGCGGATTGTAAACGAGCGCGACCCCAGGGGGCAGGAGCACGAGCAAGTCACCCGGGTCATGAGCAGGACAGCGGGACAGAGCGAGACCTGGCCCTGACCCTGCTGCAATGCACATTTCCAGAGCTTGCTCTGCAGCTCTCGGTGGCGGCAGCTGTGCCAAGACGAGCCGTGTCACCGCCGGGCTCCGAGCGGCTCTCCCGGAGCGGTGCCGGGCGCCGGGCCGCGCTCACCTGCTCGTAGCTCGGCTGCCGGGGGGGAACCCGGCCCGGCCCCGGGGCGGCTCCGGCGCTGCCCAGGTGGGCCTGCTCCACGGCCAGCGGCTGGTAGCTCTCGCTCCATTCCTCCTCCTCCTCCTCCTCGTCCTCCTGCTCGTCCCCCGGCTCCGCGGGCACTGCGGGCAGCGGGGGCACGGCGGGCCCGGCCCAAGCCGCCTGCGGAGGGGACAGCGGGCTGACGTGGGCGCCGTGACGGGACGGATCCCGGCCGCGCTGCCGCGCACGGCCTTACCTGCGTGTCAGCGCCCGCGCCGTCCCCGCCGCGGGCCTTGGAGCGGACGAACTCGCGGAAGGAGAAGGGGTTGGGCTCGGCCGGGCCCCCGGGCAGCGGCTCCGCCGCCATGGCCGCCTGAGGGCGGCGCGGGGCGGGGCCTGCCCGTGGCGGCGGGCCAATGAGCGCGCGTCCTCCGCCGCCGCGCCCACCCGCGGCCCCGCCCCCGAGGCGCGGCCCCGCCCCCTGACCCCGCGCTGCCGGTGGCGGCAAGATGGCGGCGGCCATGGCGTGGCTGCGGCGCGGCGCCTGCGGCCCGGCCCGGCGGTGAGCGCGGCCCTGCCCCGCGAGGGGACGGCACGGGCCGGGGACAGCGCGGGGACAGCGGGGGGACCGCGGCGGGACAGCACGGGGACAGCGGGGGGACGCGCGGCACCCGCTCTGGGGGGGAGCAGCGCTCGGTAGCGGCCGCGGCGGAGGGCGGCCCGTGACGGTGAGCGCGGTGTCCCGCAGGTGCGGGCTGGCGGCGGGCCGCAGCTACAGCGGCGGCGGCGCGTACCCCAGCGTGTCGCTGACGTGCCCGCTGCCCGGCGTGCCCAAGGCCGTGTTCGCGGCGGCGGAGAGCCGGGAGCGCTTCGAGACGCGGGTGACGGTGCTGGAGAACGGGCTCCGCGTCGCCTCGCAGAACAAGTTCGGGCAGTTCTGCACCGTGGGCGGTGAGTACCGGGGAGTACCGGGGACAGCCGCTGTCGCCGCAGCTCCCCCCGGGCCGGGCCAGGGTGTAAAAGTCACGCTGGTTTGTTCTCTTCTTCGCTGCAGTTCTGGTGAATTCGGGGTCGAGGCACGAAGCGAAATATCTCAGCGGGATCTCGCACTTCTTGGAGAAGCTGGCGTTCTCTGTGAGTACTGCGCCCAAAACTGCACAGGGGGGCCTGACCCTCTGCACCCCGGCTGTTAAACAGTGGTGACAGCATCAATAGAGTCGCAGAATCTTAATTGCTTATTCGTTATTGTGACTGTAATTATATTTTAAAAGCCTTTATGGTTTCGCCTCCAAGGTTGGCATGTAGTGATTGGACTGAAAGAATGTCAGAGATGCTCTGGGTTACACTGAAGGGTTATAAACAGTTATTGCTTTACTAATTAATAACGCTGGTATCTTCTTCCTTAGTCCACGGCTCAGTTTGGCAGCAAAGACGAAATTCTCCTCACCTTGGAGAAGCATGGAGGCATTTGTGACTGCCAGGCCTCGAGGTGGGCTGCTTCTTCTGCTCTTACCTGGCTGCTGCAGCACTGACAGCACTTTGAATCTCTTTTCCTGGTGTGGGGCAGGAAAAGCCACTTTGTGTTCCCAAGCAGCAGAAATCCATTTGTTTGGGCTGCTGGGAAGCTACAAAAGTGAGCCTGAAAAGGTTATAAAAATCAGATCTGTTTAATTTCAGTAGCATTTAATGATTAGAACAGCTTCATCTGTGATGTCCTGACGCTGAGATGACACTGAATGACCCCAGCAGTGGTGTCTCAGTGCAGACCCTGGTTTTGTGTTGCAGGGACACCATCATGTACGCAGTGTCTGCTGATGCCAGAGGCCTGGACACCGTGGTCAACCTGCTGGCTGATGTAGCCCTCCAGCCCAGGCTATCAGGTGTGGCAGCACAACCCTCTGCCTCAGAAAATCCATTTCCACCACATGGCTTGCTCCTAAGAGCTCAGAATTCTCTCAGGAGTGACCTTGCAGCAGCCGGGTGCTCTGTGTGGGGGTTGCCATGCCTTGCTTTGTCTCGTTGCAGATGAAGAAATTGAGATGACCCGAATGGCCATAAGGTTTGAGCTGGAGGATCTGAACATGAGACCCGACCCAGAGCCTCTCCTGACAGAAATGATCCACGCGGTAACGCTGGGCATTCCACCCTGCTGCATTCCTCCTGTGGTTTGGCAGCTTCAGGGTTTATTTCAGACTGTTCTAAAACCAGATTTTCTGTTATTCTGGGAGAATTTGGCTGTCCCTTCCCTTTGAAATCCAGCATTCTCCACATGTGGAAGATTCTAACCCAAACTAAAAAACAATTCTGTTTGTAATTTCCCTTTGTTGATGCCGGTGACAAAATGCTGACGAGTTGAAATCCTCTCAGGTTTTCCTCTCTCAGATGTGGGTTTAATTCCAAAGCAGAAAGATGTTTAGAGAAAAATGAAGTGATGTTTGTGACTTCAATGTGTCTGTTCCATTCTAGGCAGCCTTCAGAGACAACACGGTGGGACTGAACAGGTTCTGCCCCGTGGAGAACACAGACAAAATCGACCGGGCCGTGCTGCACTCGTACCTGAGCAGCTACTACACCCCCGACAGGATGGTGCTGGCTGGGGTGGGCATTGAGCACGAGCACCTGGTGGAGTGTGCCAGGAAATACCTGCTGGGGGTGCAGCCCGTGTGGGGCTCGGGGCAGGGCAGGGCTGTGGACAGGTCCGTGGCTCAGTACACCGGAGGCATCATCAAGGTACGTGGTGCAGGTGGCAGCCAGCAGCTTGCTGGGATTTGCTGATTTCTCTCCAGGCTTTTGCTTTTCTTAAGTTACATTTCATGAGCCTCAAACTGGCCATGACAGCTGTTAATTGGTGTTAATTGTATCAAGTTTATCAAACTGAGTACAAGAGCTGTGAAAATTGGTGGTGATGATCTGCCTGCCCTTCCCACAGGTTGAAAAAGACATGTCCGATGTGAGTCTGGGCCCTACTCCCATCCCAGAGCTCACCCACATCATGATTGGGTTAGAAAGCTGCTCGTTTCTAGTAAGTATTGACCTGAAATCCTTCCTTTTGTGTCCCCTGTTCTGTGGAGGATGCAGGAACACTGACTCGTTCCACAAACCCTGACATTTTTGCTGCTGCACATCAAAACAAGCAGCATTTTCCACGACACTCTGCCGAAGGCTTTGACCTTCACACTGCTCCTGTGCTGTGTTTTTTCCCCTCCCCTTTACTCGCCCCAGACCCTCCAGAGCTCTGCCCTTACCCGGGGTTGTCCTTGCAATGCAGGAGGACGATTTCATTCCCTTTGCGGTGCTGAACATGATGATGGGAGGTGGTGGCTCTTTTTCAGCTGGAGGGCCTGGCAAGGGCATGTTCACCCGGCTGTACCTCAACGTGCTCAACAGGTGGGCTTGTCTTGCTGCTTCAGGGCTGCCAGGAACAATCCTGTAGCGGGTTTACATGGAAAAAAGCAAATCCCACCAGGTTTTACATCAGTTTATTCTGCTTGGAACGTGGGACTGGTGTGTCAGTTGGCATTTTGAGAGGGTGAAAGTAAAGGGCAGAAGTGACCAGGAGTTGTGTTTTCTTCTGCTAGCACTGTCCATGCTTTAATCAGGGAATATTAACAGGATTGGCTCTGTATTGTCCTGGATTCAAGGATTCAAGGGGAGAGAAGGGAGTAGATGCCACGTGCATCAATTGTCAGAAGCAGGGATTGACAATTCTCACCGCACTGCTGAGAATCCTGAGATTGCACTGGGAGGGTGCTCACTGTCCATGTTTAATTTTCACATTGTAAATTCCGGGTTTTAAATTTTAAATTACTGTTTGTAAACTCGCAGGCACCACTGGATGTACAACGCCACCTCTTACCACCACAGCTATGAGGACACAGGTCTGCTGTGCATCCATGCCAGTGCAGATCCAAAACAGGTACAGAGTCCTGTACTCAGAGACAGGAGTCCCTGAACAGTGACCACATCAGTGCCAGAGTTCTGTGGACACAAGAAGCATTGTCCTGATCTTCTCTCCATGATCTGTTTTCCCCAGGTTCGGGAGATGGTGGAAATCATCACCAGGGAATTCATCCTCATGGCAGGAGCAGTGGGAGAGGTCAGCAGCACATTGGAGTTTGCAGATGGTCTTTGAGCTGAAATAATCCCTGGAAGTGTCCAAGGCCAGGCTGGACAGGGCTTGGAGCAACCTGGGATACTGGAAGGTGTCCCTGCCCGTGGCCGGGGGTGGCACTGGATGGGCTTTAAGGTCCCTTCCAACCCAAACCAGTCTGGGGTTCTGTGAATGCATTGCATTGACTGTGCTAGAATGGGTTTTTATAGATAATTTTGTTATATATTTCTGTAAAAGAACACAGCAACATTAGCAATGCATCCACAAAGAGAGAGGTGCCTGCAGAACTCTTCCATGTTACCCTGTACTACAGCAACCAGAGCAGCAACCAGAATTTTTTTAATTTCCTGCTCATTCACAGGTAGAACTTGAGAGAGCAAAGACACAGCTCAAGTCCATGCTCATGATGAACCTGGAGTCTCGGCCAGTGATCTTTGAAGATGTGGGGAGGCAGGTTCTGGCAACAAACACAAGGAAGCTACCTCATGAGCTCTGTGACCTCATCAGTGAGTAGACAATGCTTTGCCTTGCCTTGAGGGAGCTGTGGGTACAGTTAAAATGTGATAGCACTGATGAATTACCTCTGAAAGTCAGGGGGTATAAATACTCCAGAAATACATTTCAAACTGATCCTAATTGCTTTCACAGTTAACAGCACAGGGCTTATTTTAGTCAGAGGGAAGGGAAAACAAGAATCAGGGTGGAGAAGATACAGAGTTGGTTTTCTGAGCACGGGCCTAAAGCTGCTTTGTGCTGTTCACAGCGGAGGTGTCACAGCTCTGCCTTTCTTCTGCCTGCAGGTCAGGTGAAACCCAGTGATATCAAGAGGGTGGTGACTAAGATGCTGCACAAGAAGCCAGCAGTGGCTGCCCTGGGTGACCTGACAGACCTGCCCACGTACGAGCACATCCAGGCCGCGCTTTCCAGCAAGGACGGGCGGCTCCCGCGGCTCTACCGCCTCTTCCGATAGAGCAGCGCCTCCCGCCCTGCCTCAAATCCCTTCTTTTTTAATGGTTTTTTTTTTTCATTCTCACGTTGCTGTACCACCCTCCCTCCCCCCAGTGCTCCCAGGCGTTCTGTGCAAGCATGGAGCTGAGCAAAGCTGCTTTGGAGCACTGGACTGTGCAGAGCTCGTGTGAGGAGGCAGCGCTGGCTCTGGAGGAGGAGTTTGACCCTCTGAGTAGGTTACAAGAGAAGATGGGTGTTGACACCCTTCTCTTGGCTGTGGGCAGAACAGAGCAAGCCAAAATGTTCATCACTACAGTGCAAGCACATCTCTGAGCAGTCAGTCACTGCCTCTTCATCACCCCAGCAGGGGAAGTGGGGCTGTCCCCACTGTGCCCTTCCTGAGGAATGTTTGGCACCTTAAACAGCTTGGCTTTCATGTCTCAGTTCAGAGAATATTTATAACTGTTACCAGGGTGAACCACGGCTTGGTCAAACTGAATTAGGAAAATAATAGTTACTGTCCCTGTGAAGTTAGCCAAAAAGTTTCCTGCAATCCAGATTTTGTTCCAAATCATGGATCCATTTCATCAGTGTAATTCACCATCTGACAAGGAATCACCCAGCTGGGAATAACTTCATCATCTGGCTAGAGTTCCAAGGAAAGCAGCCCCATGACAGAACCAATTTTCTGTGGAGTTCCTCTGCAGAGCTACTGTACATAATGGACACTTGAGAATGAGGTTGATCCTATTCTTTAGGTTTTTCACTTGGACATGAACTGTGCTAAAGTATAATAAAAGTTCTTTTCCTCCAGAGTTGCTTTACAAACAGTTATTAAATGAGTTGCTGCTGCTGCACCCTTAACTCGTGCCTCATTTCCTCAGTGTCACCCAATTGGACTTATGGCCTTGCAAAAAGAAGACACAATCAGTCTCACAGCAGAGATGTGGCTCAGCTGCAAGTCAAGATTACAAAATCACAACATTTAGAAACACAATCTTGACTGACACCATGTCACAGAAAGCCAAGTGCCACGTGTGTGACATGCTAAAGAAATGGAGACTCAAATAAAACACTGGATTTATATAACCCCCCAATACATGGGTTTAAAAAGACAAGACAGCTGCACTGCAGCTCTTCACTGCTAGATGTGTTGGGTAAGGAGCAGTGCAGCTGGGAGCAGAGCACTGAGGCTGCTGTTACCTGCTTCACCCCATCCTTTCCTCGTGCAACTCCAGAGAAAATGCTGCATTGCTTCCTGCAGAGCCCACAGTGTGGGAGTCCTGTTCAGTTGTTGTGTATGCTTGTGAGGAAATAAAGAGACCTCTGAACAACTGAGCAAGTAGTAAGAGTTCTGAAATTCATCTGCCAAGGGTTCCCTGAGCTGGCCAGTGGAGCATGCTTTGTTCAGTGCAAACAGAACAGAGATTACAGAGAAATTACAGAGAACTCTGTCCCACCCCTCCAGCTGAAGGCCCAGGTCACCCAAACACACACCACAAACAAAGAACTCTGGTTCTGACAACAACAAAAGCTGGTTCTCACTTAAGGTATTGCATTAGTTTATTTTTATTCCTTTAAAAAGAAAGGAAATCCAAATACCTGATGGCTACAGACAGGTCAGTGCCATAAATGTACCGCAGAACAGGAGCCTGTCTTGGACAGGTTGCATAGTCAGCAGCACTTCCTCCAAGGTGTTTGCATGATGTTTTAGGTCCTAAGGTGATTAATGATCCCATCTGTGCCCATGAGGAGTTCTTAATTATTAGCTGTACTTAACATTTTACCAGTGCCGTACTGGTCCTTGTAGTATATATAGCCTTAAGACAACACTACCTCAGAAATAGCAAGTTATTCACAGTTTACTGATCTGGAAAAATAAAACCAAAAGGAATTGACTGTGACTGGAGGTAATGGAGCTGTGTGGAGCTGAGTGGCTGCAGTTGCTCTGCAAACCTCCCTGGTGCACTCACTGGGCATCGCTTTGGTGAAGCATCACACAGTGCCTGTTCTCAGATAAACTCCAGCTCCTGCTGCTGAAGGCAGGTAGTGCTTAATCAGCCCTGGGCAGGACAAGTGAGTTCAGGAAGGGATGGCTTCAAGCAGTCTCAGCAGACAAATATATGGCCTGAGAGTTTGGTATTTACCCCCTTAGTAACAGAAGGCCTATAGAATGATTATTGAAAGGCAATGTTTCTACACTTCGATGTACAGGAGTACATTCACAAACAATTTGCTGTAGAGGACCCAAAAAGCCCAACACAGGAGCACCATCCATCCACACAACTGCCATGAACTGGTCCCTTTACTCCTTGTACAGAATACCAACACTTGGCTACAGAGAAGGAGCAAACCCAACCCCACACTGGATGAAAGGTAATCTGACCAAACCGAAGAGACAAACAAAGGATTCACCTTTCTGCAGGCTTTTCTTAGGTCCCCTGCTCTGGGTGATGTCAGTCCAGCAGCTGTGCCCCTGCCCGGAGGGGAACCAAGGGTCTGCACCCAGTGGCTTCCTAAGATAGTCTGGTTAAAAATAAATCAATTACACCAGTTGGGATGGATGTCTTAAAGAACTGACTCCTTTCCTTAGGCAGAAGCGTTTGAGCTACATGGATTAGCTCATGCAGATGAATCCAGGATGAGGTTTAAGACATTCTTCACAAGCCACAGCAACTGCCAGAGGTGCTTATGCAGACAATTCCCTGCAGAGTTTGCCACGGTCTGAAATCCTCTTTCAGGGCACCTCTACCACAAGCACTGCAGAGCTTTCAGCTCAAGAAATGCTACATATGCTGCTGGATCTTTGGTCCTTCTGTTCCCGGCGTCTCAGGAGTTCCCTTGTGGCCCGCCTCCTTATTCCGATTAAATACAGATCTCTGTCAAACAGCCCTGCAGCCAGGGGGATGCTGCAACAGGAACACAAGCCAGCAGGTCAGGGCATAAAAAGGTTCTTGTTTGCCCAGCATTTCCCTGCTACCTCATACAACAAAGGCCACAAATCTGATTTTTACTTTCTTAAGGCATTCAGCGACTGTTGTGGGAGAAACAAGAGTTGTTCTTCCACAGCAACAAGTTAAGGTTTTTCACAATACTTTAAATGCTGGTTGTAAAAGGGAAATGTACTTTAAATTTTAGTATGAACTCACCTGCTTTCATATATAGAGGACTTTCTTAATGACTCTGAACTAAAACCCACTCATTTGAAAAGCTTTACCAGGTAACTGCTAACTTGGTGTACTCACTGTTGTGGTTCATCTCAACAATTCTTACCTTGGTCTCTTTTAGAGAGGAAACCTGAGCAGCCCATCACACACTGCTATTTAATGGGTATTTAATACCCTGAAACAAAAATTCCCATTGTAATTGCACTGCTGATCAAATACTTTGAGAAATCACTTTTTGAGATATTCAGGTCTTGAAATCCCTGACCATGTTACTCACGAAAAAGAGAAGAATTCCAAACCAAATTTCCTAAGGAGTTCTACTAATACAACAGCCTACAACAGCCTATGTAGGACATTAAGAACTTGGGAAGATCTCAAAATGCTCCACTGACATCCAAATGGGGATGGAAAACAGAACTGATCCTAAACAGGGAAAGAGGAAGAGAAGAGGAAAGCTGCCCATGCTGATAGGGAAAACAAAGAGCTGCATCTCAGATAAAACACAGATTTACATTCGATTCCAATGGGCTCTGTTTATCCCCCTCAGAAGGATTAAGAGACCTGGCAGCAGGGATTTCAGCTGTCAGGGCAAGGTTTAAGCTCTTACTGCTCTGCCCACCAGCATGTACTGGGTAAAACCCAGCAGGCTGCAGGGATAGACACAGGAGGATATCCTCGGGGTCACTGGGGCAATCAGTCATGGGGAGCTGCAGGAGGTACTCACTTGTCCCTGCCAGGCCTCACTTTGACACGAAACAAGGCAAACACAGGTCGGTGGTCTGAGGTTTTGATGACAGGACAAGAGGAGTATTTGACAGCCTGGATGTCATCCTTGTAGCGGCTGCGGAACACCACCCGGTCCTGGAGGCAGGGGCAGAGGGGACAGTGAGGGTGACTCCCTCTGCACATCACCCACCTGGCAAGCAGCACTGCTTCACAAGAGACAAATCCATTCATTCATCGCATGTAGGAATGTGCCCCCTATGGACAGAGTGACAGAACTTTCCTCTGTCCCCCAAAATGGAAAGAGCCAGAACTTTATCTCAGTGATCAGGTAGGAAAATCACTGATAGGACCTTGGGGGCTTCACCTCGAGTTTGGGGACAGCTAATTTGCCATAAGCCAAAAGGTCCAGCCTGGGCCATTTAGTAGAAAAGGACAGAACAAAGAAACCAAATGGCTTTTGTGAGGTGTCTTTACCAGGAGCACAAGCCTGTGGCACCTGGGTCGGTTTGAGTTTGTTATTTTGCCTTTATTAAACCTTTTTTGTTCCTGACGCTGTCACATCAGCCTCCTGCTCCTTTTATGCCTCCCAATGAATGCTGAGCTATTCTGGGGTGTAACGTTTGGGTGTTGAGAGCTTATCAGATCAGCTCCAAACCCCAGGAAAAAACGTTACAATCACACTCCACTTGGTGAAGTTAACGAGCCCTTGGATGGAGATCCATTCCTTGTCTGATCCCAACAGTTCTGTGCCAGCTCTGAGCACAGGGGAGAGCCCACTCAGACAGGATGTAAGGCAGGGAAAATAAGATTAACAGCCTGTGCCAAACTCTCCCTGTGCTCACAAATTCTACAGTCCTTTCTTCCACAAGTCCCAGCCGCCCTTAAGCAACAAATGTCAGCACAACTGAATCCCCTTTGACTCCTAATCGTCCCTTACCGTGTAGGAGGGAGTCCTTTGTTTGGAGGTGGTGTCATAGCTGTCCTTTCCTATGTCAAACTTGTAGGAAGGACGGAAATGGATATCAGCCTCTTGGAATCCTTTGAAAATAGACCCTGTAAGGGAAGGGGAGAATGGCATGAACAAACTCCTCCTTTCTGAGAACTGTGTAATGCTGGCTGGAAACAACAGCCATGTACATCCCAGAAAAACCTGGGCTTGGGCTCCAGAAAGGGAGCAAGCTCCAGTCCTGGCATGGAGAGGATAAAAAACAGCCAGTGGCTGTTTAGTCAGTGGTCAATTCAACAAAGAAGAACTGCTCCATGCACTTCCCCTTACACTGAAAGCTTGTGCTGCTTTGAAAAAGCTGTTCAAATCTAAATTCCCTGGACACTGGGACAGAAAGATGCCCAGGTTATGGAGGAGTCAGATGAAACAGCAGCAAATGGCTTGGGAGGTTACATTAAACAGAGCAAACTGCTACAGCAACAGGTCCCTTGACACACTGCCACTGTATTTGACAGCTGCTGACTCCTTTTTTTAGGGAACTTAACCAAAGAAAGCAGGAAAGGTCTCCAGGAAATGGGGACCGGGCTGACATTACTCCTGTGTGCAGGTAACTTTGTTTCTGGAGAGGAGGGAGATGAACAGCTGCCCCTTACCCCGACTCATCTCGCTGGTCAGCTGGTCATACACCAGGAGCTTGGACACGTCTGTGTCCGGGTTCTGGCTCAGGATGGAATCCACCGTCTCCCGATCCTTATTCAGCCGGAAGTTGAAATCCCCAAACCAGAAAACTTCATCAAACCGAGTTGTGACATCACCTGCAAATTCAAAATCACAGCACAAGTGCTCGAGGGATGCTGCTGAATGTGTTCGAGGGAGAAATTCTTTCTTTTCACTACCTGGACATGTGATTTTGGGTATGTTTTCTACCTGTGATCACCAATGAATATGGGAATTTAACACCCAGGAGAAAACAGAACAGAAATGTTAAAAACCACAGAAAAAGCTGAAAATAGACCAAACTATCTATAGGACCCAACACCAGAGGGAACACAAAGAGCTACACTGCAGATAAAGAGTATATTAAATTTCCTAGTAGAAGGACCTAATTATCTGTCTAGGTATCAAGTTGTCAGCACAGTATTAGGAAACAATAATGGACTTTGGCAAACAATGCTCTGACCTGTGTACATGCAAAGTGACATAAGGGTTATTCTCTTAAATTTGAAATAAAGTCATTCCTAATTGTTCTAGAAAATACCTGGAAAGTGAAACACATCTGTAATATTGATAATGATTAAACCAAAATTATCATATTGCTAAAAAAAATACATCATGTAAAAATTCCCTTTTGAATTTTCTCTCTCCCATTTCAATTTTTTTCTCAAATTCCCAGTTTCAAGGAAAAAAAAAATCATGGGAGTAATAACCATCCTCAGTCAAAAAGAGCTGTAGTTTCTTTTCACACAGTCTCAGATGATCACTGTTCTTGTCTCTTTCCCAGTGCAGACTGAGACAGTGCCCAGACTCTGCTGAGCTGGGCTCCCCCACGCTCATGGAGTCACACTTACTAGAGCTGGATCGATACGGATTTGTGTCCGGAACGTTCTTGGGAAGTGTAAGGGCTTGAATGGTTTTATTGTAGTCCAGTTTCCTCTCATTCACTTTACTGTCCCCAGCTGCAAGACAGAAACCACATTACTGCCCACAGGGAATCATTTTCATTCAACGATCATTTTTGGTTATACCAGGAGCTTCCAAAGGGTATCAGATGTTTTCCACATAAAAAACGTGACACTCTGGGAGTGTCTGCACGGAATGATGATGACAGAAAGTGTGGGAAAAGGGACACAATGGTGCAGAGCTCATTTCTGTTTCCACAATCACAGTTCTTTTGTAAGTTTGTTACCAAACAAACCTCCTCCCTTATCCTTCTCAGCTCAGCAATCCTGAGCTTTGGCTTCAGCTTGTCCAGCTTTTTACCCTCTGTACAGCTCCCTCCCTTCCTCCCTCAACCAGGACGCTCGTAGCAAGATTGCAAATATCTCACATGTGAAGTGGGAGGTGATGAAGAGAAAGGAGGTCCCAAAAAACGTGAAGCTGATTCCCAGAGCTCCCTTGGTTTTGATCTGAGACACGATTCGAGTTGTCACCGTGGCATACTCCACCTCTGGAAGGAGGGAGAGAAGATGCTGTTGCTGAAACGCTTCTGACAGTGAGCAGGGAGGTTAGGAGAGGGAGAAAAGGGCAGGGCACAGCGCCCTCAGCTCCCCACACACCCGAGCAGAACCAGATGAGGTCCCTGCGGATGAAGACGGACATGTAGAGCACCCCGTGAGCCGCCGAGTGCAGCAGGACGTAGTGGGGGCCCAGCGTCTCCTGCAGGCGGATCTCCCACTCCCTCCTGCAGGAGAGAACAAGAGCTGCATCACACAGCCAGCCAGGAGAGCACGTCAGCCTCGGGCTCACAGCAATCCCCCTCACACACAACATCCAGGCAGAAGCAAAACCTCCCTGCGCTCAGCTAAGGGGTGGCTGCTGAGGTGCCACGGAAATCAGCAGAGCTTTGGCATCAGGATGAAATTTTGTATGCACAGAGAAGCTGTTCCACCCCTGGGAGCGTCCAAGGCCAGACTGCACAGGGCCTGGAGCCCCCTGGTCTAGTGCAAAGTGTCTCTGCCCGTGGCAGAGGGTGGCACTGGGTGGGCTTTAATGTCCTTTCCAACCCAAACCATTCTGGGATTTTATGATTTACAGATCTCTGTGACTTTTCCCTCTAAATCCCATTTCCTCGGGTGCTCATGCAATAGAATTCAGTCCTGTTAAAGGGGTTGATTATTGAAAATATTAGGAATACAATGGAGACTATTTCTAGTCTAACTCAGAGCAAAATGATTAGTTAACAATAAAAGAAGATGGTTCATTACATTGTTTTTGCTACCTGTCTGGACAGCCTTCTTGAACCCCAATGACATACATGTCCTGGGCAAAGTCTGGATCTGTTGGCAATAAGAAGTCATCCAGATTCACTGGAAGTTCCTATTACACCAGAAATTTAAAAGGAAAGGGAAGAAAAGAAAAGCAGTATTAGTTATGCAAAGATTTTACTAGAAAAATACCTTGTGATTTGACAAAGATGACTGACAAGGAACACAATCTTGAACAGAAAAACATCACCCAGTCCTCTCAGCAGAGCTGGGGTAACTTTATTGCCAAGGGACCCTGCACTCACCTTCTGCCCCTGCATGTTCCAGGTGGCCACAAAGATTCCCATACTCCGATTAGGGAAATACCTGCTGAGTTCTTCTGCTCCCATTAAGGCACCGCTTGCCAGAAGGCTGCCTTCCAAATAGCTCCTGTGGACAGAAAACCCAAAAAAGAGCATCTAAGGAAAGGGCAGGGCAGCTGGGATATCGATGTGTAGTGTTTGCATCTTGAAGTAATCAAGAGTATACCTTTAAGAAGAAGGAATTTGATATTTATAAATCGTTCTGCTTGCCTGGAGTTCCTTCCAAAGCCAGGACGCAAGGGTGATGGTGAGGCTGATGCTGCTGAAGCCATCCAAAGTCTTCAGCCCCACTAAACTCATCCAGACACAGAACAAAGAAATTGGTTTGATAACCTCAGGGTGCCCAGAGGAGCCTTGGCTGCCCCTGGATCCCTGGAAGTGTCCCAGGCCAGGCTGGACAGGGCTTGGAGCAGCTTGGGCCAGTGGAAGGTGTCCCTGCCATGGCAGGGGTGGCACTGGATGGGCTTTGAGGTCCCTTCCAACCCAAACCATTCTGTGATTCCATTAAATTTGAGTGCCTTGAAGCAGCTCAGTTTACTTCCAACATAAAACCAGCTGCACCATTGCCAGTGTTCTGGCATCAGGTTTCTCCTAACCAAAAACTCAAACTCACAGCCCTCCTTCAGTTCAGCTCATCAAATCAGCTTCAAGAAAATAATTTATTGAGCCTGAGGTCTCAAAATATCCCCTTTGGGAAGGGCAGATGCATCCCACAGCACCTGCCTCTCTGAAGGACATGATTACAGAGGTGAGGGATGCTGGCACAGGGACTGCACGTCGAATAAGCATTTTTAATCTTGCTTAAGCTCTGCAAATAATGACCAGAGAATAATGTCAGGGAGCTCCGGGCAACCCAGCTGGCTCCAGCTGCTTCAGGGAGGAATGGGAAAGAAAACCCTTGTGGCAAACAAGTAACAATCTATCTTTGGGGCTTTTTTACCAGCTAGTAACACTTTATCTCAGAATTATTTCCTGCCTACTACTGACTCCCACGCTCTGGATCAATGATTAGATTTTTCCCTCCTGCAGAGGAGCTCCTGTGGGATACTGGAGTAGTTCCCAGATCATAATTTGATCCTGCCAGAAACCAAACGAGTGCAACCTCTGCTCAGCACCTCACAGGATTGTGATAATGCTGCATGACAATTTCAATTTAAAATACCTGGTGCTATTTTTTTTCTGTAATTTATCATTTTGGTTCAAGCCCAATGTACTTTTAAATTTTTCTAAAAAAAAACCAGTTTTCCCAACTGCTGGCATGCACAGCCACCACTTCTTAATTCTCCAACCAGATTATGTTAATATCACAAGCAAACTGACAGCAAACCAGACTCGTATTTATGAAAATACTTAGCTGAAAGGAGCAAATACAGATGATTGCACTGATCTCTTCATCTTGCTACTCTCTTCACAGCAGGTTAAATAACACAGAATGGCTTTTGAGCTCAGAAGTTCCCTGCCCAGCGGGGTTCTCCTCCCTGCTGACACCCCAGAAGCAGGAGAAAAGCTGGGGGAGCCCTACCTGCTGCGAACATCCTTGGCTCGGATGGGAGTGAGCACGCTGAAGGTGGATTTCATGGAGTCTGTGGAGCAGTTGTCATAGAGAGTCCCATTGCCCTGCAGCCTGGAGTCGCTGAGGCTGCTGCTCACCCTCCCAAACTTGTGCTGAGAATAATGTCGGTAATCCAGACAATCCGAGTCGATCCTATTAGCTGTCCTCAGGGAGTGCGAGGCCACGTTGAGCTCCATGGGGGGCAGGGGGCGGGCCGGCATGATTTGGGACAGCCGGGGTTTGCCCCCCGCGAACCCCTTCCCCCGCAGGAGCCCCCCAAAGGCACTGGAGATCTCGGAGGCTCGTTTGCCCAGGTCCGAGGCGCCTCCCCTGCTCTTCCCCCCGGGACTGGCTTCCAAGGCGTCTGGTGAACTGTGCAAGGAATCCTGCTGGCAGCAGGGATTGCAGGGGCTGGCCCTGCCCCGGGTGGGAGGGCTGGGCGACGCTTCCTGCAGGGAACCGTTGGAGGAGCTCGTCTCGTTGGGATCGGTCAGACTTTCCTGGCTTGTCCTAAATCGTCTCCACTTCCTCCAGCTCTTTTCATCCAGGGATGCAGCACGTTCCAGCCGGGGCTTCCGAGGGGGCCTTGGAGTGATCGATTTAATTTTCATATTGGCTTTGAGCTCTTCTGGCAGAAGCTTTAAGGTCTCACTTATGGGAGTGCCTATTTTCGGAGGTGCCCCATCACCTCCACCCTCCTTTTTGGCCGCTTTTCCAGCTTTTTTCGCCTGCAGGTCCTGTACTGCTCCACCCTCCATGCTCCGAGTAAGACACACCCTTGAGTGCTGCGGAAATCCATTTGGAGTGCTCATTGTCCCCCAGGTACCAGCTGTGGATGCTGCTCCAGATGAAAAGTTCCTCAAAGCATCGTTTCCTTCCCTTTATCACCCTGTGGGTTCACAGGGCTTTACTCAGCCAGCAAGGCATGGGAATTGCAGACAGCTCAGCCTTTAGCTGGGGATGAAGGGCAGGTGAACGTGCAGGCAGGTGCATTGTCTGCAAAATTCCAAGACGTGGGGTACCTGCATTCCCCCAGGAGAAAGAGGTAAGAATGAAAAGTTACCGAGCTGCCAAATGTACTCCTCGATCAGAAAGCATCTCCTTGCAGGACCTCCCTCTAGCACAACTCACACCTTAACGTGACCTTGTTAGAAAATCACTGTTCTTCCCCGTTTTTTACCCCAAAAGCAGAGCAGAGACCTCACGTACGGCTGTGTACGCCCTTCTTTAAGGAAAGCCTGCACGCCCTGTTAGCACGAAAGGGAATTTCAGCTGCACAGAAACCACAGCTCGTTGTCCTTGCTGTACACAGGCGTCACCAGCACGACCAGCCCGCAGCCCCGGTCGCCCGAGGCCAGGAAATTTCCAGCGATCCCTCAGCCGGGAAATCGCTGCCGCCTTTGCCTGCCTTGCACCAAGCCCGCTCCCCGCCGCTGACCCCGAGAAAACGCCCCGGGGGCGGCTCTAGGCTCCGGGACCGGGCTCCGGCTGCATTTCTACACGGGGGAAGCACCTCGTCATTCTGCGGCTACCGCGGACCAGCCTTCCCCCGGCCCTCGGGAGGGCGACCCGCGGTGATCGCAGCCCCGAGCGCGGGTTCGGCACCGAGGGGCGGCCGCCCGCATCCCCCGGCCGGCCGTGAGGGACCCGGCCCCGGCCCTCGCCCTCACAGCGGCCGCGCCCCCCGCCCGCCGGGGCCGCCCCTTCCCCGCCGCCGCGGGCAGGACGCAGCGCGGGCCCTTACCGGTTCCTCAGGCTCCTCGCCGGTATCCGCGGTCGCAGCGGCGCTGCCGGTGCCCGTTCCGCTGCCGGTGCCCGTTCCGCTGCCGGTGCCGCTGCTGCGGCCGCCCCGGCCCGGCCGTGGCAACGGGGGCAGCGCCGGCCCGGCCCGCCCGCAGCGCCCCCCGGCGGCCGGAGGAGCGCCCGGCAGCGCCCGCGCCGAGTCGCGGCTGTCGCGACACGGGGGGAAGGCGGCGTTTAAAAAGCAGCTTAAGATAAACGTGTGACACGGGAAGAACTTGAAAAGTTGCCTGTATTAAGCCTAAGGCTTCAGTTTTGAACATTTCAGTACAAACGGGGAGCGTAGAAGCATAGGCTGGGGGTGGTAGGGAGCTTGAGGCTCTCACCCAGTTGCCAGCCTGTGCCATGGATATGGACACACTGCTCCAAGCCCTGTCCAGCCTGACCCTGGACACTGCCAGGGATGGGACAGCCACAGCTTCTCTGGGAAACTGTGCCAGAGCCTCTTCACCCTCCTGGGAAAGGACTTCTTCCCAATACTGCATCTAAACCTGCTCTGCTGAAGCCGTTCCAAACCCCAAACACTTCACTTTCCTCACACAGATCATTCCCAGACTAACAGGAAAGGTCCCTTCACCCATCCCATTAAAGCAATAACCACAAGAAGAAAGTAAAATGTGAAAGTGCTCCAGAGCGCAAAATATTTTATTTAAGAATTTACAGTGTCAAATCTTACACCTAGGAAAGACAGCTACTCCCAGCTCAGGGGGAGCCTCCTTGAATGAAGTTGTTTGGCAGTCTCTACTGAAAGGAGAGAATAATCAGCAGCCTGGCTGGACTAGAGGAAAGCCAAGTGTCTGATTAGGTTTCAATTATAGAAAAGTAAACCACACTGACTGCTGCTGTCCATGTTGGGAATTGAGAATGGACCAGCACACAAAGGTTTCTAATCCCCCCCAAATAGTTTAACTTGGGCTGCATACAAACTTTTTGGGACATAGATAAGGCTATCACAATCTTAGAAAAGTGGTGTTATTCAGGAAAAGGAAAAAAACAAACAAAATACAACTGGGGACAAATACTGGCAATTTCACATTCATATTACTTCTACTCCTGGGCAGAAATTCAAGTAAAATCAAATAATTTGGTGGCAAGTTCTAAATAAAATATGGCCTAATGATTTAATAAATATTTAAAGTTTATTTCTCTCTTTGCAGATAATTCAGATTCTTCAGTGAATATAAATGCTGCATACCATGGTTTTCAAGATTTCCTATATTAAACCTAAAGATTTTGAAGTCCATCTGTAGAGGTCTAATCCATCTACTTTTAGTATGAAATTTAGCTGTTAGCTATTTAAGACCTTGGTTATTTTAGTAAGGGAGATTCAAGAACGGATTATTACACTGAATCTGGCACTCCCAAAAGGAAAAAATGAACAACTTTCAAGCTGTTACCCCCCAGCTGCAGAGTGCCAGCAGTTTGAGAGAAAGCAAAGTAACCGTATTGCACTTAAACGAACACTCACTCGTCAAGAGAACAGCGCTGGCTATGATACAGAGCTCCTTCCCACTATACACTTGGCTTTACAGGTAGTCTAAACCACAAACTACATACAGACTAGGAAAGATCCAAATCAAATCAGGATTAGATTACAGTCACAGTTTTCATTCAATAGAAGTCGATTTATTTGGATGAGCTGTGGCCCCCTCCCGCCTGCCCAAAGGCAAACCAGCACGAGGCAGCTCCTGGGGGAGCCTCTCCCAGGGGAACATCACTGGTTCCACACTCTGGCTGATTGTGCATGGTCCTCTTAAGGCCACAGTGTTATCTTACAATGTGGACATGTTTGTTTTGTTTTTTTTTTTACCCCTGCTGGGAGGGGAGCATCCTTCAGAAATTAAGGAATCCCTGAAACTACGTCTCAGAAGGTCACGCTAGTAAGGTTTAAAATAAACGTAAGGAATAAATTGCCTATGCAATTTACAAACAGGTTTTGTAACAGACAGCAACTATTTCCTCTCTTGTGCCTATTCTTTTCTCACAGCAAAGCTATTTCTAGCCAGGTTTTGAAAAGGAAAAGTTACATATATTTCATGTTTGGTAATGGTTTGCGTAGATGAGGTGCAAGCATGAAAAAGATCACCCATCATCAGATTTCTGTCCTGTCAACTGCAGCTGATAGCACGTGCCATAAGGCTGAAGAGTTCTGTGCATACTCAGAACGTGAGTAAGGACTCCAAACACAAAGCCATTGTATTCTACTTCAATGTTGGATACTTCCTCTGTCCAATTCTTCCCAGTCTTGAACTTCCAGTGGCTGCAGGAGACTGAAAGAAGAACAGGGATAAACAAAATGTTCTGTAAAAGTATCGTGCTGGAGACAAAAATGGAAGAAATCTGGAATAAAGCTTTGAATGGGAACTTGTTAAATTGAACAGGTGCCAGAGTGATCTTTGTGCACATTTAACACTCTGTGTGCAACAACCCAGATCAAGCTGATAAAGCACAAAATCATGTTTTGTTCAAAGCATGGAATCAGACTAGTTTGGGTCAGAAGGGACTTTAAAGCCCACCACATTCTACCCCCTGCCATGGGCAGGGACAATTTCTGCTCTCCCAGACTGCTCCAAACCCTGCCCAGCCTGGCCTTGGACCCTTCCAGGGATTCAGGGGAAGCCACAGCTTCTCTGGGAAATGTTGGATAAGGAAAAGGAAAGATGAGGCCTTCACTCACTTGTGCAAATTGAGAGGGGTTGTAGAACGGTACCGCCCCTGCTGAAGGTGCCCCCGAGGGTGGAACAGCAGCAGGCTGGGAAGAGAAAACACTGAAATGAGACAAGGGCTGAGAGGAACTCCAGTGCCTCTCAAATGTGGTCTGCTAAGTTATACAGAGCAAATATTCACAGGAATAATGCCAACAACATGGAGAGCACAGCCGATTGGAACAACTCCAGAGTGCTGGTACAGTTTGCATCCAGATCTAGAACAGGGCTGGCTTAATGTAGGAGTTGGCCAAACAGTGGCACATGCATCAACTGCAAGGAGCTCTGCAGGTCCAAAGCATGCAAAACCAACACAAGACACCAGTGCAACTCCACTCAATTAGTACCTTCTGCCTTTGTTAGTACACACCTCAGGACTTGCCCCAAAATAAACATTCTATGTCAGGTTTTGCTTTATTACAAAATATCAGAAAGGTTTGTGTCACCCCTCTGTGGTGACCCCACAGCTCTGGAACTTCCAGCAGAGATGAAGCATTCCTTTAATTCCTACAGGGACTTTTGCAAATGGTTTATTACCAATTTGAGACTGGCAGCAGCAGAATGACCAAGTTTTGCTTGTATTGAGACTTTTTAGGAGTTTGGTTTTGTTGGAGGATGTTTGTTTAGTTTGGTTTTTTTTTTTTTTTTGTTTAAAATCAACTGATTTCTTTAGTATCCCAGAAATAAGATGATGAAATTATGTGAATCTCTTAGGAACATAAATAAAAAGCATGCCTGGATTACATGCACTCCCATAAATACACAAAACTGAAGACCCTGTTTGAGTGTAAAAAGGAACACTACATCATGATCTACTTTTAATGGTAATTCTGTGAAATGAGGGGGAAATGACTAAAAGTAGCATTAGTATTTGAGCAAATGCAAAATAAAGAGGGGAGGGGGGAAAGTAAGTAAGTTAACATAAATGAGAATGGCCAGCCACATGTACCTGATTAAAATGCTGGCTTACTTCACGTGATAATGAACTCATTGAACTAGAGCGCGAAAGCTACAAAACAGCAAGAACACACAAATACAAAAAAACACAAATAAAAAAAGTCGTCATGCATGTCACTGCCCCAAGCTTTCAGTTGTTTTATTTCATTGTCAAAGTCTCACTGCCAAAGGTTAAACCAACTTCAAGTTAAAGAAACAAAAAACGAAAACAAACGTAAAGGCAGAAGTTAGTTTAAATCAAAAGGACTTCTTAAAGCACAGAATTATGTAGGTATAGAAAACATTTAGTAGGAACAAAGGTCATGTTACTCTGCCTGGCCACACAGCAACTTGCTCTCCTTGTGTCCTGCACTTAATATTAGTGAAATTAAATGCATGCATGGAGGCAAGAAGAGACCCTTCAACTGCTACTGATATTTTACTCTGAAAAAGGCTTTTAATTGTACTTCTATAGGAAAAGGAGATCACAGAATGTAGGACATGGAGGCTGAGCTTCTCATATGGCCTTAGAGGTCTTTTCTGTATAATTCTGGAGGCAGTCATATCACATCTTGCCTGCTTATCAGCAACTGAATTAGTTACTGGCTGTTTTAGATGGCCCATTGTAAGACCACTATAATTAACTGTAAAAAGTCATTGTTAAATACTTTGCATCAAGCCTTACCTCGCCTGACTGGGAGCCATCAGGGTTAGGAACAGGAAGTCCAGATCCAGGAGGAAGGGCTGCAGGGTTTATGTACTGAAGAAAAACAAGGCACTTCTGTTTATCATCATTACTACAAGGCTATTTCACATTTCCCTTAGAGATCCCACTGGGCAGAACAATGTTACAGCACAGCAGGCATTTGTAACCTGCAGTGTAAGACTCTCCCCAATTCTCAGTCCCTTTCCTGCACCCATGGAAGCTGCAGCCCTGTGAAATTAGGAAATGCAACCTCCCACTCCCCTTTCCACTTGTATTTCTCCTCTCCTGTTCTTTAGGTAAAATGTTAAACCACAACCCCCACAAACACGCTTTATGGACTGTGGCTGTCCCACTGCTGCTCACAATCCTGAGGGGGTTGAAATCAGAACTTCGGGCTCTGCCTACAAGACATTCCTTGGAACCCACCTCTGGTTCCACAGCTGCAGCAGGGTCTGTGTTGGTTTGGTTTGCAGCTGCTGTGTGCTCTGCTGCTCCACTCCCTTCCACGGGCTGGGATTCCCCTGGAACTACAGAGGAAATAGGATTTAGCCAAGCACACCCCATAAACAGCCACAAACCCCCCCCCCCAATCCTATGCACACACCTGAGTTTGGAACAAACACGTTGGCAGGAATGGGCATGGGTGCCAGGGGGGCAAACAGGTCTGATGGTGCAGGAACAGCACCACTCGCCTTGGTTCCTCCTGGATTCAGGACATCCACATAACGGGCTCTGCTTCCAGCTAAACCAGAAACATGCAGAAAAACAGAGAGAACCCTTGTGTTTATCATGCCTGTGTCTAATTTGAACAGCTGCTGGTTAAAGCATCTTTCAGGATCAGGAAATAACACTCCAGGGATACAAACAGCAGTACCCAAGTCATGGTACTGTGACAGCAGGGCAGGAGCTGGGCACGAGCAGAGCCAGCAACAGCCACAGCTTCACTGAGCTGCCAACTGCTCCCAAACAACCCAGGGAAAGCCAGAACTTCTGCCTTCATGTTTTATGCAGGAGAAAGTCTTCAAATATCAGCGCTGGCTGTTACCTGCTCTCCTGGAGAACACGTTGACAGAGGCACCAGGTGGGCCTCCAGGCCCCGGGGGAGCAGCCTGAGCAGCTTTAGGAAATCCTGTTGGAGGGGGTGGAGGAGGTTTACTCTGCAAGGAGACAAAAAAATTCCAATCACATCATGGTCTGATGTCACACATTTTAATCCAAATTCAGTGAAAAGCAGCTCTTAAGAGACAATAACAGGCTAAAGAAAATGGTGTGCCAAGTACAGATTTTTGCTTTCCACTTGGAGAAATCATGAGGACTTGGATTTTTACCTCTTCTTCAGGTTCATCCAGATTAACCCAACGTTGTTTCTGCTCATCCCAAACAATCTAAAAGAAAATCACAGTCAAAAACAAAGAGCTCAAAGCAAGCTGCTAAAAAAGTTTAAAATAACCCTAACTTTTATTTTTTAAAGCTAGTCTTAGAATAAGAATAATCTTCAAAGTTTTACAATCATCAAAACAATGTTCATCTGTCATCCAGGAGAACATTAGGAACAAATTCAAGTGTATAAAGGTTTTTGTGATTCTTGGGGTCTTACTGATTTATTCTTGTCATCTGGCAGGTGAGCCTCATTCTTTCCTTTTCCCATCAGCCAGCGAAACCAGGTTCCACCACTCTAAAAACAAATCAAATCTTCTCAGTTATTCCTCTCCCTCTCAGTTAATTCTTGCCTCATTTTATAGGCAAGTTAAAAGAAACTTTCATGCAACAACACATTTTCTGACAGGGACATCAACTCTGAGCCCAGAGTTGCAACTAATAAGTAGAAATAGTTTAGTCAGGACTTCTTAAGTGCAGTGAACCAGGAGATACCACATTTACCAACAAATCTCCCCCAGCTGTAGGTACCTTTCTAAGAAAGTTTACCTTTCTGGGTGCTGCCTCCTTTTTTGTTTCTTTTTTAGTGTCTTTCCCTGCAGGAGCAGAGGGAGGAGGAGAGGGTTGCTTGGCTGCAGAGTTGGATCTCTCTCGTCCCACAGAATGAGCAGAGGACTCTGAGGTTGTTCGGGACCTTCGCCCATAGCCCTGGGTGACAAACACACAGGAAAGCAAAAGCTGTCACTGCTGCAGTGATGGATCACATTCCACCTTGCTAAAAACAATCCTTCTTTGAAAAATCCATAAAACAGATCTAAAAGTTCATACAAAATAAACCTTAAGATGGATCTTGGTCCTGCTGCCTGGTTAGATATAAAGCCAGGACATAAATGCATAATAAACAAGCAGATAAATATCTGACACAGCATTAATTTTTTATCAAGATTTTCCACACAAAGACATTTAATCTGGTTCTTTGGGGACTTCCAAAAACCAAGCTTCAAGTCTTGCTGAAGAGCAATAGAGAGCCCCCAAATCCTCTTGCGCTTGCATTGTGCTGCAATGCAGCTGAAGAAATGTGTGAAATGACAGTACCATGTTAGCCATCCTGCCATAGAAATCATCCTCTCTCTGCTCAGGGAAGGAGTTTTGTGAAGGAGGCTCCGGGGCAACTCTCTGCATTCCTTAAAAAAAAAAATTAGATTATGTTAGCAGGGACACACACCAACAAAAAAACCCATAAAAAACACCAAAGCCCCCAAGCCCCACAATAGTTTTAAGGCAAAAGTTTTCACCAGTTAGCACCAGAGTCTTGTGCTAGGGAGAACCTGGTCTTTTAAAGAATAAGAGCTGCAATTGCTGTGGTTTTTTTCCTCTTCTGTCTGGGTTTGTGATCTAAACACAGGCCACAGCAGGCTGAGGGATGTAACCATCAGGATGGAGCAGTTAAAGGTTCCTCACATCTCAAACTCTGCCAAACTTAAATTTCCTTCTCTCCACATGTGTCAGGCTCTGCTGTCACAGAGTTAAAACTTATCAGGGTCCTAGAAACTCATGTCCAGAGGCAGAAATCCCTGATATGCCTTGGAAATCCCTTGGAAACAGAACTGCCAGTCTCACTGCACTCAGAGATTACCTGTCAAGGTCTAAATCATCATCTGCTGAATCTGACCTCTCTTTTAAAGCCAAAAAAGCAGGATGAACATTACAACTTTCTACAGATGTTTCTATACCATTACATGGTGTTTTTAAATTTAATTACCCAAAACACGACTATTTTTTAAATACTGAATTATTCTGAATTATTCCCAGAAACACTTCATTCCCTTTCTAAGGAAGGAAAGCTGTTTATTAAGATCCCAGACCTGTTTCCAGGTTTGTCTGCTCTTCTGGCTGTGATTCCATTTCTTGTGGTGGCCCTCCTGGGGGTAGTGTTGTTCCTAAATAGAGTGGGGCTGGTTCAGTTCCATAGGGATTTGAAAATCCTTGAGATGCAAAGCCAGGTCCTGGGCCAAGAGACTGAGGAGCCACTGGGTAGAAGGGGACACTTCCCTGGTCACCAGGAGGAATCATGGCAGCTGAGCCATCAAGGACAGCCTGAGGTACTGCAGCATGAATAAAAAACAGAGTTCAAATTCATTCCAGTGTGAACCTTTTACCCTAGGAATGACACAATGCAGAAGTGAAATCTCCCCACTCCATCCAGCCTCTCAAGTGGTTTCTTGTATCAGAAACCCAAACCCTTTGTTTTCTCTCGGTCATAAAGGATATGAAACACCAACCTGAAGGCATCAGCTGCACGCTCTGCATCTGTTGAGCCATATTGGGTAACAGGGATGCCAGCAAGGCATTTTCAGCACCTGGCCCCACGTCACGGGCACCTCCCCCATCACACTGACTGGCACGGTCCAGCTCAGAGCTGGGAGTGCTGCATTCATAGGGAGGGGGAGTGGATCTGTCTGTGTTATAGGCTATTGCACCCTCCTGCAGGAAAAAAACAGGTATTACTAACTCATCTGCACCAGACATTCAGTTCATAATCAAAGGAACACAGAGCAAAGGAAATCTTAGGTGTGAAAATGGTTTTTTAGCGTTCAGTCAAAGAAAAATGAGTTGTCAGCCATTTATAAGCCAAGATCAACCAATAATTTAAAGGGTTTATTTGTTTTTAAATTGAAACACAGTTAATTAGCTCAGGGCTCCAATTTCTAACACATCTCTTTAAATAGACAATAATTATTTCCACTGTTATAATCCAGCAACACCAATCCACACACGAGATATTTTTATGGCAAGCAGATCCCCTGATGACTGCAACCTAATGAGTCTTGCAGTTCTCTCTGCATCATGGTATTAAGAAAAGCCTGTCTCTCATAATTTTAATTATTCTGTATTGAATCTCAGGACACTGAAGTGTGGTAAATTCACTTGGTTTCCACCATAACATTTGCCATTTAGGACGTGAATATATAAGGTCACTCCCCGTGTTTCTGTGATTAGCAGTGTAAACAAAACCATTTTAAAAACTGGATTTGAGATATTTCTATGGCAAGCAGATCCCCTGATGACTGCAGCCTAATGAGTCTTGCAGTTCTCTTTGCATTATGGTATTAAGAAAAGCCTGTCTCTCATAATTTTAATTATTCTGTATTGAATCTCAGGACACTGAAGTGTGGTAAATTCACTTGGTTTCCACCATAACATTTGCCATTTAGGACGTGAATATATAAGGTCACTCCCCGTGTTTCTGTGATTAGCAGTGTAAACAAAAGCATTTTAAAAACTGGATGGACACTAATCCTTTACAGGGAATAATTCATGCTGAAAAGCACACACCATACCTTGATCTGTCCATCCACATGTCGAAGTGTCACTAACCAGGAGGGTTCAATAAAAGATTCCTGTTCTGGTTTTTCTTTTATCTGAGGGTCGAACAGGCGCAGCTGGGATGACATCTGAGGAAAGGAACCATTGCAAAGTGTGAGTTCATCAGCCACAGCTTCCCACCTACGATATCCAGCCACAAGCACTTCATTCTTCCTCATGTTACCTGGATTAGCTGGGCAATCAGCACAGGGGAATAGTAATGTGGATCTTTGAGGACAGTTCTGGAAATCACTTCACAGTAGTGGAAAGCCTGGGCAGCGAGGCCCATCTCAGCCAGCCGACAGGCATAGATGAACTTAAAAACCTGGGCAGGCAAGCAGGACAAATAAAACAAGTGATCACAACACCCTGGGTGGTAACAAATAAAAAGCAGAGTGACATTTCAGCTGAAAGCTCAGATATCTCATGATCACATCTAAAATTAAAGGAAAAAGCATTCAATTCTCCTCTTCCACCTAATGCATCCAGTGGAAGTTGTCTATTTATCTACAGCCAATGCCAGCAAATTCTGCTGGATTTTTCTTTTGGAATACAGAATTACAATTAATAAAACTAAAATTCAGAAGTTCAGGATGCAGAGATGAAAAAAGTGAGAACAAAAAGACAACAGGAAAACAGCTATATGGCATTACTATCCATGAACATTTCATGTTATAACAGAGAAAATATTTGCCCCACTGACTACAGCACATGAGAGATTAAAGCATGACATCTGCCAAAACAGAAACCAAACCAAAACAGGAACAGCTCCTCACCTGGAAATTGGGCAAGCAGCCAGGCTGACTTCCCAGGGACTGTGCATACTCATAAGCTTCTGTTCTTTGAATGGCTTCATTGGTGGCAAACTTTAAAAATGGCAAGCTGTTTCAAACAGGAGAAGAAAAATATTATTTGAGCTGATAAAGACAGATCTATCACTGTCAGACACACAGCTCTGTTAGACACAAAATATCAAACACTTCTACAAGACAGGACACCAAATAGTTATCTCAAAACCAGCTAGTGAGGATAAGGGGAACAGTGCAATTCAGTCTTTCAAATTTTCATTGCTGCATCAGGAAAGTTGGGTTTTAAAAAAAAGAAAGTCAAACCTGTGATTTGATCCAATTAGGACAAGCTTTGTTGTCTTCCTTGTGTAAACTCCAAACCCAACTTGGGCCATAAGGTAACAAAAATGAGCAGCATCCAGCAGGCCTTTAGAAGCTGTAGAGAAACAAAGGACAGAGCTCAGGATATTCCAGTGGCACACTCAGTGTCCTGTATTGCATTCAAATGCCTTCACAATAGAGACAAGCCCACATAAAACTGCTCCACTTTATATTTTATAAAGAAATTGCCTGTTTTCAAAAAAAAAAAAAACAGGCTGAGCAATCAGAGCTTTTCCTTCAGTCACCACCCTGTTCATCACCCCAGGTCACCACCTTCAGTGGTGACATTCAGTCACCACCCCAGAGTTACCCAGAGTGTCTCCCATGGTTGCAATGGTCCTGGATTCCAAGTCCACGTTATTGGTCAAGTTGGATAACACCATTGCTAGATGAGGCCTCCAGTCTCCCCACTTCTCATCTCCACAGCACTAAAATGACAAGAATTACTAGGTTAAATCAGTGATTTGAGCTCTGCATGGTTAAGTGTTTCAACCTAAAAAGGACCAAAACAACTTCTCTGACATTGTGGGAAAGGTTTCTGTTGGGAACTCCACTCCTCCCTGCAGCTCCCAGTGAATCTTACCGTGGATGCAGCTGGCATCCTTCCAGACATGAGCTGGTAAACAGTCTGCAGAGGGTCATTAATTGGGAGGCTGTTGGCAAATCTACAGAGACATGGCAGAGAAAAACAAAACACAGACGTGGGGTAAGCAGTTAAAATGTACTTCAGCTCTCAGTGGCAATTAATCTAACCTAGCTCAAGAGAAGGAAGTGCTGTGTGAAAACACTACACTGAAGAGGAAATTACCCAGTGGATGATGTTCAGAAGTAAAATATTACCAGTAAAATATTAACAAAATTGACAGGTGAGTTTTTGCCGTTTTTTCCAAGCAAGGCCACAGATGACATTGTTGAAATATTCCTTACATGAGTCAGGTGGCAGAGAACAACTTCTCAGGTGTAAATTTATAGCCAGAAGACCCCAGAATAAAAGGTAATCATTAACAAATAAATACACAGGTAAAATTAAACCATTAACTACTACGGATAACCCATGATTTTGACATTCACCACCTCATTAGCAGAACAGGCAGCCAAATGTCACTAATCAAAAGGCAACCCAGTACCTGGTCATCACTCTTGCATGTGTCCTGCTGTCCATTTTGCTGGCAAGGAGCAGAGCATGACCCCACAAACCATGCTTCATGGCAGACTCCAAAGCATCCTAATAAAAAACAGAGATGATTTTCCTGGGAATAACTTCACATATTACTCACAAAAACCAGTTTTACAGGAGTAATTTGTGATCAAACCAAAATATGTTTAGATAAAAGCTAACACACTGTACTTTTGTTTTAGATTATGAGCTGTAGGGTATGAATTTCTGTATCAGAGCAGTACAGTGCCATGAAATAGTGGATGCACTACAAAAATAAGTAGCAGCACAGGCACTCACTTTCTTACGGCCATAAAGCAGCAACTCCCTGAATCTCTCAGTCTCCTTCTCAAAACTGTCAACTGTGGTTACGAGATTATCAGTGAGGAACGAGAGCTGGGCTTCACCAGATTCCTCTTCCACTTGTTCCAAAGCCTCATTAGTGAAATCAATCAAATTTGCTTCATTAGGGGACTTCCCAGGAAGCCACACCGTTTTGTGATCTCGGAGCAGAAGTTCAGCCAGGTCTGTTCCCACGACGGTCTGTGTGTGTGCAGAGGAAACAAAAATTGAAAAAGCTGTTATTTCAGCACTGCCTGCATTTTATTTGGCACTTCAACAGCAATATGTGAACATCAGCACCTCCGAGCAGCTGAGGGTGAGTGCCCAGTTTAAACATTCCTTCAGTCTGTGCCATATTCAAAGATCAGTGACTGGAACACAAATTCCTGATCCTGGCACAAAAACTATTTGTGTACAAAACACTTTAGGATAGAGAAAAACTCCAGCAGTGAGACATACCCCATTCTGCCTGCACAACAGTACAATAAAGTCCCAAAGAAGACTCGCAGATTCTTTGTCAATTAAATTTTCATTCTTAAAGCACTGTGCAGCTTTACTTTGTGCAAAATTAATAACATCCACTTTATGGGTCTCATCCCTGAAAAAAAAAAAAAAGTTTTTAATGAGACAAATGTAAACATTCAGGTCATTATTTGTGATTACTCTGAAGAATAAATTTAAAGCTCATGTATTATTTAAGCAGGTGAAAAGCCACAAATATTTTAAGTCAGTTTAAATCCTGTAATTTGCAATGAAGAAATAATTTCTGAAAGTAGGAAAATTATTTCTGAAAACTGTGGGAACATACTTAGCAAGAGGACCAGGAAAGGCTCTCATCTCTTCTTGCTCTGGAGAATGTTGTAACATAGTCTAAAATACAAATATAATCCATAAGAAATTCTTGTAACTCCAAATTTTGCTTTTCACCAATAAAACCCCCAGAGCTGAACATGACCCATCATGTAACCAAGCCTCTTAAGCAAAATTTAAGGATGATTTTGTCACAACCTGCACAAGGATGATAAATTATGAAATCCACTTTACATGCAATTACTCTGTACATCTTCCTGAACAAAATTATAAGGAGCTGGATGATCTCATCATGACTAAGTCATCTCTCAGAGGAAAGGAACTTTTAAATTTACTGTTTTACTTATGATTACAGCCCAAACAGATAAAGATACATGCACTGACAAAAAAAAAGAGACATCAGGAAGTTATAGATTAAAATTCCCCCTTTCCCTTCCAAAAGGAAGACCTTTATTCCATTAGTTCCCATTTTTCCTTTCAAACTTTACCTCCATGCTGTGGATTTCAACCAGAGCTGGCTGACCCTCAGAAGGCAGGTTTGGCAGTGCTTTTATTAAGAAGCCCCCAGGCCCAAACCTGGCACAGATATGAGGCACTGAAAATTTCTCGGGTGTTGAGGGCCTTAAAGGTGCTGAAATGGGGAGAAAAGACAAAATAAGAACAGGTAACCTGCCCTGCAGCTAAGCAAACTTGCTGATGTATTTCCCCAATTCAATAATCCTGCAGTGTTAGTGGAGAACACCCCGTTATTGAATTTGGCTGAACTTTGTAAGAAACAATCAGCTCCTTCATAATCCCAAAGTCCCAAACCTGAAGATTTGCAGTGACTAGAACAAAACTAAACTCCAGAACTTTAAAATCCAGTTATTTTTTTGCAATGCAGGGGCTTTGACTGTTAGCATCAGACACATTCCTGTCACCTCTGTACCTTTACCACATCTTCAAAGAGCTAAACAGACATCAACGCTTTGGCCAAGCTTTTCCAGAGAAAGCGTTTCGTTCTATAGCAAGGCTTTCCCTCCCTCCCCGTGTTCCATACCTTGCTCCACAGCTGACCAGCCTGTTTCAGCAGGGTAGCCATAGTCTGGGAAAGGCTGCTGTCCATCAAAGCCGGGGTCATACCCTCCGTAGGGATAATCGGCGTGCAGCGGCACCGCCGGCGCAGCGGGCTCGTAGGCACCGCCCGTTAGATCCTGATTGCTCCTGTACAGCTGGCTCTGGGCAGGGCAGACAAGCCAGGTTAGCTGGGACTTACACAGAGCATTCCTTCCTGCCTGCTTCCACTCCTGAGCAACAGGCTCACTGCACCAAAGACCCCCGTGTGACCCTTCTGTGGTAATTAATCTTTGTGTCTACTCCCCCAGTGATTTTACCATGATTTGATCTGTTCACATCCAAGCATGATCAGTTCTCTCACAACAGAATTTCTATGTGCTTTCACACACAGAATTTCTGTGTGAAAAGTCAAGATTATAGCACCAGTTCTGTTACCAGCCACTGTGGGTCAGAATGAATGTTCACCTCTGCCATAACAGACAGAAAATCCCAACTGAAAAACCCCAACAAATGCCAAATGACAGCAAGTGCCTAAAGATTAATGCCTAAATGATTTCCAATGCTGCTTCAAACATTACTAAATGAATTGGAATTAGGACTGGAAAAGTACCTAAACTTCCAAGAAACACGATGAACCAAGTACAGGTGAAATGACCCATTACATGAGCAAAACCTGTACCTCAAAAATTAGCCAAATATTCTCCGAGCTTTTCACGTATCTGTATTTGTGGTGTAGGTGGATGAGTAATCATTTAGCTTTGGTTTTTGCTTTTAAAGTCCAAATAATGTCATACAAATATAGAGTTAGTTCTTTAATACATCCCAAGTTCAGCAACACAGCCAAGCTTGTGATGAGAAAAATGACACGACACAAAGCTAGCCATGCTGTCCACCACAGGCAAGCACAGGGATGGCAACGTTCTCACAAACAGCAAATGGATTCAGTAGAAGAAATTTTCCATTTTTGTGTGTGTGGCAACTTGCACAGCTGAGTGCTGATTTTGCTTAAAGTTCTCCTGACAACTGTGACAAACACTAAGTTCAAAACCGTATCACAAAACAGCCTCAGCTTACGAAAGTTTTCAAAACACGCATTCCCCGGCCTAACCCCTGAAATATTTTCTTATTTTCTAATGCTTCAGCCACCCCCAGGAGAACAGGAGGCAGGCTGGTGTGTGCAGCTGGAGCTGACCTGCTGGGAGCGAGAGCTGAAGCTGCTGTGGTGGCTGTGCACGCTGCGGGAGCTGCGCAGGCTGTGGCCCGAGTGCTCGCTGTGCACGCTGCGCCGCTCAAACTCGTCCCCGTAGGGATCCCTGGGGGGCTCCGTGTCATCGTCAAAGCTGCCGGTGAAACGGGGGTCGTACCTCCAGTTATCCTCGTATCGCTCGTTCCTGAGGGACACACGGAGCTGGAATGAGCTCAGACACCCACGGGACTGAGGGAGGAAAACTGGACCTTGCTCCAGAAGGCTCTGAAATCGCTGCCTACACCGAGGTTGTTGTTGCAGTAAACAAACTGACCTTCCTTCACGGAGTTCGTCCAGATTATTCAAGATCGAGACCAATGTTA
This sequence comes from Motacilla alba alba, assembly GCF_015832195.1. NCBI lineage: Eukaryota > Metazoa > Chordata > Aves > Passeriformes > Motacillidae > Motacilla > Motacilla alba. The sequence continues at coordinate 8,665,538 of NC_052032.1, read as the reverse complement.
TACTCAGAGTGTGTTCTGAAAACCCACAGTGTTCAACTGGTCTAAAACAAGTGCTGCTACCTTCAGTCCCTCTCTCAGAGTGATGTGACAGCTCATCTGGCTCCCCTCAATGACCTACGTTAAAGCTACGGAAAGAACTAGCAACACACACACACACACACACACACACACACTAGCAACTACACTGTGAAATATGTGTAACACTGCATTCTAACTGCCTGCTCCAGAGAATCTGCTGCCCCAGCTCTGCAAAGAGCACTGGAGAACGTGGATTGACTGGACAAACCTGCTGCCATATGGATATGCTTCTCTCTTCTGGTAAGGGTTGTGTTCAGCATCATACCAGTACCTCTGGTCGTAACTTCTGGGGTCTCTGTACCTGGGGTCATATGGGTATCGTTCCCAGCGACTTGGATCTTTGGGAAACAAAAAGAAATGGTTCACATATTGGTAGGTTTTGCCTATAATCTTTTTCTGCTTCTTTCTCTCTAATTACAAGCTGGTTTGGTCCTGAAGCACACAGCAAACCCAAAGCAATGTACTTAAAGCTACATAAATATGTCCACTCCTTTTAACTTTAAAAAAAGCTTAAAAAATCAATTTCACACCTTTCAGAGAAACATGGCTGTTAGAGTTAGTTACTCCTGAGGGGTCAGTGTTTGCCACCAGATCTTTTCTAACATCTTTAAAACTCAATCCTACTATTTGTTATGACATTCACAGAATCCCTGTGATCAGTCTGCAGAATGCCAAGCAAAACATCTCAGGATGTGGACAGATGTTGCTTAAAACCCTCCCAGGCACTACACAAGCAATTACCTCCAGACTCCCAACGCCAGCATGTCTCAGAGAGCGCTTAGATAATGATGGACAAAACCAAAATCCAGTCGTGAGTCAACTGCTGCTTACACCCACCTAAAATCCACTTTACAGGTTTGCCTTCAGGTCACACACCAAGGACACACCCCAGTGACAGGGAGCCTTGCAACACGTGGAACAAAACTGTTCTGTACCCTTACAATGGAGGGTTTGCACCAAGGAAAGGCAAACTGAAGAGTCAAGTGAGGAAAATCTTATGGAAAAAAATCAGAGTTCTTTTGGACACCTTACCTCCATAGTCGTAGGAGTTGGGGTAATAGCCTGAATAATAATCACTCCATCCACCTTTTCCATAATAATCTTCTGTATAGCCTTGCCTGAAAGAAAGCACACAAGTATAAAAAAAAAAGTTATTATTCCTCCTTAATTTCTCCTAAATTCAGCAGGAGGTAGGAAAAACTCTATGCCACAATTGATTAGACAGAGTTGCAAAGTTTAAATAATGCATTTCCATGAAACCAAAGAATCATAAAATAAAGACTTTACAACCCAATATACCACTAAATTGTTGTGTGCCATTGAAAGCTGACAGCCCTTAGCATGCAATAATTTAGTGGCTTTATAAACTGCTTTGGTGATAAGTTTAATTACTTACAGACAATTAATCACAAAAACTACTGCTATAATTAGCATCCTTTGAACTGTCTCGACAGAGAAGTCAATAATTTAACAATTCATTAAGAAATAATAGCTCCCCCAAATTTAACAGAGTTTTATTATACAGCCCTGATGAAGAAAATACTCATTTACAGAGCTGATTGTCCAAACAAGCACAAAAGCCTGGCTAAAACCAACACAGCAAAGTAAGAGTCAGTGCACACAAAAAGATGATTGCTTTGATGAAAAAAAGAAAGATGTGGCCATTATTTGAAATACCATGAGCCTTTATTATACATTTTCAGATCATCCTAGAATTTCTGAAAAAAGCCAGAGGATGAATGTTGGATGAAAAATGCAGTGTGTACATGTATGTGCACACACATAAATGTGTATGTAAATATGTATATATCCATGTATGTTTGCACCTACACAGGTGCATGGATCTCACAAACACACCTGTGCACACACACAGCAGGGGAAGGCATTTAATGGCAGTTTGGAGTGATGGAAACTTCCACCTTTCCCTACAACTGGTCCTACAACTCAGAGTGCAAACTCCAAAGTGGCCCAGCGAGTCCAGGAGTGTGGGAAGTCTGCTAACACAGCACTCACTCTGCAGAGGAGGTCTGATCTTATCAGGTCAGGTGTAGCCACCCAACCAGTCTCCCCAGTCTCCTCCAGAGAGATCTTATTCCTCTCTCCGAGCAGAGTTTACAAAGCTGCTTCACCATCACAGCACATTCAGGGCAGTTTCACACACACACAGCTCTGCTGCCCTGCAGCTCCACACCTCAGGCCCTGTCTGAGTGCACTGGCACTCGCACAGCAGCCCTGACACAAACACTTCTAACAGGCTTTGATCTGCCCACTGCCACGTACAGAAGCTTCAACCCCTTCTAAAAATAGCACCTCAGGAGAGTGCACACCAGGAAGTGCTACTAGAGGTTATCATCTCATTTCAAGAGCTCACAGCACACTGAAATTCACTTAAGAAAATGGTAAAAGTTATCACGTGGAGCTACAGCCATTGTTTAGTTCTTCTCAAGACCAAAATACATCTATAATCTTCTGGAGATGGTAAACAAAATGTGAGATGTGTAATTTGATCACTGCTCCATGAGTGAACTACCAACAAGAGACAAACACTACAAAGGGTTTAATCATTTCCAGACAGGTAACAGGAATTTCTCTGTTAGAAACTGCAAACCTCTTAGCAGATAACAATAACATTTTGTCATTAATTTGAAGTTCATATGAAGAACTTATACAATTATCATCAGAAAGCAGCAATCTCTTCAAGGTAATTTGCTGCTTCTTGCTTGAGTAGAGATTTAATCCTGCTTTTATTTAACATTTTCAAGTAGCATCTGAACACATCGTTCCCCTCTCTGAAATGTCTTTATTTTGTATTCATCAGACAGATCAAAGCTTTCAAGTTTCCCTAGTCAGAAGCTGCAGTGAAATGAGTGGGTGGGACATGCCCACACAGCACTTCTGCCACCCAGACCACATTCTGGGAGCTTTGTGAGGAAAGCTGAGCCGCAGCTGAGGGAATTGTCACACAAATGGACCTGACACAGCACCAGGATGCTGTCACCTGACTCACCACTCTCTTCTGAGCACCTGAACCACTGTGTATCCATGGTGCTGCAAGGCAAATCCCACCCCGTGTGCAAAACTGCCATTCATTAACAGGGGCTCCTGCTTAAGTGCCAGGCAGAAAATAAACGAGTATCGATCAATAATGCCATGGCCTGCACTGCTCTTTCACAGCAAACATCAGCACTGAGGCTATCACAGTGCCTTCCTGCCTGGCAGAAACACCAACCACCCCCAGAGAACTGAATGAAAGGAACAACAAGCAAGAGAAAAGGCTGGGGAACTGTATCCTTCCCAGCCACAGCATTTGATACCATCCCTCCCTAGGGCAGCACACACAGAGGCTCTGAATTCCTCCCTGTGGTTTATGCTGCAAAACTTCAACGGGCACCACCACGCTCCCTGCTTTGGGGTACCCAAATGCTGCCTCAGCTGAGGAATCACACACCTGGAGGAAGGTCTGTCAGAGCAGTGGCTGGCCCTGGAGCTGGGCCGCTCGGGCTCGGGGTAGCGGTAGCTGCCGGGCTCCATGTAGGCAGTGCTGCTGTCGTAGTGCCGGTACCGGGGGTCGTACTGCCCATAGCTGTCCTCCTGCAAAAGCACAGGCAAGGGAAGAGGCTTCATGTGGTTGTGATATTTTATGAAAATCCCTTTGCTAGGATTTTCTTCTCCTGAGAAGCTGAAGGGCCTCAGCTTCAAGTGTAAACAGTTTGTGATCTGCTGCTGTGGGATGCAGCAGGTGCTTCCTCGGTTGGTCCATGTGGGATGTTTCTGCTTGGTGGCCAATCCAGGAGGCAGCAGCTCTCGGGCTCTCTGGGAGTCACAGAACTTTGTTATTCATTCCTTTCTATTCCTGTCTTGCCTTCTGATGAATCTTTCTCTCTGTTCTTTGTAGTACAGTTATAGTGTGGTTTTTTAATGTAATATCTATCATAATATAATAAACCAGCCTTCTGAAATGGAGGCAAGATCTCTCCTTCCCTTCACCAAGTCCTGACTGCCCTGAAGACCCACGGTAATAAACAGTGACCCCAGACGTGACAGTAGCTTCACACCTCCAAAACTAACAGTTCAAAGCAAAAAACATCACCATTCACACCACAGCAGTGACACCTGAAGAGAGGCAGGTTAATAAACTACAGCTTAGCTTTTATTACTTTTTGTGGCAGAACTTATAGTCAAGTTATTAATATCCTAAACTTAAGGGAAAAAACTCATTATCTCTGGGCTAAAGGCATTTCAACCTCTCCACTAAACCATCAATAATTCAGGCAGCAGATAGGAACCAAGTTTGAGCGCCTGGACTGCCAACTTTTTCCAAAGAAGCAAACAAACTGCTGTGAGCTGACATCTGTGCCAGCTGGAATTGGTATCAGCAACCACTTAAGTTTCCATGATCTTTGCAGTGTCACTTTTGTTGCTGCTGTCTGCATTTCCCCTGCACTTCAACACTTCACGTGGATGCTCTGCTGAATGTTGATCGTGACACGACTGCTTAAATTCCTAACTCCAAAATGAAAATGAATAATACATACTAAGGGGGAAGAAAGGGAAAACCAGAAACTTACCATGTAATAAAGGTGAGCTGCTGTCCTGGGGTCTGCAGGAGGATAAGGTGGTGGATATGGGGGCTGGTAAGCATCGTAAGGATGTCTGTAGTAGTAGTAAGGGTTCTGGGGTGGACCAAAGGCTTCCTGAGGGGTCTGAGGAGGGGGTGGACGCTGCAGGTCTTGCTGCCCGTTGGGTGGCACTGCCTGAGCAGTGGTGGCAGGAGGGGCTGCGGCAGCTGGAGCACCTGGAGGCTGTTCTGGCACCGGCTGCTTCCCGGGACTCGTCTGCTCGTACCTTGGCTGGCCTGAGCCTGCCTCTTGGGGCCCCCCAGGCTGGGGACGGTTACCCAGCGCCTGGCTGTCCCCCTGCTGCACGGCTTTGGCCCCTGTGGAAATCTGGGAGTCTGGAGGAACTGAGGACTGCCCAGATGTTGGTGGCTGCATTTGAGCCGCTTGCATTTGTGGCTGGGGTGGCAGCGCTCCCTGTGCAGCTCGGTCTGCTGCAGCCTGGTGCTGCACATCCTTTGTCACCTGTTGATAGAAATGTTGCTTGTCAGGCACCTCGGGACGCACCTGACCAGCACCAGCTGCCTGTTGGGCTGGAGCACCAGAGGGTGACTGATTGTGCACCTGGACAGAATTACTTGTGCTGCTTTTCTCCAACGTCCGTGGCACTGTGAAGTCCAGCACTCCAGCAGCTTCTTTGCTACTTGATTGATTTGCAGGATTATTAGCCTGTGCTATGGAATTAACAGGGGGGACTAGGCCACTTGCACTTCCACTGGGAAGATTTGTCCCAGGAGAAACAGACGAGTTAGATCCTGGCTTGCTAGCAAATTCAGGAACAAGGCCTTCCACATTAACATTCTTTTGCCCTTCTGGAGTCAAATTAAGAGGTGTTTTCATAAGCAAGTTTGCAGGCTGATTAGAAGCAGCATCAGAAGAATTAACAGGACTTTGCAATAAATTATGTTTTAACAGATTAGTATTTGGAAGTGCATTAACTAAGAGAGATCCAACTTGCATCACAGGTAACGGCATGTTTTCCCCACCAGCTTGTGAACTTTGGGGACCCACGGCAGGCTTGTCCCCTACTCCAGAGTCCTTCATTGGCTGATTGTTTTCATTGTTGCTTAGCTGATTAGATAGAGAAATAGAAAAATTAATTGGCTGAGCCAAGTTATAGCTTTGATTAGGCTGAGCAATCAGGATAGGCTGATTTTGCAAAGACTCTGTAGGTGGAGAAGACAATAAACTTGCATAACCAGAACTTGCCTGAGACTGAAGTGCTTCCTCCTCTCCCATTTTGGGAGGATTCTCAAGATTTTCAAAAGCTATATTTCCATCCTGGGAGTGCTGCACAGCAATAGTCCCTGGTTTACATGGCTGCTGATGAGACAGGCCTTCTTCTGGTGGCTGAATGACCTCCACAGTCTGTTTGGCAGGTACGTACACCGCAGGAGCAGCAGGAGCTAGGAGAACATTTCCCCCAAAATTTGGTAACTCATTGTGAGCCCATAAAGTTGTTGCTGGGCTATCACACTTCTTAACTGCTCCCTGAGCTCTGGTTGAGGAGCGTCTCTCAGAGACTGATTGTATATTTTCCACAACAGGTCCAGAGTGCAGCGTGTTTCCAGCCTCCCCAGCGCCTGCAAGAGGCCCTGGGTGCACCTGAGGCATGTAAATTGTTTCCAGATTATCTGGTGGCTGTTCAAGATTGCCAGGGGATGCAGCAGGCACTGCCGTGTTCTTCTTGATATTCTTTTGGTTTGAGTGGTTCTCTCTTAATTCAACCACCATCTTTGCTTGGTCAATCTCTGCAGGTTTTATACCAACTCCGTGGGACCTCACAGGTTCAAAAGAACTATTTGCACTTGTCTGAAACACTCCTGTAGGCTTAGGAGGACTTGGAGTGGGAGGCTGGGATAGATTGCCATGGTAGTTCTTGCTGAGGTTTAGCTCACCTGAATCACCTCCCAGAGGAGAGGAGTCAATCTGTTTGAAGAAGCTGGCAGAGGATTCCTCATCAGGCTTCCCGATCTCCTGCTGGATAAAGGTACCGACCTGCTCTGGGGGCCGTGCAGAGCTGGAAGTGCTCCTGTGGCTGATGTTGCTGTAGTTGGAAGAGACGCTGTCTGGTCGGACAGGGGGAGGGAAGGAATCAGGTGCCTCCAAGTTTGGTCCTCCTTCAGCATGGCTCACAGCAGCGTTCTTGGGAAGCATCTGACCCGGGAAGGATCCGTACCTGTACGGATCGGGACCAGCAGCAGGGGAAGTGTTGATGTTCTGTGGTTCACTTGGCAGCACTTCCTGATTCTGAATGCACTCCAGGTTCTCCACATTTTCGTACTGGGACCCAGCAGCTGGGTCACCTACCTGTGCCTTGTCCTCACCAGCAAACAGAGAGTGCTTAGCAGCCTGTGCCTCCTGATGGCTGACAAGTTTAGGGAAGTACTGGACATCCATTCCTTTCTGTACCATCTCACCAGCTGAACCCAGCTGTGCCTGAGAGAGAATATTGGTTGCCACCTGCTGAGGATGCACAGGCTGGTGATACAGGGAGGCCGAATTTTGCTGGCAGGCATCAAACTCTGTTTTCTCCATTACGTATTTTTTTTCAGATGAAAGTATTTCTTCATTTTCTGCCTCATCCCCTTTGAAAAACATGGAGAGAGTTCCTGTATCTCGATCTGTGGGAATAGATCTATTTGACATTTCAGACGTAGCCGGAGACTGGTTTTTGGGGTTGTTTTCCTGAGCTGTGGGAAGGACAAAACCGGAGTCTTGCAAAGGCGGCTGTGGGTAAAACTGTTCCTGGTAAGGTTGGTTTGACCAAGGGTTAGTCATGTCTGTGTTCTGCCTAAACACATTTCCAGGCTGCATGCTGTTCATGTGATGACTGCTGTTTGCAGGGCCGTTCCTGCCATTCTTCTCAGAAGCAGCGGATAAAGGCGCTTGCACGATGTTTTGTGGCATACCTTGGTGCCCGGGACCCTGTGGGACATTTGTGTGTGGAGGAGGGTGAGAAGTGCCGACGGAAGGCTGAGAAACGTTACGAACGTCAGTCTGAGGAGACGGCTCAGGATAGGGCACAAAATTCCGAACTGGAGACTGCAGATTCCCTGGGACAGGCCTCCACTGGGGCCCAGGCTGCTGGGGAGGCGGTGGGAAGAGTGCTGCCGTGTTGGGTGCTGGAGCCGCATCATTTGGATCTCTGCCAACGTCGTGTCTAGCCCCAGGTTTGCTCGCTGCAGACACCATTCCGGGATGCACACTGAACGCATTCTCCACTGCTGCTCCTGGGTTATAATGCAACGGCGCTGCGGGCCCGCGCAGTCCAGGATCGGCGCCGGGATCTGCAGCGCTATTTATAACGTACCCCGGGGACGGAGAAGGAGCTGCAACGCTGGGAAAGCCGATCCCCGCCTGAGAGCCGGGAGCTGGCAGGGAGCCGTGGGGTCCGTGCGGGCCGTCCCCGGCGCGGGCGGGCGGCGGATGCGCGAGGGCTGGCTGCGGGAAGGCCGGGGCGCTGCCCTTGGATGGATTGTCCAGGGGGGAGCCCTGCGGGGTTTGCCTGCCGAAGGCAAACGGGTCTGTCACGGGCTGCACCGGCGCAGCGGCGGCGTTTGCCCGCTTGCCCAGAGGGCTGTTCCTCCAGTACAGGTTGCGAGCCACGCCGGCGGGAGGAGGAGGAGCCGCCCCCGGAGGGACAGGCTGCGGTGGCTGCTGCATGGTGGCCTCCCGGCAGGGTCACACGGTGACAAACCACGCCGAGGCAGTTCAGAGATTTCTTCTTCTGGCCTGCTGAGACAAGACAGGTGTAAGTCAGTTTCCTTTCTCACAATACGTGCAGCACTTAAGCAAGTTCTATTTCAGAAACAAAATCACTTGAAGAATTTGATGAGGAAAGTATCTCCCTTTTCTTCAGAATGCATGAGGAACTGACAGACTCCATTGTACCTCTAAACCCAGTCCAGCACTAATGAAGTGTAACGCTGCGTGGTATCAATGCACATTATTTAACAATTCTATTAAATAGATCCAAGTAGGATTAATGAAACACAGTTCAGACCCACGCCAGTGTTAAACCCTCCAGTGGTATCCCACTGTTACATTTCCCAGAAATATGCATCACAGACAGGACAGCAACCAGGCTGGAACAGAGCCTGCAGCACCACGGCCTGCTCAATTCAATTACGAAGAGTTGAGAAGTCACTATCTAACTCTAATTCTGTTAGAGATGATCTTCAGCCCTGCTGCACTGGCACTCCATGAGACTGGGCCTTTTCACAGGTAAGATGAGAAGCATCTCTAGAAGGAATTCATCAGATGTTCTCACCCTCAAACGTTTGGTTTAACCAGGAAAACATGGCGTGGCACAGTATTGTTATTTATTTAGAGAAAGGCAAGAGCATCTTCATCACAAATATTCTCTCTTCTAGATCAATGCTGCTTAGCAAAAGTGCATTTAAGGATAGAAAAACAATCAGCTACCCCCACCTATCAATGGCCATTCTCACTTCGACACCAGTGGGACTCTGGCACAGGATCAAGCTGCACTTCAGGGTGGAAAGGACACGCTTGGAAGTAATCCAACCCCAGCTCCAAACAATACCAGGCAGGAATCTGGTACACAGGAAGTTCAGTAAATTCATCAGGGTGTCTTTTTCAATTTTGTCACCTCTTAACAATCTGGGGAGGATGGAGGCTGACAAACCAGAGGAATTCATCAATGCTTAGCCAGTGCAGCTCAGTGAAGCCTTAGCAGCACATGATAGTCTTGTTTCCTCACAGTACACAACAAATATTGTTTACAATATGCAGAGTGAAGTACCCACAGCAATTGCTCCAAAGCAGATGCACTTCTGCTTATAAAAGAAAAAAGCTGGGAAATTCTTATCTGGGGTTCTTCTAAGGTTCAGCATCTTGTCAGTAAGAGGAATAAAACGGGAAGCCAGAAAAGTCAGATGTTTGTAATCAGGACCAAACTGTAACAGTTACAGAGAAGTTCAAATGCAAAGCACTTCTGGTTTCTTGTTATCAAAAATTCTACATGTATTTAATAAAGATTTATACCTAAAAAATTCCAATAAAAAGCACACAGCCACAGCACACAGCCTTTACTGGACATCAGCACAACTTCTCCTAAAGAAAAATGCCTCCAACAGCCCCGTGTATAATCCAGTCCCTCTTTCAGAGTGAACAGAGACTCTCCATTTCTCCCCCATACCCAGACTCCATAAATCCATGTTTTATTAAGCTGGGAAGGACAACACCAAAGCTCCATCAGTTCCATGCATTACTTGCATGTGCCTTCACCGTTCTTTCCTTCACAGCGGCTGGATTCCACCACGGAATGCTTACGAAGAGCTTTCAGGACTCTGCCATCTTTTCTCCCGTTCCAATGCTGAGGTGAAGGGTTTCCAGCTGGCCATGCTGACCAGCCTTGCTGCCAACCACGTTCCCAGGAAATCCTGCCTGAACACCCACCCCAGTTTCCACATGCTTAAGGAACCTCTGGCTGTTCTGGGCATCCCCGTGTCTTTCCCATCACGTTCTTTGTTGTGTTAACCAGATCTCAAAAACTCCTCTCTGCCCTCCAAATAAACACATGGGTTCATGCAGCATACTTTGGGCTGGAGAGGGAAAAGCTAATTAAACCATCTGCCAAGGCATTTATGTCCTGGAAAGCACAAACTTTACTGACCAAAACATTGGTATCTACTAAATATCTCTGTTTGTCAGAGAAAAGTTGTTTCTGAAATACAGCTGAGCACAAAAGCCAACTCAAATACCCACTCCCAAATGTCTAATGTGGACTTTACTCCTTGCAGAGCCTTATTTTAAAAAAAATCCCAACACTTTACCATATTTTTGTGACAGCCAGCACGAGTAATTAGCTAATAAAAACAAGTGTAAAGTCCTACTTTAAGGCAGAACCTGCCATTCCTCGAACAGGATCTTTGATGGTGCATGACAGAGGTTCAACCTGAGGGATCAGCTTCCTCAGAAGCAAAGTTAATATTAACAGACTGCACACAGTAGTAAAAGCAAGCCAGATTTGAGGAACTGAGTCCAAATAAAATGAATGTGCCCATGCCAAGTAATTTAAACAGAAGATAACTCAGTGCTACTGACCCTCCCTCGTGCCTGACCCAGGATTAACAGAAATGCTGATTTTAAGGAATTTAGAAATAACTATAAAAGCTAAGAGCAACCCACCCCTGCTTTGTATCGTTTGGAAATTCTCATCTTTCAGCTGGTTTATTAATTGATAAAGCAGAGCAGCCTGCTCAACATGAGTAACCAGGAGTAACAGTTGCAGAAGGTGTTCCAGGTGTACCAAAACACCATTGCCAAAGAGGAAAAAACCATTAAAACCCTCTAGACAAGGCCATAAAATTCAGTTCATCTGATGAGCTCTATAGCTTCATCTATAAAGAAAAAAATTCCTTTGGGGGCAACTAATTTAAACCTCTTAAATTAATTTAATCTAAATAAATCACTCTGAAACAGAATAACTGTGTCCATAAAGCAGGTTACAGAGGACTGATATTAACTCTCATCCTCACACATGAATCAAACAATAAATAACACGTTCACACACACAGATTCCTAGTGACCAAAAAAACCCCAAACAAACCAAAAAACAACCTTCTGCAATCTCAAATACAGGAACAGCTGGGAAAAATGAGATTTGCAGCTTTAAAACCACCAAGTACTTTTTCAGTTTTATCTCGTGCAGACAGCTGCACATCTGCACACGTGCGGGTGACAGACTGAACACATTCTGCATCATTCACTCTCCTGACAGATTCCTACCGGGCTTTTCCTCAGAAATCCAGAGCTACAAATGTTATCCCGTTAAAATGTAGCAACAGGACAATTTTTAAACAGGGCACAGGGCAGGTTTAATGAGATATCAGGAATAAATCCTTCCCTGTGAGGGTGGGGATGCCCAGAGCAGCTGCGGCTGTCCCTGGATCCCTGGCAGTGTCCCAGGCCAGGCTGGACAGGGCTTGGAGCAGCCTGGGCCAGTGGAAGCTGTCCCTGCCATGGCAGAGGGTGGAATTTGATGATGCTTAAGGTCCCTTCCAACCCCAACCAGCCCGTACTCCATCAGAACAGCTTTTTGGGAACCAAAAGCACCGAGGCAGCACAAAGCATTCCCGTTTATTCTGAAGGGAACCCAGCTCTCCGGCCCAGCAGGTGCCGAGGCTCCCCGGCACTCCTGAGTCAGCACCAGTTGCACCGACCTGGGGCACCTGACAGCCCGCAAAAACAACCCTGACCCGCCACCGCGGCTGTCCCAGGGGATACGCGACAGCCAACAGCAGGCGGAACCTTCTCCCTGCCGCAGCCCCGGCGCCCCGCACAGCGGCCCTGTCCCGCCGCCCCACTCGAAACCCCCGAACCCTGCGGGAAAAGCCCCGGGCAGCGCGGCCCGCGACTGCGGCAGCGCCTTCGCCCCTCCTTGCGGCAGCACAGCCCGCCCCAGCCGGGCCGGGGCCGAGCCGGGGCTGCGGGACCCGCCGCTCCCGCGCTGCCACGGCCCCGAGGCCCTCGCTGAGGCACGGCGGGTGGGCACCGGGGACACCGGGGCCCGCACCTCAAGCCCGGCGCTGCTCACGCAGCCCACCCGCGGTCCCGCGGCCCTCCCTGCGGGCGCACCCCGCGGTACCTGGCAGCCCCCGCCGGCCGAGGCCCCTCAGCAGCGGGCGCGGGCGCCGCCGCCCCTCACGGCCCCAGCGCCGGCCGCCGCCATCTTGGCACATCCGGCTCGGGGTTCCGCCGCCGCCGCCGACGTGTCACGGCGCGGCGCGCGATGACGTCACGGCGGCGCGCGCAGCCGGCGGCGTCGCCGCTCGGCGGAGGGAGGGGCCGCGGGTTCGAGTCCCGGCTGGGGCGGCTTGCGGGATCCAAGATCGCGGGTTCGAGTCCCGCTCCGGGCGCCTCGTCCCGGTGCCTCCCCTGTGCCGCCGCGCTCTCGCCCCTCGGCCGGGGAGCGGCGGAGCGCGGTCCCGTGAGGGTTCCGTGGAGATCCCGGTGCCCTCGGTTGGCCGGTGCGGGTGCAGTGGCGCGGGTGGCCGCCAGGGCGGGACAGAGCTCCGCCGGTCCGGTGCCGGTGCCGGGGCAGCCGCTGCCCATCGCCGGTCGGGGGCTGCTGGAGCTGAGAAATCCGTGCTTCTAGACATGGAAAATGAGATTCTGCCTCGCAGAGCGAAGCTGTGGCTCGCTGCACAGCGACCTCCTGTCCTGCACGTCCGTGGGGGCCTAATTAGGAAAAGCGCATTAATTGGGGAAGGCTGGGGTCCCAGCACGTGTCCAAAAGCAGCAGAATCAGAAACGAATCCCAGGATCCTTAAGGCTGAAAAATCCCTCCAAGATTACCGAGTCAGCGCTAAAGTCACCTCCAAGATCACCGCGCTCACCGCTAAACCCCGTCCCCAAGTGCCACATCCGTGTGCCCTTCTGAGCACGCCGGGGATGACGATTCCAGCACTGTTCCAAGGCCTAGCCACCCTTTCTGCAAGGACATTTTCCCAAATAGCCAGTCTAAGCCTCCCCTGGCACAACCTGAGGCCGTTTCCTTTCACCCTGTCCCTTGTGTCCGTCCTCCTGTCCTAGAGCTGTGCGCAGGGAGAACGAGATGATGGACAGGGAGAATGAGATGATCTTGAAGGTCCTTTCCAACCCACGCCGCTCTGTGACTCCATGAAAACAGCTTTTTAGGAATCAAAAGTGGAGAATCAGCACAAAACATTCCCCCCTGAGCCTCCTTTTCTCCAGGCTGAGCCCCCACAGCTCCCTCAGCCACCCCTGGTGCTCCAGACCCTTCACCAGCTTCGTGGCTCCCTCAATTCAATATTTAACACAAACACGAAGCTTTTTTAGGGGGGGTTCAGCCCCCAGAAGAATGTCTCTCATTCCCCAGCATGGATAGCGTCGCACCCTGCACCCAACAAGCCTTGGAGAGGAAAACACCACGAGCTAAACAAACATCTTAATCAAGGGTCGCTATCAGTGCAGAGCTGCTCCTGCACTCCCGATCATTAAAGCAGGGGAATATCCTCAGAGCCCCGGCCGAGCAGGGGAAGCAGCACTTTGATGCTGGTGTGGGAACCAGAGGCAGCGCTGTGATTTTTAAGTGCCTTTCATCTCCCTCTTTTGTAGGAACATTCTTATAAACCAGGCCTGTCAAATACAATTTCCCTGCGCGGGCATGAGTTGCAGATAAAGCCCTGGTTCTCCCTTGATACTTCCCCCAACAGGTGTAATCTGAGGAAACATGATTTTAATTAGCCTGATTGGCTTTTTTGTGTGCTAAACAGCATCAAGAGCTCGCGTCTGTGTCTATAGTCAGATATTTATGTTACATATTTAACCCCCTTATACAGGGGGACACGATGCAAACACCAGCAGTGGGATCTCACCTTTGCTGTTCTCTCAATAAATACATGATTATAAAGAATTTCCACATTAAAGCATGCAATCCCTTTTTAACCTAAAGTTTTCCAGCTGGTTTGCTGTACTCAGCAGTAGTTCTGGACTTGAGTGACCCATTATAAACTAAAACCTTGGCCAGTGAGGACAGCATGTGTCCTTCTCTCCTGCTCCACAGAATCACAGAATGGTTTGGGAAGGACCTTAAAAACCATCCAATTCCACCCCCTGCCAGGGCAAGGACACCTTCCTCTACCCCAGGGTGCTCCAAGCCCTGTCCAGCCTGGCCTGGGACGCTTCCAGGGATCCAGGGGCAGCCACAGCTGCTCTGTTCCTCAGCTCACCTGGGATACAACACACGACTCTGACCTTTTCCTGGTAATTTATTCAGTCTTCAGGTTGCACACAACCAGAAACACAACCTTGCCCCACGGGCTTGCTATGAAAAGGATCATTCTTTGAGTTTAGAAACATGGAAAATGTTAAAGGAGAGTATCTTATCCCTTACCAATATCCTACACCATGTTGGCCAACCGGACAACCTGAGTTTTATTTATTTACTCATTCAGCTGCTGCGATTATTCAGACTACCCCAGCCACATTAACCCTGTGTGATTTGAGCCAGGCTAAACCCGATGAGGTGAATGAGATGAATTTGGCTCCTTTTGCACATTCTTCAGGGGCTGATTTCAGCTGCAGCAACAATTCCTCAGTCGGGGCAGGAGCAGCTGCGAGCAACAGCCCGGAGGGAGAGGCAATACAGAGTAGCAGTTTCTAAACGTCCCATCTAATTGAGCAGGAATAATGAAAACAAAGAGTGAAAAAAAAAACCCAAGAAAGCCCTGCAGCATGTAAACAAACAGTTCAGGTGCAGGGATTCCTCAGAGCACCGACAAACCTGCCGTGGCAATAGCCGGTGCTAATCTTGTTTGACACTCCTGAACCCTTCCCTCCGCCTGGGATGAGATTTTGGTGCTTCTCAGCCTTTTTCTCTTGGAATGCTGAGACGGCTGTGCTCGCCATGATCCAGCGCTCCTCGGCATCTCCTGGTGCTGGGAGAGCTTGACCTTCAGCTCCCAAAAATCTTGGTCCACACGAGGTGGAGATGAGCTTGCGGTGGGTTGGTTGGTGTGGGAAGAAGCCTTAAATGTGAGTTTGGAACTGGGGCCATTTCTCTCGTTTCTCCTTTAACTTAGCCTCCATCCCAGCTGGATCTGTGACACCACAATCATCTCTTGTGCCCCAGGTTGGTTGGTCACCAGATGTCTTCATAAATTGAATTCATTTGGGGCTAAGCACTTAAAACCTAAAATTGTGCATCCTTTCTCCTCTACTCCTTAAAAACCTTAACTGACTTCTAGTTTGAATCACCTTGTGGACAATCAATCAGTATCTATCCCTTTGCTTCTTTCCATGGATTTAGCCCCCTCTTTCCTCACCCTGTCCCTCTGACCATTCCTCATGGAAAATCCCATGCTTTGCAGCCCCTCTGTTTAAAGGAGCCCACGAGTGTTGCCTCTGCCAATGTCACATTGTTTTCCATGTCCTCATAAACACTTTTTTTTCATCTGTTCCAGCCAAATTCCTGCCTTGCCCATGAGTGACTTGGTTTTACAGTGGACCAGGCAGGAGAGGATCCTTCTAATGCCTCCTCAGTTTGGGATGAGCCTGTCCCAGCCCCATGGCAGCACCGGGGCCGTGCTGGGCTGGTTCTGGGATGGGATTTTGGGATGAGCCTGTCCCAGCACTGGGGCCATGCTGGGCTGGTTCTGGGCTGGGATTTTGGGATCAGCCTGTCCCAGCCCCATGGCAGCACCGGGGCTGTGCTGGGCTGGTTTTGGGATGGGATTTTGGGATGAGTCTGTCCCAGCACTGGGGCCCTGCTGGGCTGGTTCTGGGCTGGGATTTTGGGATCAGCCTGTCCCAGCACTGGGGCCGTGCTGGGCTGGTTCTGGGCTGGGATTTTGGGATCAGCCTGTCCCAGCACTGGGGCCATGCTGGGCTGGTTCTGGGCTGGGATTTTGGGATCAGCCTGTCCCAGCCCCATGGCAGCACCAGGGCTGTGCTGGGCTGGTTTTGGGATGGGATTTTGGGATGGGATTTTGGGATGAGTCTGTCCCAGCACTGGGGCTGTGCTGGGCTGGTTCTGGGCTGGGATTTTGGGATCAGCCTGTCCCATCACTGGGGCCGTGCTGGGCTGGTTCTGGGATTGGATTTTGGGATGAGCCTGTCCCAGCACTGGGACCGTGCTGGTTCTGGGATGTGGGATCAGCCTGGAAGGCTGGGCTGGCTGGGATTCCTGAGCAGCTCCCGTGGGAGTCACGCTGGAGGCAGACAAACTCCATCTCGTGCATTCCAGATGGGATGCAGCCACAGGCAGGGGCTGACACATCCTGGGAAGCCAGTTCCCTCCAGGATGTCCCTCTGGCTGTTGAGATCCTCACTGGTGGCACATTTTGCAGGGGGAAGAGGGGTTTGCTCTCCCTTAAATAAACGCTTTCAATGGAGTTTGAGGCTCCCTTTCCTGGAATGTCACCCCCCTGACCTCTGCAGGTGCATGTCACCGCTGTGGGTGGCACATTGATGCCACTGTCACAGCACCAGGAGCTGACCAGCGGCACAGCAGGTGTTTGGTGGCCCTGGATCTGTCTGGGGCTGGACACCGGGCCCGTGCACACACAAACCCTCTCCCGCCCCAGCCATGGAATGGAAAATACCAGCATTCCAGGCTTATGGGATTTGGGAGGAGGTCAATGGCTCTGCTATTTATATCCAGTTATTTGGGGACTTTGCAGCTGCATTTGCACTGCAGAGTCCCCGTGGGGTAGAGAAAGAATGAAATTAAATGAAATTAAATTACCTTAAAAATTCTTGAGCACAGCAAGGACAGCAAACATTCCTGGGTGGTGTTCGTGCCCGGAGTGGCACAAGTAGAACTGTCCCTCTGGTGCTGCTGCTCCTGGCTTTTGTTTTTTTTTTGAACATGCATGAGGGACATTCTTTAAAACAATTTTTCCATCTTTCCCCTTTTAGATCTTGACCCAATGGCCTGAGGATGTCAGAGCACCCACAGCAGATAAATGCTACCTGGGCAGAGCCCCTCCTGCCTTGCTCAGGTGTCTCAAGTCAGTGAGAGTTTAGCAGAAGAGAAGTTTTCATTGTCCAAAGCTCTCTTCTGAGTTTTTACACAGAGAACAGATGTTGAGGAAGCTCCAGCCCTCTGTGCAAGGAGCAGCTCTGAAAGACAGCAGGTGTCAAATCCAGAATTCAACTGACCCATAACAAAAACACCAAGTTCCAGTTTTAGTAAAATCTAGATGCCCAGAAGCATCATTTATTGCAAATCAGTTAACCAAAAAAAATACATCATTTTTGCAAACTACAACTTTGCATGTAGATAACTTTATTACAGAAGATATCTTTTCTTAAACTACACTCTAGTTTATAAAACATAGGAAGATTCAACACCACGTGATGTTTTTATCACTCATATTAGGCGTGTCACAATAACAACGGTCTGAAATGTTAACTAAGATGAGTGCTCAGCAAGGCACCGTGCCTTGAGAAATATTCATTTTATTTGGTGTTCTAATAGAAAGGAATGAGGAAAAGGAACCCTTTTCTTAGGTTTTCTTGATTAACTGCTCTCTATCTGCCTGTCCCATACTCATTATCTAGTCTTAGGGTGTCTGCTTGCTTTTGCACCCGAGTGAGTGATATTCCAACACCTCTATAAGGTGATAAATTTATGATATATTTAAGACTTGCTCATTTAGATTTTTGAAACAAAATCCACCTTTTCTTGAAAAAAACAAAACAAAACAAAACCAACCAAAACCAAAACCCCCCCCCCCCATATTTACAAACATTAAATCTGCCACAGGCTTATACTATATTTTACATGATACACAGAAGGAGTGCACATCAGTATAAAAAAAGATGCATCACTCCAGGCTAACGTCACGGAACAAAATGTCAACGTTTCACAGCACAGCTGTGCTGGCCCCTCAGCCTCCAGTTTGGCCAGTCCAGCCTCCCACCACAAGCAGCAGCACATCCCACTGGGCACCCAGTGAGGGCCCTGCCAGAGGAGCACGTGGGGGTGGCAGCGTGATGATGCTTTGTAATCTCACTCGGGGTGTCTGCACGGCCAGACACACCTTCTCCTAAAAAAAAAATAGGCAGGCCATCCTTAAAATAAGGATGCGGTTTACAAAGTTTATATTGGCATTTGTTTCTTAAAGACAGTTACTCAAACACGAAAACGAAACGAAACAAAAGATCAGTAAAGATATTCAAAGTAAAATTAAGTCTCCTTTGTGTATATAATCCATAGTCGTGGGCTTGCTCTCTTGGAAGTTTGGTAAATAGATTTCTTTTTGATGGGGGACAGTATTCATGTTTTGTAGGGTTTTTTTTTTAGCTTAGAAACTGTTCTTACAGGTCTACAATCCTGATTTTCTTTTTCTTCTTTTTTTTCTTTTTTGATCATAAAAATCATTTAAATATATATATTTTTATATATATATATAAAAACAAGAGAGAACAAAAATTTCTATTATCAAGGCAAATGTACAACTATATAATACTGAAATTTAAACAAAGATTCATGACTGGTACCATAAAATGTCCTCTCATATAATTGCAAAGGAAACATTTTAAAGTACATTTAAAAAATTTGTCCATACTTAATTTTTTTCCCCTTAAGGAGTGGTATTTAGTCAATTTTTCTTTCCCCTCCTCTTTCTCACCTCTCTTTCTGAGTTGAAAGAGAAAAAAAATAAATTAATGGCATTTCAGAATCACAAATCGTTGCTTATAGCTTTACATAAACATCTCCTCTCAAATCAAACACAATGAACCCCCTCCAAACAAAAGAGAACGTCCTATAAAAACCTAATTTGTTGATTTCTCGAGACACAACTGGTGTCCCACACTGAGTTCTTAACAATAGAACATATAAATAAAAAGGCAGTGTTCTCATGTAAAATAAAAAGTACATAAATAAATACTAAAAAAAAAAAAAAAAGGAATTAATTTGTCTTTTTCTTGTCTTTTTTTTTTCTTTTTTTATAAAAACATATTTAAAAAGGATCCTTTAATAAAAGCATCCGACGTCCTTTTAAAAAAAGATAAAGCTCTCCCTCGAGCTTCTGGCTCGCAGCGAGCGTCTCTAAAACACCTTTTTCCTTTTTGTTTTGTTTTTTTTTTTTACTTGAAGGCCTCGGGGATGTGTCCCATCTGTGACTGCATACTCGTGGGAGGGCTGGAGATGCCCTCGGACCAGTCGGACACGTTGGAGTGAGGAGAGGAGCTGGACCACTGGTCGGGCGACTCCGGCGACGGCGTCAGGAAAGGGTGGTCGGGCACCTGCAGCTGGTGGCTGGGGGTGTTGTCCAAGGGGGAGGAATAACTGTGCTGGGAAGGGGGGGTCAGGAACTGCGTGCTGGTCATGGGCTGGGCGAGGGAGGAGGGCAGGGAGGTGGGCAGCATCTGGGAATCCTGCGGCAGGATGGTGTGCACGGCCATGGCGCCGCCGCTCACCGGCTGCAGCTCGGGCTGGCTCAGCTCCGTACCGAGGAAATTCTGGCCCAGGTGGGCGCTGCCGCCGGAGCCGCCGGGGTTGTGGTGCTGCTGCGGCTGCTGCTGGGGCTGCTGCTGCTGCTGCTGCTGCTGCGGCGGCTGCAGGTTGGGCTGCTGGAGCTGCTGCTGCTGCTGCTGCTGCATCTGCTGGAGCTGCTGGCTCTGCATCAGGTGGGGCTGGGAGGCCAGCCGGGTGTTGGGCATGGCCTGGTAGCTCATCATCTGCGACAAGCTGGTGGTGGGCAGCCCGTTGTGCAGAGAGGTCATCATGCCGTGCTGCAGGTTTTGGGGCTGCTGGTGCGCCCCGGGCTGCAGGTTGCCTCTCAGGGGGTTGTACTGGCTCTGCACCATCCCGTTCTGCAGCCGGGTGAGCCAGTCACACTGCCCGTTCAGGCTGGCCCCGCTGCCCACCGAGAAGCTCATGGGGGCACTGCTCATCGCCGTGCTGGGGCTGGACACCGGCAGGTGCGACAGGCGCGGTGGCACCGACTCGAAGCCCATCCTGCTGGAGTTGCCCATGGCCATATCCTGCTTGCCCGCCATGTTGAGGTGGTTGATGCTCAGGTGGGCGTCGGGCATGCCTGGCAGGTGGTTCAGAGGCATGGAAGGGGACTGCTGGAACGGGGAGGTCATCAGCGGGGGAGAGGCCACGTCCGAGAGGTACCCGTGCGGCGACTCCAGCGAGTCCACCGGCGACAACACCCCGGAGCTGTCCAGCAGACACCCTTTTCCATCCTGCGACTTTTTCCTCCGGGCTTTGAGGTCTTTGGCGTCCTTGCCGTTGCAGCTCAGCCCCTTGGTGCTCGGCTTCCTGGCCTTCTTGCCCTGCACGGCGGGTTTGAGGTTGCCGATGTAGCTGTTGGGGGAGCAGAGCGGGGGGGACAGGGTGGGAGCCCCCAGGGGCCCGTTGTGCAGCGTGGGGCTCCTCACCAGGTTGTACTCGTCCAGCAGGCGCACGATGTCGTGGTGCATGCGCTCCTGGGCGATGTCCCGCGGCAGCCGGTCCATGTGGTCCGTGATGTCCCGGTTGGCAAAATGGTCCAGCAGGACCTTGGCAGTTTCGTAGCTGCCTTCTCTGGCTGCCAGGAACAGCGGGGTCTCCTCCTGGAAAGCCAGCAAGGTTTGGTTAGGGTTGTGTTCTCAGATTCTCCCGGCTAGCGCTGCCCTGAGCTCCACACCCATGTCTTTGGCTGGCCATCATCCCTCCTCTGGTGAGGGTTTGCTCCTTCTTTTTCCCACCCTGCTGAGCCATGTCCTTGTACTGATATCAAACCAGGAGCCCTGTGAGTGACCCAGAACGTGCTGGAGGTGGCCACGAAGTCACAGCTCACCAGGCACTGCGTGGCCCCTCAACATCACCCCTACAAGCAAATCCCACAGTGCTCCTTTGAGATAAATCCACTTCATTCACAGCAGAACAATCAAATCAGAGTCCCAGTGCCAGACATCTGTATTTTAGCCAGAAATGACTCTTTAACAGACTCCCCAAATGGTTCTTCACATATATCAGCCTAGGAGATCCTACCTTATTATTCTGCATGTCCTTATTGGCACCATTCTTCAGGAGGACCATTGCAGCTTCCACATTGTTCACAGCAGCTGCCCAGTGCAGGGCTGACTTGCCTGGAGAGGAAAACCACGAAACACAACACACATTAGAGAGTGCTGAGGTCAACAGCAAGCAGCCCTTTTGTCCCATGTCTGGGTGAACTGGTGTTTTAGCTGCCTCGGTACCTAAATCATCCACGGCGTTGACGTCAGCGTGGCAGTTGATGAGGTCATCCAGCATCCCCTCCACAGCCAAACGAGCAGCCAGGATCAGGGGAGTGGTCCCGTCGTGCATTCGGGCATCCAGGTCTGTCGCCCTGTTCCTGATCAGGATCTGCCACAAGCAGGGCCAAAGCAGAGGGACACAAACGTTAGGAGGGGCAGACAGCAGGGCACCCCAGTTACCCAGGTCTCAGGATCTGCAATGCCCTTTCCAAAGGTTCATCTCTGCAGTTCTGCTCCCAGTCTGGGGCTGCTGTGGGGTTGCTGTTTTGCTGCTCCCCAATACAGCTGTGCTGAGAAGGCCCCGATGAAGGAGGAATGATGAGGAGGACTCCATCTTATCAGAAGGCTAATTAATTACTCTATTACACTATTTATTCTATACTATATTACATCTAAACTGAATCTGCCAAGCATCCAACCCTGCACACTCCAACTGCACAGAATCTCGTGACTGTCCTGACAGTCCCAACACAAACACACACACACACACACTTGGCCCTGACAGGCCAAGGAAACAAACCACCATCCCTTTGGGTAAACAATCTCCACATTGCACTCTACTTTTGCACAAACACAGCCACAGCAAACGAGATAAGAATATTCTTGGGAAGAATTGTGCCTTGCTTTTCTCCGTGAAGAGAAATGTGGGGCTACACCCCAAGACAACAAGGGCTTCATTTTTTAGGACTGTCACCCCACACCTTACCCAGGCGAGCAGGAGACGCTGTGACAACACCCTTCACACAGCACCACAATTTCCCCTGAAAAACCCCAAAACTGGCGGCCAAAGCATCCCTTACCTGGAAGACTCCTTGGGCGTCGGCGGAGACGGCGGCGTGCAGCGGCGTGCGGCCCATGTTGTCCTGGATGTTGGCGTCAGCGCTGGCCTCCAGCAGGCGCTTGGCAGCGTCCGAGCGCGAGTACCTGGCGGCCAGGTGCAGGGCGGTCTCGCCCGTGCGGTCGGTCTGGTTGTGCAGGCTGGCCCCCTGGTAGATGAAGTCGGAGATGACGGCGGGAGCGTCGTCCTCCTCCTCGCTGTTGCCGGTTTCCAGCCCTCCTCCGCTGCACGAGGCGATCATGAGGGGGGTGAAGCCATCTGAAAGCACAGGGGAGCCCAGGATGAAAAAGGCTTTTTACCCTCTCTAATGCAGGAGGCTCTGCCAGATGCTCTGCCTGCGATAGATGCTTACTCTCCTGGGTGCACCAAGACTGAGTTCCTGACTAGTTCTGAACATCAAACACGAATATGCTTCCTCTGATATGGATCTGAAATTCCTTAGTGGTATCTCACTGCTTTTCCTATTTCATCTGCTCCATGTAAGGTGCAGTTTGTGAGGAAGGCTGCTCAAAGCAAATAATGAAGGTATTTACCATACTCTATTTCAGAGGACAATTTCACAGACGTGGGGAAGACCAAGTGTTTGTAAGAATTTAAAAAGCTACTAACCGTTGTAAAAAAACCTTAAAGGAGGACTGTGAATTGTACAGTTGGGTGAGAGGAGAAGAATACAGGAGCAGCAGAGAGATAACCTGGGTGATTTAATAGGTACTTCTGTAATTTCCACCTCAGTTACTGAACAAAAAAAGCTCTCATGGAAAGCAAAACGTGACAGGGTCTCTCTAAATCACACACAACAGCAACCCTGTGGTGCAGAGCTTGTAGCAGCGACTCTGCACCAGCAAGGCACAGGAGGACTGTGGGGCTGCTCCTCTGCAGGGGCTCAGGGAGGGTTCCACACGAGCTGCCAGCCAGTGCAGAAGTGCAAGGGGTCCTTACCCGGCCCTCTGACGTTGACATCCATGCAGTCAGCATCGATTTCCCCCTGCGGAGGCGTCGGGGCCATGGAGGAAATGCGCAGGTCAGCGGCGTCCAGGTGCTGCTGCGTCCACTGCCTGTGATCCGTCTGGTCATCCGTGTCGGGCAGCATCGCCTGCTCCTCATACTGGGGGCAAACAGCAGGGAGTGAGCTCCCAGGAAAGCACCCCGGGCTGAGCTCCAGCCTGGGAAGCTCTGCGAGGCTCTAAGGTGTGTGTTTGTCACAGGCAGGTTTGCAAAGGAGCTGAGAGCAGCAATGAGGGGCCCTGAGGGTCCCTCTGCTCCTTGTGTGACAAACCCAGGAGCGACTGCCTGCAGCACAGGGCAGGGAACGTGGCAGAGGGCTTACCCTGAACTTCTTGGTGTCCAAGGTCTCCTCATCACCCCACTCATTCTGGTTGTCATCCATCAGCGTGCCGTCCGAGGCATTTTTGAGGGGTCTTTAAAAATAAAACCACAGAAAAAGTTATCTCCTCTGCAGGAACTGTTTGTGATGTTTGCCCACGTACAGGCACAAACTGAAAGAAGAATCAACCAATTTCCAGGAGGTTCCCCTCAGGCTGAATTTCATTTTTTACCAAGTGCAAAAAGATTACAAAGCACAGAACATACAGAACACTGCTTTTTTCCCCCCATGCAGAACTTTAAGACCCCTGATTCTTCTCCTCCCTGCCACACCACTACGATGCACTAGAGCACAAAACTCCAGCAGTCTCTCCCAGAAGAGCCCTGAGCAGCCCCGCCACCGGCTTAGCAAGCAAACTACTCACTTCAGTCCAACAGAATCCTCCCCGAGGGGCTCCCGTCGCTTCTTCTTGCTGGACTCTGTCACTTTGAAGCCTTCTGGGAACCAGAGCTGCCCATGCTCCCTGCGGCGCTTGCGGTTCACCAGCACTCCCAGCCCGATGAAGGCCAGCAGGACCAGCGCGGCGCCCACCACGTACATAGGATACAGCTGGGAGTTCTTCGTGGGCTCGGCTGTTTCACCTGCACAACCGTGGGGCACAAAGAGATGCTGAGACATTAAGCTGCATAGCAAACCGGGGACGGAGTGGAAATGAAGGAAAATTTGTTAATAGAGGTACCTAAGTCTGATCTAAATCAGCCCCCCCCCCCCAAAATAAGGTCATTTTATACGCTATTAATCAGAATTGCAAACTATCGGCAAATTCTCGGCTGCACAAGGCAGCCTGCACCAGGAGACAGCTCCACTTTTTTCTCCTTTAAGGAAAAGGATTAGCAAACTTCAAATCATTGCGCTTGCATTGAGCTGTTAAGACAAAAGGATTTAGGGGGGATTTTCAAGATACAAACTTCAACTCCTTGCATGTCACTGATTGATTGGAGCTGCTTGGGTTTTCTTTTTCTTTTCTTTTTTTTTAATAACTTTTAGAGTGATAATGATTTTGAAATAAAACCTGGAATAAGCAAAAATAATAAAGTGGGCTTGCAATTCTTTTAAAGAAAAGACTTAAAGGAAAAAATATATATCTATGTGAGGTTATTAAAACCAGACTGTGCTCAAGAGCAGCCAATTGACAGATAACTGAACTCAGAGAAGGCTGGAAAGTTTTGGCTGTCCCTCCTCCCCAAGTGACCAGCTGTACTTACTTTTGACAGCTTCTATCTTGTAGGGTATGTTCAGGTTGCCGAGGGAGGCCAAGGCTCCCAGGAATGCTGCCACATCAGTGGCACTCTGGAAGCACTGGGAAGACGACTGGATGCACTGGCGGTTATCAATTTCCAAGTAGACAATGGATCTGTGAGAGAGAAGAGTCAATAAGGACCAGGGAGAGATGACCACACCGAGGACACGGGCAAGCCCTGTCTCCCTTCCCTCTTTAACCCCCATCAGTGGGAATTAGAAGGTGGGAACCCATCTCCTTGCTCCCCTGTGGCCCAAAGCCTGCAGCTCACACTCATGGTCTGCTGGATTTGCCTCAGTGAATGCTGTAAAATCCAGCTCTTTATCTACAGCAGTGGAAGGGAGTCTCTGCTTCACAATGTTTTATAATTACCCAGACACTACAGTATCTTAATGCTGTTTGGGAGCCTTCAGATATTCTCATATCAGTTTCCCTGCTCTAACTCCTTTGCTTTCAGGGGTTTTTTGATTGAGTCCACGGAGAGGGAGCAGGTTGGATGTGTATGTTTACACCAAAGATCTCCAAACATAGATTGCAGTAATTGAGTTTTACAACAAAGCTCTAGAAAGCATTTCCCAGGGAGAAAATGAGGCTTAACTTAATGACTTCCTGAAGTCAGACAGTCGGTCAGGCCAGCCTCTGCTTCCAGGTCCCACCCAGCCCAGCCCTGGCTCCCAACAATGCACAGGACTCCTTCAATCGTGAGAGTCGGGCAGCATTGTATCAGGGACTCCTGAATGATCACTCTGCTTTCCCACATGAGAGCAAAATCCGGTTTCTGTTCACACAGAAAGCCACATCTAAATACAATTATCTGGCCTACATCCTTCCCTTCCTAGCGTGTTACTATTATCAACACAGAGAACACGCTCTGAGTGCTGCTCAGGGGAAATGGAACCCTCTTACCCTCTGATGTCCATCTGGTCGAGCTCCCTCTTCTGCCTCCTGCCAGCCCTGGAGTAGAGGCTGCTCTTCACTTTGTTGATGACAGCACTGGACATATCTGACCAGTCCTCTGTGGACCTCTTGATGTAATGCTTTTTCAGCTCCTCCTCGTTGCCGTAGTATGGGAAGATCATGTACTCCCCCTTGGGGTTCTTCTTGAAGACCACGTTGGTGTGCAGCACACGGCTCAGCTCCCGCAGGAAGTTGAAGGAGTTGTTCTTCAGGTTCTCGGGGGTGATGAGGACCACCACCACCAGCGTGCCATCTGCCAGCTTCTCTGGCATGTTGTTTGCACAGTCCAGACCATCCCACTCGCACTCAAAATTGTTGCAGCCCTGGTCGCAGTGACCATCTGAGAAGTGATCTTTGCAGTACTGGTCGTACAGAGGGCTGGGTGGAGGAAGAAGCAAGGCAGAAGAAAGAATTAGACCAAGCAGTGCAAATAACACCTATCTGCTGAGAAAAGCAGTGGTGGTCTCTCTTTTGCATAAATATTTTTCACCCTGACAGACACTAAACCAGTGTACATAGAAAGCAGCTGTTTCATGCAGCACTGTGAAGCATTCACTGCTGCAGGTGAGAGAGAGCAGCTGTTAAATTATAAAAGAAAAAGGGATAAATTACTGTGACTCAGAGGAGGCATGGGGACACAGAATAGTTACTAAGACCACAGTTGGTCCAGGAATCTGGGACTAAGTTCCTGCTGTTGCCAAAGACAATGTTTGGGAAATGCTTGGATGTTAACATCATCATGTTTCCTGGCTGCTTTTCCATCTGGGGTCTCCCTGCCTTGAAACTGACTGTGTTACTGCTGTGAGTTGGAGAATTCACCTCTGCGGAGTGATACAAGCAAGGACAGGGAAGCCATCTGCAATGAGTCAAACCCAGAGAGCTTCCAAGTAGATGTAAACTCAGAAGGACCACAGGGAGATGCGATTGCTTGAGTTGCAGCCCCACAGGCAGCAGACCAGAATGTTGGGAATGAACAGCAGGAGTTTTACCAGATACAATCAGAACAACCAGAGGGTCACCAGAGATGGTGACCCTGATGGGCCTCAAAACAGGAAGGTTTTAAAGAAGCCACTTACTTGCACTGCCCCTCGTACTTCTGGCAGTCGAACCCATCGTAGAGGCAGCCAGCATTATTGCACTGAGAGTCACACTTGCCATCGTTGAAGTACTTCCAGCACTGCAGGGACTGGGAGCAGTTCTTCCAGGGGTCGTTGAAGTTGAGGGAGCAGTCGCCGCCGTCCCAGCCGCAGGCGTGGTTGTTGCATTTCCCGTCGCAGATCTTGTTGCCGGCGTAGCCCGCGCACACGGCGATCTCGCACTTCTCCTCAATCTTGGGGGGGATGATGTCCTGCCCGATGCCGCCCTGGAAGTCGAAGTCCAGGATGTGGCAGTTGAGGCCGTTGAAGTTGGCGGGGCAGTTGCAGCGGTAGTAGGGGGAGGCGTCGCTGAAGAACTCGCAGGTGCCCCCGTTGTAGCAGGGGTTGGAGGTGCAGGGGCTGCTGGCCGGGTACTGGCACTCGGGGCCCGTGAAGGCCGGCGTGCACATGCACTTGGAGCTCTTGTGGATGGAGATGCAGGTGCCACCGTTCAGGCAGTGCAGGTTCCCGCAGGTGCGGGAGTCGTTCTCGCAGGTGGCACCCACGAATCCCTGGGGAAGGCACAGCAAGGAGGGAGTCAGAAGCACTGATGCTGTGCTATGAGCGGCATTAACACGCGTGTGTCCTGGGAAACTAAAACTCACCCTCTAAAACTGGTGATGGGCAAGAGTAATCTTGAATGTAAAGCTCGTTAGAGCATCCCCCAGGTGAAGGGAGCTCCTCCACAGCTACCTGTCCCACTTTGTGTAGGGCAAAGAACATTCAGCCTGTTCTACCTTCAGGCCTGAGCCACCTTCTCCTTAACTCTATTCCAGAATCCTTGCAAGCATGGAGGATGCACCTTTATGGACGCACCCACAGCAAAGCATCCTCCCATTCCTGCCTATCCCAGCTGGGGAAGCCTCAGGGACTGAACTGGCCTCTTGACCACCCCTCATGCTCACGCTCACTCCCTCCTCCTGGAGAGGAGCAGGCACCTACCGGGGGGCACTTGCAGATGAAGCCACGGCCAGTGTTGCTGGCAACAGCACAGGTTCCCCCGTTCCTGCAGGGTTTGCCTTTACAGCCGTCCACCACGGTGTCACAGCGACGGCCTGCGAGGGAGAGGAGCGTGTGAGGAGCAGACGAAGGCGTGCAGGGATGCCTGGGGGGGTTGGGGGCTGCAGGCTGGGCTCTGGGAGCAGAGGGCATGCAGTGCTCACCTGCATAGCCAGGTCTGCACTCGCATTTGTAGTCGTTGACCCGCTGCACGCAGTTCTGGGTGCCGCGGGCGTCGCAGGGGTTGGACAGGCACTCGTTGACATCTCCCTCGCAGCGCTCCCCTACAAAGCCAGGGGGGCAGATGCAGCTGTAGCCACCTACCCGATCCTTGCACTTGCCATTGTTAAAGCACTTGGGCCCCAGGGTGACAGGATCAAAGAAAGGGCTGCAGTCATCCACATTGATCTCACAGTGCACCCCTAGAGAGAGGGGGGAACAACCCACACAGCTCATCAAACAGTATCGGGGGGCCCGCTGCTCCCTTGTGTGAGCCTGCCCTGCCCAGGGGCTGAGCCTGGCCACGTCAGTGGCAGCCTGAGCCACCTCTCAGGCACGAGGGACACGGCACCACGAGGCCAAGGCCGCGTGGCCTTGATGGCTGAGCCCACGAGCAAACACAAACCTCGCCCACTGCGTTTGCTGCTGCCAGCCTGAGCAGCTAATGAGCAGAATCCAAGGATATCTGCACTCAACCCACTAATGCCCCAGCCTGGGGAATTAATTTACCTTGAGTTCCTCTGGGGCAGGAGCATTTGTAGGTATTGATGAGATCGATGCAGGTTCCTCCATTCTGGCATGGGTGGGACAAGCATTCATTGATCTCCTCTGAGCAGTTAACTCCATGATAACCAGCCACACACTGCAAGGAGGAAAGAGGGGAACTATCAGAGAGGTTCCTTCCATTCCCACACAGCTCTAGGAGCATAGCCAGCACCCGAGTCTCTAACTTGGTAAAGGGGCATCATCTCGGGCAGGAGAAAGGCAGTAACTGAGGCTTTTCCCCTGGGAATTCCTGCCCCCCAGGCACCCACCTCGCAGGAGTAGCCTCCCAGGTAGTCTGTGCAGGTGGCTCCGTTCTGGCAGGGGTTGGGGGAGCATTCATCCACCTGCTCCTCGCAGTAGCTGCCGGTGTAGCCGGCTTGGCAGCGGCAGAAATGAGTGTTGCCAGTGTCAACACAGAGCCCCGAGTTCCTGCAGAGGTGTGCTACATCGATACCTGTCAGGGAGAGCAGAGTGAGACGCAGGGACCTTGGGGACACCCACACACCACAGGGCCATGAGCTGGCCACGCACACCCCACAGGGAATCACAGCCTTGGGCATGCATTGCTGGAGCAATCCTTGAGGTTGCTGTCCCAGAGATCCCCACCAAGAGAACCGGCCACATCCCTGCTCAGTGCCCAGCACGGGGGACACCTGGGGCCCCAGCCTGGCCCTGTACACATGGCAAGGCCTCACCTTGCTGCTTAGCAGCCACCTCGCAGGACACGCTGGGGACATCGCAGTAGAGCCCTGTCCAGCCGCTGTTGCACTCGCAGTGGTACAGGTTACTGGTCTGCCAGCACTTGCCTCCGTTTTTGCAGGGTGAGGAGTCACACCAACGCACCAGGTTCTGGGGAGCAGAGCAAGACATGAGGGTGAGGACCCAGCATGGCTCCTGCAGGAGTGGAGAGTGCAGTGACCCCCACAGCAGCATCCACCCGAGGTGCCTGTACCTGGCAGTTGAGCCCGGTGTACCCCTGGGGACAGGTGCACTTGTACGTCCCGTAGCTGTCCTGACACGTGCCCCCGTTCAGGCACGGCTTGGAGTCACACTCGTTGATGTTGTGCTCGCAGTAGCTGCCCGTGAAGCCGGGCAGGCAGACGCAGGTGAAGGTGTTGATGCCATCCACGCACGTGCCACCGTTGAAGCAGGAGCTGGGGACACAGGCACCGCGCCCCAGTGAGTCACAGCTGGCCGTGCCCCACGCCAAAGGCCCCACACACCAACCCAGGGCTATGGGGCAGCACGGGGACCTCAGCCCCGTGCCCCGGCTGGCAGGACTGTACCTCTCTGTGCAGTCAGGGGTGTTGTTCTCGCAGTGGATGCCGCTGAAGCCGGAGGGGCAGGTGCAGGTGTAGCTGTTGACGCAGTCGGTGCAGTTGGCCCCGTTCTTGCAGGGGTTGCTGGCGCACTCATTGATGTCCTCCTCGCACTTGGGCCCACGGAAACCAGCCAGGCACTCGCAGAAGAAGGTGCCAATGCCATCGGAGCAGGAGCCACCATTGTGGCACGGATCTGGAGAGAAGGGATGTGCACGTGAAGATGTGATGGGTCCAGCTGTGGTGCTGCAACCCAGCCCGGGAGCTGCCCTGCAGCACCGTCCCCATAGACATTCCCTGGCCATGTGGAGATATGGGATGGGACTGAGCCCATGGACTGGGCAGGAGCCACACCAACCCCTCCAGGATACTGGGCACAAGGAGAACCCATGGCACACACTGTCCCCCAGCCTCCTTCCTCCTGCCTTGGACTGACACAGCCCAACAGGGACGTGCCTGAGGTGGCCCAAAAGCCAAGCAGGGCTCGCAGCACAGCCCAGGGCACAGCGGCAGCCAGGGCTGGTCCATGAATGGGGAGGAGAATCCCAGCCCCAGGAAGGGTGATGAGGCCCAGGGCTGGGCTGGGTGCAGTCAGGGGCAGCCCCTGCTCTTACTGGGCTTGCAGTCGTCGATGTCGGTGTCGCAGTTGCGGCCGGAGAAGCCGGTCCGGCAGGCGCAGCGGTAGCTCCCGTTGGTGTTCTGGCACGTGGCCCCATTCCTGCAGGGGCTCTTCACACACTCATTGATGTCAATTTCACAGGTCTGACCTGGGGACACAGCAGGACAGGGATTGTGTGGGCTGGGGGTGCTGGTGAAAGCCCCAGGGGTGACGATGACATCCTGGGCACCGCTCACACCAGGGCAGAAGCCAAGGAACACAGGCAATGGTTGTGTCCCATCCACCCAGCTGAACCGTGGGGCAGCTCAGGACCCTCCCCAAGGCCTAGCTCCTCCCCTGTGCCTTTCCCTCCCTGAGGGGAGCAGGGGGTTCTAACCCCCAAAAAGGCCATGTCCATACCTTGCCAGCCA
Source organism: Motacilla alba alba (assembly GCF_015832195.1). NCBI lineage: Eukaryota > Metazoa > Chordata > Aves > Passeriformes > Motacillidae > Motacilla > Motacilla alba. Next base: position 8,634,443 of record NC_052032.1, on the reverse strand, counting down.
GGGGGGCAACTGCACGAGAAGCTCTTGTAGTCCTCTGACTCCTGGCACTCGCCACCGTTCTTGCAGGGGCTGCCAGCACAGGGGGCCAGCACATCCTCACAGGTGGCTCCTGCACAGGCACAAGAACTCGCTGACACCCTCCAAAAGGACAGGTGGCCAAGACCCCGCTATCCCTGCCCCCTGCCCAGGGCTGCTGCCAGTCTGGGGATGGCTCTGGACTTCCCCAGCACCCCAGAGCAGCCCAGCTGGGGCTGTCTCCTCCATTCCTGGTCACCCATGACCCCAAACCCCCACAAACTTTTAAGCCCTGGCTATCTGGGCTGCATGACAGCAATGCACACTTCCTTTGGCAGGGAAATGCTGCTAGGGGTGTCTTTTCCCCCTTGCACTCCCTCCCCCCTTCCCTCTCCGCTGCTTTTCCTGTTTACGTCCAGCCAAGGGACACGTTCCCTCCGAACCCTTATCTTCCCTGTCAGCCAATATCTCCTGAACCGGCCTTTGCTATTTTCCAGAGCCTTCCCCTCCCTGCCTGCCCATTCCCTGTCCCCCCCCAGGGGTTTCTATGGCCACTGGCAAGGGCAGGAAACAGCTCACGGCTTCCTGCAATTGTGCCGGGCTGCGCGAGCGGAAGCGCAGGGCCGGCAAACAGGAATCGGCTCAGCAGAATCCCCCGGCCCCTCGGCCTCGAATCGCCTCCTCCAGCACAGGCATCATGGCTGGGGAACGCTGGGGTGTCAGTGGGGCAAGCCCCTGGGTGCTGCTGCACCCGAGGCACCCTCCAGGAGGAGGAGGAAGAGGAGGAAGGGAGGAAGCCGCTGCAAATTTCCTCCAGCTGCGCCGCGGAGAGGTGGAGCCGTGGCTGTGGGCAGCCCCTCGGCAGGGCAGAGCGAGGGAAGCCTTCATGAGCTCAGTGCCAGCTCACTGGGGACCAGTTTGGTGTCACGTGTGAAGCAGAAACTCCCCAGAGCTGTGGCGGGGCACAGGGTGCTCCCCTCACCTGTGTAGGGCAGAAGGCAGTTGCAGGTGTAGCCGGCAACATCATCAATGCACGTGCCCTGGTTCAGGCACGGGTTGGAAGCACATTCGTTGATATTGGTCTGGCAGTTGGGGCCTGTGTTAAGAAAAACAGACAGAAGTGGCTGTGATGGAGGTGTGCTGGTGGCAGGGGGCTGAGGGCACAGTGGGGACACGGTGGCAATGACAACAGCACACCCAGTGCCCTGGGAAAGCCTGCTGTGCTCAGCTCCAGCCCTGAACTCTGCTGAAGGTCTCCAGGACGGCTGCACTGCCACAGCTCCCAGCCACACCTGGGGCTCCACTGTCCTCAAAATGAAGCTTCCAGCCCACCCAGCATCATGGAACACCCACCCACAGCTCCCACCCAGGCCTCAGTGTGGGGGAAACATGGCAGCATCCCTGGCTGCACCCTCAGAATCATGGAATCACAGACTTGCCAATGCTGGAAAAGCCCTCTAAGATCACCAAGTCCAACCATTAACCCAGCATCACCATGTTCCACATCCACACCCCTTTTGAACACTTCCAGTCATGGTGGTGACTCCACCACTTCCCTGGGCAGCATGTTCCAGTGCCTGACCAGCATTTCCAGGAAGAAATTTTTCAGAATATCCAATCTAACCCCCCCCACTTACCGCTGAAGCCCTCCCTGCAGGTGCAGATGTAGCCACTGGTCATGTCCTTGCAGGTGCCACCATTCATGCAGGGGTTGGATTCACACTCGTTGTTGTTGATGTCACAGTTTGTCCCACTCCAGCCAGGGTCACAGTCACACTTGTAGCTTTGGGGAAAAATTGGGGCATGAAGAGCTAGTCCATCCTGGCCCTCTAGGCTGCATCAGCCATCATTTATCCAGCAAATCCTGTCCCTTCAGGGAAATCCCCTGGCACTGGCTCAGAGCATGGACAAACACCAGCTTGGGGGACAGATGCTCACCCTCCTCTAACCCTGACTTTGTGGGGACCCTTTGGTCCCTGCAGCCCCCCAGCAGCCCCGGCACCCTCCAGCCTACCCATTCAATCCATCATGGCATTTCCCATGGATGCAGGGGTTGCTGTTGCACTCGTTCACTTCAGACAGGCACTTGGGGTCGTGGAAGCCCTCGGGGCAGAGGCAGGTGAAGCCATTGATGCCATCCTTGCAGGTGCCCCCGTTGTGGCAGGGGTTGCTGGCACACTCATCGATGTTGATGTTGCACATGCGCCCTGGCGAAGGGGGAGCGAGGATACAGTTACCCCACAAGCACGAACAGCACTGCCTGGGGAGTGCACCCACCAGGCAGCTCCCCCTCCAGCCACCCAGGAATGTCTGCTGGAGGCTGGGATCTCCTCAGGACACACTGGGCTGGCTGCAGAGGAGCGGGCTGCCCTGCAGGCAGGGTGACTCCACTCCCTGCACTGCCTGCCTGCCTTCATTAAATGGGACTGGAAGAGGCCGTGCCCTGGGCTGCTTTGGCCCAGGAGGGAGCACCGAAGGGAGGAGGTTTCAGCCTGAAACCCTACCTGCCACGGCCGACAAAGCCGGGCTTTATTGCAGCTCCCACCGGGCCCGAGGACAAGGGGCCGCGCGAGCGGGGAGCGGCGGGGGCTGCTCCCATCAAAGCCCTCCACCATTTCCAGCAGCCATCAAACAAACCAGTCGGACAAGGCAGCAACCTGATACCCATGGGAGTGGGCGCAGCAGGAGTCGAATTCGCAGCACCAGACACCCCTTTGATTTCAGACTGAGCCGGGGTCACCCTCCTGAACAAGCAGGAGCGCTGGAGGGTGTAAAACCTCCTACAGGCGGGATGGCAGCATCCCCCCACCTTACTGCACCCTTGTCCTGGTTTTGTGAGGCACCAGCAGCTGCAGGTCCCCAGGGTGTGAGGCCCTGCTCTCACCTGTGTACCCCGGCTCGCAGGTGCACTCGTAGCCATTGATCTTGTCGATGCACTTGCCATAGTCACAGGGGTTGCTGGCACAATCATCCAGGTTGATCTCGCAGTTGGAGCCTGGGGAGGAGAGGGAGATTGTTAGGGGGTCCCCAAGAGGAGAGGAGTGTCATTAGGAGGTCCCCAGACCCATCAAAGCAGTAAAATGAGCCCTGCTGGCACCAACTGCCACCGCCGCCCCACAACAAAGCGCCTCCACTGTGGGCAGCTCCCGGCTGGGGTGTGGTTCGTGCCTGAGCTGGGCACCAAACTGGGAGAACTCGCCCTCACCCAGGATGCCCCAGGCTGGCCCCGGCACCAGGGTGGCTGCTGGTGGTGGCCCAGGGCCAACCTGCCCCAGGAAGAGGACGGGAGTGGGATGCTGCACCGGCACTGCTGACCCATGTGGAGCTGCAGGGGCTCCCTCCTGCTCACCTGTGGTCCCTTTGAGGCAGATGCAGTTGTAGGCGTTGTTCCTGTCCTGGCAGGTGCCCCCATTTTTGCAGGGCTGGCTCTGGCACTCGTTGATGTTGATGTCGCAGCGGTGGCCCGTGTAGCCGGGCTGGCAGAGGCAGGTGAAGGAGGCGATGCTGTCCTTGCAGGTCCCGTAGTGGCACGGGTCAGGGTCGCACTCATCGATGTCGATCTCACAGTGAGCACCTGTGAAACCTGCCACCAGCAGGAGAGACACGGGGTGACAATGGGGACACGGGCTGGGGATGGGGGACACTCCTTCCTGCCCTCTCCAGGTGTGAGGCAGTGCTCCAGGGTGGCTTTACCTGCCCCACTGTGATCTCTGGGACCCCCAGGAGCAGGGTGCAGGCAGGGAGCACCCCGATGTGCTGGTGGGGGGGCTGGTCAGACCCCAGCCCGGGGGTCTTTGTCCCAGGGTGCACAATGACCTGCATTAAAGCAGCCTGGGCTGCAAGCGGGGCCCCGCGCTCGTCCCGGCGCGCACGGGGGGGCCGGCCGCAAGCACCCCCCAATCATAACCCCCCCGGCAGCTCCTATTCTCCTGGCCGGCACCCTCCCCGCCGGGTTTGGGGGTGGAGAGCCGAGGACAAAGTACAGCTTTGACTAGACCCCGCCAAGCCCACATAGCAGCTTTTCATCGGGGCTTGGCATTAGCAAGACACTAATTAGAGGCCATTCAGCTGGAAGATTTCTGGCGGGAGCTGCTCCACAAAAGAGCCACTGTTTGCCACCAGGGCTCAAGTCATCATTTTGTGCAACTGCTCCTTGGGTTTCGGTCGGCGAGCCCCCGCGGCCCTGCACCTTGCATCCCCATAGAGGCAGCTTTATTCCTTCCTTCCTGCCTTCCCCCTCGGCGGGTGGGAGCACGGTGGGACGGCTGCTGCGGGGCCACACCTAAGGAGTGCCAGGCTCCTTACACCTGGCTCCGGGGCCAGCAAGCCTCCAGAGCTCGACTTGTTCTGCCACCACCAGAGAAAGGGACATCCTGCCCCACGGGAGTCACATCAGCAGGGACCAACCTCACCGATGGACAACTCGGGGACACCTGCCACAGCAGGTGCTTGCAGAGGTGGGCACTAAATGATTTGTCAGTGTGGTTTTATGGCACATCACAGGGCAGGACCCCCCACAGCCCCCCAAGATCCCCTCACCTTCAGTGCACTCGCAGCTGTAGGTGTTGGGGCCATCCACGCACTTGGCACCGTTCTTGCAGGGGGTGCTGGCACACTCGTCGATGTCAAACTGGCACAGGTGCCCGTTGAAGCCTGCAATGGAGGGAGAAGCCTCGTCCCTGCACACGGCCGGACCCGCCAGGCTCCCCTCCCTGCCAGGCTCCCCTCCCTGCTGCCGGGCAGCTCCCGCTGGGCCCCCCCTGCCCCGCCGGCCCCCCGCATCCCGGCTGGGGCGCCGGGTTTCCATGGGGACGGCTGCTGGGGGCCCTGAATGCGGGGCTGCGACCCACCATTGAGAGCATCTTATTTACATCTCTAGAGGAGCAAAGTCTCTGAACTTCAAAACCTCCTTTCACAGATTAACCGTCTCCCCATTCTCTGCTCCACCCCGTGACTTTGACACCGCATTCAAAGCCGCTGGTGCGGCCCCCCCCAGCCCCCAGCCCTCCTTCCCAAAGAGGGGCCTTTTCAAGTGCAAAGCCGTGGGGTTTAATCCTCCTTCCCCTCTCCCATGGGCGGGAGCTGGAGCAGCATGCCCTGCACGGGGCTCAGCCCCACGCTGCCATTGGAGACGCTCCCTCCAAAGCGCCAAGAGGTGCTCGCTACACTCTCCCCATTTCGGAGGGCTGTGAAATTTAAGGAGCCCGTTCTTGGCTCGAGCCAGGATGCATCCTGGCTTTGTTTCCACCACAGTGGCAGTGGGACGGCTGCTGGCAGTGGGAGGGGTGCCACGTACCAGTGGGGCACTCGCAGTGGAACTCGTTGATCTTGTCCAGGCAGTTGCCGTTGTGCAGGCAGGGGCTGCTGGCGCACTCGTCCGTGTTGATCTCGCAGTAAACCCCCTCGTACCCTGCCGAGAGACCCAGCACCGTCAGCACCATGGCACAGGGCTGGCACAGCCCCACAGTGGGTGTGTTAAACCTGGGCACACCTGGATGCCCTGTCTTTAAAAGGCAGCTCAGGGGATGTTCTACACGTGGTAGGATTTGATGCACAAGCTGCTCCTTGGATCAACAGGTTTTGGCTCAATCCAAGCCAAGGTTGGCAGGAGGAGGAGTTCAGTATAGGGCTGATGGTGCCCAAATCTCACTGCTTGTGCCCCCACCACACAACCTTTACTGCTCCTTCTTTTCGGTGCTGTCCCCAGGCACGCAGGAGCTGTTGACCCAACCCCGCACTGAGCTGAAGCTCAGGGACATTCAAAACCCTCCCACTGCCCACCACCAACACCAAGGCTGAGTCCACAGGGCTGCCCACACACCAGGCATGCAGATGCACTGGAACTCCCCGATCTGGTCCAGGCAGGTGGCATCATTCTGGCAGGGGTTGGAGAGGCACTCATTGACATCAATCTCGCAGCGAGGGCCTGAGTAGCCCTGCAGACACTGGCACTGGAAGGACCCTTGAGTGTTGATGCACTTTCCTGCGTGCTCACATGGGTTGGCTCCTGTAAAACACCAGCACAGCTCTCAGGACTCGCTCCTGGCTGTGCCAGAGCCCTCCCCAGCCATGCTGCTGTCACCCATGTGAGCTCACCCAGAGAGCACTCGTCCACGTCCTGGTTGCAGGCTGGTCCCATGTACCCCGAAGGACACGTGCAGATGGCTTTGCCATTGACGGGGTTGGTGTCGCAGTTGGAGCCCTCGTTGCAGGGGTTGCTGATGCAGGCATCATCCAGGTGGCACAGCAAACCTGGGCACCCAAAGGCACGTCAAGGACGATGGGCACACGAGTCATCGCCAACCGAGGCTGCACCGAGGAGCCAGGGGACACGCAGGGCAGGGGACAAGGTGGGACAGGGCCTCACCTGTGCGGCCGTGGGGGCACTCGCAGTAGAAGGAGGCCACCCGGTCGTGGCAGGTGGCCCCGTGGAAGCAGGCGGCCATGGCGCAGTCGTCGATGTTCTCGCTGCAGTCCTCGCCCGTCCAGCCATTGACACAGACACAGTTGTAGCCGCCGTGGTTGTTGTGGCAGGTGCCACCGTTCTGGCAGGCGTTGGGCATCAGCTGGCACTCGTCCACGTCCTCAGTGCAGTACTGACCTGCCAGGGGACAGGGCACCTGCATGAAGCTGGCACTGACCACTCCCGACGTGAAGCTCTGCCCATGCTGTGCCCATCATCCCCCCGAGCAGGACCCGTCCTCCCAGCCCAGCCCTGTGCCACCCTCACTCCCTCATTACCTGTCCACTCAGGTGGGCACTGGCAGTTGTAGGTGTTGACGCCATCCACGCAGGTGCCCCCATTCTTGCAGTTGTTGCCCGGGCAGTCGTTGATGTTCTCCTCACAGTTCTGACCCGTGAACCCTGCGCAGAGGAGACGCCTGCCGTGATGCCAGCTCACCCAGTGGCTGCGTCACCACCGTGCCCCTCGCCACCCCCACCTCCAGCAGGCTGTTCACTATCAGGTGCTGAGCGTGTGCCAGGTGGCTTTGAAGCAGCTGCCTGGTTTGATCTTCATCCCCATTCCGCCTCTGCTGGGGCCCGGCAGGCAGCAGCTTCCTCTGCCCAGGGCAGGCTGGCCCTGCTGCCAGAGCCTCCAGCCCCCAGCAGCGGAGGATCTGACTCCACACAAGCCAGAACGAAGCAGGGCTGCTCCCACGAAGGCTTGTGGCACCCGGTGCTGAATCACCAGCGTTTCATTTCACTTGTAAAGAGCCTCAGCAGCAGTGCTTGCCCCTGAGGGGGATCCAAGTCCCTGCCAGGGCGAGCCAACGTCCCACACGGGCGCTGGGCTCATCCCAGCCCACCTCCTGCTTGGGTTTGTTATCACCTCCAGCTGATAGCATGGAAACCCTGCCGCCCCCAGCCTCTGCAGCAGGAGCACAGCAGCCAGGCCCTCCTCAGGACATCTGCCAAGCCACCTCTGACTGACATTCGTGTTAAAAGCTGCATTTACTGTATGACCCTCAAAGCTCTCAACCCAGCTGCTTGGGGTTTGGGATGGCAATGCCAGCCCACAGTGCCAGTGTCCATCTGCAGCTCCCTCAAACTCCCCAGGGCATTCTGCAGGTCCAGAGCAGGCTGCTCCCCACCCAGGCACCAAAAAAGGTCACCTGCACAGGTAAGGACCAGGTGCCCAGACTCATCCTCTGTGGGACCCCAGACCCTGGCCCAGCTGGGAGCTTTCCCCTCACTCTCTCCACATTCTCTTCTCCCCCTCTCCATCACATGGGGAGCAGCCACAGCTTTTTATGATTGCCACAGATTTTTATGATTGGTAGGAGTGCAGAGCAGGTAACATGGATTTGCACCACATTTTTAAGCAGAGGGGCTGAGCCTGAGCAGCCATAGCTCACAATGTCCTAGATACCAGGATTAACTCATTTTGAACCATCCAAATGAGTAATTAGTACGGCAATTACTTTAAACTCGGGGTTGCATTCTGCAGCGATGGCACGATAAAACAGCCAAGATTAGTTTAACTTGAAGAAACCCGGCAGAGCCAGGCCTCTCCAGGAATGAAAAGGGGACATTGTTCCACGTTTGCTGTGCCACATACCAGCATATCAATCACCCCCTTATCATGAGCAACAGCCCCCTGTCCCTCTGCCTCTGCTGCCGTGCAGCTCCTGCATTGTGTGAGATGAAGGAGGTGCTGAGGCACCCCCTGTTCCCTGGAGCAGGGGCTGTGCCACCCCACGGGAGGTGAAGCAGCTCCTGCAGGATGCAAATCTCCTGGAAGCGGCCCACGGAGCCGCAGCAGGGTGTGACAGCGCCGATCCTGCCGGGAGCAGGGCTCTCCCCCGGGCTGTGCCTCACCCCGCCGTGCCCGACGCTCAGTGAAAGTGCCTCGTCAGCAGAACGGCAGGGCAGGGCCAGCACAGCTCCTCCTGCCACCTCCACCTGCCCATCCCTGCGGGACAGGGCTCGGAGCTGCTCCAAAGGAGCGTCGCTGCCGGGAGCTCCTCCTGGAAGGAAAGGCTTCCTTCCTGGCACCGCTGGGCCGGTCAGCCCCACACCTCCCTGCCCCTAAGGACAGGAGCTTTGCTCCAGCCTGGGTGAGCTGCAGTGGGGGTGAGGCAGGAGATCCTGCAGGGCTCTGTCTGTCCTGGATGGTTGGTGAGATTGCTGAGGTACTGCAGCCGAAAGCTTTGGGAAGGGGGTGGAACCTCTGAACCTATGTCAGACACCAAGACAAGATCCCCCACACAGCTCACAGGGATCACTTCTCTTCCCTAACCCAGGCTGGGCTGCCAGCAGGGCGTGGGTGTCTGTGCCATCTGGGAGACCCCATGCCCACCTTGATGCCACGTCCCTGGCAGAGATGGGGCAGGAGCTACAGGGAGGGAGGCTGGAGCTCGCCATGGCAATGCCAGCCCTGCCCAGGGTGCAGAGCAGAAAAGCCACCCAACCCTCACCCTGCTCTGGCCACTGCTGGGCTACGGGTGACCAGAGGATCAAACCAACCCCAAAAGAGACTCCTCAGGCAGTGCAGTGCTGCCCACAGCTTCCTCCCCAGGGACAGGGCGGGTGCCTCCCCTCCACATCTGCCACAGCTGGCCAGTGTGGCTGGCTCGGGTGAGGACAGCACTCATCCCAGGAAACACAACCTGGTCTGAGCGTGGCTCTGGGCTGAAACTCCAGTTTCATTTCTCTAGCTGACCCAGGGATGGGGTGGAGCTGCTCAATCTCTTCTGCTCCCTGCCCTTACTGCACTGCAGACCCACTGTCTGAGGGCAGAAGTGAAAGGGCTTGCTGGGGTCAGGGGCCCTTTCACAGCTGCTGTTCTTCTCCGGGGTTTGCAGGGTGCCAAGCTCCTTTCCAGGGTTCCAAGATCCCTTCCAGGGCTCTGAGCTCCCAGGACAGTGCCCACCAGGCCCCTCCAGAGCAGCTCTCCATGCCAGAGGCTGCAATCCTGCTGCAGAGTTTGCCAGAGGGAGCAGCAGCGAGCACAGAGAGGGTCTTCCTTCCCCAGCTCCATTAGCACTCGGAAACTTTCCAAAATAGCTATTCCGGGCTAATTATTCCACTCTGGAAGTGGATTAAGCTAAAGCGGAAAAAGGCACTCTTATTCTGGAATATGAGCATCCGCACAGGGGCCTCTGCTCAAACAGTTGTTTTGGAAGAGCTATTTTGGTGAAGCACAAAGTCTATAAAGCCCCCAGATGAACTCTCCTCCTCAGGCATCGCCGCCCAACGTCTTCCCTAAAGCACAACCAGCCCATAACCAGACAGTTCTGCCTCTCCCAGACTCACAACCTGCGGGAAATTCAGGCACTACTCATTTAGGGTGCACCAAGCTGCCGCCCCATGCCTTCCCCTCCGTACCTGGCAGGCAGGTGCAGTCGTAGGTGGTGTCCCCGATCTGGCGGCAGGTGCCCCCGTTCTGGCAGGGCGAGGGGTTGCAGGGCACGTAGAGGTGCTCGCAGTTCTGCCCGGTGTAGGCTGGCTTGCAGGAGCACTGGTAGGTGCCCACCTCGTTGGTGCAGCTGCCCCCGTTCTTGCAGACGGGCGGCGAGATGTTGCACTCGTTGACGTCCTGCTTGCAGTTGGCGCCGTGGAAGCCGGCGGTGCAGCGGCAGATGTAGTGGGCTTCGAAGGGCACGCACTGGCCCCCGTTGGCACAGGGGTTGGAGGCACAGGGGTCGGCCTGCTGGCAGGTTTTGCCTGGGGAAAGCAAGGAGGGAGGGTGAGGATGCAAACAGCAGCGCAGCTCTTGGTGGCAGCGATCTACGCCAAGGTGCAGACCTGCATCTGCGACTGGCTGTAACTGATCCCCCCACCTCAAACCCACACCGTGCAGTAGGGGCCTGCATTGTGTGCCATGGAGGAGCTGCTGAGGCACCCCCTGTTCCCTGGAGCAGGGGCTGTGCCCTCCATAGGAGGTGAAGCAGCTCCTGCAGGATGCAAATCTCCTGGAAGCGGCCCACGGAGCCGCAGCAGGGTGTGACAGCGCCGATCCTGCCGGGAGCAGGGCTCTCCCCGGGGCTGTGCCTCACCCTGCCGCAGCTCCCTCAGCTGCCACCCACCCACCCACCCCCAACCAGCTTTGCAGACCACCCTCCCCACCTCTAGGAAGCCAAAAATCACAGGCAGCCGTCCACCCCTGCGGCAGCCCATCCCTCCCTGGCCGAGGTGGCACCGCTCACCTGACCAGCCGGGCGGGCAGCGGCACTTGTACTCGCTGAGCGTCAGCAGGTCGCAGGTGCCGCCGTTGCGGCAGGGGTTGCTGAGGCACACGTTGTCGCGGGGCGTCAGGCACAGCTCATCGGTGAAGCCCAGGCGGCAGGCGCAGGTGTAATCCACGGTGCTGCCGCGCACCAGCGCCGTGCAGGTGCCCGCGTTCTTGCAGGGGGAGCTCAGGCACGGGTTGGGCAGCTGGCACCTCTCGCCCACGTAGGCACCGCTACACCTGGCAGGGGCGAGACACGCCGTCGGTGGGGTGGCCCCGAGAGGCCCGAGGGCACCGTGAGCCCCGGGGACCGGCCCAGCCCCGCGCGGCGGGTTTGGCAGCGCTGAGGATCTGCCCCGGCTGGGAAGGGGAGGATGAAAGAGGTGCTGGGAACAAAGGCGTCCCCCATGGAGGGGCCTGTGCTGGCTTGCAGAACCGCAGCCGCGGCGCTGACATCCTGCGGCTCATGGCAGGGAGATTCTTCTCCCTCCCCTCCCTGCTGAAGGGGAAATCGAGGCACAAGGGACACATGGTAGCGGCAAGAGGAGCATCCCCATGCCCACACCAAATCCATGGGGCCAGGCAGCATGGGGATAGCCCTGCTCCCTGCCCAAGCTGGAGTCTCTGCTGCACCAGGGCTATTTTTATCCTCCCTCCATCCCAAATCACTTAAACACAAGCAGGGGCTCAGCACTGACTGGCAACAGGTGGGACAAGTTCCTGCTCCTCCAGGTCAGCTGAGAGCTTCCCCAAAGCCAAACCCTGCACAAGGAGGGCGAGTGCCCCCGGCTGCATCCCTCTGTATGGGGGCCCTGAGAAAAGAACCCCTGATGCCACCACCAGCTTCGCCATCTGTCACCACTGGCCACCTGGGCTGGAGCAGGACTGGAGCTGGCACCAGAGATATGCCCTGAGGGCAAAGCCTACCAGCCACCCTGGGCAGGATGTGTGGCTGGCAGGATCCCGCAGAGGGGGCAGGATGAGGACGGACCAAGGCTGTGCACCTGACACAAAAAAAAAGCCCCAGGGATGAGGCACAAAGCTCCCTGCTCGGGGGTAAGGCAACTCCAGCTGGAGGTGATGGGTGGGGAAGGTGACAGCACCAGGGCACCGGGGGTCCCCAGGGTGCTGCGGCAGCTCAGGCTCAGGGCACCACAATCTCACACCTGTTGCCATCAGAGCTGGTGGGACATGGCATTCCTGAGCCTCCTGCACGCCTCCGAGGCTGCTGTGGCAAGGGGGCGAGCAGGGGGGTCCCAGAGGATGCTGCAGAGCACAGCGGTCACCTGCAACCCCCAAAACAAGCCCGTGGGGCTCCTCTAGTGAAGCACAACCAGCAAACCCCACCCTCAGCCACCCCAGCCCGGAGCCACAGCGCTTTCCCGGCGGCAAGACCACGTTTCAGCCCCGCTCTCCCTCTCCTCCTACTTCTTTTTTTTTTTTCCTTTTTCTTTCCTTTTTTTTTTTTTTTTTTTTTTTTTAACCCAATTCTGATTTCATTGTTGGGGGGGGATTGTGTGAGAATTTGTCAGGATTCGGAGACATTTTGAGTTAATGAGACGGCATTATCCAGGCCAAATGAAAAAGAAAATGTGTATAATAATAAATCAGGGCATCTGCTCGGCACACAAAGGGCGGCGGGGAGCAGGTGTGCATCCTAATGAGGCGCAGCAGCTGCCGGCGCCCGCGGACCGTGCCCGGCTCGCCGGCGGCTCCGAGCCCCGGGCGCCGCGGCCGCGGAGCGACGGCGCTTCTGGGTGGCTGCGCGGGGGAATGCGGAGCTCGAAGGGCTCTTTGTGCGGGGCAGGGCACGGGCACAGCGACAGGGAGAGGGGCAGGCACAGGCACGCCGCTCGGCTGCGCAGTCATCTGGCAAAACCCCCGCCCGGCCGCACCGCACACGCTTTTTTTCCTAAAGCAATCCCCCACCACCACCCCGAGGATGGTGGAGCGTCACGGGAGGCTCCAGAGGGAGGGGAAGGAGGGGAAAAAAAAAGGGGATAAGGAGAGGGGAAAAAAAAGGGGAATAAGGAGAGGGGAAAAAAAAATGATGCTGGACAAAGAGGTGCGGTGGCAGCGCGGGAAGCGGCGCCGCCGCGGGAGAGGGACACGGTGATGCTGGGGGACACGGTGATGCTGGGGGACCAGAGGGGATGCTCGGCATCCCAGGCCGAGGCAGGAGGCCAGTGGGGCTCTCTGGAATTGGGGTTCCGGCGCTGTGAGGTCGGGGAGAGAGGGGCACACAGCCCAAAGCCCTCCCACCAAATTAATTTTCGGACTGACTCCAATTCCAGCGCAGGCAAGTGGGGGTTAGAACGCATGGATGGGAAACCAAAGCACATCCCAGCCTGAAGCTGGGCGGGGTTATTAGCCAGGAGGTTAATTAGTGATGCGAAGAACCCTGAGGGACAGGGAAGCCCCTGCCTGAAGGCACGGGGTGGGTTGGGGTCACTGGCAGTGCCCGGGTTGGGGGCTGCATCACACCTGGCTGGGCTGCTCAGGGGCTTTCCAGGCTGGTGCTTCAGGAAACCCCTCAAGTTTCATGGAGTTGGTAGATTATTTTAGAATTCATTTCTATTTGTTTAAGAGCTGATTTATGGTCACAATCAGCTCCACAAGTGCGGCAGATGGCAGGGAAGAGTTCAGCTTGGGAGGGCTGAGATGGGCACAGGTGGGCCATCAAGTCCAGGGTACACTCACACTCCATATTTCTCTTCCCAAAAGGGGCATTCCCAGCAAATCTTCAGGAAAAAAAGCACCACAGCACAGGCACCCTTCCAATCCAGCAGTCACTGCTCTAACCCAGGGAGGAGTTTCTATCATTGCACGTGGGGCTGTGCAGCACAGACCCTCTGATGTGCCCAGCAACTCCCAACCTCAGACACCCGCTGCACACACAGCTCCCAGCACGGGAACCTCCCAAATCTTCCCATGGTTTCTAAGTCAGCTTGGTTTCTTTGTGCCCAGGACATCCTCCTCCCTCACACCTGGTGGGTTCCACACCCCTCCTGCATCTTCTGCAGATGCTTCAGCAGAGAATGGGGCTGTTCCTGCTCTCTCTGCAACAGCGGGTCTGGGACAAGCAGGGGAGAGCACATTCCCAGCTGTGGATGGAGCCACAGGATGAATTTCACTGTTCTCCCCCTTCACGGGTCCTGGAGCTCACTCACTCACAGAGACTGGAGCTGCATTTCAAAGCCCAGCGACCTCAGCAGATCCAGAGAGTCCTGGCTGCAGAGGAAAGCCTGCAGACAAGTCTCGCATGCAAAGCAAGAGATCAAAAACCAGGTGAAGAACCAGGGCAATCCCAGTTGTAGTTATTTTTCAACCTTTCCAGGTCTGGAAAGGCTGGATTCAGCAGAGCTAAGTTCAACTCCCAGCTTTGCTACAACCTCACCATGCAGACACCTATTTCTCCAAGGACTAAAAACCTCTCCTAAAGCTCAGCCCAAGGAGCTGAGCTTTATTTTCTGTAAAATAACATGAGGTGGTGGCAGGGATTCCAGGAGAGCAGACGTGGAGGATGCGACGTCCCCGCGGGCTCAGCCAGGTGAAGATCACCCTGTGGTTTTTCCTTTGGCATTTCCCAAGCCAGGGCTACCCAAACCAAACCCCGAGCAGCTCACGGAAATTAGCATAGGAGACATTAAAGCTCGGCTTTAATTACAGATATACGTGTTGGCAGAGGACAGGGCGGCTGCTGCAGGATCAAAACAGCTCAGGAGGGCCATTAGAAAGCAGCTTTGAGGCAGTGAAATGTGGCCAAGCTGCCTGGGGTCCTGAGGAGCCTCCATGACAGCCTCAGTTAGGCCAGTGTGGTCACAGTCCCACTCCAGGCATGATGAGCACCCTGTTCCCAAACCAGGCAGGAATGGCTAAAAATACCCCTGAATCTCCCTCACTGTTTCCATTGACTCATTTATGCACTGAGGAAGCATCAAGGGCTCCATTTTAGCCACTGATGGAGGGTGATGGCATCCCCATCCTAATCCCCATCCCATTTCCCATCCCCATCCCAGTGGTGGCCAAGCCCTGCTCCAACACACAATCCTCCCTCTCTCAGCACCATTCCAGCAGGCAATCTCACAGCTCCACACTTCTGGGGTGTGCTCCACCACGGGAGCAGGCGGGACAGGGACAGCAGCCAGTCCCCATCCCTGTGGACGGGGGTGCTCCTCGCAGGGGTGAACACACTGATTTACACCCCCTGGGTGTCTGGGGCTGCTGGCCATCCCGGTGGCTTTTTTTTGTTTCTGGGGGTCAGGCAGAGGCTGGGAGCTGGATTCCCACAGCACCAGGCTGGGATGTGTCTTCCCCCTTGGAATGAGCACCGAGTGCAAACTGTGGTGAGGGGGGACAGGATTAATAATGCCCTGAGCTGCCGGCCATAAATCTGCATGATTCATGGCCAGTGTGAAGGGTGATGGAGAAGGCCTTGTCCAAGGTCAGACAGCAGTCCCTGGGGACAGCCTGGGAACAGCAGCAGCAGCCTGAATTCCCACTCTGCTCCCAGCACCGAGCCTGGGCCAAATCTGGATCTGCTCAGCACGGGCACGTGCATTTGTTGTGTCTGCTGCACATCCTTGAGGAGCTACAACCAATGCTGCAGCTATTCCAGCAGGGCTCCAGGAGAGCTCAGCAGATCAGAAAATCAACAGCGTGAACGAGCTGCAGGAGCATCAGAGCCAACTGCTGCCTCAGCTCTGCTCCACGCCTCTGCTCGCTGGGCCGCCACAGCTTCCAGCACCTCTGGCACAGGTGCCAGAGCTGGGGTGCCCATCCCAGCCCCCCCAGCCTGTGCTTTCTGCTCTGGGTGCTCCCCGTGTGTGGCTCCGGTGCTGCCAGCCCTTTGTTGGCTCTGTCCCCGCTCGTGGTGCACAAGGCTTTTCCTCCGAGCCACCAGCAACAGGTTTTGTGCCTCCGCAGCAATGCGGGCACTGAAAGCATCCCGAGGCAGATGTTTCTGTGACCTCTGACCCAAGACTAATGTTTTCCTTTCTGCGCTGAGCTGCCATCTGCCACGGCCAGCACAGATGACACCCAGGCGTTCCCGCACGGCAGCACGGGGGCTTTGTTCCAGTTCAGGATGCACAGCCCTGCAGCACAGCCCGGGGCCAGCGCGTGTCCCCGGGGTGCTGGATGTGGCATCACCCACCATCTCACACCGTGTCCTCCCAAGGGACACCGAGACCCGTGGCAGGGCTGGAGGTAAAACCCACGCTGGGCTTAAAATGTACAAAAAACCCAACAAGCAAAGTGGAAACCAGGTGTGAACTGCAGCACACGCACGGCTGTCCCCCATGCCCATCCTTTGGAGAGGGAGGTTCAGGGGACAGCCCCCCACTGCAGGAGGGGACAGGGGGCTGGTGGGGAGCCCCAGCCTGGCCCCACATCCAGGCTGCCTCTTATCTGCTCTGCTATCACCTAACCTCTTCCTCACCCTCAGCTGCTGGAAGCACAAACGGCTGTGGTTGTTTTCCCCAAGGTACGAGCAGCGTGGGAAAGCTGAGCAGGGCAGGCTCGGGTCTTTACTGAAGCACCATTTTGGGGGCACTTGAAATGAATGGGAACAGGACACTCCCTGGTGCTGGCTGTAGGGTCTCCCACCATGGGGAGAAGCCCCCACCCTGACAGGCTGGGCTGGGGGATGCCATTCTCTGCTCCGTGGCTCAGAGCAGCCACCTCAGACGAGCCCCAGAGTCTCAGGCAGAGCCACCCCAGCACAGAGAAGGTTCAGGAGCACAACTGTGACCTTGAGTGGTGCAGAGGGTCCCCCGCTTGGGACCTTCACGCCCCCAGAGCCCCGTGCAGCAGCAAATGTGCTGTGTGACCTGTGGGTGGCTGTGCCAGCGTGGTCGGGACCCCATGGAGCGAAGCGAGTGGCCGAACGTGAGCAGGACGCTCAGATTTCACATGTTTGCTGGCAACAGCTGAGGGAAGGAGAACCAACCCTAGGAGAGCCTCCCTCAGCTGCACAAGGGCCCAGAGGCAGTGCAGGCTGCTCCCAGGTGCAGAGCAGTGACACGGCCCTGCAGCTCTCGGGGTAACCGTCACCCCCGGGCCGACAGTGGGAACCACAGCCTCCTGCCCCACACCTTCCCCTGTGCCCCAGCAGCTGGGAGCCTGCTTTCCAGCAGGCTGCCACACACAGGAGTCACCTTTCCAGTTGTGCCAGTGGCTCCCTGCCTGGCACAGCCTGGGAGCGACACCCCGGCTTTCTCCTGGAGTTACACCCTTTCCCGTAAGACACGTTTGCTCGCTGCCAGCCCAGGGAAGCCTGAGCTCCCCTGGCTCCTACCTGACCAGAGAAAAGGCCAGTGCTTGGGGATATGTCTCCCTGAGAGAAGAAACCTGCTTCTTACTCCAGCTCGTTCCATTCATTCTCGCTCCACTGCCTCCCCAAGAATCCCTCCCGTGATGCACGGAGCAACAGGTGCACACTGTGGTCTCCAGGATGGCTTCCTGCCTCGGGAACCTCCTGCTGACACAGGAGCACACTCTGGAGCCAGGGGAAGGCAGGGAGGTCTGCAGAACAATCCTGCTGGGGAGTCAGAGCTCAGGACCCTGCTCTCTGCCCCAGCCTCCTCACCAGCAGCACACGGAAGGAAACGGGTGCAGGGAGATGAGGAATACTTTTGGGTGCTGCCCTGACCTCCCTGGAGCACACGGGGCTGTGGGTGCTCCCCGTTCCCTGGCAGCCAGGGGCTGGGGGGCTGCTTGAGCCACCTCTGGCTCCACACCTCACCTGCAGCTTGGCTCGGGGGCTCCTGGCACGTGTGGCTGTTAACAAACCAAAGGCTTCACCACAGCTCCCAGGAGAGCCAAGGCATGAAGGCAGAGCTGCCCTCACCCATGTGGGGCACCCCGACTGGCTGATGCACCCTAAAGCTGCCCCGGTGCCAGCACAGCCCCACAGAAACCTCCAGCAGCCACGACAGAGCTCCCAGGACCAAAACCCAGCTCAAGACCTAAGTGGTGGTTTTTTAAGAAGTCTCATCCAGGTTCTGCTTTATTAAACACTCTGGGACACCAGCCTGGGAAAAAAGCAGAGTTTCACACAGGGAGGTGGTTGGCAAAGCAGCAGGTTACTCCAAGTGACATCAGGTTAATAAAGCAAGAGCAGATCTCCATTCTTGTTTAATTAAAAAAGCAAACTGCAATCCCAAGTCTTTGATGTGTTTTTTTTTTTTTTTTCTCTTGTTCCATTTCATTTTTGACCTAGCCCAAGTCATCTAATTGAGATTTAAAGATCCAGACTTTCATCTGGAGAGAAACTAAAGGAATTCCCAAAGCTGGATATACTCGTGGACAGGAGAGGGGAAAAAAAACATGCTAGAGCCCTGTTCCTCCTATGAAGGAAAAAAAAAATGGCTTTGTTTCTTAAGCAGACATTAGTCAGGACAGTTTGGGAATCAAAGTTCCCATTGTAATGAAAAACAATATAATCCCATTACTAAGCAGAGTGGCCAGGCTATTCAGGGTGGTAACTGGCTACCTGGGAAGGAGCTGCCTTTCAATGGAGCTTCATTCACAACAAACATGAAAGATGTCCGAAGGAAGAGCCCAAGACAAAACTCGCCTCATTCCCACCCTCAACAATGGCTGCTATGAAATATTTGTTTTCCCCAGTGGATGTTTTTTATATCCTCTGCTGGTGTGAAGCTGCACAGCCCCATTGTTTGTGGGAGCCCAGCTCACTCTGCTCACCCTGGCCCCCGCTCCTTCTCCTGCAGGAGCCCATTTATGGGGTGACCACGAAGGATGTGCTTCCAGCACAGCATCCCCAGGGAACACAGCCTAGGCTGGGGCTGGCACGTGGTCCTGTCACCCACCTGTGTGACATTCCTGGGGCAGGTCCCCCAGCGGGCAGCCACAGTGCCCATCAGACACTGGAACAGCACCTGGCCCCTGTTGAATCTGAGAACACCCCCTGCAACTGCTCCCTGCTTCTGCCCTCTAAAAATGTTTCATTCTTTAAGCCAGCAGAAGAAAAAGTCAGAATTTGGGGGAGATGAAGAATTTCTACCTCCACAGGCTGCCTGCCAGCCCAGCACTGCCTGAGGTCACTCTTTCCTCACCACCCCTTTTGGGGTAACTTCTGGTTTTCCCCCGCTCCGGAGCCAGCACTTGCTGCCCATGCAGGCAGAATTCACTCTGCTGTGCTCCCAGAGCTCTGGCACACACACAGCCCCAGCGTCACCATCTCAGTGATGATGGACTCCCTCCTTTTTCCCCTTTCCCCCTCAAACCAAGTTCTGGCTAAACACCGTGCTGCCCCAGAGCCAAATATGGAAAACTCCCACTCGTGACCCCACCATCCCACTCGTCTAATCCTGAACTTCAAACCTACGATTAGGATCTGAACAGCCACCAAAAGTTTAAACAAGCTAAATTTAGCCCTGATATTTATAAACAAGGAGGAGAGGGGGGGTTTTGCAGAGCACACGGGTGCCCCGTGGCACAAAGCCAACAGAAAGCCAAAGAAATTCCTGCTGCGGATGCTTCAGTGGGATGGGGAGTGGGCAGAGGTGGCAATGGCCAGACAGGGATGATCCAGCTCCCCTCAACCTCACAGCCATGGAGCTGCTGGTCTCCCTTTGCAAGCAAAACTCCCAGAAAGAGTTATCAGCAACAAAACTCTTGCCCACTTGGAAACCATGTGCTTAAGGACCTGAGAGCGGATGGGTATCAGCTCCTGGGATCTGTTATCAGGGGTATCAGCTCTGGGATCTGTTATCTGGGGTATCAGCATCCCGGGGTATCAGCTCTGGGATCTGTTATCTGGGGTATCAGCTCCTGGGATCTATTATCCGGGGTATCAGCTCTGGGATCTGCATCCTGGGGTATCAGCATCCCGGGGTATCAGCTCTGGGATCTGTTATCTGGGGTATCAGCTCCTGGGATCTGTTATCCGGGGTATCAGCTCTGGGATCTGCATCCTGGGGTATCAGCATCCTGGGGTATCAGCTCTGGGATCTGTTATCCGGGGTATCAGCTCCTGGGATCTCCATCCTGGGGTATCAGCTCTGGGATCTGTTATCTGGGGTATCAGCTCTGGGATCTGTTATCCGGGGTATCAGGGGATCTGTTATCCGGGGTATCAGCTCCTGGGATCTCCATCCCGGGGTACTAGCTCTGGGATCTGCATCCCGGGATTTCTGCTGCTGCCGAGTTTAACCAAGGAGACGGCGAGAGAGGGAGGGAAGCCTCTGCCTCCGACACCTTTTGCCGGCAGAAATCCCTGTGTCAACATGACGCCCTCGCCGAGGGAGCAGGGACAATGGTGGCGGCTCTGCCCTCCGGCCGCAGCCCGCATTCCTGCCCCCCTCCCCTGGAAACCCCCCTTTTGTGGGGAGCAGCAGGCCCTGTGAAAGGGCCGTCTGTCGCCCTGCCTTTTGACTTGCAGGTCTGTGTCTAACATTTTAATAGGGGCTGGGGGCCGGGGACAGCCCCTCCCCGTCCCTGCTGCTCCCCCGTGGGGTCACTCTCCCAGCCCGCCCCAAAGCATCCCAGAGGACAGGCACATTCCTCCACCTGCTCCAGAGGAGCCAGCCCATGGGTTAACCAGCCAGGAGAGCCTTTGGGAGGGTCTCATCAAGCAGGGATGCTCCAGCAGGCCGGGAGCGCTGGGGACATGCTCTCCTCCATGGCTGCTCACTGACAGCAGAAAATTCCTGAAATAAACCACGGGACACTCACAAATGCTCCATCCCCCGGCAGTGATGCCAGCAGGGAGTGTGTGTGGCCCTTGAGGTCCCCATCACCCCGCTGACAAAGCCAAAAGCCACAGGGCCAAGGGCTCCTTGCCATGCTCCTCTTGGGGACAGGTGTGACAGGCACAGGTAGCATCACATCACAACACAGGGGACGAGGAGGAACTGGCAGCAGGATGCCAAACTCGGGCCTGACAACAGCCCAGGGGGTAGAACAAAGCTGGCACTGCCACTCTCAGCCATGGTGGCCTTAAATCAAGCCCAAAGCCACAGGTCCCCCACCCCTGGGTGCCCCTGTGGCACCCAGCCCTGCCAGCCCACCACCACCAGGCCACTTGCCTGCAGGGTGCCCCTTCTATTAAATAAGGGCAACGTTATAGCATCATTAAAACTTAATAAATCCATTTCCCATATAAATACCATTAAATCCAGGTTTTGGGGAAGGGAATTAGGGTGAAAACTTGTTAAAAGAAAATTACTTCGGCGCAAATAAATTTTTGCAACTTGACTGAGCATGAAAGTTTCCCATTAAAATGCGACTCGGCTCCCTTTGCTGGAAATGTGCAAGAGCCTAATAACCATGGCCTAAACATTAACTGTTTAACTGGCTTTTCCAATATTAACTCCAGGCTGCCATGGGGGGAAGGGGAGGACGTGACGGGTGAGAGCTTAAAGCAGACATTAATTACTGCTGTGTGAGGGAGGCACACCCTGAGCTCACCAGCATCCTGCTCCCATGGCACACACTGGGATTTTTGGGGTTGTTCTGTGCAGGGCCAAGAGTTGGACTCAGTGATCTTTGTGGGTCCTGTCCAGATCAGGGTGTTCTGGGATGCCCAACAGAACTGATTTTGGGTATGGCTGGCTTTAAGCACAGCATGAACTCTGCTGCATGTGGTAGGCTGATCATGGTAGGTTCCTTCCAACTGAAAATATTCTTTCTGGGGGCAGAGCTCCCCATACAGCCCAGCCAAACATCTCACCCCCATCCCCAACACCTTACAGAGGTTTTATTCCTGCATCTCTCACAACAAGCACTGCATTTTCCAATGGGAACCTCCAGCACCATCGGGGTCCCCAGAGCAGCTGTGGCTGCCCCTGGATCCTTGGAAGCGTCCCAGGCCAGGTTGGACAGGGTTTGGAGCAGCCTGGGCCAGTGGAAGGTGTCCCAGCCCATGGCAGGGAGTGGAACAAGGTCCTTTCCAACCCAAACTATTCCACAGTTCCATGGTCACCCTTTTAACCACCACCAAATTGTTTGAGATACGTGGAAACCCTTTTAACCACCCTGTACCACAGACCTGCCCATGGGGGACCTGCCAGCACGAGGAGGTGACAGGAGAGGACCTGACCCACCAGATGTGCACGAGAGGAAGGCAGAGTCCAGATGTGGGTGTCCAGGTGTGAACAGGCACCATCACACCTGGCCAGATGCTCAGCTGGAAGCAGCACTGAGCTGCTCTACAGCACAACCCAGGTGTTAAATAAACCCTGGGGAGCTCCCAGGTGGGCATCTCTAACTGACCTGGGGAGCTGCCATGGTCTGGTGTCACTGGGACCAGCAGGGTGCTGCAAAGACCTCCCAACATCACACACAGGAGCTCTGCTATAAAGTCCAGTCAGCAGGGCCTGACCCTCACACCTCCCTGCTCCTGGGCGCCTCCACACTCAGAGACCCAAAGAAATCAAGAACCTGGCATTTCCCCTTGACACCAGAGCAGATTTCTGTCCTTATTCCAGAACTCTGGCTGCAAAGCCAGGCTCATGAGGGCACCCTGCAGCCAGGCAGCACCAGGGACTGATGGGATTTGGGCACAGCTGCTGGGATGGGGGGATGCAGCAGCACCCTTCAGGCATGGGGCTCAGCACCTTGTGCCAGGGGCATGTAGTGAGATGAAAACACCATTTGGGAAGAAGCTGGAATCATCCCAAACCATCACTTCTCCAGACTGCTGATCTTTCCAGCTCTGAACACAGAGCAGAGCTGCAGGAAAAGCCCAGCTTGGGGAGTGGTGAGTGAGCAGCCCGAGTGCCCCTTGGTGCTGCCCCATCCCAGGCAGCAGAAGGAGCCTGGCAGGTCCTCAAGGATGCCTGCACACAGCCCTGAGTGCAGCAGGGGACCCTGAATACCTTCTTGGCTATGGGAAGAAGGCAGGACCCAACCAAGACCCCACAGCAGGTCTGCTTTCCCAGGGGGGTTTAAGTTATAACCCAGAGGCTCTTCCACTCTGCAGCCCCATCACCATGGTGCAAAACCTTCACCTGGCAGCACGTTAACCACAGAGAAGTCTCCATCCAGATCCAGAGCTCACCAGCTCTCCCTAAGTGCACCCTGGGGCTACTCCCTCGTTAAACACGCTGATGCTCTATAAAATTCACATTCCACTCATGTACACACGCCACCACTGCTTGGGACACTGACCAACACGAGCAAAACAAGGGTCACCACACCTCCAGGCCTGGAAAAAGCAGGTTAATTTCCAAACAATGTTATTTTAAAACTTGCTAACTGCCTCCTGATTATGTTGTCCGAGCCCTTAATTGGTGAATAGCCTGGTCTAGCAGTGACTTATACGTGTCACCCTCATGCTACATACAATAAACCATAATGGCCGGGGAGGTGAGGCCAGGTGTGAGGTATCAGCTGGAACAAATGGACGCGCTGTGGCTGCCAGCAGGAAGGAAGACAGCGAGTCAGGTGTTGAGATGGAAGAGATTTTGGTGGAATAAAACATAGCCCATACCACGGAGTGAGTGACCTCCAGCCCCAGGGAGCAGAGCCCCGTGCACTGCTTCACACCACGAGACCGTGGAAACTGAAGATGCTCCTGCTCACTGCAGAGGACCTTTAAAGGTCCTTTCTGACCCAAACTGTTCTGTGAGCACACATCTTCGAGGGCCTGGTGGGGAACAGCACCACTAACGTGAGGTGATGAACACCACTGTGAGCTCCTGATCCCCTCTGCATCACCCCATCTCTCCTGCTCACCTCTGTGCTGTGGGACCTGCTGAGATATCTCCTCCTCAAACACTTGCCATGCTCGTCACACTGGACAACCCTCTGGCCACCACAGGTACCCAAGCCATGAGAAAAACCAAGCAAAAAAACCTCAGCCCGAGCAGTAAAATCCCAAGGACACAGAGCAGAAGTGAGTGGGACCACCTGAGACAACTGATAACCATCGAGACACCTTGCAGAGAGCAGAGACACGAACAGACTCTCTCAGACAAGAGCTAAAACCCCCACTGCTGTCCCAATGACCTCAGCAGCTGGGCTTCAGTTTCTATTCCACTGGAATCCGCAACAGGTGACACTTTGGTATTTTTAATCTCCCCTCTTACCCATTTCCACCTTGTTCTTTCCGAGAATGAGCTCAGACTCGAAAGGGCCAACAAGAGTTCTCAACATGGCTGAATCACTGCTCGTCTACTCCTTTTAAGAGCTTCCTCTGGTTGATTGTTCAACACTCCACCCTCTTCCTCTCCAGCACCGAGACTGCATTTTTTCTTTGTTATTATTTCATGGAAATAACGTTGGGTTAAAGCACATGAGAAAAACCAAACCAGAAGGAAACTTCCGCCCTTTACAATGAGATAACAATGACTGAGCAGTTGAATAACTTGAAGGGCACAGAAACTCGCGGGGCTCACATCACTCCTCTGCCTTCCTGGTTGTCTCCTGAAAGAGTTTTGAGCTAAAATAATCACCTCTTCCCGCTACGGTCCCCTCAGAATGTTTCTTCCCATGTTTCTGGCCCGCTGCCCGTGGAAGCTGGTGGTGGCAACGGGCACCGGCTCAGGAGCCACTGCCCTGGCTGAACGACAACGCCGTGCTGATTCATAAACAGAGGAAGTACTTTAGCAAACCGACTTTTCCCCCTTTTCAGCACAAGCCCAGTGATTAATTTAACTTATTCCCTCCCTCCACCATCTCTTTCGCTTCTCTGAGCAAGAGGAGAACCCAGGCACGGCTCCTCTGGCTTTGATGGTGAGAGGCTGGTGGAGCAGGGCTGGAAGCTCAGCCCTCTTTCAATGCCATCTGCTTTTAACTAGCAGAGCAAGGGAGGTCCTGGGAATAAATGTCACATGGCACAGGGAGCTAAAATCAGCCCGACTCATTTGCAGGGATGCCAGTCAAAACCAGGGTTATCCAACAGTCTAATTAGGAGCTATCACTAGAAGTCAAAAACGACCTCTTGGAAAAACCTCATTTAGTCTGGGAAAATGCCTTAGTCCAAGGCTAAGTGCCTTTAGTCCAAGTGCCTTTTCTGGAATGCCACAGCTCCCCAGCACCACGGAACCTCCCACCAAGCCCTGCAGCAGCCACCAAATCCAGCCTGGACCTTTTAAAGCTCCAGCTCTGGGACAAAAGCACCCAGAGCCTTCAGCTGGGGTCTGTGCAAGACCCACAAACTGCTGCTGCTCTGCCTGCCCTGAAAGACCCGGATAACCCTGCCAAGATGGAAAGCAGCTCCAAAGGAGCCTAATCAGGGTGCTTCTGTCCCAAGCCCTCCAATCCAATGCTTGGTCCCTCCACTCACACCCTGTGTGCCCTGCACCACCTGGCAAAGGGACAAGCAAGATAAGGCACCTGGAGCTTTACAAACTATCCCTGTAAAATAATAAAGAGCAGAGAAAGCTCCCGGTCTCGCACTGACGGTTTCCTTTCCATGGCAGGGCTGATAACCTGGGCTTGGAGTTATCAGAGTTGGCTCCACGAGCTCTGTCCTGCCACAAGTGCCGGGACACTCGTCCTCTGGAGCAGCATCCCCCTCGTACACTATTAATTTCACTCCACTTTCTAATTGGATTTGTGGGGGCAGCACAAAGGGGCTTTATGGCCAAACTTTGTTAAGTGCCAGGCCGAGCAGAGATGTGGCCAGCAGCCAAAATGGTGCATTTCACGCAGGCGCCAAAGGGCAGTGCCAAGCTTTCCTGCGTCTGCTATCTTGTGCTCTTGGCTCTGCTTTGTTTAAGAAGCTTGCAAGCAAAGCTCCTCGTCAAGAGATATTCAAACAAAGTGAAAAACCGGGATTCTGTGAGTTGCTATCAGGTAACTTGGGAAGTTGCACCTCCTTCAGTGTGGCTGTACCTCCAATATCTGCTCCCATCGCCCTGCACGGGACAAGAGCTTTAACACACCCAGAGCACACACCTTGTGCTCCTGCAAAAATAACTCACACACGCTCACAAGGCATCTGCAGCCAAGAGAGAAGTGGTTATTCACAGCCAGCAACTAAGAACTTCTTTAAAGTTAACTTTTTCTCTTAAAAAAAACCCCAAAAAACAACCCAGCCCGAGCCTACTTTTGGAGGCTTCTCCAAATAGAGCTCGCACACATCAGATCTAATTAGATTCCATCACCATCTGCACATGAAATGTAAATCAGGAGTTGCAGAGACTTAAGAAAAAAAGGAAAGAATGACCACAAGGAAAAGGAGGGGTGTAAGGTTGGGGAGGGGGTGGAGGGTTGGGCATTCTGGGAAGCCATACATGATTAGTCACACAGCATTAATCTGCCTCCCTTAACAATAGCTGCCGAATTTCGACCGAATCCCAGCTGTCGCTCTTTGAATGAAAGAAAACAAGATTTAGAGCGTCAAGCGTTGGTAAGGGCTTCTGTGCAAAAAAAAGTGGCGTGCATTCATTAGTGCCTCACAAAGGGACCCAGCCTTTGTCCATTAAATTGCTCATGTGCCTGATTGATTTGCTGATTTATTTGCACCAAAGGGTTGGGGGGCTCAGCTTGGAGAAGGGGGCGGGAGGTGCCCGGCTACTGGGCAGAGTAACGGCACCCAGGCGGATTTGCAAAAAAAAAAGCAACACACATTGTCAAGGGAAACTGCCATTCAACAGGTTGGGGTTGGAAATGCCTTCAGGTTCCTCCGCCGAGGACTTCCTATTTGGAAATTTGGGGTGGGTGGGAACGTCTCCCCGCCTGCTCGCGGCTCAGGCCATGTTCAACAGGCAGAGGGGAAATCTGGCCGGAAAACAGAGCCTTGCCCATTCACATTTCTTTTATGGAATAGTTTTAAAAAGGGAGCTGGAGTCTTATTCATTTCTCTTGGTTATTGTTCCCTGGGAGCCTGGAGTGAATCGGCCATCGCTGCGGTGGGTCGGTTGGTCCTTCAAAGAGTCCCAACGCTTTACACATCCGTTTCCCCACAATCAGCTTGGAGAAAGACCCAGTCTGGGTGCCAGGTCCCACCAGGAACGCCAGGCTAGACCACGGCTTGGCACCAGCACTGGCAGGGCTGCAGGAGGAGGTGCCCTGCTCCCCTGGTGATGCCTCATCGGCCCACAGACACCACTGGGGCAGCCCCAGCAGCCAGAGCCATGCCATGGAACCTCTCTCGAGTGTTTATTGGAGGTGTACCGGTCACCCTAGTGTGCAAGGGACTGAAAGGCAACGCTTCAGGGCCAGGAGGGAGTAGCTGGAAAACAGACAGACAGACAGCCTCCCTCCCCGCCCGACGGTCCAAGGAGCGCCGCAGGCTGGCCCTACCTCCTGCTCCATCAGCAGGGCAGTCTGCATAGGCTAACACCAGCAAAACATGGCCCTTTGCCCATGTTTTTCCACCCAGCCAGGAACAAAGCCCGATCCTGCCAAACTCGCGGTGACTCCTACACAAGCAGGTTATTCTTGCCACTCAAGGAAAGAAAACGCATCTTGCCCTATTAAATCCAGAGCCTTCAAAGCAAAGTCAACATGAATGTCAATAACTTTGGTCGGGGGAGATGAAAATCCTCTGGCTGTTCCATACTTACTGGCACACCTCCGTCCCGTTGGGAAAAGTTTCACACTTGCCCCCGTTGAGGCAGGATTCGGCAAGCTGCGAGCACCGTAAACCTGCAAACAGAGGGACAGCATTAGCCACAGCTCAGGGCCCTGGTGGCAGCAGGGGGGCTGCATCCCCTGGTGTCACCTGGGCTGGGGACAGGCTCTCTGAGACCCCCAGAGCCCCTGTGCCTGCACAGCCTGGCGAGGTGGGCTCCAGCACCCGGCACCCTGACCCGCAGGGTGATGGACGGGGCAGGGACTGTGCGGCCCCTGCGCTGAGAGGCTCACCTAAAAATAAACCCAGGGTGGGTTTGAGGGTAGGCTGCGCCTGCTCCTCCAGCAGGAGGACTGACAGAGAGAAACCCCAGATCAGACCCTTGACTGACAAATGCCATTTGGGAAAAAACATCCAGCCCGGGGCCCATTAGTTACCGTGAGCTCGGTAACGAAATGAGTCGCCCGTCACAACTTGCTATGAGTAAAGGTTTCATTGTCTGGCCCTCAGAGCCAAATTCTGCAGAGTTACCACAGCAACTCGCTGAAAGTACCAGAATCGCTTCCGATTTCCACCCCGGCTCGCTCTTCCCCTTCTCTGCCCGCTCGCTCTTCACGGTAACTGGTTCTGCGACACGCGTGTGCAGCCGGGCCAGTTTCACATCGAGCGGCTGCAGCTTCGCACCGCCACCGCCACAACCCCGATCCTGCCCCGGGTCACCCCGCTGGGGCTCCGTGTTCCACGGCACACGGCCTGGGGTGCTGGGGGCCCCTCCGGCCGGGCACAACTTTCTGCAAACTTTGCCTCCGACGGCTCCCGGCTCTGCTGTGGGAGCAGCACCGCTGCCTTCGCTCCCCAAAATCCTCTCAGGGCTCTCCAGACGGGGCTACTAGCTCGGTCCCGGGGCAGGGGGGCACTGCAGGGTCCCGACCCCCTGGAATGGGCTGCTCCCCGCTCCGTCCCGCACCCCCGGCCGCTTTAGGGGCTCTTTTCCCGTGCCCCGACCCGCTGCCCCCGACGGTCGCGCAGCGCTTTGCGGCGGAGCACCCGGACCCGCCCCGGAGGGGGGGCCCCGGGGGGCCCCGACTTTCAAGAAACAGGAAACCGAGAAAAATTTGCAAAACGGTCGAAAGCTCTCGCAGAACAGCAGCGGGAGCGCGGCCGCCTTGCGCGCCCCTCCGCCGGGCCGAGCCCCGGCTGCCCCCGGCACCGAGCGCCGCTCCCCCGGACGGCAGCGAGCGCCGCTCCCCCCGGCTGCCCCGGGCACCGAGCTCCGGCTCCCGGCGGCCCCGAGCGCCTCCTTCGGGGCACCGAGCCCCGGCCCCGCCGCGCTCCCCCGCGCCGTCCCGGCTCCGGCCACCCCCGCGGGGCTCAGCCCCGCTCTCCCAACCCGGTTCCGGTCCCGGTTGTCCCGCTGGCAACGAGCTCCGGTTCTGCCGCAAGAGCCGAGCCCAGTCCCGGCGCATCCCGCGGCACCGAGCCCCGGTTCCCACGAGGACCCCGCGCCCGGACCCCCCCCCCCCCCCCCGCCCCGTCCCCCGAGGGCGCCGCGCTCCGGTCCCGCCGCAGAAGCCGAGTCCCGGTTCCCACGGGAACCCCCCGGCCCGGACCCCCGACGGCGCCGGGCTCCGGTGCCCGCCGTGCCCCGCTGGGCTCCGGTGCCCGCCGCTCCCGGCCCCGCTCCCGGCAAACTTCCTGCGGGGCGGCCGGTGCGGGGCCCGCGGCGGCGGCGGCCCTCACCTCGCGTCAGGGCGGGCAGCAGGAGCACCAGGAGGCCGGGCGCCAGGAGCCGCTCCATCCCGCTCTGCTCCCGCCGCTCAGAGCCGCATAGATCCGCGGGGCCTCGGCCGAGCCGAGCCGAGCCGGTGCCGGTGCCGGTGCCTGTGCGGGTCCGCGCCGCCCCGCCGGGAGCCCCAAACACAGCGCGCCCGAGCGCAGCGACTCCGAACGCGGCGCCTCCCGCGGCTGCTCAGCCCCGGCGGGCCGGGCCGGGCGGCGGGGGGCGGGACGGGACCGTGCGGGGCGGGCCGGGCGCCACGGGACGGGAGGGGATGGGACGGGACGGGCGAGACGCTCCTCCCTGCCCAGCCCCGGGGGCCGCCGCTGGGAGCCCCCTTCCCGCCGCGGAGGGTCCCCGAGTGGGGCTGCGGGGTTCGCGGAGCCCCTACGTGCAGCCCCGGGGCAGCCGCGTCCCTCTGTGCGGCCACCGGGCGCCCCCGGTGCAGCCCCCGCATGCAGACACGGATGCACCGGGTGCAGCTTCTTCTCTCCGTGCAGCCACCGCACACCCCCGGTGCAGCCTTCTCCTGCAGTCCCCCAAACCCAGCAGGGCAGCCCCCCGTTCCCAGGGCAGCTCCAGCACAGCTCTCACGTGCAGCCGCTGCAGAGCCCCAGCACAGCTCTGGACACCTGCATGCAGCCCCCACAAGTGGCCCTGAATTTCCCCAGTGCAGCTCCGGACACCCCCAGTTCAGCCCCCACCCCAGTGTGGATGCAGCCCTCCCCCATGCGCACCGTGCATAATCCCAGTGTAGCTCCTCCATGGTCCCAGTGCAGCCCCTGCACAGCTTCCCCAGTGCAGCCCCCCAGTCCCTGCACAGCTTCCCCGGTGCAGCCCCCCAGTCCCTGCACAGCTTCCCCGGTGCAGCCCCCCAGTCCCTGCACAGCTTCTCCCAGTGCAGCCCCCCAGTCCCTGCACAGCTTCCCCCAGTGCAGCCCCCCAGTCCTTGCACAGCTTCCCCCAGTGCAGCCCCCCCAGTCCCTGCACAGCTTCCCCAGTGCAGCCCCCCCAGTCCCTGCACAGATTCCCCAGTGCAGCCCCCCCAGTCCCTGCACAGCTTCCCCCAGTGCAGCCCCCCAGCCCCTGCACAGCTTCCCCAGTACAGCCCCCCAGTCCCTGCACAGCTTCCCCCAGTGCAGCCCCCCAGCCCCTGCACAGCTTCCCCAGTACAGCCCCCCAGTCCCTGCACAGATTCCCCAGTGCAGCCCCCCAGCCCCTGCACAGAGTGACCACAGGAGGCCCCAGGCCCAGCCTGACCCACGGTGTGTCCCTGCAAGGACCTGGGGCACACAAAGCACGGGACACAGGGCAATGGGGTGGCTGTACCGGGGGACCAGGACACGGACTGCCCATCCCCTGGGTGCAGGGAGGTGCAGTGTGGGGTTCCCCTGCTTGACCCCACCAGGACTCAGGTGTGTGCAGGTACGCGGAGCCGTTTCCCACCCAGCTCCCCTGCAGGTGCCCGCAGCTGGGTCGGATGTTGTTTGTTTTGTGCTGTGAACTCATGAACTCCCAGGCAGAGCCTGGCCAGCCCCGCGCGCTGCATCCACAAATAAACAAACACTCTGGGAGGAATGGGGAAGCCAAACCCAGGGGCAGCCCCACAACCCCCTCACGTGTGCAGGTTCCTATTAGAGCAGCGGTGACCGGGGTCCCCATGCCCTCATCCCCAGATCCCCACTCCTGCCCCAGCTGCCACTGGGCCAAAAAGCCTGAAAAAAATAAAAAAAGCCAAGCTGGAATGCCCCACCTGAAATCCACCCAGGCCTTGAGCCCAGGACAGGTTGAAGCCCTTAATCCAGTGTTTGTGGGTATCTCCTGCGAGCCATGGCTGCAGGGGGTGCTCAGGGCTGCACCCACAGAGCACCACTGATGGGAACAGCCTGTGTGAGGGTGCTTAAAAATGAGATTTCCTCACGGGGCTTTGGGGGCCAGCCCTGCTCAGTGAGGCTGCAGTGCCTGCAAAAGTGGGGAGCAAAAACTCAGTGTGGAGAATTTGGGGTATCAGCTCTTCCAGGGATGTGCGTACTTAAAATCCCATTGCACTCCTGTGTCTACCTCAAGGCTGTTGGAGGGTATTGGATGGTGCTTTTACAGCTCCCAAACGTGAGGACATGGAGGGATGGCTGCCAGCCTCTGGCTGAAAGCTTGGGAAAGAGGAAGAGGAAGGAGGATCAGCAACGGGTTAATGGGAAGGAGGTGACACTGTGGTCATCTGTGTCTCTCATCTCAGGGTATCTCTCCACCAGCCCCCGGGCTCATCCCATCCCATGCCAGCCCTGCTGTTATCCCACTGCTTCCTGTTGTAAACTATTTCCAGAGCAAGTGTGAAACAATTAAACAAACCGAAGGGCAGAGTCTGCTCACCAGATCAAAGGCGTGAGCCCTGCAGCGGTACCTCGCTCCCGCGGCTCCCTCCTTCCCTGCTCCTCCTGCCTTCGCCACTCTGGGCTCTAAAGCAGTGCCCTGACTGGGGCTGGGGAGCCAGGGCCCTGTGTGGAGCCCGGTGACACTCAGGGTCCAGGCGCCCCTGTAGCTCAAGGCTTGAACAGTTCCAGAATGTGGGTGCTGCCTGTTCTATCCTCCCTGCAGACACCAGTGTGGTGACAACAACTGGGCAGTGGGATGTGACCCCGGCTGTGCCACCACAACCTTGTCACCATCCTCAGCCTCATCTGGAGGTGTGAGGACAGCCTGAGGTTCCTCCACTTGGCCACCCTTACTGATGGAGACCCTGTGCTCTTTCTCCATCTCCCCCCTTTCCCCCTCCCCATCTCCAGAGCTCCTGGAGCAGGGAGCATCTCAGCTCCACTGCCTGGAAATACCGGCCGAAGCTTTGCCCGGGCTTGTTCTCCATGCGCAGAAAGCACTGTGCGTTCAGCTCAGCTGAGCTCTGGGACTTGATCCCTGAGACTTGGGAGAGACCCCCGTGCCCCTCTGGACTACCATGGGCACGCCGGGGGACACGGGGCTGTCAGGCTGCCACGCCTGTGCCATCTGGGGATGGAGAGGTGGTGATGCTGAGGGACGTGCACGGTGGTGGAGACACTGCATAACTGTGTGTGGCTGCTCCTGGAGGTGCTGGACTGGATGGGAAGCCAGGAGAGAGCCCCGGCCCTGGGTTTCCTCCGTGGCTGGAAGGGTCTGTGTGGTGTCCCCAGCACAAACACGGCCAGACCGGGCGTGCGGCCGCGCAGCCGCGTCGCCTCGTCCCCCGAGCACAGAAGGTCAAATACATCTATTTATTGCCATCACCCTGGGGCTCTGTGGCCCCGCAGCTCTGGGGCTCTGCTTGGGGAAAAGGCTCTGCTGGGAGGGAGCTAAAAGGGTCCTCTGAGGTTTCCCATGGAAGCCTGAACACGAGGGTGGCTCCCCCAGCCAGGCGCTGCTGCGAGATGTCCCGCTTTAATCTGGTTCCATCCTTCCCCTGGTACTGAGGGATCTGCTGCAAGATCCTCGTGGGGAACCTCCTCAGGTTTCCTTCTCCCAGACGCCTCCTCCAGAGACTCCTACCAGCAAAAGTAAAAAAGGGAGGAAGGCAGCAGTCAGGGCCCGGCATAAATCTTTTTGCAATAAGAAGTGAATAAGACATAAATCCAAAGAAACTTTTTCTTTTGAGTGGTCTTCAGGGGTTAAAAATAATGGGATTTTAGGCCCTTTTTAAAATAGTGTTTGTAAAAGGCTTTAATAGAAACCTTGGCAACTGTCCATGTGATTAGTGATTTAAAAACATGAAACCTCCACACATGTTTAAAAGTTTTAATAAGTTAAAATTAAATGAGTGAAACTCTGGGAATATTTTTTTGTTACTGCAAGCTAAGAAAATCATGTCCGTTAAGCAAAACTTAATACAAATATAAACAGGTAATGCACATCTGTAAATTATTTTCATGTCTCCAGGGGCTGGAAAAAAACCTAAGTGAGACCAGCATTCTTATATATATTTTGCCTTGACAGCTCAGGAAAAAATTTGCCAAAAACCAGAGTTAGAGCACTGGGCTGGCGTGGGAAAGTTGGTTTAGTGAGAAATTTGCCCGAGGCTATTTAAATAAAAACAGGCGTTTTTCTTTAATGGCAAATGCCTGTTAAATACAACCAAGGCGGCTTCCAATCGCCTGAGTAACTTGTGTGCCTATTCCTTCTTGACACTTTCATCTCTTTATCATCACAATCAATATTTTGCTCTTATACCTTCGGTGCAATAAAAATAAGACTGATAAGGCAGACATCAAACTGGATCTCTCCTGCTTTCCCCACCGTGCTTGGCTTGGCATTGCTCTGCCTGCTGGATTTTGGAGCAGCACGGAGGGTTAGCCCTCCTCATGCTGGTACATGCACCCCCACCCTCCCTCATGCTCTGAAAAAAACCTAATTTTTAGTAATTAAGTGTGAATCAAAGCAGGTAGAGCATCCTGGAAAGTCTGAGCAGATAAAAGTGCACTGGTCATGGAGTCTGTGAGGTAAAACTATCCCCAAACTTCTCCATAATGGGATTAAGGCATGATTCTCTGGGGCACCAGAGGAAAGAGGCTGGATTTGCAAGAACGGTTTAAATCCTGATTTGTTTTAATCTTATCTTTCTTAAATAGCTGAGCGGAGGATCGTGCCTGAACAGTCCCAGGTTAAATCACAGCGAGTGCCATCCCTCTACCACAGAGCTCTGGCAGCACGTCCCCGTGGAGGACGACTTTCCTCCCACCAGTGCAGTGGGATTTGGTCCCATCAGGATGTCCAGGGCTGGGATGGGACAAAGGACAATCAGTCCTCGCTGCCATGGGCAGAGATTGGTGCCATGTGTGTCCCTGCCCTGGCACGGCTGCTGCACCGGGCTTGGCACACACGGAGTTTTCCTCCTCACGGGCTGCTGAAACTGGTTTTAATTGCAGGGTTGCTCCTGGCCATCATTTCTCAGAGTGTAAAGTCAGCTCAGGAACTCTCACCTGGGGATTAGTGACAGGCGGGAAGACGTCCCCGAGGAGCAGCTTTGCCTGCACCGTTTGTACCTGGGTGAAAGGTGCTGCTGCGGAATTGCGCTATAAAATCTGTGTCACATTTAAAATAAAATGTCTTTATGGGCTGCGAGGGGAGAGCAGGTGCTGGGCAGGCATTGCTCAGCCTGGCCCTGGCCCCTTGGTCCCCGTGTTGTTCCTATCCACCTCCATAAAACAACTGAAACATTCTCTGTTGTGTAAACAGAGCCTGCTGGGGTTTATGGAGCCGCGAGTGACAATGTGCTTGTCCCCAGGCCCGTCCCAACCACATGGGCTGCTGGAAATGCAGTTCTCCCTGTCCTCTGGTGCGTGTCCCTATTCCCTCCATGCCTTTGTCTGCACCCTGGTGCTGCAGGTCCTGTGTGTCCCTCTCCTGTCCCTCGATTCCTCAGGGTGTCACAGACACCCAGCTCAGGGATGGGGACAGCTCTGCGCACACCAGCTCTCACCCACAGAGGAGATGCAGGGGGTGACCCTGACTCTCTGGAGTGCAGTCCCCAGCCCAGCTTTGTCCTGGTCCTGGGGACATGTGGGACACGTTTGTATTTCTCGTGCATCTTCCTTCAAGGCCATCCGTTCTTTGCTTTTTCTTCCATTCCCCTTTTCCTGCCGAGGCAGTTTTCATCACCTCAGCAAGTAAATTGCTCACCGGAGTGTGTGGAAGGGCCAGGACCAAACCTCCTCTGATATCTCCATTAAATAATCTAAAACCATCGCTCACAGCAGTGAAAACCCAAGTGTGATTCTCTGTGCACAAGCCCGGGCATGAACCTGATACTGGATTTCTGGACCGTGGTGCAATGCCAAGCTCATCCCAGTCACGCTGGCATCCCCGCAGTTTCACCCTGCTGGGATTTGCCTCTCCTGGGGCACATGCTCAAGAAAAACGTCATGCCATGCGGACACTTGCCCCACAGAGGTTTCGGGCAGGTTTTCTGGGAGACATCACTCACGGAGATCTGGGCGTGCCCCTTCTCGCTGAGCTGGCCCGGGGGGGCTGGGTTGCAGGGTCCTGGGATGCCACTGATACCAGCAGGGAGTTTCAGGGGTAGTTCAGTGCCAGCTCTGTTCTCACAGCTCTGGGATTTGGGACTCCTGTGCTGGGATGAAGACAGCTGAAATTCTTAAGCGATTACAAAAAGACAGTAAAAAAGGATTTTCTGCACCGCAGCCTTTGCTGATGCTCCGTTCTCGGGCACTCCCACCCACCGCCCCCTCTTTCCTTCCTCATGGAAACGGGAAGACTGGGAGATGTTTCACTTTCCAGAACGGCTGCAAAGCAGTACTTTGCCCCCTGAAACACACACAGGGAGGACCACACATCCTGTGCACTGCTGCAGGGTGTGCTGGGCTGTTGCACTCGCAATGGCAGACCCGTGCTGGGGTGCCGGGGGTGCTCCTTTGTCCCCCCCTGCCATGGCTGGGCACATGTGTGAGGGCTGCTGTCGGGGAACGCTTCCCACCCAGCTCTGACCTTGGTGCCTCCCAGCAAAAACACCTCCTGGAGAGGGGCCAAACACAATAGCCAGTTCCTTCTACTCCCTTCCTTCCCAGGCAGCCACATTATCACAGGGCTCGGCCGCCAATCAAAGCCAGGCACACGAAGACGGGAACCAGCAGATATCAGCCCAAAGATGCCATTTCCTCTCGGAGAGCAGCGGCTGCGGGGCACTGTGTGTCCCATCATAGTCTGGCAGGGAGGGAGCACCCCTGCAAACCATTCTCGGGGTACCCAGGAGCTGCAGAAAGCCCCGTCATGCCCAGGGCACCCCATGGGCCGGGGCACTGGGGCCACAGCGGCTCCCGTGGTGCTGCCTGTGGGGTTTGGGGGTGCCACAGCCGGTTCCAAAGGGTTTGGAGGAGCCCCAGAGCCCATTCCCAGATCTCTGCTCATGGGCAGCTCTACGTGAGTGATTTCTTTCCCAGAAAATCATGGTGGGTTTTGACAGAATCATAGAGTGTGCTGAGTTGGAAGGGACCTGTCAGGATCATGGAGTTCAGCTCTGGAGCCTGTACATGATACTGGGAGAGGTTATCAAAAGCTTTGCTGAAGTCCCCAATGATTACACCTACTGGCTTTAATAGATAATTATTGTTTTTCTTTAGCTTTAGGCTGGAAAATAAATTTAACTCCAAGTCCCTGCCATGCCGGGATCCTTTGTCTCCCCTTCACGGGCAGAGGTCACGCCTGTTCGGCGAGGCTG
Source organism: Motacilla alba alba (assembly GCF_015832195.1). Classification (NCBI taxonomy): domain Eukaryota; kingdom Metazoa; phylum Chordata; class Aves; order Passeriformes; family Motacillidae; genus Motacilla; species Motacilla alba. The sequence goes on along the minus strand of NC_052032.1, from coordinate 8,598,292 downwards.
CTGCCTCCAGGGGATGGGGGCTCGGGGTTCCCTGGCTCTTCCCCCATCTACAAGCACGGGGACGCTGCCGTGGGCACAGCGCGGTGGCACGGGCCGGCCGTGTGCCGTTCCACCCCCGGCAGCACCTCCGCCCGCGGGTGGCGGGCTGGGAACCGGCCGGCCGGGAGATGCCAGCAAGGTGTGATCCCTCCTCTGCCGCCCGGAGCCGCCGACTTCAAAGCCCGGTGACCTTTCAAATGCAGCAGCTCCCGCGCAGGGCGGGGAGATTCCCAGCCGGGGAGGAAGCGGGGACTGCAAGAGGGAAAGAAACCACACACACCTGGAGCCCAGGACGGATGGGACCGACCCCCCGTCCCAGCACATGGGGACAAGGTGATGCTGCCTGGTGCCACCACCAGCTCCCCACTCCCGGCAGGATTCTGTGCCTTTGGAGCCTGCTCCTGGCGCGGCTGGGCTGGGCTGGTGCTGTCACCTGGACTTTGGAGCACAGAAGCTGCCGAGGGTGGTGATGTCCTGCGGTGGCACCTCGCTCAGCTGTGCCCCTGTGGCACTTGGGTTCTGCCAAGGCCTGGATGGAGGCACGGCCCTGCCCCACAGAGCAGGGAGCTGCGGGAGCCCCGGGACGATGCTCCCACGGATGTCCAGCAGCATAAACACATCAAAGCGTGTCCTGATGGCAGCGAGTAAACAGGAAGGGACAGAAACACAAACACGGCTCCTCGCAACTGGCGGGGGAGAAAAACAACTCTCTCTCCAGGCGGGAGAAGCTTTGCTGCCCGCTCAGCTGTGACCCCGTGGAGAAACGAGCCAAATGAGCCAAATGAGCCAAATGGGCCAAAAGGGCTTGGGGCCACCTGCTCCAAATGCTGTTGGGTGGGTGGCTGTGGGGGGCTGAACCCTGCCAGGGGGGGCTGCAGGGGTTGTGGATGCCCGTGTGCCCCTTGTGCCCGTGCATACCAGGGCATCGTGCTCGGTGCTCGGAGCAAAGCACATTTGGGAGAACTGGCTCTTCCCAGAGAAGAAGAGAGAACTGCCGGAGACGGGGCCGAGCGGGATGGTGGCAGCACGGGGTGTTGCAGGCTGCTGCTTCCCCGGAGCCCAGGCCGGTTCCCAGGGCTGGGCCAGGATCCCTAATGGGATTAAGGGCCTCCTTGCCGGTCATCCCATCCTAATCCCGCTGGGAGGCGAAAAGTCAGGCTGGGACAAAAGGCATTAGCTGTCCGCGCCTGGCCGTGGCCGCTGACTTCTGTGCTGGTGGTGGGGCCGGGGCAGCAGCCACAGACCCCTCACTGCTGCCTCGTGGGTGGTCACAGCCACCGGCCCACTCCCTGGACACTGCTGGGGACACATGGGGACCCCAACCATGCCAGCCCTGGACGTGGGAGCGCGGCGCTGGCACGGCTCCGCTGGGCGTCGGTGGGACGAGCTGATTCACGGCCTCGGAGCAGCTGCTGTCCAGCAAAGTTCCTGTTTTTCAGTGAAATCCCTAACTCCATGCCTGGAACAAACAAATGAGAGCGGAGCAGGTGCCTGGCCCTGTGCAGGGTGGCTGCAAGGGCACAGCCTTGGCTGGCTGTTGGAAACACAAACTCCAGAGCTGGGCTGGTCCACAGTCAGAAACTGAGGAAACAACTCCAAAAAAATCCTCTCTCCAAAGAAATCTCAGACTCAGGGATTTGGGACGGAGTCAAACCCTCCTGCTTTGGGGCATGAGACAAAGTGAAAAGGTGAGAAAATAAAAATTAAATTTTCCCTGGAGAGGGATTATCCCTCCCCTCTGTCCCCTGCTGTCCCCCAGGCAGCCCAGCAGGTCCCTGTCCCTGCAGAGTCCTGGGCAGTGCGACCAAAACCACCTCTGCACCCATGGGAGATGACTCTAAGGGTCAGACCTGGGCTGTGCTAAGTGTTCAGGGGTTTTAAATGAAAACATTATTTAAATGAAGACATTAATGTGCTTCTCTGCTCAGGCACAGCAGCGCGGGAGCAACAAGCAGCGCTCAGGAGAGGGGAGCTCATCCCACCCCACAGCACTCCCTGGGGAGAGCCCAAAGTGCCTCCAGCAAAGGGAACAGGAGGGTGAGGGGCCCACCCAGGCTATCCTTGCCCCCCAAACCACAACCATGCCGGGGTGGCACCCAGCACAGCCCCACGGGGCACCGGGGGCAGGGGGGCAGCGCTCCCCCGTGCGAGAGCGGGCTGGCTTCGGTTTGCTGAGCGGGATGTTTTCAAACCTGCTCTTGAGGGAGGAGGTTTGCCAACGGAAATATGTAACTGACTGTAAATAATGGCTTTTATCTGCAGTGAAAATGAATAAGCTGCCGGCAGCAGCAGGGCAGAGCCAGCGGGGCCGTGCAGGTGACAGCTCAGGGTGTTGGGTTACGGGCTCCCCATCAGCACCCGAGCCCCCCGATGGCTTGTGACAGGTTCATAAGCTGAGAAATGTGATGCTTTGCAAGGTTCAGTAAATATTAGGACTACTCCTCCCTCCTTCTGGTGCAGGTTTAATTGTGAGGATAATTCATGAGAGCACAAGGAAGGAAAAAAAAAAAAACAACAACTGGGAAAATCGGACCTGTTAAATAGAATCCATTAATAACGAAATGATTGTTCCTCTGCATGTGATTCAGACAGCTGCCTAATTGTTAATTACCTCGATATGAGAATAACAGGTAATTACGGGGCTGCATCACGAGGAGCTGACTTTTTTTCCCCCTGCTTCTTTTCTCTTGGTGAATGCTGGAGCTGGAGCGTGCCCCGGCAGGTCACACCAGGACTCAGAGGAGAGGCACTCCCCAGGCAGGGCTGCTCCTGAGGTGGAAGCTCTGGGTTCCAGCCACGTCCTGAAGGTATTCCTGCTCTTGGACACAGATCTCAAGACACACAGCTTTTCCTCAGGGTGCTGGGGACCAGACACCCCCCTCAGCCATGGGGCCCTGCCCGGGCAGAGCCCAGCCCTGGCTCCACACTGAGCAAACAAGAACCAAAAGTCATTGGTGACCTTGGCTGTCAAATTCCCCAAGATTACTTGATTTAAGAGACATTCTTGAAATATTTCATTCCCATTTGTCTGTTGCAAAATGTGCTTTCTGCACACACACACACACAAACACACTCAAACCCAGAGGCACACACACAGGCAGGTACTGAGCAGGCATCTGGCAAGGACAGGGCTCTGCTTTAAGTTTTTCTGCACCAAGAAACATTTCTGGGTCCCAGTTTCCAGAGGTGAGAGGATGCAGAGACAGACAGGCACTGCTGGGGGCTGATAACATCTGTGCAATTAGTGACGCTGCTGCTGGGGATTTGCCACTGATGGTTCCTGGTTCTGGGCAATTTTTGCTTTTGGCTTCTTCCAGGGAAGTGATGCCAGCCAAGACACAGCTGAGCAAGGAGGCAGTCAGGACAGAGAGAGCTGTCTGAGACCTGATCAGAGAGGAGGCAGCCCCAGCGGTGCCTCCCACACTGGCTGGGCTTCCCAGGCCTCATCCAGTGCTAGTGTTTCCCATGCAGGAGGAGCAGGACATCGCTCAGACCTCCGTGGGGTGTGGAGCTGATTCAGTCCTGCAGAAGGCAACACATCTATTCCATCAGCTTCCCAAACACATCTATTCCATTAGCTTCCCAAACACATCTATTCCATTAGCTGCCCACCAGAGGGTACTGGGGAACATGACAGGGTCCAGTGGCTCTGGGGTGACCCACCACAGGCTCTATCCCAGCCATCCCATCACCTGGAGATGATGGGAAGCAGCCTGGAACCCCGCACCCTCTGCCAGAGGCAGTCCTGGCCCTGGGCACGTCCCACTGCCAGCAACGTGCTGGGGAGGGAGGGATGCTCTCCTTCTCATCCCGGCTTCCTGAGGCAAAAATAGCCCTGGGTTCCTGTGCATGTGGTGTATTTGCAGTGCGGGAGGCTCTGGGAGTGCTGCCCTTCTGGCTCTCACCCGTGTTTCAGGGGGGAAACACCATCTCCCTGCCGTGTGGTCATGCGTGGCTTCCACACCAGAGAGGCCCCAGAGCTTCCCACGGGCGCGGCACAAAGCAGGTCCCACCCGTGGGACCTTTGTGACCGTGTCCCCGCTGAGGGGACAGCGCTGGCCCCAGCTGGGATGCCAGGTGGGATCACCCATGGCCCGGGGATGTGGGAGACACAGAGGGTGCCTGGTGCTGCCCTCAACACCTGCACAGCGAGGGCACAGTCTGCGGGATGGGTGGCAAGATCCTTCCGAGAAGCAAAAGAGAAGGAAGGCTGGAATCCAGCTCCTAACTCTGTGAACTCTGTGCTGTCCAGGAGATCCAGGGCTGAGGGCTCCAGCTGTGAGGTGGGCGATGCCTCCCAGCACTGGCAAGGGCAGGGCTGGCACAAATCACCACCCACAACAGTGACAGGAGCTTATTTTTCTAAGCATATCACCAAAGAAGCTAAATATACATTTTCCATTCAATTACCCAAAGCAGCGATAGCCCAGAGCCTAAAAATAAATCCCTTTGGATTGTGCCTGGGCCAGGATTAGACTGCCTTCAGACCAAACCCTGTTGAGCTTCATCTCAGCTCGAGTCTCTGCCTCTGGGCTCCCAGGGGCACGGGACACGGTGGCTCTGTGTGCCCCCAGCTCCTCCAGCTCCAGCCCAGAGGCTCTGTGGTGGCACATCCCAAGGAGGGGTGGTGAGCAGAAGACTCCCAGCAGCTGCTGCCTGTTGCAAGACTGACCTGCTGGAAAAATCCATGTTTTGCAAGGCTTTTCCCAGCCCAGGGTATGCCAAGTGTTGGCCCAACCCCCGGTGTGTTCCCCATCCCACCGGCCTCCCATCCTGGCTGCTGCCTCAGCATCAGTTGCCCATGGCTCACATCCCCACTTCCAACCCCTCTCCAGCCCTGATTTTAGCCCCTCTCCACCCCCGCAGGTTTTTCCTGCACCCAAATCTGCAACTGCTGCTCCTGCCTGTGGTGCATGCCCACTTTGGAGAGCTCTGAGGACACACAGGCCAGGCACTGATGCCTTGGCCACCCCAGCCAGACCCAGCTCGCCCTTCCCTACTCTGTAACTCATAACCACTGCTCCAACTCAGTGAAATAACACATTTGAAAGAAACAGGGGGAAAAAAAAACCACCCCAAACCCTGTAAAACTGAAATTGTAGTTCTCCCGGGATGCAGAGTCTGAAATATTCCCACAACCTTTGCATAATGCATTGCTCATGTCAGACCTCGGGAGACAGAAATTAATAGCTAACAGCAAGCAGGCATGGCACACACGTGGGCTTCCCTTCGTTCCCTGCTCCCAGGGGCTCCACGCTCGGGGGATGCTTTTCCTTTACATTCAACTCAAATAATTCTCATTTAAAGACCCGAGAAGAAAAAGGCTGCAGAGGACTCGCAGAGAATTTGTGCCAAACAGGAAATATTCAATAAATGTTTATCCTCTCGCACAATGGTGGGGTTTCAAAAGTTTGCTGTGGATGAGATTTAAGGCTGGAGGGGTGGAAGGGCTTTTCCTCCCCCTCAGGGCTCTGGACGAGAGGCAGATGAGTTTGGGTTCTGCCTGTGGCACCAAATTCCTTGTCTGGGCAGTCGCCCCCGCTGATGGAAGTGGGATCTGGACTGTGCTGTCCCCTAATTGCATTGAGGGCAGGATTTAAAGGATTTAACTCCTGGGGCAGGAGGCAGAGTTCACTGTCAGCCAGGACACTGCCCTGGTGGGCTGCTCCGTGCCTCAGTTTCCCTGCCAAGCCCTCCATTCCCTGCAGAAACGGGGCAACGCTAACCGGCCCCTCTTCCAAATCCTCTCCTTCCCTCTGCTTTCCTGGTCCCGGCAGCTTTTTCCCAAACCTTCCTCCCCTCCCCCCCAAAAATGTGAAAAAATAGCTCCATCTGGATGCTGTTTCCACCCAGGCACAGGCCCCGGGGCCGGGAGCCAAGAGAGCAGCGCCTGTGAACGGCAGACGTGGGAGCCGGGGAGGATGTGATGGGGAAGCTGTGAGAAAAGCCTGAGGTCGGCAAACCTTCGGCCTCGCCGTGGGAGCCTCTTCCTCGCAGGAGAGGGCTCCGGGGCGATGCCAGCCCCTGCCAGAGGGGTGGTGGCTGTCCGGGCTGGGGGATGGCATGGAGAGGGATGGAGAGAGGAGAGACAGAGCTGCCCAGCTGAGCCAGAGCCACGCTGTGCTCCGGAGTGGGACATCCCATGGGAGCGCGGCTGGTGCGGAGCAGCCTCGGGGATGTTGCATCACTCCTCCAGCAGCAGCTCCAGACTCCCCGGCCTCAGCCAGGGGAGGGGATGGGCTGCCTTCCCGCTTCCCAGACTTCCCACGCCAGCACGTGTTATTTATGACCCGCAGGTTTTCAAATTAAACATAAATTAGCGGGGGCGGGGGAAGCGGGGTCCCGCTCGTGGCCACCGCCGCGTGTCCCCCGCAACGACCTCGCTGGGGACATGGTGGGGACAGTCCCAGCCGGCACGGCAGGAGTTAAACCGCCGGCGTGGGGAAGCCACCTCCATCCTCCAAAATACAATCGACCAGGAAATAAACAGGAGCTTGTGTTTGTTTCAGTGCGCAAGTGAAAAATAAAAGGATTTCCTGCGGGCCGGGGCGCCCGGGGTCCCGCAGCCCGGCCGCCCAGCCGCCCCGCGCCCATTGTTCCCCCCAGCTCTGCCGTGGGGACATTGTTCCCTGGAAATGTCCCTTCAGATAAAGGAGCTGCGCTGCCCGTGGCCACCAGCACAAGCCCGGGGGGTTTATGCAGAATTTGGGAGCAGCACCCAGCTCATGTCCTGCCCGCAGAGAGGGAGTCGCACCCTCCTTTCCAGCCCGGGCGGGCAGTGACACCCTGGCGTCTTTGTGGGTGTCCTCCCCACCCCAAGTGTGGCTTCAGCCGGGCCAGACCCTGCTCAGATCTTGGGGTTCGAGCCGTGGAGGGCTGCGGGGTGGCACACGAGGGCTTCGCAGCCTCTCAGGGAGGGTTTCTCTCTTCCCCTTTTCATCAGCCGAATCTCACTGAAGCAGTAAAACCTCACGTTTCCTACTGCTCAATGATATTTGCTGACGGCAGTGTCACAACAACCGTACCGGATGAGTGGGGAAAAAAAAAAGAGAAACGTTAGAAAAATAACCCTGCGTGGAGGCACGTGGGAATGCTGAGCCCTGGCAGCCACAGGAGCAGAAACCCCTGGCTGGGGCTGCTCCTGGAAAGCAGCAGAGCCCGAGGGAATCCTCCCTGCAGCCTCTGGCCAGTCCCACTGCCGGGATCTGGGGCTGCTGGCGGTGCTGGGGATGGCACATGGCTGCACACTTGGGTGTGAAGTGCTCGGCAGGGCTGCCCACGCTTTCCCTGCCGGCCCGAGTGAGGTGTTAAGAGCATCTGAAAACAAGGGAGATTTTGCATTTCAGGTCATTCCCCACCTGCTGCCCCTGAAAGGGGTGAAAGCAGGGTCAGGGATCCACCTGGGGCTCCCTAGGAAACCCCCCATGCCCCAGCAGGAGGCATTTCAGTGGAAAAATGAAGTAAGAAAAGTAAAAATGATGTGGAGGCAGCCACCAGCCTTTGCTGCCTTTTGCTTTTGAGCAGCCTGGCCATGCTGGGGTGGCTCTGACCTCTTCTGCGTTGCCTTACAAAACTCAAGTGGGCTGGACTCACTTTTGGGTGCCCAACCAGCCCCTCCCCAGCTCCTCTGGTCGAGCACGTGAAATTTGGGCTCCCACTTAACCAGCGCCGCTCTGCCGAGACGCTGCTGGTGGTGACAGCTTGCAGTGCTCAAAAACCACCTGGAAAAGCTGGGAACCACCACCTGGAAGTGGAGGAACCACCACGGCACCACTGCAGCCTCTGGAAACGCCGCGCTCCCCGGCCAGGACGCCGGTGCCGGGTGGTGCCGGGAGAAGGTCCCAGAGGGATGAGGGAGCCAGGATCGCTGGGAGAAGGTCCCAGAAGGAGGCAGGATGGCCGTGGCAGCTGCAGCAGCTCCAGGGACTTGCCAGGAGCCGCCGGCTCCGAGCGCTTCCTGCGATTTGGCCCTCGGTGAATAAATAACCACGCACAGAAGCGAAGGCAGCGAAGGATCTCGGGCAGAGTAAATATAGTTCATAACTCCTTTTCTTTCCTGCCTTCGGTCTGATCCCAAGCTCTGTCTGTTTGTACTCTTGCCTTTGTTTTGAGGGTTTTTTTTTTTTTCTGCCGTGTTTTTTTAACCAGCGTTTGATGGCAACTTCCCAACGACACGTTCAGGCTGCTGAAAGTGCCTCATTTTGCTGCGGCCGGGGCAGCAGCTTTCATTGATGGTTCAAATCACCAGGCAGGCTCTGGGTTGCAAAGAGACAACAATACTACAGCACTCAGAGGTTTTTCAGAGCAAAACTTGCCAAAAAGGGATAAAAAGAATGGTTTGGGCTTGACTTTTTATAATTTTTTTTTTGGATTTCACAACTGTAAACTAAAACCGCTCTGGGTCGGGATCACATCTGGGCTGGTGGGAGCACGGCTCTGTGGGCAGTGCTGGCAAACCTCTGCTGGATGTTGCTTTGCCTCTCTGGTTTCCAGCTCACCAAACCAAGCACCAAACCCAACGCCTGGTTAACCAACACTCAGCTGGTGTTCAAGGATGTTTTCCTGGGAAATGAACCTAATTGCCACATTGGTGCAGCGCTTGCTGAACTCTTCCCAGCACTCCTGGCTGCAAACTGCAGTGCCTGGCTTTGGCTGATTCATTTTCAGGCATTTCCCACGGCTCCTTTGGGGGTGTTTCTTGGTTTTCCTTATCAGCAAAGCTAAAAATTTAAAGGAAAAAAAATATTTCCAAGGTGGTGGCCAGGTGATCGGACCCTTCCTGACGTCCCTCTTGGAGGTTTCTCCTGGGAATGCCGCAGGATTTGGGGGTAATGGGGCGTGCAAGGTTCTGGCAGAGGGCTTGGTCTCCTCAGGCTCACGTTCCAGTGTGAGTGGGGTGTCCCAGGGGTGGCTGGGCCAGAGCTGTGTCCACATGGATTGTGCTGGGGGCAGCTGTCCCAGCTGCTCTTCACAGGCAGGTGAGAGATTTCTCATCCCTGGGCAAATCAGGGCCTCCAGGGGGGGATAAAAACACCCGGAGTGCTGTCACCTGTGGGAATGCTCATCCCAGCAGCTGGAGCAGCCCCTCTTCCCTCTGCTGCACATCCCCTGCGCCCGTGGGACCCCAGCCCGGGGTGGGAATGTGCTCTTCATGGGGCTGCCAGCACAGACAGGTGGGGAGCAGCCCCGCTCTGCTCCCAGACGATCCCAGGAGGAACTGAAACCTGCCCGTGCTGGCTGCAAACGCTCCTGTCACGGCAGCACAGCCGCCACCAGCCCGCCTGTCCCTCGTCCTTCCCACAGCTGGTTCCTAGAAAACCAGCTCCCAGACAGTCCCAGAAATTGGATTTTGCCCAGTGCAGCTTTGCAAACAAACCCAGGAATGATAATAGGGAAGCAGCCAGTCCCTCTTTGGTGTCATTTTGCTTTATTTTTCTTGCGTGTTGCAGCTTCCCACCCCGGTCTGGCGGTGGCTGGAGGCTGCATCAGCCCCTCTGAATGAAAGGTCTCCATATCAGAGCAGAAAGCACCAAATATTGTGTCAGGTGCTGGTGAAACCGAGCCTTTTCTGCCCTTCTGAGGCACCACTTTTCCCCTGGCAGGGGGCTGGGACAGATGTGCCAGCCCAGAAGTTCAGCAGCCCCTCACCTCACCTGCTGGTCCCAGCAGGGCCTTGCTGCACCAGCTGGCAGGTGAGGAAATACCTAAAGATGAGCACCATGGAAAGGGAAAAGTGACTCTAACACATCACACAGATAACACAAGAAATCTCCTGGGACAGACGCGGAGGAGTGGGGGGAGAGGAAGCCAGGGGCATCCCCATGGGAAAACACATACATGTTTGGGCAGCGAGAACAGAAGTGCTCATTACTCATGAAAAAAACCCCACAGAAGTTCTTTTCAGGCATCAGCTTCCAGTAACAAAGCCAGATTGATGGAAAAAAAAAAAAAAGTGCTTTTATTTTTCATTCGCCAACGGAGAAGCTAAAAAAAAAAAAAAAAGAAGAATAACTGGGGGAATAGAAAGAGTCAGCTGAGGGAGCTGGGTCCCAGGGGCACTCAGACAATGCCTCCTGCCCCCGGGCTTTTAATTATTGTGCTCAGGAAATCAAACAAGTGTGCTATTATTTATTTGGAGGAGGCATTGGTTTCCGTGTGTTTTACAGGGGTTTGCCCGTGGGCACAGAGGAACCGTTCCTCAGGGCATGAGGAGGGACCGGCCAAACTGCTTGTGGGCTGGCACTGGGCAGGGGGCAATGGGAGAGCAGCCCCCCAGGCGGGCAGCACAGGCAGTTTTGGGGTGCTGAGGGCGAGCAGAGCCACGCTTGGTGCCGGTGCAGCCCCGATCCCAGCGGCTCGGCCGCTGCTGCTGCTGGCCACGGCGTGCTTGGGGCTGCAGGATGCTCCCCGTCCCAGCTCCACATCCCAGTGCCCGCTGGCGTGTCCTGCCCGCCCCGCTCCCTCCTGCTCCCCATCCTCCCCTGCTCTGCTCTCCCCCTCCTCTCGCCCCGCCGAGCCCCGAAAGGAGCCCTTGGTATGTTGTGTGAGTTGCAGCTCAAGTGAGTTTTATTCAGCTCCACTAACCTTGGCAGACAGACCCCAGGGAAAGGGACAAAAGGACAATTGTTTGCAGCAATTTTGCCCTCAATTGGTTTCCCCATCAGCTTGCAGAGCGGCACAGCCAGCCAGGCCCTGCCTGACTAACAACATTAAATTCAACTCGCGCTGCCTGCGAGAAGGGAGGGGAAGGGGGGGCGCGGAGGAAAATCAAACTTTTGGGGGCCTCTTCTTGCCTTTCCAAGCACAAACCCCCAAGGTGCGGCAGGGAGAAGCGGGGGTCTGAGCCGCTCCGGCCTCAGCGCCCTGTCCCCAGCTGTGCCACCGCCGCGTCCAGCTGTGCCACCGCTCCCCCCGGCCCGGGGCCGCCTGCCCGCACGCCGGCCGGGCTGCGGGGCTGCTCTCGCTCCAGCTGGAGCCATCCCAGCCCCGGGGCAGCGAGCCGGGAGCTGCTCGTGCCTCCGCAGCCGCCGCCGCTCCCGCCGCGCCCCGCTGGCTGCGGTGCGGGCATCCCCGGTGCCGAGAGGGTTTGCGCTCCCCGAGTCACCTGGCACAGAGACCCTTGCCGGGCTCCGGGGAGTCTTTCCAAAGTCTCGGCTCTGCGGAGGCCGCTGGGGTAATTCAAGCCGCCTTCCTGCACGCCCCCGGCTCGCCGCCGGCCCCTCGGAGCCTCCTCGGGGCTTGAGCAACCCGCGCGTTTGTGCCAAAGGCGTTTTTGTAAAGCGCAGGGATCCCAGCGGAGGGAGGGAGGGTTTGAGATGTCTTTCCCTGGTCCTCATCCCCCCAGTCCCAGCCTGAGCGTTTCCTGCGCTCTCCCTGCCACCCCGCCGGGCTGGGGTTTGGCTCCTGAGGATCCCCGCGGGAGCAGGATCCGCTGTGCCTCCACCACGAGGCTTTCGTGGGAGCAGGAAATCCTCTCCCATGGCTAAATCAGCGCAGTCCCACCCTCTGCTCTGCCACCGGAGCTCTGGCACCGCAGCTCCGGAGCAGGCTCTGGGGGCACGCAGGCCGGGGAGGGCAGGAGCCGTGGGTTTGAGCATCCCCCCGCTCTGTGGGTGCTGTAAAGCCCAGCCTGAGATCCGGACTGTAACGAATGGGTTGGTTTTGGCTGGGCCCCAGCTGGAGCCCTGCCTGCTCCATGAAACCGGCTGCGGGAACGCGGGGCTCGGCCGGCTCGGGGAGCTCGGGCACCCTGCGCCCCCTGCCCACGCACCCCCACGGGCACCTCAGCGGGGTTTGGCACCACGAGGAGGCCTGGCCATGCCGGAGTGAGGGGTGGCTGGGATTATCCCAGCTGGGATCCTTCCTTCCCAGCTCCAGAGGGTTGGTGGAGCTCCCGAGGGAGGCACGAGGACCCCACGCGCGGGCGACGTGTCGGCACAGTCCCCTCCGCGTGCGCCCCAGGACATCCCTGCACGTTTGAACTCCAGCAGAGCGAGTTTTGGGTGGCTGCATCGAGGCCAGGGGGATCTGCCCGGGCACATCTCAGCGGCGGGAGGTGCGGGAAGCAGCCGCCCTTTGTCTCAGCACCACGGGATGGGGCAGCAGGTGGATGTGGAAGCACCTGTGGAGCTGGGGTGGTGCATCCCAGGCTCCTTGGACCCACACGTCCCACACCCCACAGCCCCACGCCGGGGACGTGGGTGTTTGCAAAGCTCACAGATGTGAAGGGAACCTGGCTGCAGCAGCGAGGAGGAATCCTAATTCACGTGGCCCTGCAGGCCAAATTCCTTTCCTGGCCCCGGCGGGTGGGAGTTGAGCTGTTGCCCAGCTCAGCAGCAGTGCCCCTTGCACAAGGCACCCCAAAATCGATCTGCTGTGCCATGGGTGGGCTCAGAGGCCAGAGGGATCTGACATCCAACGCACTGAAAGGCCCCCAAGATGCTCTCTGTTGTTTATCTCCAGGGTAATTAGGTAATTAACAAAGCAAATGAATTTCGGTTTCTGTCTTCAGGGCTGGATTTGGCATGGTGCTTGCCCTCATTTTGGAGCTCTGTGAGGAGCACAGGGTGGACCAGGGTGTGTAAATGCTCCCAGCCATCCCTGCCATCCTTCCAACCCCTCCCTGCACTGCAGCAGACACCGTCTGTGGCTGGGGGTGACCCCAGGAGCTGTGGGGCAGCTCAGCATCCAATAAAAGCCCCTGGTTTTCCATGAGGGAATATTCTGCTCCAACACACTGGCTGCAGGAGGGACAGGTCCTTGGGACAGGGCAGTATTTCCAGCAAGCCCAGGTGCCCTGAGCTGGGGTTTGGGGGTTTCTCAGGTCATCAAGACTTCCAGCATGGAGTTTTTGAACAGTTTGTTCCCATGCCTTGGGAAGCAGGAGCTCCTCTGGCTCTGCTACAGAGGAGTCTGCAGAAGTGCATGCCTGAAATCTTGGCTGTGGATTCCTACGGAACAGACTTTTCACTTCCCTGCTCGGCTCCTCTTCCCTGGGTCTGTGGGAGGGGGAGAGGTGGGAAGTGGAGCCTGGTGCCGTCCTGAGCCCATCACTGATGGAGATTTTGGGGAGAGACAGGATCTTCCTTGCCAAACCACGTTACATCAACAGTCAGCCCAGACTGCCTTTGCTGCAGGGACTGGCAGAGGGAGAGGCTGCTGAACAAAGGAGGAACTTCTCCACACATACCACACACAAATATTTGCCGTAGCAGCAGGAACAAAATAGCAAATTAGCAGCAAACGAGCTGATCCTGTGCTTGGTCCAAGTTAGCCAGGTAGGAAAGTCCCAGGTTTCACCAGGCAGGTGAAACACATCCTTGGAGCAGCTGCCATCGGGTCAATGAATTCCTGCCCGCAGCTTCCATCCCCAACGGCTGCTCCTGGTCCAGCCCGGAGGAGAGGAGGGAGGGAGGGAGGGAAGGAGGCTCGACTGGGCTCAGGCAGCAGCAGGCACGGAGGGGCCGGCATTGGGGCAGGAGCTGGCTGGGGTTGGCAGGGAAATGCCATGGAAACCCGCCGGCGTGATGCTGAGCCCCGCGCGTCCTCCCGCGAAGAAAAGGGGACAATGGGGCCGGGCAGGAAGAGCTGCCTCCCCAAGCTGTCCTACTTTGCTGCTCTGCCCCATCTGTGAGCTGTCAGGCACCCGCCTGGCTTCTCCCCCTGGCTGGAACCCCCCGCAGGCAGCAGGTCCCGAGCAGGAGGAGGGGGCTGCGCCGGCAAAAGTCACCGGGGCCGGGGGGATGCCGGGGGAAGGCGTCTCTGATAAGCGTGGATGGCCTTTTATCTGTCACCAGGGTGTGCAAACAGCAGCCATGATCCCCGGCGTCTTCTTGGCGTTGATATTTTTCTTTTTTTTTAAAAGTTTTTACGCACCGACACGCAGCCATGCGTGGCTATCAACTCAAGTGGAAAACCCTGGAAGGAAAAGGCACCTCCAACCAGCCTCCAGTCTCAGCCTTCAACAGCTGATGAAGATTTTCCCATCCTGGGTCCTGTTTTACCACGCCTGCCCCATGTGTGGTGCCACGTCACGGTGTTCAGGGAGGCACAGGGACCCCCTGACTCGGGGGGGTTTTGCACCCACCACCCCCAGGATCTGTGGGTGTAGGGCAGGAGGAGTGGGTGGGTGCTGGGGGAGGCTTGCACGCCCCAGCAGGAGCTGCACGGGGTGCAGGAGCACGCCCAAATCAAAGGCGGTGTTTAATTAAGATTTCCGACGGGGCGAGATAGTGAAATGAGCAGATCTGGGCCCTCACCGACAGACACGGGGTGACTCCCTCGGTCTGCACCAGCACGCCAGGAAGCATTTGCATCCTCCAACAGAGAGGGTTTTAATTGATATTGTGCTGGGATAACAGCAGGAAGAAGAAAGCACAGAGCTCTTTTCATGTCTGGGCCCCAGCTCTCCCGCAGAACCCCGGGCCCCTGGGTGCTGCTGGGGTCAGGCTGTGGGGTGGGCAGGCTAAGATCCCCCAGAGTCGGAGCAGGGCTTTGCTGTGCTTGTCCCTCTGCGTGCCCAGCGCTCAGGGAGGATGCAGGGAGGTCACTGTGTGTTTTTGAAGCAATTTGGGGTAAATGTGAGCCTCTGCAGCGAGTCCCACCAGCAGTTCACTCCTTGCACACACCCCACCATCCTCCCTGGGCGCTGGCAAACCACTTGGCCTCTCCCCCAAAAATGCTGAGGTGTCCCCCAGGCATCTGCAGGGGGATCCCCCAGAGCTGTGACCCTCACCTGCTGCCGCAGCAGCACCGGGGCCGTGCCAGCAGCAGCAGGAGGGGGAGCGGCAGCACGGACACGCTCGCGGGGCGGAAAAACCGTTTGAGGAAACGAGGCCAGATAAATCAGGCGGATTCATTCAGCTCCCATGCTGCCTGGGAGAAAGGGGAGCCTTTGTGGGGAGCGAGGCGGCCGAGCCAGCCGTCCACCTGCCCCCGGCCCGCGCCGCCGGCTCTGGCGCCAGCGGCAGCAGCTGGGCCGGCCGCGCGCCCCGGCGCCTGCCAAGGGTGCCAGCATGGCCCTAAATGCTCCCTTTCACCACAGCTCCCGGGGCTGCCGTCGGCAGAGAGGCTGAGGGCTGCTGGCCGCTCCTCAGCAGCTCCCGGAGGGGTTTGTGGGGTGCTCTGAAGGTGTGGGGTGCTGCCCCCCAACCTGGCTCCGCTCAGCATCCCATCCAAGAGCTCTGTCCCTGATTTCTATCTTTAACCGCCCCGCCGAGGGCAGGGCACGCAGCCCCCCGCCATTTGCTCCGATTCTTGGGATGCTCCACGTGCCGCAGAGCCCGGAGCCCGCGGGGGCTCCCCGGGGGCTGGGAGAGGGGCTCTTGGAGGGTCTTTGATCCGCCCCACATCTCCCCTGCTCCGGGCACAGCTGAGCCTGCGGGGCCCAGCACGGCCCCGGCACAACTGCGGCCGCATCCTCCCCGCGTGGCGGGCAGCTGGGATGGAGGGGGACAGGGGAAAGGAGGCACTGCTCATTTTCCTTCCCCCTCTGGCTGCTCCCCTTGTTCTCCTCGTGGTTTGGGGACCCAGAGAGGTCGGGGACCCGGGACGTGCCGGGGAAGGAGCCTCCCCCTCGGCCCCGCCAGCTGTGACACCCGGGAGCATGCGCCGTTTCCGGAGAGGAAAATGACATAATTCATACCCAGAATAATTCCCTCCTCAGAGCAAACCCGGCTCTATCTCCTGGCTGACAGCGAGGCCCCAAACCCCTCTCTTGTTTCCTAATCTCCAGCCCGAGCCGTGAGAGGTGGTGGGAAGCAGAGGAGAGGGCCAGGCCGGTGGTGTTTAGGACGTGGATGTTGCAAATCAGCGCCGAGCAGGGGGGTAACAGCTCCAGGAATGACAGAGTCCCTAATTACAAATGCTTAGCCAAGATTTTTGGCAGCAACATCAGAAAGGAGTTAAGGCTGCCTAATTCCTGCTTACCCCCAAAATAGCCTCAAACAGACAGGAGCGAGGTGGGGACACGGCCTGGAGCTGTGCCTGTGGGGGTGGCACTGCTGGGGGACCCCAAGAACCCCCTCCCCGAGTTACTCCAGCTCTGAGGGGGGTGACGGGGGTGGGTTTCGGTGTCTGAGCCCCCCCACAGCTGCCCAGCTGCAGAGGGACATTTCCCACCGGGGCCAGGCTGGGTCTCACACGGCGGAGGGGCTGTGCCTGGTTATCTCCCCAATGAGGGGCCTGGAGCCATCAAGATCTGCTCCAAACAATCGCTTCCTTTCCCAGGCACCTTCCGAAAAAAAAAAAAAGAAGAACAAAAAAACCCCAACAATAATAAAAGAAAAAAAAAAAAAAGCGCTGACTTTTCCCAGTGCTGCCACATTTCCCTGCCTTGTGTTTTCCTGCCCCCACACATCTTCCTCGCCCAGGGATTGTCCCCAGCTGCCTCGAGCAGCTCCTCACTGCTCCAGGGCCAGGATTTATCCTGCTGTAAGCCAGCACAGGGACTCCACACTCAGACCTGTGGGACTGGGTGTGAAAACCCCAAACCCCAACGGGACACTTTGGCCCTGGCACAGGGATGAATCCTTCACTGTGGATCCAATCCTACACATGGGCATGGGGCTGCTGAGTTTTGGGAGCCCTTGTGCAGCTCCCCACACCTCCCCCCAGCTGAACACAGCACTCCGGTGACTTTAACCATGACATCTATGGAAAGAGTGATGAAGCACTGGAATGGTCTGCCCGGGGAGGGGGTGCAGTCACCATCCCTGGACGTGTTTAAAAACAGACTGGATGTGGCACTGGCTGCCAGGGTTTAGTTGAGGGGTAGGGGCTGGGTTGGACTTGCTGGTCTTGAAGGTCTCTTCCAACCTGGTGATTCTGTGATTATCTGATCTTCCCAGATTTTTTTTTTCAGCTAAAACTGATAGATTTATGGGATGGATTGCCCTTTCCCAGCTACAGGACCCCCGTGGGCTGCGGTGGGAGCACGAGCAGCTCTGGGGTGGCTCTGCAGCACTCCGGATGCTGTGCCTCACCTCATGGCATGGCAGAGATGCTGCCAGGGCAGAGCAGCAGCTGCAGGTCCCATCCTGGGATGGCTGAGCTCCCCCCGTGCCCGTTCCCAGGGCTGCCATCCCCAGGGAGCCCTGGGGAGGCAGCTGTGAGGGCTGAACCCAAGCAGCGCCTTCTGCCGCGGGGAGCGGCGCTCGAGGTGTCCATAACTCAGGGCAGCCCCAGCCGAGCTGCTGGTGATTGTTCCCAGGGCTGGCTTTGTCACTGGGGGCCACGCCAGCATCCGTCCCTGCCCCTTCCCAGCTCCTGGGCTTCACAGCCTGTGCGGGGAAGGGCTTGACCTGGGCTCTGACCTCCTGCCTGCTGCCAGTGACATCCCATGGTGAGCACGCTCACCTGCCCCTGCACACTCACCTGTACCTGTCACACCCATGACACGGCTCTCCCTTCGCTGTGGTTTGGGCACAGCGGTGGGATTCACGACTCTGCTCAGAAACGTGAGATTTCGGGTTTTTGGGGTCAAATCTTTCCCCATCAGGCCCCTGCAGGGGGTGTCTGGCAGAGGTTTGGGGCCACGTGGGCAGTGTGGTCATGGGCACAGCCAAAGATGGTTTGGAGGGAAGGCTGAGGCTTGTCCCAGCTGTGTCTTGGGGCACTGTCCATCCAGGGCCAGCCCGTAGCGGGGCCATCAGCTCTCCTCCTTTTTGGGGGTAACACTGGCCCGGGAAGAAGCATCCATGCACAGACCAGGCTTTGCTCCAGAGGGCTGGGGCTCTCCCTCTAATCAATACACGGGTTCTGGTGTTAATCAGGCTAATTGATGCCAGGGTGGATGAGCTGTGGGCTGGAGGGGCTGCAGGGTGGGTGGAGGGCTGCGCGTGCTGCAGGAAGTGTGGCTCTATCTGCCCTTGGGCACTATCTTTGTCACACTCACAGTTTCCCACGCTGGTTTTGGGCGATAGGGCTGGAGCAAAGCAGAGGGAAAACACCCCAAATCCCAGCCTGGGGGCTTTGGTGTGCGTGGTCCCCCCTCATTTATGAGTCAGGCTGGACCCCGCACCTCTCCAGCTGGAGCCTGCATGGCCTCTGCTCCTTGGGAGCAGCTCTCTGGCTTGGCTCTGCCCCACACGGGTGCCCAGGGATGAATCCTTGGGATGTCAAACTGCTTCTGCCCCCTGCAGTTGTGTTTTGCACCCCCATAATCACCCCGGGGTGTGGTGATGCCCTGTGGGAGGGCTGTGCCTGGTGCTGGGGTTCCCCGCTGCAGAAGATTCATCTCCTGGTGATTCATCTCCCCTTCCGTGGGAGCTGGAGCCCTTTTGGAAGCGTGCATCCCAGCTGCCCACAGCTGCACGTGGTGCTTTCCAGGGATGTGGGGTCAGGATTGGCCTCCTCCTCCGCTGTCTGCCGCCTCATTTGTCACTAATCAAAATCAGCGCTCTGAATCTGCACTGTGGGGTGGGGAGGGAAGGTTTTCCCGAGCCCCTGGGCCAGGGCTGGGTGCCAGACTGGGAGCAGGACCGGGAGCAGGGCCACAGCCTGAGCCTCGTGGCACTGGCTGCTCCCCCAGCTGAAGGGGAAACTGAGGCACGAGCCGCCCTCGCCGCTGGTGTGGAGGGGAAGTCAGAGCCAGACACCTTAAGTGTGGTTTCTCTTTACCATTTGTTTATTTTCTCTCGTGCTCCCAAGGCCCTGCTCTTTTGCAAGCCGAGGGTCTTTCGTAAGAGGAGGGCTGGGGAAGTTCTGCAAGCGCGGAGAACCTGCACGCGCCTTTTGAAACGGAGCCTGACCTCGGGGGCTGCTGCCTGCTCCTGTCACTGCCACCTTCCCCTTTCTGCCTGCAGGGACAGCCTGCGATGTCACTCGGGCTGGCCTGGAGGCAGGAAGGCACAGCCTTGCCTGGGTGTGGGCAGGGAGGTGAATCACTCCCGCTAGGAGCTCCAGCACGGGGGGCTGGGGCATGGTGGGGTGGTGAACCCAAAACCATCTTCGAGGCATCTCTGGACACTCTGAGGGAGCCTCTGTGCTGCTGAGCTGGGCGGGGAGGCGTGATCCAAGGTGTGCCCCATGCCCACAGAAGCACTGAGCCCCCTGGGGATGCGTCTGGGGCTGTGTTTGGATGTACTCTGAATTTCAGAGCAGCAGGATCCGGCTGTGCCCGCTGACCCGCAGCAGAGCTGCACCTTGTGGGTGCTGCTGTGCACCTGGCTGGTGTGGGGCTGGTTCCTGCACAGAATTCCCTGTGCCACATCCCATCCTCCTCCCCCTGTGGCACTGGGGGAGCTGAGCACTCTGGAAGGACCCAGTTACCTAATAGGAAGGGGTGGGGGTGGGCGTGGGTGTGATAAATACACACAGATAATTTTACTTCATGGTAAGTCAATAAATTACTAAAGAGCCTTTGATTGTGCTCTCAGTGGTGCATGTTGATTCAAAAACCTAAGACATTTAGCCTCAATTATGTCTATTTGTGTGTCTTTCCTGCCTGGCTTCTCTGCAGAGCAGGGGAAATAACCCTGCCTTGTCTGCGTTCCCACACCTCTCCCACCTCGGCCGCGCTCCAGATTTCACTCCTGTCCTGATAACCCTTCCAGAGGCGAGTGGGAGAGGACCAGCTCTTGGCACGAACCCTCTCCAGCTCTCCGTGCTTGACCAAAAGCACTTGGAGCAAACTCTCCCTGGATGTGGCCAGCCCCAAGGGTGCCAGCTGAGGCAGTGGCATGGGTTGAGGCCTGCCAGGATTGTGGTTTCCCCCATTCTGGGAGGATGCAAAACCACCCTCGGGAGTGCAAACCACGCGTGTGGGGACCCCCTGGCCCTGAGAGTGGCTCCTTTCAGCATTTCCAGCCCTGGCACCGTGCAGCCTGGCGTGCTGGGAGCGAGCCCCCGTGGGGCAGCCTCGCCGTGATGCTGGGACCACACAGCTCCCTTCAGCCTCTTTAAAGAGAATTCAGCTGTGAAGAGGAGCTGGCACCGGCGCTGCCTGCGCTGGGTGGTTCGGCTGGGGACGTGTCGCCACGCGAGGGAACAGCTCGCTGTCAAAGGAGAGAGGGGCTGAGCCAGGGATCAGCTCTGCTCCGCTCCAGGGCGATGCGTGTGGATTCCTGAGTGCCCCGGGGCACCGCAGGGATGGAGGGACTGGCAGTGTGGATTCCTGAGTGCCCCGGGGCACCGCAGGGATGGAGGGACTGGCAGTGTGGATTCCTGAGTGCCCCAGGGCACCGCAGGGATGGAGGGACTGGCAGTGTGGATTCCTGAGTGCCCCAGGGCACCGCAGGGATGGAGGGACTGGCAGTGTGGATTCCTGAGTGCCCCGGGGCACCGCAGGGATGGAGGGACTGGCAGTGTGGATTCCTGAGTGCCCCGGGGCACCGCAGGGATGGAGGGACTGGCAGTGTGGATTCCTGAGTGCCCCGGGGCACCGCAGGGATGGAGGGACTGGCACTGCTGCTGGTCCCGAGTCGGGAATGCACAGCCAGCCTGCGGGGTGGGAGTTCACGGTCAAAGCCCCTTTGGGACGGATGGCGGGAGCTGTCAGGGCTGTGTGTTGGAAATGAGCTCCTTCCAATGGGAAGACGCTGGTTTCCTTCTGGGAAATCTCAGCAGAGGGTCATTAATCAGCGGGCAGGGCAGCTCTGTCCGTCCTGTGATGGGATGAGGGCTCAGCACTCGGCCATGGAGCATCCACTGAGCACTCCGGGCCGGCTCGGCTGCTCCCTGGGTGTGCAACAGGCACTGGGATGGCTCTGGAAAGCAGAGGGCACCATTCCTGTTCCTGGCCTGCCTACATGTTTGTGCATGCAAATTTGACAGCGGCTTTTCAAGTGCAAATCTCCCGTGGAAACAAAAGGCAGTCCTGAAACTGGAGCGTAGGGGGGCACCGAATTGAGCCGGTCTTGCAACATCTCCCCGGATCCTGCTTCCCGTGCCCTGCGCCGCTGAGGTGCACCCAGCACCTTGTTCTTTGAGCTCTGCCACCTATTTTTAGCTGGCAGGGAGGAAGCACGATTTCCCCGCGGGGACACCTCGCCCTTCTGCTCGGCTGAGCTGACACACGGCCCAGCGTGCCCGGCTGCTCGGGGCTCTGCTTCAGTGGAGCTTGGGGCCTGATGGGATCAGACAGGGAAAGGGAACAGCGCGGGGATGTGGCAGGGACACGCAGTGCTCACGCGAAGGGTCTGGCCCCCCTCCAGTGCCAGCCTGCGGGCAGGGAGGGACGGAGCTGCTGGCTGCAGGTGTTTGCATCCGGAGGTGAAGTGTAATCCCCAAACGTTCCCGAGGTCCAGCCTGGCTTCTTGCAGGTCCCTGCTGCTTTCCCAGGCAGGGTGTGAAGCTCCTGGGAAGGCAGCCCCCATCCATGGGCACGGCTGGACGTGGGCATCAGCTCCGGGGAGCTGGGTCACACCTGGAGCCCCCACCATGCAAACTGTCCCCTCTCCGCACGCCTGGACGCCTCGGGAAGATCCTCATCCGGCGCATCAGTGTGGGACACACATGGGCAGGACAGGAGGAGGGCACAGAGGGTGACACAGGCTGTGGCCGCGTCCCCAGCCGGGAGCGTGTCCCCAGCCTGGGGCTCCGCTCACCGCAGAAGTGAGTCACTCGCCAGGGCTATTTTTACCCCCTGGGGCAGCCTGGCTGGGTCATTCCCGGTTCCTAATTGCTGTGATCAGACCTCCATAAATCTCACCCGAAAGGGGAAGTCTGGGAAATCGAAATCTGCCGCTGCGAGCGAGGCGGGCTGGGCTGGGCTGCGCTGAGCTAGGCTGGGCTTGACTGGGCTGGGCTTGGCTGGGCTGGGCTTGGCTGGGCTGGGCTTGGCTGGGCTGGGCTGGGATGGGCTGGCACAGCTCAGGGGGTGCTGTGGCTGGGGAAGGCTGAGGACAGAGAGCCCCGACCTGTGACCTGCTGCCCTTCACACCTCGCATTGCAGAGCTCCCCACAGGGATGTTTTGGCTGACATTTAACCACCGGAACAGACTTCTTCCACCTCCTCTGCTGTTCCCAGCCTCTCCCTGCTTCCATTAGCGCTCCCAAACTCCAAGCTGAGCCGAGCCAAGCTGAGCCAAGCCAGTGCAGGGCAGCAGTGCTGGATGGGAAAAGCCAACCCCTGCTCTCTTGCCCAAAAGTCACACCACGCCCAAGCGTCTGAAAAAGCTTCACTGAACAGTTTGTTGGCTATTTTTGGCAGTGCCTCTGCCCTTCCTGGCCGGGGCTGAGACCAGAAAGAGCAACACCACGATGGAGAGGATGAGATGACCACATCCAGGGCATGGGCAGAGGAGAAGGGCTGGGAGATGCTGCTAGCAGGGTGCTGGAGGTGTTTGCACCACGGGGCCTTCCTGCTCCGGATTTTCTGGGTTGGGTGATGGTTGGAACCCACAGGAGGGTCCTGCTGGGGTTTGGCAGTGGGCTGTGGGCTGAAAAGCAGCCAGCAGCAGAGATAAGCAGAGCACAGAAACATTGCCATCTGCTGACACGTCCGGCCGTGCCGCTGGTCACCCAGAGCAGGATGCAGGAAGCATCATCAGCTCTGCAGGATGTGGGCTGAGCCCTCCCCGGGCTGATGTCCCCATCTGGCAGCAGGGCAGGAGCTCGGCAGGATGGCCTGCCAGGCCCAGCTGTGGCAGGAGCAGGTGTGTGGCACAGCAGCTCGAGGCCGTGGGGATGGAGGCCGAGCTGGGGGTGCTGTCCCTGCTGACCATCCAGGAGGTGCTGGAGGTCTCTCTGCTCATCCCCAAAGAGTGAATGAACCTTCACCCTGCTGTGAGGAGCCACTTCAAAGTGTGGGGCAGCACCCAGCACGGCAGCCTGGTGCAGACAGAGAGGGCAAGTCTGGGTAATTGCAGCCTCTGATGCAAGCGCTGCAGAGGATTTGGGAAAACCAGCACTTGGCTGCAAAAAGGAGTTTTGATTCCCCTCAGCCTGTTCCCCCCTGAGCTTCCCCCCGTGCCCTCCAGCTACAGAGCTGGGAGATGCGTGTCTTGGACTGGATTTGCTTTGTTTCAAGTTCCCTGGGAATCTGGCACTGGTGTTTCCCAGAGGAAGGGTGCCTCCAGCTTCCCAAGCACTGGGGCTGTGCCACGGTGGGCAGAGAGCTGGGAGCTCCCCCCTGCTCTGGCCTGGGTCTGCAAACACCATCCCCAAGAGCTGAGATGCCAAGCCACAGTCCCACGGGGCCCAGCCATCACCCCTGCACCCACAGATTTATCCTTGCAGTGCTCTGGGATCTGCACACCCAGCACTGGCAGCAGCAGGGGAAGCTGATGGCCGGGGGGATTTGCTTCCCCCATCCCAAGGGATGCAAACACCCAGCACAGGCAGGAGGGGGGGAGGCTGCTGCAGCTCCCAGTTCTTGCAGAAGGAGACACAGACACAGGCAGATGAGCAGGGACACGTCTGGCCAGCCCGTGGGACACAGCTGGACCCAGCCTTGGTGAGGGGACAGTGTCAGATGAGCTCCCAGTGGCTCGTCCCCCCCAGGCTCTGGCCCAGGGGCCAAGAGATGAATTCTGGTGCAGCAGGGCCAGAGCAGCTGCTCTGAGCTCGGAGCAGCCTTGGCTGGGTGGAGCATCCCAGGGCCATGGCCTGGCCTCTCCTCTGGCCAAGCTCATTTCCCTTTCTCAGCCTGGCAGCAGTGTTTCACTCTTGTGTCAACATTTGGAAGAAAAGGGGGGGAAATAATCATTTCTGTCAAACCCTGAGAATGTGGGTGCCCCGAAAACAAACAGAAGCTCTGTTTCTTCAGTGAAAGGCTGTTGCAAATCTGGTTGGCTGCCAAAAAGTGATAAAAATGATTGCTGTTCCGGCACTAGAGAAGAGTTTTGTTGGAAATGTCACCCCCCACGCATCTTCCCCCCAAATCTCAGTTTTATGAAAACACCATTTTTTATCAGTAGCCCGGCAGGCAGATGCTTGGCCTGGGTCCCCACTGGAGGCCAGATGCACCCAAATTGCCATTCCTGCTTTATGTCATTTGTTGATTGGTAGCTGTCAGTCACCACCCAGTCACCTCTGCCCTCCAGGGGTTAATCATGCTCTGGAGAGCAGATTTCCTCCCGTCCTGGTGCTGTTAGGGCAGGTATTCCCCAGGTAAGGATCCCCATTCCCAGGTGCCACCTGGCAGTGTCCAGCATGGGGAATGTGGGATGGGCAAAGGGGCAGTGCCGAGGGAATGTGCCACAGCAATCGTGGCTTTGCCAGGATGAGCCACGGCTGGGAAAAAGCCACTGTCCCTGGCCAGTGCAGCAGCTGCCTGGCACAATCCCTGGCTGGAGTGTGCAGGGGCAGGATGCCCCCTGTCCCCACTCCTGCTTTTCAAAGGGCACAGGGAAAAACGGTTGTGTCATCAGAGCTGTGAGCTGGACCTGTCAGGGCTGGTCCCTTGTTTATTTAGGAGCTGTGGCAGCTTTCCAGCCAGTTGTTTTCCTGGCATAATATTAAACTCCCCAACCTTTTGTTCCAAGGTGCTGGCACCTCAGCCCCAGCCCCATTTCAGCTGGGGCAGCACTGAGCCCTCTTCAGGGAGCAGGGCAGGGACAGGGACAATGAGGGCAGCTCTCAGTGTCCCCTCTGCTTGTCCTGGCACAGCTGGTTGGGACCTTCCAGGTGTGCCCATGCCAGGTGCTGCCTGATGGGTGCCCCCAGCCTGGGCCAGTGCAGCAGTGACGGGGACAGGGGGGACATTCCAAGCCCTCCAGCCCCGACAGCATCACTGACACAGGGATGTGGACGGGCTGATAGAATCCCGCTCACGCAGATCAGCTCCCTGAAAATCACCAGTTTAAAGGCTGGATATAAACACTCCCCGTGCTCCAGCCCCACTGCAGGAATTTGCAGGATCATAATCCTCATAGAAATGTTTTGGACCTGCAAGGAAACGGCCCCAAGGGCTGGAGAGGGACCAGAGCAGGGTTAAAGCATGGCCACGCAGGTGTTTTAGGGCAGTGTGAGGGACTGGGCTTTGAACCCCCCCAATCCAGCCTCCTCTCCACACCTGCACAGAGGAGCCGGGATTCCTTAAGGGAAAAGAGGAGCGAGCAAGGGCTGAGTGGCTGGGCTGAGCTCATGGCCACGGAGCAGCACATCCCAGCGCCTGCGGGAGCCCTGCTCCGCCTGCTGCGGGACGTGCCCGGGCACGGCCGCTCCCCTGGCCGCCGCTGCGCTCCACGAGGATCCCACGGTGCGGAGCCTCCTCTCCTCCTCCGCGGGGAGCGGCCGGGGGAGCCGGCAGGTGGAGCGCCCGGGGCCACAATTCCGGATCAAAAAACCCCAAACCGCACGCGTCCCGGCTCCGATAAGGAGGCGAGAGCAAACCCCCGGGTGCCGTCGGAAACGCGGCGAATTACCGGCAGCGCCCCGGGCAAAAAAAAAAAAAAAAAAAAAAAAAAAAAAAGCCCGTGCCCCGGCTTCCAAGGTGCGTGGTGGTTGTTTCTGCACACTCAGACATAAATTAATTGATAGAACACCCGGGTGCCCAGGTAGATTTGTGTCCCTCTTTTTTGGAGCGTCCGCAGGTGGTGCGGGAGGATGGCCGGGGGCGCTGCTGGGTGGGGAGTGCCTTTGCAAAGGCTCTGGACATTCGTTTCGAAGCAGGTTGTGTCTTTTTAGTTCAATGCCGTGGCTAAGGCTCATCTTTATTCAGGAAAAAGCTCCCTTTTAGCAAGTGCAGCCTCACCTCGGGGAGGCAGGTAGGTCTGGGAAGGAGCAGACTCCCTCCTCCAGCTTCACCCGCTCCTGACCCGCGTCCCAGTGGAAGCACTGATAAGATGCTGCAGGAGGGTCAGGAGTGTTGATCCTTTCAACATCTCCCCCTTCCTGAATTTCATGTGCTGATGATCAGGCAGGTAACAGAGAGCAGGAGCGTGGCTGATTTTGGAGGGCCTGGGAGCTGATCAAATGGGATTGCTGGCAGCACGGCCCATCTCCTGCTATTTCACACCAGCCCTGCCTGCCCCACAGCAAGCTCCTGCACAAGGCAGGACTCCCAGCGGCATCCCAGAGCAGCTCCCTGAGCTGGATCCACGGTGGGAACCTGAGAGCAGGGAGCCAGGGTGAGCCGAGCTCCTTTGGCCTTCATTCTAATGATAATCAGGCTGAATTCCTCTGCTGACCCCAAGGGATGCAGGCAGGGAGCTTTCCCAGAGAGCTGAGCTTGCTTTCTGTGGTGTCACCTCTCCAGTGTGATCCAGATGGGCACAGGGCTCTCCTGGGGACGTGTCCTGAAGCTGCTGCCCACATCAGACCCCTGCACGGAGGGAGCATCCCTGGAGCACACGGTGTCTGCAGCAGGAGATGGTTTATGCCCAGACATGTCCCACAGCCTGCCAGGAGAGAGCTAGGAGAGAGTGCTCCCTGCACTGCTTTCCTTCTTCCCAGTGCTATGAAGAGAGCACTGGTGGCAGGAGAGGGAGGCCATGTCCTGGGACATCTTGAGAAGGGTCTGGTCCTTCCCAGCCAGCCAGGAGAATTCACTGCCCCAGCCAGTGCTGGAGCTGCTGTAAATGCAAACAGCCAAAACAAGGGGAGGAGTGAGGCCCTCTGATCCCCACAGCTTTGGGAGCTGAAGGAAGAGGGCTTTTCACCGCCTGCTTGAGAAGCAACAAGTTTTATCTGCTGCTTCTTTAGCCAGAGCCCTCTCCTACGGCCAGTCCCTGCAGCCAGCTGCACCATGGGCAGGGAGGTGGCAACTCCTGGGAATCCCAGTCCTTGGAGATGGATGGACACCCATGACAGACACCCAGGGAGTCCCAGTCCTTGGAGATGCATGGACAGGCACCCAGGGAATCCCTGTGCTTGGAGATGGATGGACAGCCAAGACAGGGACACAGGGAATCCTTGTCCTTGGAGATGGATGGACACCCATGACAGACACCCAGGGAATCCCTGTGCTTGGAGATGGTTGGACAGGCACCCAGGGAGTCCCTGTGCTTGGAGATGGTTGGACAGGCACCCAGGGAGTCCCTGTGCTTGGAGATGGTTGGACAGGCACCCAGGGAGTCCCTGTGCTTGGAGATGCATGGACTCCCATGACAGGCACCCAGGGAGTCCCAGTCCTTGGAGATGCATGGACTCCCATGACAGGCACTTGTGCTTTCAGTGTTTTGCTTGATTTCCTTTCAAACTCACTGGTTTTGAGGGTCCATCCTAACCAGCCTGGTGTGAAGTGGGCACCGGGACAGGGCTGCTGTGCAGGGCCTCAGAGGGTGCCTGCACCCCGCTGTGGGTGCCCGGGTGAGGAGCTGGGCTGCAGCCCAGGCCTTGGCGTGTCCCTGGGTGCCCGTGGGCAGCACAGTGCCCAACACGTGCGTGCAAGCCCGAGCCCAGGAACCTGCCACGTGGAGGGGATGGAGGAACCCAAAAATCCCGACTTCACCGTAAAAATATCAATCATCTCCAAACATCCGTGCGATGCTGATCCTTCCCTCCCTGCCTGGTATTTTCTCACGCTCTGGAGCTGGCAGCAGCCACTGGGAAGCAGTGTTGGAACTTGTCCTGCCGTCCCATCAAGGCCGTTTATCTGCAGCATCGAGCCCTAGAGCTGGAAGAGCTGCAAGTAGGGGCAAGGCACGCTCCTGCTTGCTGCTTTCCATTGCGTCACTTGGACACGGCTGAGCCAGCGCCCCGGGGCCAGATCCCACACACACCACCCTGCCTGCTCCTGCAGAGCACATCCTGAGTGATGGGCAGGAGTCAGGGACCCTGGTGGCACCCCTGAGCGTCAGCGGGATCCCTGCCCTGCAAGGAACAGCGCTGTGCCTCCCACGGCTCACCCCAAAGTCATTGTCTCACCAGCTGCACGCTCAGGGTGGCCCCAGATGTGACCCTGGATGTGTGACAGGGATGGGGACACTGGTTGGGAGCCACCTTTGGAGCAGAGCGTGGCTCAGGTCTGGCTGGATGCTCTGCTGGGATGGTGGGGACCGGAGGGAATGGTGGCCAGGATGCTGGGTAGGGGACGAGGAGGCACCTGCCTCAGTGTGGGATCCTGCTCGGAGCCAGCCCAGGTAATTAAAGCAATTACAATTACGAGGCAGGCTGCTCCTTGCCCCTCCCTTGATGGCTCTTCCATGAACCAATGGGTTTGAAAACCCAGCCGCCCTTCTCCACACCCCCCAGCCCCGGGTACCCGTGGCTTCCAACACAAACCCCTGAGATCCTCCTCGGAGCTCTGCCAAGTGCTGTGCACCAGCAGCTGTCCCCTGCCAGGGCCACGTGGCACCAGCATTTTGGGGATGGCAGCATGATGGTCAGTGTCACCAGGGCCACGTGGCACCAGCATTTTGGGGATGGCAGCATGGTGGTCAGTGTCACCAGGGCCACAAGACCTAAGAATCTGACCTTGCCCACCTCTGGTTATGCCCAAGCCAAGGAGATGTCCCATCCCTCAGTTTCCAAGGAAGTTTGTGACTCCACCCTGGGAGCTTCAGGCCAGATGGATCCCCCTTTTCACAGAGAACCTGGCCCTGAGCATGGCCACAACATTCCTTTATCAGCAGGGAGAAAAAAGATCTCAGCAAAGCTTTGTGTCACACTGCAGCAATTCCTGACAGAGCTGCAGAGCCGCGGGCACCGTGGCGGGATGGCAGAGCTGCCCCGAGCCCGTGGGACAGCAGTGCCATGCTGCAGAGGGGCTGGCATGGCTGGGGCTGGGGCTCAGAGGGGCTCAGGGCATCGGGCAGCTCCAGGAGCAGCCCAGCCCAGGCAGGAAACCCGCCTGGTTTCCTCTGCGCTCGCGGCTCGGACGGTTTCTCGTGCGTGGGTGCTCTGCTGTCTAACAAGGCTGAGCTCCCCACGCGGTGTCTCTGAGGTGACACCAGCAGTGACACCCAGGGTGCCTCTCTGACCTCGTCTTCCACCTCCTACGTGCGCGAAGCTGGCAGCAAACAGCCCTGAGACTGGCACTGCGGGGTCAGAGCAGCCTGGATTTGGCCCCTGCACAGACAGAGCAGTTTGGGCGTGGGGAGGGGGTGGTTGGAGGGGACCCTGAGGGCAGGAGGAAGCTACTTGGGCTTCTGCAGAACCCACACGGCCAGAGGAAGCTTCTCCTCACAAAGCCAAACATTAAAATGTGTTATTTTATTAATGAAAAACTTGGTACCCCCCTTCAGGGAGTGGTGCAGGGTGAGGAGCTGCAGTAAAATGAGAAGCCCCAGCTGGCTGGCACTGAAAGCGTTAAAAGCAAACACTCAGAATATTTGTCTTTGGCCAGGCCTGGGACTTGTTTTTTCTGACAGAAAAAAAAGATAGTTTTATTTCAAAATTGCCAGAACTCTCTTGCTCCCCCGGGTTTGGCTATCCCAGCGGGTTCGCTCTGGGGCAGGTTTTCCCAGCCTTGGAAAAAAAACTGAGGCTTTAAAAACAAAACCCTCTAAGCAGTGAAAAAAAAAATTAAATAAAATTAAAAAAAAATAGGCAAAGCTGCAAATGCTTGTTGATTCCATTGATTCCCCAGTTCGGTCATTTCCCAGCTCTCCCCGGTGGAAGTGAGTGAGATTCCAGCAGAGCTGGCTCAGGGCTGCCCCATCCCAACATCCTCACACCGTGTCAGCCACCTCAGCCTTGGATATGGGGAGTTTGATGGGCAGGAAGAAGGAAAAAAAATATAAAACAAACCGAGCCGAACCGGGCTGTTTTGATGGCAAGAACCCAAATGTCCCTCTGCACCCTGACCTTCATTGTGTGGGGAAGGAGGGAGCGACTGGGAAAACGTGATAAGGATTGCCCGGGGGTGACAGGAGCCACACGTGCCAGCACATGCAGTGAGTCTGTCCCTGCTCAGCAGCAGGGGAACGTGGAGTTCTGGTGGTCTGGGATGGCACAGGGGCTGGAGGAGAGGGGCTCTGGCTCGCCAGGAGCCAGAAGGAATCACGGTGCCTCATTCCAGAGGGAATCACGGTGCCCAAGGGAAACGGGAGGGTCAGCACTGGCAGAAATGAGGGGGAAGAGGCTGCTCTGGGCAGCTGCTCAGGGAAAGTCTGCAGGGGCTCTTCTCTGTCCCCAAACTGGGGCTGCAAGGTGGGAAATCCCTCCCTGGGGGCTTCCCTCACCTGGGATCCTGCCTCACCCCTCACCCGCAAGAGGCAGCGCTGCTTTGGGGGGGCAGGGAGTGGGGGGACGGGAGTCCTTGTCCCCCCAGGGCTGGGGGATGATGTGCAGTGCCACCCCTGCTCCAGGAGCAATTAGGGCCAACCTTTAACCGTGTTCATTTGATGGGGCTGAAGGAACTGTTTACATTCACCTTCCCCTGTGTTTGGTTTGTGATAGCAGCAGAGCAGGAGGCCATGCTGCGGGTGTCCCGTTCTCAGCAGATTTAGGGGGGTTTCCTATGGGAAAAGCAGTGATACAGCCCTGGCAGGCACCCATCCAGCTCCTTCCCCGGATTTTTTTTAAATTTATGTTCAGCTTTTACCTCATCTCAAATAAAAAAGAGTGATTTAAAACCCGTTGCAATAAAACAATTCAAACAGAAGCCGGTCTGCAGAGCTGTTTAATGGGGAGGAAGGTTCTCCTTATTTGCTTAATTACAGGTTTTTGTTTGTCGAGTACTTGTGGGTGAATTGTTTGCAAATAACAGCTGAGTTTATTCATGCTCAGAGTCCTGAGCCCTGAGATTAGAGCTGGGAGACAGGAGCTGGAGGGTGCTCAGGGCTGTGGGTGACCCCTGGGAAGTCCCAGGAGGGGCTTGAGGGACCTGGGACGGCGTGCTAGATCC
The DNA here is from genome assembly GCF_015832195.1 of Motacilla alba alba. NCBI lineage: Eukaryota > Metazoa > Chordata > Aves > Passeriformes > Motacillidae > Motacilla > Motacilla alba. The sequence goes on along the minus strand of NC_052032.1, from coordinate 8,567,580 downwards.
TCAGAGGAGCTGTGCTGCTGCTCTGTTGGAGCTGCCTGCCTCACACAATATGGTTTTAATCACGTGCAGTTTATTCTTTTATAAATTACAGATAAGGATTAACTGCTTTATGGAGTCCCTGTAAAACACAGTCCATTAATGGGAGTGAGCCGAGGTTGCCTGGGCTTTGGAAGCCTGGATTCGGCCTGTCAGGCCAGGCCATGGACTGCCAGGTGTTTCCTGACCTCCTCCAGCGTGTCTGCAGGAGATAACACCTCTCCTGAGGGCTGCTTCCCCGGTTTATGGTGCAGATAAGGGAGTTTTGGGGTGTTGGAAGGAGAAGTGGCTGCCAGGCGATGCCGTGCTGAGGGCAGGTGGTTCAGGCTTGGGATGGACACGGGATCTGTGTGAGCACAGCTGCTCTCAGCCCATTTTGGGGCCATCCTGCTGCTGTGATGTCCCAGCCCTGGAGCTTGGGGATCTGCTGAGAGCCTCCAGACTGATGGAAACGGCAGCTGCCCTGAGCGCAGGGAACAGGGAAGTGACACCAGGCAGGGAGATGTGGCTGTTTTTTCCCCAGCCAGGAAAAACAAAGAGCAGGACACAAACACATCCCTGCACCCAGCCACCTGCCCCTCCACGGGCTGCGCACAGCAGAGCCCAGAAACTGCTCCCAGAGTGAAGAAATCCCAAAGTCTGCGGCCTGCACAGCAGGGAAGAGGCACAAAAAACGGTGAAACAGCGACGGAGGCTGCAGGAACCATCCCAGAGGAGGGCAGCAGCCGCTCCTCTCTGCCGGTGAGCAGAGGGGCAGGAGGCTGCAGGTGCTGCAGGGTGACTCAGGGGTGACTCAGGGCACAGTCACGCCGCTCCCGGGGCTGCGCTTCGCCCCAGCCTGCGCTCCCCGTGGCGCTGGGGGTGATGCGGAGCCGGCACGGAGCCACGGCGGTGCCGAGCCACGATCCCGAGTGTGGGAAAAGCGCAATCGCTGCGAACGATCGCAGGCAGAGCCGGCAGCAGCACGCAGCGAGCCAGCCAGGAATTTGGAGACACATTCCAGCGGGAATGACAGAGGAGGGGCTGGGAGCTGGGCCGGCAGCGCAAAAGAAAAAAAAACATGCTCTGATTTGTTTTGGTTTTTTCTCCCTCTCTGCAGAGCTGTCCCGCCCCGCCTGGCTTTCGAGTAAAGCGCTGGGTGCTGCAGGAGGGAGCCCTGGGTGGGCACCGGGGACAGGGACAGCCCTGCTGTCCCCTCTCAACCTCAGCCGTGCTCCCCGAGACCGGCAGCAGGGACACGGGGCTCCACAGGGCCCTTCTGCCCCCTGGCAATCAATGGAGTGTGCCAGGAGCCACCCCTGCGGCTCAGCACCCATCTGCTGGCTGGCACTGCCAAGGCAAGCTGCTTCCCATTCCCTGACTCAGTTTCCCCAGAAATGACAGCACATCTCTGCACCTTAGCGACCGGCAGGGCTTCGTCTTGGAGGGGACCAGCGTGGGGACAGGGACATGTTCCGTGCGTGCCTCACATCCAGGAGTGGTGGCATTCGGGAGCCGTGGTGGCCAGCAGGCTGGTGTCGCTGGTCAGCAGGGCATGGCCCCGAGGGGCTGCAGCACAGCCTTCAGCTCCATCGCTCCCTCTCCTCCCAGCAGCTCCTCCCGGCTCTTCCTCACCCGCTTTGTGTCTTTGCATTGCACAGTAAAGGAAAAGCAAATGGAGCGGGGCAGGGGGTGCTGGCAGCGCCAGGGGCACAGGGTGACAGGGAGCACAGCCCCCTGTGTGGCACAGGGCACAGGAGTCTGGAATCTGCTCAGCCTGCGAGATAGGAGCCTAGCAAGGATGGTTTTCTCTCACCCACTGCCCTGCAGGAACACAATCAAGGCTGTGGCTATCCCAGAGAGCCCTGGCGGTCACCAACGGTGCCACTGGTGTCCCCTCACCCTGCCGGGAAGGGGAGGTGTGAGGCAGACCCGGAGGGCCGAGAGGGGGCAGGAATTGGGATTTCAACAGATTCACGGCCACCTCCACACCCTCGGTGCCCATCTCCACCCCGCCCCAGCAGCATCAGCCTCCTCCCTGCAGGGGCAGGCCGTGGGCAGAGGCTGCTCCGGGCACAGGAGGGATAATGGGCAGGGTGTGCGCCTGCCCTGGGCATTGCTGCACTCCTTGCTGCAGGCAGAGCAGCCTCCGGGAGCTAAAAGCACTCAATTGTTGGCTGCTGCTTTTCTTTGAAGCCCTCGTTCATCCTCCAAGGTCTGTATTGATTGGGGACTCCAGGAAAGCATCTGCCCTTCTCTGCCTTCATCAATGACTTTCCCACATTAATCCACCTCTTCCCTTGATAACCACACTAATTACTCTCAGCTAAGCTGGCTCTGGCAGGGCGCTGGAGGCTGCGAGGAGGAACCTGCTCCAGCCTGGCTGTGCCTCAGAGCTGCGGCTCTGTGCAGAGCCGGGGCTGGGGGGAACTGGTCATACTGGGAGCGTGAGCACCAGGCAGCACACGAGCTGGGGGACGTGTGCTGCTGGGAGAGGTGTCTGTCCATTCCCGAGGCTTTTGTACCCGTGTCCTAGGGTGACGTTGTGACTCTTGTGTCCCCATTGGTGTGTTCTGTTTGTGCTGGATATTTTGTTCTGTGCCTTCAAGACTGGGTCTGAAGAGCGAATGTTTTGTTCTGGTTTTGTTATCAGCCTGCTCCCCACGGCTGGTGGGACACAGAGAAGGGGCAGTACATAGCGTGGCTTTTGCTTTTTGCCTGGCTTTTTGCTTTGCTCTTGCTCCTGCTCCTGCTTTGCTCCTGCTTTTTGCTTCTGCTCATTAGTTAGCTTAGCTAAGCAGTCCGAATTCTTTTTCCCCTGGACTGTTTTTCCTTTCCTTTTTTGGAACTACTTGAACCTGCTGGGACCAGGAAACACCGAGAGTTTGCACCTGGTGGCCCAGCGAGGCCTCCTCTGGGCAGCAGCCATCCCCAGCGCCCGAGGGACCGGCAACAGAGCGACCACTCCCAGGAGCGACTTTCTGAGTTTGTCATCCTTTTCAGAGCGGTGAAAGAGTGTTGTCACCCGGTATTGTTCATTTTTGGGTGCCGTGCCTGTTAAACAAACAGGTTCTTTCCACTTCTCTCCGAGGAATCCTTCCCCAAACAGTTGTGGGGAGGGACTGTGTGGGTTTGCTTTCTAGAGGGGCCCCCCTTCTGGAGGTTTTCTCCCAAATTTGCCATAAACCAGGACAAGCTGCCAGAGAATCCCTGAGGGTTTTGCGGGGATGATGATGCCAGTGGGATGCACGCCCTCCCTCCCTGCCTGCATCTGCCAGGCTGGGGCTCCGGGGGCTTTCTCTCTTGTGCTGCAGGGTTTTAGAGCCCCACGGGAGGCTCACACCCTCAGCCAGGGCTGGTCTAGGCATTGATCTCATCTGGGCACTGGGGCTCTAGGTGGGTTTGGTGGCCCTGGCAGGGGTTGGTGGCCCCCAGGAGTGTTTGGTGGCCTGAGCAGGGTTTGGTGGCCCTGGCAGGGTTTGGTGGCCCCCAGGAGGGTTTAGTGACCTGGGCAGGGTTTGGTGGCCCTGGCAGGGTTTGGTGGCCCCCAGGAGGGTTTAGTGGCCCCTAGACCACAAGATGAGATCTTTTCCATGTCTCCATCTGGGTTTCCTCGAGGGGGAAGAGAGGGACAGAGTTCTTTGACCTCAGCCACAGTCAGGCTGAGCTGTGGCTCAGGAGCGGCCCCGTGGGAAGGAGCTGGATACAGGGGATCCCAAATCCAGTGGAGAAATGATTCCTGATATCCAACCTAAACCTCCTCTGGTGCAACTTGAGGTCCTCCCAGCAGGAATGGTGCTGTAAGGGGAAGCTGCAGTGAGCGGAGAGAGAAAACCCTCCTGCATGGCCGTGGTGGCTTCCGCTGGTGCCTGTGGGGACACGGGTGGCAGGGGGACATGGGGGGCTCTGCTGGGCCCCCATGGGGGGACAGGACACCCCGGGCTGGCCCCCAGCGTGTCCCTGCAGCCATTCCTGAGGTGGAGCCGCCATCTAGTGACACACGGATGGGCCTCCCCAGCAGGTCCCCAGGGCAGTGGTGGCCCTGGCCCCGTGTCCCTGTCCCCACCATGCCCAGCTCCTCAGGGCTGGGGGGACAAAGCCAGAGCCAGGTGAAGAAGCAGGATTGGGGCTCCTTCTCCTCACTCTTTTGGGGTGAGGCAGTGCATAAGCCCTGAAGTGCAAAACAGAGTTGGGTTATTAATTTATTTAATACCGGAACCATTAAGGTTGGAAAGCCCTGAAGGACCATGGGTACCCAACACCAACCTGTTCACCATGTCCCCAACATCCCACACACCTCTAGGACCCTTCCCAAGCAGCCTGCTCCCACCTGGACACCACCCTGAGTGCAGCAGGGAGACCCCAACCCTTTGGATGCCCACCATGTGAGGCTCACCCCTGTCCCGTGAGCCACTGGCAGTGACAACCAAACCTTGCCTGTCCCCTCCCATGGCAGTGTGAAGCCTCCCCACCTCAAGCTGCTCCTTCAGCACATTCAGGCCCATCATCACGTCTTTAAACCCCCCACACCGTCCTCCTTCTGCCTCAAAACCCAAACAAAGGCAGTGGCCGTCCTGTCTCTTGTCCTTCTCCCATTTTCCTCCCGCTGGCTGCCGAGAAAAGGGATTCAGCCGTGCCCACTGCTTGTGAAAAGCCCCCGCCTGCCTTGTGTTTTATGAAGGAAAATCTCCTCGGGAGAGCAGCCAAACGTTCCCAGCCTCCTGCTGGGTGTTTCAGACGGGAGTGCTGAGGATGGAGGGTGTGGGGGGAGCACGGGGGGACAGGGACGGGCTCTGCACAGCCACCCCCAGGCTGCAGAGGGACGCCAGGCCAGGGGGGCACTGAGGGCTTGGGTGGCCGGAGATGGCTCTGTCTCGGCTGCCTCAGGGGAGGGAGTTTGGCTGTGGGCTGGGGCGGCTGAGATCCCAGCACATCCCTGGGGACAGGATGTGGGAAGATGGGGCTGTGTGCGCTGTGCCCTGGGCACGGGCTGGGTGCTGGGCGCCACCCCTGTCCTCTCTGCAGTTCCTCCATTATCCCCATCCTTTTCATCTCCTTCTCCTTTCTCTTTCCTCCCGCTCTTCTTCCCACACTCCCCCTCTCGGCCCCTCTCCTGGACCACACATCCCCACGCACTGCAGACCTCTCAGACCCAGCAGCTCTTTCAAAAGCATCCAAGAGGCCCCGGGGGCTCCAGCCCACCAAATCAAACTCAAATTTGCAGCTTATATGCAAACACGATGTGTGTGGAGGCCGGGGCTCCGCTGGCACACACAGGGAGTAAACAGAAACACATGGCTGAGCCTGGAGCAGCAGCTTGGGCTCTGCTTTGGGGAGGGATTTCAAGCAGATCTGGGGAGGGATTTTAAGCAGCAGCACCTAAAGGGGGTGAGTCACGTCCCAGCGCAGCTCCAGGGGCACTGCCAGGCCAGTTCCCACGCCCGTGTCCGTGGCAAGGCTGCTCTTGAGGGCTCAGAGAGAGAACTGGGGGGGAACCAGAGGTTTCTGCTCTGTGGCTGAACCGAAAACCACAAGGGCAAAGTCAGACAGGCTCGGACCCAAAGGGAGAACCTCTGCCGTGTTTCCTTTTCTGGTTCATTGTGCAAATGCTGTGCTCCACACGAAATTAAAACCTTCCTTTCTTTCTTGGGGGCCGTTCAATATCCTTTAAAGGCTTTTTCTCTTTCTTTAGAGGCTGGGAGCAATTTCTCGGGGAAAATGCTGCTCACCAGAAGCACGTTTCATATCTGACAACGATGAGACAAAAAACATTTAGCAGCTCAAGAATTAAACTTGTTGCTGGCAAGCCTTGGTGCAAAGTATTTCAATGTTTTTATTGCATCCATCCTTCCTCCTCTTTCCCTGTGAAGCTGCTGCCTCAATCTGAGCCACGCCAGCAGATAGCTTCACACGTTTTCCAACTTTGAAGCTCTTATTTGTGAAACCAAAGAAACCTCTGCTCTTGCACAGCTCAGCTCCTGCTAGCGTGGCTCTCCCACTCCACCTTCCTGTCGCCTGCAGCTGCTGCTACTCCTTGCTTTGCATCTTTTCTCATCTAAAGCTTTCCTGAAATTTGTTTTTGAGGCTTAAAAAAATATAAATAATAATTTTTAAAAAGCCTCTGCTCCTCCAGTGCTGCAGATGTTGTGGTGTGTCCCCGAGCTGGGGACATTCTCTGGAGAGCCTGTGCTATCCAGCAGAGGGATACACGGATTGTTTTGAACGAAGAGCACTCCCCCTTTCCAGAATTGCCACCTCTCTAAAGCAGATAGGGGTGACAGAGGGAGGGAAAGCCTCCCAGCAGCAGCAGCTGTCCCTTTCCTCCCTGCTGCCTCTCCCTTTGGACAGCAGTGCCCTGCGAGGTGCAGCCTCCAGCCCCAGCGATCCCTCTCCTTGGGCTTTCCCAGCTGGAAAACCCTGGTGATCCCTCGGGGGAAGGCACCGGGGGCTGGGGATGGGAGATCCCCACCAGGGAGAGCGTGGATGCCTTTCTGAGTGCGGGAGCAGCCACAGTGGGGTGTGCTTCCCCTTCCTAAGCGAGGACAGGCAGCTCCTGCTCCTCCCAAGGAACCACTCGGGTGTTTCTGCCCTTCCCGACTCTTGCCTTTGCTTCCTCCTCTTCCTCCTCCTCGCCTCATGGTCTATATTTCGTCCCAAACCCTTTTGCACAACTCCCGAGGAGTGCCAGGCTCAGGGCTGGGTTGTCTTTGGGGCAGGGAATGAATAACCAATAATTATAATTGCCCCTGCCACGCTGGGGGCTTCCTCGCAGCTCTGCCTCCGAATGGGATTTAGCCGGAGCAGGGGATGAGGAAGATGCGAGGAAAAGCTCCCAGGGACACCAGAGGGGGGCAGAAGGAGGCAGAGGGAGCGAGCATCGCTGCTGTGCTCAGCCCGTGTGTCCCAGCTGTGTGTCTGTGTTGGTATGATATTTTATGAATCCTTTTGCCGGGATTTTCTTCTCCTAAGAAGCTGAGGAGCCTCAGGAAAGAAATGTAAACAAATCACTCTCTGCTGCTGTGGAGTGCAGCCGGTGCAGCTCTGATTAGTCCATGTGAGGTGTTTCTGCTCAATAACCAATCAAGGATGCAACTCAGTCAGACTCTGGTCAGTCACAGCCTTTGTGATTCATTCCTTTCTATTCCTGTCCAGCCTTCTGCTGAATCCTTTCTCTCCATTCTTTTAGTATAGTTTAATATAATATACCTCATAATATAATAAATCAGCCTTCTGAAACACGGAGTCAAGGTTCTCATCTCCTCCCTTACCCTGGGACCCCTGCAAACCTCACAACAGCCGATGTCCCAGCTGTGTGTCTGAGCTCCTGCCCAGCCTGCGGGTGCCTCTGCTGCCACATCCTCACTGCCCGAGGCTCTGCCCGCCCCTCCTGCCAGGGATGCCTTTGGGGAAGGGTTCCAGCACAGAGGGAAAGGAGATAAGGGATGGCTCCCTTTCCCTGCACATCAAAGCCCCGGGTTTATCGCCTGCTGCAGGGCTCCTTTCAGCCAGGCTGGGAGGGGACGGGGTCAGCTGTGCCTCACTCGGTGACTTGGCCAAAATCTGGGCACTGAGCAGCCCTGCCAAAATTTCTGTGCCCCTCAGGTCTCCCTGAGGCTGGCCTGGGAGCTGCCGCTGAGGCGAGGGGGAAGGGACAGCAGGGAGTGTGGCTCCAGGTGAGCTGGAAGCGGGAAGGGAAGCTCTTTCCTCCCCATTCTGAGATGGGATCGTGGGAAGACCCGGAGGCCCCCCGGCTGTGGCAGCAGGGAGATGGATGGGCTCGGGGTGAGGGGAGCAGCAGGGGGGAGCTCAGCCCATTTAGGAGAGGACGAAACACAGCAGGAGGTTCAAAAGTCAACATCTTTCCCTTTCCCAGCTCCTCCAGGTCATGGGGAGCTGCCCAAGGTTATCACCTGGGGAAGGCAGAGAGAGGCTGGGGTGCCAGGACAGGGGGCTCAGGGACACTCAGGCACAGCCACCCGGAGCCCAGGGGGCTGTGGGGACAGCTACCATGACAGACACCTCATCCCAGCCTGGGAAAGGGCACGCACACCCCCGCGGGCACAGAGACACCGAGGGGGGACAAAGCTGCCAGCTGGAGGGGGCAGGACAGCAGAGAACACTCGGGGGGCTCAGGCTGGGGACCTGCACCCGTGGAGGCACAGCTTGTGCCCTGAGCCCTCTGTGTCCTGGCCGAGCTCTGGGGCAGCTCTGCAGCTCTGCTGGGTGTGAGATGGGGCCCAGACCCTGCTGCAGTTGCTGTGGTTTGATGTCGTTAATGTGACAAGTTGGATTAATTAAGTGTGTTTGGAGGCATTCCTGCCTCTCACTTCAAAGGGAGGCAAACCACGAGAGCATCTCCCCGCTGGAAAGCCTCTGGGAGCCTTGTCAAGGATTTCTGGGGGCATCCAAACTCTTCCTGCTACCAAATCTGAGGTCTAGCCCACAACAGCCATGGGAACAGCACTGGAGCTTGCCTGCCTCCCATGTGGGTGCTCCCCAGTGCCCACTGGACTTTCTGTGCCCCCAGCTCTGCCCCAACACCCCAGGGAGCAGCTTCTGGCTGCCGCTTTCTCCGCTGGCTGTGACCTGTGAGTCTGCAAACTCCAGGAGAACCAGGTGGCTTTTTTTGAAGTCCCCAAGAGGCGGAGAAGAAGTTCCACGCTCCTGCTGGGCTTGTCCTCACGAGGTTTTGGAGTGCTTGGTAGCAAAGGGAGGCTGTTACAGAGCTCCCCTTGCATCTGTTTCCTTTGCCTGTGTGTCTGGCAGAGTCTTTTGCCCCAGTTTGCTGATTTTGTGACCACGGCCTTCAAACTCCCTCTGGAGAGAGCAGCAGCTGCCAGAGGAGCACTCACCTGCAGTGGAAGGGAGGAAAAGTGTTTCAAAGCTGGGGGAAATGCTGTTTTTCATGTTAAAATAGCACCTGGGAGCATTGCCCCATGGCCGTGGACACAGCCCTGCCCCAAGGAGCCTCCAGCCTCACCTGGCAGTAGCAGAGAGAGGTGACAGTGGGGACAAGTGTCCGTGCTGCCCCTCCAGCACATCAGGGCTGATTCGTTCCCAATTTGATGCCATCCCAAAGACCCCAGGGTGGACAAGGAGAGGGGACAGGTGACAGCAGGCAGCTGATCCATGCTGGCAGCTCACTCCTGGCTGCAGCAGGGCACAGCTGGGTGTCACAATGATGCCACATCCCTTCACCAAGCCCTGCCTGGGCAAGATTTGATATGAAAGGTGCAGCAGAGAGCAAAAGTTGGAACAGGGAGTGCACAGCTCTCCCCTCCCTGCCCCAGGGAGCTCACTCCTTATCCAGCCCCACTCCCTTTTCCTTCTGGGATAAACCAGGAACGGGTGGATTGGGTTTCCTTTGCTTTGCCATTGGTGTGGCCAGCCCAGACCACCCCACAGATGGGGAAGATCCCGGTGTGTCCATGCTGGGCTGAGAATCAGCTGCTCTGGGCCGGGAACACTCTGGAAAATTCACTTCCCAGGGCCTCTCCATCGGAAGGAGAGCGGAGGCACTGGGGCTCCAATTACAGTGTATTTAACATTTCTGAGCTCAGGGGGCCTCGCAAGTGGGTCAGCCCCGAGCCGCCGTGTCCAACTGGCTCCAGGATTAAGTGTGGTGTAACTGGAGCCCTGGGCTGGGAGGGGGAGATTGGTCTGGCTGAGATTGCCCTGAGCTCCCCGAGCTGTGCTCAGCCACGGGTGGGCAGGAGGATGAGCTCTTGTGGGCACCGCGTCCTCACGCCTGTTTTCTGGGAGCTGAGCCCTTCTGCAGAGCTTGTGGTGATGTCCCCGAGGTGCTGCTGGGTGGTCTGGCCTAGCACTGTTAGATGAGGAGATCTCTGCTGGAAAAGCCTCGAAATAAATGGTTATCACAGCTCCTTTTGGCAAGAAAGATCACAAAGGTTGGATCTGCTCGATACTGGCTGAACTGGTACCCTCTGCCCTTGTCCTTCCTCCCTCCCAAAGCCCTGCTCGTGTTTCTTGTCCCCACTGCAATAAGGCCTGTGTGTGGAGTTTCTGTGCTGCAGCTGCTGGGGGAGGCCTGGGTTTGTTTGTGGAGGGATTTCTGACTTTTGGCACTCCCGCAACAGAAAAACCAAACGAAACCAGAGCTGAGTATCTTGTCACCCCAAGAAAAGCAGAGCGAAACACCCATCATCCTGGCTCGATCAACGTTTACTTGACGCTTCCAAATCTTGAAATGTTGGAATCTTGAAATGCTGGGAAATGAGCAGCATCATTTCCCACAGAGGTGGTGGCTCTGACAGGCAACAATGGCCCAGGCTGGGCCGTTTCCTTCAGCGTGTGTCCGTGGTGGTGAGCACAGCCTGGGGCAGCGGTTTCTGCTCTCACAGAGACCCCACCTTCCCCTGCTTGACATTTTGGGGAGCCCAGCCTGTGCCATGAGGGAACGTGCGCCAGGAAGGGATTTTGAGAATATCATTCCAGCTGTGCAGGGAAAACAAATCCCTTGAGCTTTGATCAACCTGAAATCGGGGGGAAGTGCGAGTGAGAAAACAGCTGTATTTTGTATTTTCTTGCTCAGAGAGGGGGAAAAAAAAAGGGGTTTCAAAGGGTAAAAAAGGTAAGGTAATCAAGGGTAAAAGAAAAGGGTAATCAGAGCTTTGGTGGCTTTGCTTTGTCCTGTGGCTCTGCTTTCCCCCCCTGAGCTATGGGATCCTGTCCCCCGAGGGTGCTGGCGGCTGTGCCAGCTCGGGAGGCACGGTGTGACCATTGTGTCTGCACAGATGGACACGCTGACACACAGACAGACACACAGACGGACACACAGACGGAGCAGCCGCGGGCTCAGGGCTCCAGGGGCAGTCCCAAGCCCAGCCTCGGGCTGCAGGAGAGGGATTTCACATCCTTTCTAGCACAGCCCCGGGGTCAAGGACTGCAGGGAAGTGTGAGCTGCTGCAGTAGGAAAACAGGAAGCTCTGGTGGCAGGGATCTGTGTCATTTACAGCCCCAGGGAGGTGTGGGGCTGGGGGTGGCTGCACCACCACACGCTGGCTGTCCCTGTCCCTCCTGCTCCAGCCAGGGTGTCTTTGCAAGGACAGGGTGACACGAGGCGTGCCACCCCCCTGGCATCCCTGCATCCATCCCCAGGGGGTCAGGGCACTGTGGGGGCCACCAGAGAAGGGGTTAGGGTGCTGCTGTGACGGGGAGCAGCACGTGGCTGGATCCAGCAGGACAGCCCGTGTTCCTGTGCTCAAACAGCTGCCAAAACCTGCTCAAAGCCATCTGCCAAAAATGAACCAGGTATAAACCGTGCTTGTGTTCACAGGGAAACAATTCTGCTCGCATGGTTTGGGGCTGAAAGAGCATCCTGGAGAGCCTGGGAGCCCCTGGAAAGCTCAGGGTTGCTACAAACACAGACAGGCAGCTGGGTGCTGCTGGAACAGGCCCCTGGCTGGGTGATAATTTTCATTAACCCCATGATTGACAGAAGGCTGATCAATAATAGTCTTTATGAAGAAACCCATTGCTCTTTTATGGAACAGTTACGATAGAAGTGGACCTAATTAGTCCTCCAATCCAAACACCACCATCACTGGCTAATTAAGAAACCACCCCGTGGTAAACAAACCTCCACAGCACATTCCACACGCTCACAATGCCAGGTGCAGCAAGCGAAGATAGGAATTGTTTCTCATTCTTTTTTCTGACCTTCTCGGAGCCTTTTCAAGAACGATGGAAAGGGACAGTTATCTGTTCCCTGGGACAGTTATCTGCTGCTCTCCGTGGCCAGAGAGCTGCTGCCACAGCTGGGAAGGGGGAATGGAACTTGCTAGAAGGAAGAGTTCTGTCCATATCCAGCTTGTGCTGGGCCACGGGCACTGCAGCTCCTTTTGCCAGCTCCAGGTGAGCTGCGAAAGGCCGTGCAGGATTTTGGGGGCTGCTGGTTGTGAGGTGCCCCCTCTGCAATGCCCACACGGGCACGGGGCACCCGCTGCCCCCCTGGCTCCTGTTTCCTCCCGGGGCAGGATGGGTGATTGATGAATGACCCAGCACGGCGCTGCTGGGCGTGCCAGGAGGAAATGTCTGCTCTGAGAGATTGGATAACCCTCTGGCCTGCTTCCCCTCACAGCCTTCAAACGACCACAGCTCCCAGAAGCACCATATCCTTTTCCTCCCTCCCTCCCTCCCTCCCTGGGGCTGCAGTTTGGTGGCTGATTTATTTTTTTTTTTTTTTGGTTGGTTTCATGATGGTTTTTTTGTTGTTGGGCTGCTGCAGGATCTGTAACTGGTTGGTTATAACTGATGCAGGTGATGGATGTTGCGTTTCAGTCGTTCTAGAAATAAAGGTGTGTTTAACTCCGAGGGACTCCAGAAGTAAACAGCCAGGGAAGAGCTGCCTCAGGGAGGAATGGCTCCTGGATTGAAATCTATCCTGGGAAAACTGCAGCCAGGAGCAAATATTTATGGTTGATCCACAAACAAGGAGGTTTTGTAGCAGGAGCCATGGGCCGTCCATGGGGCTGGGAACACCAGGACCTGTCTGTGAGGTGCTTACAATTACAGAATCATGGGCTGGTTTGGCTTGGAAGGATCTTAAAGATCATCCATCCCGCCCCTGCCATAGGCAGGGACACCTTCCACCATGCCAGCTTGCTGGCCTTGGACACTTCCAGGGATCCAGGGGCAGCCGCAGCTGCTCTGTGCATCCCCACCCTCCCAGGGAAGAATTTCCTCCTGATATTGAACCGAATCTCTCCTGTTTCAGTTTAACACCACCCGCCTTGCTCTGTCCCTGCCTGCCTGTGTTTGCAGGCAGGGAGAGCTGGTGGCAGTGGCGTTGCAGAGTGCCCGGGTGTCACCTGGCCCGCAGAGCCTGGCAGCAATGCGTGTGCTCCCTCACGCACTCGTGCAGCTCCTGCAGCACCAAACTGCTTCCAGGAAACGGCCGGGGGAGGAAACAAGCACTGATGAAGAATCCCGTGGTGAAAAATGTGCTCCTACAGCCGTTAGATTATTTTGTCCTTGGGAGGCAGGGGAGGAGATAACGGAACAGCCTCGCTGCATTCCAGCCTTGGCTTTTTGGGGACGCTGGTGCTGTGCTGGCCACGGGCCCTCTCTGGGGGTGCCACATCTCCCCTTTGCTCCTGCCAAGCCCCGCGTTGCCCCACAGTGCTGTGGGAGTGGGGACATCTCCTGTGGGGCTGTGTGCGCCGAAGGGTCTGCGCTGAGCACAGTCACAGGGTGACAGCACCCCAAGAGCCAAACCCAGAGCCCTCCTTTGGGAAGGAATCTGGGGAAAAACACAGCCTAATTTAAGGGCTGGCAGTGCTCGCTGCTTTCACATCAGAGGGGTTTGTGCCAGCAGTGCCTGGGTGCTGCCCCAGGCTGGCTCAGTGGGCACCACACGGGGACAGGCAAGGAGCAGGGGCTGCCACAGCCATGAAACGTCCAGTGGGCACCTTCCTGGAGCGTCTGGTGGGGCTGGAGGGGAATTGTGCCATCCCAGGAGCCTGAGGAATGTGTGGCACACTGCCCTGAGCTCCTGAGTGCCTTGTTTTCTGTGAGCTCCTCCATCTCCTGCACTCGGGAGTGACCCGAGCCAGGAAACTGGGACATGTGGCCGTTCAGTTCCACGTCAGGACGCCTTCCTTGTCCTGCCCTGGCAGTGCCCGGCTCGGGGCTGCCAGCTGCTCCACACCCCGGGCTGCTGCAGCACTCACATCCCCGCGGGCAGTGCGGCATCCCGGGGCCGGCCAGCAGCGGGGACATTCCTTTGGAGATGGGACGTTTGCGCTCAGGAAGGCCTGAAAAAAGCCAGGGACAAAGGGGGGAAGTGATGGTGGCTGTGTCTGGAGTTATCTTGCTGCTGCACTTGCGGGGGCCGCTGAGTGACAGCGCTGCTGAGTGCGGCTGCCGAGGGGCAGGAAACACTCATCTCCTCAGCTCTGCTGCTCCCTTCCTGCCCTGCCCTGCTCTGCTGCGGGCCAGGGCAGGGGGACGGAGCCCTGAGCCCCCCCGGGGGTGCCCAGCATCGGGGGGCACTGCTGAGGAGCCCTGTGCCAGCACATCCTCAGCCAAAGCCCCCAAGGAGGTGGGATTGGGGCGTGTGGTGGCATCGGAGCATCGGTGCCTTGTACGCAAAGCAGTTTGTTCCAGCAGGTGGGAAACTGGGGAAACAGCTCCAAACAGCTTGGGGAGCCCCCAAACAGCCCCTTTGCACTGTTTCCTCGCTCTGTTAGTCCGTTTGAGTTCTCTGATTTGGCTCAGGGAGCCTGGAGAGCACATCCCAGCAAGTGAGGGGAGCTGTGGGGTGGCAGCACGGGTGGGAAAGGCAGGGAATTCCTGGTGGGACTTGGGGCAGGGGACAGCAGCCTGGCCCTGCAGGAAGCAGGGAGAAAATGCAGCTCCACTCCTTCATCCCGGGGAGGGCATCCCCCGGCACAGCCCTAGCTCAGGGTGCAGGGCCATTGTGTGCTCCCCCCTCAAATGGGAAGTGAAAGAGCAGCAGTAAAAGGATGTTTGGCTTAACCCTGTCTGCTTTGGAGTATCCTGTGATGAAATGTTGCTTTTCCAGCTTCTTCCAGAGCCTGCCCAGCTCTGGATGCCAGCATTGCACCTGGGACTGCAGCAGGAACAAAGGAATCTGTCTGCCCTCCCTTTCGGAGTGGAAGAACCTCTCTAATATTTTGGGTTGGAAGGACTCGTTTTTCCAGCATGGAAAAAAAAAAAAAAAAAAGTGGTTTTCATTTTGCTAATAATATTTAGCACTTCTCGAGCCAAAACCAGACCCAGAGGAGTTGGCTGGCCTGAGCTCTGGCTTCTCCTGCTCAGGGATGCACAGTCTGGTGGATCAGGGCTCTCAGTGGGATGGGAACGAGGATTTCTCCTGCCCGTGTGCTCAGAGCTGTGCACAAACCCCAGGTCCTGCCCTGGAGACCCAAAGGAAGGAGTTTCTACAGCACAACAAGCACAACAGGAATCTGGTTTATCAGCAGAGCTGGCTGAGCTCTGCCAGGCTCTGCTGGCGTTTGAGGTGCGTTTCAGCTTCTTTCAAACACGGGTGTTCTGCAGCTGACAGGGCTTTCAGGGGCTCCTTTCTGGGGGGCTGTAGCCAGGCCTGTTCTCAGGCAGTGAAAACACCATTGCTGGAGAATCCACTTTTCTCTTCAGAATTCTTCTTTAGTTACTTGCAGCCACCGAGGCTTCCACAGTGACTCACAGACTGGAAAATGTGGGTGGTGTGCTTTCAGTGACTTTCAGATGTCAGAGGTGCCACAATTCCGAGCTGAAACTGAGATTCCTGGAGCACAAACAGCCCTAATCCCACTGTGGCCAGAGAGGGGCTCTGATTTCCTTCACTGCCCCCACATCCTGCATGGAAACACCTCTCCCCGAGCTGGTGGCAGCTCCCTGTGATGGAAATGTCACAGCAGCTGGCTGCAAACCTGCTCCAGCCTCTGTGCTGGACAGTTCTGCGCTAATAACAGGCTTTTCTAGGGCCAAGTTCCTAAAGTCCAGCAAAAACAGGGCTTTGGCATGGAAATGCTGAGATGACATTAATGGCAGTGTCCTGAACGCAGCTCTAATTAAAGAGAGGAAGGAGAACTGAAGCAGGATGTCCTGTTTGGCTGCCCAGGATGGAAAGCTTGTCACAAATAAAGTGCATTCTCGTGCTTTGTCTCTGTCCCTCTGCACGAGGCTTTCCCAGATTCTGCAAACGTTCATTTTCTTATCTCTCCCGGGCTCTTGTTCCTTTGCTTTTGAAAGAGCTCCTGACAAGGGTGTTTTTTCTCTCTGCCCCACCGAGCTCTCCAGCTCTCCCACCAAATAAATGTCACCTCAAACACCGAGCGAATGTGCTTTTTTTGTCCCTTGAACAAAATCACTCGGGCACCATTGGCTCTGTGCAAAGAAACTTTCCCATTAACGCTGCAGAACGAGCTCTGGCAAGGGAGCAGGGACAGGCAAATCAAAGCTGGGAGCGAGATGGCAAATGTTTCCTTTGGAAAACAGGCTTTTGTGACCTGGGCTGTGTCACAACCAATCTCTGAGCTGCTTCCTACGGGAGAAAAAGAAATCAAAAATCAAAACAGAGCAAAGAAGAAAAGGAAAGAAAAGGAATTCAGAAGTAACAGGCCAGTGATTTCGCTCACTGTATGCCACAGGAATCCTGATCCAGCCAATTTCTGTGCTCAAACAGAACCTGCTGAGTGCTGCTGGCTTTGTACCTGGGGCTAATCTCAGCAAAGCCCGGGTTTAAGGCTGACACTTGAGCTCAAAGCACCGTCCCAGCAGCGCTGTCCTGCAAATCCAGGATTAAAAACCTGGCGTGTTTATGGAAAATAAGATGATCCGACCTGGACTGTTCATGTGTGCAGCAGGAGGAGCAGGGCACGTGACGGGGTCCTGCTCCAATGGCTCTGTCTCTGGCTGATCCAGATGTTATCTCTCCTGCTGGGACACTGGCCTGGCTCCATCTGTGGCTGATCCAGATGTTATCTCTCCTGCTGGGACACTGGCCTGGCTCCATCTGTGGCTGATCCAGATGTTATCTCTCCTGCTGGGACACTGGCCTGGCTCCATCTGTGGCTGATCCAGATGTTATCTCTCCTGCTGGGACACTGGCCCTGGGCTGCCCTGCCCGTTTCCTCGGAGCACAGACCCTCTCTGGGCTGCTGCCAGCTCCAGGGCTGCTCTGCATTTCTATGAATTAAACAGCTGAAGGCTCCCCCTGGGCTGGCACAGCCTCCAGCAACAGCCCTGAGCCCTGGGGGTCCTCCAGGAGCAGAAGGAAAGTGTTCTTTTGCTGTAAGTTAAAGTTAGGTCATGCCAGTGTTCCTTTTAGAAAGGTTAATCCTCTTTGTTGGGGTGCTCGGGTGACATTGGGGGCAGTAATCCCAATGTCTGCCCAGCCTCCTTTGGGACTGGTTCTGCTGCTTCTGGTGGGTAAATCAAGGGCTGGGGAGGCAATGAGCTTATTCCAGCCCCACAGGGGACTTGGCAGCCCTGCAGCTGCTGTGGGGTCACAGTTCCAGCTCTGCCACTGTCCCTGGCCTTGCACAAGCGCTCAGAACCCTGTCACAATCTGCCCTACCTTGGGGAGAACCTGCCTGGTCCCGCTGCAGCCCCCTGGAATCCCAAACCTGGTGCTGCTGCCCTGCTAAACCCAACCTTGCCCTGGGGGGAACAAAACCCCTCCTGCTGCCAGCCCCTCGCCCCCGGCTGGGCTCTCCTGGCCTCGGTGCCTTCCACTGCAGCTCTGCAGCTCCTGCTGGGAGGGTGCATTCCTGAGGAGCTGGGGGCACATGTCCTGCCTGGCTGGCATGCCCCAGGAGCCTGTCCCCACCGCGGGGGACTGTCCCCAGCCTGGCAGCAGCACGGGGAGCTGCTGCTGTCACAGGGACTGGGGGAAAGTTGAGGCTCCTCATTCCTGCAGGTTAATGAATTACCTTTATGCACCAAGGCAGGAGGTGCAGCCCCTGCACGCTGGGAGCTCAGGAGGAACAGGAATAAGGTCAGAAATCCTTGGGGCTGGCAGATTCCCACGTGTTCTGTGGGATCCTGCCTTTCTCCCACTGCTGCTCTGTTCCCATCCCGGGCTGGGTGTGGGGATGAGCTCCCAGCTGGGCTCCCTCGATGTACCAGACCCGTAAGCAGGACCTGAAACCTCACTCAAGCTTCAGCTGGGGGGGTTTGGTCAGGAAGTTTTGGTAGTAAAGGGTAAAACTGTGTGTGGAGCTGGAAACAGAGTAAGGGAGTGGGACTGCTGCACGGGGCTGGAGGTGACACCATTTCCTCACGGACTGAGTCATCCCAGCATTCCCAGATGCACCTTTGCCTGGTGCCAGGCTCTGCAGACATCTGACCTTGGCAGAGGCGATGCCTGGCTGCTTTGGGGCCGGCTGTGTTTGTCCCTCTGGGTCTCTGTTGGCTCTGGTTTGTGCCTCCGAGTGCTGCTGGGGGCATCCCTGCAGCTGCACTCGCTGAGGATGGACAACCCTGAGGAGAAAAGTGGAAACCTGCCAGAATATACTTGGAGAGCCAGAGCTTTAGCACTGAGAGGTGATTTCAGCCCAGCTCAGCTGGGAGGTGTCTGTGATGTGCTGTCAGAAGGGTCACCAGCTCCCCGGACCCCTGGGCTGAGCTAAAACCAGGAGAGGGGCAAGGAGAGAGCACAAAACGATCCATGGAACCATCAGGCACGTCCATCCTTGCTGCAGTGGTCACAGAGCAGCTCCTCCCGGGAGGGATTTGGCCATTTTGCCTGACGGGTTCCTCTCCTGCCGGCGCTCGCTGACACTTGCTGCTGACACTGCCCAGCCACAGCTCCACACTCCCAGCAAATATTTTCCTTGGATGGGAGGAAAACTGCTCCGAGGAGCTGCTGTGAGTGTGTGGGAAGCCAGAGTGGAGCTGGATCCCCTGTGCTCCCTCGGGCTCCGGGGATTACCTGCAGGGCAGCAGGCCTGGGGAAGGGATGCTCGGCAGGATGCAGGAGCTGCTGGGCTGGCTCTGCTCTGGGGCAGAAACCCCTCAGGCAGGTCTGAGCCGGGGTTTGGAGCAGGTCTGGTGGTGTGTGGAGAGGAGGGAAGGGTGATGAGTCCCTCTTTTGCCAGGATTGCTCTGGCAAGAGCTGGGAACCATGGGGCACCCCGGCCTGTGGTGCTCACCTTCATCCTTAATGCCCTTGGAGATGCTCAGGCACCCTAACAAGGTTCAACCTCTGTGCTCTCCAGCTCTGGGCCTTCCTCAGAAGCTTGTCCTGGAAATCTGGCTTTAAGGCCTAAATGGAGAGTAGTGCCGAGGACTGAAATGGTTTGGGGGAGACCTTGGAGATGGGAACACACGGAAAAGGGTTTGGCACTCAAGCCCCTCAAAGCTCAGTGCACACCCCCTGCCCAGAGAAGCTGGGAAGGGGTTTGTGGTGTACAGTAAAAGGACCAAAATGGGGGCAGTGTGAGGTGCTCCCACATACACAGTTTGAATCAATGCCCTGCCTGCTTGCACACACATCTATAAATAAGATTTTGGGTGAGCAAGGCAAGGGGATCCTCTCAATTCCATCCACCAGGACCCATCCGCCCCACCAGCATGGGCAGCACTGGGGAGGGAGAGGGAGAAAAATGGCAGATATTATTCAGAAACACCCAGGGCCTGTCCCTGGTGGGCAGGAGCTGCTGACAGGTCTGGGAGACGCCCTTCACCTGGGATAAGAAGAGGGGAGCAGCCGGAGCCGTGTCGCAGTCGCGGCAGGACGGGCCCCGGGAGCTTTGCTCAGGAAAAAACCCTTCATGACTATATTTGTGCAGGCAGCTTGAAGGCTCAGACCTTTATTCTTTCAGGCTTTTAAACTAAAGGTCATTTTTCTCTTCCCTTCCAGAGGTGGGGGGGGGGGGGGGGGAAATAAAAAAGAGAGAGAAAAAAAAGTGAATTCCTCTTGACGCAGATCCCCTTCCCCTCTGGATGGGAGTTCAATTGTTCTTGCAAGCAAACTCCAAATCTGCCCCTCGCATTCACTTCCTTTTTCCTGCCCGAAAGGAAACAGAGATTTCTGACTGTGTGAACTGGTCCTTTATTTAAGGATACAAGAAAATAGCTAAATGCTAATTCAGTGTGGATCTATGCACTTTAGCATGCGGCCAGGCAGAACAAAAGAAAGAGAAACATGTCCCCGCCCTTCCCAGCTGAATTGTAAACTGCCCACTGGTTTGAGCATAATGGGTATTTATGAAAGTTATCCTAAAACATTTACTCGAGTCCAATGCAAACCCAGACCCCTCAGCCAGGAAGTTTTTAGCTACCAAAAATAATCACCAGGCCCTGGCTAATATTTTTAACGACCGCGCGTTCTTGGGAATTTCCTCTTCCCTCCATGGAGATAAGTGATTAAACAAAATAAAGGCAGTGGCCATTTTGACAGACTGCGACGTGTCAGAGAGGAGAAACATCAACAGCTCTTTTTTTTTTTTTTTTTTTTTTAATCTTTTTCCCAAGTCCTGACTTCTGCATTCACTGTCTGACTCTTAGGCTGAATTCCACTTCTCTCTTGCGCTCTGAAATCCAGCGAAGTCAGCAGAAAAGCCATGGAAGTTTCCTGGGTAGGACTTTCAAGCCAAGGTACTAAATCCACTAATGGGAGACACTTATCTCTTACACTCCTTATTAATTTTATAAAAAGGCTGCGGAGCTCTGTTCGGCTGGGGGTTGTTTGGCTGGATCATTCCTGTGCCACACCATTAGTGAAACGTCCTGTCCATTCTTCAGGTCTTCTCCTGGGCTTTGTCCCACACAACCAGATCAGAACCAGCCCTTGGAGTGCATTTTTCCCACGCACAGGAATTTTTTTTCGAGGTGGAAAACTTTTTAATCAGCTGCAGGTGTTTTGTTCTGCGGCTGGGAAGGTTTAAAATGTCGATTTTTGTCATCTACAGTGACCAGCGAGAGTTGCTGGGAAAGAGATGGTTGGCTGCAGGCAGGGAAGAGGAAGAGGAGGGCTCAGCCTTCAGGACTCTGCTGGGGATGGAATAGCCCAGAAGTCACTTTTCCAAGGACATGGAGGGATAGGATGAGGAGGCATAGCTTTAAACTGAAAGAATGTAGATTTTTATTAGATATTAGGAAGAAATTTTTCCCTGTGAGGGTGCCCAGAGCAGCTGTGGCTGACCCTGGATCCCTGGAAGAGTCCAAGGCCAGGTTGGATGGGGCTTGGAGCAGCCTGGGATAGGGGAAGGTGTCCCTGCCCATGGCAGGGTCGGAATGGGATGAGATTTAAATTCCTTTCCAACCCAAATCAGTCTGGGATCCCATGAAATCGATGGCAGGTCTCTGGGAATCCTTATCTGATCCATAATTTGTGTTACTTTTGGCAGAGAATTCAAAATGTTGTTTTTCATCTTTGCTGAAAGCAAGGCTCTGCATTTGGGGTTTGGACTCCGTTGTCAAACAACAGCAAGAATACATTAATTATTGTTAATGCATCCACAGGGGTGTTTCTGCCGTAAGACAGGGGCAGCTGGATTAACAGAGTGCAATTTCTGCAGTGGCAAACATTTCCCCATCTTTCTGTGGTGGTGGGAGCTGGCTCCAAGGCAGCACCAGGGGTGTGCAAGGACCACACTGCCTCATACCCCAGGGAATTTGGGGGGAATTTGGGCAGGATTCCCAGCCCAGGTACCTTTTTTTGGTCTGTGATGATTTTTCTCCACCGGGATTTGCAAGGGGAGGCTCCCTGCAGTCTGACAGGCTGAGGGGACGTGCTCAGGCCAGCAGACACTGCACCCCTGCAGGGCAGAGCTGATCCATCCCCTGAGCCTTTCCATCACACACACAGCTTCCTCCAAGACAGGGCCTTGCTCAGCTGTGCTCCCAGAGCCTGGATGCTCTCTGCAGCCTGGGCAGTGTCCGTGAGGGACACAAGCTGCTCCCCCAGGACAGCCCTGACGCCTCATCTCAGGCTGCGCCAAGGGAGATCCAGGCTGGAATTGAGGAGGAAGTTTTTCACAGAAAGAGTGGGCAAATACTGGAATCATCTGCCCAGGGAGGTGGTGGAGTCACCATCCCTGGATGTGTTTTTAAAAAGCCTGGATGTGGCACTGGGTGCCATGATCTGGTTGAGGTGCTGGAACATGGGTTGGACTCGATGATCTTAAAGGTCTCTTCCAGCCTGGATATTCTGTGATTCTGTGATTCTGTGATTCTGTGATCCCCCACCAAGGCAGATTACAGAGCCCTTCACCACGCTGGCTGGGCCCGGGGGGCTCTGGGCTCGCCCCTCTGTGCTCCCTGCAGCCACAGCAGCAGCAGGGCACGGCCACGGCCCCGGCCTGGGCTCCCAGTCCTGCAGGGCAGGGCAGTTTCACCCCCAGCCTCTGCTGCTATTCAAGACTCTCACACTATTAAATCTCCGCTCCCCGTCTCCCTCACTCTTCTCTTACCAGGCTTCCCTTGAGCTGTCTGTCAGGACAGAAGGGCGGCTGAGCCCTCAGAGGGCAGGTGGAGCCCCCCAAAAGTTCTGTGGGTCACTCTGCCCACCCTGGTCCTACAGGACCTGCCCTCTCTGTCCCACCAGAGCTGTGCCACGACACTGCTGAAGCCCCCACGCCTGTACCCCCTGCTGGAAAATGGGGTCAGGACCAACTCCTTGTGCAATGTGATGTCAAATATCTAATTAACAACTGGCTAGCAATTAGCTTGTGGTGTTAACGAGCAGCTACTTGGAGAGGAGGCCTTGTGGGTGTCAGAGGCTTTGGAAAACGTCTTTATTGCAGAAGGGGAGACTTCCAGGAGGAATGAGAGACCTGCACAAGGAGAGTGGCTGTTCCGCTCTGGGGGGTCCCGCTACCCCCTGCCCCTGTGGGCGACACAGGAGGTCACCCTGGGGTGGGCTGGAGATGCCAGGGCACTGGAGATGCCAGCAGGAGGCCTTGGGAGCAATGGGAGGTGCACAGCTGGCATGGCCAGGTACGTGGCACCAACCCCCCCAGGCTCCCTCCCACCATAACTGAGCCTTGGCTGCCTCCCAGGTTTTCCCCCAGCCCCGAATTCCCTGGGAGGACAAGGTGGAGTGTCCCAGTCTCAGATTGGATCCCCTCCACTCATGTGGCCCCTGCTGACTGCAGCAGCCACTGCTTGTGGCTCCGAAGCCTGGGTAAGCAGGAAGGGTTCTCCACGCGTCCCGTTTCACTCCTGCAGTCTGTGTGGGCTCAGGGGGGTGGGCGGTGGTGTCCCCGTGGTGCCCTGTGACCCGCACTCATCCCAGCACGGATGGCACAGCGCCAGGCAGGGCTGCTTGCAGATGGTAAAATTTGGGTGTAGAGTTTTCGGGAGAGCTCTGGAGGTGTTCAGCATTGCAGGGCTGAGCCTGGGTGTGCGCTGATGGTGGGGAGAGCTCTCAGCCCTGGATCTGAGATCCCTCATCCCACAGGTGGCACAAGCCATCCACGTGACCCCAGAGCCTTTCCATGGGGAGCTGATGCTTAAAACCCATCACTGGGAGGAAAAGAAGGAGATTGAGCCTCCCTGCAGGTAATGTGAACACCCAGGCACTCATTTTTTTCCTCGGGGACAGCTGTGCTCCCAAAGATTCCCTCAGCTGGGAACGCTGCACCCCGGGAGCCCTCACACACGGGGCACACAATCACCTGGAGCTGGGAGGGTGATGGGCAGCCCTGAAACCCTTTCTGCCAAGGAAAACAAGAGGGGGCTTTCTTTAGCCATGCATTTATATAAATAAACACAGGAATATTTTGCAGCTCCCAGGGGATTCGCCCAGAGCTCTGTTCTGCTGAATCAGGGTGGGAGTAACTCCGTGCTCCCCGTGAGCCTGCGCGGGAGCTGCCGGCACGAGCTGGGGACGCAGGGGACACCAGGTGGCACGTGGCTGGCCCTAAATCCATGCCAGGCGCTCTGCTGGGACAGGAGCAGAGCCCACAGGCTGCTGTGGGGGTCTGGAGATTAGAGAAATAATTGCCACAGCCCTCATGCTCCAAAACGCCTCTGGTTTTAGTCTGGATGGAAGTTCCCAAATCCTGTGATGAACTGTATTGTTGCTCCTTTGGCTGCCCAGGACTGAGGTCACAGATTAAATTTGGGATACACTCAGTTTTGCACACGAATGGGCTTGAAAATGAGGGCATCGGGGCGGCTGTTTCCACACTTCTCTGCTGCCTGGCCCTGAAGAGAACGCCTCTGTCAGGTGACGTCCTGCAGGTTTGGTGGCCCAAACCACACACCTCTCTCTTTCCCAACCCAGGCAGTGTGACAGGGTGACAACAACCTGAGCACAGCCTTGTATCCCAAATTTCAGGGGGTCACAAATACCACAGAAGGTGCTCCAATGGCGATCGACATTGACACGGTCCCCTCTTGAGGAGGTGCCCACCAACCCTGCCATGCTTGGCACGGGTCCCTGGCGCTGTGGGGGTCCCCAGAGTCCCCCTCTGAGGGGGAATGGGAGTGGGAGCTGCCAAAATGTGCCCCAGTGGGGTGGGATGGGTCCCACTAGGATGGGTCCCACCCATCTCAGGGCTGGTGTGAGGCTCAGGAGCAGCCTGGGCCAGCAGCCCTGTCCCTCCCCGTGTCCCCAGGGACTCGTGGCTGCCTCCTCTCCGTGGTGGGCTCGGCGTGGGGGTCCCGCCCCGTGCCCCTCTCCCCCTCGGGGCGGCCGTGTTTGTTCTCCTCGCGGCGCCGTTATCAGCTCACAACACACACAGGAAGTCCTGTCTGGGATTGTCCATCCCCGGCCTGATTTATACAGGAAGAAAAGCATAAAAAGCCGCCCTTCCACCTCGGCAGCCACCTCCTGCCTGTGCACAGCCAGCAGCCGGCCATGCCGGGGACACCGGGGACACCGGGGACACCGGGACGGGGCCGCTGCACCCGGGGTGGCCGGGCAGGGATGGCCACCAAGAGCCACCAGGGAGCACAGCGGGGGACAGGGGGGCACCCAAGGTACCACAGAGCCCCAGCGGGGATGGAGGGATGGGGTGGGATGGGGTGGGATGGGATGGGATGGGATTGGGGTGGGATGGGATGGGATGGGATTGGGATGGGATGGGATGGGATTGGGGTGGGATGGGATGAGTGTGTCCTTGTGAGCTCTGCGTGGGTTTTGGCCCTGCTCGTGGTGCTGGGAGCCTTGGGGATGGTTGAACAGCCAGCACGGAGTGAGCAGGTGTGCAAAGCATCCCTTGGAGCACACGGGTGTGTGAGGCAGCCTCCACCTGCTCCCGGCCAGGCTGGATCTGCTGGCAGCCACGTGCTGAGCACGGCTTTGCTCTGAGCACAGCCTCCAGCACTGCTGTTTTTAAGTCACCCCACTGGCATCCAGGCTGTTTTCACGGGGAGGGGAAGCCAGTGGATAAATTTTACCTCCTGTGCATGTAGAGGCTGCAAACCCTTGCACAAATTCCCGTGAGATAGCTGGAAATTCTTGGCTAATCTCTTTTCTTTCTGTAACTCCCTCCCTTTTCCCTCTGCCGGCTCTCTGGATACCTCTGGTGCATCCCCAGGCTGTCCATCCTCCCCGCGCTGCTCCCTGCCCTCTGCTCTCCTCTGAGTGCTGCTGAGCTCACCCCAGGCCCGGGTGGGATGTGGGGCAGGACAGGGATGTGGGCAGGACTGTCCTGGCTCTCCCACCAAGGCTTGTCCTGGCTAACAGCCGAGCCTGGATCCCGCTGGGTGTGACTGGGAGCTCAGCAGAGCCTCCCAGATGTATGAGCACGGAGCTGGGTGGTTTTCATGCTGTCTGCAGCCACCTGTGGGTCCTGCTGTCCTCACCTGTGACATTGCACAGTGCAGGCAGGAGGCTTCCAGTGAGGCACCCAGGGTATTTTGGGATAAAGGAGCAGCTGGGATACCCAGGCACTGCCTGGCTGTGCAGGAATACGGAGCAGAACCACGCCAGTGAAGGGCTCTTGGTAGAAATAACCTAGCACATTTTCCCCCAGGGTCCAACATTCATGGAACCAACTCCCCGAGCAGAGACTCAAACGCAGAGAGAAACAACAAGCCTTTGCCAGTGATTCAATTAATTTCAAGCTGGATTGGGAAGGTCTGGCCGTGCTTGGGAGGCTGTGGAAGGCCGTTGTGGCTGGAGCTGGAGCGTCCTCAAAAATCCACCTCACCTCTGGGCAGCAGTGGGAAACACGGATCTGCCCCGGCAGATTCTCACTGCCCTTCCCTGGGATGTGCCGATGGAGCTACTCCCCCTCTCTGCCGTTCCACCAGCAGCTCCCCCGAGCTTCCCTGGAGGTAAGGACGAGAAATTGAATCCGGTCCGGAGGCTCGTTCGAGCCTTTCCCAGGCTCTGCTGCTGCAGATGGGGAGGCAGATTTACAAACTGCAGCAAATCGGGGTAAACGAGCCCGCCCCACTGTCCCAGCAGCAGCAGCAGGAGGGCTGGGAGAAACACCGGGAGAGAGGTCCCACACCAGGCAGGGAAACAAAAATGTCTCTGCAAACAGAAGGGGGGATCAGAACTGTTCTCTCCTCTGTCCCAAAGTGAGCTCCGGGATCCCTGTCCTGCCTAGGGCAGGTTCCTGCAGCTGGAAACTTTCCCCTGGAAGAGAAAGATAATCAGAGCAAGAATTTCTTGTGGGAAAGGCTCTCTGCTGAGCTGTTCCCTGGGATGGCGAAGGGGCTGAGCCATCCTGCAGCTCCCAGCTATCCCACCACAGTTCCCACGTGCTGATTCACTGGGGAAGTGGGGCAGGACACCACTGCCAGGTTTTGCCAGGGAAATTTTAGACAGCCGCAAAATTCAGTTTATTCTTGGGTGGGGTGAATCATTTCCCAGCTTTTACACTGCAGCCATTGCTGCTCCTCTAAATGTAAATAAAAATTCAAGTGTGCATGTGAGGGAGAATAAAGCTGGCTATGGGAGAGTGCCCTGTTCCTGCATTTGTTTTTGCACAGCTCCAGCTCAGCTGCTGGTTGTCCCCATGGGCACCTTAAGTTATAACACACTGGTCCTGAGACAACTAATGCTTGTGAATCCTTACTCAGGCCAAAAAAAATCACTTTGTGGGGCTCAGGGCTCAGTTTTAACATGCAGAGTCCTGAGCCGCTGGTGACGAGAGTGAGAGTTATGGGTCAAGTCCTTTTCTTGGTTTGACCTGGTTTTATCCCACTGCCATCAGTGGACTCCTAGATTTCCACTGAGATAGCTGGAGTGCAGCTGACGCAGCTGAGAACAATATGGGCCACGGTAGAATAGTGAGAGGTCATTTTCCTCACAGAGCTCTGCAGAGCAGGGGCTGCTCCAAAGCTTCAACCAGAGTGCAAAGTTTACAAACAGCCTCGTGAAGCCCTGGGCAGAAGAATTTGTCCTAGAACAGCAAAAGCCATTCCTCCTTTTTTCTATTTTTGAGAAGCACCAAAAAATTCCCTTTTGCTTTAGCAAGTGCCTGCAGCTCTGTGCCAGCCCCCCGTGGAGACCAGTGGGAGCCCATTGTGCCCTGCAGGTATGGGGCCAGCCACGGCTTGTGGGGGCTGAAAGGTTTTGCATCTCTATGTGTGTCACTGTCCTGCCCGTGTCCCCATCCATCTGTCACTCCAGGCTGGGGACAGCTCGTGTGCCTGGGCACGTCCCATTTTCTGTGAGGGGCTGGAAGTGCTCCTCTCTAAAGAGCAGGTTCCCCATGTGGGACTTTAATTCTCTGCTGTTAATCCTTCCTTCTTCACGCCCCAGATACCTGCCAGCCTCCAACTTTCCTACCAAACAGGGAGAGCCCTCAGTCCCCCACGGATGCCCTCAGTCCCCCACGGATGCCCTCAATCCCCCACGGATGCCCTCAGTCCCCCACGGATGCCCTCAATCCCCCACGGATGCTCTCAGGGGGATGCTGGATGCCCGGGCAGGTGCAGTGGGCTTTGCAGGCTGTAGGAAATTGGGAGGTGGGTGAACATGTCACCTGCACATCCAGCCTGGTGCTCAGCCTGAGCTCTGCTCAGGGCCAGCACTCGCTGTCCCTCCCAGCTCACGCTGGTGGTAAAACCAGTGGGAGACAAGGAGGTTTTGATGTTCTCGAATCCAAGAGGGAGGCTGGGCAGAAACATTTCTTTGCTGGCCTGGAGACAAGCATTAATATTAGATGTCGTGGGAGTACACTTCTGGTGTGCAAGGGAGAAAGCTGTGGGGGAAAAATGTAAAACATGGGGCAAGGGAGGACTTTGAATTTGGGCGGCCATGCAGGCAGGAGCCAAAATCCCCTGCTGCCTTTGTCAGGAGCTCATCACACTGACATTAACCGTGCCAGCAGATCTGATCTTCCCCCACTCTGAACTGGCATAACTCCTCTGCTTCCAAGGGAACTTTGCCAGGCCTTGTCCTGGGGGATTTCCCTCCCAGCATAATGAATATTAGCACAGAAGACACAGAACCTTCCCTGAGAGCGGAGGATTAAATGCTCTTTCAGTGGGCTGCGTGCAGCTCTTTAGCAGCTGACACGGGCACTTGCTTGAGCAAAGATTTGACCCAATAAATGGAACTGGAAAGGAAACTTTCTGCAGTTAAAATACTTGCAGAATTTTAAAATGCTCGGTGTGCTTTGGGAGTGGCTGCCTGGGGTGAGAAGGCTCCAGAGGGGTCCCTGGAAGGAGCGTGCTTGGTCCTGTGCTGTGTGGTGGTGTCCTGTGAGGAGCTGAAGGATGAGTCCATCCTTCTCCTCACCATCAAATTTGCACTTGGAATCCCAGGGATTCATGCAGAGGTTTCCTGGGCAGTGAGGGATGCTTGTCCTTAAAAGAGGGTAAATGGTAAAATAGAGTGTAATGGTAAAACAGCGTGCTGGGGAGCGGCAGATGGGATCACAAATCAGGGAGCTGAGCTGGGACACCCCTGGGAGAGT
Organism: Motacilla alba alba; assembly: GCF_015832195.1. Lineage (NCBI taxonomy): Eukaryota > Metazoa > Chordata > Aves > Passeriformes > Motacillidae > Motacilla > Motacilla alba. Next base: position 8,539,246 of record NC_052032.1, on the reverse strand, counting down.
GTGCCAGGCGCACTCCTGTCCTCCTGGGTCCTCGGAAAATCCCAGCCTTGAGCACTGGCAAAGCTGCTGGAGGGGATAGTTCCCGCTCAGCAAATCCCTTCTGCTCATCAGCCCCTGCTCGTCCCCCGGCCTGCTCAGCCCTAAAAGGTGCAAAGGCACCGTGGCTCTGCCTGGATTCCCACTGGGATCACAGCAAGGTGAGGGAGGATCAGGGCTCTGGGCTGCTCCTAAACCCCCTCTGTGGGATGGGGATGGATTTCCTCGTGCCCTGCCACGGGTGTGACAGTGTCTGTGCCTCTCTGGCACACCAGCGGCGTGAGCTCAGTGCCACAGGGGCTCTGTGGCCACCACCCTGCAGGGCTCTTTGGGAGTGTCCAGGGAACAGCAGGTCCGTGCTGGGTGAGGGCTGGGTCACTGCTCTCTGCCTGCCTGACGAGGGGAGTGTGACACTGGGCTTTTTCTGTCCTCACAGAAAGAAACCAAGATGCTCCATAAGCAAAGGATCCCTGCCCAGAACACCTGATGGAGCACCGTGGGTGAGGTGAGTTGTCTCAGCTGCAACATGAGATCCTGTGTTTTCAGTATGGCCACACAGAGAAGCTCTGGCTTCCACGTGCATTTTGCAATTATTAGACAATAATTCAGGCTCTGTTCAATTCCCCCGTACACCAGAAAAAAACAATAACGCTCTCTCATAAGAAGATAATTACCGTGCTTCCAAGGCTCTTGGGAGAAGTTGCCCGTGCTGATGAAATTAAGGGAGCTGAAATCATTCCCCAGAGGTAGGATGGCTCCAGAGGGTGAACAAACCCGTGTGAGATGCTTTACAACACGGAGCTGCACTTCTACCAGCACCAGCAAACCTTTCCCTGCTGCTGGGAGGGATCTCCATCTCCACCAGCGCTTCCAGAGAGGATTCCCCAAAGCTCCTTTCACATGGAGATCCCCAAGCACCCATCAGCTTCCCCAGAGGGTGCAGCACGGCCCGAGGCAGCTCCAGTTCCATCAGCAGCCCCAGCGTATCCCTGAGGAAGCAGAGGGGATGGGCCAGTGATCTCAGTTGTTCTCTTGGAGCCATTATTGTTGAACTGGTAAATATTTCCTTTAAATGCTTACATGCTTTCAAAAAACTTTACAGGGCTTAATGGGAACAAATATTCCCGGGGGGCTGTATCCTGCCATTCATTTGCACATCAGATCCCTGCTATCTTTAAGAATGGTTCTGTGCATGGGCAGGTGCCTAAGTCATCTGAGAAACAATAACCCTCTGTGCTCTAATTTTCCAGACAAAAATGTAGACAAAACAAGTGGCAATTTGGCACAAAGCGAGCCGCTCTGATAAATAACTGGGCATTTAAGAGGAGAAGCCTGTAGGCAGCTGGGCTGGGGCTGTCCCGGGGCAGGTGTTGGGCAGCCGGGGCTGAGCCCTGGGTGTCACCCTGGAGAGTCCCTCTGCAGCTGGGGGGCTTCCAAGGAGTTCCCTAAGCATCCTTTATGATTTGCTGGAAACCTGGCGGCTCATCACCGGCTCCTGCAGGACTTCGGGATGAGCTCAGGGGGATTAGGAGCACGGCGGGAGGGTCTGGAGCAGGTCTCTAACCCGATGCCTCCCCTTAAAATCCTCTTTTTTGGTGCGGACCAGGACAGTCATTTTTAGTAAAGAAAATTCAATTTGCCCTGACCCCAGCACGGGTGATGGACCATCCCCCGGGGAGTCTGGGGGGCCGGGGCTGAGCCGCGATCTCTCGCTGTTAATCCCCTGCCCACCCAGCCCGGCTGGGCCGTTGGGGGGCTCAGGGGCCGCGTGTCCCCGCAGCGTGGGGCACGGGGGGCCAGCCTGCGGGGCCGGGGGCTCCTCCCGCCCTGGGCTTACAGGTACGGCTCCGCATCCCCCCGGGCCAGGGGTCCCCGCAGTCCTGTCCCCATCAGCGACAACATTCGGGACGCCACAGCAGCGTGTCCGCTCACCCCGGGCGGGGTGTCTGGGGGTCCTGCCCTGTCCCCCCATGACTCCCGGCGCTGCTGCCGCGTCCCGGGGAGCCGGGGGCAGGTGGCGGCCGGCGGGGCGGGGGCAGGCGGAGATCCCCGGGCCCCGGCGCTTCCCCCCGGCCGGGAGGCTCCGCTTTCCTCCCCGCCGGGAGCTCATTGGGCCGGGGCGGAGGGACCGGCTCGGGCCGGGGGAGGAAATGCGCGGGGGGCCGCGGCGCGGCGGCGACTCCGCGGCTCCGCCACCGGCACCGGTGAGTCCCGGCGGGCGCCGCCCGGGGCTCGGCACGGCCGGGGGGGCTCGGCACGGCCGCATCCCCGGCGGGGACGGGCGGGGGACGGGGGTGCCGGCGGAGCGGGCTCGGTACCGCAGCGCGGGGAGCGGCCGGGGATCCTGGGCCGGCGGGAGGGCTCGGGGCTCGGGCTGCTGCGGCCGCGGGAGCATCCCCGGGACATCCGCGTCCCCGCCTCCCCCCGGGACACCCGTGTCCCTACAGCCCCCTGGGGACACCCGTGTCCCTACAGCCCCCTGGGGACACCCGTGTCCCTACAGCTCCCGGGACACCCGTGTCCTACAGGCCCCCGAGGACACCCGTGTCCCTACAGCTCCCCGGACACCCGTGTCCCTACAGCTCCCGGGACACCCGTGTCCTACAGGCCCCCGAGGACATCCGTGTCCCTACAGCTCCCCGGGACACCCGTGTCCCTACAGCCCCCCGAGGACACCCGTGTCCCTAAAATCCCCCGTGACACCCGCAGCCCCCGCGGTACCGGGTCTCTGCAGAACCTGCAGCCCCCCGGGCCATCCGCAGCCCCCGGCGGTACGGGCTCCCTGCATGGTGACGCTGTCCCCGCAGCCCCCGTGTCCCCGTGCCCCGCCGGACAGTGCCACAGCCCCCTTGGCGGTGTCACCATGGCCGTGTCCCGCTCCATCCCGCGGGGGAGCGGCTGGAGGTGTCTGCGGGGGACAGTCCATGCCCTGCGGCTGCCCCTGTCCCTCTCCGGCGGGGTTTGCCTGGGAGAGCGCCGGGCAGGGCTGGAGCCGCGGGATCACCTGCAGAACCAGGCCGGGCTGTCTGGAAAAGCGCAGCTTCTGGTCCCGGGAGATCCATCGCATCCTCGCCAGGGGCTGGATTCTCTCATCCCTCCGCAGCCAGAGCGCGATTCCTCCTGCTGCCCTCAGCTGGAGTTCTGGTCGTGGTTCCGCGGGCAGAGCTGCAGAAAGTGCTGCTCACCTGCGCCCTGGGTTGTGTGTCCCCTCGGTCTCTGTGGCAGGTGAGGCAAGAGCAGAATTTTGGGAATTTAGGAGAGTTTTGGGAACAGTTCTGGCTGGTGGGACAGGGACCCCCAGACTCGCAGGAGCACGTGGTCAGCCAACGAGAATTTGCTGACCCCTAAGACATAATTTCACTTGTCAGACCTCAGGGCTTCACCTCTTCATTTGAGAGGCTTAAAGGGCAGAGACAAAAGAAGTATTTACTTTTTTGAGCATAATTTTTTTCTTCCTTAAGTTCTGTGCTCTAAAAAAGCGTGGGATAGATGGTGGCGACAGGCTGGAGGATCTTCAGCAGCTTTAGAGAGGTGGATTTTTGTAAACCCATAAAAAAGACAAGTCTAGACTATAATATTTTCTACTTTTACAGCTTTTTCTGGTAGGAAGCAACCATAATTTTATGGCCCAGTGGGATCCTTGAGGTAGGGCAGCGCTGCTCCAGTTCAAAGTGAAAAAACAAACTCTGTATTTTAGGCTCGTGCCCTGTGTTTCCTGCCATCCCTGCCATTCCCATGGCAGCCACGGGAATCCTGTGGGAGGATGGAGATGGTTGGCAGAGTTTGACTTCCAGACTTCAGGATCTGGCATTGTGGAGAGGTTTTGTGTCCCAGCGTAGCCCTGGGAAAAGCTGGCTGATGGAGCAAAGGGGAGCTGTGTGTGTGCATGCACCAGTGTCCTTGGAATGTCTCCAGGAGGACTGGGGACAGGGAAAGCTCCTTCACTATTTAAAAAAACCCAAACTTTCCTGCAGGACAAGTGAGATTTGCTTTTCTGATGGTGCAGGTACCATAAATTCTTCATTAGGAAATGAAACTAATTGCAGTGTTTGAAGAAGAATGGAGGACTGCAGGATTTAAAGCTTCCATCCTCAGGGCTGGGCTTGCCTGGGCTGCTGGGATATTTGATATTTGACATTTGATATTAAGGGGCAGGAAGGCACCAGGCTGGTCTCTCTCCAGATGTGAATCTGCATTTCTCCCTGCCTCAGATTCTTCTCCTGCACCAAGGAAAGGACGATGCTGAGAGCCTTGGAGAAGGGCTTGGGGACCTGCAGGTCTGCAGATTTGCCGTGGTTATTTGTAACAACCTGTCCCAGAGCTGGGATTTCCCAGTGGAGTTTGGGGATCAAACTGCAATTTTCCAGTCCAATCCTGCCCCACAGCATGTGGGGATTTTAGAAAGCTGATTTGCAGATCACCATGTCTGCAGCCTCAGAAGGAGGTTTCTTGTTGTGCATTCTCCCCTTTCAGAAAGTTTAATCAGAAGATTCTCTCTTTAATTGGTGCATATTTAAGGTGGGTTTCTTTATTTCTTCCTCCTTCAGCTGCTGCCATCCGGAGGCCAAGTGGTTTGTTTAAAGGAGATATTGTTTCAACTGGATATTGTTACTGACCCTCTTCAGCCTTGTTTCATATTTGTCCTCTGCTAGAAAATCAAAACCTCTGGGTTTGTGCAGAGCCGACTCTGCAGATGGTACATAAGGCCCTTGCAGCACTTTTCTCTGTCACGAATTTGTGTTTTAAAGAGAAGAAGATCAGATTTCAGTGTTTAATGTGGTGGGAAAACACAGCTTTACAATGCTGTGTGCATTAAGAAATGACAGGCCATTGTTTTGCCCCCTGGAACTGGCAGCGAGTTGGAGGCAAAACACATCCCTTCCCTGGCCCTCAACACACAGCTGCACAGCCCCTGGTGCCCTGAGAGCATCTCCAGGCATCTCCCGGGGTAAATCAAGGATTAGTGTTGTGCACAGTGATGAGATGAGCGGGGCAAGGTGAGTTTGTGCCTGGAGCAGCTCCCACCTTGCCAGGTTTGTCCCCACGGCTCTGCCGGGTGTCACCAGCTGGGCAGGGACAGAATCACAGAATGAGCTTGGCTGGAAAAGACCTTTGAGATCAAGTCCTTTGACCTAACACCTCCTTATCAACTACACCATGGCTCTGAGTGCCACGTGCAGTCATTTTCTAAACGCATCCAGGGGTGGTGGTGACTCCACTGCCTCCCTGGGCAGACCATTCCAGTGCCCAAACTCTCTTTCCGTTCAGATTTAGACCATTCCAGTGCCCAGTCTCTCTTTCCATTCCGAATTTCCTCCTGAAATGCCCTCCCACTCACAGTGCTGCCCTCCTGCTTGCAGGGATCCCCGCTGAAGGACGAGCCATGCAGTAGGAGCCAGCACATCCCACGGAAGAGCAGGACCCCGTGCTGCAGGAGGGACAGGACATGTGGAGCCTCAGCTGCCTCCTCTGGGGACTCCTCCTCATCCTCAGCACCACCAGCACGGAGGGCTTTGCCCAGGCAGGGTAAGGGCCTGTTTTGTCCGCAGCTCTCAGGTGTGTTCTCCACCCATCAGGGTGAGGCACATCCTCTCTGGGGGGAACAGCCCTGTGTGGCTCTCCGGGCTGGTGAGGAGGTGGAAAAAGCTCTCCTAGGGCTCAGCAGCCTGTTGCTGGTTGTTTGCTTTCTCACTGGAGCTAAAACATCTCTCAGAGGAAATGTTTAACTCCATGCAGGGACACAAAGACACTCGGGGCTTTTTGTCCAGGAGAGTCAAAAGCTCATCAGGCCCTGAGCTGTTCAGGAATTATTACAGTCTCTTTCAAGCACATCCTTCATGAAAATATGTGTGAAATCCTGCTGGCACACAAATCAAGCTGAACAAGCTGTCACTGAAGGATGCAGCTCCCGTCAGAGGAGGCTGCAGCTCCCAGCTCTGATGGACACCCAGGGACACAGGTGTGGAAAGCCCTGGGCTGGGCTTTGTGCCCCCCAGGATGCTGCTGGGGGCCATGCTCCTGCCAGCCCAGCAGTGGCAGCTCCAGCAATTCCCCTTCCCTTTCTGGGAAATGGGTCTGGGAGAACTCCCTGGCTCCCAGCACAGCTCAGCTCCTGCTGGGTCTGAGGAAGCTCAGTGCCCCAGTTTCTTCCCCAGCCGAGAGGAGCTGGAGCTCAAAACCCTCCCCCAGACACAGCTCACATTTTGTACAAAGTTTGTTTTTACACTGAAATGCTCCTCCAGTGTCAAACCTTTCACATTCTGTCCAGGACTGAAACCACAGCTGAATTCCTTGCTCACACGCACAGGCTGCAGCTAAAACTTTGTTCTGAATTCTACAAAGCAAACAATTGCCATTTAAAAATTACATCTTCTATAACATTAATCATGAGGCTGAGAGGAGTTTTCTGGAGTTAATGGAAACCATCTGATGTCCATGCTAATTCCCAGGCTTTTTTATTTTAGTTTCTAATTGAACTGGGAGGCTGAGACAAGTAGATGGGTTCCTCAGTGGGACTGACCTGCTTGGGCTGGAAATTGTTGAAAAAAGGATGTTTAACCAAGACCACTTTGGCTGTTAACCTTGGGAAAGTTTTTGCCTGGATAACACTTATCTTAGGAAGGCTGGGGAGTGCCTTTTATCCAGCCTCTGTTTTTTTTTGCGGTGAGCCTGACCCTTCCTGTGAAATCATTAATTTCTTGGTGACCACAGGGGCATCTGTTTCAGGAATCCAAAAGTCTCAGAAAGGAAAAATCCGCCCAGAAAGTTAGTGATTTTAAGGGAAGGGAGACAATGAATGCAATGAGTAAATCATCCCTAAAGCCGGGTCCCAAGCGCTCCCTCGGGATGGGGGACAGGAAGCGCCCGCGCCGCTCACAGAGCTCAGAGCTGTGTCACTGACCCCAAACAGCTTGAAGTGGCTTCCCAGGTCACTGGGGCCACCAGCCTCTGCTGTCCACCAGCCCAGAGCAGAGAGGGGAGCTCAGGCCGTGTCCCGGCCGCAGGACTGACCGAGCTCTCCGTGCCCAGGCGCAGGGTGTGCTCAGCCGCGGGGCCGCCGAGCGCCCACGCCGAGTCCCACGTGCAGCCCGTGTACCAGCCCTACCTCACCACCTGCCAGGGCCACCGCCTCTGCAGCACCTACAGGTGAGCTCACCTGCCTGCGCCACGGGCAGCAGATCCTGCTCCACCCGCAGGGATGGGGATCCCAGCCCCTGGGAGCAGGACAGGGGTTTGGGGTCCCCCGCTCAGCCCCGCCTTGCCTCGCAGGACCATCTACAGGGTTGCCTACAGGCAGAGGTACAGGCAGCTGCCCCAGCCCGTGGCCTCGTGCTGTCCTGGATGGAGCAGAGCAAACGGCCACACGCTGGGCTGTAACAGAGGTAAGGAGCTGCTGGGTCACCCCGGTGCCACTGCCCGTCCCCAGACCCCTCGTGTCCCTGGACCACATCTCTCATTTACCAACCCTCTGCCTGTCGGTGGATTCTCCCTGAATTAAATTTTCAGCATCGCAGCCAAATGTGGTTCAATATCTGATTAATTCCCAGCGTTTCTCTGCTGCCTCTTGGGCCTTTTCCCTTTGGGAGCACTTATTACCTTTATAGTTACCCGAGGATAAATTAAACAATTCCTTCCCATCTAAATCAGCAGAAATGGATGAGAAAAGCTTTCGGGAGGCAACAAATACAAACCACAGCAGCAGCCAGCCTGTCCCCAGTGAGCTCAGAGCGTGGCACAGGGGCTGCTGCTGCCTGCTGCCCTCCTCCTTCCCATCTTTGCTGCCTGCAGACCCCTCAGCTTCTTTCCAGCTCCTCTTCCTCCCACCCATCCTGAGCCCTGTTCCTTCTGGGCAGCTCAACCCTGCTGTGTGGTGCCGGTGTGTTTTGGGGTGTGCACACCTCCAGGGGGGAGGGAGGGAGCTGGGGACCCCCGGAGCAGCTGGGTGATGCTGTGCTGGTGTTCCTCTCACAGCTGTGTGCTGGGAGCCGTGCCAGAACGGAGGGAGCTGCTCCTTCCCCGGGAGATGCTCCTGCCCCCCCGGCTGGACGGGGCGAGCCTGCCAGACAGGTACCGGCCGTGTCCCCCTGTCCCTGCTGCCTGTGTCATACCTGCCCTGCTGCTGCTGCTGGGAGCATGCCAGCTGCCATGGGGCTCTGGGTGTCCTTTGCCCCACAGCAAGCCCTCGGGGGGGACAGGGACCTCGTGAGACCTTATCCCTTATCAGGTCTTGGCCACATCTGATTCTGTCCCTCTGCACACACATGACACTTGCTCCAGGAAGGGATGGGAAGTGTGGCTGCCAGGGGAGGTCTGGCCTCCCTCTGGCTGCCTCAGTGCTCCCTCCTGTGCAGCTCTGGCACCCCCATTTTCTCTGCCCGCTGCTCTGTGCTGGGTCAGAGTGAGCAGAGCTGTGAGCCTCTCTGCAGCACAGAGCCCTTTTGGGGCCGGCCTGGGATTGTGTGTTTGTGATCATCCCTCCCAGGCTTTGTAAACTCTTGCTGTAAACTAAAATGCCCTTTTACTGCAGAGACTAAAAATATCTGGGGGTGGAGGAGAAGCCTGGTGGTGTCCAGGCTCCTCTCCAGCACAGGAACATCCCCAGTACTCCTCACAGCATGGAGAAATCAGGCGGTGTGGTGCACACCAGTGCTGCAAACCCCTGCCACGGCATTTCCCAGCTTTTCCCAGCTTTCCAGCCTCCTGTAAAGCACAGGAGGAGCGTGTGGCATTGACCCATGCTGGGCCAGGCAGGGCTGAGCCCATCGCTGACAGCTCCAGCTCTGAGGGAAAGGATTTTCCCACTGCCTAAAACAGATTTGCCCGGGCGTGGGAAGAGCTTCAGCTCTTTCTGCTTTGTGGGAACAGCTTTAATAACTCCCCCGTGTGAGGAGAGGTTACTGGGTTCTGTACACACTTGAAAGGCTGATAGCTCCTCGCCACAGCTGGCTGGAACCAAAACCCCGGCCGTGAATCCGGGATGAGAGCCGAGCGCTGCCTGCGCCCGCCTGGCCAGAGCTGGGACATTTCTGACCACAGCTTCTCCTTCTGGCTGTGTTGTGGGGGAAGCATGAGGAGGGGAGGAGGCCAGACCCCCTCTAGCTTAGCCCAGGTTTATCCTGGGCTGTCCCAGGCGCTGGTGGTGCTGAGACACCCAGAGCTGTGCCCTGGCCAAACGCCAGCTCACTCGGGGGGCCCTCCCTGGGGTTCCATTGCAGCCCCCCTGTGCCTCAGCCACCCGTGTCCCTCACCCTGTCCCCTCCTCACTGGGCTGTTCCTGTGTTCCAGACGTGGATGAATGTGCCAGCCAGAGCCACGGGTGCAGCCAGCTCTGCATCAACACAGCCGGGAGCTTCCGCTGCGCCTGCCGGGACGGCTTCAGCCTGGCTGCCGATGACAAGGGCTGCCAGCCCCTGGTGCCAGCGCCCGGGACAGACACCTCCAGCCAAGCAGGTATCCTGTCCCCACATTGAGCCCCAGCTGCTGGGGGCCTGCAGTGAGAGCTGAGGGAACACTCAGCATGGCAGGAGATGGGAGAGGGGACAGCAGCCAGAGCCCCTCAGCTTTATTCTCGCTGACCCAGGAGCGCTTCAACAACTTCCCCTGAGCACAAATCCCTCTGTGAGGCCGACAGGGCCTGGCTGTGGCTGGAGGTGTCTGGGATGTGTCTGTTCTCTCCCTCATCGTGCTCGTTCCCACAGGGCAGGTCCGGAGCCACGAGGAGCGGCGGGCGCCGCTGGTGACGGCCCATTATTACTTTTGGTACGCGCTGTGACACTTCAAACTCGTACCGTGAGTAATAATGCGCTGTGGCCAGCACGGGCATCGCCAGCAAACATCTGGGACGGCCTGCACGTGCCCCACCTGCCTGTACCCCTGAGGGAGGGACAATCCCCTGTGCCCACCGCAGCACAGGGCAGAGCTGGGTGTTTCGTGGCGACACGGGCACAAAAGGCCAGGAGCCACCAGATCTCTTGTCCTTTAAGCATCGCCCCACTGCCTGAAAGCCTCCCCACTTTGTTGCAGGTGCTGCAGCAGCAGGAGCAGCCTGGACTAGGTGCCAGCAGGTCCAGCTGATGCTCTGGGGGATGATCCCAGCGGGGCAGACCCTGGGGGTGGAAAGCAGCAGGGCTTGGCCAGAGCCCTGCAGCCATGTCTTTCTCCCCAGCAGCTTCCACCTCACCTTGGCAGTGGGCTTTTACTCACTGCCATTCCCTCGGTCACTTTTTCAGGTCCCTCCAGTGAAATGAAGGAAGAAATGAAGGATCTGAGGAGCAGAGTGGAAGCACTGGAGCAGGTGAGTTGCAGCACATCCCCCTGCCCTGTTCCTGCTCGGCCAGCTCCCAGCCGGGGCTGTTTGCAGCCAGGGTTTCCCTCCTCCCCGGCTCTATTTTTAACATCCCAGCAGCAATCCCAGCTGTGCTCCCCGCAGCGCCCACGCCACAGCTTTTCCAGCCCTTTGAACACAACCACAGCCCCTTGAGCCCTCCGTGATGGGTTCTGCATCCCCCCGGGTGGTCCTGCTGGCCGGGGTGGGGGGACGAACTCACAGCTCCCCTTCTCCCTGCAGAAGCTCCAGCTGGTGCTGGCCCCCTTCCACAACCTGATGCCGCCAGAGGATGTCGGTGCAGACCCCATCAGCCGCCTGTCCCACTCCCTCCAGCAGCTGGACAGGATCGACTCCCTGAGCGAGCAGATCTCGTTCCTGGAGGAGCGGCTGGAGACCTGTAAGTGCCTGGAAAAAGCAGAGGGGGAGGATCTCCCTCCAGCCACGCCGGCCACGGGCAGCAGATGTGGGCCAGCGAGATCAGTAACACATATGCCACTGTTAATCTGGATCTGCCTCAAGCTCAGCAGCCTGTAATTAATAAAGGATGAACACAAACAGCCCATTAGCTTCATTTCAAAGCTGTTTGCTGTTTCTACCATCTGACTGCCCTTGTAGCAGCCAAAAGTTGTAGGATTGGCACATGGAAACATGGCTGAGGGAGGCACTGGGAGCAGTGGGGCACCTGTGGCTGGCAGCACCTCACAACTGCTGTCCCTTCCTGGTGACTCGGTCCTTAGGAAAGAACCCCCAACTCTTAGGAAATTAACAGTCCAAAAAGTCAATCAGGGAGGTTTAGGGAGCGTGCAGAAGTTGGCAGATTTATGAGCCTGGGAAGTTTCAGGCATTTCTTTTGGAAGTTTACAGACCAGTAAGGGCACCAGAGAGGGTCTCTGAAGTAGCAAACTGAGGAAGGGACCCCAGTGAGAGCTGTCGTGTGTGAAATGGCTGGAGATGGGGGGTCCTGCCTGGTGTCCCCACCACGCAGAGGGACAGCATCCCCTCGGGTCCCCATGGTGCTCACCTGGACTCCAAGCAGAACACAACCATCTGAACTCTATTATTTTGATAGGCAGCTCTTTGCAGCTCATTTTCCCATTAAATAATTCCAGAAACTAGGCATGGCTGGGGTGTGCAACAGCAGCTTGCTGAGTCCTGGAAAGACTCAGGAGAAACTGGTTCAGGGCATATTCAGTCCCAGTTCAGTGCTTGCAGTAATGGCTGAGAGAGAAAAAGAATCCAAAGAACTTGTCTGAAGACAAAGTAGCTGCAAATAGACACTTAAAAACCATCTCAGAAAGGGGTAATTACCAGAACCACTGAGTGTTCCAGCAGGCTGGGTTTTCTAGTAGTGCTCTGCACATATTATTAGTGACAGCACAGAGGAATGTGAGCAGTATCACAAGGTAACATGGATTCATTCCAAGGGATGACTCCAAAGTCTCGAAATTAATTCCTGCCAAGTCTGTCTCAGCAAGCAAAACCTGTTTTTGTCTGTTTTCATGGCTCCCGTAGGACACAAAGGTGTCCTGTCATACTCCAGCAAGCTCTGGAGCTCACAGGGCATCCCATGGAGTTACTCAGCCATCCCTGTTCCGTGCCTGGTGGAGCATTCCCAAACGAATGCTACCCTGCAACTGCACTCCCCAGTTTACTGCTCAGTGGGATGTGTGCAATGACCAAAAAACCCATTTTCTCTTCTTTAAACCACCAGCAGAGGCACCAGGTCAGAGCTCTGTAAGCCATAACATTTTTGGCCCCTGATCAGCACAGACTGTTACTGTCACTGGATTTGGGGACATTGTGCACAGCACCCAGGCGAGGACTGTGACATGCCAGGGAGGTGACAGTGACACTCGTGAGGGTGGGGGCATGAAGCCAGCCTGGGGTTGTTTGCCAAAAGAACAACCAGCAGCAAGTGTGGGTGACATTCCCAGAGGTTCAGGCCAGTCTCATTCTGCCTGGGAAAGACACCAACCAAAGCCAGGCTAATGACTGAATTTATCTTGCTGAATTTATTTTTTTTTCCCCAATCTTCCCAGGTTCCTGCAAGAACGAACTCTAGCAGAGTGCCTGGGGACCTGGAGCAAGCTGAATGCATCCACAGCTCTTATCTCCCTCTCCAGCCCCAGGCTGGGGATGAAGCCACACCATCCCAGGAAGGCACAGGGTGGCAGGAGAAGGCTGGGCTCCCATCAGCATCTCCATCGTTCTCTTTTCCAGCTCACCCCACCAAAGTTCCTTCCAAAGTGGACTCTGAGCCCTCTCCCTGCTGGAGAGGCAGCAAATAAATGCCTTACCTCGTGCCATGAGAGCCTGGCTGTGCCACACTGGCTGTGTGTCACCTGGGGGGGTGTTTAGCTGCCCCTGGCTTTTCCTCAGCATTATCCTGGGATAACAGCTCCCAGGGAGCAGCAGGCACAGACCTGGCCCAGGCAGGGCAGCTGCCTCCCCACACTCCCCCTGCTTGCTGTCACAGGGAGAAGGTGGGGACAAGTCCCTGCAGCCCCAAGCCAGGTGTCAGCAGGGGACAGGAGCCCCTGGTGCCTGCAGAGCTGGGTACAGGAGTGGGTGCCCATCCTGCAGCTCCTGTTCTGCTCTCCAGGAGCCCTGGAGTTGGGATGGTGCCTCACCAGTGAGGCTGGGTGAAGTACAGCCCTCCTGCCTGGGGGGCACAGGGAAGGGACAAGGACTCCCCCGCTGCCCTTCCATCACCAAACCCACCCCCTGCAAGAGCTCAGGGCTCAGCACCCCACATCCTCCTCCCTCAGGCCCCACACAAGACAAGGAGGCTCCTTTATTTAAATAACCAAAGGTGTAATTTTTTGTTGTTGTTGTTGATTTTTTTGTAAAGCACATAACATTCTCAGCCCAATTAAAAGTGAACAGCAGACAACTGCACATAGAGGCACTGCTCCCTCCTCCCAGGAGGAGTCAGACATGGTTCCCCTCCCCAGGAGCCCTCTGAGGGCTCTCCTGGGTTGACCCTCCATGACAGCCCTTTATCTGCCACTCTCACAAAGTGCTGGTTTGGTTCCCATCCTCCCACCCCGACCCTTCCCATCCCCTGAGTCTGTACTGTAAGGCCCCTCCAATGAAGCCCCCGGCAGCACCAGCTCGGCCCAAGGGCTCCTTCCACGGAGCTCCCTGCCTTTCCCAGCTGAGGCCAGATAAACACAACTCCACCAGCGCAGGCTGCAGGAGCTGTGTGGTTACCAGGCTGTGCTGGTTACCTGAGTAGCCCCAGCTGGCTTACCCCGAGGTCCCCTGTGCCATGAACAGAAGAGCTAAAGCTAAGGGACCATGGACCTGACCCAGCCTCCAAGGGCATCAACATTCCACAGCTCCCGGTGAGGGATCCAGCTCTGTTGGTCCATCATCCCAAGGCACAGGGGAACCCCTTTTATCTGACTGGGAAAGCGGTTTACATCCCCCAAAGGGGGAGCTGAAGCCTTCCAAGCCTTCCCAGCCCTGTTCCAGCTGCAGCTCACCCACCCTGTGGCTCTGCAGGGGTTTTCCAGGCCCCGGAGAGCAGCAGCTCCGCCCCGCAGATCAGCAGAGACGCGGGACAGGCACCATCTTTCGGCCAGTGCTGACCATGACAAGTGACAAAACGAGCACGACAAGAGCCCTTTGCCTCCGTAAGGGGCATTGCAGGCACCGGGATGTGACCAGGCTGAGCCACCACCACGGCGGGGAGCTGGCAGCAGTTTCCCAACGTGATGCTGTTGTGACAAAAAGGGCATCTCAAGGGGACAGGCCTGTGTGTCCCACTGGTGGGTGGGAGTGCTCTGGGCTGTCCAGGGAGGACACCACGCTCCTAGCACTGCTGAAAAGCCAAAATCTGGCTTTTCACCCCAGTTCTCAGCCCTGTTTGAGCATCAAGGTTGTGCTGATACAAACTGCTGCCTGGTGGTTTCCACCTGGGACATCACAGGGCCACCTCACGAGCTGAGCCTGCAGGAACACAGGTGCAGGGACAGTCACACGAGGCAGCGCTCAGGCTCCAGGCAGGTTTTTTGCTGTCACCCCAAGCTAGCTGCAAGAGCTGGGGGAACTCACCTCTCTAGTCACTGAGCCCTTTGGTAGCACAAGTTTGATGCCTGAGAAATTCAGAAAAAGGAGATATTTCAAAGTGAGAAAATGAACCCATAAGAGAAATCCACTCAGAGGGGAACCTTAGTGCTGGCTTGACACCCTGTGCGTGCCAGTCTGTGGCGCTCCCAGAGTTAGAAATCACTGCAGAGGAGAAGAAGATCCTTCAGTATTTGGCAAGGACAGACAGGTCCCTTCAGCCACCACCACACGGTGACACCACTGGAGAAGCCTCTAGGATGAGTCCTTTGCCTTGCCTGGATGGCCTGACAGCTTGAAGAGGGTCTCCCTCATGGTGCTGAAGCATCTGTCACAGAGGTCGGTGACATCGTCTGACGTCAGCCCTTTGGTCTCTATTGGAGGCAGAACCTCAACCTTGATTTTGCCTGGGGACAAGAGAGGAGCCTGTGAGAAACCCACACGGCAGAGGAGCTCTGCTCTCTGCCCTGTTCCCCACCCTGGACAGCCCCAGCACAGCCCTCCACCCCTCCCAGGGCTCCAGGCATCCACCCCTGGAGCACAGGCAGAGTTAGTACCCAGCTCCAACAGCTGTGCCACCCAGAATGATCCCCCTGTGCCCCAAACTGCCATCCCAGCCAGAGCCTGCCCAGAGCAGGAGGTGGCAACCAATTTTTAATGAAAACATCCCTCAGTGTATTTAATTACAGCCCTTCCTGAGTTAACCCAGCCCAGGCTCTGGTGCCAAGTGCTTTGAACTGCCTCCAAACATCTCCCAGCGGGGCTCCTCCTGTTCACCCCAGCTCTGCTTCCCTCCCACACCCTTGTGAGCCGGATCCCCACACGGGACAGCAGCCACCCTGTCTCCAAGTGACTCTTTGTTACCTGATGTAAACAGTTTCGTCTTTGGGTTATAGAAGGTGGTGAAGGAGGAATACACCACAGGGATCACTGGGACCTTGGGAAAGGGAGGAAAAAGAGGAGTTACTGGCACCTCAGGGCAGGCCAGACACAGGCAGCAAATCCCACAGTGCAGAGCTGACCTGGCCTGGCTCTCAGACACACAGGGCACACACAGCCCCACGAGCAACACCCACTTCCAAAGGGTAGAACAATCAGCAGTCAAATGGAATCAAAACCACTCCCCAAAGACTCAAGGCACAGGGATACTCAAGGAACCAGGGCCAAGTTCCACTCCAGCCTCAGCTCAGCACTGGCTTTTAGGGCTCCTCAACCCAAGTGAGGCTCCAAACCCCAGGTATTTTCTGTCCTGCAATCAAACACTGCAGGCTGCCTGTTCTGACAGGCCTTGCCTGCTGTACAGGCACGTGTCTGGGGCAGGGCTGCTCTGCTTTCAGTTTCTAAGAAAAGGAGTCATCAGTTGTTATCAATTGCTCCCGGGGAAGCTTCAGACACAGGGCCAGGAGGGCAGGCAGAGCTGTTGTTCCAGTGCTGGTAACACAGCCAGGATCTACAGTTGGTGACTCAGGGGGGTGTAGCAGAGGCAGGGACCAGTTCCATGTCATCCTTTCCTCCAGCAGCTGCCAGGCTCTGCCTTGGCTGCATCAGCCAGGCAGGAATGGGGATGGTACAACACAGGCTACACCTTGGGTTTGGCCAAACGAACCCAGTCAGAGGGCTGGCATCTCTTCCCTTTCCCAAAATCCCTGCTGTAACACCTCTCCCAGGGAAACCAGTTTCCCCTGAGGCCTCGAGTCATCCCAGTCTCTGGCACACTGCCCCAGCACTGTGCCCAGGCAAACACCCTGCTCCTGAGACAGCTCTGGCTGGCTGAAGCTGTTTGCCTGCTCCCCCACTAACTGCTCACGGATGCTGTCATTTTGGAGAGAAAAGACATATCAAGAACTGCCATATGGCTGCCAGGGAGGCAGCAGCTATTTTCACACAGAGCAAGCCCAGATGTTGCTCTAAAGCTCAAGAATTAACAATCCTGAATCATCACTACACGACTGGGACCTGGGGGATTGAGAAATGAATCGTCAGCTTTGGGCTTCCCCAGAAAAGAACCCACTGGGCTCCCTGCCAGGAGCGAGCTCTGGGCCCCAGCCATGCCCCCAGCAACCCCTGGGCACTGGCATTGCCCTGCCACGCTGCCAGGAAAGCCTGGAGACAGGGATGAAGCGTGCCTGCCCCTCACACTCCTCCCTCCAGAGGGGACACCAGCACCGAGGCAGGCAGGACAGAGGACAGGGCAATTCTCCACTGTCAACAGCCAGGCATGCCCAGGGTCAGCTCATTCCCAGAGGGGATGGAAAAGGCCCTTGGCTGCTGCAGGGCAGCACTTCTGACACCAGTGGTTTACCTGAGTAGGTGTTACCTGGCAACACAGCTCATCTGAGAGCAAATGAACCACAGACTGCATGATCGGTGTGCAGTGCCACTGCAAAAGCACTCAGGGTTCCCATGCAGGGGCAAAGCACTGTTACCTGTGCCTGGACAGCGAGGTGAAAGGCTCCTTTCTTGAATGGCAGCAAATCCCCAGTGCAGTTCCTCGTGCCCTCTGGATATACCCACACCTTCACCTGCACACGGAGAGACAAGGCTCTGCTCCAGAAATGCACTTGCAGTGGTGGGAGACACCAGCCAGCTCTGCCAAGCTGAGCCAGGAGCACCAGGAGTGCCACAATGCCCCCACGCCACCCCACCCAGCTCCAGTGACACTCACATTCTCAGCCACCATGGTCTTGGCCACCTCTGACATCACCATCTTGGCACTGCTGGTGCTCTTCCTGTTGATGAAGATGACGCCACCAAGGTACATGATGAGCCCCACGCTGCCCATGTACATCAGCTCCTTCTTGCCCACCTGGACACAGTTGTCGGGCAGGATCTCCATCAGCCCTAATGGGATGGCAGAGGGCAAGACCCAGAAGTCACCCCTGGGACAAGGACAGAACAAGGACAGGGGCACCAGGGACAGGCTGGTGCCTTGCTTCTCTCCTGGCTTCTGAGAGCAGGAGGCTTGGCACACTGCAGGGTGGCTGCAGGTGACAGCAGGACACCCCCAGAGGCAGCTGATTCCCCAGCCCCAGTCCAGCAGGGCCACTGGCACACGTGCTGGGCCAGCACCTCAAGGACAGCAGAACCTGGGGTGCTGCACAGGTGTGGGATTGCTCAGAGTGACAGGAGACCCTTCCCACAACCAGCACTGATGGGGAAGCTGCGCCAGGGGCTGCTTGTCCAGGAGGTACAAGCAGGACTTCTCCCAGTGGTGAGCAGGAGAAATGTTCTCTTCCCTCCCACCAGCTCCTCACCCATCATGTCGAGGACGCTCTGGTGGTTGGACACAATGAGAGCAGGGCCCTCCACCTTGAAGTTCTCCAGTCCCTTCACCTCAAACCTCAGGCCGAAGAAATACTTGAAGGTTCTGACAACAGCTCTGATGATTCTGCAGAAATAAAAAAAAAAAAAGCAGTCAGCAGCACAGCAGGGAGGGCAGGGGCTTCTATACCCAGTGGGGGTGGAAGGAGACAAGAAGAGATCTAGGACAGAGAATCTCCAGTCTCATTTGTGCTATGGTCCAGCCAGGGGTCTGCCCTGCACAGTCCCACGTGCTGCAGGAGTGCTGTTCACTTGCCCTGTTCAGTGCCATGGTTCTGGGCTGCCCTGGTGCTACCAGGCTCTTCTTCCTGCAAGCAGCAGGGCCCCACAAGTTGTTCAAACAATTCTCCCAGGAGCTGCCACTCCCCAGCACACCCGACATCCAAGGAAGGCTCTGCCAGGTCTGCCCCTTGCAGCGCTGGAAGATGGGGCTCAGTGATATAAACAAACCTGGGGTGCCCGAGGAAGGAGGGGAGTGAAGGTCAGAAACACTTCCCCGCACAAGGCAAGGATGCAGGCAGCAAACAGGATGCTCCCCACACGGCTTGGCAGAGGCTGGGTGCCCCCAAGCAAACCCATGCTGAAGCTTTTGCCCTTCCCCAGTGGATCTACAGGTCTGACAGAGCTCCCAGCTGGGACACTCAGCCATGCCAGCACTGGAGCACATTTCCTTGTCAGCCCATAGGAGCAGGGCCCATCTATGCCACCCCCTGACCAGGGGACTTGGGGACTCTCCAGCTAGGCCAAAGGACACAGGCAGAAGCTGGCAGAACACAGGGGCTATTTTGGGCAAGGGAACAGCCATTTACCAGGACAGGTGGCAGAGGAGCCTGCACGTGAACAAGGCTCCCAGGAACAGCCACCAGCTTGGATCTGCTCTCCCCTAGAGCTGATTCAAGCTGACCTGACCTCCAGCAAGCACCTGGATGTCCTGCCTCAGGGCCACCTTCTCAGACACAGTATGGAGCTTTCCTTCCTGCAGCAGGAGACTGAGGGACAGCCAGCTTTGTCCCCACCACAGGGTCCAGCTAGGGAACCGTGCAGCACCATCTTGCTGAGAAGCATCCTTGTCACTCAGGTGGGAGGTGAACACCTGGACAGCATCTCATCCTGGCTTGGCAGCAGCTCCCAGCATCTGCTCTCCAAAAGTCTCCATAAACTCTTGAGCCACAGCACTTCCTCCAGCTTGCTCCTACCCACAGCAGGGTTCACATCTCCGTGGGGTGTCCCCCCATGCAGGCCACCCGAGCTGGCTGGGACACTGGAGTTCAGGCCAGGCCAATGCCCCGAGGTGACACTGCTATCAGTCCTCATTTCAACTCGCTGCAAAGAGCCACACCCAGGGAAAGGACACAGGGAGGAAGGCAGAGCTCCTGAGCTCCAGAGCCCGCTCCAAGGTTACAGGGGTGCAGTCTGCTCCAAGGTCACAGGGCTGCAGTCCAGGTGAAGAGATGGGGTTACAGGTCAGACGAGGCAGGGTGACACGAACCACAGAGGTCATGGGGGATGCCAGGCCACCAGGGTGACCTAAATCACACTTCTCCTCCCTTCTGACTGCCAACCAAAAAAGAGGTCACAGCTCTGGAAGTCACAATGCTCAGTGGCTGCCGGGAGAGGCTGGTTACACATTACTCAAGAGCAGCCATCCAGCTTCCTCCTGCCAGCCCGGGGACAGACTTTCCTTGCACAAGATGTGGCGTGAGCTACTGAAAGAGGCAAAGGGGCAGAGCTCAGAGCAGCCAAAGAGCAGGGGTGGCCACGTCACCCACAGGGTTAAAGGATGGATCTGAGTCCCCTACAACACCACAAGAGATCTCTCTGCTGGAATCATCGACTCAGACGTGGTGCAGCCACAGCTGCAGAGAGCTGTACAACCAGTGCACTTATTGCCAGAGACAAGGAGCACAAAAATGACAGGGAATGGGACTGTTCAGTGCATCCCTAACAGTCTGAGTATGAAAGCCAGCAGCCCCCAGATTCACGTGCTCTGCTCCACAGCCAGTCACAGAGGCTTGTTTAGGATACTCTGATTTTCAAGGACTACTGAAATCTGCTTACCAGATTGGAAGCTCGTGCAAGATGTTTTACCACAGATAAACAGTTCTATCTCTATCAGACACCCTGGCTAACCTCTTCCAAGTCACACCAGCTTGACACTGGAGCCAGCAGCACAGCAAGAACGGGGTGTTCTGCGCCAGGCAACAACACCATTATCACTGTCCGTCCACCAGCACGTGCTCTGCTCCAGCCTCCTTTCCCAAGCTGGAATAAGCAGCCTGGGATGTTGGAGAAATAAGGGACTCACTGGATCACCTCAGCCACAGACCTCCCAGGGGCTGGGATACATCACCAGGATCTTCAGCCAGTGCCACTACAAGGAAACAACAGGCTTAAGTTACAGGAAAAGGGTGGTTCTGGCCAAAATTCAGCCCTGGGTTTCAACACAAGGAGTTATCCAATGCAAGTTCTTGTTCCCAAATAATTCCTTCAAGTTTACAGAAAATTTAGAGGGTTTATTTTTGGGGAGAAATAAAAGGATAGTGTCTCCATCACTGACATCATAAATTCTCCCAGCTGCAGAGCTAGCTGAACATTGGAAAGCTGCTCCTGAGTGAGCCAAGGCAACCAAAGCTGGAGAGAGAGCCAGGCTGGAGATGGCAGAGCAGACTGCCTGGGGCCATGGCACCAGCTGGGACCACAGGGCACAGCCCTCAAGGCAGCACATCAGTGCCCTGTGCTGGCTCCTTCCGCCCCGAGTCCTACATGTGAAAGCCACACTGCAAAGCAAAGTCCAGCTCCACCTGCTCAGATGCTGCCAACCTTTGATCCTAAAGGATGTTAAGGCTCTCCTTTCCGCTGCATCCACGTGACATGCTCAGCAGAGGTAAAAAGCTGCCTAGGGGAGAGCAAAACCAGGAAATAAGCTGTCCTGTGCTGCCAGCAGAAGCACCAGCTCTGCCTTGTACCTTGGCATGGAGAGGAGGTGCTGGATGACAGCAGCCCCTTGGCCCTTGTCACAGGTGTCCTGTCAGGGGACACAGGGCCAGACAACAGCTGCAAGAGAGCTGTGCCCCAGCAGCACATGGCACACAGCCTGCCAGCCTCTGCTGCTGGGGCAGGAAACACCCCAAACACAACCACCCAACTGCCAGGATCAAAAGGAACCTTCTAGAGATCGGCTCCATCTGCCACGGCAGGGTCACCCAGTGACACAGGTGTGTTTGCAATGTCTCCAGACAGGTAGATTCCCCACACTCTCTGGACAGCCTGCTCCAGTGCTCTGCCACTCTCAACAGACACTGCTCTCCGGCAGCTTTCCCTAAAAAAGCCACCACCGCCACCTTCCAGGCGCTTCATCCCCAACATGCCTTGCCGAGGGCTCTGCCACGGGCCAGGACAGCTCAGGACAGCCTCCTGAGCCTAGAGGGGACCCCGGGGCTGCGCTGCCACCGATGTGACAGAGGCCGCCACCGCCCCAGGGGCTCCGGGGCAGCGGCGGGAGGTGACACCGCTGTCCCCAGCGCCCGTTCCCGCCGTTCTCCCCTCACCTCATGTTCTTGACGGTGCGGCCGCCGTTGACCAGCAGGCAGGCTACGGCCGCCAGCGCCGAGGCCACCAGGCACATCAGGCAGTAGAAACCGACGCGCAGCGCGAAGTTGACGCTGGGGCTCAGCTGCATGAGGACGTGGAGCAGCAGCAGCACGGCCGTGCCCCATAGCAGCCACCCCATCTCCATGACGGCTCCACCCGGACCAGCCGCTACTGCCGCCTCCTCCCCGGGCAGCCCGCGCTGAGCCCGCCTTATGTGGGCGGCCCGGCCCGCCCCGCCGCTCCCTCGGCTGGGCGGGACGGGCGAGCGGGGAATGTTCCCTGTGGAGCCGGCATTCCTCAGGCTGCTGGGCGGGCCGCGGTGGCCATGGCGAGGGGAGGAGGGCGGTTGGTTCCCTCACGGGCTCCTGCGGGGATTTGGTCTCCTCATAGAGCACTGTGGGGGTTCTGTCCTCACATTAATGGTTGTGGAAGTTTGGGACCCTCATGGAACCATGAGGAGTTTTGAGACCCTTCCCCATGGATTCCTGGGGGCGTTTTGTCTCCTCATAAAGCCCTGTGGGGGGTTTGGTCCCCTTATGGAGTTCTGAGGACGCTTTGTCTCCTCATGAAGCCCTGTGGGGGTTCTGTCCTCACATCAGTGGTTGTAGAAATTTGGGACCCTCATGGAATCGTGGAGTTTTGGGACCCCCATGGAGCCCTGGGGGTGTTTTGTCTCCTCATGAAGCCCTGCAGGGGGCTTGGTCCCCTCATGGAGCCCTGGGGGCCTTTGGGACCCTCATGGTGCCATGTGGGGGGTTTGGTCCCCTCATGGAGCCCTGGGGGCCTTTGGGACCCTCATGGTGCCCTGTGGGGGGTTTTCACTGCCTCTGTGGTGCCATGGAAAGGCACTGGGGTCTTCCATGCTGTGAGGGAGTTTGTGTGCCTCAGGGCACCGTGTGGGGTTTGGGGACCTTCATGGACCCTCACCCACCCTCTCCGCTGGTGCTTGATGCTGGTTTTCCAGCGGCACAAATGTGCTGAGCAGGATGGAGCTTTCCCTGCTGGCGCTGGGGTTAGGATAGGATCAGGCCCTGAAGCTCTGTGGGTACAAAGCTGATATGGGAGTTGAAAGTGTCTGCTGGAACCGACACAAACCGTTCATTGAGCTCGGCTGGTTTTGCAACACTTTTTATAGCAAAACCCAAGTCCTGCGAGTCTCCATGGAGACTCTACTGGGGTAAGATGTGACCCTGTGGTTCTGAGCATCCCCTTGGCATCCACAGCTTTGCAGCTCCTGGATAAATCAAGAAAAAGTGTTAGCTCTGTTAAAATAACCATTGTTCCCTCAGCCGTCCTTGGATTCACCAACAGAGGTTGCATGCTGTTCCCAAACGAGCTGTCACCAGAAAAAGGAGAGCTCACTGCACTTTCCCTACCCCACAGCAGCTTTAGGGCTGAGAGCTGGAGACAGCGTCCTTCTCTACAGAGAGCTCCTGGCTGGCACTCCCTACGGCTGCCAGGCAATGACATCTCAGAGCTGGTCTCATGATTCCAGCTAATGCCACAAAGAACCCTCATTGTATTAACATCTCCACACAGCATTAGATTAATCCCCTCTGCCTGTGTCGTGTGGGCTGTTCGGGGAGCCTTGCTCCCGTGCTGTGCCAGCCAACATATGCCTGGGAAGTCACCGAGACCTTTGCAGCTGAGCAGACGCTGGGCCCGGAGCGATTCTGTGTTATCCTCGTGACTTTTTGCTTTTGATGACAAGGGAAGAAAGTCCCTGGTGATCTGTCACTGGGGCGTCGCACGGGCCGATCCGCGGAGCTCATAAACGCTGGCTGATGTTGGGAATCTGAAATGTAAATCGCGGCAGGGCCGCGGTGCCGGCGGCAAGCGGAGTGAGCAGATCCGGCGTGGCGGGCTTGGTGCAACGCTCCACGTGTGGGCTCCTGGAGGAGCTTGGCTGCCATCCCCTTCTCCCCACGCTCTCCAGCGCGTTATCTGGAGTAATGCAAATGAAACATTTAGTATTAGTCTGCAGCTCAAGGAAGGGGAGCGCTTTCTGATGCCAGATTAGAAGCCAGACATGGGCCTGCCTGCAAGCAAGCAGAGCTGTCATGCTGAGTTATTTCATAAGGCAGGCGGTGGTGCTGCCAGATGACGACAGCCTGTGCGTTAACATTTTCATAACAAACTGCCTGATGGAAGAGGCCCGAGAGCCTCTGCCCGCTGTGAAACACAAGCATCACCTCCTCACCCTGAAACATGGCCATTTTGGGGTAGAGGCAAAGGTGACCCCATCGCTGTCCTCCCAAGCTGCAGCAGGCAGGATGAAGCAGTTCCAAATTCTCAAAAAACCCCTGCTTTGCTAGATTGTGCTGTGTGTTTTGCGTATTTAAACTACTGACTGGATTATTTAAACTTGGTAGAAGGGTACCCTGCAGGTAGTGTAGCTGAGCAGGGCCGAGAATCCTTGGCAGGAGCAAGAACACATCAAGTGCCAAGCAGAAGGGTCCACGCAGCATCAGTGCTGCTGGCATTTCTGTGTCTGAGTCCATGAAGAGCCATGAAGCTCAAAGCATTACCCTTGTCTTAGCATAATCTGGCTGTGTTCTTTTATCTTTTATTTGCCTAAATTTATTGCTTCCCTTGGCAACAGCATGTGACCTCCCTGTGGATGACTAGCTTCTGACTGGAAAAGAAACAGAGCCAGGGAGAACGTCTCCCACATATGGAGAAGGGAAGAGAGGGAAAGCCCTCAGAGGGGTAGGAAGGAAGGAGGGATGTGTTCGTTTTCTGGCTGAGCAGGTTGCAGAGCAGCAGGAGGCTTGAGGCTGGGTGGGTGCTCAGCAGGACCCTCTGGAGATGCCGGCTGTGCTGAAGGAAGGCTGGATTTGTGGAGAATCTCACTTGTGCTGCCTCGCCCTGCCTCTGCCCTTGGCTTCTCACGGTGTCCTGGCAGCTCTACCCATCGGCCTGCTTCCCTTTGCCTCCTGCCAAGGGCCGTGTGTTGAAAGCAGCAGCTGGGTTTGGTGACATTAAAGTGGGGGGGAGGAGGCAGCAACCAGCCAAACATCCTCGTTCGTGGCCTTTTCGTGGCACGCATGTGTGAGGCTGGGAGCCCTCGCAAGAAGGGCTGACAGCACGAAGCTGTGCAAACTCCCTGGCACCTCGTGCTGGGTGCTGCACAGCAGCCTCCATTGCCAGGGGCTTGGGGACAGTGAGGTGATCCTCACGTCTGCTATAACTCCTTCCAGACCTCTGTCAGTCTGTCCATCCATGCATCCACTGGTCTATCCTCTTCCCTCTTCACCTGTCTGAATTAGCAGCTGGCTTTGGGTAATGTGTCAAAGCCTGGTGTCACCATGTGTCACCTCTGTGTAGCTCAGGGTACACAGGACAGTCCAGCATCACAGCACTGACGTGTTTACCCTGTGTAACTCTCCCACACGGGCAGGGCTGCAGGCTGGCAACCTGGACCTTGTTTGAATCCATAAGCAAGGCTGCCCCAAGGGCTGACATCACTGGCTGGCATCAATTATCCTGGAAGTGTTGCCCTGGCCAAGACAGAGGTTTTCCCTGGTTGGGAACACCACAGTCTGCTTGGTGAGGATGGTGCTAAGAGCAGTTTGTGCAAAGGATGTGGGTGAATCTCATTACTCTGTCACCTAAAAGGGCACATGGGAGGTGAAATTTTGCTGCCGCTCCTTGTGTGGGCAGCAGGGAAGCTCACGGTGAGCCCACAGTCGCAGGGGCAGAGCTTCAGCCTGACCCTCAGCCTCCACGCTGGCTCCTGCTGCTCCATGGCCACACTCCCCGTGGTTGCTGGGCTCCTCTGTAATCACACGTCAGCGCTCTGGTGACAGCAGAGTAAACACTGGGGAGGAACCGGCTGTGACTCAGCGTGGCTTCAACGTGAGCGCTGCAGTTCCCTGCTCACAACAGAGCCTTGCACAAGAACCAGAAGCATGAGATTGCTAAACTGCCCCGCAGGCACAGCCTCCACTGGCCTCTGGAAAGGCAAAGAGCCCAAAGGACTTTGACTCTGGGAACATGCAATTAAGAGAGAAACGTGTTTTAAAAGGCTATTAAATAATCGCAACCTTCCTTCCTGTAACCTTTACTCACCTACAAGTAACTCTCTTGGAAAAGTAAGACATCATCTGCTGGGATGTTCACAGCAGCCAGGCGTAGATTTGAATCCACGCGGGACATAAGGGAGGATGCTGATCCACAGAGGAAATCCACGCGGGACACAAGGGAGGATGCTGATCCACAGAGGAATGCCATGCCAGCACCCCACAGAGTGCCAGGGCTATCAGTGAGGCTGAAGATTGGTGTTTGCAGAGCCAGTGCACATCAGGCAAGTGTTGCAGCTGGGGTTAACACACCACCAAGCCCCTCAGCACTGACTTTTGGTTTTTTTTGCTTCTGGTAGACTTTGCCAAAAACAGGAGGTAGCAAAAGCACAAGACTTTCAGATCTTACTGTTGCATTTACATTTGTAACCACAGGCTGGAAATCCCCCTGCACCTCACAGTCTCTGCACCATGCTCGTAAATGAGGGTGTGCCCAGTACAGGACATCTTGTCTGGCTGCAGATCTCGAGCTCTTTCAGCCACAAGGTTGTAAAATTGGAATCGCCTTTTTTTTTTTTTTTCCAAGTTGCAATACGATTAGACTTTCTCCCAAATGCCATGTGTAAATAAAGGAAATCAAATTGTTTCTGATGGATTTTGTGCCGGTGGAAGGGACTGGGTGGTTGACCTGGAGACTGATGGACTGAGCAGGGAAGGCAGAGCTGTGAGCCAAGGGCTTCTCTTGGTGGACAGCCTGGGACTGGAGAGGGGTTTGTTGCATCTTCCTGGTCAGGGGTTCTGAGCTCAGGGAGCCCCTGCTCATCATCAGCATCATGTGTCCCACCTGAGCTGGATTCCCATAAGGAGTCCACCTAGGCTGGAGTCCTATAAAGAGTCCACCCAGGTCGGATTCCCATAGAGAGTCCACCTGGTCTGGATTCAGCTGGTGGTGCTGAGCTCTGGGTGTGTCTCCAGAGTTGGACTGCCAGGTGTTTATGGGCTGTGTGTGCCCCACCTGTGCAACGTGAGCCGCAATCTCATCCCTTCCTCTCCTGCAGCCCTTGATCCCTGTGCTGCGGATGTGTGGCTGTAATTACAGGACCGAGGAAGATCCTGTTTCCCTGGGGATCTGCAGTACTGACCACTGCAAAGTGGGACACTGGGGCTCTGGGAGTCGAGGCCAGGTGTGCCCAGAAAGGGACACTGCTCTCCACTGGAATCTCCTTCCCTGCCTCCCAAAGGACATTTCCCTTACTCTGAAGCTTTCCATGGCACCTTCTGGGTGCAGGCCCTGTTGGCTGAGCCCTGCTCTCTCCCCAGGCTGAGTGTGGCATTCCTGGGTTGCCAGACCTGCCAGCACTGTGCCACAGGGTGTGCCAGCTCTGTGGCACTCAGCAGGACTGAAGGGCCTTTGGGCTAAGGCCAGGTGTGCCACTGGTGTGCATCACGGGGCTGCTTCTGCAGCTGAGCTCAGCACCAGCACCTCCCCAGCCCCAGATCACCCCGAGGCCGCTGGTGGCTCTGCTGGTGCCAGAACCACCGTCTTTGAAGATGATCCCATCCTCCTGCTCCTGAGCAGGTCTCCTGCCCCCTTCTCTGCCTCTCCAAGGGAAAATGGGCTCCAGCACCTGCACAGATGCTTGCTGGGGCTGAGCACAGGAGCTGCTGGAGAAGAAAAAGGCGTGTTGCCACCACGGAGCAGTGGAAATGTACTGACGCCGCTGGGCAGGGCGGGAGGGAGCTGAGCAGCCCGGGGTGCTTTCAGCACAAAGACCGTTTTTCTTGTGAACAGCTCCAGTCTTGCCACAGGAATGAATTTGGGCTGGGGCTGAGCTCACACAGGGCTGGATCCTGGAACAGGCTGCTGGGATTGGCTGCACCATGGCCAGGCAGCAGCTTTGTTTAGTAGAGGCACAACGTGAAACCAGCACCCAGGTCTCTGAGCATGTGAAATCAGTGTCCATCTCTTCCAGGGGTGCCTGTGTGGGAACAGAGGGGCTGGGCAGTTGCTGGGTGGGATGCTAGGGTACCTGGAATTGGATGCCACAAGCTCCCCAGGTGCTGCCCTCTCATTGCACAGCCCTGCTGGAGCTGCCAGTGTGTTGCAACTGGCTCAGGACCTCCTCCAAGTGCCAGAGTCCAGCACAAGGTGAATTCTGTTCCTGGCAGACCTCCCTGGAAATAAACCACGCACACCTCAGCGGGCTAAAATCCACACGGGGAATATGTCTGCATGAAACAAACAGTCGCTCTCTCTCGGTTTCCTCTGTTATTGATTAATGCCTCTTAATGACTCTGACCTCAAAAAATCTTGTAGTTGCCGCTGTCACAGGAGATCAATGAAGCAGCATTAGCAGGAGATAGAGGCAAACTGTCCCAGGTGAGCTCTCTGCCGGGGCCAATCTGGGAGCAGCACAATCAATAGTTCAGCATGACCTCTCCCTCTTGCTTGCTTTTTTTCTCCTTGAGCTGGTTGGGCAATAAAGTCTGCTCTGAGCTTTCACCAGGACTAGATTATAACTATCCAAATTGATCTGATCTGTAAGGGATAAAAGGGCCTCTTAAGCCAGCTGTCTGCACTGGCAAAACTCAAGTGGCTGAGCAGACAGGGTCAGACCCTCATTAATTCCTGATGCCTGGGACCCTGCTCATGCCATGCGTGAAGGCTGGACCACAGTGCTGGAGGGAGTCAATTAGTCATGACAAATCCAATCCGACTTCTCCCCCAGAGCTTTCCCAGTCACTTGGCTGTGCTGCTGGTGCCTTTTCATGAGTGCATCGTCATGGAAGCCACCATGCCCTGTCCCTCCCATGCTCTTTTTGTGATACCTCCTTGTTTCTCTTATTACCCTTTCTCCAGGGAGAAATTGTGCTGGGGAGGGAGAGCCCTTTATTGATTCACCCGCTGGGAGATGTTGCAGCGAGCAGATGTGTCCCAGGTGGAGCATGGCACAGAGGAGGTGAGGGACGTTCTCCTTTGCTCACACAGCCACTGCCTTCTTGAAAACCTTCTGCACATCAACCCTCCAAACTGCAGCCTCTCTTCTCACTGAAACTGATACGCAGGGAATGCCTGGAAGATGAATGTTGACTTAAAAACTGTGTCCAGAGCTGCTCATCCCACCTGTGCATCTCTGTCTCTTCGGAGGCCAGCTGAGCCCCATACCTGCTCCAAGGAATGTCTCCCTGGCCAAGCCTGACTTCGGGAGCCAAATGCCCAGGGTGAAAGCTGTGCCCTGGCTCTGGTGTGGAGCAGCTGGGGGCTGGCAGGGGCTGACCATGGGCACTGGTGAGGGAGGAACCCCTGGGCTGTGTCTACCTGATGATGAATAACTCCATAATCTAAGCCAGTGCAGGGATCTGCTTGCTCAGCCCCCTTCCCCGAGCTCCTTTGCAAGCTCCCTTTCCTCCTTGGCTGGGAAGCGCCCACGGTTGGCACATGATGGAAATCCCAATGAGAGAAGCTCCCCTTCCAGAGCCAGCACCGCAGGGCTCCCAGCCACAGCCACCACCCTTTGCCTTTAACCCCAGCACTGCCTGCAGAGCTCTCGAGCTTCCCTCTCTTCCCCCTCATAGCTCAGGGCCAGGGACATTGTTGGGATGTCCCCAGCCCAAGGGGATGGTGGTGAATGAAGGGTGAGACCCTCAAACTGTTCCCAGCAAGCCAGAAGCTCTGTGGGGGCTGCAATCCTCGCCCAAAGCATCCAACGAGCCCCAGCACCCCCATTCAACCCCCCTTAACTTCGTAGTGCTTAATTACAAGTAGCAGGGATTCGGAGAGGAAGCGGAGGGGGCGAGCACAGGACAGATTGGAGGGAAGATTGTGCTGGGGGTGGCGGGGCTGTCAAGCCAGAAACACAAGAGCTGATTAGCATTTCTAATTATAACCGCTGCGCTGAGCCCGGCAGGGCCGGCAGGCAGCAGAGGCAGCTGACAGGCTGTGCAGAGCCAGCTGTGGATGCCACGCAGGAAGCGCGGGCGATCAGCTCAAATCCTTCAAAGATGCACAGAAAAGAGCATTAAAGCCTGGATCCATCATCTCCGGAGCTGCGGCGCTGCCTGGGAATGCCGGGTGCCATCGCAGCCCACCCGGGGCAGAGATCCCTCTGGTTTGTGGCCGTGGGGCTGATCCTGATGGCAGAGGAGAGGGGGGAGAGCATGTGCCCCTATTTTGGTTTGGGGTCCTGCACCCCCCTGCTGGCAGCAGCGCTGCGGGTGATGGCATTGGGCTGTCCCCAGCTGTCACCCAACTCTGACATCCCATCCAGAGGAAGCTGGGCAGCTCAGGGTGCTCTGGAGGGGATGAGGGGATGGGTGGCTTGGGCTCACGAGTCAGGGCTGCCCTGCACTGCTGTTGGCTCTGGCTGGAGATCGTTTACTCATTATCGTTTAGTCAGGCAAATATTACAAATGACCGCTGCAGGGCTGTGGCTGCCCGCGAGCTGCCATGTCCCGAGGGCACAGTGCTCTTGGGGACGTGCCCGCAGAGCCACCGCCTGGCAGCGAAGTGATCAGAGGCCAGCGTGCGGCACGCTGCGGGCTTAGCTGGGATTAGCAGGGCTTTGACCAGGAGAAACTGAAGCGACTTAATCAAAGCAGCGAGCGAAAGAATTCCCAGGGAGGAGCTGAGCATTGGCTGATCCCGGCATCTTGTGGATGCTGACAGCGCCTGCGGGAGCATTTCCCCCACCTTCGAGCTACACAGCTCTGGGAGCCCGCCTGATGCTGCAGCCCATCCTGCCAGTGCCAGGGGAATTTTGGGGAGGGGAGACAGCCCTTGCACAGGGGCAGCAGCCCAGGTAGTGCATCCCTGGTGCCAGGTGCCTGGGATAGAAACCAGAGATGGGCACCGTGGGGAGAGATCTCACTTCCCTTCTGCGTTGAATATAAGGAATCATCACACCTGCAGAATTTTTATTACTCTTTTTCATTGGATTAATTAATCATTCAGTGATAACTGCTCATTAGGCATTCTAACAATCAATACTAATCACTTAATTACTCGGCATATTGCAGCTTGGGATGGTCTGCTCATTCCTAATTAGATTTGCTGGACAATCCACCCCTGAATTTTGCAGAGCCCCACAGCAGAATTCTGTGGATTTCAAGCCATCCTCAGCCCTGGCCTGGGTGTGTAATCTCCCATCTCCATCGGGGATTCTTCCCCCACCCTTGGCCTCCAAAATCAGGGCTCAAGTCAGAAGGAGCTGCCAGAGCAGGGTGAGCAGGGAGTGTGGAATGCATCCAGCAATGCACCTTCCTGTCCCTGCTGTTTCCCAAATTACCAACCCCACCATCAAAAATAAATTTCAGAGGCTCTTCTTCTTTCCTGTCTTAATTAACACTAAAAATAAGAACCTGCTGCAGAACCATCCTGGCTTCAGTGGGATGGCAAAACCTTCCTTGACAGGGGCTGTGGGTGGCCGAGGTGACGTTCACTGTCCCCGTTCCTGTCACCGCTGCGGGCAATGTCAGCCCAGCCCACACAGAGGTCAGGGCACAGCCCTGGAGCAGCAGAGACCTCCTCGGGGTTAAAAGCAGGCGGCAAACACGCTACAGGATTTGAGAGGTTTCAGGCAGTTTTGTGTGATGCTTCTTATTCATCACCATGATTTGGATTAGTCCAGCCAAGGCTTTTGCTCATTAGGCCCTGATTACTCGGTGCTTGGCACTCACACTGAGGGGGATCTGGGCTCTAAGTGACCGGTTTGTTTTCAAAGGTCATTTTGAGCCAAATTTAGAAGGAAGGAGCAACCTGAGCCATGAAAAGGGGGCAAACAGATAATCTGAAGATTTGCTGATAGCCAGCAGGGAATTTTCTTAACAGTGTCCTCATGACTGAGTCTCCCAGATCATTTCCCATCACATTATTGGCTCCCTGTCCCCCTTGCTCTAACTTACCTGTGCACACAGGATCCCCCTGCATGGGGCTGTCCCTGGCCTGTCGGACACAAAGTCTTGCTGTGAGGTTTCCCTGCCCGGCTGCAGTGCAAACAGAGAGAACCAGTGCTGCTGCTGGGCTTCAGGCTGGGGAGAAGACCCAGCGAGGAGGAGAAGGAGTGCCAGTGATGCCAGGGCTCAGGCCAGAGGGGTGCAGCCCCCGGGCTGTGCTCGCAGGTTACCTGCTGTGGGCAACAAGGAGGGAGTCTGGCCATCTGCCACCCAAAATGGCTTTGAATAAACCTGGAGCTGCTGTGAGTGCTGGGGGCCAGGTGGGATCACCACCTCCACAAACCCCTCCCTGCTCTGCCAGGATCATCAACCAGGGCTGGGACAGCCCTGTGTGGTGGGGTGAGCCTGGGGACGGGATCCCCGAGTGGGTGGAACCCGGGAATGTGGGACGGGCACGGGGATGCGATCCTCAAGCGGGATGCGGGCGCGGATGGGACCCCCGGGCTGTGGCATGAGACCCGCGGGTGGGATACCCAGATGCGGACCGCCGGATTGGCCTTGACCCGGCGGGGCCGAGCCGGGCAGCAGCCCCCCGGCTCCCCGGGCTGCGGCGGAGCTGCGAGCGCCGCCCCCGCCTCCCGCACCGCCCCGCGCCGGGCGGAGCCGCCGAGCCCCGCGGGCCGGGCCGGGCGCTGCGGCGGAGCGAGCGGGCGGGCGGCGCGGCTGGGCCCCCCTTCCCCGGGAGCCCGGCCCCCCCCGGCCCCGGCGGCGGTGCGGGGGCCGCGGCCGCCCCGGCCATGCCCCCCGGAGCCTGAGGCCCGCGGCCGAGGGGCGCCCGCAGCATGCGGAGGATCCGGCGGCTGGTGCATCTGGTGCTGTTCTGCCCCTTCTCCAAGGGCCTGCAGGTACCGGCAGAAGGAGGATGCGCCGGGATGGAGGATGCGGGCTCGGGGATGCGCCGCGCCGCGGGGATGCGCCGGGATGGGGGATGCGGGCTCGGGGATGCCCGTCTCCGCATGCTGGCACCGGCCGTGCACAAAGGGACGCTCCGCCTCGGTTCCCCCGACGCCGGTGCGAGGAGCTGGGGGCCGGGCACCGGCACCGCGGGGCTCTGGAGCGGCACCGGGGGTCTGGAGCGGCAGCCGGGGCCGCAGCGGTTGCATAACCCGCGCCGCGCTCCGCCGTGCCGGAGCCGGGGAGCACCGGGGCAGCCCGCAGCGCTGGGTGAAGCCGCCGATGCAGAAGGGCAGGGACGGCTCCTTCCTTCTCTTTCTTTCTTTATTTTCCCTCCTCTTCCCATCCCTGAGCTTCCGAGGGGCCGGGCACCTCCCTCGGATCTCCAGGGATGCTGGGGCCAGGGATGTCAGGGATGCTGGAATGGGGGTTTTCTCTGCAGCTGTGGGATGAGAAAGCCTGACTGTGGCAAAGATCCTGGAGCGGAGGGGATGAGGGGACACGGCAAGGGATACCCGGTGGGCAGAGGGTGCTGGCAGGAGGTGGGTGCAGAGCTGGGAGTGCTGTGAAACAACCCCCGTGTTCCCAGGGGAGCCACAGGGATGGATTTTGTTGATGATGCATCCATTTTGCCTTTGAAGTCAGCCCCAGCCCAAAGTCACTTTCATATCCTCCAGAGTCACTCTAAAACTAAACACAGCAACTCTCACAGGATAACACCCTTCAGTGTTATTCCCCTGCAGGGAAGGCAATGGGGAGAGAAACCCCTGTGCCTTGAGACTGAGGCACTGGAGGAACCCTCAAAATCCAAGCAAAGCTCAGGGGAACCTCTCATTGAAATGCATCCCCCACTCCCACGTTTCTTTCCACTCTTTAGGGGATGACGAAGCCACGAGCTCCCCATGCCATGCCCAGGCAGCAGTCCTGACTCCCCTTGTGCCCCAGGAACGTGATGGATTCTAAGTCAGAATAAGTTAAAAGTGACATTTTGGCTATTCCAGGGCTCTCCAAGACATATCTCTAGTGGGAAGTCCCTGGAAAAGCCCCTTTGCTGAGGGCAGGGGGCCTCATGCACCCACCTGGGGCAGTTTTGGGGGGCTGCTGTGCTGGGGGGATCTCAGGTCTCAGTGTGTCTGACTTCTGGGCCATGAGCTGGTTCTCAGCTCACAGGAGCAGCCACCCCACACTTTGTCTTTGCCAAGTCCTGGCTGTGCTTGGCTTCCCTTTAATTTAATTTCACGTTAATTAGCGGTGCCATTGCTTCACAGGCAAGCTGGGCACCCTGGCCCTCTTCACACTTTGGGGTTTCTAATTAATGGGAGAAATGTCATGATCTTGAGGCAGACCTGCCTGCTCTCACCCTCACTGCCCGTGCTGTGGCTCCCAGAGCCCTGACAGCTCCTGGGAAGGGGCTGAGGAGGAGCATTTTGGAGGTGGGGAGTGGTTTTGGGCTACAAGACCCAAGCGAGGATCCCTGGCAGGTTTTAAAGGTGCTGCACCCACTCAGACCCAGCCCTATCCTGGCAGCAGGTCGTGAGGAGGGAGGAGGGTTTGGAGGTGGCCAAAGGCTGAGGGTTCTGTAGAATTACCTATAGAAAAGGGATGGAAGGGTTTGTTTAGTGCAAGGATTCATTCCCTGCCCTTTTGCTCTGTTACACAAGCCAGGTGAGCAGCTCTCTTGCAGGAGGCCAGATGGCAGCAGTGCTGCTGTGCCAGGGTCAGGGGGGAGGAAACAAAGCCAAAAAACCAAAATCCTGCCGAGAGCCTCTGAGTTGTTCGCACAGAGCATCACCCGTGAGCTCCCAGGTTTGTTACTCACCCACTCCCACACGGGAACTGCTGTCGGGAGCTTCCCCTGCCCGTGGGGCTTTGTAAAAGGGGGATTCTCCTGAGAGGGGTCCCCCCAAACAGGAGCAGAGCTCCTGCAGCCCCACAGGGGTGCCCCAGGCTTTCACAGGGCTGCAGAGCGGGAGGATGTGGCCACAGCTCCCAGGCACGCACAGCATCCAGCTCCTTGCAGCCCGGCCCAGTAATCCCCCTGCTTTTAGGGAATTTTAAGTGACCTACTTGCAGCAGGAGTTGCATAAGAGACTGATGAATATATATAAAAAAGGCTGAAGGTTTCCCCAGCGCTCAGGTCGGTTTGTGTGGCAGAAGCCATCCTCGGCCAGCTGCTGCTGCCCTGGGCAAAGCCCTGCCCTCCCAAAAGGGTTTCAACAGTTTTTCCTTTGCCTTGCAGGGCCGCCTCCCGGGCATCAAGGTGAAGTACCTGCTGGTGGTGTGGCTGGGCATCTTTGTGGGCAGCTGGGTGGCCTACATGCACTACTCGTCCTACTCGGAGCTGTGCCGCGGCCACGTCTGCCGGATGATCATCGTGAGTGGCAGCGCAGCCCCGTGGCTCCTCTTCGGGCTGGGTGGGGCTGAGGGAGCCCCAAAGCTGGGAGGAGGAGCCCTCCTGGCAGCCGCTGCCCTGGTGCTGTCCCCGACACGGCACGGAGCTCGGAGCAGCAGGGGTGACCTTACCCTGCCAGGGTGAAACAGTTCCATGAGGTGTCAGAGGGAAGCAGCCGGGGCAGGCGTGGGCAGATCCGTGTCTGTGCAGGTGAAGCTGGAATGTCAGGGCAGGGAGCAGGATCTGTGGGCAGGGACAGCATCACACCAGTCCCCTCTGGGCTCTGCAGAGCGGGAGGAAAAAGGGAGCACTCAGTCCATGGTACCTGTCTGTGACTGCTGAGGAGCCCCAAGGAAAGCAGCAGAGCTCCGTGTGGCAGCCTGGCTCTGTGTTTTGCCCCGTTTGGGGTTTGCAGTGTGGTGTGTGTTCCGTGTTCCCCGTGGGATGTCCCCAGGAGTGCTGTGTGTGCCTCTGGCATGGGTGTGGGTCTCAGCCCAGCCCAGGGGAGGAAGGGGAGCTGGGCTGTGTCAGAACAAGCCTCGTTGATCAATCCCTCAGCAGAGAAGGGAGGCAGGAATTGCCATAACAACAGCGACGATCGTTTAATTTGATTTTCTGCCTGACTCCGACCGCGGGGTCTCGGGTACTAATTCCTGCTCGGAGCTGGGGCTTCCAGGCACCGTGTCTGGCCGTGTCCCCTGCGAGCAGGTCCAAGGGTTAATTCCCATCCACAGCAGAAAAAAAAGGAAAAGATGCAGTGAATGTCTGCAGCTCCAGCTTCCAGCCCTGAGGCTGCCGTGGCCTCGCTGAGGAGCTGCAGAGCTGCAGCCTCTCCTGCCCAGGGAAGTCTCCAGCTCCAGCCTGGCTGCGGATCAGAGCCACTGTCTGTCCCTGTCCCTGCTACCCCCGGGACTGGGGCCAGCCTGCTCCACAGCAGGGACTGGTGCTCTGCTGAGCAGCCTGTGCATCCTCACCCAACTCTGCGCTGCCCTCTCGTCCAGCCAGGAAGTTCTCCCAAACCCCTGGATTTGCAGCAGCAGCATCCAGGAACAAATCCCTGAGATTCCTCCAGCAGCACAGGAGTCCCTGCCAGCTCAGCCCCACCACGCCCAAGGCACTGAGCCATCCCTAAGGGCCAGTAGAAATCTGTCCCTGCTGAGCTCCTCTCTCTCCTTGCCCTCCCCAGTGTGACCAGTACAAGAAAGGGATCATTTCTGGCTCCACGTGCAAGGACCTGTGTGAGGAGCGCAGCCTCCTGTTCCAGCACTGCCTCTCCTCCTCCCCCAGCCAGCAGGTAGGTCTGTGCCCCCCACCCGTGCCAGGGCTGGGCAC
Organism: Motacilla alba alba; assembly: GCF_015832195.1. Classification (NCBI taxonomy): domain Eukaryota; kingdom Metazoa; phylum Chordata; class Aves; order Passeriformes; family Motacillidae; genus Motacilla; species Motacilla alba. The sequence continues at coordinate 8,503,308 of NC_052032.1, read as the reverse complement.
CAGCACCAAACCCTGCACATCTCCCCCTCTGCCCATCCCAAACCAGAAGCCAGCTCCTTCCACCTGCTGTCCCCCTCCCTGTGCTCCAGGTTTACAGAGGGCTCTGGAGGGACAGGGAGGTGATCATCAAATGTGGCATCGGGGAAGCCCTGAGGGCCGACAGCCGCCCGGACGCTGTGCCCAGGAGGGACGTGGTGCTCTTCGACAAACCCACCCGGGGAACCTCCATGGACGAGTTCAAGGAAATGCTCCTCAACTTCCTGAAGGTCAGTGCAGGGCCCTGTGGGGTCCCACAGGCCTGGGGTGGCTCCTGCGAGTCAGAAACGCCGATTGTGTTTTTCCTTCCCTTTGAACGAGAGCTCCTCCTTCCCGTGCCCCCCACCCACTGCTGGGTGCCCGTGCCATGTGCTGATTCGTGGAGGAAGTGAGTTCTTCCCTGTGAGATTTCAGTGGCAGCATCCCTGCAGGTGGCTGTGCCACGGCTGTGGGTGGCATCTGTGCTGGGCAGAGCTGATTTGGTGGCCCTGGTAGTTACCCCGTTGGGGCTTCTGCAGCAGTGGTGGGGTAGCAGCTCTGGCAGGAGGCTCTAGAGCAGCCCTGAGGCTGGTAGAATTCTGCTGGAGCTGGATGCCCACACATGGTGTGGCTTTTTCTGGAGTGTCACCATTTCCTCCTCTCCCCAGCTCATTCTTTGCTCCCCGTTTGGTTTTGTGATGTGATACCCAAACACGGAGAGCTGTGAGGCTCTGATGCCACTTCTCGTGCTGTTTGCAGTCCAAGCTGGGGGATCAGCCATCTCTTCCTGCCCTGGTGAGCCGGATCATCACCATGGCAGACGTGAACCGTGACAGGAAGGTGTCCCTGGCAGAGGCCAAATCCATCTGGGCGCTGCTTCAGCTCAACGAGTTCCTCCTCATGTTCTCCTTGCACGAGAAGGAGCACACGGCCAAGCTGCTGGGGCACTGCGGGGACCTTTATGTCACCGAGAAGATCCCCCACACCTCCCTCTACGGGGTGGACGTCCCCCCTTTCCTGCAGTCCCTGCTGCCTTCCCTCGCCCACCAGCTCATCCACCAGTGGTTTGCGCCGGCCTGGCCCCGGCGCGCCAAGATCGCCATCGGCCTCCTGGAGTTCGTGGAGGAAATCTTCCACGGGACCTACGGGAACTTCTACATCTGCGAGAGCAGCCTCAGGAACGTGGGCTACAACGACAAGTACGACTTCAAGATGGTCAACCTGCGCAAGGTGGCGACGGAGATGACAATCAGAGGCTTCCTCAAGGGCCGGCACTGTGAGCAGAACGGGGACTGCACCTACGGGCGGGACTGCACGGCCACGTGTGACAAGCTCCTGAAGCAGTGCAAGAGTGACGTGGTGCAGCCCAACCTGGCCAAGGTGTGCGGGCTGCTGCAGGACTATCTGCTCTATGGAGCTCCCCTGGAGCTGAAGGAAGAGCTGCAGAAGCAGCTCCGAACTTGCATGACCCTCAGTGGCCTGGCCAGCCAGATGGAAGTGCACCATTCCCTCGTGCTCAACAACCTCAAGACCTTGCTCTGGAAGAAGATTTCCAACACCAAATATTCCTAACGGGGGAAGCACGGCCCTGCAGTTTCCAATCTGCGAGCTTGGAGTGAGGTCCAAGGGCTGAAGGCCTGTTTCTCCATCCTCTCCCCCCCAGGATAAACACACCCTGCACAGGGAGTTCAGCAGAGCTGCGGCCCCTTCTCCTTCATGGAAAACCAAGCGTCATGACTTGCACCACCCAGCAGGATCAGGGATGGGTCGGCAGGAGCGGAGCTGGGCTGAGCAGGCCTGGGGGAGGAAGGAGACACGGAAAGGGATAAGGAAGCAGAGCCCAGCTGGATGCATCAAACTGTTCCTTGATGAGCAGGAAAGCAGAGCAAAGCGTTGGGAGTGAATCATTCATGCTGTACTTGTCACATCTCCTTTTGAGGAACGGCTCTGATGTAAATAAACAGCTTTTACGTGAATCACACCCGTCCATCAATAGCCAAACAGCAGCCTGTTCATACCAGCTTGTTTGTGATCTAAAAAGGAGGAAAAGGTAGATTTCCCCTTTCAAAAGTCTCTCCTTAAGTGTCTGAATCATCTGCCATCAGCTCCAGCTGTCACACAGGAAGCAGATCAGCTGTCTGTTGCACCGCGGAGAATCCTGGCAGTTCCTTGGTTCCGTTTTTAAGTGCCTGACCCTGACGGTGATGCCGTGGCTTGCGAGAGGCTCCCCCCGGCTGCTCCTGCCCCAGTCTGGAATTGGCAGCAGAAGCCATTCCCTCACGTGGCCGCTCTGGAAGCGGCCGAGGCCAAGGATGGCTTAAAGGCAAAGGGCTAAACACGAACCGTTGTGACCCCTCTGCTCGGGTGTCACTGCCCACCGCGCTCGGAGCAGGGATAAGCCAACCCCTCCGTTTAATTCTCCAAAAACTAAGCTGGGCTTGCCCTGCAGAGGTTGAAGGTTAATACCAGAATAATCCAGTGCTTCTCTCATTATTAAAATGAATTTCCAGGCAAAGCTTTTAGCAGGTCTCCAGACATTCTTTTTTGGCTGTGTCTGAGCTCCCAGGGCTCCAACTACGGCTGTTGCCTTGAAATGCTCAATTATAGCAATCGTACAGCTCTGGGCAGGGAGGAAGAGCTGGAGAAACTCCCCCAAGGTTGCTCAGTTCCCAGCACAGCCATATTCCTGCTGCTGGAGCACGTGCTGCTTCTCCTGCCAACAATCCCATAGGGAAGCGAGCGTGCAGCTGATGTGCAATCCAAAAATAAAAATACACCTGAGACGGCAGCACCAGTGCAAATTTAGGAGCCCTTTGGGGAGAAAGATGAGGATTTTCCTTCTGTTGGTTCTTTAGGATCCTCATCACCTCTCACTGGGCTCGTTTTGGTGTCAGGGGTGCTCAGTGTCCAGCCAAGCCACCAGAGCTCGGTCCCTGCTGAGGAGTGGCCCGTGAGATGGGATTTATCCCCAGGATTTTGTTTTTAAGGGCTCCTCAGCCTGGATTGGGCAGGGGCACTGCCAAGGTCCCGTCTGCAGGTGCAGGGGAGGGAAAGGCAGGGCTGGGATTCCCTGGAATTCAGCACAAAGCACCAGGCTCCTCATCCCTTGTGTCCTGCATCCCCATGGCAACAGCTCCCCAGACAAATCCATCTCCTCCTGCCAGCAGCAGAGGAATCCAAGGCCCTGCCAGGATCCCCTCCTCAGGGTGGCAGATAAACCATCCTTCCCTCCATTGTTTACTCCCACCAAATCCCTGCTGTTCCCTTCCCTCAAAGCACCCGGAGAAGTGGAGGAAAACAATTTCCCCAACGTCAGAACCTCTAAATGTTCATGAAGAGGTGGCCCCTGTAACTGAGAGACCAGGCCCCGAGAGTTTAATAGAAATAAAGACACTCGTGACAGCAATTGTTCATTAATGCACGCCCCCGTGGCCCTGGACACTCCCAGGAATTGTGCTCATCACCAATAAAAAACACAAAAGCGAGTGCAGTTTACAAACCACTTTGGGATACAGGAGAGAAAGGAGTCAAGGAGGAGAGAAATGAGTCAAGGCAAAGCTGTTAAACACTCAAATTCCTCCAGATTCCCCACAGGAGATGCTAAAAAAGCCAGGTCCCTCAAAAACTGATAATCCGATCTCACTGGATCCCCTTTGTGCTCCAAGGGATGGAGGTAAAACCTTAAATTGCTTCAAAACAATCCTAAATTCTCACACCACAAAGTCTTACATCCTAGAATGGTTAAAAATAGCATTACTTGGGGTGCTACAAACGCACAGCAGAATGCTTTCAGTCTTGTAGGTGGCATCTTTATTTAGGTTTATTTTTTATTTAAATCCTTCTTAACCATGTAGAGAAAACACAGCTGATCAAAGTTTCAGGAATCTCCAAGCCATCAGACGTGGATGCTGCCAAGCAGTTCTCAGTTTGTCAGACATTCTGCAGCTCAAGGCATAATCTGCAAATAAAAAATAAAAATAAAAATAAAAATAAAAATAAGGCCCAGGATGTGAGAAAAGTTGAGGAAGAGGCAAGAAAAGGAGCAAGAAGGTCAATGCTGATGAGCTGATGAACCCTTGCCATGCAGACTCTGCTGCCCTCACTGTCTTGGGATTCTCCCCAGAGTTTTCACACCCCAGAGGAAATAAAGATGAAATACAGAATGAAATCACATTTTAATGCTCTGTCATCAGGGTTCACAAGGAAACCTTGAGACAGGGATTTCCTTCAGTCCGGAAGGACACGGCACAAATTTAGGAGAAGCTCTCTGGCGTGACATCAGAAGGGTTTGGGAAAAGTATCTGGCTGGGGGAGTTCAGGAAAGGGATAACTGAAGAGCAGGATAGCTGGAGCCTGCTCTGGGTTATTCCATCACTCCCTAAAATCCAAGGTGAGTTTGCCAACCCTGGTGCAGAGCCAAGCTATTAATAGTGCAGGGAAAAAACCCTGGGCTCATTCCAGCCTTTAAAGCCATGACATAAACCAGTCCTTGATGGTGGAGGGCTGTGCTATGCGCAGAGAGATTTTTAATTTCTCTCTAAACCACTTCATGTAAAACATTCACGTTTTCCACAGCTGAGAGCCAGCTTTTCCTTCAGCAAAGCAATATCCATCCACGGCCTGGGAGAGCTGCCTGGGGAAGGGCAGCTCCGGTAAAAGGCATCAGGAAAATGTTCATGGTTCTGCTGCGGGAGTTCTAAAGAGGCACTCATTAGCACTCAGTGCCCACACGGGACCCCCGGGGTGAGGAAAGCCTGGTGAAAAACCCCAAACACAGCTTGCAGGGTCAAAAGAAGATTGCAGGGTTAAAAGAAGTCAAGAAATTTAAATAAAGAGCTGCATCCTCAAGCACTACCACATCCCCACAACCTCATTAACATTCTTCTCCAAAGCCAGTGACTTTGCCAATGGAAGGGCTCACTTTGTGCCACTGAGGCCCCTCTGGCCCTGTCAGGAGGTTTCCCATTTAGCAGAGCCAGAGTCACTCACTGTCACACTCAGGGTCACAATCTCTGCGTGCCCAGAGCTGTTCTCACCGTTTCTGGGGTCCCTCAAGAAGGGACAGTGACACACAGATACAGGGACACCTGTGCACAGGGTTTGGCACGGCAAAAGGCGTCCCCGAGGAAGAGAAGGACTCAAGGACAGCGTCCACCCCCACCATTCCCCATAAAGGCAAGAGAGCAGGAGCAGAGCAGGAATGTCAGGCTGTTGAGCAATCCTGAGAGCTCACAGGGCTCGGAGCACCAGGGAAGACCTCGCCTGTTGCTGTGTGCCACCGAATGACACAGCCGCGGCACTGCAGCCACGCCTGCAACACTGGGGCAGGGCCGGCAGCTCCCAGCACTGCAGCCACGCCTGCAACACTGGGGCAGGGCTGGCAGCTCCCAGCAGCGCAGCCACTCCTGCAACACGAGCTGGGGCAGCTCCCAGCAGTGCAGCTAGGCCTGCAACATGAGCTGGGGAAGGGCTGGCAGCTCCCAGCAGCGCAGCCACTCCTGCAACACTGGGGCAGGGCTGGCAGCTCCCAGCACTGCAGCCACGCCTGCAACACTGGGGCAGGGCTGGCAGCTCCCAGCAGTGCAGCCACTCCTGCAACACTGGGGCAGGGCTGGCAGCTCCCAGCAGCGCAGCCACTCCTGCAACACGAGTGGGGCAGCTCCCAGTACTGCAGCTCACCTGGGCAGGGCTGGCAGCTTCCAGCAGCGCAGCCACACCTGCAACACGAGTGGGGCACCTCCCAGCAGTGCAGCTCACCTGGGCTGGGCTCCTCCGGGTCTGCCTCGGCTCAGGGCTGCCTCTGGAGAAGGGGGAAAGACAGGGACAGCCTTTAGAGACACCCCAAAGCTTGGTTACACAGCTGCTGTTCCACTGGCAGCGGGAATTTAAAAGGAATGAATGAACAGCACAGGAATGTTTTGATTTTCTGACAGGATGAACTCCCAGTGTTGCCATGTGGTTTTACAGATCACTTCCACTTGTTTTCTCTAACACAGGATCAGAAACCCACGTGCTGCACAGAACAGAACCTTCTGGAACACCCTGATCTCACACTCCAAGCAGCTCAGAGCTGGTTTTCCCTGTCTCCGTTCAGGCTGATAAGGATGTCAGGCTATCAATCACTCTGAGTGCTCACGGGGTGCAGAACACACGAGCGTAGAACATAGCCTGGGTCTCTCTTGCCACTCTTTGACACAAAGATGCCACAGCAGCCATCTCTGCAACGCCAGTGGCAGCCTGGGGGAACAAATCACCCCAAAAAATGTAATTATGGGTGGATGTCCATGCCTGGAAGTGTTCAGGGCCAGGCTGGATGCAGCTCTGAGCAGCCTGGGAGAGCGGAAGGAGTGCTTTCCAACCCAAACCATTCCCTGATTCTGTTGTGTTTAAAAGAAGATTTTATCCCTGTTTAAAAGCAGTGCTACCGAGGTATTTGCTGCACGTGCAGTGCCACGTGTAACACTCCACTTACAGTCAGCAAGGCGGCTGAAGCTTGCTGGGGCAGCCTTCTCCTGAAGGATCACCCTCCATTTCTGAAGTCACACCATTCTGGTCATTTTATTTTTTTGTCCACTGCCAGGCTGAAGAATGAAAAACAAAGGAAAAATTGTGTGAATAATCGCCTAACAGCCTTTTTTTAGCTAAGCATGCAACTTAAATGGAAACCAGATAATTACAACAGTCAAAATGAGGGTATCCACTGAAATTCATGCTAGCTACTGAAATAACTGAAAATATTTTCCTGAAAACCTGAAAGCCGAATTTTTTTCCTTTTTTTCAGTGGAGTATATTAAAAAATACACATCTAGCCCCCCGGGGCCGCTCCCCCGCCTCACCTCGCTCGTGTTCCGCAGCCGCTCAGCGCCGGGGCCGGCGGGAAGCGGTCCCGGCCCTGAGGGAGCCTCGCCACAACATGGCGGGGAAGGCGCAGCTGTGGAGCCGCCTCTACCAGCACCGGCTTCCTGCACCTGAGGGACGCAGGGCTTCCCGCTGGCCCCGCCGGGAGAGGCCGAGGCCGGTGCCTATCCCGATCCCAGTCCCGATCCCGGTCCCTCTGAGGCGCCGCCGCCGCTCCGCTCCCGCCGCCGCTCCGCTCCCGCCGCCCCGCGCTCGCCGAAAGGAAAAGGACGGGGGTCCCCTCACCTCCCCCTTATATAGTGCGGGAACATGCGCGCGTGCGCACTCGCTCTCCCGCCTGCGAGCGCTCCCTGCCGGGCGGGAGGACCAAGAACCGGGAGAGGGCGGGGCTGGGAGCGCGGCCGGGGACACGGAGGGGACACGGGAGGGGACATGGGACACCGGACGGGACACAGAGCCCTGCCCAGGACTGCTCTAGGGCCTCCCACGGAGACACGAGGATACTAAAGGATGGCTATTCCTTTTCTCAGCTGCTCCTGGAGTCCCTCACCTCCCGCGGTGGCAAAGGTTGGGGTCCCAGCGTGTCCTGGGACAAAGTGGAGACCCTCTCACCCTGCATCAGCCACCTGGAAATATCCCCAGCTTGGGGACATCCCTTCCGTCCCATTGCCTTGACTGCCCTGGCCAGACTCGCCATCCCATTCCACGAGGGAAAAACCCAAAAGAGGATCACAGGGATAAATCCCTTTATTCTAAGAACAGACACAAGATACAAGTGGTTTCAGGTGAGATCATGAGCTCAGGAAAGCCACAGGACAGTGGCACCTCCCTGCAACAGTGACAAACACAAGGGCAGGAGCCTGGCTCCATTTTCCCTTGCATTGCTCTGGACAATTTTTGGGGCTCGAGACCCTCTGTGGCTGTGACCGCTGTGGGACCCCCGTGCACAGGGCTGGGGGTCCCTTCCCAGCCAGCTGTGCCAAAAGGCAGGGCTGGAAGCAGAGCCAGTCCCGTGGAGCTGGAGCAGAGGCACCGAGCCCATCCCTGGGCCTCTACTTGCCCTCGGCTTTGCTCCTCAGCTCCTCGATGGCCTCGCTCTGCCGCCTCTTGTCCTTGGCGCGGATGATGGTCATCCTGAAGAGCTTGCAGTAGAGCTCCACGGCCGCGGGGCTGTCGTCATTCCCGGGGATGGGGTAGGTGATCAAGCACGGGTTGCAGTTCGTGTCCACCACGCCGACCGTGGGGATGTTCATCTTGGCCGCGTCGCGGATGGCCACGTGCGGCTCGAAGACGTTGTTGAGGGTGCTGAGGAACACCAGGAGGTCGGGCAGGCGCACGCCGGGGCCGAACTGGATGCGGGCGTTGGTGAGGAGCCCGCCCTGCCAGTAGCGGGTGTGCGCGTACTCCCCGCACGCCCGCGCCGTGCTCTCGACCAGGTGGCAGAACTGGCGCCGGCGGCTGACGAACAGGATGATGCCCCCTCGGTAAGCCACGTGCGCCGTGAAGTTGAGGGCCAGCTGCAGGTGCTGCACGGTCTGGTCCAGGTCGATGATGTCCTGGTCCAGGCGGCAGCCGAAGATGTAGGGCTCCATGAACCTGCGGGGGTGGCGGGAGGGCGGCACAGAGGGGGACACGGGGATGGGGTGTGCAGGCATGGAGCGTTTCTGGATGTGGGGGCTCCACAGGGACCACGCCATGCTCCTGCTCCTGGCTGATAGCACAGGAGTGCCCTGCTGAGAGCCCTCGTGCCCTGTGTCCCTCCCAGTACCCACACTGGGGGATCCCTGTACCCTGCCCCGTGTCTGTCCCTCCCAGTGCCCACACCGGGGGCATCCCTGTACCCTGCCCCATGTCTGTCCTTCCCAGTGCCCACACCGGGGGCATCCCTGTACCCTGCCCCATGTCTGTCCCTCCCAGTGCCCACATTGGGGGATCCCTGTACCCTGCCCTGTGTGGGCAGCTCCAGGCTCAGACCAATCCAGCAGATTGTGGTCTGGGGAAGCATTCCTGATGTCAACAAGCGCTGGATCACGAAAAGCATCACTCACCTGTGCCGACATCCCTTTTTGTGGCCCAGGTGCACCCGAGCATTGAAGAGATCTTTCAGGGTGAAAAGCTCCTTCACGCTGAAGAAGTCGGGGTGGCTGAGAGGCTCTGTCAGCAGCTTATCATCGTCAGCTGAGAGAGGGGAAACAAATACTCACTGTGCTTGGGGGAACGAGCCGGGAATCGGAGAGGCGCTGACACCGCCCGGGCATCGCTCAGGGGCTGGGGGTGCCAGGGGAGCCCGGCAGCACTCACCGCGGGGCCGGCTGCCTGCCGGGGCCGGGGCCGGGGCCGGGACGGTGCTGTAGAGCCGCGGGGCTGCTGCGGGACACAAACACGAGGGTCACACGGGGGTGGCCGGGGCGCTCCGGGCGGGACGGGGCCGGGCCGCGCCGCTCACCTGCCCGCAGGAGCCGCGGCACCGCCATGCTCCGAGCCCGCCGCAGGGCACGGAGACGGAGGAGGAGAAGGAGGAGGAGAGAGGGGGGAAGGTCAGCGGCGCTTTCCGCTTCCTGCGGGGCGGGGCGGGGCGGGGCGGGGCGGGGCGGGCGCACCCTCGGGGCGGTTGCTGTCGCTGTCGCTGTCGCGGTCGCTCCCCGCCCTCCGCCTTCGGTCGCCGGGTAACGCTCGCTCCCCGCGGCCCGGCCCGGCCCGGCCCGGCGGCTCCGCCATGGCCCAGCGCAGCCCGGGCGTGCCCCGCCGCTTCGAGGAGCTGACCTTGTACCGCGGCTACGGGTGAGCGGCGGCCCGGGCCGGCCCCGCTGCCCGCCCGCCGCCCGCGCTAGCTCTGCTCTCCCCCGCAGGCAGCCGCCGGCTCACCCCCGCTTCCGCACCGCCAACCAGAGCTACGGCAGCCGGGCCCCCACGGTGCACGAGCTGCCGGTACGGGCGCCCCGGGAGGATGGGAGACGCGGCCCAAAGCCGCATCCATCCCCACAGCCGGCCGGGATTTGCCGGTGCTGCCGATGTCGGCGTTTAAAACATCCCTACCCCCCTCTCCCCTCTCCCTTTGTCGCCCCCGCAGAGCTCCTTCCACACCCTCCCGCACAAGTTTTCGGATCACCTGGGCAGGATTGGCATGTGCAGGAACGAGAGCCTGAACACGTCGCTGGAGAAGAGCCACTGCACCGGCTCCGACACCTTCATCACCGCCTACGAGCACCTGGACTTCCACCCCAGCTACAACCCCAGCGGCCCCTCGCACTGCAGGGACCAGCCGCTGTAGGCAGCTTGTGTCCGCCTCGGGAAAACGCCCACAGCCAGCCTTGATCCTAAAGGGAGCCGCTGGATTGCAGAGGGAATGTTATTAGGAGTAACGTAGTGAAGATTTAATGCGGTTAAGTGTCAGTTAGGTAGCTCATGGGAAGCTTTTTACCTCATTTGTCAGCAGCATATAAATACTAGGACAACATAAATTCCGTTTTTATCCCCTTATCCCCTTCTCTGTCACTAGTGATCCCTTACACTCTTGCCTTATGTACTATATATCCTTAAAATTAAGTTTTAAACTGCTTCTCTACTGTTTAATGAATAATAAATTTCTAAGTTTTCCAGAGTTATTCATTAACTCTTTGGGTTTCTTGTAGAAAGTTCGGGTTTCTTCTCTCTCCAAACTACAAAGTTTTAAGAAATTATTCAAATAATGACAAATAATCAAAAAGAAGATTTTTTTTAAAGTTTTATTGGAACAACTGTAGGTACAGGCAAAGAAACTGCATCACTTGGACAGTGACTGCACTGAAAGAACGCCTGAACATTTTTGGCTTTAAAATGAGTTTTTAAGAGAAACTACTCTGCCTGTTTATGGATGAGAAACAGTCCCACCTCACAGGTGTAACACAACAGTCAAAATGAGCATAATATTATTCAAACTGTTTGCTAAAAATATAAATAATGAGTGGAACATTATGTCCAAACAGCACTGCAAGTGATGCTCTTCACATGTCAGAAACATTCCCTGTGTGTGGCATGTGGTGACAGCTGGGAAGATCCCCCCAGCTGCAAACACACCAAAAATAATAAAGTGGAACAGGTAAATAAACTGAGCAGAAAAGGGCGTGAAAAGTTAACATTGCAAAGATTTAACAGCTGAAAATAAATCGGCAGCCCTCTTCCATTTGTTGTGATCCTCGCGTCAGAGTCTAGACAATACCTGGAGCTTCTTTAGAACTTCCCTTTCTTCTCCTGAAATGAGAAACGACAAAGTGCTGCATCAATAGAAATAGTTGTGACAATGTTACATGTATTTTTATCCACTGATTGTTCTGCAGGTGGCATAATTTAGGGATAAGGCTGCCTCTTAAAACTATGAACAGAGTGGATTCTGTCACACGTTTTCCCAGTGCATCTGAAAACACGCACCTCTTCTTTCTTGCCTCCATTTCTTCCTTTTGAATTTTATTCTTGAAACCAGTTCCTTGGAAGAGTTTGGCATGCAGTGTCTCTAAGTGTTCACAGGTTACACCAAATACACTTTTTTAAAAAAGAAAATACCTGTACAAATTCAAAATACCCTCCTAAAAATGACTCATTTTACCACAAAGCATCTACCTGAAACAATCTCTTTCTACTCTGTCTTTTGAAAGGAAGATTTTCACATTTGCAGATAAAATTATGTGAGGCTGAACTATCACCAACTGAAGGGATGAAAAATTGAAAAGCTTTTACACTAATAAAAGAATTTGGGGCAGGGATGCTCCTGCCTTGTATAAAGAGCAGCTTCATGTCAAAACATGTGTTCCTAAAACAGCAGCAAATACCTGGGAATAAAAAAATTAAGGAATAAAAAAATTAAGGGAGTCCTTACTGTCCCTTGAGGATCCTTGAAGATTGTTCCCAGAGCACCCAAAACCAGTCACGGGGGTAAAAAATGGAGCAATAAAGCTCTTTTCAGATTTATCTGACAGCTGTGGTACTGCAGCCAGGACCTGTAACTCACCAGAGCCACAATAAAAAAGACCAAGTGGTTTAAGCACTTAATATCTAAATTAACAAGTTTTGTGCTCTGACTGGGAACAAAAATTAGCATTGTGCATTTTTTAAAAATATGAGCCAGCACTCATTAAAAAAAGGTAACTTAATGAGCTTTAGAAGAGCTGGGTTTATGGCTCCGTGTACCTGCTGCAGTAATTATAATTAATTGGTGTCCCAGGAGGGTGGGAGTAATGGGAAAAGGAGTTTCCTGGACACTCCCCAGAGCTGGCACTGGAGTGGCAGGGCTGTGCAGTCTGTGCCCACTCTGTGCCCTCCCTGGGGCTCTCATGGCCACTGTGAACAGGAACTAAAATCTGCTTTTGGAACTGCTTTTATCAAGATTCAGCCTTGAGAGACTCGTGCTGCAGCCCAACCTCGGTACCACGTGTGGGAATTCACTGGCACTGGGGATAATCTCTGTTACTGCTCAGCCTTTGGTCATGTGTGAGAGGGATTTCGTGCTGCTGCCAACCACCAGACCTCTCTTTTCTGAACCAGTGCTGAGAACTGGGCCAGCAGGAGGACACTGCAGCCTGGCTGGGCAATCCCAGAGATGCTCCTTGACACACAATCAGTTCCACAAGCAAAGATTCCGCTTCTTGACTACAAACACCAGCAAAGAAATCTCTTGGGGTTCTGCCACCACGAGCACCATTCTCGCCTCCCAAAAGCCACCCCTCTGTGTTTTGTAAATTCTCCTCATTTTTTGTTACAAAGAATTGATGACGTCCTCAGTGAGGAGGGAAGAAGAGGGAACACAGAAATGATTACTCACTCAAGATGATGACACAAACCATAGGAACACTCCAGTTGCACGGTCCGTGGGCACAACCCCGTTTATTAAACATTAGAAACTCAGCAATGTACACCAGTTCCTATATACAAATCAAGTTCAGCAATTAAAATTAAAAAAGTGCTGTTTGAAATCGGGTTTTATTTAAAGCACAAGGTAACTGGAATTGCATTTTAAGTGGGAGTGGATCAGGTCACGAGTGGTACTGAGGACACAGACACAGCAACAGGGGCACGAGACACCTTTGAAGTCTTAATGTGGATTTACTGAAAACTTTTTGAGAAGAAACATTCAGCTTTTTATACAAACAGTACAGAGCGCTTCCAACATCTCTAGGAAAATTAAGTATACAGTTTAATCCTTTTAAAGCAAGGTACTCGGAAAACTTCTAGTTTAAAATACCAGCCTATTGACCTAGTCCAAACAAAAGGCTCAAATCCTGCAACGGAATCAAGGCAGAGCAAAAGACAAACCTGTGAAGAGGGAGTGCAGGCACTGAGCTAAGGAAAAACCACTTTTCCAAGGAATCCTACCACAAAATGGAGATGAGTTAACACACTGACCTTTAAACAACCCGGCCAACCAACCCCAGGGCTACAGAAAGGTGGCTGGACAGTCAGAAATGCCAAGTGAGCACTAGGAACGTGTTTCAAACGCAGCTGCACGACAGCATGAACACACCAAGGATGTTTATTTTTCTCTACATGCCACAGTCACTACTCTATGCTACACCAGTATTTTGCCCACATTCTGCACCACACCAGGGACACCACGGGATTCTGGATCCAGTCTTGGCTGCTTTTGCTCCGGTTTGCAAGTTTAAGGCCAGCCTGGAGGAAGACTCCTGAAGTGACTGAGAAACAAAGTGATGCTAAGCGGTGGTTTGGCTGAGGAGCTCTGCTGAAGAGCAGACAAAGAGAATATCAGATCAATTCACAGGGACAAGATGTGAGAACAAACTCCTCCAAGGACTTCACAACACAAAAATGAAAATGAAAGAGCCAACAGCTCCAATTTACACCTTTTGAATTTGCAGCGAAACCAGTGTGAGGGCACTTTTTCTGTGTGTGTGATGTGAATGTGCTACTTCAATCCCGTTGAAAGTCAGTACAAATAAAAAGATAGTAGTGAAAAAATTGCTTTATTCTGGCTGCTGGAAACGGAGGCAGAGAAAGAGCCTGAAGAGAACAGTGCTGAAAATATCCGTGGCTGAAAAAATCCGTTTGTGTTGTGACTTCCTACAGCAAACCCAGCTTTGCCTTATTGCACCAAAATTGTCAGTGAAAAGTTCACAGAAATGTAACATTTTAAAAACCACTTCTGAAAAAGGAAAGTTAAGGGCACTCAGTTCCAGAAAGTTCATTCAGGCAACCAAAAGCCATCTCTGGGTAACTGCAGGGCATCAAAAGGAGAGAGCTGAGAATAACAGCAATTGTTTGAGCCCTGCAGGCCCGACAGTACAGAAATCCAGGGAAATCCAGGGAAATCGTGTTTGTCTGAACAGACTCACTCCTTCACTTGTCTTGGACTGCAGTTGTGCTTGGAATCATCTGCTAGCAGGAGGTTCTGGGTGTGTGTAAGGACTTGGAGCAGCTGCTGAGATCTCTTTGCACAGGAGGTGCAGCCAGAGCCATCCACTTGATTCACCTCAATTTGCATTTGTGTCTTGCAGGCCGGATCTCCACACCCACAGCTGAGCTCGGCTCAGGGACCTCATCCCACAGTCCTCAGGGGGGGAAAACTGAGCTCCAGCAAACCCCCACCCCACAGGATTGTCCTGAGGCAGCTGGGATGTGGCCAGTGTCACATCTGCATTGCCATCCGAGGCTGTGCTTCCCTAGGATCTCTGAACAGGCTCCCAAACAAATTCTGTGCGCAAACAGGTTTCCCTTTGAGAGACAATTAGAGGCCTCATAATTTAAAGTGTGATTAGCCAATATCTTATCTACAGTAACTACAGCATCCTGTAGGAATGCAAGCCCTAAAAATCGTTATAAAAAATATTTCCTTAGAGCGCTTTAAATAATTTACAAAATTCTACAAAAGCTATGAACGCCTACCAGTGATATCCCTGTTAAATAGAATTATTTTCACATTAGTGTGTGTATGATATACAGCTATCAGCATCTCCCACGGCCTCTCCTTTCCTCTCTCAAGCTTTATCAAGGTAATTACAATCACAGTTATTTTATAAAAGACTGCTAGTGTAAAAACAAAACCAAAAAAAATGTTACTTACATATTTGAAACCTTTTTTTCCAAGAGGGAACCTGGGTAGTCCCCTGCAGGTAGGTCAGTAAATTTTGCACAGGTTTTGGTTAAAAATTCCTGCCCTTGGTGTACTTCACTAGCAGCTTCCCTGTTCTGCAGGACAGGTATTTTTCCTTCCATTTTGGAGCTGGATACCTGAATTTCTCCCTGCCTGTCATCTTTTTCTTCCTTAATGCACATCTGCACGCTGTTATCTGCACATGCTCCTCCACTGTTATACACTGCTGCTGCTGTCACATTGAATTCCTGCCTTGGGCAAGCTACACTTGGATCTGGCCTCTTGTCCAGCTGGTTATTCCCTCCCTTACTGTCCACCTGAGCACTCTGCTGAGCTGGCTCTCTGCTGCCTTTATCTGCTTTTCCCACACTGCACTCAGGGTGTGGGGGATCTGCAGTGGAGTCAGCCCAGCCGCCTCGGTGGGTATCTCCTTCTTTCATCCACATCTGGGTGTTCTCAGCTCTGGAGGTTCCTCTGCAAACCTTATCAGCTTTTCCTGCTGCCACACTCAGTTCCTGTGAGGGAAGGCTGGACTGGGACTGATCCCCTGGAGCATCAGCCTTCCTGCAACCCTCAGCTGCCTCTTGGAGACACCCAGCTCCTGCACAGGTTTCTGCTACATGGGCACTCGCCCCTCCCACAATGAGCTTCTGAGAAGAACTGGGTTCTTTTATTGCTGGTGTGATTTCCCCACTAAATTCACCTTTTGGCAAGGGGTTAAGCACATCAGTGTCCTGGGAAGCTGCCTCCATTCCCAAGGCACTGCTCTGGCTGAGCACACACTCTGCTTTCTGCTTTTTGTTCAGAAGCATCGATTTCTTCCTGTCCCGGGCGTATTTCAGACCTGCAATAAATTTACTTGAGATTTTTAGTTGGAAGGTATTCTTCCTTTTAGATCTGGGCTTTGCATTCATGACTTTTCTCACTTTACACCCTTCATTTCTGCTGGCTTTTGGGGGCTCTGTGTTACGGACGTTCCTTTTGCCTGTTGCATTCCCAGGTAACTCCTCAGCAGCACCACCCTTGACCCCCCCCAGTCCTTGCTTAGCTTTTGACTGACCAGTAGTAGGAACATTCTCTGCAGAGGAAGCACATTTTCCACTGCCAGCTAACATTGCACTTTTCCCTTCTGTTCTCTGAGAGTTCTTCACCTCCTCAGTTTGCTGAGCTACCTCAGTCTTTTTACTCTGACCCAGCACCAGCTCCATCTCATTTTCCACCGGCTGCTGCTTTGCTTTTCCTTTGTTACCACTTTGTTTGGTCGCTCTAAGTAGGTCCACACTTGCATCACCTTTTTGCATCTCTGAATTGCTTGCAGAGTCTTTAGCCTTTTCTGCCAAAAACCTCCTGATTTCCAGCTCGATGCTGTCATCACTGTCCACTGAGCTGCTGTCACTGGCGTCTGACACAGCTGGGAAAGCACATTTTTTATTTTTAGCCCCCCGCTGGTTTGAAACTGGTTTAGGTTTATTGCCTTTTTTAAGCTGTAAGTTAGACTCCAGGTTTTTCATGGTTTCTGGCTTGTCATTGGGAAGTTTGATGTTGTCTGGAGGGTTCCTGCCTGCATTCTCCCTCACAGCTTTCCGAGGTTTTGAGAGGCAGCTTTTTAGCAGTGAGGGATTTTTACATTTCCACTCGTTTTGTTGGAGGCTACTGAACTCATCCAGCAGCTGAGTTTCTGTCTCACTGAATCTGACTTTCTTCTTGCACTGAGCTTTCTGGTCCTTGGATTTCTTCTTTAACTTCCTTTTAGACTGTAACAGGTCCTTGATGGCACTATCCAGGTCCTCATCACTGTCCAGAGAGCTGCTCTCATCACCTGACCCCTCCCTCTCTGGGGTTTGGATGGGGTTTTTTACAGGTTTTTTTGCGCTACTCTGAACCTGCAGGAAAGGGTTTACAGCGTCTGAGGGCACACATCTGCTGCCATCAGAGCCAGCCAATTTGGGAGACATCAGCTGCTGCTGCCTCGGGTCTTTATCACTCTGAGCATCCCGGAGTTCTGTGGGGTTGCTCAGGGCACGCTCCTCTTGGAGCACAGGGAATTTGGAATAGTGACCTGGCTGGAAAAGTCCTGTCTCCAGCTGTTCAGGTAGTTTTGATCCCCCTTGTTTCGCTGTTCTGCCTTCCCTTTTAAGTCTCCTTTTCTGACTCAGGGATAATTTCAGTGTTTTGGGCAGAGCAGGCTCAAGGGTCCCGGTGAGGCTGTTTGGATCAGAAGGCAAAGGCATCTGGATGGAGCGTGACAGGCTGGGAGGTTTTGTTCCAAGGTTTTCTGACTGTGCTTTCAGAGCCAAAAAAGCCCTGATTTCTTGCTCTATGCTGTCATCACTGTCCACAAGGCTGCTGTCACTTTCACAACGAGAGGACGAGAGAAGCTGGGGAGAAAAGAAGGAGTCTGCAGTGAGGGATTTGTTGTCACTTCCCATTTGGGATGGCATGATTGTTTTGGAAATATCCAGGATAGCTTCTGCACACATGAGTTCTGCAGATGTGTCTGCTCTGCAAGAGGCCTGCAATGTGAGCTCACAAGCAGTAATCTTGTTTTCTGGAAGTGCAAAATGTCTGGCTTTTTTCAGTGGTTTAAACAGCTTATTAAAGTCATTGCTGGTGCTTTCTAATCCCGTTGACTTGGAATTAACTTCTTTTCTCTTGTTGCTTGTAGGGTTTTTATGGATTTCGGGTGAGGCACTTTTTGTGGAGCTAATTGTCAGGCTGGCAGAAATGTCTGCCATACCCTTTGGATCAAATGATTCCCTCTGCAAAGGGACACAGTTTGCTGCATGACCTGCCTCTTTCCTGATTTTTTCCAGCTGGTAAAGCTGAATGGCTTCTTCGATGCCATCATCGCTGCTCGAGTCAGATGTGTGCACGCTCTCCTTGCTAAGTGCTTCCCTCGGCTCCCAGTAACGAGCTCCCCTTCCCTCATCCTGCTCCACGAGCCAGGGCTGGCTGGCAGTGCCCATTTCTAGGTATGCTTGGTTCACCTGGCTGAAATCACTGGGCTCTGCTTGGATTTTTGACTGCAAACACTTGGACTGGGCGCTGGATTTCTGCACCTTGGGATGGTGTCTCAGGAGCAGCGCATTACAACCTTGCTTTATAGCACCACAGTTTGTTCTGTTTGTTGCTTCTTTGCTGCATTTCAGGACAGATCTCACACGGGAATCTTTTTTACCCTCCTCGGTAACACATTTACTAATTTCTTGCTGCTTCTTCTCATTCAAGAACTGCACTATTTCAGCTTGTATGCTCTGTTCAAAGGAGTCATCGCTGCTGATGCTCTGAGGGGAAGCAGGCTGGAGCCTTTTCCCAATCCCCAGGTGGTCAGACAGGTACTCTTCAGAGAGCATCTCGGCTTTAAATTTCACAGGCAGGAGGTTACTAGCCACTTTGTTTTGGGAGAACTCTCTCTTAAACCTTTTGTCTCTGCTCACATTCTCAGAACGCTCTGCATTCCTTGGCAACAACTGGCCACTTTTGCTTTTTGTTTTCAAGTACTCTTGGATGGCTTCCTCTATACCTCGGTCCACAGAATCGTCGCTGTCAGAATCCAGCAGCAGAGTCTCAAACTCTACATTCCTTTCCACTTCGCTGCCATCAGAATCCTCAGGGCACCCACACTGGGTGTACTGAGGGTGCTTCTGCAGCAGCGTGGCGCTGGATGTGACTCTGGTACTCGTGCCTTTTTCTCCCTTCTGTTTCTTCTGCACAACACAGCCACACTCATTGTTCATGCCCAGGGCAGGCTCTTGGCTTTGCAGGTTGTTTATGATCATCTGAACTTTGGTGCTCACGGAGGTTCTGCTGTCGGATTCAGGGAAGCAAACGGGGTATCTACAATTCCTTGCTGGCCCAAAGGACTCCCATTTTGTCTGAAGAGCTACCAGAGGAGGAGCATCCATAAGGAACATTCTAGCAGACCACAGCAAAGTCCACAATGGAACAGATTCTCAGACTGGTCTCTCCTCCATCCTGAAACAAATTAAAAAAGGAAAATATTTATTAAGCATGTGCCTTCTAGAAATTCCATGTAATAATTCTGGTAACATAAATTGTAAATTATTAACACTCAGAACTACTGTGCCAGATAATCACAGGAATTACTCCTCAACATCACTTGAACAGGCAGATCAGTCACTACTGCCACTGGGGATAAGGCAGAGCACTCATCACTTGTGGTTTGCAGTATTTTGTGGCAAAATCATAACCCAGCTCAGGTAATTCACTTGTGAAACTCTTCCTGTGCTTTCCAGTCCTTTTTGCATGTGCTCCCAAATAATGATGCACTGCCCAGACCCACAAAGAGCCACTGTGATGGCATTCAGTGCACTGGTGTGTGCAATCCCCTCTGCACTGAGGGCGTCTGAACACTTTCACAGAAAACTTTGTGGCAGGAGAGAAAGAACAATTTTAAGGAATTCTTTCATAGTGGGAGTGGAGAACTCAGCAAAATACTCTGCTCATTGTTTCCTTTGGCATAACTGCCCTTTTCAAGGATCATGCAGCTCAGCTTTCCAGTTTTCCAACGAAAGCAGCACTGGCTGTGTCCACATGGTGCAGGATGGGTGGATGTGGAGAAACCTGGACCATCATCTGGGATGGTGGGACACAAACAAACTCCTCCTCAGAGAGCAGAGGATCACACAGCATCCCAAAACAGCTTTTACTAGATCTGACTTGGCATTAAACACGCACAGCTGAGGGACTTGGGGCAGCTGAGAGAGAAGGAAAAGGAACTTATTTCTTCCTGAAACACACTCTACAGCAATAACCCTGAGACATCAGTCATCCAGCCTCACTGCAGGATAAAAGCTCTTGGCAAACACAGATCTTGGGGAGGGCACAAAAGCAGGATGAAGATTAGGAACTGTTCTTTGTGCTGCAGTAGAAACCGCAGACAGAACGAAGCTTTGGTTTGTGGAAGAGTGGAAAAAGCCACCCACAAAACTCCAGTTAGCATCCCAAAGAGTTCATCACCTCCACATGGTCCCATGAGGGTCGAAGGCTTCACCTGCAGCATCATTTGGTAGGATTGAGGGTGACAGTAATTCCCAAAAACTATGACAGTTGGGTGGCTCTTCAAGCCCAGCTCCACACAAACACAGTGAGACCCAACTGCAGTGGCACTGGACTCTGCCAACATACAGAGACACAGTTTTCCCTCTGAAACCTCCCTGACCTTGCACTTGTCAATTATTCTCTAGTTCTGGTTTCAAATTAATCAGTGGTATTAAATATTTTAAAGGATTAATGACTCTAAAGTCTTTGAAACTTGTATTTATTTACTGGGAGTAAGGTAACAGACAACCAGGGAAGACGATTCTTCATCTTTGCTTGGGCACATACAAATTAAAAACATTTTTCCTGGTAACAAGCAGCTAAGGATCAAAAAGACAGAAATTAGGATACCTCATTACCTTGAAGCAACGCAATTAACACACTTTAGCTCCCAGCTTCATTAAAAAATAAAACCCCAACATTTTTCCTATTAACCTATTTCCACAGTTTTCAGGGAAGGGGCAGGTGCCTTCACTATCCCACACCCGGACTGGGGGTCCTGCATGAATTAGATGGGATTGGGGTGAAGTTTTGTGTCCCAGCACCCACACAGGGCACCCACGGAGACCAGGAGGGGACACCTGGGTGCTGTCTGAGGGGGGACGTGAGGGGATGCTCACCCAGGGGATATTCACAGAAGGCGTGAGGGGACATGAGGGGACACACACTGAGGCTGTGAGGGGACATGAGGGTCAGTACCCAGACAGGATCTGAGGGAAAATGAGGGGACACACGCAGAAGGAGGGGGGTGCCCTGTGTAACTCTGGGAGGGGAAATGAGGGGACACCCACAGAGGCTGCATGAAGGGACACTAAGTCAGAGGGGATGTGTGAGGGGACACCACCCCGGTGCACACCCAGAGAGGCTCCATGAGGGCACGTGAAGTGACATCAACCCGGGGGGCACCCATAGTGGCTCTGTGAGGGGACATGAAGCGACACCAACCCGGAGGGCATCCATAGTGGCTCCGTGAGGGGACATGAAGTGACACCAACCGGGGGGCACCCCCAGAAGCTGCATGAGGGGACATGAAGCGACATCAACCCCGGGGGCAACCACAGTGGCTCCGTGAGGGGACATGAAGCGACACCAACCCGGAGGGCACCCATAGTGGCTCCGTGAGGGGACATGAAGCGACATCAACCCGGGGGGCACCCATAGTGGCTCCATGAGGGGACATGAAGCGACACCAACGCCGGGGGCACCCATAGTGGCTCCGTGAGGGGACATGAAGCGACACCAACGCCGGGGGCACC
Source organism: Motacilla alba alba (assembly GCF_015832195.1). Classification (NCBI taxonomy): domain Eukaryota; kingdom Metazoa; phylum Chordata; class Aves; order Passeriformes; family Motacillidae; genus Motacilla; species Motacilla alba. Next base: position 8,482,038 of record NC_052032.1, on the reverse strand, counting down.
CATAGTGGCTCCGTGAGGGGACATGAAGCGACACCAACGCCGGGGGCACCCAGAGAGGCTCCGTGAGGGGACAGGAGGGTACCCCCAGCTCGGGGGGCATCCCGGAGGGGCTGTGACGGGCCCCTACCCTCGGGGGCCGCTCGCAGCCGCCGCCCGCGGGACCCCCGCGGGGCGCCGCGCCCACTGCCCGCGGCCGGCCGGGCCCTGCCCGCGCCGCCATGGCTCCCCCTTCCCGCCTTCCGCCGCCCCGGACCCGGGCCCGGGCCTCTCCCTCGGCCGCCGGCGCGGCGGGGCCCGGCCGCGCCCCCCGCCCGCCGCTCACCTGCCGAGAGGAGGCCGACAGGGGCGACGGGGGTCGGCGGCGGCCGGGCCGGGCTGTCGGCTCCGCCGGGCTCCGCTCCGCCGCTGCCCGCCGCGCTGGTGCAGGGGCGGGCGGCGCTTCCTTCCCTGCCCCCGGGGAGCGGGAGGCATGCGCCGCAGGGCTCCGGCGGGGAGGCGGGGAGGGACCGCACCGGGCCGGGGCACAAAGGCGGCGGCGGCCGCTGGCCCCGAGAGCCGGCGCGGAGCGGAGCGCAGCGGAGGGCGGGCGGCGGGAGCCCGGTAACGATCGTAACGGAAGGGCCGCCGGGGGAAGGGGCACCGCGGCTTCCTGCAGCAGCCCCGCGGCCAGGGCCGGGCTCCAAACCGCGGTCCGGGCGCGGACGGGGAAAACAGCAGCGGAAAGAAGGAGATTGTACTCGGCTCTTGTCTCAGAACTATGCGCAGAGCGGGGGATGATCCATCCGCTCCCTTCGGGGTGCCAGACTGGGGAAAACTCAAAATATCGGCGGGATGCAGCAACACTTGGCTGTCCCAGCTGCAAAGTTTGGGGTGCAGAATGAGAATTGAGGTGCAGAGAGCCAAGGCCTCTGCTTTCAGCAGCTGAAGCGGTCGGTGCTGGGCTCCTGGAGCTGTTGAGTTGTTGGAGGTTTCACACAGCGAAACAGCAAAGTTTTAGTGCTCTAATTCATCCCTGTTTTGTTGGCAAGCGGGTTTTCCCCGAGGATACACTGCCAACCCTGTGCTTCCAGAGCAGAACCAAGCTGTGGGATGTTTCCTTTTGGGACACCCGTTTAAACCTGCTGATTCCTAAAACACACAGAATGAGTCACAGCTCTCAGTCTGTAAATCTGCACAAGCATTTCCATTCCTTGTCTCTGGCAAACGAAACCCCGGTGCCTCAACCCAAAGTGATGCCTGCTTTCACTTTGTCAGTGCGTTTTGTTTCCCTGTGGGGCTGGAACACCTGCGATGCTGCAGAGGAAATCAGCATCTTTTGGCTGGTTGTCGTCAAAATAACAGGGAAAAAGCTCAGGCTGGGTGATAGCAAGTGGGGAACAGCAGCTAAGGAGGGTCCCAGGCTGGAAATAGGGTGGCTGAGAGTGTTGCACTCTTTTTGTGCTCACTCTGTGGCAACACATCACAAGATACGGCGAGGAACAGACTTCCACCTGCTTTTATCCCAGAGATTCTTGTTTTGGGGAGCACCTGAATTTTTGTGCCCTTTCCTCATCTCCAGTTTCACATTTTAATTTTTTTCCTCACCCCCAGGAATCCTCTACTACCAAACCAGCTCTGACCCTGGGAATGTGGGGCAGGACCGTGTTTCAAACCATCAGACACAGTAACAAACTCGTATTAATTTATCTCCTGCTCTTACAACAGATAAAACAGAGCCGATTAGACATTTGCCTGTGTGTTCTTGTCCCTGGGATATGTAACATGCTTTTATGTTCTGATCTGGCTCGCTTGAACGAGACTGCTGAAAACAGCACAGCCAGCATCTGTGTGCAGGAGGAAACAATGGGCTTGCTTTTCCTTCACTGCAGAATTGCAGCCTGGAGGTGAGGAAACTTTGCTTCGCTCACCATATTCCTCCCTAATGCCACGGCAGAGGGAAGAAAGGGCTCTTGTGTTCATGTATCCTCCCGGGCCAAGTCAATTTACATGTGAATGCACTTTTAAAATAAAATTAAAGTCAAAGCTGTGGCCAGAAGCCTGATAAATGTTTTTGTGCACATGCAGTTGCTTGGGAGGGGGGAGGCTGCTGCTGCTGCAGAGCTCTGCTGTCCCCAGCCGAGGTGACATTTGTGCCTCTGTGTGCCACTTTTACTTGAATGAAGAGCAGAGGTGCCATTAGGGGTGATTTGCCTGCCTGATCCCTGATCCTGGCAGAAATGAGAGCAGTGGTCCCCGTTCCTGCTGGACGGATGACAAAGTCACAATCACTAATTGGACCCCTCGTTAGAATGGCTGGAATGGCAGGGGAACGTTCACATTTCCAAAATGAAACATCTCCCCCGACCTCCGGATCTGCTGCTCCTGTTTGCAGGGATAGGTGCTCATTACAGGTGCCTCTGGATACCTCAGAGCCTGAAATCAGAGCTCAGCCGATGGCTTTTATTATTTTGTTCCCAGCAAGAGAAAGGACAAGATTAAAACCAAATTAGCAGGAATAAAAGGACTCGCTGGGCAGATTTTGTTGTTGGGTAACCTGTGGCTTCGGGGCCAATTAATATTCCTACATGGAGCTATGTTAAAACACCAGCCACGTCTGCTGTGCTGCTGTTTTTTGGGAATATGGGTCACAGCTGATGCTGGCTGAGGGCACATCCGTGTCTAGGACAGGAGGGATGGGATTCCACAAACCCTTTCCTCTGTTGGGGGCAGTTTTGCATTCCCCAAGCACCTCTTTGGCTTTTGGGGCAAAACTGATTTGCAACAGCACAATCCTGCCATGACCATTGAGGTTTTGGGGGAAAAAGCAGCAGAGAAAGGAGGTGGATGGAGCCTAATCTGATTTTCCCTCACCCTCAGTGTTTTGGGTCTGTTTTTCACATGGCTGCACTGATCCTCAGGACACTCAGTGCTGGCCCTGCTCCAACATCTCCCTGCCCTGGTCAGCTCCTTCAGTCTGATCTCAGATGATTTATTAGATAGAGAACAACTGGATCATGCAGTAACATGGCAAATTGAAGACTTTAGTTGTTATTTAATAAATGCCAAGGAGACTCATGAGGCCTTGAAGTTATAATAGAAAGATCTAATTTAGGAAAAAAAAAAAAAAAAGAGGGAAGAGAGATGCCTGTGAAAGCTGCCAGGAAGCAGTGCTGGGTATTGAACATTTCTATTTACCCTCTGAATGGAACAGAGGTGGTTTGAACTTTCTTTCAGCAGGGCTGGATGCTGCCCAGGGAAGCAGCACCTGAGGCAGGAGGAGGTTCAAGGGCAGTTTTTGGTGGAGCCCAGTCCTGGAAGCTTTGCTTTGTCTTGCCTTGGAAGACGTCGCTGCTGTAAATCACCTTTGGTTGACAGAAATTTTTAAGGGAAGAAACCAACCAAGTCCATGAAGCAAATGAAAGTGTAATCATAGCACAGAAGCAGGTTACAGAATGCATGTAACGTTTTTGAGTCAAACCTGTGGGCTTCCATCACTGACCATTATACCAAGTGCAGCTGAAGGCCTCTGTGGGGCACAGCTCATTGCTTTGGAAGATGTCCCTTTTCCTTGTTGATTGCGAGTGTATCTGGCATAAGAACACAAAGTGGAAAACACAACTTAGTGCCAAGAGTTTTAACTGTAACTCTGACCTTTCCTTGCTACCATGTGGCAGAGACCCCTAAAATATCAAAGGAAATGACATCCCCTCTCTCATATTCTGCACCTGGAACCTTTAATGGGCTTTGTATGACTCATTCCTATCTAGGTTAAATGATAAATATTTCATGTTTACAATCCTGGACATGGGCCGCGTGGGCTTTTAAGAGTTTTCTTTCCACAATCCCTCCTTTCTGTCCATCTCCTCGGGCTTTGCTGGGGGGCAATGCTGTCAGTATTCCCGCAAGGACGCTTCCAGCTGGCTCCTGTGCTTGTCACAGTTCTGCTTGTGCCCATTAGGTGTCAGACTCTTATCGGCTCAGTCTCCAGTTCCACGAGAACAGGAGAATATGAGAAACCAGAGCTGCTGTGGCTTTTCTGGGATGCTCCCTTGCCTGTGGGTTCTACCCAAAAAGGGCAAACTGGGTTCTGTGGTGCTCATTGGGACACCAAACGGGGACTCTGTGCTGCTTTTGTCCCAGGTTTTTTCCAGCTGGGATCCCTCCAGAGCCACTGCTCATCCCCGGGCTGCAGAACGAGCATCCACAGGCAGCAGCTCCTGCCCCAAACCTGCTGGCTTTGTGTTCAGGCCACCTCTCACTGCATTCCTGAGGTCAGCTCTTCCTGTTGCAACAGCTCCTCACACTGCTCTGGTGTCTGTGGGGTCACTGAGGTGCTGTCAGAGCAGTGATCATCCTCTTCCCACCTTGTCCATCATCCTTTTGGGATGAGCACATGGAACTGGGTGCTGATGCCCGGTGCCAAGCCCGGCCAGCACCACGAGCGGTCAGATATTTCCTGCAACTCAGGGCTTGGGAGCAGGGCTGGACACGTGGGGATTCATTCAGGGACAGAAAGTCAGGGGTTTGGGGTTTTTTTTTGGGTTTTTTTTGTTTTTTTTTTTACTTTTTAATGAACTATGTGCAGTTTCCCATAGCAATACTTTGATTCCAGCCACGAGGCAGGATATAAACACGGGCATTTGGTGCCATGAGCCGAGGTTGCTGGTGATGAAAAGGGGTCTGTGAGCCTTGAAATGGTTTATTTAAAGGGCAGGATCAAAGATGTACCTTGGGATAGATACCTGCCCTGCTACGTGAAGAAAAGCCAGAGATGCTGTGCTCACTTTATATTTCAAAAGGAAACTGCTTTGACTTTGTGCTGCAGTTGCTGAGAGCTTTAATGGGGCAGGGGGAGGGAAAGAAAACACAACATGCTCCAGCTGCCCTCATTACTGCTTCTCTGCCTCTCTGCTGAGGAATCCCAGCACAGCCATGGACTTGCCCACCTGCAATTACCAGGTCCTGCATTTACAGAGTGCCTTTCCTGACCTGCTGCTCGCCCAGGAGCATCCCTGCAGCCCCCTCTGAGGCAAAGGCTGCTGGATTCCTTCAGTGGAGCAACTCCTGATTCCCAGCAGGGCCACCCTGAGCACTGTCCCAGCCCCCATTAGCTCTAAACTGGCGTTTTTTTAAGAGGCATCTTCAGCTTTTCAGATCACCTTCAAGGAGTGCTCTATTTTTAGCATCCTTGGACTCTCTTGGCTGCAAACAAGTGAAACCTCTCTGCGGTGAATTCACAACAGGGCAGCTGGCAGGGGTTCAGAGTCTCTGTGTGAAGTGCAGCACGATGCAAATGAGTTGTCCCCGAGGTCCCTGAGGAGCAGGCTGAGCCCACGGAGCCACCACGGGATGCTGCCTGTCCAGTCCCACCAGGGCCAGGGTGCACAGCCTCATCCAGAGATGCCTTTGCACTTGCCAAGTGCTCTTTGCGCAAGCAGCTTTGATTAAGGATTTGCACACAGCTCCTGTTTGGTTCGGTGCTTAAAACGCTTCCTTAAATAAGTTTTGGATCAAGCCAGAGATCACCGCTGTTTTGAATTTTCATCAGGCTGGAAAAACACGCTGAGCTGGGGCTTTGTGCAACGCTTTGACTCGGGTTCTAATCCAGCAGAGCAGCGCAGAGTGAATCGGCCTCAGCAGAGCAGCCGTGCACAGCCAAAGCCTCCTGCTGCTCTGCAGGGTGAGGAGAGCTCCCAGGAGCAGCTCCAGGCTGGCTGGAGCAGTGCTTGGAGAGCAGGCTGATAGTTATTTGAGGTATTTCTTTCCCCCCAGTCTTCGTTCTGCTCTCCCAGTGGCCCAGCCCGGAGAGGTGCAGGGCAGGAGCACCCCAGCTTCATGCAAGGTGCAGCTGCTCCCACTCCACGTTCCTCCTGCTGTTCCTGGGTCTTTTAGGGCCATGACATATGGCCAGTGACGGGAATTTTGGGCTAAGTGCAGTGTCAGATTCACCCTCCCATCCTGCAGAGCTGTCAGTGATGGAGAAATGTTGACTGGGCACTGCAGATGCCTTGAGTACAGCAGATCCATAACAGCTTTGGAGACAGAGCAGGGCATCAAATCCTGTCCTAGTAAGCATTAAGAAAAATGTGGTGTGCTTTCTCCTGGATGGGGCTTGTGCTGCTGGCATTGATGATCCTTTTAAAGTGTTTCCTCATCCTCATCTTGAATCCCCTGGCAGTGTCTGGGCTCCTTGGAGGATGACCCAAACCCTCTCTGATCCTTCCAGCACCCCTCAGGCCACTGAGATGCTGAGAGGACACTGTGGGGCTACAAATCCTCACCCAAAATGTGGCTCAACAACACACCAATCCTTGCCACTGCCCAACTGGCCAGGAAGAATCAGAGAGGGAAAAAACCCCATTCCCATACCTGAGGTGCTTTTCATTTTGCCCTCTCCTGGCTGCATCCCACACTGTGCAGGGGTTGGATCTGACCCTTAGCCAGGCTCCCCTGCTTGCCTGGGGCTCAGGAGAGCCGCGGGCAGGGAAGGGAAGATGCGGGGGCAGCGCCTCGGGCTGTGTGTGCCTGCGTGGGACGGGAAAGCCGGAGCAGCTTGAGCCCTACGTGCTGGGAGGAAGGAACCGGCTGCGAGGAGCTGGTGGGAGGAGGAGGAGGAGAAAACGGTGTCAGCAAACGAGGCAGATTGAGAGCTGAGACGTGTTAGTGGTTGTGTTTGGGATGTGATCAACGCTCCCTTGTGACTTGCACAGCCGGCAGGGGCCTGAGTGGTGCAAATAGAAAATGTGGAATCAGTGGGAATGGAGCTCCCACGTCCCCTTGTGCTGCAGGGGAGGGTGAGGCTCTCACACGCCTTGTAAATCCAGGCACGGGCTCATCCAGCTGCCAGAGGGCAGGAGGTGGGCGAGCTGGTGGGTGGCACGGGGCACTCCCCTGCTCCAGGGAGCCGGGCCATCCATGACTGGTGGGTGCTGCCAGCATGGAGCGCAGCCTCCTTTTCCTCTGGATACCTGTGGCTATGGCCCTGAGGGTTTGGTCCCCAAAATCTCTGCCTGGAGACATCCCCAGCTCAAGGAATCAGAAATCTGCCACTTGTTTGGATGCTGGGCAGTGGCTTGGCCTCAGCACCGTGGGGAAGGGGGAGCTGGAACACAGAATGGGAAAAGGGAGGGGCTTTTCCTCACCCCCTCGAATCTCTGTTGTGATAATTCATGAGTGTCACTGGCACATCTGTTCAGAGGGAGAGCAATAATACGGGTCCAGCTGAGCGATGAAATTGCTTTCAGGGCTGTTTGATTCCCAGCTTGGGGGTGTGTGGTCAGCCTAACTGCAAGCTGGGGATTTTTAATTTATTTTTTCCCCTCTCCTTTGCCCTGTTCCTCGCAGCCAGCAGAGATCAGTAGCGTGTAAAGCAGGCAGAGGCAGGATCTGTGAATCCTATCCCCCTGTTCCCATTCTCTGGGATAGATGGGCCATCTGGGCTCACTCATGAGACCCTGAAATCACTCACACAGCGCCTCCGTGAAGGATTTACAGCTCACTCATGACCAGGCTGCCCTGGTTACCCTTTTCCTGCAGCCCTGTGCCTGCTGGGTGTGGGCTCAGCTCGGGGCCCGTTTCTCCTCTAGATGGTGCAGCTGCCTTTGGGTGCAGCCAGACCCCGACCCTGCGGCAGAGCTGGGGGCGCAGCCAGCCCTGGGCTCTCCCCGTGGGTCCCTTCCCAGCGTCTTGGCAGGACGGGACAAAGCTGAGGGACCGCAGCTCGCCACGTGTCACCTGCCCGAGGCTGTGCGCCAGCTACCTGTGGAGCAGCAGCGCCGTGCCAGCCGTGGCACCGCGGCACCGGGGGGATGAGAAATCCGTCTCCTGCTATTCCTGGCCTCTCTGTCCTTGGCAGAGCGCGTCCTGGCAGTGCCCGCGGGAGATGCTGGCAGAGCGCGGCGGAAGGCGGAGGAGAGGGGACAGATCCCGGGGGTGCCCCCGTGCCTTGCGGCAATCCGGCTGCTTCCGATCACACCGGGCCGGCCGGAGGAGCCGAAATGCCACCGTTATCTTCTGTTGGAGCCCCCGCCCGCCTGCCATCCCTGACTCATGCCCAGGACGGGAGCGATGCGGCTGCCAGAGCCGCGGGGCTGGCAGGACAGCGGGCACGCACAGAACCTCGGCTCCCACCTGCGGTTCAGCCTCTCCTCACCCCACGGCAGCCGGGAGGGCACACGCTGGGATGCTCCTCTCCTCCAGGACCTGCTCCCTGTCGGAGCCATCTCCTCGCTGCAGAGGGACATTTCTGGCTTGGGGATTGCGCCAGGGCAGAGTGAGCTCGGCTGGGTTTGGCAGCCCCTCTGAGCCAGGAGGACATCGCTGAGCCGGGCGGGTTGGGTTTGGGATCCTGCAGGCAGGGGAATCCTAGGCAGCTCTGCCTGCAATACTCCCCACTTGTTTAGCCTAAACCCAAATAAATACCAGCCTAATGATTTGAGTGAAACAATAGCAGCCATTCCAGCATAAAGAAAGCTTTCCTGCCATTAAGCTTTGCTGGCAAGCTTTAGAGCCTGTATTTTAAATAAATGTTATGGGTGCATTTAGAAACACACCATATGTTCTCCCGCAGATCTTTCTGGGAGCTGCCTTGGCGTGGCTCTCGCTGGATCCCCTCCTCCTGGTGCCAGGGTGGGTTTTGCCATGTGCTGCCCATGGAAGCAGGACCAGAGCCCTGTGCCCCGACTCTTCCTCATGAAGAAGCCACACGAGGGACTCTCCACACCCCACAACGCGAGTTTCTGGAAGTCTCCACCACAAGCACGAGCTCCAAAAGCAACTCTTATTTTTGTTGGAGATCTGATTAATTGAATGATGACCTGCCCTGCATCCCTGCCACGGTTCCCACCACTGTTCCAGCTGCAGCACCAGGCTGTTTTTGGCCAAGCAGCCCCGAGGGCAGCAGGCTCTGCGATGGCTCAGTTCCCCCCGGCCGCTGTAGGTGGCACTCCGGCCCCGCCGCCCGCCCGGCTGCCAGCGCCGCGCTGCTGCTGGCACCCAGTCAGGGGATGAGCTCTAACTTCACAGCAGATTTTCCCTTCTGACAGATTACTGCTTCATTTGTAACAGGAGAACTTCTCATTAAGTACATTTCTGACAGTTTGTTGAGGGTTTGGGGGGGGGGGAAATTAAAATCCTCGTGTAGCCGAGCGTGCCAGAGCGTGAGCACGGCTCCGGCTTCGCAGGTTTGGGAGCTGGGGTTGAGTTATTTTCTTTTTTGCTTTGCCTCCAAAGTCCCTTTTCATAATTATTCACTCCTGAGCACAATTTCTGCAGCTGGGAGACGGGCACATTCCAAAGAGAACCCAGCTGGAAAGCCAGGAGGGCTTGGAGGTGGCAGCTCCCTGTTCCAGCAGCGCTCAGCTTTCGGTGCTAATCCCATAAGGTTTGATTTCTTGAGTGTGTTTAAGGCAAATCCAAATCTAGCGGTTCTTCTCATTGCTCTGGGCACTGTGGGAGTGCCCGGGCATGCCAGGCTTTGGCTGCGTTCAGGGTTGGACATCTCAAGGCATGAAGTCAGTCCTGGCTCTGCCAGGGACCTGTGGCTGCATACTGGGGACCTGGGGACATCCCTGGGGGGACCCAGCTTGCCTCGGGCAAAGCTCTACTCTCACCAGGTTCCCATTGCAGTACACCCTAAAAGACAGAACGACTAATTTTAGTGTTAATTATGCAAATCAGCCTTGAAGAAAACTCAGGAGTGAGGTTATTATCACTCTCCTTTTTTCCATGGTGTGGAATAGCCCTTTTGGAAAATCCTTCTTGCAGAGCCACAAATGTTTTTTTCCTCTTGGGTTTCTTTCAAGTGGAGAAAATGCTGAGCGAGGCTGTTGCCATAAGCTCCCAGGACATTTTCATTGATCCAAATCAAAGAGCAAGCATCAAAAAGCACTGTGTGACGTTACGGGGGTATTTTAATTATGAAAAGTGTTGCAAGCAGCTTAAAGAAAGCAAGTGCCTCACGAGAGGAAAAGCATTCCACTTCTTTTCCCTCAGAAAACACTTTTTCTCATTATCCAAGTGCTGAAACTGTTCACTCCTCAGGGGCAAGGACCACACTGGCCTTTCCCAGCTCACACTGAGCACAATAGCATTGATAAATTGTGTTGGAGCGCCCTGAGATTTTTCTCTCCTGCACTAATTGCCACTCCAGCCCTGGCTCCCCCCACCCCCTGTGCAAACACAGGTATAAACTGCCTTGCTGCTGCTGCTTTGCCACCCCAGCGACGCCCAGTGCTCCTGCAAAGATCCCTGCTCCTGTTTGAGTGGTTTCTCTAAGAAACACTTTTGAATCAGCTTTGAAAAGCATTTGGAAGCCTGGTTTTCCTCGCATCAACAGTGTGGATTCAGATATCCTGTTCCTCTTGCTGCTTTCTCTCTGCCTTTCCAAGCTGGGATAAAACTTGAGTTAGTGCTGGTTCAGACCCTTCCCTCCCTCCCTGGGGACATGGCCTGGGAGGTGACACAGGCTGGAGGAGCAGCCCAAGCAGCTACAGGCTCGGGGCTGGGATCCTCTGCAGGTGATCCAGCTCTCCCTGGCACTGCCTGGCTGTGGCTCCCCCGTCTCTCCCGTGGCTCTGGGCAGAGATCAGACCTGTGTCCCCTGGGCAGTGCCCCTCTCCTGCTGAGAAAATCAGATTACAGTGCCTTTTACCCCTGAGGCTCCAAGGGCTGCCTCCTTGTTTTCGGGAAGGAATCTTGCACACGGAGACAATCCTTTGATGCTTTTCCCTGCGCGTGATCTTAGGGCTGAGGGCTCAAAACACCCATCAGGAGCTGCTTTAACCCCCGGCACCCCCAGCACATCACTGCAGACACGGGTGGGGACAAAAAGGACCTGTTTGCCCCCCAAGGAGAGACTTGGGAGACTCAAGCGTGGCTGTTCCACCCCGGGAGAGGCTGAGTGGGCCCAGGGAAGGGTGTCAGGGTTTCTCTGGCGAGGGAGGGATGCGCTCAGCTCCTGGCAGATGGTTCCTCTGTCTCCCTGCACTTGATGGGATGGTGGGAGAAGTTGTTATGAAAGACTGCCGTGACATTCACAGCACAGATCTGCCAACTGGTGTCTCGGGGAGACGGAGGGAGCGCCTCGCCGTGCTGCATAAATTGGTGCAGAGATATATCTGGTGCTGTGCTTCGTGGCAGGGTGGGAAGGAGCCTTCTGCTCACAGGGGAGTGGGGTGTCCAGCCAGAGCCCTGCTCAGGGCTGCCTGTGAGGCCCCACAGAGGCACGGGGTGCTCCTCTGGGTGCCTTTTTGCCGTGGGGATGTTGGTAATTTCCGAAAGCTGGTCCTTCTGTGACAGAGTCTCAGAGTCATGCAGTGCTCCCCCAGTTTTCAGATGCCCCATCCCAGTTGTGGCTGAAGGTCCTGTGGAGCCACAAGGACTCTCCATCCCGTGGGCCCATCCTGGAGGAGCAAGGGCTGCCTGTCCCTCACCACCTGCCCTGTAAGCCGGCTCACAGGGGAGCTGTGCTCTGTGTCCTGCAGTTATCATTTCTGCTTTTCGGACAGAAAGCAGAACAAAACTCGGACAATCCCAGCCTCAGCTGGGATTTAGTGGGCTTTATTTCCCTGCTTTTCCCATCAGGGTCAGTTTTCCTCCACAGCTTGGACAGCAGAGCAGAAGCCCCACCACGATGCTCCTCTTTAGTTTTTGCTGCTTGTTAATTATTTCATTAGCTCCCTCTGCATCCTGATGGGGGTTTTAATTTTCCATAGCAACTGCATCCACGACACCTCCCCACTCAAGAAACCCACGCTGTGGGGTGCTGGGGGGCCCCAGGCAGCCAAATCCTCCATCCTACAAACCAAAGTGGGCACCAGCAAGTTGTACCATCGGGGAAACTTTTCCTGCTGGCAGAGGGGGAGCAGCAGGATCCATCCCTGAGCCCCTGTGCCTCGCTGGGCTCTGTGGGGCAGGGCTGTTCCCAGCTGGATGGGTGCCTTCCCTGTGGTGTCTCTGCAGCTGGGAAGCAGCAGCCTGGGAGGAGGAACTCAGCCTGTTCGCACAAACAGCCAACAAAAACGAACGCCCACCAGGACGAGTTTCATACCTACAAATTATCTCTGCCGTGGAGCCGCAATTAAACAAACCCTGCCACCAGCAGAGCAGAGGAACGGCGGGGAAACCTGAGCAGCTCCCAGCCCTCCATGCCTCCTGTCCCTGGGCAGCTCCCCTGTACTCAAACTCTTCGTTCCCCCTCCAGGAGGGTGCTGCTGACCCCTCCAAGCACAGCAAGGGGGGCTGTGCATGCTTGGGGCTGCTGCGGGCTGTGTTTCATTCTCCAGGGGGTTTTCTGAGGGTGGCTGGGAAGGAATTTATCCTGCAGGTGGTAATTCCCTAAATCTACAGCAAGGGCTTAATCCTGCCCTCACTGGCTCGAGGGAGGAGGCGGAGAAGAAACAACTCAGCACCTGGGGCTGGGACTGATTTCTAACCCATTTTCCTGTCCCAGCAGGAAAATCCTGATTTCTGAATTCACTGAGATCTCCTGTGTGCTGGCACCCACTGTCCCAGGGTACCCAAAATAGCTCCCTGCTCCCAAACCCCAAAGGAGGAGATGGGCATGGGGCCCTCAGTGGAGCAGAGAGGGACAGGGGAGCTCAGGGCGTCCTGGGACTCTGTGGGGTGGGATGAGAGCCTGGCTCCCTTGGGCTGCCCAGTCTGGTGAGGCAGAACTCCTCCAACCTCCCCTCAACTTTTGATTAATCCTTTCATTCCTCCTCAAACAACTGCAGTGTTAGGAGAGCCCCAGACACCCTAAATCAGCTCAGTGGGGCTGGAGCAGGGGAAAACTCTCCCAGGGGCATTGCAGGGAAAGGGGGATTTGGGTCCAAACTCACTGCAGGCTTCTAGGAGGGAATAATTAGCTCCTTGTTTTTCACCAGGAGCTTCTCCTCCTCCCTGTCCTCTTGTGCCAGGACAATGTGTCATCACCAGAAGATGCAGCACCATTTCCAGAACATGAAAAAATAAAATAGCTGCTATTCATCAGTGGGCTCTGTGCTAATTGCCCGTGCCCTTTAAAGTGGGAGCGTGGCCGGGGCTGTTCCCACTTCCAGCTTGTGGGATAAAGGATCTCTGTGCAATCCTATAATAATCTCTTTCATCTGATGCCCTCAAAGTGCTTTTGGACAGAAATTAATTAGGCATCACAACACCCTGTTGGGTTCAAGCTCACCCAAGGGTTTTCATCGTGTGTTCAAACAATTCCTCCCATTTTGTGGGGCTGGTTTTTGGCTGCTCGAGGGTCACATGGAGCTGGGGGTGAGCAATTATTTCTGGCACGTGTGACCTGCTCCTGGCAGGGCTGGGCTGCCCTCAGGGCTAATCATGGAATTTTGGAGGGGTTTGTGTTGGAAGGAACCTTAAAATTAATCTCATTCCACCCCCTATAGAGGCCCCCCAGGTGCCTCCAAGCCCCTCCAAGCTGGCCTGGGGCACTTCCAGGGATCCAGGGGCAGCCAGAGCTGCTCGGGGCACCCTGTGCCAGGGCCTGCCCACCTCACAGGGAAGGATTTCTCCCCAGTATCTAACCCTCCTCTGGTTTTGAGGGGCTGGGCAGGGCTGTCAGGGTTTGGGCTGTGCAGGGATTTGCCGTGTGCCTGCCAGAGGAGAGCGGAGCAGGAGCTGCCCGTGTGGACACTGCGGTGCTGGGGATGTGCAGTGGCTCATCAGTGGCTTCAGAGTCCTAATTATATCTCTTTAATGAGCACCCAGACCATTATCAGGGGTCTAAGAGGCGATCCAGGCTCTTTTAATTACTCCTGGCTCCTGATTTTCATGTCCGTGCTAATCCTTGTAGCCCCCCTTCCTCTTCTGCCACAAAGGACTCATTCCCAGGATCCCCCTCCTCTTCCTCGGGCTCCTTGCACAAGTTTTTTCCCTCTGTTTCTCCCCAGATCTCACAGAAAGAGAGAGAGTGGGTAGAACCTGCCCGCCTGCAGTGCCCAAACCAGGGGGTTAGGTCGGCAGGGTCGAGCTTTCCAGAGGAAGCCCAGGGAGGAGTTTGGGATGGAGAGCCCATCTCCCACAGGGGCTGCAGCTGAGAGGGAGCCAAGGAGACTTCAGGGGCACCAGGGGCAGATTCCCTGCTGTGCTCACCCCTCTGCCAGCACAGGGGACAGGCACACCTCTCCCAGGAGCTCGTGGGAATTCCCTTGGGATGGTCCCCGAACCTTTGCTGCTCGGCATCCCATGGAGGGAAGCGCTGAGAGCCACCAGAAATGTCCTTTTCCCCATCCCCTCCTCCGTGCAGGGACAGGCAGCTCTGCCTCACCAGCACGGGCGTCTCAGAGTGGTTTTAACTCCGTTTTTGGATTTTCCTGGCCAGGGAAGGGGCAGTGCCGGAGACATGAAAGGCCGGAGGCGCTTCAGAGGGAAGGAGGAGAGGAGGAGGCAGAGGCAGCCCCGGCTCTTAGCGCTGCCCCGGCCGCCTTTGAACGCGGCCAGAGGAGGCGTTTGATCTCCGGCCGAGCCCTCGGTGTCTCTGTGATCGGGGTGAGAGCTCTCCTGCCCGGGGAGCCGCCTCTCGGGAAGCCCTTCCTCGGGAAAAGGCTTTAAACTCCTTCGCAGGGGGGTCCTGGGGAGGGGGAAAAGCATTTGGGGGCATTTTTCCTGCTGGACAGAGGATCTCCTCCTCCCCAGCAGGAGGGGCTGGGGGCTCTGTGTGCCCCCAAACTTGTGCTGCTGCAGGTCCCTGCGGGGCACTGAGAGGGTCTGGCCATGTCCTGGCAGGGCAGTGATGATGCCATCCTAAAGGAAAGGACATCCTAAAGAAAAGGACATCCTGAAGAAAAGAACACCCTAAAGAAAAGGACCATCCTAAAAAAAAAGGACATGCTAAAGAAAAGAACATCCTAAAGCAAAGGACATCCTAAAAGGAAAGGATATCCTAAAGGAAAGGACATCCTAAAGCAAAGGACACCCTAAAGAAAAGAACATCCCAAAGAAAAGGACCATCCTAAAGGAAAGGACCATCCTAAAGCAAAGGACCATCCTAAAGAAAAGGACATCCTAAAGAAAAGGACATCCTAAAGGAAAGGACCATCCTAAAAAAAAGAACATGCTAAAGAAAAGGACATCCTGAAGAAAAGAACACCCTAAAGCAAAGGACACCCTAAAGAAAAGGACCATCCTAAAGAAAAGGACATCCTAAAGAAAAGGACCACCCTAAAGAAAAGGACATCCTAAAGCAAAGGACACCCTAAAGAAAAGGACCATGCTAAAGCAAAGGACACCCTAAAGAAAAGGACCAAGCCAGCCCCAGGGGCAGAGGGGTGATTGGGGAAACTGAGGCACAGAGAAGCTCTGAGCCTTCCAAAGTGCTTAAGCTCATATTAAAGTTAAGCTGGAGCCTGGGCTTCCACACCTGAGCCATCCCCCTGTGTTTTCCACAGTTTTTTTGTTTTTTTTCCCCCTGACTGAAGCAAAAAAGGGTTTTCAAAAGCAGGACTCGGGCCTTGAAGTGACACATAATTGAAGGTGGTAATTAAAGGCACAGCCGAGCGCTGAGTGAAAAAAGGGAGAAATAAAGGAAAAGTGCTGGTTGCAATTTTACAATTTAATTAGGCTCGCTTGCTCTCGTGGTGGGGAGGTGGCAGGCAGACCCTGGGGGCACACGAGACTTTCTGATGTTTCTGGGATCCAGCTTTCCCCAGGATAACTGTGCACATTAAAAGGCAGAGATTAGCAAAAGGCCCATTTTAATGTAATTTTCCCACCCCCCGAGAACGGGGGAGCTTCTTGAAGCAGAAACTTTCAATAATTAAAAAAGCGAAAAAAGGGGAAAAAAAAATTAATAAGTGTTGGTATGGAAAGTGTATGAAAATAGATCTCTGCTGACTTCCCTGCTCTGAGATGTCATTGACTGGCAATATTTTCTGTTTCTCTAACAGCAGAGATCCTGTCGGTGGCTTTGGCAGCACTGGCAGGTGGAAAACATGGATTTGAGGGCAGGATTGGGTGTCCCAAAAGCCAGCTGGGCAGTGGGTGGAGGCTAGGGGGGTCAGTGCCAGCCTCCAGCAGGAGTTTGGGGTGGCAGCTTGGCTTTTGTGGGTCACAGCCCAGCCTGGGGAGAGCTGCACTGGGCCATGGGAGTGTTCTCACTTGTATAAATTATATAAATCATCCCCCTGCATGAGGCAGTGTGCACATAAATATGTAGATTTAGGCTCCAGCCCTCATGACTTATTCACCAGCAGCATCATATTGTTTCTAACTTTGGAGCAGTTCCTGGAAACTGTTCGTTCTTCAAATTAAAAAAAGATCTACGGGCGCGGCTGGTGCGTCCTGGCAGCGCTGCCGTGCCTGGGGAGGGGCTGGGCAGCAGCAGGAGCCCCCCACCAGCCTGGACTCACCCAGGGGCTCACAGCCATCCCACCAGCCTGGATTCACACTCATCCCATGAACCTGGATTTATCCAGGGGCTAACATCCATCCCACGAGCCTGGACTCACCCAGGGGCTCACACCCATCCCAGGAACCTGAATTTATCCAGGGGCTCACATCCATCCCACGAGCCTGGACTCACCCAGGGGCTCACATCCATCCCAGGAAGGGCAGGGGGAACTCTCGGGATGTGGAGTAGGAGTGAGAGTCCTGCTCCAGCTGTGTTCTCCTGCCCTGAGCTTCCAGCTTGCAAAGCAACAAGGGGAAATCTTCACTTCTGGATGGATGGATGGATGGATGGATGGATGGATGGATGGATGGATGAGGGATGGATGAGGGATGGATGGATGGATGATGGATGGATGGATGATGGATGGATGGATGATGGATGGATGATGGATGGATGATGGATGAGGGATGGATGGATGGATGGATGGATGGAGGGATGGATGAGGGATGGATGGATGGATGGATGGATGAGGGATGGATGGCTGGATGAGGGATGGATGGATGGATGAGGGATGGACGGATGGATGGGAATCCTCTTGGCTGCTCCTGCTGCTCGGGATCATTGCCCAGGAAATGAGCAGCCCCAGAGGGTTTAGCACCAGCAGTTGTGGCACATCCCAGAATATCCTGCTTAATAGACTCCGTCAAGTCAGTATTGTCCTAAATGGTTCTGAGCAAGGAGCAGGGAGGCAGTAACAATGCAGACGTGCCATTTTCCAGGGAATTATGCCTGGCTGGGATTTATTGGAGAGCTCAAATTGCTGTTAATAAAACACAGTTTTGCTGGCGTGAGGGAAATTGGTTTTTGCAGAGGCTGGAGGGATCCAAGTAGAATATTCCGGGTGTCATCTCCAGTGCAGCAGGAAGATGAGCTTCCTGCTTTTGGCAGGGCCAAACAGGCTGGATCCTTCACCCTCTTAGAAAGGAGATCCTGAAAAGCCTCCCCTCCTGGACTGCTGCTTGTTCCCTCAATTCTTTCATGCTCCCTTTTGCCAGCCCTTAAAGCTGTGTTGTATCTTTTTAATGTCTTTTAAATTTATTTCCATTCCTAAAAGCTCTCTGAGAAGTTCTCTTGTCCACAGCCCCTTCCAAGGGGATTTGGTTGGTTGGTTTCCTCCCAAATTTCTTTCCTCACAGCTCTGTGCTGCTTTCCTGAGCAGGGAGAGCCCAGCTTCATGTTTTAAAGCACAAATAAACACAAATAAACTCCCCATCCTGTAATTCCTCTGCTCTGTTCTTTCCCTTGCCTAGTGTATTCAAGGGAGCGGGTGCTTGGGAAAAATGCTGCAATTTAATTTGGGAATCATTCTGCCTGGAGAAACTGCAGGGGAGGAGAGCGGGGATCCGTGGCACTGATAAATCTCGGCGTGTTGGGAATCGACAGCTCTGCACGCGGCGTGGCTGTGGCAGGGTGGGTGTGGGCATCCCTCGGCCCATCTGCAGCAGGACCTGGCACAGAGCTGGGAAATTTGGGGCATTCGTGTTTATTTGGTTTGTTTGCTGAAGAGGCAAACGTTTGCTGCTGCGCTCCCGGCAAATGTGGGATGTGAATTACTGGGAGCAGAGCACTGGAGTGCTGGAATCCACTCCTCACCTTGCCAGGTCCCTGCTCTCACATCTCCTAATCCACTATTGGAGCACAGCCCACGTCCAAGGAGCTGATGGAGCTTTGGGAATCCACATCCCTGGAGGTTCCAGGCTCTGTTTCCAGCCCCGGTTCTTCTGTGGGACCTTCTGCTGCCCTCAGCTCCAGCTGTGGTCCAGGGAAGCCCAAGGCACTGAGCATTCCTGGGATTTCCTGCCACCCCTGGGGAGGGACAGGGTGGGCTCAGGCAGGGACTGGGGACCCCCAGGACTTGCTGCCACCTCCCCTCCTGAGGGTTTTAGAGCAGCAATCAGCTCGTGCCTGGAAAATTTTCGAGCAGAAGAAAAAGCTCCATTTTCCCTGCCCTCCCGGAGATGAAACCGGAGATGGAGCCTCTCCGGAGAGCCCAGCCCTCCCCGCTGCCGCCGGAGCAACAATGGCTGTGAGAGATAATCAGCAGAGCTTCTCTGCTCCTGACAATTAACCGAACCCCTCCAACCCCGAGTATTAACTTGAGCCCCTCCAACCTCGACAATTAACGGAGTTCCTCCATCCCCAATAATCAGCCCAGCCCCTCCAACCCTGCTCAACACCTGAGCCCCTCCCAGGCTGGTGTTCAGCCCAGCTCCTCCAACCCTGCCAGGGCTGTGCTGCCCCATCCTCACCCAGGGGGATCCCAAGGAGCCGCTGGCCTGTTCCCACGGCCTGCCCACCCCCTGCACCCTCCAGGGCTGAGCTCCTTCCCCTGACCCCCAAAACCATCCCAGGCCAGGAGATTTAGCAAAGTTCTGAGAGGATTGCAGGGGATTTTTCTCCCTGATCACTCATGTCTAGCAAGAACTGGAAGCATTTTTATTTTCTGCTCTCCCAGGCTTTTCCAGAGGCTTTTCCCCCCTCGCCCTGCCAGGCTTTTCAGCAGGTTGCTCAAGTTTTATTGCTTTGATCCCATAAAGTGCAGTTATGCAATGAGACAAGCTCTTCCCGTCACTTCCCCGGCTCCAGCCAGGCCTTTTGCTGTAATAGGCACAGCTCTGCCTTGAAATATTAACGAGTTTTACCTTAATTACCTTTCAAGCTTCTCAGGGCTCTCTTCATTTCCCTTCTCACTCTCTTTTCAGTATCAGCCGCGAGCAGAGGCGGATGCTGGGTGAGGGTGGGATTCTTTTCCCCCTCCTCTCCTCATCCCGTGCTTTGGATGCTGCCAGGGTGAAGGAGGGCCCTCGGGGGTGTGGGCAGCTCCGTGGGCACCGTGCAATGTGGGCATTTTTTATCTCGTGGTCCAACATTTCTCCTTGGAATTTCGGTTTCTAGGAGGAAGAGAGCGCCCGAGCCTTTTCCTGTGTTTTGGATAAACGGGATACCACGGGACGGAATGGGATAATTGGGATGTCCCCTGTGCCACCCAGAATCAGCCTCTCCATCCTCCCTGGCAGGGCAGACTTCCCCCCTGTCCCCACTGTGGCACTGGGAGAGGCAGCAGCTTCCTGCAGCACCTCCCCAGCTGTCCCCACGCTGTCACTGCTGCCGGTGACATTAAATTCCTGCAAACATTTATTAGCTGAGAGCATTGGGGCAGCAGCAGAGCGCTGGCATCTCCCAGGCACTGCTGGAGCTAATTGCCTGCTTCATCCCAATTCCTCATCAAGAGGAGCCCTGGCCCTGCTGAGGACAGGGCTGTGGCTCAGGGGACAGCGGGGGAAGGACAAGGGGGAGGGGATGGATTTTATTGAACACCTCAGCCCTGCAAACCCGGCTCCTTTTTAAGCCAGGCAGGGGGACTGCATGGTTCCTCATTTATTAATGTCCTTTTTGGTTTAGTAACACACATCCAGCCGTGGAATTCTGCGTGGAGCAGGGGAAAGTAGGGCAAGGGAGACACTAATAGCTCCCAACAAGGAGGCTGATTCATGGCTCTTTGCTGCAAAAAGCCCCGTTTAGCTCCCCAAAGCCTAATTTTGTGCTTGCTGTCGTGTTCCATCAGCCCCACGGGAGGAGGCTGGGTGCTGGGCACGGTGGGATGCAGGCACCTGGTGGGATGCAGGGACCAGTGGGATGTGGCACGCAGCGGGATGCTCTGCCTCTCTGCTGGCCTGTCCCCACAGCTGATGTGTTTGATCGGGTTGTTTATCAGAGTTTTCCCACCCAGCAGTGGGATCAGGGCTGGCAGGAGGGATGGCAGCATTTCCGGGCACCACCGTGGGCTCGGAGCTGGGGAAAGCAGCAGCTCAGGTGTGCTGGTGTCACCCTGGCTGGTGACTTTGGTGGCAACGACAGCAGCAGCCTTGGCTGACTCCCCAGGGGTTGTCACCCCCCCGAGCTGCTCCTGCAGCTCCGTGGGCAAAGTCTCCAGTGGGAGCTCAGGCTGGGATTGTGGTGTCAACGCCAGGGAGAGCTGTGAACCCAAACCAGCCTCTTTGGGCACTTTATTTCTTCTCCCACACAACCTGATCATCTCCTCTGCTCAGACCTCAGCTGCTCTGATGAGCTGGCTCACACACATGAGCTGGTGGGAGAGAAAAGGGGAAAGGAGGGTTGATCCTACAGGGAATTTGGTGCTGGCAACTCCCATCTCCCAAACTCCCACACCCTCCAACTCCCCAGAGCTTTCCCTTGGCACCTTCCTTGTTTTCCTGGGTATTTCTCCCAGCAGCAAAGAAGCAGGTGGAATTCCTCGTGTCCCATCAGTGCAATGAGCTGCCCCGTCCTCACAAAAGAAGGGATAAATCCTGCTCTGAGGAGTCACTTCCTGAACTCTTCCTGCCACCACTTTTCCTTGACACTTCATTTCTGGAGTGTTTGGGGGTTGTGGAAGTGGCCTCAGACCCCTCCTTTGCAGCTGCAGGGAGCTCCCGTGGCCCCCAGCTCTGCTCCTCTGCAGAAAGGGGTAGCAGCAGTCCCTGCTGGATTTTTCCTGGCTCTCTCCTGCTTTGAGGCACCTTTCCCACCAGCAGAATTTCCTGCGGATGGATGGGCAGCCTCGGAGAGCACGCTGCGGTTCATTAATTACTCCTGTTACAGGGCTATTACAGCCAAGAAATTGCATTATTAAAAAGAAATCTTTGCAGATGCTTCAAATGCGACGACCTATTCAATAGCTGACACCGGGTCATAATTAAAAGCAAAAAGTAGGGGCCAGAAGAGGACAAAAAATGGCAGATTCCCAGAATATGGTTAATGGAAACATTATTAACATTAGGAAATCGCACAGGAGAAATCACTGGCTCCTGGCCCAGTTTAAATATGCAGCAGCTCCTGACGTGTGCCTATGGTGATTAATAGCATTAACAGAAAAAAATATTAAATTAAAGCCATTGAGCTGCCTTTAATGGCTGTGTCTGGCTCCTTTGTTCCCTTCGTTCCAGCAGGCAGGGTCAGTCCCAGGATATTCCTGCCTCCAGGACGTGCAAGGCACCACTGGCACCCAAGAAGTTTTCCAGCCAAATTGAGAACCCAGAGGAAAATCGATGGATTTACGGATCCACGCAAACCTCTCCCTTCTGCACCCTGAAACAGCCTTTGGGAGATGCCTTCACTCTGTTTTTCTCAGCTCAAGCTCTCAGCTTTGCTTTGCTTTGAGGTTTTTTTTTTGCATTTTCCCATTTGTTCCTCGCGGATGTCGCTGTGAATCAATCTGGCGTCGGGCCCATTCGCCACCTAATATTTCTCAATAATTTATTATCAGCAGTTTAATCCTCCTGGGAGCTCCCTCCACATTAAAGCCTCTTGTTCAGTCAGGTCATGTCGCAGACTGGAAGCACTTCCAGCCCTTTGATTTGTTTGTGTTTCATGTTTTTGTTGGGAGAGCAATAAAAGACATGAATTTTTCCCCCCCTCTTGGAATGCATTTATCATCTCGGTTGTTTCCTTTATTCTCTCCAATTGAGCCATCACTTTCTGGTGGCTCTCATCTCCCTCTCCGTGGGCCCTGTTCCATATGGATGCTGTGGGATGCAGTGGGATGGCAGTGCAGAGCAGGAATCAGCTGCCAGAGCATCCTCACCCCCTGCACGTGCTGCTCCCCCTTATCCCGGAGACATTCCATGGGATAACAGCAGCAGGATGAGCCTCCTGCTCTGATCGAGCTGGTTGACATCCCTCATTCCAACCAAACCCCAGATTTGGGTTCAAAAAGTTTAAAAAGTGCCAAGCAGCTCAAAAGCTGGAGCAAGGTAGGATTTGGGGCGGGCTTGGAAAAGAAATTTATTTATTTTCTGAGTATTGCAGATCTCAAAATTAAAAAGCCCCCAGATTTCAGCCTAAGAAGGGAGCTGTCTCAGCCCCTCTGCTCCATCTGGAGCAGCAGCAGCAGGGCCAGGCTCTGGGCTGGTTTTGGGGGTAGAAAGCAGCTCATCCCAGCACCCCTTGACCCCTCCATCCCATTTCTCCTCCCAAAGTTTGGGTGGATTTAGGGCAGCTCATCCCTGCAAATGCAGCACTGCTGCCAAGTGTTTCTGCAAGGCTGATTAAAGCCAGTCATGGAGAATGATATTAATTGGATGGAGAATAATATTAATTAACACTCTTGCCCTCTCCCTGGGAGGAATCAGGCTGGACGTGCTGCTCTGCCGTGTTCCTCAGAGCAGTTTTCAATCCCAAACCAGCCCAGAGAAGTGTCACTGGAGGTGCCACCAGAGCCCAGCTCGGTGTCCCGGGTGCCAGCCAGGCTGGGGCAGTCAGGCTCAGCCTCTGGAAGCTCTGGGAGTGCAGAACCTTTGGCATCCCCCAAATCCCAGGCGTGGTTTTCCAGGCACAAAGCAAATCCTTGCAGGGAAAGAAAAAACCTTGTCCCTTGCACCTGCTCTGAAGGAATTTCTCTAATGAACAAAAGGGTCATTAACAGGTAAATCCTGGTGAATTCCAGGCAGGAACTCCTCATTCTCCACCGATGGAATTCCTTTACCCAGGGACTCAAAAAAAAGGGACATTAACAGGTAAATCCTGGTGAATTCCAGGCAGGAACTCCTCATTCTTCAGGAAATAATTCCTTTACGCAGGGACTCAACAAAAGGCTCACTAACAGGTGAATTCCAGGCTCATGGTTGAACCACGGGCACAGCCAGAGCTGGTGGCAGTGGCAGGGGACCCGGTGCCACCCCGGCTTTGTCACATGCTCTGCCGCACTGCTGCACAGAGGAACAGACTCAACAGCATCCAGAAAACTCGGGAAAGTTTTGGTTTTCTGAGGGAAAAACTTTGGAGCAGCAGCAGAGCTCTGCACCCACCCCGTGTCTGCGCCCCAGAGAGGAGCAGCAGCTTTAGGCAGAAACAGGGACAGAGAGCTGGAGATTTCCATATGAAATATTGAAATTTGTGCTCGCTGGAGTGGAAGGCAGAGCCGATGTGGCTCCTGAATAAATCATCGGAGCCGACACGTGTGCTCGCCCGCAGTGACGTCTGTGAGGGGACAGCGTGGGACTGGGGAGGGGGGAAATAAAGGGGAATAAAACAAAATATCTGGCACTTTCCCCCCCCAAGAGCTTAATTAGCTCTTCTCAACCTCCTCTAGCGTGGCAGCTGAAATCTGCTCCCTTTTTTTGTGTCTCCTCAGCCCATCCACCGTGCCCTGCTCCTGCTCTGCTGAACTGGAGTGTGGAAAACACAGAACTCTGTTAAAATTTCATGGTCTCTGCATATCCGGTGGCCTGTCAGGAAAAATGCTGGAGCCTGGGGAATGAGGAGCCTCCCCCGAACTGGAGGAATGCTGGAAGAGATGGCACGCAGAGAACCTCATGCCTTCAAAGCTTGACTCAAGCAACGCTCTAAAAAACCTCATTGGGGCCTTTTAGAACTTACAAAAAGCTGATTAAAAAAGATGGGGAGGGACTTTTTGCACAGGCAGGTGATGCCAGGACAAGTGGGGAAGCAGATCTGTGTACTGGAGGATGATGTAAAGCTTGAGGAGTCCAAGGGAGGCTAATCCCAGTGAAAGGGAGCTGTGCCCTTGTTAGGAATCAAATGTTTCCCAGGGTGTTAATTCTTGTCTAATTAACAGCTCCGGAGATCCACAGAGGGCTGGTTTCAGCTGGTTCTCAGCCCTCCCTGGAAATCATGTTTTCCAACATCCCTAGCATCATCCTCAGGAATTGTCCCTGGAGTTAAATCCTCCAGACAGACGGAGGTTTTTAAAAAATGCATGGCGAGTGCATCATCGGATGAGCAGGAAAGTAGGACAGGCACGGGCAGTGCCAGCGCTTCCTTCCTGCTGCCCCGGGCACCTGGGGCTGTGGGGACACCCTGGATCCCCGGAGCCATCCCGTGCCATCCACGGCCCACCTCAAACCCGGCTCTGGGCAGGGGTTCTTTCTCCCAAACCATTCTGGGATTATCGGGATCTTTTCATTTCCTCTGGAAGACGAACGACGGGGGTTTGTGAGTTCCAGGGACAAAAAAAGGGCTGCGGGAGGGAGCTGCGCTCAGTGAGGGTCCCCAGCATTCCCAGGATTGATAAATACCAAAAAAATAAATGAAACCATCCAAATCCCAAGGGAAAGCAGTGCTTTCACCTGCCTCATTTCTTTCTGCCCGCGTTCCTCTCTCTAGTGAATCCCGTGCTGGCATGTCCCTGTCGCTCCTGCTCTGCCCCAGCACATCCCGGGGTGCTCCTGAGGCACCCCAGGATTTATTCCTGGCATTCCCTGCGCAGGGCTCCTCTGATCGCCGGGATTAAGAGCCTCTGGCTGGAATGTTGTGACAGGAAGCAATTCCATGCAAATAAGAAGCTGCGCAAGTGTGAGTAAACATTAGGGGTTGTTGTTTTGGTTTTTTTTTTTCCTGTTGAACCTCGGTGATTTAAAAGCCATTAAGGGCGCAGCCAGCGCTTTGTCAGCGCTTTCCTGCTGCTCGGCGGCTCTCCCATCCTTCCCTTCCCACGCCTGTGCCCCCAACAGCATCGGGAGCTGCCAGGGGCCGGGGGTGAGGTGGGCTGGCGGTGCAGGGGACAGCGTGGTGCCCCAAATCCCCGGGTTTGGGCATCCTTGGGCAGCTCAGCCCCCGCTTTCCCTGGCACATCCTCTCAGGCTCATCCCGAGCATCCTGCTGCTGGCTGCTGCTCAGGGCTTGGCTCCCACGGCAGGAACAGGGATTTTTTTCCATCGTGCTCTGCCCTGCCCGGTTCCATTTCTGCACAGAGCTCGCTGGGGGCTCCCAGAAACGCAGCGAAGCCTCCGCTGCTGGGGATCCCTGCTGGGAAAGGGGCAGCGACAGCAGCAGCGGCTGTGAGGGCAGGGTGGAGGTGCGGGGGTTGCGGTGTTTGGGGTTTCCTGGGACCCCGGAGGCTCTGCTCCCACCTGTGAGGACTCTGGGCTCCCTGATGGGCTGCTTTGGGCTTGCATTCCCTGCCTTTGGGAAGGCTCAGCTGAGAGGCTGATGGGCTCTGCGGCTGGCGGAGGGGTGGGATGGGGTCTGGGAACAGAGCTCAGGGGAACAGCAAAATACTCCCAGAAATGCCTGCGGCTGCAGTCCCCAAAAGGGGCTGTGGCAAAGGGATTGTCCAGCGGGATTTGGGGGTGAGGTACAGCAGGCAGAGGGAGAACTCTGCTCAGGAGCAGGGAATGGGCCTTATTCCCCCAGGGAAATTCATCCCTGCGTCTTCTAATGCTGTGGAGGAACAAATCCCGAGTCCCGAGAGCCAATCCTCACCCATGGGGTCTTTCAGAGGCATTTCCCCTCGGTGTAATTATAATTCCATCTCCCCTGCAGCCTCCCTGGGAGCAGGATCCAGGATT
The DNA here is from genome assembly GCF_015832195.1 of Motacilla alba alba. Classification (NCBI taxonomy): domain Eukaryota; kingdom Metazoa; phylum Chordata; class Aves; order Passeriformes; family Motacillidae; genus Motacilla; species Motacilla alba. The sequence continues at coordinate 8,456,355 of NC_052032.1, read as the reverse complement.
GATCCTCACGTCCTGCCCTAAGCAGTTGGTCAAACATTTGTCTCTGGCACCTGGGGAGGTGTGTGAGTAAAGCTGCAATTTAGACTGAGGGAATCACAGAGAAAACAAATCCTGAGCCCCCATCCAGCCATTCCCAACACGTCACCCTCCTGACAGTGCTGCCAGAGAGCCAGAAAAAAAGCTCCAGCCTTGAAATTTTTCTAGTGGAAGACAAATGAGGGAGATTCATGTCTCTGTTGGTGCTACATTGTTTTGCTCAGCTGGCTGCAGAGCAAATAAGATGCGGTGTTGCATTGATTTGTAGCCCAGGAGCTGTCCTGGCAAATGGATGGGCTGGGAAAAACTTCATTTGGGGCTTAAATTGGAGAAAGCAGCAGGCAAAGGGTGCCCAGAGCTTTGGATCACACTGTGCCTCCTCCCTGGGCACGAGGGGCTCTTCCCTTTTTTTTGGGGTGCTTTTCCCTGTGGATCTGTGGCATCTTTGCTGTCCCTGTGCACCCCCATCACTGCTTGCCCTGGTGTTTGGACACAATGCCAACTGAAACCAAACCCATTTCCAGTCACATCCAGTGGGTTTGAGGAGAGGGAATGGGAATGGCTCCTTCTCAGGGCTGTGCTTCAGGCTCACCCCACGGGGAGGTGCCAAGAGAGGGGTGGCACCTCGTGGTGTCACCCACAGCATCCTCAGCGGACATAAATCCAGGGAAAACTGTGGATCCATCCCTGTGGGCTGTGCCCAGAGAGGGTCAGGAGGGAGCAGAGGGGTCCCTCACCCCAGAGCAGGGAAAATGCTGCTTGTTAGCATTAATAAATGTAAAATACAGAAATAAAAGCGTAATAAAATAAATACGAGACCATCAAATTAATGCCCAGGAAAAAATTGCCAAGGCTGGCAATTCCCCCAGGTCTCGCTGTAAGGATTTGGAATGTCCAAGTGAGGCTCCTCCAAAGCCACCCCCATTCAGGAGCACAGGGGCAGAGAGCAGCGGGAGGATGAGGAAGCACGAGGATCTTCATCACTTCCCTCCCCATCAGCCCTGATCCACGGGATGCATCCCCTGCCTAAGAAAAATCCCCCACTGCTCCCTGCAGACAGCAGGCAATTTCCAAGTCCCAGCCATCCCCAAGAAAAGTGATGCTGGCTGTGGCCTAATGGAAAGGCAGCCAGTTTTATAGCAGAATGCAAATGAAAAGGTATAAATAAACAATCGCTCACGAGTAAGTGCTCGCCTTTAATGAATATTTCATATACAAAAGGAGTCATTGACATTTTGCTGGATTGCTTCAATTAGCTCTTGAGCCTCATGTTCATGCAAATAATAAGCTTGCTTTTCATAATGCTTTGTTAATCTGCTTCATAGTGTGAATTTATACAGTAATATATCACCCAGACCTCCTGCTGGAGCCTTTATTGGGTATAAATGACTTAGTAATTGCTATTGATCATTAAAGGAGCGTGGTGTTATTTTGGAATTACAGTGTGGGGGATCTTTGCAAGACTGAAGGATCTGGCTGCCTGGGCTGGTTTATATTCAGGGCAGTGACTAATGGGTCCTTGGGAGGAAAAGCCAAAGTGTGCCAAGATTGAGGCTGGGGAAAAGCACTGCTGGAGTCACTGCTGCCTTCCCGCCGCGAAACGCTCCCGGCAACGCGTGCGGAATATATCTCAACATATTCCATTCCACGCATCCATCTCCATCCCAACTCCAACTTGGCTAAAATCACCCAGGAAAATATTGTGGCTGGCTGGGGAATGCAGCAGCAGGCTGGGTCTGGAGTGAAAACACGGTCACGCTGCTCTGAGAGCCGTGGTGGCCCCGGGCAGGTCCATGTGCCTGGTGACCCTGTCAGGGTAGGCAGGGACAAAGCCACCAGGTCCTTTCCCAAAGTCCCACCTCAACCCTGGGAGGCTGCAGGTCTTTAATCCGGGCTGGCTGCTGTGCTGCTGGCTGTGAGTAATTAAAGCAAGCGTTTTCCAGCCACCCTGGCTGCAGGGTTGGGGGTATTGATCCCAGTCCTGGTGTCAGGGCAGCAGGAAAGGCTCTGTGGTCCCAGCAGGGAATTCAGCCTGAGCCTCCTCCTCTCCATCACCTGCTGGTTGTCTTCCAGCTCCCAACATTAAAACCTCATCACTCTGACATGGAGAAGGCTGAGGTTGCACTTTAGATTTATATTTTTCATTTAGAAAACACCTTTTTTGTTGTTCCTTCACCCGGATGAGGCATCCTTGGCTTGCTCAGCTACATTCAGTGCTGACTCCTGCCTTGCTCAGAGAACAGCAGAGCTGAGGAATCTCTGCTTCTCCAGCACCCCAGGAGGGCACCCCAAATGCTGTCCTTCCGTGGGATGGGCGATTTCAGCTGGCTCTGACATCCAAATCCATCTGGAACATGGTTGGGGGCATTAACTCCTCTGTGCCCCCCAGGGCTGTGCTGGCACTCACTTCATGAACATCTTGAAAGGGCTCCGAGCTCCCTCTCTGGCTCTGCTTTTATTAAAAACCTCTCTGAGCATTTTCCCCTTTCCGATTTACAGCGTTTCCCCCCTGGAATGTGCTTTGATTTTTCAGCAATTTCGAAGTCCTCAGGCTTTGCCTGGAAGGTAATTTATCCCCGTTTGTGTTTTTCTGTGTATGTACACGTGCTGCAGTGCGCTGGGAGGAAACACAAAGAGCAACTGGCTGTGCAGGGGATGCCATCGATGGAGGGCTGCTGGAGGAGCTATCTCCAGGAGCTGGGAGCTCGCTCTGATCCTGCTGGACAAACTCTAAATCCCACCAGCTCCAGAGGGAGCCGGGCTGGAATCAGCCTGGGGAAGGCTTCTCTGGATGCCCCCCAGGCTGACAGGCCACGAACAGCCACTTGGAGTGGCCAGCAAAGCCTTTTGCAGCCCCAGAGGGCTGAGGCAGGTGGAAACATTCCCTCTTTGCTCCCTTTGGTGTGAGCCCCATGGCAAATCCTGCCAGCCCAGCTGGCCCCCAGCAGCCTGGGCTCCCAGGAGAGGCTGTTCCCGTTGTCATCAGCCCAGCTCTGCTCCTGCCTCATCCCTGGGAGCAGCAGAGCACAGTGCTGACGGTGCTGAAACCTCCCCCGAGTCACCCCTGGGCCGTTCTGACGTGAACTTTTGCCCCAGCAACGCCATTTGTTTCAGGCAATTTTATACATGCAAATCTCCAGTGCTTTGGCATGCCAGCCACATCTCCCGAGGCTGGGTTTAATAAAGGCTGGGAGCTGGGTTTAATAAAGCCTGGGAGCTGGGGGTGAGCGGGTCAGCGCTCCGGGGCGCGAGGAGCTGCCTGGGATTTAATGCCACCACTGTCAATTGATGTCCCCTGGGAACGTGACCCCCAGCCCCTGGTGAATCGTCTAAAAATGCTCCTCAGAGCAACCTTGTCTGTTTTTAGCCGTGATTCAGCCCCAGGATTGCTGTCGGATCCTCACCTGCTGCAATTCCAGCCCCTGGGATTTAGCACTCCTTGCCTGGCCGTGCCACCTGGTTTTTTCCTCTCCTGTTGCTGTGAGCTCTGCTCTGCAGCAGCTCGGGCAGGTGTGCGGAGCCAAGCACACGAGGTGATGCTCCAGGGCCTTCATCTGCTCCTTCTCTGCCTTTTCTCTGCCCTGAAACAGGAAAAGCAAGGGCAGGAAGAAGGACCCCTCCATCCTCCACAGGAAGGGAGAATCCAAGTGTCACCTCCCCAAAACTGGGAGTGATGGAGAATCCAAGTGTGACCTCCCCAAAACTGGGAGAGAGTGATGGAGAATCCAAGTGTGACCTCCCCAAAACTGGGAGTGATGGAGAATCCAAGTGTGACCTCCCCAAAACTGGGAGAGAGTGATGGAGAATCCAAGTGTCACCTCCCCAAAACTGGGAGTGATGGAGAATCCAAGTGTCACCTCCCCAAAACTGGGAGTGATGGAGAATCCAAGTGTCACCTCCCCAAAACCGGGAGTGATGGAGAATCCAAGTGTCACCTCCCCAAAACTGGGAGTGATGGAGAATCCAAGTGTCACCTCCCCAAAACCGGGAGGGAGTGATGGAGAATCCAAGTGTCACCTCCCCAAAACTGGGAGGGAGTGATGGAGAATCCAAGTGTCACCTCCCCAAAACTGGGAGGGAGTGATGGAGAATCCAAGTGTCACCTCCCCAAAACTGGGAGGGAGTGATGAGAAGGGCCGGGGCTGATCTGCATTTAAAAGAGGGACAATCAGCAGAAGGAAGAGGAGAGGGGAGGGGGAGATAAAAGGGAGAGAGGCTCGCATTGGAATATTGTGTTTCCTTATGGCAATAATAATTTGAAAGCTGATTTACTGCCAAGAGAAACAGAAAAGAGACCCCTTGGCACTGCCCCAAACTCCTCATTTACTCTTTTAGAGCAAGGAACATTTATAAAAACTGAATAAAACATCTAACAAAGCTGGTTAGGATTCTTTGAAAGATGTCTCCATCAAAGCACTGGGGCCAGCCTCTGGTGGAAGCAGGGCTGGGGGCTGATGGCAGGGAAAGGGATGGGAGTGGTGCCTGTGGTCACCCCTCTGCCCCAGGGACACCCCGAGACTCCCCACCACTTGGTTTTGTGCTCTGCTGTAAGTTTGGGAGCTGCTGCAGCAGGTACAGGTGTGGAAACATCCCAAGAAAAAAAAGAACCCAGCCTTAAACTTCAGATTTGTTGATTATTTCACTGCTTGTGAAGGATCCACACAAATATCCCTGCCCTGCTCCATCCCCCTCGCTCTCAAATGGGGAGAGGGGCTGAGGAAGGAGAGCACTTAACAGAGATAAATATTTCACAGTTTTTAATTAAATATGACAACCCTGCTGGGGCTGGGAGCAGGACCATCCTGGAATATGAATTATCAAGAACCCTTCTTCCCAGATGTCCATTCTTTCCACCCCAGCCCCCAGCCACTTCAGGCAAATACAATGGGAAATAAACCCTGTGTCCCTCTGGAATAAATGGATGTTTCTCAGGGCAGCCAGCTCGGTTTCCCACTGGATGCCCATCCCAGATGTGTTTTTTGGGGCAGCTTGGCTCTGCCCCAGCTGGGCTGTGGCTCAGGCACTCAGAGAGGAGCCACTGCACGAGGGGTTTCTGTTCCAGTACTTTTGGGAAGAGGTTTGGAGTGGCCCTGGAGGAGGCAGGAGCTCTGCACATCGATTGAGTGGTGCTTCCCGAGAGAAGATTAAGTGGATACAATTGGCCAGGATTGACCTCGATGGATCTCTCCTGATTTATTCCAGCTGGGGAGCTGATCCAGCCCTGGCTGGGGTGGGAGTTATGCAATTCCTTGTCCTCAGGAACCCGGGCCGTGGCTCCCGTGCTGTTCCCGTGCTGAGCCCGTGCCAGGCACACAGAGCAAGTGCAGCTCACGATAAGGCAAAAATTCAGCCTAGAAATCATTTCTGCCCCGTGCTCCCTGCTCTGAGGACAGTGTGGGAGTTAAACTGATCTCTGCAGCCAGCTCAGCTTCACCCTGGAGCTTCCTCGTGTGAAGAACTCGGCCAAAGCTCTTGATCCACCCTGCTTTTCCAGGCTGGAGCCATCTCAATGCTGCATGGGCATGGAGGGCTGTGAGGGCACAAAAGAGCAGAGCTGGCTGCTGCCAGCCTGCTGCTGGGGCACATTTTCCCAACGGATCAAGGAATTTGGAGAAAACTGCATTTAATCCAAACCAAGGCTGTTACAAAGTCAAAAAGCAAAAGCAGAGCTTCAAAGAAAGCCAAACCCCAAATGGGGCTAAATGGATCCTGGAGGCCACACCACAAGCAGTGAGAAGCTCTCACCCCTCACTATTTTGGAAGCCAATCTCCTGCTCATTAGGTCGCACATGACAAAGGACGGGCACAACTCGACCCACGGATGCTGCAGGAATATCTGCAGCTTCTCCAGGAAAATGTGGCACCTGCAGCCAGGAGCTGGAGTCTGGAGCAGAGCAAGGCCCTGGCAGGCAGTGCTGAGCCTGAGCCACCCTGTGGTGGTTATAATTAGCCCGCGTGGCAGCCTCCCATCCATTATCAGCCTTTTCCCTAATAGACTTCCCTAATAAGAGCACCCTGAAGTGACCTCTCAGAGCAGCCCTCTCCTTCTAACTGGTTTTATAATTGTGATTGATCTCCGAGGCTCTGCAGCTCTGCTCACCTCCTTCCACAGCTCCACTCCATCCAGGGGAGGTTTTTTCCCCCTCCAGCCCTGACTTCAGAGCTGAAATTTCCTTTGAGCACTCTCGGGTACCAATTAGTGACACGTCTCTGGCTCCAGAGCAGGACCCCTCAGCCTGAAGGGAGTGGAAATTCCCTGGGTGGCTCCAAGGGTGTTTTAGCTGGGCAAACACACAGTTGGATGGTCCTGGAGCACAGCCAGCCCTCCCTGGCTCGTACCCATGGAGGTTTTGGGCACTGCTTTGATCTGGTCCTTCCTGGGCAGCTCTGAGGTTGTGGTGTGGTGATGATGGGACAAAGCTTGTTAAAGAATCATGACTTGGATTTGGAAGGACTTAAAATCCACCCAGTGCCACCCCCTGCCATGGGCAGGGTCACCTTCCCTTATCCCAGGTTGCTCCAAGCTTTGTTCAACCTCGGATACATCCAGGGGCAGCCACAGCTTCTCTGGACACCCTGTGCCAGGGCCTCCCCACCCTCACAGGGATATTTCTTCCCAATATCCCACCTATCCCTGACCTCTGGCAGTTTAAAGCTATTTTCCCTGCATTATTCCTACTCATTTTTCCTAAATCGCTCCACTTCCATTAGTCATGAGCTCCAAACCCCCTCACACCCTGGTTGCCCGCTATAAAATGATGAGAATAGCTCAGATTCCTTCTGAATAAGGAATCTGAATAAGGAATTAAGCATTATTCCAAATGGTTTTCCCCCCTCCTGCATGGTGGAGCACTTTTGGGGAGAAGCTGAGCATTCCTGCCCTCTGGATGCTCCAGAGAGAGCAGGGATGGAGGCAGCGACTCCCATTTTCCTCTGACTCAGCCTCGCTGCTGGATCTGGGATGGGAGGAGGGAGGAGAATTCCCTCCAGGTGGATTTCGCAGAGAACTGTGAACAAATAAACAAACAGAGGAGAGAAGGGGGTCACAGCTGAACGAGCTGCGAAGCAGCACATTCCCCTCGTGCAGATGTGCAGAGTGCTGATGGGCAGCGCCACTTCACAGCCAAACATCCCAAACACCCTGCCCGCCCCCTCTGCTGCCGGGTTTCCGCGTGGGTGTGAATTTTCTGGAAGGTGATCAGGGCAGAGGAGCTTGTGGGGAGCTCCCAGAGCAGGGGGTGACCCTGAGCTTGTCCCCACAGCAATGGGGCCGTCCGCCGGATGATGGGATTCTCCCTGCTCCCAAAATAACCGGCCAAAAGGAAAACTGCTTCAGAAACAGAAAGAAAAAAAAGGGTTTTTTGATGATTTCTTCTGGGCCTCGAAGGCCTCGGCCTTGGCCCTGCTGGGAGAGGCCCAAGTTCAGCCCTTCAGGGACCTTCTGTTCTTCCCAAACTCATTCCCATTGGCCATTTGTCTCTTATTGAATGAGAAAAGTGTCAATTTGAGGAGGCATTTGTGGTCGGTGGCTGACCTGGCTGTGCCACAGCAGCACCCGGCTCATTCCCTGCCTCTGGAATCGCGCCTTCCCCAGGGCTGGGAGTTCTGGCAGGAATTTTAATTGGATGCTGAAGCCAAGGCCTGAGGGAATCGTTTTATTTTTGGAGTATCGGCCATTGGGTCAATACCTTCCTCCTCCTGAGGAAGTCAGTGCAGGCGTGCAGCAGGATTTGTGAATGGGAGTGATTTTCCCTGAGCCTCTGGATGGGAATTGGCTCCTGAGCTGGCTGGGGGTTCTTTACAGATTGTGTTTCCTGATGGATCTGCGTCCCGGAGCCATCAGCTGAGCTCTGCAGGACACAGCAGTCCTGAGGAGCTGCCTCACTCCATGAGAGAGGGAAGGAGGAGAGAGGAGCAAGGGTGAAGGCATTGGGAAAATTATCTGGGGTTCTCAACACTTTCCTGTGCATCTGCTTTGTAAATAAAAACACGAGTGTTTTTTTGTTGGATCAATGGAATTCCAGAAGTTTGGAAGATGCATCTGCCCCACGGCCCGGAGCAAAGCTGGAAAGATCCGGTGACTCCAGATCCCTTAGTGGAAGAAATCAGGGAACGAGAAAGAAAAATCTCCTCGGCTGCTCCAGGCATCCTGGAGCATTACCACAGCTCATTGCCTGCGCAGCACCTCCCAGTTAAAAAATGACTTTCTTTTCCATGGAAATCTGTGCTGGCTGCTGCAAAATAATCCCAGATGAAGCATCTACAGCGAGCACATTGTTATTAGCTCAGATGATTTGGCTTGCTCTCTTGCTTTCTGGTTTTTTATTCATGCTGGCGGCAAGCAAACCTATCCAGCTCCATTATGTATAATTTATTCTGGATTAGATCAAAGGAACAGTTTACAGGGCTGGTTTGGGCATTATTATGATTTTTTTTTTAGCTTTTTCCATATTTTATAAATATATATTTATTCTCCCTCCCCTTCCCCACGCTCCCCATCGCCTTTGCTCATAAGCAAATTATAAATTATTCACCAGCCCGAACAAGACAAGTGTTCCTCAGGCCTGGAAATCAAATCAGCCCCAGCAGCGACGTGGGATGGGAGCCCTGCGGTTTTGGGGAGTTTGTGGGATGCACAGATGCAGCTGGGACCAAGAAATCTCTTTTATAGGTGTTGAGGGACTTTTGGGGAGCCTGGGCAGGCTGCAGAGGTGCTGTCAGCTCAGGAATGCCACCTTCAAGGGGTGACATCAATCCTACACCAATCCTACACCTTTAAAACAAACAAGCAGTGAGGTTTTTGTTATTTTTTTTTGTCGTGGCTGTTGTTTTGAGTGTGTGTGTGTGTGTGTACAGAAGCACATCCCAGGGCTGGAGGAGCTTTGGCAGCGACTTTGCTCCTCCTGCACCTTCACCTCTGTGCTCCCAGCTGGAGCCTGTAAACTGCTGTAATCCAGTAATATTCATAACTCCCTGTGCATGTCCCAGCTCTTTCCCAATCCCTCTTTATCCCGGGCCTTGTAAATCAGCTCTGGCTCTGTCCCCAGAGGCCTGGGCACGGCCAGCTGGTGGCCACCAGCGGGGTGACGCTGGCCAGGGTTGCTGCACCACTATCCCCTCCTTGCTCTCAGTGCCACAGGGCTCTGTGGCAGATGGGACCTGCCCACGTGGCTTTTTGGAGGCTTTGCACAGCCAAGCCCTGGTGGGTGACCCAGCAGTGCTGTCCCCAGCCCAGGCTGCAGCACCAGCCCAGCCCCAGGCAGGAGCAGATGTTCCTTTTCCATGGAGCTGTGCCACAGCAGCCAGGACATCCTGCACAGCTCTGTCCTGGCAAATCTAAACACAGCAATTCACACAGAGCTCACAGAACCGCGGGGTTGGAAGAGACCTTCAACATCTTGGAGTCCAGCCCAGCCCCAACACCTCAACTGAACCCTGGCACCCAGTGCCACACCCAGGCTTTGTGAAACACACCCAGGGGTGGGGACTGGGCAGACCATTCCAGAACTTCGTCACTCTTTCCATGAAAAACTTTTTCCTAATATCCAACCTGTATTTCCCGTGGTTCCCTTGAGGCTGTGTCCTCGGCCTCTGTCAGCTCCTGGAGAAAGAGCCCAGCCCCACCTGGCACAGCCACCTCTCAGGGAGCTGTGGAGAGTGATAAGGTCACAGTGATTCTTGGGGTGGCAGACACCCTCAAATATCCCCTGGGAGCCTGGATGGTGCTTCCCTTGATGCCTCAGGTTGTATCTTTTATATGTTTCAGGTTCTGTGCTGCTTTGGTGTGCAGTTCTGAGCTTCACATCAGGGATGCTGAGCTCTCTGCACAGAGCAGGGAGACAAAACAATTCCTGCTCCAGCTGGGGACCAAGGACAAATGATCCAAAGCTCAGCCCAGGAGCACAAACACCGTGGGCTGGAGAGAGACAAACAAGCAGGGTGGGAGTGCCTGGGCTAAAGCTGGAACTGGACAATGAACTGCAAGGTGCAAATGGAGCAGAGCTGAGCCAAGGGAGAGACCCCGGGAGCGCTCGTGCATTTTGGGACCATTTGGGTTCATCTTGGGTGCAGCCCTGGCTGGGCTCTTGTGCTGCCCAAGGTGGATCCATGGAGGAGATGCTTTGAATAAACCCCTGCTTTATTCTGTAACTCTGCCCAGCCTCTGTTCCAGGCCAGCCTTCCCAGGGCATCACCCTGAATCCAGCCCCACTTCCCAGGAAGTTCTGCTCCCAGCAGCTCTGTGATTGCAGATCATTTCTGTAATGCTCTCCCTGCAAATGCTACTGGAGATGTCACCAGTGATTGATATATTTGCTAACTGAGGCTTCCACTCGGGCTGATAGCCACGGCGCTTTGCTCCTTGTGTTATTTCCGGTGATTTTATGACTGATGCATTGGCAGCAGCACTTCTTTAATCTTCATCAAGCAAATCCTGAGGGAGATGTGGTGGCTGCTGGGGCAGGACGGGATGGGCTGGAGCCTCTGCTCTCCACAGTGGGGGGAACAGATGGGAAGGGGCTGCTCTGTGGCGTCATTCACAAGAGGGGAAGGTCCAGCCTTGCCTCAGTTTCCCTGCTGGCAAAGGACAGCTCAACTATTCCATGCAGAAGGGGACTGGGAGCGAATTCTGACCTGCAGGACTGTGGAAGAAGTCAAACTGGGGGTTTAACAAACCTAGAAGCCAAACTGGGAGTTCCAGCTGTGGGCTGATTTATCCAGAGGTGCTGAGGCCTGATGGAAGCAGCAGCTCCAGGGAGAAGGTGTTGCCCCACCTGGGCATTACCGAAGAGTTTATTCCACGAAATGTTGGACCAGACAACTCCCAGGAGAAAACAATGCAATATTTCTCTCCTCAGAGCTGCCCTTTGCCAGGTTTTCCACAGCCCTGTGGTCACCTGTCCCAGCCCCCTGACACGCTGCAAACCCAGCTCATTTTGGGGCTGTTCCCAACGCCTTCATTGCAGAGCCCGTGCCAGGAGGCAGCGAGGCTCTGCCCTCACTCAAACCAGCAGTTAAAGAGCTGCAATCTCCTGCACGGCTCCGGGGCTGCTTCCCACACCCACCCACCTTGGAGGGGCACCTGCAGCATCTGCGCCCTGCCCAGGAGGGCTCAGCAAACCTGCAGCACAAGCAGCCCCTGCCAGGCTGCTGGAGGAGCGGGGCACACCCAGCATCTCGTTTCCCCAAATGAAGATGGGGCTCCAGCTCCATGCACCCCAAATCCTGGGCCCGTGGTGGGCAGCTGGCTGCGGGCACAGCGGGGGCCAGCTGGTGACACTTGCCTGCCTTTGTGCTGCCCGAGAGGGGAACGGGTTTGCAGGTGATGGGGGTGGGATATAAATGGGATATAAATGGAGAAATAAAGCCCTGCTGCCTGAGCTATAAAGCAAAAGCAATTTTCTCTCTGCTCGGGCCCATCTGCTGAGCTCCCAGAGCAACATCTCCTCCTGTGGGGATGAAAGATGGCTCAGGGTGGTGGCAGTGCCCCGGTGAGTGACCCTGAGTGAGGAAGGGGAAGCTTCTGAGGGTGAAGATCCTCTGGGACCACTCATCCTTTGAGATCCATCGGGATGAGCCGGCCCTGCTCCTGCTCCCAGGCCGGGATGGTTTGGAGCAATCCAGCATCCCACCGCTCTGCCAGAGGGCACAGCCAACTCCTTTACACCTCTGGCTACTTTTCCCAGCACAGCAGGGCCCGTGATAAGCAATAAATGAGACAAAACGAGGGCCGACTGCCCTCTGGAGAGCCCATTCCTGCAGCAATCCCTGCCTGCCGTGTCCCCTCTGCTGGAGCTCAAGGGCACAGGGACAGCAGTGGGGCAGCTCCAGCCCCACACAGGATGTCACAGGGCTCACAAGCCCCTGCTGTGCTGGCTGGGAGCTTTTGCAGGGTTTTGGGATCATCCTGCCCCTCCAGCCCTGGGCTGAGTGGGTGTGGGAAGGACAAACAGCCCGTGGAGCTGGAGAGGCCTGTCCCTGGACAAGAGGGGGTAAACGAGGAGCATGGCAAGGGGGGACGGGGTTGAAAACCAAACCTTTTTGCAGCAGCATCCACTGGGGAGGAGAACTGGGGCCAAAGGGGCACAGCCCAGCTGGCACAAGGCTTGGCAAGGCACTCCCTGCCCCGGGAAGGGTCCTGCTGCCCCACAGCACACAGACACCCCGGGAGGGTCCTGGAGAGACCTGGTGCAGCCTTCCTAAAGGGAGGATGTCCAAAGCCAACCTGCTCTGAAGCACAGCTCCATCTGACACCACACAGAGAGTGATGCCAACTGCCATCCCTGCCCCAGCCAATCCAAGGGAAAAATGGGGAGTGGGAATTTCAGGGTTTGCAGCTCCAAGATAGAGCAGGTTGCCATGGTGATGCCAGGGTTGTTTTGGGGTTTTTTTTCCCCCTGTTTTGGTTTTTTTTTTTCCCCTCTTCCCTTTGCCACTCTTTGGGGTTGAGCAGAAGGAGCTGGCAGGCTGCTGGGAGGATTTGCTAGCTCCAAAATAGGACAGGGTTCAGGGAAAGGGGAGAAATGCTGCAGTGGTCAGCAGCACGAGCCTGGCCCTGCTCCACGCTCTGCGCTCTCTGGGAAGGTGTAAATCAGGGCTGGGCAAACACCAGGGCAGTGCCAGAGCCCGCTGGCCTTGCCTCATCCTCCGAGGGGATCTGGGGAAGACTCCTCAAGGATTTCCTGCCACTGCTGATGAATCAGGAATAATAAAAGGAGGCGAAGAGCAGAACAGGAAATTTAGAGCCACTTGTACAGCTGTGGGCTGGGCAGGGCTCACCAGAGCCGGGCACCGGCTTGGTGCCAGCCCAGAGCTCTTCCTGGGATCATTCCTGCGTGGAGCTGGCTGGGGTTTGGTGGAGCCTGGCTGGTGGCACCCTCCTGGCTGCAGGGATGAGCCCTGGAGGAGCAGGAGCCTGGTGAGAGGCCAGATCCCGTGAAGCTGAGCAGATGCTGGGAGCTGGATCAGGCACGAGGGTCAGGGTCCATCCTGCCTGATGCTGATTGTGCAGCCTCCCTGCACAGGCAGCAGCTTTTTCCCTGCCCTGACTCCCATAATTTCCCTGTCTGCATCTGCTGATGAGGATTTCAGCCCATCTGCTGCAGAGAACACTCCCCCAGCACTGGTCTCTCCGCACCTACCCTCTCCACTCCGAGGCATTTATAGGTCAGCTTATCTGCAGGGCTCAATTCCTGCTTCACATCACCATTCTTCTGTCCTTTCCCCAGCTCTTTTTGTCGTCACCTTTACATTTCGGGCTCCGTGAGCATCCCAAGGCGTGTGATTCCTGCCTGGCAGGGCGGGGAGCAGGGCATCTGGCAGGCTGCAGGACAGCGTGGTGCAGAGCTGGCGCTGCCCTGCTCAGCCAGCCCTGCCTCGCTGTGGGCATCATTAACATCCCAGCAATTAGTGGAGCTGGGCTGATTTGCATCGAGCTCAGAGCATAAAGAATTCCAGGCCAGATGGTAAATTGTGTGTGTGTGTGTGTGTGTTCCTGAAAATGACAGGAATATTCTGTGTTTGGATGGGGCTGGGGTGGTCTGGGGGGTCTTGGGGATGACCCTGCCTGCCCGGCCTTGGGAACAAGCCCTGGTGCCTCATGGCAAAGGGTTCTGGATCTGCCTTTGGATGTGGAGGCGGAGCAGCCCCCCAGGAATGTTCATCCAGCGGGGATCAATCCCCTGATCCAGTTGTATTTTATGTCCTTGAGTAAATGACTGCCCTGCTGTGTCCCACCACTGTGCCCAGTGTGGAGCAGACCCGCAGCAGGGCTGCCAGGATTTGGGATTCGGCTTCTCTGAGCCCCTGGCACGAAAATCCTGCCCTTCCAGGCACCTCCTGTGTGTCCTGGAGAAGCTCAGCCTGTCCCCAGTGCCTTGCCATGATGAAGAGCCGTGCCAGAGGTTCACACGTGCCTCTCTCCACCATGGAGCTTCTCCAGCCCCTGCTCCAAATGTGCTGCCTCGGAACCATCACAGATACCTGCAGCTCTGCCCTGAAATGCAAATGAAGCTGAGGAAAGATTGGCTCCAAGAGCGCCCAGCACAATTTGTCCAGTTAAAAAAACAAAAGTGAGACCACTCCCAAAGGTGGGAAGAGCAGGAGCCTGAGCCAGGGCAGACCCATCCCCTGAACCCATCAGCCCTGGGGTGGGAGGAGGGATGGCCCAGCCCCGTGTTGGCTGTGCTGGAGCAGGAAATGCTCCTTAACGTGTGTGGAACGCCAGAGTTCACTCTGGTTTGGTGAGGACTTTTTAATCCGATTACACAATGCCGCCCTAAGCCATGGAGAAGAAGGTGAAAAAGAGAGACCAGCCTCTGCCCTAAAACCTCCATCTTGTTTTATATATATTATTATATTCTAAACTCTAAAGCTCTAATTTTTCCCCCCTGTGATGTCACACACTTCTAGTCAAACTCCACACCCCCAATCCCAGTGCTGTCATTCCATTTTGGGAGCTTCTCCACGGCCTCAGGTCAGTGCAGTGTCCTCCTGGGGGGCAGCACAGAAAGTCTAAAATTCACAGTAACCAGGCTTCCAACAGCCTGGGAACACCTGGGATCCTCCCATCTAGATCAGCTCTTTTGCCTGGGAAAACTTCATCACTTTGGCAGCCCCTGGGCTCTGTTAGCCCCAGCCCTGGAGAGAAGCCACAGGCCTCACCACAGGTCAGATTTGGGGGATGCAGGGGATGGAGGGACCCCGTGGCTGGAACTGGGAGACCCCAGTGTAGCCAGGGATGCCCTGGGAATCAGGGAACCCCCTGGGAATCCCCAGGGACCCCCTGGAACCCACAGCACACACAGACACCCCAATTCCAGCTGTGGATCCTCCTCTGGGAATCAGGGAACCCCCAGGGAATCCCCAGAGAACCCACAGCACACACAGACACCCCGATTCCAGCCCTGGATCCTCCTCTGGGAACCAGGGAACCCCCAGGGAATCCCCAGAGAACCCCCAGGCACCCACAGCACACACAAACATCCCAATTCCAGCCCTGGATCCTCCTCTGGGAGCCAGGGAACCCCCAGGCACCCACAGCACACACAGACACCCCGATTCCAGCCCTGGATCCTCCTCTGGGAATCAGGGAACCCCTGGAGAATCCCCAGAGAACCCCCAGGCACCCACAGCACACACAGACACCCCAATTCCAGCTGTGGATCCTCCTCTGGGAATCAGGGAACCCCCAGGGAATCCCCAGAGAACCCCCAGGCACCCACAGACACCCTGATTCCAGCTGTGGATCCTCCTCTGGGAACCAGGGAACCCCCAGGGAATCCCCAGAGAACCCCCAGGCACCCACAGCACACACAAACATCCCAATTCCAGCCCTGGATCCTCCTCTGGGAGCCAGGGAACCCCCAGGCACACACAGCACACACAGACACCCCAATTCCAGCCCTGGATCCTCCTCTGGGAGCCAGGGAACCCCCAGGCACCCACAGCACACACAGACACCCCAATTCCAGCCCTGGGTCCTCCTCTGGGAATCAGGGAACCCCCAGGGAATCCCCAGAGAACCCCCAGGCACCCACAGCACACACAGACACCCCAATTCCAGCCCTGGATCCTCCTCCCCTTGCCAAACTCCCCACGTCCCAGCCCCTGGCTTTCGAGGGAAGGCAGGAGCGCTGGTGGCAAACAGGGACACAAACAAACAGCCAGGCTGGAGGATTCCTCGCGGCTCTGATTGTCCCTTTGATGCAGGCAGACAAAGTCACCTCTCCCAGTGTTGTTTTCGCTTTGTTTTTTATTTGTTTCTCTCCTTATGAAACTCGTGCGAATAGGCCAGATGTGGTTGCCGTAGCAACCCCCTCTCCTGGAGCAGCAGATGCTGGAAAAGGGTTTTTGCAGTTTAATCCTCCTGGAAATCTCCCCATCAGGGCTTGCTGGTGGAAGATGATGCCGAGAGATGCTCAGCAACAGTGCTTGGCGTATCTGAAGCCCCACGTGCTTCTTTTTTGCATGAAGGAGCTGCCCTTTCCCCCTCTGGAAATGGCACCTTTCACGCCGAGAGCAGCAAATGGAGCTTAATGCCTGGAAGAGGTTTTCCCTGCACGGCTCCCAGGGCATTCCATGGGGATTCAGAGAGTGCAGCTGCCCCCATCACACCTCCTCCATCCCCGCGTACAGCTTGGGGTGTATAAATGAGCCTTTCTTTGGAGGAAAAAGAGACAAAAAAATAAAAATTGAGCGCGGCAAGAGCAGCTTCCCGTTCTGCATCCATGGATCAGTCACTTGGGAGTGATGTTGTCACTCGGAGAAGGCATTAAATGGTGCTGGGGACCAACAGTGCCCTGCTCTGGGTGCACAGTGACACACGGAGCCCCCATTCTGCTGGGAAAGGGGGGATTCCATCGCTCATTCCATCGCTCATCGCTGCCAGAAGTGTGGCAGCGAGGCCTTGGCTGGTCATCAGCTTCTCCAGAAGACTCCCAGGCTGTTGTTGTTCCCACTCGTGTCCTGCTGCAGCTCCATGTCCTCGGGCAGCCACATCCCTGGGAAAGGCCAGCAGAGCCTTCCTTGCCAGCTGAGGGCCCTGAGGGATGGGGCTGCTCCTGCCTTTCTTCCGGAAAGGTGAGGCACCAGTGCTGGGGGACTGTGCAGGGAGCACAGGGAGCCCTCCTGGGGGTTTGCAGGCATGCTCAGGATTTTGGGCTGCTTCAATTTGAGCCTGGGAGGATTCCTGCCTCCCCTCCCACCCCCTGCTGCCCCGTTCCCTCTCCCTCCATCCCTCTCCCTGGGCTGTGCTGGTGCAGTTCCACCCCTCAAGCTCCTCAAGAGGATGGATGGGGAAGGCAGGATTTCAGCCTGGCTTGTTTAACAAAGATATATCCATCGGAAATAAAACGTTTAGCAGCAGCAGCCGGAATTTAACTGCTGCAGGATGAGCTGTTCAGCCTCTCTTAAAAAAAAAAAAAAAAAAAAAAGAAAATCCTGTAGAACTTGACAGAAAGTAAGAAGTAAGAGCCATTGTATTTTTGCTTTCTCGTGGAACAGATTTTGTGTAGGCATGGCAGGAAACTTTTGCACCGATGGATTTCAACTCCGTTTAATTAAAGCAGCTGAAGCGGCGTCAGTTCCCTGCTTTGCAGCACAGAAATGCAGAGAAAAGCCAAGTGCTTCTTCTTCAAGACAAACCACGGCAGGGACGCATCTCCTGAAGGGAGGCTGTGCCTGTGTGGGGTGCTCTGAGCCTCCTCAACCCCGGCTCTGACCCAGGGTGGAGATTCCTCCAGGAAAATGTGTCCTGTTTCATGTTTTAGCACATCAGGACACAGAGTCATCCCCAAAGGGTCAGGGGTTTATCCCAGTGCCAAATCTGGTGACCCACAGGCCGGGGGAGTTTTCTTACAAACCAGCCAGGATGGGATTTTTGGGGGTGTCCTGGGCAGGAACTCGATCCTTGTGGCTCCCTTCCTGCTCAGGATATTTTGTGATTCTCTGTGAGTGCCACAGTGGGATGTCCCAGATTAATTCTGGGTTATGGAGCTGGTTTGGGGCTGCAGGGGAACCCCAGGGTCAAGGGACCCTTCTGGACAGGCCCAGCTCCTCTGGCAGGAGCAGGTGAAGCTGCATTTAAAATCTGTGGGGGTGAAGATGCCCCAGTCCCAGCAAGCAGCACATCCTGCTCGAGGGGAAAGAAACTCACATGGCAGGGAGGGGATGGCTGAGACTGGGCTTCCAAAATCCTCCAAAATCCTCCATGCTGAGGGTCGCAACACCCAGGAACTCCTGCAGAGCCAGATCTGTGTGGGAACGAGTGAAGAGGACCTGGGATGAGCAGCTCAAACCCGAGCAAAGGGCAGAGCATTTCCAATTCACCAAAGCTCTGTTCCTGCCCTCCTCTGTTCGCTCTCCACCAGGACACAGCTTGGCCTTGTGATTAAAGGAGGGAGGTGGGGATCAGCACTCCTGGGCTCTGCTCTTGACTCTGCCCCTAATTTGCTGTTTTTTCAGAGAGGTCACTTCTGATTAAATGCTCAGAGCCGGTGCAGGCTCCAAATTCTCTCTGACGTCAGCGGGGACAACAGGTCCAGCTGGAGACACAGCCTGGAAAGCATCCTCTGCCTCATTTTCCTGCATGCACAGCTCTGCTGCCCGGTGCTGGGGAGGAATTTATTCAGATTTGTGGGAAGGAGCCCGCTGGGTTCCTCTGGTTGGCTGGGATGGTGAATAAAAGGGAATTCAGCGATTCAGAATAATTCTGAAATGAGGGAGATGCTGCCCTCACCCCAGCAGGGCACTGCCAAGGTCCAAACCTTATCCACAGCTGCAGGAACAGCCCCGGTGTGCCACACTCTTGCTGTCCCCATGGCCTCGGGGCTTGCTGAACCTGCAAGAGTTTGGGATTTGTGATTTGGTGGCTTTGGGGAGTGCAGGGAAGGCACAGCCCCGTCCCCATAAGCATGCTGGCCCTGTCTAACAGGCTGGCAGGTGGCATTTCCTCTTTGTTCCCAATTGCCCCCACAAGGAGCAGGTAACTGCTCCACCAGCAGCGATGGAGAGCAGGCAGGTGTGGTCTTTGCAGGGCAGCCAGGACGAGGGAAGAGATGAGAATCTTGACTCCACGTTTCAGAAGGCTGATTTATTATATTATCATATGTATTCTATTAAAAATGCTAAACTAAAACTGTACTAAAGGAATAGAGAGAAAGGACTCATCAGAAGGCTGGACAGGAATAGAATAAAATAAATAACAAAGTTTTGTGACTGCTCAGAAAGTCGATACAGCTGGATCCTTAAATAAAAATACTTCATGTGGACCAATCAAGGAAGCATCTGTTGCATTCCACAGCAGCAGAGAGTTATTGGTTACATTTCTTCCCTGAGGCTCCTCAGCTTCTCAGGAGAAGAAAATCCTGGCGAAAGGATTTTCATAAAATGTTTCTGTGACAGGCAGGAGGTGCAATTCCAGCCCCTCCCTGCCCAGCTGCCCTTCCCCTTGGAGAAAACCCAGCTCGTCCCTCCAGCCGCTCCTGCCAGACCCCGCTGGTTTGGAAACCCTCGGGCAGGAGCAGCTCCCGAGCCTGGGGCTGCAGCCCTGGGGCTCTCTCTAAGCGAGAGGAATTACAGCTGCCCTGAGCTCTGCCCTGCTCGCCCCTTTGGGCTTTTCTGCTGGCAGAAGTGGGGGCAGAGCTCGGGAAATGGGCTCATTTGTCAACCACAAATGGCAGAGGCCGCAGGGACAGCAGAGCCTCGCCCAGGCAAGGGCTGCACCTCCACAGCTCTGCAGAAATTCCTTTTGAGCAAACGCAGGGTTTATATCACCTGGTTTGGGCTCCTGGGGCATTGCCAGAGCTTGGGCACGGGGGGCACCGTCTGTGCCTTCATTTGCCAAGTGGTCATTAGGGGGGATTAATTAAAATCGATGCTTTTTAACCCTTTGCAGGCATCTCTGAGCACCTGGGGCTGCACAGCCAGGGCTGAGCTCCCCTGAGCTGTGGGATGGAGAGGCAGGGGAGAGCTGGAGGAAAGCTCAATCCTCTTTTGCCATCAAAACAACACCAAATTCGTTGGTTTGAACAAATCCCAGGGTCTGGATCCTGTGGGCTGTGCTTTGACCCACAGCTCGTAGCAAGGACTGAAGGATGTCACTCCCAGCAGCCTTGCAGAACGAGGTGCAACTTCCAGCCTAAAGAGCCACTGCAAAAACTACTTATCCCGTCAAACTGAGCTCCCTAATCCATATTACTCCTAAAAAAAAATTTATAAAATTAGAAAACCCCGGCTCTTTTAGGGGCAGGCTGCAGCTGAGGCATGCAGCAAGCTCCTACTTAGAATTATTTATCACCCAGGATCCCCAGGCTGGGCCGTGATGCATAATTCATGTTTCTTGAGAACCCAGCCCAGTCTGGCACCTCCCAGCTCTTCGGAAAAAGCAACTTTTTGGGCATCTGGGTGAGCAGGGAGCTTGGCCCCTCGGCGTTCCCGTGGCTGTGACAGTCTGGCGAGGGCTGTGCTAAGTTTATCCCTGGTCCTCCCCGCACATCCCCCTCTCTCCAGCCTTTCCTTGTGAATCTCCCGTGCAGAGCCGGCTTCCAGCAGCTCAGCAAGGAGCCAAGGGCTTTGAAAAATGACAAAAATAGGGATGAGTGCTCGTTCAAGGCTCTGTCCCTCTGCCCCATCGCTGGCTGGCCCCAGCTTTGGGGTTTGGGGTGATTCAGCTCATCCCTGGAGGGGCAGAGGGGGAGAAAGGAGACAGGGAAGAGGAGCCAGCAGCCTTTTATTCTGGGACCCGCTTGGAAACGTTCTCTAAAAGGCTGATAAATAATGAATAGTGGTTCTAAGCATATTGCAGACACGGGCAGCTCCTGCTGCAGGTGGCCTGGAGCAGCTCGCAGGCCTCACATTAAGGCTGTGATTCCACCTATTCATCAAGTCCTCATGGACAGCGAGCAGGATTTCATATAAAAAAGGATAAAGCTGAGCTTTGCTTTTCACACTCAGGGTTATGTTTTGAGTGGGAGCAGAGGGAGGATGGATGGATGGATGGATGGATGGATGGATGGATGGATGGATGGATGGATGGATGGATGGAGGGGGGTTTGGACAATACGCCCCAAACTCTGTCTCCAAGCTGGGATCTGGAGCCTCCAGTTCCCTCCCAGGCGCCATGGGCAGCCTGGTAAAGCCAGGATATCCTTCCCAAATCAATTCTCCTTCGCTTCACTTTGTCTCCACAGGGCTGGGATCTCCTCCTGTCAGCAGCAATAAATACATCCTGTGCTGGGGGCTTTCCAGAGCTCAGGCAAGGAGGGGTCTGCCCTACCCCTTTGTACACGGATTTTCCACTCACCAGCGCTGGGTGGGATTGCTCAGTTCCGGGGGATGCTCCTTGCTGGGAAAGGAGAGCTCAGGGCAGCTCCTTCCCAGAGTGCAGGATGACATTGATGATTTATTTTGCTCTCTCTCTGAGGTAATTATGTACCTAGACAGTCTTAAAATGTGTATTTCTTTTCTCCAGCAGACCAGAACAGCTTCTTTGGTTCCAGTCTAGCAAATAAATATGTATTTACACACTTTATTTAGATGGGTATTACTTTCCCACAAGACTGGCGTAACTCTCCTGTGCTGGTGTTTTATGGAAACCTGTATTTGCACATTAGTTTGGAAGATTTATGGCAAGTTGGATGGACCACAGCAGCCTTGGCCAGGGCTGCAGCTCGAGGAGCAGCGTGTGGAGAGGGCGAGGTGGAACACGTGGATTCCTTGGGATGTGCACCCAGAGGAGGAGGAGGAGGAGGAGGAGGAGATGTCCTTTCTGTGCTTTCAGCTGTTCTCAAAGTGTTAAAAAAAAAAAAAAAAATCAGCATTAAAATGTCAGGCCAGCTCCTGACAAAGCTGAGGTGAAACTTCAGGGAGAGGCCACCAAATGTGTCAGCGGCGTGTCAGGTTTGGCATTTGAGCGTTCTGGCTCAGTGGGATCATCCTCATCCCTGCATCCTCCCCCTCCATCCTCCTGGCCAGGCTGCTCAGACCCTCTCCATCCCTGGTCCCAGCAGGGTTTCCCTCCTGGATGTGCCACGTTCAGCCCCCTCTGTCCCTGTGGTGGCTCGTGGCAAAAGGGGACCAGCCACCAGGGCTCCTGCTTCCTGCAGCTTCCTCCTGGAAAGGAGGCAGGGAAACCAGCCCAGCCCCGAGCTACAGCAGGCAGGATGGAGAGGAGGGAGCTTCCCTGTCCCCCAGGGCTCTGGGAGGAGGGAAAATGGGAAAATCACATTTCCCTGCTGTTTCAGGGGCAGCACGGCCGCGGCTGGATTAACCCGGGCGAGCAGCAGTCTGTAATATATCAACTCTTGTACAATTTCCTAAAGCTGCTTAACTCAGCACCTCCACGCGTTTAACACACATTAGGAGGTAATAGCAATTAATCTGGGAAATCAGCAGCAGCTCAGGCCAGGGTTTGGGCTGCCAATTCCAGCCCTGGGTGTGACCTGAGCCCTGGCCCTGCCTCCCTCATCCCAGCTCAGCAGAACATTCCAGGAGTGCCTGACACGAGGCAGTGGCTGCTCCTGCTGGCTTTGAGGGAACTATCTAATCTCCTTTAAATTAAGCATATGATTGGGTTTTTGGCTAGATTGGGTCCTTAGGCCTTAATCTCTTTATGCCCCACTTTCTCAATCTGCAAAATAGTAATTATCTCCTTCACGGGGCTAAATGAATTTCCCATCTTTCACTGATGCTCATTTTGGCAATGTGCAGGTTGTCGTTCTCCCAGAGACTGCAATTTGCATGCTGCTCAGCAAATTCTGGATTATTTATCCATACACACATCACATACACAAATCCAAGCCTCAGGGGGAAAAAAACAACCCCAAAAACCAAACCCTAAATGCCACGATGGCCCAGACAGGATGTAAGCAATAACAGCAAGGATAACAAAAATGCAATTCAGGGATTCAAAGGGTTTAGTGAATGGAGAATAGGCTGAGTTGCACTAAAAAAAAAAAAAAAAGGCAAGAAACTCAGCTGATTTAAGAAGTAATGAAAAGAATAATGAATATCAAACAGAACGGAAGAGCTTAATTAATAGTTAACTTGGGAGAGCCGGTGGTGGTCAGTGCAGAGGGCAAGGAAAGGAACTGAGACACGGCTTTTAATCCCTTCACGAATGTCAGGGGGAAAAGGAATTTGTGGGGAAAAAAAATCTGTCATGGCCAAGTCTCTGCTTTGCAGCACCTGCAGGGGTTTGGGGAGAAGCTGATACATGTTACAGGGGGAAACCTGAAATGGAGAAAAGGAAATTCCTAAAAACCCCCAGGGATTCCCCTTTAAATTTCAGAATAACCCAGGGAGCAGTGGCAGGGTAGGAGCGGGAGGAGATTTTTGCTGCACATTCCTTGTTTGTGCCAGGCTGCAAACAAGCAGAGATTCCATCAGGGATGAGGCAGCGGTGCAGAAATGTTGGGCAGATGAAATCCATGAAATCTCGTTTGGCTGTGTCTCTTTAGCACTGTCTCAGGCACTGATAGGGTTTGAAAGGCTCCGAGCAGGATCAGTAATGTTCATTAAGATAAAATCAAAGACCCTTTGTTTTCCAGAAGGACTCGTTCCTTGCGAAGGTAAATAAAGCCCCAAACCTTTCCTGCAAATTCTCCTGGGAAGCCACGGGGCTTTGGCATCACGGTTTTCATTTTCTCAAGCCACGGTGTGAGGAGAAAAAGGGAAAGAAGGCAACAAGTGCTGGAGCAGCACCCGCCTGGCTGAGCCTAATTCCCATTCACGGCTCTGCTCAGCTCCCTGGGGAATGAAGGCATGAAAGGAAAGGAGGGAAAAGAAAAAGAAGCCAGGTAATTGAAAGGAGTAATTCAATTTGGGGAGAATTATTCTCCTAATGATTTGTGCCTTCATTAATGACCGATTGAACAAATGGTTGGTTTTTTGGTTTTATTTTGTTTCTGACCAGGAATTGAGGTGCTGCTGGGGGTTTATCGGGTGTCACAGGCACAGAAAGTCGCTTGTCCCCAGTTCAGTCCTTCCTGCTGCCTCTCCTGCTGCCCTCGGATCGAGAGGATCTGCGAGCAGCAGTTTTCATGGCAAACTTCCATGGCTTCACAAAGATGGGACCAGGGGCTCCAAGGAAGGAATGGAGTCATGAGACAGGGCAGGGAGGGCACAGGCACTGCAAAGTGACCTCCCAGTGCCCTGTGCCACCCCTGGAAGTGCTCCAGGCCACTTGGACAGGCCTTGGAACAACCTGGCATAGAGAAAAATATCCCTGCCCGTGGCAGAGGGTGGAAGAAGATGAGCTTTCAGCTCCCAACCCAAATAATCCTCTGATTGTATATTAATTTTTGCCGTGTGTCTTTTCCTCGTTTATATCAGAAACAAACCCCACAAATGCAGGCTGGGGCAGGTTCCCAGGGCTCACATCCACAGGAAAATCTCCCGATTGCAGCAGCCCTGGGGGCAGGAGGCTCCTGGCTTGGCAAAGCCCTTAAAATTCATGATCCATGCTCAGCGCTGCCTGCAGGCTCCAGTCAGGCGTGTGTCCTTCAAGTGCCTTCAATCGAACACCCTCGGAAAGTTCACACGCTGCTAATTGCGCTCAGGCGCCCTAATTGGGGTGGTTCTGCTGGCAGAGGGGTGACCCAGCTCCGGAGGGCACCAAA
This sequence comes from Motacilla alba alba, assembly GCF_015832195.1. Classification (NCBI taxonomy): domain Eukaryota; kingdom Metazoa; phylum Chordata; class Aves; order Passeriformes; family Motacillidae; genus Motacilla; species Motacilla alba. The sequence goes on along the minus strand of NC_052032.1, from coordinate 8,432,203 downwards.
ACCACTTTGAGCCACGCAAAGCTGAGGCTGCAGGAGCGGAACGAGGGGGACAAACCCAGCCCTCGTCACCCCGAGGAGCATTTTCAGCTCTTCGATCCAGCCTGGAGGGGGCTGTGGTCAGGTTTGGGAGGTGCAGGAGGGGTGGAGGCTGCAGCAGGTCCCTGATGCTGGTGGGGTTTTGCATCACCTGCAGGGATGAAGGGCAGAGCTGCTCCGTTCCCCTCATTGCTGACCCTGCTGCTGCCGCATCCCAGCTCCACGCGGATGATGTGCAAACATATTTAAGGGTTTTTTTTTTTTGTTGTTGTGGTTGTTGTCTGTTTGCAGGAGCAATATCAATTTGCAAAGATGAGCTCAATTAACATAACTCATTACCTTTCCACGTGGAGCTGAGGAAGCCAACACTCTGTGTCACACCAACACCTCCTTTGGAGGGACCATCCCGGGGAATTGCCGGCTCGTGTGTTTATGTCTGGCTGCTGGGGTGATTTAACAGCAGAGAGCTTTTCTTTCCTCCTGTAAAATAGGAAAATTTCCCTTTTGCCGAGCAGAGAAGGAGCTTGTGTGGGAGCAGAATAAAAATGTCTTTGGCAAACATATTTTTTTTTGCCACAGACACAGGCTGGGGAACATCGCTGCAGTCTGCACCCTCATGGCAAACACCACCTGCTTTTTTAGGGGAAGAAATACAGAGATTTTTTTTTACTGCTGAGGAAAAGTTGAAGCCATTTTGAAGGTTTTTAACCCAAACTTTTTATTTTTTCAGGTTCAGCCCTTCTTTGTTTGAAAATGAGAGAGCCTGGGATCATTTATTGGTGACACGGAATCCCAGGAAGGGTGAGGTTGGAAGGGCAGTGGGGTCACCTGGCCCAACCTTGCTGCTCCAACACCAATAATTAAAATTGATTGATTAAATAGATGAAAGAGGGGAGATGAGGGCTGGTTTGGAATCAGGAGCAGAGTTGCCTCCTCTGAGTCCTCCTGTGCATCCCAGGGACCCCGTGGGATCCCTGTGCCCTGTCTGTTGTCCCCAGAGATTTTTGGGGTCTGGGATGTCAGTGTCACCCTGGAAGGATGAAGGGGCAGCCAGTGAACATCTCACTGTCCTCTGAGCTTTACTACTCATTTTAGTTCTGCTCCAAAAAATATTTATATGGCTGTTTTTTGGCTTTTTTTTATCCTTGAGTAAACAAAATGAAAGGAAAACCTTTGTGAGTGCATGTGCCAGCAGGGAGGGCACAGCCCCACCGTGCCAGGGTCTTTGCCCTCTCTCTGATTGTCCTTTATTTGCTGCTTTTTGGCCCTCAGCTGGGGCTGGCATGTGAGGAGGTGCCCTCCTGGCTCTTGCTTGGAGAAAAGGGCTTTTTTGGACAAATTTCAGTGGCAGCAGGAGCAGCTCAGCCTGCCAGAAGGATGCTGGGCTCAAGCATATTTAGCCTGAGCACCTGAGGAGAGCAGGAAGAGGAGGGGATTGGATCTCTGGCGTTCTCTGCCAGCCAAAACGAGGTGGGAGAGCTGTGGAGGGCTTGGGCACCTGCCTGGGCACTGCTCCTGCTGCAGGCCTGGGAGCGAGCTCTGATCAGAGCAGGGACAGAGCTCCGGTGGCTCCCTGCCAGCTCTGCAGCCCAGCTGGCTCCCAGAAAAACCCTTCAGAATTCAACTCCTGCCCCTGCCCTGAGCCGGAGCAGGGGGCACAGTGTGGTGGGGCTGGGGCAGTGCCCACCCCTGCCCTGGCAGCTAAGGCTGGTTCCAAGGAGAAAGGAAGGCATGGTGTGGCTTCCTTGGGATGCCTTTTGCAGCTGCCACGTGCCTGGAGCTCTGGGCTTTGTGGTTTCAAACCCCTAACCCTAGTTGTGAGATTTGCAGGGGTCCCGGGACGAGGGAAGAGATGAGAATTTTGGCTCCACGTTTCAGAAGGCTGATTTGTTATATTATTATTATCTATATGATATTATGATATATATTATATTAAAACTATAAAATATAGTTTTAATATAATACATAAAAATATAAAACTAAAAGAATGGAGAGAAAGGATTCAGCAGAAGGCTGGACAGGAATAGAATGGAATGAATCACAAAAGCTCGTGACCCTCAGAGAGTCTGGCCCAGCTGCATCCTTGATTGGTTATTGAGTAGAAACTCCTCACATGGATTAATCAAAAAAGCATCTGTTGCACTCCACAGCAGCAGGGAGTTATTGGTTACATTGCTCTCCTGAGGCTCCTCAGCTTCTCAGGAGAAGAAAATCCCAGCAAAAGGATTTTCATAAAATATCGTGGTGACACTGGGCTTCGTGGTTTCAAATCCCTAACCCTAACCCTAGTCAGTGAAAGCAGCCTGGGGCTAAGGCTGCTTCCAAGGAGAAAGCTGTGGAGAAGCCAGGGTGTGGCAGGTCTGTGTTCCCTTGGGATGGATGTGTTTGGCAGCTGCAGCGGGCCTGGAGCTCTGGGTGTTGTGAGATTTGCAGGGGTCCCGGGACGAGGGAAGAGATGAGAATCTTGACTCCGTGTTTCAGAAGGCTGATTTATTATATTATGATGTATATTATATTAAAAATACGATATTAAAACTGTACTAAAAGAATAGAGAGAAAGGATTCAGCAGAAGGCTGGACAGGAATAGAAAGGAATGAATCACAAAGGCTGTGACTGACCAGAGTCTGACCCAGCTGCATCCTTGATTGGTTATTGAGCAGAAACTCCTCACATGGACTAATCAGAGCTGCACCGGCTGCACTCCACAGCAGCAGAGAGTTATTGGTTACATTTCTCTCCTGAAGCTCCTCAGCTTCTCAGGAGAAGAAAATCCCGGCAAAAGGATTTTCATAAAATATCATGGTGACACTGGGCTTCGTGGTTTCAAATCCCTAACCCTAACCCTAGTCAGTGAAAGCAGCCTGGGGCTAAGGCTGCTTCCAAGGAGAAAGCTGTGGAGGAACGGTGTGGTAGTTCTGTGTTCCCTTGGGATGGATGTGTTTGGCAGCTGCAGCGTGCCTGGAGCTCTGGGTGTTGTGGTTTTCAGAGCCCTAACCCTGCTGCAAACACCCCGGGCTGGAGATGGGAATTTCAGTGGACTCCATCCCTCCTCCCTCTGCTCCTGCTCTCAAAATGCCTTGGAAATGTTTCTGCTCCTCTGGGTAATTATGGGCTGCCTTCCTGGAGAAGCAGCCCTTGCTGGACTCCTGATTTTCCTAAGCAGTAGAGGCAGGAATTTTCCAAGCCATACATCATGCTCAGGAATATGTTTTTTTTGTGCCCTGGCTGGAGCAGGGCTGTGTGGCATGCTGCAGTGCTGGGCACCACAAAGTGTCCCCTGAGTGGCCATTTTTGGTGGCACTGCCACCACCCAGCTTCTGTTGTGCTTTGCTGCCAGCACCGGTGAGAAGCAACGCCAGTGATTTGTGTCTTTGGGGGATGAAGTTTCTGGTTTTGATGCACGAGCCAAATTAAAAGATTATTTTTCCTCTCCGCAAACAAATCCCCTCTTCCCCTTGCTGCCAGCACAGACATCTGCTGCTCTGCAACGAGCTCGTGCCACGGAGAGGTCCCCTGCCTCGTGTCCCACTGTCCCCTCCCTGCTCTGATCTGCGTGTTTTGTATTTTCTTTGCGTTCTGCTCCTCAGATTCCCTGCTCAGATGTGCCTGCAGTGCCGGGGGGGGTTTGTTTTCTGAAATGCTGTTGACCTCTCGCCGTTATTTGTCTTAGCCCTCCTCACGTGCTGCTTCTGTCATGGGAGTGGGAATCCTGCAGGAGTTCTGTCAGACAGGAGCGGGCTGGAGGCACAGTTCGGGGCTCGGGAGTGGTGGTGAGCAGCTCTGAGGGGTTTTAGATCCACGCCTGGAGCTTTTCCATCAGGGAAGAGCAGGAATGTGGGGAGGGCTGGGTTTGATGGACAGCCAAGCACCCAGGGCCTCGAGGGGCAGCCTGGAAAGGGACAAACCCAGGGATTGCCGTGCGATTTCCATCCTCGGAAAGTGTGATTCCAGCTGTGTGGAACTCCTCCCTGAGCATCTGAACTGCTTTGTCCTGGCGTTTGGAGCCCCCATCCCAGCACCCACCCACCCAACCCAACAGCAGCTCCAGGAGCCCCAGGGCTGCTCCAGACCTGACAGCTTTTGGGGCTTTTTTAACCACCTGCTTGCCCTCTGGAATTGCAAAGTGGACTTGATTGTGCCCTGCTGGTGCCCTGTGGGGCTGCTGTCCCCTGCAGAACGGCCCCTGTTGGGGTGGCCCTGTGCCACTGGCCCTGTCCTTTCTGGGGGCTGGTCCCCCTCGGGGCTGGGCTGCATTTTGGGGTCCCCAGGGTCTGTCTGATGGGAACAAGAGCATTTCCCTCCTGCTGGCTGCTCCTTGCTGGCCACACCAAAGAGCAGAACCTTGGCCAAGCTGCAAACTTCACATTTCTGTCAAAGGAGAAGGTTCTGACCAGTGGGAAACGCAGCTTTATTTCAGTCCAGGTTTTCCAGCTCCTCCTCAAGCTCTCAAAATATCCCATAATTACTCATTCTCCCTTCTTGGAGTCTCTTTCCTCTTCCCAGAGAAGAAAACCAAGAGAAACCCTCACAAGTGGGTGAGGAGCCGTCACTTTTGGGGGAGCACTGGGTTGGTTGAGAGCAGGATTTCCCAACCAGAGCCTCGTGCCCTCCCGGTGCCTCTCCTTCCCTCCCTGGGCAGATGGGAGGCAGCAGCTTTTTAATTATTAAAATTAGTGCATCCTTGAAATCACATAGCCTGCTTTTGGCTCTGCAAATCACGGCTTCCGTGAGAGAGGAGCAGTAATAAAATTAACTGACAGAGAGGAATAAACAAGTGGCACAGATGTAAATATTATATAATCTGCATTTCCTAAAATATCCCTGGCTTGGCATCAGGAGTGGGATTCAGCAGAGAACCAAAGCAAGGATGCTGATGGAAAACAAACAATAATAGCAGGCAAATAGTAATTAATCATTCTTGGGATGGAGATTAATGTTTGCATGCAAACCTCCTGCCAAACACTCGAGGTGTTTTATGTCCGCCCTGGACCTCCCTTGATGCTGCTCAGGTGATGGAGGGAGAAGTGGGGAAACTGAGGCAGGTGGGAACCCGCCAGTTCTGGGCTTTTGGTGAAGGTGTTGCTTCCAAAGTGAGCCCTTCCAGGTTTTGTGTTCCAGGCTGGAGCAGATTTTTAGGTCCTGCAAAGTGACCTCTGAGGCATTTTAAAGCAGCAGAGTGGAGCCCGGCTCTGCCTGCTCCTGGGGAATCCCTCTGCCACACAGCTGCTGGGAAATATCCCACCCTGCTTTCCCTTTCTGCCTCGCGCCCCAGGCACCTGGAGCTTCCCTTTGGGAATCTCATGTTTTAATGGACAAATTGGTGCCAGGTCAGCTGCCCTGGGTGTGTCAGGTGGTGACTGCAGAGCACCAGCCCAGCCTGGAGGGGCTGCTCCAGCCCTGGCACTGCTGTGCCCCTTTATCAGCGCATTTATTGCGTTTATCAGCGCATTTATTGCGTTTATCAGCGCATTTATTGCAGTTATCCAGGGGCTGCAGCTCCCTGGGATTGCTCCTGGCCTGGGGAAGGGGCAGCGCTGGGTGTTGGCATCGTGAGCATCCCAGAAAACCCCTCCAGGAGCAGCGCTCCGGGCACCACCCCCCTGCAGGCTGAGCAAAAGGAGTCCTGCGGCTTCTGGGGACACTAAAAGTGCCCCACAGAGACCTGCAGAAGTCACTGCAGGGTCACGGCTGGGTGACACCCACAGCTTTTAAGGCACCTTGGCTTTGCTCCCGAGCTTGGGAATCCGCTGCGAGGTGCCAGTGGCTCTGAAATGTCCCACGTCTGAAGTCACACTGGAGGGACACGTCCCCGCGTCCCAGCTGGTGAGTCACAGGCTGCTGCTGTCGCTCGGTACCTGCAGGGAGGGATGAGTAACCCACGCCGGTGACACAGCACGGCCCAGTGTAAATATCGCCTTGGAGTCTGTGCCTCCCCAAGCCCTCAGGACATTCATTTCTCTTCAGCTTGGAAACACTCCCAGCCTGCTGTTCCCTGCCAGAGCAGCTGGGTCAGGTGCTGATGGGGAGATGCTGCACTTCCCCCACCTCCTCCCACCCTGTCCCTGCTGGAAAAATTGGAATTCCACCTGGCTGTGATGCTCCTCCCTTACAAAAGCTGGAATTGCACCTGGCTGTGATGTTACCCCCCCCTTTATAAAAGCTGGGATTCCACCTGGCTGTGATGGTACCCCTTGGAAAACCTGGGATTGTCCCTGGCTGTGATGCTCCCCCTTTAAAAAACTGGGATTCCACCTGGCTGTGATGGTCCCCCTTGGAAAACCTGGGATTCCACCTGGCTGTGATGCTCCCCTTTGGAAAAGCTGGGATTGCACCTGGCTGTGATGTTACCCACTGGAAAAGCTGGAATTGCACCTGGCTGTCATGGTACCCCCCTTTATAAAAGCTGGGATTCCACCTGGCTGTGATGGTACCCCTTGGAAAAGCTGGGATTCCACCTGGCTGTGATGCTCCCCCTTGGAAAAGCTGGGATTCCACCTGGCTGTGATGGTACCCCTTGGAAAAGCTGGAATTGCACCTGGCTGTGATGCTCCCCCTTGGAAAAGCTGGGATTCCACCTGGCTGTGATGGTACCCCTTGGAAAAGCTGGGATTGCACCTGGCTGTGATGCTCCCCCTTGGAAAAGCTGGGATTGCACCTGGCTGTGATGCTCCTCCTTGGAAAAGCTGGGATTGCACCTGGCTGTGATGCTCCCCCTTGGAAAAGCTGGGATTGCACCTGGCTGTGATGCTCCCCACTGGAAAAGCTGGAATCCCACCTGGCTGTGATGCTCCCCCTTGGAAAAGCTGGGATTCCACCTGGCTGTCATGGTACCCCTTGGAAAAGCTGGGATTGCACCTGGCTGTGATGGTACCCCTTGGAAAAGCTGGAATCCCACCTGGCTGTGATGGTACCCCTCTAGAAAAGCTGGAATTCCACCTGGCTGTGATGTTACCCCCCTTTATAAAAGCTGGGATTGCCCCTGGCTGTGATGGTACCCCTTGGAAAAGCTGGGATTCCACCTGGCTGTGATGCTCCCCCTTGGAAAAGCTGGGATTGCACCTGGCTGTGGTGGTACCCCTTGGAAAAGCTGGGATTCCACCTGGCTGTGATGGTACCCCTTGGAAAAGCTGGGATTCCACCTGGCTGTGATGCTCCTCCCTTGGAAAAGCTGGGATTCCACCTGGCTGTGATGGTACCCCTTGGAAAAGCTGGGATTGCACCTGGCTGTGGTGGTACCCCTTGGAAAAGCTGGGATTCCACCTGGCTGTGATGGTACCCCTTGGAAAAGCTGGGATTCCAGCTGCCCGGTGCCCAGCAGCTCGCTGCCCACCCCGCGGGCGGTGCCAGCCCCGCTGCCCGCGGGCAGGCCGGGGATCGATATCCCGGGAGAGCCGCCCTGGCCCTGCTGCGTGACACGGATTCACAGCAGCTCGCATCAAAAGCCCTCCTGTAATCCGGGAGACAGCGGTCGATGGGAAATTAACTGAGCTTTGGGCGCGATTGCTCCGGCAGGAAGGGGCTGCGGGGGGATGAACTCATCCCTGCTCTGCGGAGGAATCGAAAGGAGCCGCTCCCAGCTGCCTCCAGCCCGTTTGATATTTGGCTTTTTTTTTGCTTTTCCATCAGCCTGCAGACAGCTCCTGCTCCGAGGGAGCTGATGCTCCATCAGCACCGGGGGCGTGGGGCAGGGAGGGAGGTGGGAAAAGGTGATGTGGCGCTGGGATGTGGCTCCAGTCCCTTCCCAGAGCTCTTTTTGCCTCACTCACACCATTTGAAGGTGAATTCTCGGGCTCCTCGTGGCACTGGTGGTGCCCAGGGCCGGCTCACACAGGTGACACTCATCGGTGTGGGACACCAGGGGTGACCCCACAGCTGAGGGGCAGAGTTCCCAAAGCCCATCCCACGCTCTGGGTATCCCTCCCACCCCTATCCCAACCCAGAAGTGAAGCCGGGAAGGATTTAAACGCGATTCCAATCCCGTGCGAGACAATCTCCGCACATAAAACAGGTGAAGGGCCGCGTTCCCCCCAGGCACCCCGAGCATCAGAGCGAGGGCAAATCAAAAGAATAAAGTACATGATTATAGACAGCAGAAAATCCTTTGCAAAATTGTTCCAATTGCCTTTGAAACTGCTGCCAGAGATGCTATTTCCTTTTGTGTTATTACTGTTTTGGGGGGGGGGGGGGGGGAGAGAGAAAAAAAGAAATCTGTATTCTCCCCAAAGCAGGTTGCTGCTGTACTTTTTTTTTGTAAATGCCTGCCATCTCATCAGCACCACATTAAACCAACATTTCGAATTCAACCCAGCGATGCCCGTGGATAAATGGAGCAGTAATGGCAGGAATTAGCAAGCAGGGCACAGGATTGAGGCGGCGATGATTTACGAGGCTCAGGCAGGAACAATCAAAGGCATCAGATCACTTCTTTGCTGCCCTGCGTGCACCTATTTGCATTTCATCCCTGACAGCTGGATTTTAAAGGGAACTTCTCGCCCGACTGGAGAAGAGAAGCTGCTCCTATTTTTTTTTTTTTGCTTCTCGGCTGAAGAAAATCGTTAGGAACTGGGTGAGGAAGCTGGAATTTCTCCCTGCAGCTGGTGGGGTGCTGTGCCTGGTTTTTTCCTGTGATGGGTTTGGGGCCGCTCCTCTCAAGGGGAAAGGGCTGGAGATGCCCCCAGGCTCTCAAGTGGGAAGGAGCTGCTGGAAAAAAAACAAGGCTCTTCCTGCATCCCAGAGGATTCCTCTGAGTTATCCTGGGCTTGTTTCTGGGGCAGCACACTCGGAGCTGGGAAAGCGAAAAGCAGGAATGTGCCGGGCTTTAACTGCCCTAAAATGCTGCTGGGTGTAAATCAGGTGAAAATCATGGCAGGGAGCTGCAGTGTGTAAATCCTCCTCAATGGACTTGGTGGGAAGATCCTAAACAGGGCCCTGTGACCCCTGTGGCCTCGTGGTGGTGGCTTCGGTGACAAGAGGAGTTTGCTGCCAGCCTCTGCTGAAAAGGGGCTGGCTGTGGGAGATGCTCAGGGAGGGGAAGGATGGGAATATTGGGGGTAAAACAGAGCCCCCCAGGGGCTGGAGGCTGCTCCCTGCCATGGGAGGGACAAGGAGAGGAAAGGACGAGGAAATTCATCTGGTTTGTGTTCTGCAGGTGATGGAAGTGGCAGCAGACACGGGGAAGCTGCTGGCGCTCGGCTCTCCGGCTGCTCCAGGGGCTGAAACAAAGCCACAGCAACCGGATTTGTGCAACCAGGAGATGCAGAAAAGAAAGGAAAGTAACCAAATGATCCAGGTGGGAATTTCTGTGCTGCTCATTGTCCCTTTCCCGGGTACTGATGGAGCTGAGAGGGGCTCTTTGCTCTGCTCTCTGAACAAATGCTCCCGTTCAGGCCAGCGCTGCCATTCCGCCCAAAAGTGGGAGGAATTCAACATTCAAAATGTGGAGAGAAGTAAAAATATGCCATTTTTCCCTCCACAAAGTGAGGAAGTCTGTTATTTCACCCGACACACTCATCACTGGGGTCCATCCTTATTTGCAGGGACAAGGAAATTCATCTGGTTAGTGTTCTGCAGGAGGTGGAAACAGCAGCAGGCACAGGGAAGCTTCTGGAAAGTTCCCTCCTGGCTCTCACTCGTGGGAGCAGGAGCCAGGAGGGACCTCGAGCACCAAAGCACAACTGGAGGTGGGTTCTGGAGGGATTTCCCTGGAGGGATGAGGATGGAGGGGCTGCAGTGGCAGCCTGTGTGTCTAATAAAGGGAAATTTATTCCGGAGGCTCCTGCAAAGTCAGACCATGACAGTATCAATCTCAGCTGGTGGCTTCTGATCCGAATCCCTGAGTGAAAGGAGAAAAAACTGCAGCTCCTCATCCCGGTGTGGAAACAAATGGAACTGGGAGAAAACAGGGTCAGGAAAATGGGATGGGGGGCGCTGCTGGATGGACCTGGTGGGGCCCATGCTGCTCCCATGGGATCATGGTGTGGTTTGGGGTGGAAAGGGCTTAAAACTCATCCCACCCCACCCCTGCCATGGCAGGGACACCTTCCCCCATCCCAGGCTGCTCAAACCCCATCCAGCCTGGCCTTGGGCACTGCCAGGGATCCAGGGGCAGCCCCAGCTGCTCTGGGCACCCTGTGCCAGGGCCTGCCCACCCTGCCAGGGAAGGATTTCTCCCCAAAATCCAATCTATCCCTGCATTAGGATGGAGGGACACAGGGCACTGCCCAGGCTGCCACATCCCCGACCCTGCAAGGTCTCGTTTGGGATTTCTTTTTGTTTCCCCCCTTTTCTGACACAAAGCTTTGGTGACACAGGGGAGCCTGGTTCATTTGTGAGGGGAGCAGCAGGCAAATTTGTGCTGGATGGACCTGATGGGGCCCATGCTGCTCCCATGGGATCATGGAGTGGTTTGGGGTGGAAAGCGCTTAAAACTCATCCCATCCCACCCCTGCCATGGCAGGGACACCTTCCCCATCCCAGGCTGCTCAAACCCCATCCAGGCTGGCCTTGGGCACTGCCAGGGATCTGTGCTGCCTCTCTGGGTATTTTAATACCATTTAAAATCGATTTTCATTGCTGCTCAAGTGCCAAACTCCTTCCAGGTAAGCGCAGAGCTGGCTGGGTTTGCAGTTCCTGGGCTGTCCCACTCCCAGGTGAGGGAATGGCTGTGCCAGGAGCACCTTGTGGCTCCCCCAGCACCAGCATTGGTCCCACACCTCAGTTTTGGGTGAAAGAAAACCAGACTTTGGCCCTAAGAGGCTTTTCCCAGAAAACAGAGGGAAGCACAGAGCAGGCAGCTCCTCAGAACCCCAAATGTTCCATCAGTTCTTGCTTAACTCAGCAAACCTTCCTCAGATGGAAAGTTTGCAATTATTACCTGGATCAAGACAGCTTAATTAAGCAATTAGGATGTGCAGGCAGGAGCCCTCGCAGAGCGAGCTGCAGTGCTTCCATTTCAGGCTGCTCGTGCGTGCAGCAGAGTGATGGTTTGGGAAAAGGCAACTTTCCTTTCCCTCTCCCTTCCCTCCGAACAGCAGCGCCATCAAATTCATGAGATGGGGCACATCCGCAGGCACTGGTGGGAGTTTCGCCTGGCTCAGGCTGCAGTAAATCACTGAATAAAGCCCTGCCACCAGCCTTGCTCCAGCTGGAGCCAGTGGCTCCTCGGAGAGCCCTCTGAAGGCAGGATGGCTCCTGAAAGTCCCTCCTGTGGCTTCCACACGAGTAAACAAAGCAGGGAGGCGGCTCCAGGGAGGGATGTGCTGGACAGCCTCCAAAATCTCTGGAAGCAGAGCTGCAGCTTTCCAGTGGGATGTGCTGGACAGCCTCCAAAATCTCTGGAAGCAGAGCTGCAGCTTTCCAGTGGGATGTGCTGGACAGCCTCCAAAATCTCTGGAAGCAGAGCTGCAGCCTTCCAGTGGGATGTGCTGGACAGCCTCCAAAATCTCTGGAAGCAGAGCTGCAGCTTTCCAGTGATTCTCAGCCAGCTGCACACAGGGTCAGGATGGGAGTCAGGAGGCACAGGGCACGCTCCTGGACCTCGCTCTGGGCTCTGTCTGGGGCATTTTGGTATTTGGGCTCTGTCCATCTGCCTGGGGACGTTTTGGCAGCAGAAACACCCCTTTGGCACAGGGACAGCTGGTGGGGAGGGAATGGCACAGGGAAATTCCCCCATCTCCTTGGTGAGCGTGGACATTGCTGTGGCCAGCAGTTCCACCGGGCACAGCTCTGGGAAAAACCTGAATTTCAAAGGGAAAAAAAAAACCAAACCCAACTCTGCCAGGTCTGTGGGCTCCTTAACCTCCCTGTCTGGTGACCTGGAAACAGCAGAGCTCCCTGGTGTCCCACGTGCTGCCATCCTCCCCTGGCCACGGATGGCTCTGACAGCTCCTGGGGCTCGGGCAGAGCCTGGGGCTGAGCTCGGGAGTGCAGCAGGGGAAGGGCAGAGCTGAGGGATTTCAGACTCGGGCCATGAAATCTTTATGGAAAGCGAGGAGAACCCCCGGAGGTTTGAGATTGTACAGTGCTGGTTCCGGGCTGCTGGGGCTGGAAATGAAATTCCCATTCTGCAGAGCGGGGGGGCACCAGCCAAATCCCACCAGGAACACTGGGAGGGGACAGCAGAGCCCTGCTTGGGTCACTTGGGAGCAAACATCAAGGAAATGATGGGTTTGGAGCCCACAAGAAAATTTATCATTTTGTTATTAATATATTATGATAAATTATTGTGCAAGCTCTGAGAAATTCTGCACTGTTTTCATTTAACAGCACGAACCCTCCAACACATCCATGAAATGTGGAGGCTCCAGGTGAGACCTGGCCCAATCCTGGTGGTGTTATCATGGCCTTAGATGGGTTTTGAGTTTTCTTTCGGGGTCTGATCCAATGGGAATCCTACTGAAGACAATTCCAAGCACAATAGGTGAGGAGGAGGATGGGAAAGGGAGCGGGTTTCCATCCCAGAGTGCTGATTTAAGCTGCTCCCTTTGGGGCTGTCCCTTTAAGGGAGCCTAAAATCATAATTAAAGACTGCAGGCACCAACCACAGCTTTTCCTTAATATCTTTGGGTAATTAAAATTTGTCAGTGGGGGAGGATTAGCACAGGTTTTACACGGGATTTCAATTTAAACTTCTTCTGATCCCTCCAAGTTTCTGCCTATCAATTTTTTTTTTTTTTCCCAGCAAACTTTAATCTGACAAACTCTAATAGAGCTGCAAATGAGACCCAGGGAGGTCTGGCTCACGTGTTGGATTCGGGAGCCTGACGGAACAACCTGGGCTGGCTGGGCTGAGGATGCAGCCAGAACCACAGAAATGGGAGAAAACTGGAATGAAAGCACTGAAGACAAGGCTGAATTGGATCCAGCCAGAAGCACAGAAATGGGAGAAAACTGATCCAGGCTGGAATGAAAGCACTGAAGACACGGCTGAATTAGCTGGGGTTTCAAGCCAGAGGTGTCCAGACAAGGCTCCATCACCTGCCCATCTTCAAATCATGCTCAGTGCCTGCTCCAGACCCGAAGCAGGGCTGTGGAAGGGAGGGAAGCTGTCACTGTGGTATTTTCTGAAATATCCCTTCGCCAGGATTTTTCTCCTGAGAAGCTGAGGAGCCTCAGAAAAGAAATGTGAACAAGAAGTATCTGCTGCTGTGGAATGTGGCAGGTGCATTTTTGGTTCCATGTGAATTGTATTTTTTTTATTTTTATTAATTTATTACTTATTTTTATGAATTCATTTTTATTAATTATTTTTATTAATGACCACTCCCAGTCCAGCTGTGTCAGACTCTGACGTGTGACAGGTTTTTATTATCCATTCTTGTCTAGCTTTCTGATGTATCCTTTTCTCTCTCCTTTTAGTTTAGTTTTAGTATAACATTTTTAATATAATATAATATCATCAAGTAATAAATCAGCCTTCATGGAGTCATGGTTCTCATCTCTTCCCTCGTCCTGGGACCCCAGTCACCACCAAGGAAGCAGCTGGACCATCAGAAAGCCGATGGATTTGGACAGGAGGAAGGTTTTAAGCAGGAAAAAAAAGACCCTTTATAAAGAGGTTTCAAGTAGAAAAGTCAGGATTTGATTTCCATCTCACTTGGGGAAAAACCACAGCCCTTGTGCAGGGAAATTTGAGATAAAGCACCCGGGTACTCATTGGAGACACAACAGCACAAACATTTATTTATCACTGAACATTCCAGCTGGAAATAAAACACGGGCTGTAATTTGTCCTGCTGAAAACACAGCAGTGGGGTTTTTTGGTTTTTTTTTTTTTTTGGTTTTGTTTTTTCATTCCCTGCTCCCCAGTCTTTCCACCCAGCCACAAAAGTGGGTGGAAGTCAAAACTGCTGAGCCAAAAAATGTAATGGATGTACAGAAGGAGAGGAAGGCGACGCCTGGGATTCCGATTTACTGCAGAGCCCGTGGGTGGGGGCTGAGATTGCCCACAAGGAAATTGCCAGGGATGCAGATATTTCGCAGAGCTCCTTATTTACCTTCTCCTTTACTTTGCAAGTAAATAAGAGATTCAATAAGAGTTGGCAATTTTCTCACCCACAGCCTCCGAGCAGCTCTCTATTTTTGATGATGAGTAGTAATTCCAACGTTTCTCCTCAAAAAAAAAACAACCCCGGCACGCACACAAACCCTCCCACCCTTCCACACTTTATATTTTCCTAATGGAAAGGGTTTACTTTAGTAAGAAATTTACCCTTCATTTATGGAAAAAAAAATCCATTTGATTATTTGGAAAAAAAAAATCCCTGCTGAGCCACAGTGATGGGTGATTTTGTGTTGCTGGAATAATCCAGGGTTTTTTTGGGGGTCTTTTTGATATAAAATATAAAATTCAAAATATAAAATCCATCCCATTGGATCCCATTCCTGACTGGGAATATGAGATGGAATTTCCTGCAGGGCTGGCTCAGGGTGACAGTCTGGAGGGAGGGAAGGTGAGGAGATGGGGGAGAAGGGAACCCAGCCCTGGGGATTGTCCCCAGGAGAGGCTTGGGAATTGCAGGTGGCCTTTCCATGAGATCAAAACCATGTGGAAAATCTGATTTCCAGCGGGTTTGGGAGCAGGACACCTCCATGGTGCATCAGCAATGGGCATCCCATCCCCGACAGGAGGATTTATCCTCAGCAGCAGCAGCACATTTTGTGGAGAACTCCAGGGAAATCATGGAAATTCCAGTGGCTCCATGGGGGAGAGGTGGGGAGGGAAGGGCTGGGAGCTGGGACTGCTGTTCCCAGCCAAACCTTGCTTTAAGCAGCACCTGCTAAAGCCAGCCTGGGCTCCAGGCTTCCAGCAGCAAAACATTTGCATTTGGAGCAGCTGCTGAGGATTGCAGAGCCCGTCCATGGCCACGGAGAGCCACCAGTTCCAGGCTGCTTTGGGCTGGAAGGGACATTTAGGATCAGTGCAGGGACACCTTCCGCTATCCCAGATTGTCCAACCTGACCTTGACCATTCCAGGGATGAGTTTTCCAGGAGTTTCCTGCACTCTCCCATTTCCCAGGTGCAATATTTGGGGACCACTTTCTCATCTGGCCCAGACAGAAAATGACTCTCCTCAAATCCAGGGGTGCTGGCAACGAGCAAGTGAAGGTTGGAGCCAGAGGTGGCTCCATGCCAAACTCATGGAAAACTCCTGGGAAGGTGCCTCTCATCCCCTGAATTAGCTCCCTGCAGCTTCAAAAAAAGGCCCTGAATAATGTAGACAGGGAAATGAGCACAGGACAAGCTGGCTGTCACCCAGCTTATCCAAATATTGCTATTTTTGGGCTCTGTTTGAGTTTCTCTGCTCCTCAGAGGCACATCCCGAGATCCTGGAGCTTTTGATCTGGGACACACTGAATAATTCCCTTTAAACAATAATAAAAGAGGATTTTTTTTTTCCCCACACTGCCACCATAGCAACCACTGATGTCACAAATGAGGGGGCATGACTTCATGGGAGCACCTGAGCTCAGGAGGAACCTCTGCTCCAGAGCAAATATCCTGCAGGAGAGAGGGAAATCTGGAAAACTGAGGGAACAGCAGAGCATTGCTTTCCATAGATTCTTTTCCCCTGTGCTGAGGGTGAAAATCCCTTCCCAAGGCATCCAGGGAGGAGGAGAAGGAATTTGGAGAAGTGGTTTGGCAGGTTCTGACCCATTCCCAGCTCTCCCTTGGGAGATTGAGGAGATTGTAAATAATTCCAAAGGGATAAAGGATTTTTTTTTAGCTTTTTTTGACTGCACTGGGTGGGAATCTTTTCCCGGAGAGGGGAAAAGCTGTCCTGTTATATCAGGAGCCCGTGAGAGCAAATGAGAATTCAAGGCATCTGAGGGAATCCAAGCCACCAGAGATGGAAAATCTCTGGGGGGAGAACTCCCTGCTCATCCCTGGGATTGCTCTGGGATGGCTGAGCCGAGCTCTTGGGAGGCATCCTGGACAAAAATAAAATGTACTGAGGCATTTCCAGCTCAGCCTGGAGGCAATCTCTGTCTGCAGCCCGTGGTTCACTTCACCATCTGGCAGGAGGAGCTGAAATCCATTTCCATCAGAGGCTTTGCCAGGAGGAGGAATGAAGGCAAGGTGGGAGCTGGTTTTTCCTTCAGGCTCCTGAGCCTGGGCAAGCAGGAGGCTTTGCTTGAGTGTTGCCGTGGCCTAAATCTGCAGCAAAAAGCAAACCCAGAGGGGTCTTTGTCTCCCCACAGGCTGGGGAATTTTATTCCAGTTATTCCCAGCCTGGCTGCTCAAAGAGTCCTTTCTTCTGGTGTGTAATTCTAAAAAAACATGACTCTGTGGGGTTCAGTCTCATCAATAACGGGGATCTGAGGGCAAGGAGCAAATCCCAGCATCCCAGGGCAGATCCAGCACCTGGGAAAGGGAGAAACCAGGGCCACACGGGGTGTTCAGGGCGATTTTTAGTCCCCAGAAAGGCAGATCAGAAGAGGCCTGTTCTCTAAAGCTGCTCCATGTCCACGCACATATTTCACACAATATTCTGCACAAACAGAGAGGGCTGTGTCTGCTGGGAGCCTGATTTTCCTGCTCCTGCTGGTGCCTGCCAATAACAAACAGATCCATTTACAAAATCTCTGTCACTGTCACCAGGCAAGTTCCTGCAGGACCACGAGACGTGGGCCTCAGGCCAAGTTTTATTGCTCCCTTCATCATCCTCCCCCTCCCCACGTTTGGGTTGCCTGCACTGAATTTTCAAAGCCTATTATTGACATCAGCTTGAGGTTCCAGGGAACAGGATTCCAATGGTTTGAAAATATCATATTTGGAACAAAAGCCATTCCCCCTCTGCAGAAAAAAAACAAAGGGATGTGTGTCGGAGGCTCCTGCAGGCTCCTGCTGAGAGGCTGAGGAGGGATTTTTGCTGCTCTGGGGGTTTTCCATGTGGCAGTGACAGGCAGAGGAACCCGTGGAGATCCTGGAACCGTGCTCTGGTGGTGCCAAACGGGATGGTGCAGAGGAGTGAGAGGTCAAAAAATGCCCAAAAAAAAAGCCTGCACAGGGCCTAGAAATGCCTCTGAAATAGCCAAGAGGCTGCCCTGAAGCTATAAATATCAAAGAGCAAGTGTGTGTTTTGTCCTAAAGCCACAACGTGCCCAGGCTGGGACAGGGATGGCTCCTGGTGGAGATGCCCTGGGGAGAAGGAAGGGACTGAGCATCTCTTGCTCCTTCCTCCCTGCCACAACCAGAGAGCTCCAGGGCACAGCTCAGAGCGTGGTTTGTTCAGGGAATGCACCTGAACTGCCTCAATTCCCCCAGTTTCTCCCTCAATTCCCTCATTTCCCCCAATTTCTCACCCCCTGCTGCACACAGGAGGGGCTGGGCCCTCTCCAGCTCCTCTCCCTGCTGGAAGTTTCCCTTCTCAGCAGCTGTTTCCATCTCCTGCCCCAGCTTTCCTCCTCCATCCCGGGCCATAACAGCATTTCAGCCACCAAAGTGGGACAAAGGACGATTTCATATTTCCTTGTTGTCCTTGAGATTAAATATTCATAAATAATAACACCAAAAAAGGCTTAGAGCAACAGAGGGAATCCTCCAGAGGTCCCATTAATTCAGCACAGCCGAGAGACACAGGATTACAGGGTGGGTCAGGCTCTGCCCACTGCAAGGTGCAGGATTTATTTGTCCCAAAACAACGGGGGTTTTTTCTGAGCTGGTTTCACGTCGGAGCTTAAAATCAGGAGGATGTTAATCTGCTTTTCCAGTCCCTGCCTTTAATCAAAGCCTGTTGTAATTAATGTGCGTGCTAATGACTGTGGAAATGCAGGGCAGGTTTAATGGGAAGAGTGTGCACAAATGGAATTTCAACCAGAAAATGGAGTTTGGGGTGGTTTGGGGCTTTCTGAGGAGCCACCAGGCTGCTGCTCCGGGGAAGGAGCTGCTCTCCCCTTGCACCACAACGGACCAGTTAAACTCTTCCCAGGCAAAATCCCACCTGAACTGGTGAGTGAGGAGTGCCAGAAAAAGGCAGGAGGGGAAAAAGGAGCCTGGGTGGGTGTTTTACCCCTCCACAGCTCCTTGGGAGCTGCCAGCACGGAGAAGATGGAAAATCCCACCTGGAACAGGCTGGAAAGCAAAGCTGACATCATGAGAGTGCCAGCAGGGGATGGAGAGAGCCACAGCCCTGCCCTGCCATTGAATATTCCCTACGGGGGAAGAAAAAAAGGTCTGGATGGAGAGAAATGCAGAAACTTGTTGAATTAACCCAGAGATTTAATGTCCAGCTGTTGTGGAATTTGGAGGCATAAAAGATTACTGAGCTCCGAGGTCCTTTGCCACAGGGACCAACAATTTCTGCTGCAACGGGGCTATCAAGAATTGGGATTGTGTTTTATGGGGCTGATATATGGCCCCATAAAGGAGAGACAAGGTCTCTTTCTCCCCTCTTCGAGTAGTCACGCTGCAAAGACACAATAAACTCAGCTGGAGCGCTCAGGATTCCAAAGCAGCAATGCCAAAGTCTCCATATTATTACTATTAATTATTCCTATTATGACATTAATTTCTAAGCTATCAATCTCCGCACTATTTGGGTACTGTGACTTAAATTTAGCTCAAAATTAGCATACATTAGCTAAATTAATGTAACATACCATATGTGGCAAAAACTAACGCAACATAATGTGGAATAAATTACAATAATTTAACATTGACTCTCAGGACTTGATGAGACTGTAAATCTTCTTTAAGAACCGAGATTAAAGCAAGAAACATTCAAAAGTAAATTCGTTTTACGCAGGAACAGCCTTTGCAGAGGCCGTGTTTCGAAACCCAGTTCATTTAGGGAAAGGTTTCATCCAATTTGCCACTTAATGGCTCTGCTCTGCAATTACAACCTTCCCTTCCGCCCGGAGCACCTGCAGCACTTCCCCAAGAATAAATCATTCGCTGTGGGTGCTGCAAAGCCCAGGAGCACCAGCACCCCTGGGTTTTACAGCAGCGGGAAGGAGCTGTGGATAAACCAGAGCCCAGGCCAGGCTAGGCCTCGGAATTCCTGACTGCTGCTTCTCCATAAAATCATCCATAAAATCATCCATAAATCATCCACAAAATCATCCATAAATAATCCATAAATAATCCACAAAATCATCCACAAAATCATCCATAAAATCATCCATAAAATCATCCACAAAATCATCCATAAATCATCCACAAAATCATCCATAAAATCATCCATAAATCATCCATAAAATCATCCATAAAATCATCCATAAAATCATCCACAAAATCATCCATAAATCATCCACAAAATCATCCACAAAATCATCCATAAATCATCCACAAAATCATCCATAAATCATCCATAAATCATCCACAAAATCATCCATAAAATCATCCACAAAATCATCCACAAAATCATCCACAAAATCATCCATAAATCATCCATAAAATCATCCATAAATCATCCACAAAATCATCCACAAAATCATCCATAAATCATCCACAAAATCATCCATAAATCATCCACAAAATCATCCATAAATCATCCACAAAATCATCCATAAATCATCCATAAATCATCCACAAAATCATCCATAAATCATCCACAAAATCATCCATAAATCATCCATAAAATCATCCACAAAATCATCCATTAAATCATCCATAAATCATCCACAAAATCATCCACAAAATTATCCATAAATCATCCATAAAATCATCCATTAAATCATCCACAAAATCATCCATAAATCATCCATAAACCATCCACAAAATCATCCACAAAATCATCCACAAAATCATCCATAAAATCATCCATTAAATCAACCACAAAATCATCCATAAAATCATCCACAAAATAATCCATAAAATCACCCATAAAATCATCCATAAAATCATCCATAAATCATCCATAAAATCATCCATAAAATCATCCATAAATCATCCACAAAATCATCATAAAATCATCCATAAATCATCCACAAAATCATCCATAAATCATCATCCACAAAATCATCCAAAATCATCCACAAAATCATCCATAAATCATCCACAAAATCATCCACAAAATCATCCATAAATCATCCACAAAATCATCCATAATCCACAAAATCATCCACAAAATCATCCATAAATCATCCATAAATCATCCACAAAATCATCCATAAAATCATCCATTAAATCATCCATAAAATCATCCATTAAATCATCCACAAAATCATCCATAAAATCATCCACAAAATCCTCTCTGCTGCTGGTGCCAGTGATGGAACCTCTTCCCTCAGGCTCTGCTCGGGCACAGGTCTCTCTCCTGCCTGGATGGAGGGGCCGGGCAGAGCCCCAGGGATGGAGGTGCTGGCCATTCCCACTCCAAGGAGGATGCCAAAGCTTCTTCCCACCCCAAGTCTGGCTGGAGGAAAACATCACCAGCTTTAACAGGATGATGTTTTCACTGCAAGAATCACGCTGGCTTCCTGCTGGAACCCTCCTCCCTGCCCGCTGCTGAGGTGGCTCTTCCTGTCCACATCCAAGGATTTCCCCAAGGAAACTCTTCCCCTATTCCCTTTTCCCTCAGACGGACACAGAGAACACAGGGAAACTCTTCCCCCATTCCCTTTTCCCTCAGAAGGGACATGACGGACACGGGAAACTCTTCCCTATTTTCTTGTCCCTCAGAAGGACATGATGGACACAGAGATTCCCTTGGCCCTCAGAAGCACACGAGGAACACAGGGAAACTCTTCCTCCAATCCCTTGTCCCTCAGAAGGACACAGGGAAACTCTTCCCCCATTCCCTTGTCCCTCAGAAGCACACGAGGAACACAGGGAAACTCTTCCTCCATTCCCTTTTCCCTCAGAACAGCACAGGGAAACTCTTCCCCCATCCCCTTTTCCCTCAGAAAAACATGAGGAACGCAGGGAAACTCTTCCTCCATTCCCTTGTCCCTCAGAACAGCACAGGGAAACTCTTCCCCCATTCCTTTATCCCTCAGAAGCACACGAGGAACACAGGGAAACTCTTCTCCCATTCCCTTGTCCCTCAGAAACACACGAGAAACACGGGGAAACTCTTCCCCCATTCCTTTATCCCTCAGAACAGCACAGGGGAAGCTCTTCCCCCATTCCTTTATCCCTCAGAACAGCACAGGGGAAGCTCTTCCCCCATTCCTTTATCCCTCAGAACAGCACAGGGAAACTCTTCCCCCATCCATTTGTCCCTCAGAAGGACACAGGGAAACTCTTCCCCATCCCCTTGTCCCTCAGAGCTTTGCTGCAATTCCTGCACTCCGGGATCATCCCAACCACATCTCCCTCTCCACGGGAAGCTCCCTCTCCCTGGAGAGCCTCCAGGGAGGAGGGGCAGTGAAGACATTGCCCTTGGAAAATGCAGGAGCAGGTCTATTAGTCAGAGGAAATCCATTACTCAGGATGATGGATGTCCTTTCCTGCTGCGCTCTGGAATTCAAACCCTGATCTGTGTTCCAGCTTGCTGAGGACACATTTACATGACAAGTACACAGATTCCAGCCCCCTGGATTTCTGCTGGATTGCAGAGCTGCTCTGGCCCTTGGAGAGTTGCCTTTTTCTGGCCCCACCTTTAGGAATCCCACCCAAACACCCCAAGTCACCCATGGCACATGAGGGAGCACAAGCACTGCTTCCCCCAAGGAATTGGGGTGAGTTTGGGGGAGCCCAGGGGGTGTCTGAGGGGATTTTTTTCATCAGGGACAGCTCAGGGATGGTCCTGAGATCCTAAGAGATGCTTGCGGGGAAGATGAGAGGCCTCATGTTTCCTCCATGGATTGTGAGCCAGAATTCCTGAGCCCCAAACACACCCCAGAGCCACCAGCAGCCCAATTCCTGCAGGATGGGGACAGATCCTCACCTAAAAAACCTTTGAGCCCAAACCAAGGGGCAAAACAATCAGGAAAGCTGGCTCCGAGTGCACTGGAATAGGAGAAAGGAGATGAGGAAGGTGAAATTCCTGGCCATGAGCTGCCTGCCCTCCATCCCTGCATCCCTGCATCCCTCCCTCCTGTGTGCTGCAGCTCAGTGGGGTCCCGCTGAGGAGCTCCCATTGCAGGAATAAATCCCTACAAATCAGCATCCGTGGCATGGAACAGCATTCCCGTGGAAATTGTCATTTTCCTACACTAAAAAAAAGGGAGAAGAGGGTTTTAAGCCAGGCACAGGGATGATGAAAGCCTTGAGGTGCTGGGCATCACCCTCAGCAGGAAGGTGCTGATGGAGGGAAATATTATTTTTTCAATATTAAACCAATCTTGAAGTGACTCAGAATCCGGTGACAGTGGGGTAATTGAATCAACCAGCTCCAAATCATTTCACCTTTGGAGTAAGAAAATGCACAAGTGGGGAAAAAAATCACAAATGAAATGTTCCAGGGCACCTGAAATCTGGTTTTGGGGTATTTTTACATCCCATCCTCCGAGATGTTATGACACAATGGCAAAATGTGAAAACACAGGGATTTTCTGAGCGATAAAAAAATTGAAATTTCTCTCACTCCTTGGCAGGTGTGAGCTCAATGTTATGAAGGAGGTTTTAAAGCTGTGGAGAAGGTGATGAAAGAATATTAATGATATTCTTAGATGAGCAGTAAAATACACTGATGCTGCTAATAAATTGTAGCTGCTTCCGCGGCCCTTGGGATTCGGGATGGATACAAGCTGATCTGAGAGATAATTTTGGTTGTGCTTTGCTGGAACGGGCTGGAGGAGAAAGGTTAAAATTGGGGACAGTGGTGCTGGGAGGACACGAGGAAACGTGGGGTGATTCATCACCTTAGAACAAAGCAGCCCACACCTGAAGGGACCATTAGAAACACAGCTAAAACCTCCAAATTATTCATCAGTCCCCAAGCCGGGCCTGCTTTTTATCTTGCAAATAAGATGTCAGATCTCAGGAGCCTTAATTCAGTCCCTGCTTCCCCAATCTGGTGGCCCATCCATAACGATTTGTTGTTAAATACCCCACATTCACCAATTCCTCCCTTTATTGGCTTCATTTGAAACCATCCTGGCCATCTTTTTCTGTCTTCAGGAGATATGACAGAGCCCTTCCACGGAGAGAATTGACTATAAAAGGTGCTAATAAAGGAATCAATCTAACGTTATAGCACATATTTAGAATTAATTCTACCTATTCTCCCCCCGCCTTGAGCAGCACCTAATAACAGCAGGAATTATCTGGAAAGGTGCAGCCCTTGATTTAAAAACTGATGTGTGGCAGGGTAATGGGATTAAAAATGAATTGCCATTCCTAATGGTTTCCCACAGCATCCATCTCTCTGTCAGGGCTTCCCAAACAACACAGCCTGAAATTAGTCTGGCTTGTTTTAAGACTCTTCCTAATGATCCTCGGAATGAATCTCTGTGATTTGGCAACGTCATTTTGGAGTTAAATATCAGCTCATTTATTTTATTTATTTAATTTTTTTTTTTGTGTTGGTGGCACAGAAGCAGTTCTTCACTTAGCAGTGGATAAAATAAAGTGAATTATTGCAGGAGGATCAGATGTTTTGTCGCTCTGCCACCATGAGCACCCCAGGTTGGTGGGGTCTTGGTGGAAATTAGCCCTAATTTGGGAGATTTATTTTTTTTTCCCCTTGCTGAGGTGTGGGATAGGTGCAGGGCTGGTTCCTCAGCAGGCTGTGCCATTCCCAAATGGATATTCCCAAAATGGGTAACCCAAATGGGTTTTGCAGCCTGCAGCACACCTGGACAGCCCCAGCCCTATTTAAGTGAAAATCCTGGCCCTATTTCAGTGACAATCTCGGCCCTATTTAAGTGACAACCCCATCCCTATTTAAGTGAAAATCCTGGCCCTATTTAAGTGACAATCCCATCCCTATTTAAGTGAAAATCCTGGCCCTATTTAAGTGACAATCCCATCCCTATTTAAGTGAAAATCCTGTCCCTGTTTAAGTGACAATCCTATCCCCATTTAGGTGACACTCCCATCCCTATTTAACTTCAGTCCTGACCCCATCCTGTTCCTTTGGAGTACCAACCTGGCTGAGGCAGCACATTAAAGCATTATTTTCCTTTTTTCCCCCCATTTTCTCAAGTCCTAAAGTTTTCCACACCCCAAGGGAAATAAAAATACATCGAGGCTTTGATGTTCCCTGGCACATCTCTCGCAGAGCTCCCTGGGATCCTGGGTGGTGCCACCAGCAGCCCTGGCACGGGGGCAGAGGCGCCTCAGCTCCCCGGCACAGATGCCTCGAAAGAGGTGTGGAAGGAGAGACACCAAAAATAAACTCGGGGCTTTCCCTTTTTTCCCCTTGCAGGGCAGATCCTCCAGGCTCGGGCTGAGGGGGGTTTGTTCCCAGCCTGTGGGTGTGGGTGCCCGTGCAGGTGTCCCCATCCCCCTGGGTGTCCCCATCTCCCCGCACAGGTGACACAAATCAGATGCAGAGCCGGTCCAGCTGCAGCATTCCCAGTTCTGGGCGCAGCCTGGGATTCCTCTGATTTCAAGCTCCATCCCTCTGGGTAGCAAAGACATTAAAGGAGCTGCTTTCAATTTCCATCTTCTGAGGGGTTTATTAATAAACGCCGTGGGTAAATATCCTCCATCCAATTATGACAAACACCTTGAAGGTACAGTGTCCTTTTAAACAAACATTAGACGCCTTATTAAATCCAAATTAAATGCTCACTGAGGGCCATTCATTGACAAAAAGCTGTTTCCCAGAGTAATGAGCAGGTCACCTCAGCAGGATATTTCTGCCCGACCTTGGCTCCTGAGGGACAGCCCTGCAGAATGCACCAAGAGCCCGGCTGATGAATGGCTCTGGCAAAATGCTCTTGACCTTAGGACACACTCCAAAGTGATGAACACTTAATGATGAAAGGCTTCAGCAAGAGGTTTGCTTTAATTTTGGGCCAGAACGTGCAATTTTCAGGCCTTTGCTTGGTGGGGGAGGGGAGGGTAAATTTCAGTATTTGACCAAAGCTGGTTTAACAGCGTTGCTGAAGGGCACTGTGGGGGATATGCAGGGCTTCCCTCAGCCCCTCTAAATTCAGGACAGATGGAACCACTGGGATTTTCCTTGGGGTCTTTGGGAGTGCCACCCCTAACACCCCCCACCCTCCTGGGCTCACAGCATCCTCGGAGCTTTTTGTTCTCCCAGCCCTTCACGTCCAAGGGGACACCAGCTAAAGCCCCTCATCACCTCATCCCTTGAGTTCTGAGATCCCTTCTTCCCAAATTCCAGCGTGCTGAGGTGCCAGGGAGAGCCCAACACCTCCTGAGCAGCGCTGGCTCTGCCCCTGGAGCCTTTGCTGTCCTCCCTTCCGAGGGCAATAAAGGAATGAGAGGAACCACGGTGCCATCTGCTCCCGTGCTTGTCACCTGCTCTGACAAGGCCATTTCTTTGTGTGAGTGTCACACACATCCCCTGGGCACCCCGCAATCCCAGGGCCTTTTCCCTGGCACTTTCAGAAAGGTGGGAAAGGAAGCACTGAGGTGCATCCTCCACTTGGAGGGGCACAGGAAGGGATGGAGAGGTCACAAGCCCTGGGTCAGAACAGCTCCAGGGCTCGGAGCCAGGCTGGGACCAGCCAGGGACCCCAAAAACCTGTCAGTGTGGTGACAGTAATGACATCACTGCGGTGGCCAGAAAAAGATGTGGAGATTTCACCATCCAAAATGGAAGGATGAACAAAACCAAAGTGAACAGGAGGGGAAGGAAGGGAGAGGATGGCTTCAGTCTCTCTGAGGGTTAGCTGGGAAATCAGTGGAGGAGGTTAAAAAAGGGGAAAAAGAAAGATTTGGCTAGAAAATTCACTTGGAATCGCAAACCAAAGTCCCCAAGGAGCAAGGTTTGAGCAAGACTTGCCAGCAGAGCTGCAGGTCCCCACGGGGCCAGGTTTGGTGACAATGGTTTGTGTGAGCATTTTATAGCTGGGGCCAAAGTGCCCCTTGGAAAATGACAGCAAAAATTCCCCCTGGAACGTCAGCCCTGCCCTCCTGACCCTTGGGCAGCCTCGGGTACTGGGAAAGGCACCTCAGGGACTGGTGGGACCCTCTGGGTGAGGCACCAGCTCTTCATCCATCCATCTCTGAGGAGATGAGGAGGATTTTTCCCTGAGTGCAGGAAAATGTATTGGTTCAATCTAAAGGCTCAGCAAACACTCACAGGGCCTGGGCTCCAGAGGGATTCTTCTGTTCTGTTCTTTTTTTTTTTTTTTTTAACTTTTCCCACCAACTAATTACATTTAAACAAATTCTCACTCTTGAGCTTGTTGGGAAGTGTCAGCTCCTGTTTTTGTCAGCTGGCCTCTCCCTGGCTGAGCTTGCCTGGCACTTTCATTAACCTTGCAGGGCATTTTGCTTATGAAACAGTGGAACAAATGAACAACGTGCCACTTGGCCTGGAGTTCCAGCCCAGCTGCTCTTTAATTGGCCTGAGTTTCAGAGCGGCCCAGCCTCCATCCTGCAGGCTCCTCTCTGCCCTCACCACGAAGATAACCCCAGGGAAAGACAGGATGCAGCTCAGATGAAATAGGAGAGTCTCCTTCCCTGTGGATGTTGATGAAATCCATCTCCTCCACCTGGCGTGAGAGGCAGGACTTCACCTCACCCCAAGGCGTTGCTCTTTTGTGATGGGCATTTGGGGGTTATCCCAATTAACAGCAGTGGAGAGTGCAATCACAGACCCCAAATTCTTGAAGTCTTTTTCTTTAACCTTTTCTTTTTCACAGGTGTGGGAGGGAGGGCTCTGCACTGTCACAGATGACATCATTAATTTGGATTTCAGAGAGCCTCCAGGAAGATCTCTGCTGTCAGCTCTGCTCTTTTTTTATTATTATTATTTTTTTATTTTAGCTACTAGACAAGCCAAGGAGATTTAGGAAAGCCCTGAGGGCATGGCAGGAGGACAGGCCCTGCAAGATGAAGAGTTTGGCAGCCAGCTTGGGACAGGCGAGCTCACGTGCCTCTCATACAGAGAGAATTCAGCCCAGCTTTGTCTCCAGGAGCATAAATCAGCCTGACACTGGGAACGGGAGCCATCCTGCCTCGGGGAAAAGTCACCCTCAGCCCACGAGCACCAGAGCAGCTTTGCTCCAGCACAGAGAATTCCATCTCCCACGTGGCTGCCCCATCCCTGGAAGTGTCCAAGGCCAGGCTGGCTGGGGTTTGGGGAGTTCTCCTGCCAATCTACACCACAGAGCAGAAATTCAGGGTCCTATGGGGCAGCAAACAACTGGCTTGCTTTGCAGACAGCTTTCCCTGATCCTTTTCTCTCTGCTGACCCCATATCCAGCGTTCCTTCATCCTTCCCTCCCTGCTCACCCCATATCCACCTTTCCCTGCCCCTTCCCTCTCTGCTCACCCCATATCCACCTTTCCCTGATCTTTCCCTCTCTGCTCACCCCATATCCACCTTTCCCTACCCCTTCCCTCTCTGCTCACCCCATATCCACCTTTCCCTGATCTTTCCTTCCCTGCTCACCCCATATCCACCTTTCCCTGATCCTCTTCTCTCTGCTCACCCCATATCCAGCTTTCCCTGATCCTTTTCTCTCTGCTCACCCCATATTCACCTTTCCTTCACCCTTCCCTCTCTGCTGACCCCATCCAGCTTTCCCTGAGCCCTCCCTCCCTGCTCCCCTCATCCTTCAGCCCTGCAGGCACTTTTCATCTTTGTCTCTTCCTCCTACGCTGCCCCAAGGTGATTCAGCCCCCTGGTCTTTATTCAGAGTCACTTTTGGCAGTGGCTGTGTTATTTATTTCCTGCTGTCCCCAAAGAATTGTCCCTCTGCTGCCTCCTCTGACAGGGTTAAGCCTTTTTCCTCTGTGAAATAAAGGAGCCTCTTTTCCTGTCCTGGGAAAGTAATGCTGATGGCACCAGGAAAAAGTGGCACTAGATCAGATCGAGCCATGATACAGAGAACTTAAAATGGGCTTCAAGGTAGGGAAAAGCTGCCAGAATTCAAGAAGCACTTGGACGAGGCTCTCAGGCACAGGGGATGATTTTTAGGGGGTCCTGTGCAGGGCCAGGAGTTGGATTTGATGATCCTTGTGGGTCCCTTCCAGCTCAGAGTAGTCCATGATTCTAAACAAAGCCAGGAGTTTGCTTCAAAACACCACCAAACCAGCAAATTACATTCACAAAGTGTGTTCAGACCTGCCAGTCCTGGGATTTCATTTTCAAACCAGGCGAGAGTGAGGAGGAACTGACCTCATGGGAAAAATGGGTGTAGTGGCTCCGTGGGATCTCAGGAGAATCTCACCAAAAAAATCCCACAGAGCTCCAAACTGAGCTCTGCAATGCTCCAGTACAGACCAGTTTGGTTCCACAAGAGCACAAAGCATCCAGCACCTGCTCCTCAGAGCTTCTGTGCCTGTGCCAGAGCACCAGCACAGCCCGGCAGCTTGCAGGGAAAATACTGCCCGTTTTGATGCCTTCTCCTCTGGAATAATCCCACAGCTGGGCCCTGACACTGCTGTTAAATGCCCTGGACAGCAGCACTACTGAAACTAAAATATAAAAGCCAGGAGAGAGACTGGGAGAAATATGTGCAGGGAACAGTCTATTAATACCTGCCTACACTGCCAGTGGCTTTAATCAGCACTAATAATCCCTCACTGTCGGCAGCATTTCCATTCACCCTCTAATTTTAAATAATTATTATAATAAAGATTCTATTACCAAATGCTGGAAACAGTGTCCTTGTCACTAAAACTGTACCTGGTAATTGAAAAACAAACCAGCCGAGGATCTACCAGGCACAAACCCCAGAGAAAGGGAGCATTAAGCAGCAGGCTGCAGAGCCCTTTGCTTGTCATAACCCATTAGGGGTTCCATTACACATCCTGCTGGAGCTGGGCGTGCAGGAAAAGCCAGATCTGGGAAGGGAAGACCTAAAGGGGCACAAATTCCAGGGAAATCAGGTTTGTGTCAACATCGTTCTGCTGGAATAAAACCTCTGGCAGGAGGATTGGCCTTGGCTCCTGTGGGGGGGAAATCCCACATCAGCACCAGCCACATCCCAGTGTGATCCATGCATTGATTTTTTTTTTTTTTCTCTTTTCATTCACTCCACCTTGTGCAGGAAAATCCCGGAATCACAAACAGCTTTGGAGTGGAAGGGAGCTTTAAAATCACCCAGCTGCACCCCCTGCCGTGGGGACACCTCCCACTATCCCAGGCTGCTCCAACTCCCATCCAACCTGCCCTTGCACGCTGCCAGGGATGGGGCTGCAAGTCCTCGTCAAGCAATCCTACAAACCCCAAAGAAATCCTATAGAAACCCTGCTCCTTTGAAGCCAGTGCAGCTCCAGGGCTCCTGTGCTGGAATCTCCTTTGCAGGAGCAGACTCTAATGAAGCCGTGCAGGAAGAGAGGCCATTATCTCACCAGTCAATTAATCAATGTCCCAATTAGGCAGCCCACTGATGGGTGTGGGGGGAGCTGGGCAGCCCAGGGAAGTGCGGGATGAGCTCACGGGCTGCTCCACCTGCTCTGTTTGGTTCTCAGGGCAGCAGCTCTGTGAGGATGTTGATTTATCCGGGGCAGGGAATATTTTACAATCCTATAACAGCAGAGCTGGAGTGGAAGGGGTGGTTTTCCTCTCCCCCTGTTCCAAGAAGCCTGGATAGAAAATGAATCCAATTAAATGCACAAAAACAATACTCTGACATAAATGTGATTAATTAATAACTAGAAAAATATCAGGGGAAGGAGAGACGTGGCTGAAATTTACTCTGGCACAGGCTGCCCAGAGGAGCTGTGGATCCCTGGCAGTGTCCCAGGCCAGGCTGGACAGGGCTTGGAGCACCCTGGGCCAGTGCAAGGTGTCCCTGCCGTGGCAGGGGTGGCACTGGATGAGCTTTGAGGTCCCTTCCAACCCAAACCCTCCAGCGATTCTACGCAAATCAAAATTTTGTCATTGAGAGTAACAGCAGAGCCACATTTCCAACCAGTCCTTCCCCTCACAGCACAGCAAGCTCAGCCCGACGCCAAGCAGCCTCATTCCTTTCCTTTGGAATGGCTCTGGAGCCCAGAGAAGACAAATTTCCCTTGAAAAGAGGAAGAATTTGGGAGAAGAACCCAGAAATCCCAGCTCAGTTTCTTTGCAGCCTCCCCAGGACCCTGTTTCATAGGAGCTGCTCTTTATGTGCCACCAGCTGCTTCTCTCCTGCCTTTTTGCCGTCCTTGAAAGTGGAAGCTTCAAGCTTTGGGCTGGAATTTATTATTGATAATAAAATAAATAAGCAATCATTGCAAAAAGCCCTAAAACACTTTCATGCTTAATTTAAATGCACCGATATAACATTTGGGATAATCTCATGAATAGATGCAAGGGACTAAGATCACGTAAAAAAACCATCAGCAAATGTTCCAGTTGCCAGCACAACTTCCTGATAATAAAAGGCAGCTCAGGACAATTTACCATTGTTGAACCAAATTTATTTATCTCCACACAATCGCAGCACAGCCCTGGGGGAAGCAGTTGGGGGGAAATAATTGGGAGTTGATTTATTTTGTATTTGTTGGCTTGAAATTGGAAGAGAAAATAAAAAGGTGGAATATTTTATGGGGAAAAAAAAAAGCCAACAAAAAAATAATTCCAGAATAATTAAATCTCTTTAGAGGGAAGCATTTACAGCTTCAAGGTGCCCACCTGGCTGGGGAGCCAATATTCCCATTCCCCCAGTGGAAAAATCCATTCTTTTCTTCAATAAATCCATGGTTGCCACTGAAAATCCCCAATTTTTATGAGAAGGCTATTTTCCTGTGAAAATGCCAACTCGATGTGGAAATAGCAGAGCGAGCCCTGCTAGTGAGGAGTTTGAAAAGGTTAAAGAAAGTCTGAAAGATGTTTGGGAAACACAGGGAAAAGAAAATGCAAAAATGTGAGGAGAACACCTGGAATTTTCCCCCCCTGCCAGGCTCGTTCTGGAGGAGATGCTTCACCTGTGGCAGACGTGGCAGGAAAACAAAAAGAACAAAAAAAAAAGCTCATTATTTATCAGAGATTTGATGCATTCCAGAGCTGCCTGGAAGGGAGGCAGAGGAAACGCCGAGGTGTGGAGCTCTGGGATCATTCAATCCCAGATTTCGGCAGGCTGGAAGGTCCCAGAGGGTCACCAAGGCAAAGTCTCACCTGGGAGCTCCCAAACCCTGCACACGCCGTGGTATTGAACCAAATTTCTCAGGGAGAGCCCAAGATCACTTCAGGGTTTTTTTTTTTTTTTCCTAGACCCAGACTAACTTTAGGCTGAGCAAAACTCTGCAGGAGTCCCAGCAAAGCAGAAGGCAAAGCTCTAATTTGGCAAGGTGCAAACAGGGTGACAAGAGCAGAGGAAGATGGAAAAAAAAATGTGACCTGGAAATTTGGGATTGGAATTTCTCCTGAGCTCCTTCTCGTCTGTCCTGGCATCCAAGCTGAAGGGATGCTGCCAGGACAATCTCTCGCCCACCTGGGACATCTGGGCTCTCCCAAACCCTGGGCACCCCAAGATTTCCAAAATCCCCATGAGCACAACCAAGCAGGACTCTGGGAGAAGCATTTTGCTTTCTCTGTCAGAAAGAATCATCTTAAAGCTCTACATTTCTTTAAAATCACACTCGAAACCTGAAATATTTTGCTCGAGCCTTGCCATATTGGTCGTGCAGAGATTCCGACCCAGAGGGAAGTTTCTTTACCCAATTCCCCTGTCCCTCGATCCCACATCCCACATGTTTCTTTACCCAATTCCCCCGTCCCTCGATCCCACATCCCAGCAAAGCCAGAGAATTCCTCTGAGCACCACAGGAATTCTCTCCAACCCCTTCACCTCCCTGGGGCATCACTTCTGCCACCCAGACCTGCCTTGAGGAGCTCTGAGCTGTAAGTGTTTGTTGTTTTTCCTCCTTTTTTTAAAATCTTTTTACATCTTCACACATCAGAGCAGCCTATTTGCTGCCTTCTGCAGGAGGATCACAGCCACGGGCCACCTCAAGCAAACACAACCTGAGAGATCTCTTTGTGCTGCAAATTTTGCTGCTCTTTTCGCTCCCCCGGAGCCCAGCAGGAACAAGGAGCCAAATTCTCCCAAGGGTTCTCCACTTCCCGTGTGAAAATCGAAATTTCCTCGCCTTTCCTTGTGTTACATCCAACCTGAGCTCATTCCTGGGCAAAAATGGGAGGAAGCATCTCGTCTCCAGGCTGAAACGGCAATTAAGGACTTAATTTGTAGATGGCTCCTCACATTGCTTGGGACTAATTATTCCACTAGATGGACCCAAGAGCATTCCCAGTGTCCTGTGCCCCCTGGGAAAGGTCTGAGCAAGGAGACATCAATTACTCATCAGAGCCCTTGAAGGCAGGATTGCGCATCCCGAGATGGAAATCTCATTACAGCTCCTTCCTTTGTCCCACACCAGCACCAAATCCACGGGGAAACAGTTTCCTTCGCTTCTTTGCTTTAATTAAGTGTGTGTAACAGCAATCTATTTAAATAAAGTCACAGCGATACAGCCGAGCTCTGCTCCACGGCCACAGCCAGAGCTGGCCCTTCCCACCTCTCCTCTGCATGTCATTGACTGTGAGAGTGCCAAAAAAACGGGGGAAAAAGGGATGGATTTCCTAGCAAACGGTGCCATCTGTCACCTTGGCCACTTTTCCTGGAGGATGCGTGTCCATCAGGCCAGGCCAGCAGCCCCTGCTGCTCTCCCAGTTGGTGTTTGTGCTCCCCAGCCCATGCAGCAGTTACAGATGGCCTGGCTCTTCAATATTTGATCAGCCTCTGCCATGCCCCCAAATCCCCAAAGCAGCTTCGTTTCTGCTTCCCTCAATCTACTGGAATGGAAAGTTTACCCAGAGTGATTTTTGGCCAAGCCAGAGTCCTCAGCTGAACTCAGCTCGCTCTGCAGCAGCGGAGCCATCCTGAGCTCTCTCCACCTTCAAACAGAGTTGGGATAAAAGGATTCTGCTCTCAGAGGGCTCAGCTGAGCTCAGCTCATCCCTGCCAGTGCCTGGCCACAGCCACGGAGCTGCTGAAGCTCTGCCAGGTATCCTCATGGCACAAATCCCTGTGCATCCCTCAGGCCAGCAAGGGAAGGAGTGCTCCAGGGGGATCGGGGACCTGGCTGCCAGCCTCGCTCCAAAGGCTTTCCAGTGTCCTAGAGAGCCACTGCAAAACCAGCAGCCCCAGAGACTGCACAGCACTGCAGCTCCTGCCCGATCCTCTGTCCTGAGCAAGAGGTAAAATATTTATAATTAACCGCACAGAAATTAAAACCAGCTTTAACCTCCAGGCTCGGGGATATTTAGCCAAGGGAAGCTGGGCTGTCACACCCCTGGCGCTGCAGATGTGGAATCCCAGCATCATTTAGGCTGGAAAAAACCTCCAAGATCATGGAGTCCAACCACTAAACCACGTCCCCAGGGGCCTCATCCCAGTGATTTTTGAACCCTTCCAAGGATGGCGGTGCCAGCACTTCCCTGGGCAGCCTGCTCCAAACCTGAGTGAACTGAATACTCGACAACTGTTGTTTCAGAGGAGATGCTCAAGCAAACAGGAGGTACACAGCACCACTGAGCAGGCCTTGATTCACCTCAAAATCCTCCCCAGCCTGATTTAAACAGGAGCCTGACCCTTCCTTGCTGGCGCTGTCACCACCTGGTGTATCCCTCCTCCAGCCACACTGAGGCACACCCAAACTGGAGGTGACTTTCCCTTGTCACAGCACCATCAGGGAATGCAGGCAGAGGGATGGATGAACCTCAAGGATAGCCAGTTTATTCCCTGGAACAGCCTCCAAACCCAGGCTCTGGAATGCTGAGGACTTCTTGTGTTTCCACAACGCTGGAGCTGCTCCAGGAGGAAGTTGAGGAGGGATGGACTCATCCAAGGATTCCTCAGTCCAGCTCACAAACTGAGCACACTGTCCCAGATTTGGTCCCAGGCCCAGCTCCCTGACCAAGCCCCACCACGAGGAAGGTGCTCCTCTCCTCACCCGGGGGAATTCATGGCTTTGGGCACATGGGAGCCAATTATCCCTTTCCTCATTTCTGGATTCATTCTCACCTGTTTCTCCTGCTAATCCCCGGGCCCTTCCGTTCAATTTGCACCCTCTCCACGTGGGATGAGGAACAAGCCTCGGCAGCAGAGATTTAACCCTTCCCAAGGCAGAAAAGATGGAATGAAAGCCCAGGCAGGGAAATGTGCCGGTTCTGGAGGCACCTCCTTGCTCGTGGCATTGCTGCCTTGGCTGCAGAGCAGCGTCCCTTCCAGCTGGCATTCCCTGCTCAAGGAAACGCTGGTTTTCCTACAGATTCACTCCCCTGCTCAGCTGACAGGAGCCATTCCCTGCTTTGCTTTGTCAGATTTGTATAATGGCAAAGAGATGTTTTGATCCAGGAGCTGGGAAATCGCTGCACCACCCTGAATTTCCTGAGATGGCTGGAAAAGAAAGGAATTGGGGTTTTTGGTTTGGTTTTTTCTTTTTTGTGTATTTCATCCTAACAGTTTAAGGTTCTGCATCGTGGCTGCTGATAAATGCTAGTTCAGACACCACAACTCAATCCCCTGCAACAATTGTCCCATATCTTGGGAAACAGGAAAAAGATTGGGAAAATACACTAATTCCTAGGGATGGACCCCCTGGGCATCTTAGGATCCCTAGGGCACCCCAAATGCCCAAATCTTTAGATTTAATTTTTATAAATGTACCTCTACAGCAGCTTTGTCTCTTCGGCTGGATGTTAAACTGACCGAAGCCACAAACACAACACAAAGCAGCAGAATTCCCTGGCTCCTCTTGCCAGCTCCTGGAAATTGCTGTTGATGTGTGCATTTGCAAAGTCTCCCGTGCTGAAGTTTCCACTGGCTCGCACTCGGGTGGCTCCCAAGGGCACCGATTGGGATTCCCTGAGTGCCAGAGCCATCTGAGCCCCCGGGCAGGCTCGGCAGTCCCCATTAGCATTCCAGAGTGGCTCCACTCATCAGATTTTTGCCTGGAATAATTATCCAGAATCTAGAACTGCTCAACGAGCGGGTGCCATGGCCCAGGGAAAAAAAAATCCCCAGCTGGAGATGCAGCAGTGTGGCTGATTCCTCCAAGTTTTATTCTAATCCTCCATCAGACTCTCTAATGATGATCCCAGTGCTGCCTGGGTTTGCACTCCTGGAATATATTAATGTCAGCTGCTCTGCCCCATTCCAGGCATTAAAAGCCCTGCTGGATTTGAGCTGTAATCCTCGAAAAGTGTAATCCAAGCAGGACTGGTACATGTGTGCATAACTGGCCAAAAAACCAGATTAAAGCAGCAGCATCTGCCTCGGAGCAGCCTTTGGAGTTCCTGGGCTGCTCGGTGCAAGGAAATGAAACCGTGCACTGGTTTAATTTTCATTTCTAACGCAAATCCTCGTTTCTCATCTTCTCCCTGAGTTTTGGGGAGGATTACAGGGAATGTTCTGGGCTTTCTCTCCCCTTCCCAGCACGCAGTTACTCACTCACACTCCTGGGAATGCTCTGCAGGGTGACACAGGGGACCCACATGAGTCCCCCCACCCCAGCCTTGCTCTTGCAATGAAATCCAGCAAAAATCAGGGATTGTTTGCTCACACTTCCACACTGCTCCCAGCTTTTGGACTGGCAGCAGGAAGGAGAGGTGCCTGGAGCCTGAGGAGGCTGCAGGACCGAGCAGAGCAGCTTTCAATTATCACGGGGGATGAAAATAGCATCATCCTGCAGGGCTGCCAGCAAGGACAGCTTCCCCAAGCTCTGCTTTCTCTCTCCTGCGTGTCCTGCCCGCATCCAGACCACCTTGGCCGCAGAGAAACAGGGATGAGAGAGGCCAAACTCCTGGAAGCGGAAGGAATTTGCAGCAGTTGAGGCTCCTGCTGGATGCGGGCAGAGCTGGCTGCTGCTGCACCTTTCAAGAGCGGGTGCCAGCCCCCGGTGGGATGTGGAGCTCACCTTGGGAAGTGACAGGGATCACCGTGTCCCTGCTCCAGGTTTTGCTCCTCCCAGCTCGGAGGTGCTGAGCTGGAGCCCTGGAGCGAGGCTGCTCGCTTGTCTGAGCACGCTGTCCCCGAGCCCATCCCCTGTCACGGAGCGGTGGGACAAGGCCCCATTTGCACATCCTCATCACAGTCGCTCCCTGCCTTCCCCCCGTGCTCCTCCCAGCACCCTCATCTGCAATTTTGCCGTGTTTCTTCTCTGCCTCCCCGGCCCATAAATCACATCACCAGGAGAGGCGAGCTGGGCTGACAGGAGGCATCAGCAATAAGTCAGACAAGAGAAGAGAAACCATGGCAGCAGCAAACAGGAGAGGGCTGCAATAATAGCATCTATTTTATTTATCGTGCCATCTCGAAGTTCTCACTGTCTTTGTCTCGGTGCTCTGTGCCAGGGGACAGCAGGGACAGCTGAAGGTAATAAGAGCTGACCTGAGCTGCTGTGGAGAGCTTGAAGAAAAGACAACCAGAAAAAGAACCCGAAATATTCCCACTAACACAGTTCTGCTGCTGCCGCCTTGTTTTTCTGAGATCTTCCAGGGGTGACACTCACAGATCCAGCAGCACGGTCCCTCCTTTTAGGGTTAACACCTGGGACGGGGCTGTTGGGTTCCCTGGTGTTATTTGCACAGTTCGAGAGGGTGTGAAATGCCATCGCCACCATCAGGAGTGCCTGGCACTGGTTTTGGGGGAAAAACGCCCACCCAAAATGCCATGGGATCACCAGCAGGTTCCTCAGGCTCCCAAAGCTTCCTGGAAGGATGTTCCATGTGCTGTCCTGGACATGCTCATCCTCCTCCCTGCCCTTCCCCAGGCTGTGCTGTGCTTGGCAAAGTGGGACAGGACCTTCTAAATATAGACCTTTCCTAATGGCTGTGAGGGGGGAAAATATCCCGGATCCATTTATCTTTACAAGGGAGCACCGTGGGGATTTCATAATTAAACTGTGCACATCCAGTTGCTATGGAGCTTTTCCCAGTGCCTGTATCCATCAGCCAGAGGAAAATGGGTCAGTGTAGCTCTCTGCAGGCACCAGGTCCCAAATCTGGTTCCTCCCTTGCAGAACGGGCCCTGAGCTGGTGCTGCTGGTGTTGGTGGCCTTGGTTTGCACCAGCGGCCAGGTGATGCTGAGCCAGGAGCTCCCAGGGGTGTTTTGGAGCTCTCAGCCTCACACCTGGACCGTGGCCAAGCCCTCGGAAGTCTCCACCAGGTGACAGCAATGGCCTTGCGAGGACACGTTGGAAAGTCCAGCCTAATTTTTCATTCCTTCAGCAGAGTTAATCCCAACTTTAAAAAAATAAATCACAGAAGAAACCAGCCTTGCTGAAGAGCCCAGGGCAGGCTGGTGGCTGTTTCTGTCTTTTCTTTTCTGGCCATAAAATCCCATTTTTAGCATCCTGCAGTTGCCTATCCCTACTTACCTTAATTTTCCATGAGGAGCAGCCAGAGCCCTGGCCCTGTGAGTGATCCTTGGGGACACCTGGCACAACAAATAAAATACACCCAGAGCACTCCCTTCAAACTGCTTTGGGAGATACATTTTGTGCATTTCTTGGTCACCTTTAACGAGGTTTATGTAAAAGGTCAGAGCAGATGCATCCTCCGTGGATCCCAAAGAGGAAAAGGCAGCAGAGCAGCTGTCCTCAAGGTGGGCTTGACCTTATCAGATGGAGGAAATGGAGGAAAAATTTAAAAAACATTGCTGGTGTGATTAGGCAGCTGCCTCTGAGCCTGGGACTGTGACAATTCCTGCAGAGCCAGCGTGGGACGTGGGCTGGAGCAGCATCACCCCCAAAAAGCAGCAGGGGGGGTGCCCAGATTATGGATTTAATTATAATCTCCCAGCCCACCATATGGAGCAGCCAGAGGGAGAGGTGATTATTATTGTTATTATCGTTATCGTTATTATTATTACTCACTTGCAAGAACTTCAGATCTTCTCACTTTTAATCAAACTCCTTTAATCAAACACTTCGAGTCAAACTCCTGGAGGTGGTTTGTGCTTTGCTGCCTCAATAAAAAAAAGGTCCTCAATAAAAAAAAAGTCACCTCCTCCTGGGCACTGCCACCATGGCCACCAGGATGGGCAAGGATTCTTCCCATCATCCCAGACTGGTTTGGGTTGGAAAGGACCTTAAAAATCATCTCATTCCCACCCCCCTGCCCTGGGCAGTGACGCCCCCCCCGTGATTTTTCCTGCTGTCACCCTCGAGGCACCATAAAAACCTCAGAAGGAAAACAGCGAGGGATTTCTTTGCTCACAAACCCCCAAAGCTCCTGGCCAAGGTGGTAATTTATCAGCCTCGTTATGCCATCAAAACTAATTGCCTCAAAACACAACACAGGCATCTCTCGGTGCCTGAGCAGCGAGGGCTCGAGGAGGGAAAGGGCTGTAAAAATAACGATAAACGGGTTTTTATGGCAGAGGCTTCCACGGGGAAGGGATGATGTCTGTGCACGTCCAGAGGCCAGGAAAACTCAGCTCAGGGTGGGAAAATGTCAGGCAGCCAGCAGGAGCAGGGAAATCCTGGGAGGCTGGAGCAGAGGGATGTGCAGGGGGAACCCCCACAGCCACGCCACAAAACTGGGATTGCAGGAAAAAAAACCCAAATAATTCCCAACTCCCATTCCGGACTGAGCAGTCTCACCCCTTTCTGAGCCCAAAGCAAGGGCTTTTAATGAGGTTAATTAGCACACAGAGCCGGTGCTGTCCCGCAGCTGCGGGCACATCAGCCTGGCCATCAGTGCCGCAATTAGAGCAGCAGCTAATTGCTGTTTTTCTTGATCTTGCTGTTGTTTTCCCCTCTTCCAATGAAAGGATGCAGACCCCGCACATCCTTAGAGGTGAACCCTGCTCGGAGTATTTGGAGGGTTATCAAAGCCTTGGTGTACCTGAGACTCAGCTGAGCTGCAGGGAAAGAGGAAATTACTGAATTTTGACGTAAAAAAAACTAATGCTGCGACAGAAAAATAATAATAAAAAAATCCCGTTCTTTAATATTTCTAAACAAAAGGGGTGTCCCAGAGGTGAGCTCCAGCCCTGCCAGAGAGAGGAAAAGCATCTTGTGCATTTCTGAGATTTTCCAGGGCTGTTCTGTGCTCCTGAGCTTGTACCTTGTACGTTTATTTATACACGGGTGACTTAATTAGCTGTTCTTTTGTCTCCAGTGGCAGCCAGATGAATCAGCACTCTCTGTACACATGCAAGGTCTCTGCTCAGGACCAGCTCCTCAGAAACTCACATCCCCAGCCTTTTAAAAAGCCCTGGCAGGGTGAGGGGGCTGTGTTTGCCCTGACCCGAAGCTCCCGGCGCTGCGTTTTCCCAACGTGGCTTTGATAATGCAACCACAGAGGTGAAAAGCAAAGGCAACGCTTTAGGGGGTAAAGAAATGCCTGGAAATACTCACAGTGCCAGGAATCACTCAGGGCAGCACAAGTGGAGCTGCTCCTGCCTCTCCCCCTCTCCTGGGGGCCCGCCATAAATCACCTGGAGCTTGTGTTGCCCCAGCTTGTCAGGCCCAGGGGACAAAAGCAGTTGATGGAAAGGATTTCTGGGATGAACTGGTTCTTTTCCTGCCTCTGGTGGTTATCCCCAGCCCTGCACACCATCCCAAATCCCATGGGATTGCTCTCACCTTCCAGTCCAAGCCGGGTGTCCTCTGAGATTCACAGAATTCCCAGAATCACTGGG
Organism: Motacilla alba alba; assembly: GCF_015832195.1. NCBI lineage: Eukaryota > Metazoa > Chordata > Aves > Passeriformes > Motacillidae > Motacilla > Motacilla alba. The sequence goes on along the minus strand of NC_052032.1, from coordinate 8,392,550 downwards.
TTGGAAGAGACCTCCAAGATCATGGAACCCAGCCCAGCCCCAACCCCTCAGCTGAACCCTGGCACCCGGTGCCACATCCAGGGCACTTTTCTTAAACACATCCAGGGATGGTGACTGCACCACCACGGCTGAGGGAGAGCTGAAGTCATTTATCCAACCCCCTTTTTAACAAACCCACACGAGCACCTGCAAATCCAAGGTTCGGTGGGGACGTCACCACCCTGCCCAGCCCAGCCCCACCCAGGTCACAGCAAAGCCACCCAAAGGACCTGGGCAAGGGGCAGCCTGGGGACATTTGAGCCCTGAGAGCTGTTGGTCTGCCCCAAAACAGAGTCTGAGGGTGGTCCCACACCCGCTGGAGCAGCCACAGCTGTGTCAATGCAGCCGCTGCAAAGGGGCTTATTTATGCAAATAAACTTATTTTTATTTAAAAATAAATTTAATATTTTAAGAAATATTTAAATAAAATTTAAAAGTGATTTAAAATATATTTATTTTACACAACATGATTCACACATTGATTTTTGCTGATTTTTTCCACCAGCAGAACCAGTCCCTTGCTGTTTTCTACTCCAAAGCCACTCGGTGATGTTCAAAGCAGCACAATACTGAATTCCAAAGTTTTAAACGTTTTTTTTCCCCCCTCCCAGTGCCTGGCTCCATTTCCCATCAATGTTTTTACACACCACCACCAGCATGGCATTATGGTCTGCCCCAAAACAGGGCCCAAGGGCTCCCACACCTGCTGGAGCAGCCACAGCTGTGTCAGTGCAGCTGCTGCAAAGGGGCTTATTTATGCAAATAAACCTATTTTTATTTTAAAATAAATTTAAAATTTTAATAAATATTTAAAAAAAGATTTAAAATATATTTATTTTACACAACATGATTCACACATTGATTTTTGCTGATTTTTTCCACCAGCAGAACCAGTCCCTTGCTGTTTTCTACTCCAAAGCCACTCGGTGATGTTCAAACCAGCACAATACTGAATTCCGGAGTTTTACACGGTTTTTTTCCCCCCCTCCTCCCAGTGCCTGGCTCCGTTTCCCATCAATGTTTTCACACAACACCGCCAGCATGGCGTTTTGAAGCGAGCGCGTGGCGGTGGCAGCCAGATGTCTGCGTTCCAGCGCTTCCATCTGCAGCCAGCAGCTCCTCCCGCCTCGGGAAAAGCTCTGCTGGGGATGTGAAGGTGGGGACTGGAGCAGGTGCCGTGCCCAGGGGAGGATGGAGCAGGAGCAGGATCCCTCCCGGCTCCCCTCGGGCAGGATTTTTCTCTGGCAGATGGGAGTGGGCTGCAGCATTCATTATTTGATTACCACCTATTCCTGGCACTCTCACAATCTTCTCTTGCACCAGGGCCAGGAGCCCTTTGGGGTGGGTTGGATGTGTGAGTGGGAAGTTTTATCAGGTTTTTGATTATTTTTTTTTTTTCCCCCTCAACCTGGTGATTATGCAAGAGGAGGTGGAGTGTCCGAGCTGCAGCTCTGTGGGGCTGGAGCTCTGTCCTGCAGGCTTGGAGGGCAAGGAGGGTAGGGATGTGCTCCTTGATGACAAATTATCCCTTATCTCCCTAAAAGACAGGGGTTTCTCTCCTCAGTTTGGTAAAAAACACCTCATAGGACTTGGGGACTTCACCTCAGACCTAAGGATTGCCAACGGGACAGAAGCCAAAAGGTCCCACCTGAGTAATTCTCCAGAAAAAGAAGAGAACAAAGGAAATAATCACTTTTTGGGGTGCTTTTAGCAGGAACAAGAGCCTCGTGCCCCTGGCTCAGGTTTTCTCTGTAAGGAGCTTTGTTATTTTGCCTTTTATTAAAACTTTTCTGTTTCCAGCACTACCTCAGAAGCCACCCTGCTGATTTTACGCCGTTTGAGGTGGCTGGGCTGTCTCAGGTGTGATACTGAGAGCTCATAAGACCTGGCTCAAGGAGGAAATGTATCACAGGGAGGGCTCTGCCAGCTCCAGGTCACCCCTCTGGTGACCTTCCCCAGGGCGCAGGTGACAAGCCCAGCTGGGTGCTCCTCCAAAAGCAGCTGGATTTTGGAGGAAATCTCTCAGCACTTGTGTTTTCCATGAGAAATGGGGGGTGAGCAAGGAGAACCTGGCTGTTCTTGCTGCCCACGGAATTCTGCTGGAAACAGCCTTCCTCCAGAGCCCCATGAGAGAGGTAAACCCATTCCCAGGGTGAAAGGGGGTGATCCTAAAAGTGTGGATGTCCTAAAGGTGTGGATGACAGTCCACACTTCAGCAGCAACGAGGCTTTCCAGGCCTGGCTGTCTCCCACATTCCCAAGCCCTGCTGTTGGGATGGAGCATGGAAAAACCCCACACAGCATCCCAGGAACGGGAGTCAGAGCAAACTTCCCCCTCCACCTGCTGCTGGTTTTGCTTCCACGGCAGGGATAATTTGATTTATTGGAGTTTTTTTATTTCCCAGTGGTTTCCTCAGTGCTGTGTGTGGAGGGAAGGTGAACTGTCTCATCACTGCCCTGCTCTCTGGTCACATTTCTGTTGCTCTGCCCTGATGGTGACACGCTGGTGTTTGGGCCTGCCCCGACCCAAAGATAAAAACAAAAAGAGGGGGAAAAGGCAGGGGTGGGAGTGCAAGTGTGATGTTAACCCCAAAATCCCATTATCCTGCCTTTTCCTGGGAGATCAGCCTGTGCAAACGTGGCTCTGCTCGTCTGGGGTGGCGCTGGAGCCCATGTGTGATGCCTGCATGCAGGCAGGAAATGTTGGGATTTCCAAAAAGCATCTGTGACCTCCCAGCTGTGCCTGTGCCCAGAGAGAGGGGAGATGGATTTCCCAGAGAGAGGGGAGCTGGATTTCCTGGGATTGAAATGGATTTCCCAGAATTGAAATGGATTTCCCAGAGCAGAGACCTTTGCTGCTCGAAGCATCCACCCTAGGACACCCTCAGCAGGGCCAGCACAGGCTTGTAAAGGTTCCAGGAGTTTTATTCCAGGCCGTAAAAGAAAAATGGGATTTTTTTTATCCCTCCACACAGCACAGCGACACACATAAAGCAGGGAAACCCCCCCGGGAACTTGCAGGGTGCTCGCAGAGGGGTTATGGGGCCTCTGTCACCTGCCTAAAATGTGAAATGTAGGGCAAAAGCTCCACAGAAACTCGTGGAGTGTTTTAGGATAGAAAAAGCAAAGGGATAACGTGACCAGATGCTCTGTAAGAGACTCTGGATTCATCAGTGAACAACAGAGACACCAAATCGTTAAACTTATTAGATGCTGAAAGACAACAGAGATTAATTTCAGCACTTCATTAGAACACCTCTCATCTCCCCCTCCATCCCTCTTTTCCTTCCCTTCCCGAGTTTTGTCCACGTGGGTTTCCAGGGAGCCTCCTTCAGGGAAGAGGGAGGTGTGAGATATGCCAATGTTTATTTTAACAGCTCCTTTTTTAGGGCTCTGCTGTGAACATGCTGCTCCTGTTGAGCGGGCTTGTTGCTATGGGATGAAGTGCTCCGGGTTCCTTGGGTTTCTACTTTTCCTCCCTTCCACTTCCAGGCAGTTCCTGTTCCTCGTGCAAAGGACATTTTTTGGGGGGTGTTCCCATGGAGTGTCCTTCTTTCCCTTCATTAGGGAAGGAGGCAATTAATGACCCATCACATTTCCATGGAGTTTCAGCTGCAGCTGGGCAGAGGGCCAGGCTGGACAGGGCTTGGAGCAACCTGGGCTGGGGCAAAGTCTCTGGGGTGGAAGGAGATGAGATTTACGGTTCCTTCCAAGCCAAACCAACCTAGGAATCCAAACCCAACCCAAATCAGGACTTTCTGCAGCGCTGGAGGACTCCTGTGAGGCTCCAAGTGGGTGCTTGACTCGACAGAGCACCCACAGAAATCCTGCCTTAATCCACGGCAATCCCAGCATGCTCACTTCATTTATCAATTAGATGGAAATAATTTATAAATTTATCATTTAAATGTAAATCATGTGTAGATTTACCACTTATAAATTTATTTCTCGTTGAAATAAACCACATTAGAGCATCGCTGTGCAGCCCTGGTGGCCCCTTTCCAGCAGCAGCCTCTGCCTCCGCCGAGCATTTCAGCCGCTCACACAGTCCATTAGACACCAGCACCCCCAGGACAAATTTCCTGCTGACCCTTCGCTGATTGCCCTGCCGCAGGTTTGCTCCCATCTGCTCGAGCTGCTCGGGGCTGGTTTTACACCGAGGGCTGGAACATTTCCCAGCTCTTTATCCCGGCTCTGTGCGTGCCTGGGGCGGGGGCTGCCAGCCCTGGCTCCCCTCGGGACCGGCCGGTGCTGAGCCCCTGGGAGGAGCAGGGATGGGACATTGTGGTGATGCAGTAATGAGGGCTGGTAATTAAATGCCTGACAGGTTTTTTTTTTTGTTATTTTTTTCTTTTTTTTTTTTTTCTCTGTGCAAAAAACCCTCTGGTTTATCGAGTTTTCCAAAGCAGGTGCTGTGGCTGGAATCTGGGCACGGAGCCCTGCTGGTTCACAGAGCTTCATCCTCCTCTGCTGCTGGAGCAGCGAGGGCTGTGCTGGGAGTGCAGGGAACACCTGCAAGCGCCTGCAGAGCCACCACAAACACACCACAAACACACCACAAACACACCAAACACCTGCAGAGCCACCCCAAACACACCACAAACACACTAAACACCTGCAAAACCACCCCAAACACCCCCCAAACACACCACAAACACACTAAACACCTGCAAAACCACCCCAAACACATCCCAAACACACCCCAAACCCACCAAATGCCAGCAGAACCATCCCAAACACCACAAACACCCCAAACTCCTGCAAGCACCTGCAGAACCAACCCAAACACACCACAAACACCCCAAACACCTGCAGAACTACCCCAAACACACCAAACACCTGCAAAACCATCCCAAACACCACAAACACACCCCAAATACACCAAATGCCTGCAAAACCACCCCAAACACACCAAACACCTGCAAACACCTGCAAACCCACCCCAAACACACTCCAAACACCAGCAAAACCACTCCAAACTCATCCCAAACACCTGCAAACACCTGCAAACCCACCCCAAACACACTCCAAACACCTGTAAAACCACGCCAAATGTTTGCTGCCAGGTGATCCCATGCTCTTCCTTGCTCATCCAGTGGATTTTCCCCGGATTTTGCTCCCACAGCTGCCTGCCTGCTCCTCCCAGCCAGGATCCCTGGCAAACTCCTGCCCAGCTGCTCGTTTCAAACCCCAGCACAGCCACCGAGCTGCAGAGCTGCAATCAAACTTGAACTGTGCTCCTCCTTCCAGAGGGGACATCCCTGGGTGGCTGGCAGCCCCTGGGGTGACCCTTTGGAGCCACGGGGTGTGTGTTTTGTTCCAGCATGCCAGGGCCAATTTGGTGGGCAAGGGAGGCCACGGAGAGCTGTGACATTCATTCAGAGTGACAGGTTCTGGTGCAGCAGGACTGGGAAAGGATGAATTGCCACAGATGGCAGATTTGTGTTCCCTCTCCCCAAGGCCTCTGGTGCTGGGAGGGTTTGAGGAAGGGCCCACGGTGCTGCTCTGCCTTGCAGGCACCTTTTCTGGCAGCTCAGAAAGTGCCAAAATGTGATAAACGGGACAGTTCTCCTCCAGGCGGGGAGGTTCTCCAAAAGCCAGGTCAAAAGGGCAGAAGGAGGGGGAGGAAAAGCTCAGCCCTTGTCTGAGCTGAGGACCAGCAGGGAACAAACCTGTGGGGATGGCCCTGAGCCCCTGTGGGGTTCCAGCTGGTCTGGGGTGCTGCTCCCTGTCCCACAGATGATCCTGAGGGTCACTTCTGCCTCCTCTCCAAAGCCACAGAGCCATCAGTGACCACAGCTGCCTGCCCAGACTCTTCCTTATGCAATCACTCCTCTTTTCCTTCCCTTTTTTTTGGGTTTGATTTGACAGATTTGCTTCAAAACCAGCGTGGGAATACAAGTGACATGTTCAATCCCGATCAGCTCTGGCTTTACAACATCCCAGAGAAGATCAGTGCTGTATTATCACAAGTGCTGGGAACAAAAGCCCAGCTCAGGTTGTGGTTGTGGCTCCTGAGGCTGCCACAGCTCTGCCACACCCCAAAACCTTCTCCTCCTGTGGTGGTTACACAATATATGCCTGACAGCCGTGAATTTCCTGCTCCTGGGGCTGCTTTCAGGAGGAAGAAGTGATTTGGGGTGAGTTAAACCCCTGAGGGCTGCTGCCTGTTCTGCTTCACCCTCATGGATGTGATGGGAGCCTGGCCATCCTTTCCAAAAGCCTTGGGAGCCACGTTTGAGAGGCTTTCAGCACATCCCTTCATCCCTCCCCGGCCAGCAGAGCCACTGCTGCTCCAGATTTTAGGGACAGCTCATCCCTGGGCTTGTCAAGTGGTCACTCACCTCTCCAAATTTTTGGCTGCCGTGGTAAATCTGCCCATGGACCCATCTGTGCTTCAAAGGAGACCCAGTTCTCCTCCTGTGTTCGTTGCTGCACTCCTCCAGCTCCCAGTTGGCGTGATCCACCGAATATAATCCATGCCCAGCTGGCTTTTATTTATTCCTGATGATCCTGAGGCTGCAAAGTGCTGGAACAGAAGGTCTCAGGACCTGTCAACAGGCAGGAGCACATCCAAGGTAAATGAATATAAAGAGGGATGTGTACATCTGTTTTTACAGCGCTGTGAGAGTGGAGTTATTAGGAAATCAGCCTCTAATTGCCCTCTTAATGATTCCAACTCCTCTGCACTCATTCAGAGTCATCTCTATTGTATCAGGTATGAAAAGAGCAGCCTCATTGACATGGTTTATGGCTTTATTAAAACCCGGGGTTTTATATAAATAACGAGCAGCTCCTCTGTTATATTTCCCCAGTGAAGGCAATGTGTGTGTTGGTGTGGGTCCAAGGCAATTTGTAAACACGAAGTATTAAAAGGCTCAACAATTCTAAAAAAGTTTTAATTGGAAACCCAACAAATTGCTCCGCAAGTTCTTAATGCTTCAATATGGAGCTCTCAGATAATGAGGAGCTAATTAAGGGGCCAGGATTCAGTTTTTTATGATAACTGTCTCCGTATGGGCTCAGCACTCGGTGCTTGCAGAACTAATGAAGGTCAGGGAAGTAACAGCAAAGGAAGAAAGCGAAATTTTTAGCTCTCACCGTTGTGATGATGCTAAACAACAGCCAGGGTTTCTGCCTGGCTCCTAGGCCAGGTGCTGAGTGAGCTTCATTTAATTCCTGGGACGGGCTGGGGACATTTCACAGCCCAGAGCTGCATTTCACAGCCCTGAGCTGCATTTCACAGCCCTGGGCTATTTCACAGCCCGGAGCTGCATTTCACTGCCCTGAGCTGCATTTCATAGCCCTGGGCTGCATTTCACAGCCCCGAGCTGCATTTCACCGCCCAGAGCTGCATTTCACTGCCCTGAGCTGCATTTCACAGCCCTGAGCTGCATTTCACAGCCCTGAGCTGCACGGCAGGATCCCCTGGGATGGGCTGAGGGCTCCAGGGAAGGGGAATGGATCAGAGCCAAGGCCAGGGCAGGATCCTGGCTTGGTGAAGGGCAGGAATGAGAGCAAATCCCACCAGATGCCCCCTTCATCCCAAGGCAGGTGTGACCCAGCTGGAGGCACTGATCCCTCTGACTCAGGGTGAAGACAAAATTAAATCATGGAATGGTTTGGAAGGGACCAGGGACATCATCTCATCCCACCCCTGCCATGGCAGGAACAACTTCCACTGTGGCTCCAAGCCCTGTCCAGCCTGGCCTTGGACACTTCCAGGGATCCAGAACCAGCCACAGCTTCTCTGTGCCACGGCCTCTCCACCCTCACAGGAAAAAATTCTCTCAAATATCTCATGTAAATCTCTCTTATTTCAGTGTAAGCCATTCCCCCTTGTCTCGCCATTCATAAAAAAATTCCCTTTCCATCAAATCTGTCCCAGCTGGGACTCGGCTGGTGGGGCTGGGAGCAGCTTGGCTTGTGCACCAAGCCCTCCCAAATGCCTGGAGCAGGGAACACCTTGGCAAATATGAGCACCACCTAAACACACACACACACACACACACAGCTATGGTCAGATGTTCCTCTGAAGCAGCTCGCTGACTCCCAGCACTAAATTTGGACCAACAAGCCTCGTGCATCAAATAATGAAGTCATAGGCTATAGAAAGCAATCCTCTGGGACGTTCTTGTCTTTGAGTGGCTCATCCACTTCCAATCTGATCCATACCATTAAGTGTACGGCCATATGGCATCCATTTATAGAATATTGCACTACAGGCAAATAGGACAAAGGTACACCCCTCAAAGCACTTCTGTCATCTCATTAACTTTGGGTACATGTTACACAGGAGCTGCTCTGGCGCCTTCAAGGACATTTTGTGCTCTGGAGCCTTTGTCTTAAATGAATTGCACTCGGAAAATTAGAATCTAAATGTAGCTGTGTCCTGAAGCAAACAGCATTATTTTGCCTTTCTGTAATTCGATTTATTTTTGCAGATCGATGTTTCGAAGCAGGCGTGTTCTTTTGTCCTCCACTCCTGTCTGATGACCACGCTGACTGCAGGGAATCTGGCACAGGCTGGTGTTGGTGTGCCAGGGTGGGCTGGGCAGCTTTCAGTGGTGCCCTGCCATGTGCTGTGCTCTGCTTGAAACCTCCCCCCAGAACTGGACACATTGGCTGGGACAAACTCTGTCAACACCTGCAGAGGTCTTGCTGTAAGGTGTGAGGTCTCATTTCCCTCTGGTGTGAGATTTGGGGTCCCATCTCTCCCTCTGTGAGATTTGGGGTCTCATCTCTGCTGTGAGATTTGGGGTCCCATCTCTGTGTGAGATTCGAGGTCCCATCTCTCTCTCTGTGTGAGATTTGAGGTCCCATCTCTCTCTGCTGTGAGGTTTGAGGTCCCATCTCTCTCTCTGTGAGGTTTGGGGTCCCATCTCTCTCTCTGTGAGGTTTGGGGTCCCATCTCCCTCTGCTGTGAGGTTTGAGGTCCCATCTCTCTCTCTGGTGTGAGGTTTGGGGTCCCATCTCTCTCTCTGTGAGGTTTGGGGTCCCATCTCTCTCTGCTGTGAGATTTGGGTCTTGGAGAGGAACCACCACAATTGGAACATCTTCTAGGCTGGAGGACACAAAGCCTGGCTGCTGGGACAATAAGCCACACCAAAAAGCAATCCAGCACGTGGTACAGCCAGGATTCCCATCCACTTTTCCACCCTAAAGCCCTGGAGGAGCTGGGCAGGAGCAGTTCCAGTGCAAAGCCCAGCCCTGGTGCCATCATCATCCTCTGTCCCATCGATTGCAGCCCCCCTGGCCCCAGCTCTAGCCCTTACAGTAGCAGTGTGCTGCCCCTCGGTGAGTTTGCGCTGCAGAAATACATTAATTAAAGAGAAACGACTGCAGGTGCCTTCCTGCTTTTTGGCTTTACAGATTTCTCCTGCACATCGAGGATCAATACTGCTGCCAATTACACCGTGGGTCTCCAGCCCCCCTTTTTGAGCTTCTTGGAGGGAAAAGCACTGCTAAACAGCGAAGTTCTCCACAAAGCTGGCAGTCCAGAGAGCTGGAATTACAGAGCGCAGCAGAGGAATGAGTCCTCAGAGAGCTGTCCCCATTCTGCATCCAGCCAGGGCTTCAGTGAGAGCAGCAGAGCTGACACAGGGCAGGCTCAGCCCCGTGGAGCTGCCTGCAACATCTTCACGGGGAGGGTTGCTCGGTGCTCGTGGTTTAATCCAGCTCTGAGAAACCACACCGCACTGGTTTGCTTTCCCCTTTTCCCTCCTCCTGTTGAAGAGCCCAGCAGGAAGCTGCTGCGAAGGCTGAGAGGTTGGGATCTGGATGTGCAGCTTGCAGCAAACACCGATTGCTGATATTCAATTTCCTGCCCTCGGTAATCCCTGCTCCTTCCCAGGGCCCTGAACCATCCATCTGCTGAGCCCAAGGGCTGAGCCTCACTGGGCCGCTCGGCTGAAAAATTCTCATTCCTGGTGGTGCTAAACGTGGCCAATCTGCGGGGGAAGAGGAAGAGCCAGAGCCACCCCAGTGAGCCCTTTGCAGCTTGCACTGGGACCATGCCCCAGCTGTCCCCCAGAGCCAGCTCAGGGGGCTCCCTGGATGGGTGGGGATGGGGTCCCTGCAGCTGGAGCTGGCTGGAGTGGGAATTGCTAAATATTGTTCTTCTGGAGGTGCAGGGGAGAGATGGGACCCCAGATCTCACCAGAGAGAGAGATGGGACCCCAAATCTCACACAGAGAGAGACAGGACCCCAAACCTCACACAGAGAGAGAGAGATGGGACCCCAAACCTCACACAGAGAGAGAGATGGGACCTCGAATCTCACAGAGAGAGAGATGGGACCCCAACTCTCACACCTGAGGGAGATGAGCATCCTGTACCCCGTGAGGGCCCTGCTTTGGCAGAACCAGGAGGGCTGATTGTGACAGTGACAGTCACTCTTTAGAACAAGTTAAATAAAGCAGATTTTTACCTGCGTAAGCCTGCAGCAAACTCAGGGCGGGGAGCACTCCAAGAATCCAAGAAGGAATGGGATCCAGTTGCTCTCAGGGCTCCTAAGCAGGGTCTGCAGCTCCAATAAAGGTGGCAGGTGATGGATGAGATTTCCTCCTGTTGTGGCACCAACACCAGACACTGTCAGTCCCTGAGGGGGTGGCCGGACCTTGCCCACAGCAGGAGCAGCCACAGGATTTTATGTCCTTGAGGAGGTGCCTGCTCCAGATGAAAATGGGAAGGGAATCCCTACAGAGCAGAGAGCCAACCCTCCACCCTCCCAGCCCCCAGCCCCAGCTACACATCATTCCCTGGAAGGAAACTCAGGAAATATTCCCTGGAAAGAAACTCAGGATGGCTGCTCAGCATTTACCCCAAAAATTCCAGTTCTCTCTCCCCTGCACTGGCTCACTCGCACAGAGAAGACAACAAACAAAGCAGGGAAGTCTCCTAATAGTTTTATTGTTCCTTAGATAACTGTGGATAGTACAAATTTTTCCTCTTAAAAAAAAAAAATTAATTACCTTCACACTTCCATAAACAAAGCTTCCCATGGGAATCTGCTGCCACAGAATCTCCACGGAAGCGATTTCCAACCACCATAATGCTATGTAGATAGATAACAGTAAGAGAATATTCCTGTAATTATCAACATGAAATTGGTTACCTGTGTATAAGGGTGAACACTGACCTTTTATTTTTTTTTTTTTTGCCTTTTTAGAAATGAAAAAAACCATCATTTATTAAATCCAAACTACATCATTGCATTTACAACATTCATTGCATAAACTGGACATACAAAGTTTTGCCACCTCTGGTAAATAACAGACATACATTATACAATATAGTTGCTGAATACATAAGTTCAAACAATATGGGTACAACAACTTGTTCATAATACATACTTAAACCATCGTGTTTAATAAGTTACTAAGACACAGATCCATGAGCTACTTCGGGTCTCAGCACAGTTAATCTAAGTGACAAGAACACAGTTGAGAGAGACAGTAGCTGCAATGGAAGGCAAAGAAAACTAACCTGTGATAGGTCTTGTTGAGACAGCCAGAGCTCCTCACGGGTCAGCTTCTCCCGCTTTTCCTTTCCACACATCCATCACAGCTGCCCGTGACGCCGGGGGAATGTCCATGCAAGCCACACACGGAGGAGAGCGAGGCTCCCGAGGGTGAACTTCCAACAGTCATTGCCTTACTGCTTGAGGATGTTCTCTAGGTTTGCTATCAGAACAGAAACAAAACAAAACCCCAAACTGAAGTGGTTCTCTGAGTGCAGTTCCAGCTGCAAGTACATGGTTACTCGTGAGTCTATAACACGGGGCCAGACTTCTAGAAATGTAGAGGTAATGCTGATCTGTCAGGCTTATGCTGAATAATCCTCCATGATGTTGGTCTTAATTTTGGCAGCTGTTTATATGTTTACTTATTTAAAGTATGTTCCCTTAATAGCATTTTTTTTAAATTAGTTTCTCCCTTTTTTCCTTTTTATTATTATTTTTTTTAAATTTTCACTTTAATTTATTTATTCTTCCCCTCCCCCCCCCAAGCCCAGTTTCTAACCAAGGCCGGGCTACAACTCGTCGGAGCGGATGACGTGGAAGAGGGTGACGTTGTACAGGATTTGATGCCCGTTGTTCCAGGCGTAGAGAGCCCGATCCTTGGGGTTGTAGTCCAACATGGAGATGTGGGAGTACTTGTTCTGGAAGGGGATGTCGATGTACTCGTAGGTGGAGGCGTTGGTCTGGTAGGCGTAGTGCACCTTGGTGCCGCCCGAGTAGCCGTTGGTGACGTAGAGCGTGCCGCAGATGATGAAGGCCTCGCCGGCGCTGCGTTTCGGGTAGCTGGTGTTCCAGGTCTGCAGGCTCTGCAGCGTGTTGGGGTCCAGCTTGCTGATGACGATGTTGCCGGCGTTCTGGTTGGTGGCGTAGACGGCCCAGAGCCCGTTCTCGTCCACCATGAGGTCGATGTCGGAGTGGCCGCCCCAGGCGTAGTGGTACATGTTGTTGTAGCCGGCGTAGTCCAGGCTGCGCGTCTTGAGGATGGTCTCCGTCTTCAAGTCGAACCTGATGATGATGTGGCTTTGGTATTTGTTGAAGTAGATGGAGCCGTTGTAGACCACCTGGCCCGTGCCCGACCAGGGGTGGGGCAGGCGGTGGGAGGTGAAGTTGTCGGTGTTCATGAAATCCGCCATGGATTTGTACTCGCGGACGAAGCGGTTGTTGTGGTAGCTGTCCATGTACCAAACCTGCACGAGGCAAACGCGGGCGGGTTAGGGATTGAAATCCACAGCCAGGACTCGTGGAATCGTCATTAAAATGGTTTGGAATGGAGATTAAAACCCAGCCCTGCCAAGGACACCTTCCACCAGAGCAGGCTGCTCCAAATCCCGACCCATCCGGCCTTGAATCCAGCCAACATCTGTCACCTACATCCAGAAATAACCCCAATTTCTGGACCCCCAAATCAGCCACGAAATCAAAGCTTTCCCTGCGGGATAACCTGATATCTCCTTGGCTTAAGTGCTCCCCTGGGAATGCTGGTGGCTGGCACCGCCCTCCCTTCCCGAGGGCAATTAGCAGCTTTTCCCTGGCTAAACCCAGCATTTTCCGTGCTGCTGCTGCTTTTGCTTCCCGCGATAGCACTCAGTAAATTACAGCAGCTGCTGTGCACAACTCCATTAATTTGGAATGCGGGAGCGAGGGATGCAATCACTCATTGTCAGGCAAATTCAAGCAAAAAGTCCATATTGGTTTAAAAATCATACGCTGCTGCATCAAAAGCTTAAAGCGAGGCTGCTGAAATATAAGAGACAAAGACATCTAAATCTTGCTCTGGTAGATTGGGGAGAGATTTTAGATCATCATTTAAGTGCCAGTTCACTGGGGACACTGTCTAGACTCCTTAAAAAAAAAAAAAAAAAAAGCTTTTGTTATATGAAACCAATTCCGAGGCAAATGACCAAGCTGTGCAGTTAATATCCACAAGAAATACCCAGCCAGCCACTGACATTCTGGATGCAGTTGCTGCCTGAAAATGAGAGAGCTGCTTTCTGTAAGAGCCATTTAGGAAGGAGAAAAGGTAAATTTAGGAAGGAGAAAAAGTATATTTAGGAAGGAGAAAAGGTAAATTTAGGAAGGAGAAAAGGTAAATTTAGCAAGAGGGAAGCCTTGAAGGCTGCAGATTTGGGTGATGTAGTGCAGATTTCTTCTGCAAACCCCTTGCAAAATCTGACAGCTCCGTGTCTGGAGTGTGATCATCAGTCTTTGAGAAGGGCAGCCCAACATTTGGCTGCTGCCTTTGGGAAGTCAACTGGGGTCTCCAGAAACTTTGTGGAGGGAATTTCAGCCTTCTGTCATTGCTTCCCTGGAAAGGCTGCCGAGGTGGGGAATGGACGGGTGGCAAAAGGCTCTGACCCTCAGCCACAAACCTTGGTGGGTTTGGGGGTGGCTGCAAAAGCACCAGAGAACAGCCGGAGCTGGAAATGAAACTTCAGCTGAACCAGTTTGGGAAATTAAAGGGGAAAAAATGTCCAAAACATGACTCTCTCTTTGTTGCTTCCATTTCATCATCTGGTATTAAAAATTCAACATGCAAATGTGTTGTGCTCAGTTTTTAAAGCTCAGCAGAGCCCTGTGTCACCATGCAGGGGCTGCAGGACCCAAGAGCATTCCAAGCTCTGGAAAAGCAGGGATTGATGGATGAACGATGTCCCGTCACAGCAGCTGGCTCTGAGCAACCTCCTCCTGCCCACACACAGCAATCCCAGCTCTCAGCATCCACCTGCTGCTCCCACAGCACTCACAAATCTCTCCCCGGTTGTGTTCTGTGGTTTCATGACATGAACAAACGATCACAGGAGCACCAAACCCTCCTGGGGCTCGGGGACAGGAGCTGGGGATGATAAACTGCCCATCTCTGCCCGTCCTCGCTTTCCCGCTCTGCTGAGCAGCCCATGGAGTTCACCTAATGGTGTGTTCCTAATAAAATTCCCAGCAGGTTTTAGATATTAAATACACAGAGAGGCTTGGGGAGCTCCAGCTCCAGTTTGCAGCCTACTTGTACAACAAAAATGCGCTGCAGAAAAAGGCATGGCTGAAAAAAATACTGAGAAATAGTGGTTTGAGACAAAACTCTCTGAAGACACGGGAGGATCTTTAGCATCCGAACCACCAGCTTCAGCTGAAAATTGTCCTGGTGCCGAGGGAAGCAGCAAGCACAGCCTGAAGGGGACAATTCTGTGCCTTCTCTTGAGCAAAACGGGACGTGATGTGGGTAAAACCTTCCCATCTCACCTCTAAGCAGGGTTTTATTTGGGCTGGAGGTGAAATTTTGCTTAATAACTGTAAAATATGGAGGTGCTGAATTGGGGAACCAGTGCCAACCAGTTGGCTGCTGGAGGGAAAGAGCCTGACAACTCAAGTCACCTTCAAAGAAACCAGCCAGGGGTGACTTCTCCAGAGCATCCCTTGTCCTCTCTCAGCTACAGAGCTGATGCCAGGGCACAGATCCCAAAATAGGTGCCCTGATCCAGCCCTTGCTGGTGCCTTTATCCTTTGAAGGATGCTGCATGCAGGAGGGAATTACAGGCAGCCAAGCTTTCTGCTTTTTGTTTTGTTTTGCTGCCTGCAAATCCTCAGCAAACACTCAAGATATTTTCCATTCCATCAGTCATGGGGAGCTGGGATTGATTTTCAGCCAGTTATTGGCCTCCTACCTCCTTGGGATCAAAATTGAATGGTCTGAATGGAAAAAAAAAATAAAAGACCAAAACAAAGCAAAGCAAATCTCTCTCTCTGGCTGCAGTCAGTTAATTCCTCACAACAATGGAGGTGGAGGATGGAGGGCAAATGCGGGCAGATGACATTATCAGAGGTGCTGGCAGCAGAAGAGCAGCAGGGACCAGGAGCAGGGGTCCCTCTGCTCAGCCCCAGCTCCCTCCTGGCTGCCAAACACAGATTAGAAACCCAATGCTTGTTTTTTTTTTTTTTTTGCCACACAGACCTCGTGGTGACAATTGTGAGCCCATGGACCCTCATCACTGAGTTTCACCTGCCCAGGAAAGGGAGCAGAGCAGGGGCTGCTCAACTTCCCCTCCCTGGGGGACGCTCAGCCCCTGCTGCTGCCAGCAGAGCCCTGTGGGGTGGATGAGGACATCCCCCAGGTTTCCCAGGGCACGGTGATGAATATTCACTGTCCTCAGCCCCACGGGTGATGCTGTCACACTCTTACCTTGTTCTCTCCCTCAGGAGCCAGAGGATCCGTCATCCACGAGCCAAAGCGGGACCCCGAGGTTTTAATTGTGATCGGGTCACTTATTCCCGTCAGCTTCCCACAGGCTGGAAAAGAGGGGAAGGCTGGTGAGCACCACGACAGCCCCTGAGGGGCACCGGCACCATCCCACCCTCTCTGTGCCCTGCTGAGGCTCGGCTTCGTTACAGGGAACCAGGGCAGGAGCCAGCGTGGGATGCTTTTGTTTGTTTCACACCTCTTAATGACAACTGTCCTTATCGCTGTCGCCAAGAACAGGAGCTCTGCTGGAGCAGCCGAGGGGCACAGAATGGAGGATGAGAGCAGCAGGCAGGTGCAGGAAGGAGCTGCTCTGATCCAGCGGCTGCAGCCAAGATAAAAAGGCGGCCGTGGCTCTTCCAGCCCTGCTGGAAACGTGCGTTTGTTACAGGTTACGCAGAGGAGAGAAAAGAGGAAGGTGGAAAATGGCCCACAATATAAATCTCCTCCCAGCAAACCAGCCTCTTTCCCTGTTGCCCCTCGTGCTGCACACTCGGGAGACGCTGGTGCATCCTCCAGCCAGCTCTGGGACAGGAGCCCAGCACAGCAGGATGAAGGTGGGAGCATCCTGAGGATCCTGCCCAGCTCAGCCTCACCAGCACAGGGATGGGCAGGGCACTGTGAGCCAGGGGTGAGGTGCACCCAGGTGCTCCAAATCTGCCGAATTCAGGGAGCCAGCTCAGCTCCGTGCTGGGTTTTTGAGCCCTAAATATCATTTCCCAGCCCTGGCTCTGTCCCAGCACCTCTCTGGGGCTGTCCATGGATCTGGAATGCTGCAGGCCCAGCACAGAAGGTGCAGCCACATCCCTTTTCCCAGCAATATCCCCAAGTTTCAGCAAAGCTGCCACTCTGGTTCCCTGCCCCACCAAAATCCAACGTGAGTGCAGTGAGGAGTGACAGGGGAGGAGATGAAGATGCCTCGGGAGGGACTGGGCTGGTGGGGGATGTCCTGTTGGCCAGGGGGAGCTCATTTAAAACCCAGCCACATCCAGAGCAGAGGCAGTGGGGGACAGCCAGCACCTGGAGTTCAGGAGGTGTTTCCTGAGCTCTCCTTTTTGATGTAGGAGCCTCTGGCAGGCTGGGGAAGGGGAAGGTGGCAGTGCTAGGGTGGGGAAGCTGCTCTGGGCGCTGTGCTGGAGCTGCACTGCAGTACCTGCTCAGCAGGACCCAGGGCTGGGCTGCGGGTGGGAGCCCCTGCAGGTGCTGCTGGAACGCGGGGAGAGCTCTGCCAGCTCAGGACAAGGTCATCCTGCTCCAAATTACCAAGTAAAATCATAGGATGGTTTGTTATTAAGGACCATTAAAGGTTGTTTAGTCCAGCCCCCTGCAATGAGCAGGGATGTCTTCAACCAGATCAGGTTGCTGTCCAACCTGACCTTCACAGAATCATAGATTTTACACCCTGAGCACTTCCAGAACTCTGCAATCCCTCTCAGCTGCCTCTCACCTTGGCCTGTTCTCACCTGCATTGTAATTCCTGATCAGACACGTCCACCTGCCTCAGCCTGGAGCTGTGGCCAAAGGGATCCCCTTAGCCCAGGGCAGAAAACAGAGGAAGAAATTCCTGATGAGCACCAGCAGGACACGACCAAGGGCACCATCAGTGCCCCCACCGCCTCCAGACCCAGGCAGATCAAGAGAGATGCCCCCAAAAAGCAAAGCTTTGCTGAGACACAAGGCACAGGAATTTGCCCTCCTGCCTGCTGCACTCCAAACCTCCCATCTCAGAGGGAGAGCAAAGAGATGCAATGGGTTAAAAGAACAAATTTTAATGTCTTGCAGGGGTCCAGCCTTCCCCTAATCCCAGATCTGCCTTCCATTATCACAGCCCTACATTGCTGTCACTTTATCTCTTCCTCCCATTTCCCTGGAAAGGAGCGTGCTATAAAAGCTCATTGATTAAAAAAAAAAACAAAACCAAACAAAAACAAACAACCAAACAGTTTAAAAAAAAAAGCAGCAGCAGCTGATAAGGGTAAAGCAGTGTTGTTTGCAACATCTCCTACAACGTTTAGCTAGAGGAACACACAGGCCAGCTCCTCAGCAATGCAGGAGGGTTCTTCTCTCTCCTGCTGTAAACCCATCCCAGGCTGCTGGGGGGAACTGAACACGGATTTTTGAAGATCCCGAGTTAGCTTTGCTGGGTTGGCCACCCAGGCATGGACAACTCCAGCCCCTGGGATCCTCACCCACCTGAGGAGATGCACAGCACACCTGCAATATCAGCAGCTGAGCCTTTTGCAAGCCCCCCTGTCCTGTCAGATGGGATTCTCTGGGAATTCCAGGTCACTCAGGGACAGCTGTGCCACAGAAAATCCCACCCTGGTGCTCAGCCAGGAGTCCAGGACAGGGAGGAGCAGATTTTAGGGCCTCACAGAGGAGCTGCTTTCACTCCTCTTCACCCAGAGCTATTGAGATCCTTTCTCCTGGCCACCAGTCAGCCTTTTCCCAAGTGTCCCTCTGTCCTGCACCCTGCCATGAAATGCATCCCCACACAGCCCCTTCCTTCAGCTGCACGAGGAAATTTCCAGCAGGCGCGGCTCTCCCCTCCTCCCAGGGTGCCACCACCTCCTCTCCAGCTCTGCATCCTGCCCACAAGTCCTGCTTGGCAGCTCCCGGCAGCTCCTCCACCAACGCACGGGCACCAGCTCCTTCTGGGCTCGGTGGTTCTGCTGCAGGCTGGGATCCTGCCCTGCTCCAGCTTCCCAGGGAGCCAAGGACTGATCCCCATCCCAATCCCAATCCCCATCCCAATCCCAGCTCTCCAGGCAGGGATGGGGCTGTGGCAGCTCAGCTGGGCCTGCATCTTGCCTCTGTTGCCTGGGTGGGAACACCCCATCCCAAAACCATCAGGGATGGCTCCATCCCCATCCCAAAACCATCAGGGATGGCTCCATCCTATCCCAAAACCATCAGGGATGGCTCCATCCCATCCCAAACCCAACAGGGATGGCTCCATCCCCATCCCAAAACCATCAGGGATGGCTCCATCCTATCCCAAAACCATCAGGGATGGCTCCATCCCATCCCAAAACCAACAGGGATGGGCCTCCATCCCCAAAACCTTCAGGCTCCATCTCCAAACCATCAGGGATGGCTCCATTCCATCCAAATCCATCAGGGATGGCTCCATCCCCATCCCTGCACCAGGATTTTTCCCAAGGAAATCTTGTCCTGCCCGAGTTAATTCCCCCTAGATCCAAGGCGTGCCAACCCCCTGCACCTCCTCTTAGGAACATTAATGGAAAGGCTAAAATCCCTGTACAAATGGGGATCTTTAGGAGTGTAAACAGAAACACAGATTGAAGCTGCCATTATTGATTTTTTTTTCCCCTCCACACACATGCCAGGGTCAGGAAGTGTTTTCACTATCGATCCATCAATAATGCTTAGGAAACCCAAAATGCAAACCAGGGCCTTGGCTAAGGAAAAGGCGCTGCCAAGGCTCAGAGCTCCCTGGGAGAGGTGAACTGGGTGGGAACGTGGCACATCCAGCCCCCTGCGCTTGTTGCAGCAGCTCCCTGACCCTGTTTGGGGTGCACACACTGCAGGGGAGCAGCAAATCCCAGCTAGAACCTTCTCCTTGAGGCATCAGTGAGCCCAGCTGAGCAGAAAACCTGCAGCAAAGTGAAATCCTCAGCAATCAGGGCCTCATTGTGTGGCAGCAAAGCATTTGTAAGGCTGTTATCTGAATTTAACTCAATTAGCAACCATTTCCAGTGGTTTACACACCAGAGAGATAAACAGCATTGGAAATTCAATCCGAGCTGTTTCTTTTAAGTGACCAAATAAATCAGCTTCCCGAGTGAGCAGCAAATCCTCTGGGATGAGCCCGTGGGAGGCACAGAATCCATCTCTGTGGGCACCCAGGGCTGCTGCAAAAGAGCTGCCCTGACCCCAGAGAGTGAGCAAGGGCAGGAAGAAGCCAAAAAGCCCAGCTAAAGACTCAAAAACATTTTAAAAAACACCCAAAAGTTCCTAGACGAGGTTACCTGCAGGAGCTCAGCATCCCTACCTGCCTCCTTCTTACCTGGGCTGCTGGTCCCAGCTGGACCTGAGCGTGAAGGGCTGGGATGAGCAGAAAGGGTTAATGGTCCAAGAGCAAATTCTAATTTTTTGGAGCCCTGAATGGTTTGGGAGCTACTCCTTAAAGCCTGCCCAGAGTCAGGGAGGATTGTCCCAGCTTCCCTGGTTGGAGAGGGGCTGGGGGGGACAGGATGGCTTTGTTTAAACAACTGTCCCCAAGTCGGAAGTCTCAAATCCCTGCTCCTGCTGCTGCTCCCTCTCCCTGTGACCCACAGCTCCTCCTCATCTTCAAGGGATGGGCTGAAGGCTCTTGGGTGCAGCAAGGGGACCCCTCCTTGGGCACCTTCTCCTCTGCCTTCAGCAGGGGAGGGATGAGAGGATCCATCTGCAGGGGATGTGGGGCTGCCAGAAGGTCTCTGTGTGCCCTTGGTGCACCCCACCCTCCTGGGCCTGTTCTCCTTTCTTATCTTTCCTTCTTATCTCTTCATCCTTCCTTATCTTCCCGCTGCACCTAAAGCTCCAGGAACTGGGGACCAAGTCACTCCAGCCCAGCCCATTCCTGTCCCTGTTAGGCTTCCAGGGGGAAGTTCAGGAGGGTGAGGGCAAGGTCAGAATTTCCCTCCTTGCCCAACCCTGCTGCCCTCCCTGTGACTATCACGGGCTGAGGGGAGGGACAAGAAAGGGGACGAAAGCCCCAGCCTGTCCTGCTCCCAAACCAAACCTGGGGCACCAGCACTCATTAATTAATGAGAAATCAAACTCTGATCTCTCTTGGCCAGGGGGGTTTTACCTGTCCCAAGGGTGCCACCTCAGTGCCTGACTTGTTCAAACACTCTGAGCATCCACATTTAAATGGGAATTTTACTCTCCGGGGGAGATGGAGCCTGCAAGGGATGTCCAAGGAACCAGAGGATGGAAATGCAGAAGGAAGGGAGGGGAGGTGGCTGCTCACAGTGTGGAGGCATCTAGAAACAAGCAAAAGCAACCCCAGCAGCAGAGCCAAGAGAGAAACAAAGCGTTACCTTGCCAAGGATATCAAGTGCTCAGAAGAGATCTGATCTTCGGTGAAGTTACCTGAGAGTGTAATTTCGTATGTGCTACCAAAATAGACTGCAGAGCAGTTAATGTGTTTGGATTATCTAAATGGCGTGGCAAGAAAGTCAATAATGGAAGGAGAAATTAAATCAAGTCAGAGCTGGCCCAACAAATGGTGCAGAGAGTCCTCGCAGCTGTGGAAGGCAGTGGCCTCCTCCTTCCCCCTGTGTCTGGGGTCACGCGTTGGGTTTGGCGGCAGCTGAGCCTCCCCACAACAGCCCCAGGAGTTTCGGTCAATTCCAACCCTCTGGATGAGGTCAGAGATGAGTCCCTGGTGGATTAACAGCAGCCTGGTGGAAATGGCTCCCTGCTCCCTCGGGGGGTGGGAGAGGGAGGATTTGCATCCCGCGCAGGGGCAGGACCACACCGCGCCCCAGCTCCTCATGCTCTGCTCCGGGGGGATTGGCAAGATGCAAAAAAAAGAAAGGAAACCGAGGGAAACCGAGGCACAGCCCCACACCCCCCACCACGAGCAGAGCCCTTTGCTGACGGACCAGGTCCAGGGATGCAGAAGCAAAAGGGGTGCAAGTGTTGGCTTTGCATAAGCGTGAGCTGCCACTTATGCAAGCGCCACCCACACGCCCGCTCCGCTCCGGGGAGAGGAGAGGAGGATCCTGAAGCGCTCACACCACGAGCAGCATTGCTCCTGCCAGTAATCCTGGGCAGGACTACTCCCAGGAGGAATGCTCCTGGCGGCATAACTCTTGGCAGGATCGCCCCTGGCTGTGTGGAGCTCATCCCTCGCGGCCGGGCACGGCACCAGATGTCCAGCGGGGCATCTCTGCCTCCGGCCGGGATGCGTGCGTTGGCGCCGGTGGCATTTGGAGCCACCATGGTGGTTCTGAGCCTACCTAATTTTTGCATGCATGCACGAAGCCTTTCTTCAAGATTTGACACTCTGTTCTGAAGCTCTTCGTAGTCATAGGCGCCAATCTCCTCCTGGAGTTCGTTTAGAACTGACGTCAGATTCTGGACCTCCTCTTTAAACTGCAATACCAATTTGGCATCGGCTTTGTACTCTTCCAACACTGGTATCAAAGGCCTAAGTTCCTCCATTTTCGCTTTTATTGCCTGCAAGGTTAAAATAAGCTCGGTTCAGTGCTATGCGTGCAAAAATCTGCAACACTCTGCCTTGACCTGGGTGCTTCCTATGGGAGCGAAATGTTCACATATCCCACAATTATTAGCATTAAAATTAGCTCAATTATTATTTTTGGTCCGAATGATGTCTTGGCAAGAACATATTAAACAGGCTGCAGAACACCAAAATATTTGGGAAAGGCCTTTATTTGTCATTTTTAGAATGCAACATCTTAGGGTTACATGCTTCAGATCACATACACAAAGAGTTGTTGTTGTTTTTTTTTTTTCTTTTTTTTCTTTCCAAAAAAATAAAAGAAAATAAGATATATATGCATTGACAAGGGTTTCAAACTATTCATGAAATGCATCTACAATTGCATGCAAAGGAAGATCTCGGTTGTGTGGTTCAAGGTTCCTTAGTGAGATATGGTGCTAATTTGGAAAATAATCAAAAAAATCAATGCATGGTGCAAAATGCTCTGTGGCCCTCTTTTCATGGTTACATGGGAGTGAACTGCTTCTTCAGTCACTGCAGCATTGAAAAAACTTGCTTTTTAGTTAGCCCTGTAAGCAAGAAAATGAAATACTGTTGAGGATCTAGCTCACTAACCTGCCTTATATAGATAGCCATTCATAGACAAATACTCTAACGGCACTAAAGAGAGAAAAAAAAACCAACACAAGAGCTCCAAAGCACTCACAGTTTAATGCTGGCATTAGCAGGAACAAAATGCTGTGGCTGTTCTTTCAAATGCTGCTTTGGCAGCAAATTAGACAAAAAATTCCTCACTGGTTTCAAGCACGGAACAGAAAAATAAAATTCATTATCAGATGGGTTTTGCAGAAATGATTTTTTAAATTTTTTTTTTCTTTTTGCTCATTTAAGGCTCAGAATGCAGCATTTTGTTGCAGATGCTTTGCTCCAGCAGCTAATGAGTAGACATTAATATGCATGCACCTACCCGTTAATGAAGCGTGTTAGAACACCCAAAATCCCTGGTGCTGCTCAAATTACAGTGGCCAAGCTCCCAGCACCCAGGGCTGTGACATCTGCCTGTGTCCTGAAGCTTTTTGGGGCTGAACAGGATTGGGGATTCCTCCTCAGCCTCCTTCCCTTCCATCCCCTCCTATCTAAGCCACGAGGTTTTTTTCCCTCCTGTGCTCTGCACGTGGGGAATATTTTAATTTTATTTCATTTCAAGTTCCCTGGCAGGCAATGGGGAGGGTTGAACTCATCAGAATGGTGGAGGGGGGAAAACAATAATAACTGAAATAAAGAAATAATTAAATAAAAGAAACTCGTGCTCAAGTCCTTCCATCCAGACTGCAGAGCTAAATTTAGGGTCCTGCAGTAACTGGAGATGGGGAGCGGAGGAGGTGGAGTTGGTGAAAAGTTTTAAGAACCATCTTCCCAGCTTTTTATGAGGTAATCGTGGTATTTCAGTATTTAGCATTTTAAAAAATCTGCTTTAAAATACCAGCCAGTTGCCTGCAAACGAGGGTGGGAATCAGCTGGGTGGCTGATCAGAAAAGTCCCCAAATTCCACCAGAAATCTCTTCCGTTTGATTTTTTTATATCTATTAACCCACAGCACTGCTAAACTTTAAGACTCCAGTATTGCTCAGAACATCTTTTTGGCAATTTCATTCATCCTCAAGCGACTTCCTGAGGGTTTGGCCACTGCTCCCAGTGCCAGCTGCATCCCAGAGGCTGCAGCTCCTCTCCCCCTCTGCCCAGCACCAGGACACCACACAAAACCCCATCAGAAGGTGCTGCCTCTGCTGCCAACACCCAAAATTGGACAAAATCCTGGAGATGTGCAGGTTGCCAGCCTGAGGACAGCTCTAATCATTGTATTTTTTTGGGTATTTTTTCAGGAGGGGTGATGTTTGATTGATGAGCTCCTTTCTCCAGCCACCCCCAGGGGAGATGGGGTTTGGTGAGCGCCCGCTGTGGTTTGTGCTGCAGGAATGCTAAGGGAGCCCCAGTTCCTGGTCTTTTTTCCCCAAGAAACGGGTGCTGGGCATGGCATGGAGAAGCTGCCTGGCCACAGAGGGGAACCCACCTCACCCAGAGCTCACCCGGAGCTCGGGTGTCTCCCTGCAGACCCCCCTGATGGAATCACCCTGCACCGCCCTATTTCGGGCACCCCCAGGTGGGTGTGGGAACACGGGGTTTGTGCTTTTACCCTATAACACGAGGCAGGGCTGAGGATGTGAGGCCACAGCCTGGATCTGGCCGTGCTTTGGGCAGGAAGGAGCCCGCAGCTGGGCTCCCCCGATGGCAGCCAGGGCCACAGTGCCGTGCCCATCCCCACAATTCCCCGGCCGCGGCTCCCGAAGCGGTTTGGAAATCAGACCTACCTTAAACTGCCTTGCCAGGTGCTGCTTGTGGCTTTCTTCCACTTGCTTAAATTTGGATTCCAGTCCCCTCATCTGGTTTTCCATCTTCTCCACGTACTGTAGGTCTCTCTGAGTCCTCCTGTCCAACACCTCTATCGACTGGGACATGTTTTGCACCTGCCAAACGAGAAGGGACTCATTAAGAAGGTGCTGCCAGCAGCGAGGCAGCCCCCCTTGCATCCCAAGGCTGACCTTTCCCACACGCTCAGCACAGCTAAAGGGCAATCAGCCCATGCATTATTTACTGCCTCATCAACAGCAGCTCCCAGGTTACCACCCCGTGCTCTAAAACACAGCAAAACTGGTTTCATAAACGATTTTTTTTTCCTGTAGAGAAGGATTCAGCAATCTGACATGGAAATGAGGGGCGTAGTTGAGGTTAAACTCGGGCTGGCCTCCCTGACAGGCACCTGCTGCGGCACGAGGAGAGCTCAGAGGTGACAGCAGCACACCTGGCTGCGAGGAAAAGCTCCTGCCCAGGTGCACATTTCTATCTCCTCGTGAGCGCAAACCTCAGAACCCGCCAGCACAACTTCATTATCCACCCAGCCTGCTCCGACAGCATCTGCCACAACCAACCCAGCGGCAGGGAGGGCATCCTGGAGCCGGGGAGTGCCGGGCACAGGTGGCACCCCAGCGGTGCCCTCCTGCCCGGGAGGTGCAGCTCCGGAGCCGGGCGGTGCCGCGTTCCGCGGAGCCCATCTGGCCCCGCCGGGGAATGATGCAGGGAGCCTGGCTGGGCTGCCGGTGAGAAACGAGCTGGAGGTGTGAGGAGGGGAGGGGAACGCCAGCGAGGCTGACCTGCTTTTGAAGGTTGGCTGCCATCTGATTTATTAAGATATTCCCCCCTGTTTTCCAGGCTGGGAGAGGTGGAACGGGCTCTGACGTCAGCTCCTATTTAGCACCGAGCCATATTTAAGGGCTCTGCAGCGGGGCCGGACGTGTTTGTCCCACGGTGGGGACGTGACAGGGCTCAGCCCACGGGTGCTGCTCCTGCCACCGCCACGTCACCCCAGCAGTGCCACCGCCGCGATGACGTCCGTGGGTAGAGTGAATCAGGCACCCAGCCTGCTGCTGCTGCTGCTGCTGCGTCAGGGCCTTGCTCCAGAGCCAGCCTGCTCACATCCTGCTCCCAGCCGGATCCCAGACTGATCCCAAACTGATCCCATCCTATTCCCAGCCTGCTCACATCCTGCTCCCAGCCTGATCCCAGCCTGATCCCAGCCTGATCCCAGCCTGCTCACATCCTGCTCCCAGCCTGATCCCAAACTGATCCCAAACTGATCCCAGCCTATTCCCAGCCTGCTCACATCCTGCTCCCATCCTGCTCCCAGCCTGATCCCAGCCTATTCCCATTCTGCTCCCAGCTTGATCCCATCCTGCTCCCATCCTGCTCAGCTGTGGGTGGCTGAGCCAGCCCTGTCCCTGTGGATCTGCTCCCCAGATGGATGGATGGATGGATGGATGGATGGATGGGTGCCACATCCGCTCCTGTCACGGTAGCCAAGCTGGCGTGGGGAAGGAAGGAGTGTTGAAAATCCCACATTTCCTCTGGCAAATCCCACATTTCCTCTGGCAAATCCCACTGTGGTGGGCTGGGACTTACCTGGAGTGGCAGAGCGAGGGCACGGCAGGACACCCGCGCGGGGCAAATGCCAAGGGTGCCCCTCCAGCTTGGAAAAACCATCACAGTGCCCGTTGCTCATGCAGGATGACACTGAAACTATTGCAGGGAGCTATTAAAAATGAATGGATGACCTGTGTGGCAAAGGCCAGCCGGCTTTGGAGTGTTCTGTACAACTGCTCCGGGGGCCAGAGTGTTCCTCAGCAAAGGTGAAGCTATTTGTGGTCTCTGAGCCTCAGAGATGAACCAGCGGCACCCTGACCTCCCCAGGACCTGCTCAGGGAGGTGTGAGGAGCAGGGAAGTGCAGAACAAGGTTCGGAGGAGAAAAGAGCAAACCTGAGCTCAGCCAGAGCCTGGTCAGCTCCCATTAAGCTGTGCCTACTGCAGGGAATGTCAGCTCTCAGTGGGTGTTAATTCACCTGGGCTGCGTGTGGAGGAGTTTGAAGACCTCTCTGTGCCCTGAGGCAGGAGAAGAGAAGCCTTAGACAAGCATGGCTGGGCTGCCAAGCTACTTTTATTCCAGTTATCCAGCCTATCCTTCGAGTCGAGCAGCAGAATGGTTCAAGGAGCAGAGAGAGGGATGACTTGTAGGGCTCATGCAAAATTAATCCCATTTATTCCACTAGTGCCTAACCCCAGCTGCAAATAATCAGAAAAGAGCATTTCTGTAATGACAGACCAATACCTGAGTCTGCCGAGTAAAATTTTGGGAGGCTCCTTAAGCTCTTTCTCAGGTGGTGGGAAGGGAGAGCTCTCTCAGAGCATCTCGCCCAGGCTGCTGCCCTCAAACACCTCTGGAATGCTTCTGCTCCTCCCTGAAGCGCAGGAAAACAACCTCCTCACGTGCCTCAAACGAGCCGCTGTGCTATCCTGGGGTGGATTTCACAAGCCCAGAGTGGGTATTTGTTGCCTTGTGTTGTTCTCCATCGGGCAAGATCCTGGGCAGATTGGTAGGGAGTGAGCCTGAGATCCCTGCCAGCCCCAGGGCTCCAGCAGCCCAGGATCTGCCTGTTTTCCCCCATTAGCATATTATGCCCTTGATCCAGCAAAGTACTTTGGCACATGATTAGGTTTCAATGAGCCTGTTGGAGCTCGGGCTGAAGCATGTTCAGAAGTGCTCTAATGAACTCAGGCCCAAGGATAGTGCCTCTTAAATTCCCTCAGCTCCATCCATCAGCTGCGCTCCTCCAGCCTCGCCTGAAAATGCTTTTTGCCTCCTCTCTCAGCCTGAAACCTCATTTTCACCAAGATAATGTGAGACAGGTACCTGTGGCTGTCTGGGGGAAAAAGAGTTATTTTTAGCAGTTGAAATAGGAAATTAATTCAAATGAAGCTTCCAGTGCTGCTCTTGTCATCCTGTTTGAGGAGCTGATTCACAATTAAACCAGAGTCACAGGGAGTCAGCACTGGCCTGATGACCTCAGTGAGGTTTATGAGGCCAAATCCAAGGTTTAAACCCTGCTCAAGCTTCCCTGTGCCTTTCCTGGCAGCTCCAAAAGGGCTGTTCTGAGCCCAGCTCTGGGCTTTCAGCTGGGATGAACCTTCAGCCTTGGGGAGCTGCACAAACCGATGGAGCCACAGCAAGAGGAATCTTGAGGGAGATTTTCAAGGTCTAGGGGGAAAACCAGCAGAGAAATGGACTCAGCTGGTGGCTCAGGAAATGAAAAATTCATCTGATAAGGTTTGCAGGAGGCAGGGACGGCTGAGAAGAGATGTCACTGTCCCCCTGCACACACCTGGGAGTGACCATCAGAGGAACAGAGAGAACTGTTAAATCTGGAAATCAGCACTGGCTGAGAGGGAGGATTGGCAGGAAACCAGAAATGGTTTCAGCAGCAGAGGAGGAAGTTGTCCCTGATAACAGGGCCAGAACAAATAAAGAAATCAATCAATCAATCACATTCTGTTTGGAGATCAAACACAATCTGATGATGAGCAGGACCGAGGTGATGTCTTGGTTTGGGCGCAGTCCAAGGGCTGGACTCAGCACCTGCCACGTGTGAGGCTGGAAGGACTCCGTGTGCCCCGGCCAAGGATGAGCTCAGACACCTCGAGTGGCAAACCACGGGCTGAACACTCTGTGCAGCCTGAGCAGCCCTGGCTGCCCTCCCCTCCCCTCTTTAACCTGTCAGGATGCCCAG
The DNA here is from genome assembly GCF_015832195.1 of Motacilla alba alba. Lineage (NCBI taxonomy): Eukaryota > Metazoa > Chordata > Aves > Passeriformes > Motacillidae > Motacilla > Motacilla alba. The sequence goes on along the minus strand of NC_052032.1, from coordinate 8,364,390 downwards.
CACTCCTTCCCAGCCACAGGAGCTGCGGTTCCTACACACACCCTCATCCCCGAGCACGGGTGGATGGCAGCTCTGAACCTGACAATTCCAAACGATTCTCTGCGTGGAGATTTCCCTGAAGACGCTCTAATTGCTTTGTGTACACACACACACGCAGCTGGTGCCTTGCAACACCATTTCCATGGGTGAATTCCGTGTCTTCTCCTTGGAAAACCCAACCACAATTTCCTCCTTGACACACCGTGCTGCTTCCCCTGCTGCCAGGGAGAAACCAGGAGCTGCAATTTGCCCCCATCACGAAGCCAGGGTTGGAATGCCAGCTGAGGGAAGGAGTTCTCAGGATTGAAACCCTCCCTGGGAAGCTGGAAGCTCTGCTCTGCAGTTGTTTGCACCTCCAGGGATTATCAGTTCAGCCTCCATCAAGAGCAGATGTCTGGCACTAGGAGCCTATTCCTTATTTTGGGGTTTTTCATGTAGGTTAGCGTGGGAGTGAGATGCAGCCAGATTAGCAGGCAGGTAACATATCCCACAACACATGCCCAGAAATTCTGCTCCTCCCTCACTTTTCCTCCATTGGCAGCCGGAGAACTGCATTAAAAAAAACCCCACTGAGCACTTCCACCCTCCTGATGTTATCCCAGGTCTCCCATTCCCAACTCCTGCCCATCAGCGGAGGTCACTGGGTCAAATCCTGATTGTTTGGAGTGGATGAAGAGTTCTGGGAGCACCTCTGAGCTGTTCATAAATCCTGCAGCCTCTCAGGAGCGAGTGCACCCAGGGCGTTATGGCTGCGAGAAAGAGAAGCCTGACTTGGGATTATTTTTAGCAGCCTCTGACAACCCAAAGAATTGTTTTAGGGCTGAATGTTTCCTGCCTGGCTTTATTGTCCTCAGCACATGGGGAAATCAGTTAAGTGGAGGTTTAATATTGTTAGAGGGAATTAATACAGCAGCTTGCCCCAAAGCAGCAGGATGAAAATTCTTTTGTCATGCACGGCACAGGCCAATATGGCATTAGGGGATGGGGTTTAATTATATATCCAGCACAGGAGCCAGCACGTATTTGCAAGAGAAGAGCACAATTTCACATGAAACAGCATTTCTTCACTGAAATCTATTATCTGGAAAATTCCTTGTTATTGGGGATGTTTCCCTAATGAGATTTTTTGATCTTTTTGGACGGCAGACTATTAAAAACTAATCAAGAGGATGTCAACGTTAGGCAGAAAACCACTGAGCGTCATCTCTGTGCTACCTGCTGCCGACAGCTTGCAGGGATTTACTTGACCTTTTCAATACCACCTTGCCTAGGAAAGCTTTGGGCTTTTAATTCTCTCTCCTCTCCTGTTGCTGAGTCTGCTCTGAAACTGCTTGTGCCAATGGAATGAAAAAAGGGGGATTTTTTAAATTTTTTAATTTTTTTTTTTTTTTTAGAGATATGGTTCAATATCAGTGCTTTGATCTCAGCACTTTTCCCTCGACCTTAGGCCAGGCTCTCCTCTCAGAAAACACTTAAGAGATTTCTCCTCCTGCCTGCCGCAGCTGATTATTCCCCACCACACACACACGGGGACAGCTACACACGGAAAAACCATCCCAAGGGCTCTTCCCTGGAAACCAAGGCTCAGCTCAGGTTTCTACCCCACCAAACCGAAGCACCTTTGCCAGCAGGGGCCAAGCATTACCTTTTCTAGGAGTTGTCTCAGCTGCTTTGTCCTGGCATCACGCGAGCACATCGTCTGCTGAGGTGCCACCACTGTGCATATACAACGTCCCTCGCTGTCCTGGGCAGAGCTGTACACCTGCCAGCTTTCCTCTGGGTTGGTAGGCAACACCTAATTAACACAGGGAAAGATGGGTTAATTAACCAGGGGAGGCCTGGCAGGGCTGTGGGAGGTGAAGGGGGATGAGGACGTGGCAGGGAGTGGAGCTGTGCTGGAGGCTCCTCCGAGGGCCCAGCCGGCAAAATTCACTCGGAATGCAAAAATATGGATTGGGGACGAATTAGAGAAGGGTCTGGAAAGGAGAGCAAGAGCTGGAAACACGAAGTGGGAAAGCGGGGACATAGGGAACAGTGAAAATCCCGGGTGCCGGCCAGCGCTGAGCACATCGGGGTGGGAGCCCTCGGCTTGTCCTGAACAGCGGGACGGGGACCTGCCCGAGCCACCAGGGAGGGCACAGCGTCCTGCCCAGGGCTGAGCAGTGCCCTCCGCTCTGGAGAGCCCGGCGGGGCCGGATCCGGCAGCTGGAGATGCGCTCGGCTGAGAGCACGGACACCCAGACGCACGGACACATCGGAGTACGGACACCTCGGGGTACGGACACCCAGATGCATGGACACCTCGGGGTACGGACACCTCGGGGTATGGACACCCCGGGGTATGGACACCCAGACGCACAGACACCTCGGGGTTCGGACACCTCGGGGTATGGACACCCAGAGGCACGGACACCCCGGGGTATGGACACCCCGAGGTATGGACACCCTGAAGTACGGACACCCCGGGGTACAGACACCCCAAGGCACGTTTTTACACCCCAAGGTACGGACACCACGACGTACTGACACCCCGAGCTATGGACACCCCGAGGCACGGACACCCCGAGGTACGGACACTCTGAAGTACGGACACCCCCAGGTATGGACACCCCGAGGCACGGACACCCCGGGGCACGGACACCCCCAGGTATGGACACCCCGGGGCACGGACACCCCGGGGCACGGACACCCCGAGTTCCGCTCCCCCCTCTCATCAGAAGCTTCCCCAGACCATCGCTTCCCCCAGGGGAGCCCGCAGCCGAGCCCTTGCGGAATCCCAGCGGGGATGCGATGCAGTCCTGAGGGCACGCCGGGGAAAGGAGCCCGCCCCAAACCCGGCGCATTCCCCTCTCTGCTCTTCATTTGCCTTCGGTCTCACGGCATAATCCGCTATTTAATCCCAACCCAGCCTCGGAGCACTTTGAAGGTGTCACCGTGTCCCCAGCCAGAGGGGAAACGTTCTTTCCACCGCTTCACTGGAGAACAAATCACCTTGCAAATGCCCACCTTGACAGACATGCCCAGGCAGACGCACAATTGGATTCCCTGGCTAAAACAAGCGGGAGGAAAAAAAAAAAAAAAGAATATAAATGGATCTCATAAACCCTGACAACGTGGAAAAAAAATAAAAATCCCAGCTTCATTCACTGAGCGGCACAACCACTACACGAATACTCCGGGAACAGCGGAGCTGCGGTAGCGGGGCTCTGTCACAAAGCACGAGCGTGCAGCCTGCAGGAGAGAGGTGCCCGATTTTCCCAGCTCAGGGAAGACAGACAGACAGACTGGAATGATTTTCCCAGCCATCCCCAAAGCGGGAAGCTCAGGTACTGCCCCAGCCCTCCAGCAGAGCAGGGACAGGAGATGTCCAGCCCCGCACGGCGACTTCCCGGCTGCATCTCCATCCCAGCGAGGGCGGATCGCGGAGGGAGGGCAGCGGAGCCGCCTCCCGGGACTCGCACCCGCTCTCCCCGCGGCTTTTGCAGCGGCCACGAGGGAAACTTTGCATCCCTTTGGCTGCAGGGACGATGCGGGGAGGCAGCCGAGTCGCCCCCAGGCACGAACGAGGGGTGGCTGAACCGGAGGAGACGAGGGGAGAGGGAGAGACGCTCCCTCACCGTCACCCCCATCTCCTGCCAGCACCCCCTGTCCCCTCAGCGCCCCTTCCCCGCTCCCGCAGCATCGCGGGGACACTTGGCCGCGACGTCCCCGAATGGATCCTGCAGGGGGGACCCTGCCGGCCACGGGGACACCTGGGCAAGGAGAGATGTGACAGCCGGGCGGGGAGGGACTGGGCGGCGGCGGGGAGCAGCCGCAGGGACGCTCCGGGATGCGGGGACGCTCCGGGATGTGGAGACGCTCCGGGATGCGGGGATGCTCCGGGATGTGGAAACGCTCCGGGATGCGGGGATGCTCTGGGAGCCTGGCATGCCTCGGGAGGCTGGGATGCCCCGGGAGGCTGGGAGGCTCCGGGATGCGGGGATGCTCCGGGAGGCTGGGATGCTCCGGGATGCGGGGATGCTCCGGGATGAGGGATGCTCCGGGACGCGGGGATGCTCCGGGATGAGGGATGCTCCGGGAGGCTGGCATGCCCCGGGCAGCCCTCCCCGTGCCCCGCAGCCCCCCGCACTTACTCCCGTGCTGCGGTCCAAGGTGCCGCCCGTGGCCGCCGTGAGTTTGGTGGTGTTGAGCCCCACGAGGGAGGGCAGCGTCTGCGACATCCAGTTGGTGATCATGGCCATGGTGCTGAGGACGACTCCAATCTTGAGTAAAGGCACAGACATGTCTGCGGGGGGGGCGGCAGGCACCCTTCATTCTGCACCGGCGCCGGGCTCCATGCCGCTGGGTTCGGGCTGCGCCAGCCGCCCGGCCGCCGCCGCCGCTCGCCGCCGGCCCATCGTCCTCCTCCTCCTCCTCTTCCTCCTCCTCCTCCGCCGCCCCGCCGCCCTGCCCGGCGCTGTGGCTGTGCCCGCGGTGCCCCGGTGCAGCCCGAGCGAGCGGGGCTGGCTCCCTGCGCCCGCCGCTCCGGGCGCGCCCCAGCCCGAGCGAGCGGCTGCAGGAGGAGGAACCGGGGCGGAACCGGGGCGGGACGGGAGCGGAGGGGCGGGCAGAGCCCAAAGAGCCGGGGACACTGCGGTGGGCGGTGGGGGAGAGGGAGGGGACAGCGGAGCGCGGGGAGGGAGGGGAGAAAAGGTTCGGGGAGAAGGGAGTGGGAGGAGAGGTTTGGGGAAAGGGAGGGGGAAGAGATATGGGGGGAAAAGATCTGGGGATAAAAGGTCTGGGGATAAAAGGTCAGGGGATAAAAATGTGGGAATAAAAGATCTGGGGATAAAAGGTCTGGGGATAAAAATGTGGGGATAAAAGGTCTAGGGAAGGGGAGAAGAAAAATGATGGGGAGGAAAGATTTGGGACAGGGAAGCAGAGGGAAGGAGAGAAAAAGGTTTGGGGAGAGGTAAAAGAATCAGGGAGAAAAGGTTTGGGGAGAAGGGAGTGGGAGGAGAGGTTTGGGGAAAGGGGAGCGGAGGGATGGGAGGAGGAAGAGATATGGGAAGAAGAGATCTGGGGATAAAAGATCTGGGGAAGGGGAGAAGAAAAATTATGGGGAGGAAAGATTTGGGACAGGGAAGTGAAGGGAAAGGGAGAAAAAAGATTTGGGGAGAAACGATTTGGGGAGAGGTAAAAGAATCAGGGAGAAGCGAGTGGGAGGTGAGGTTTGGGGAAAGGGAGGGGGAACAGATATGGGGAGAAAAGATTTGGAGATAAAAGATCTGGGGAAGGAGGAGAGAAGGGAAGGAGAAGAGAGAAGAAAAATTATGGGGAGGAAATATTTGGGACAGGGAAGTGGAGGGAAAGGGAGAAAAAAGATTTGGGGAGAGGTAAAAGAATCAGGGAGAAAAGGTTTGGGGAGAAAGGAAAGAATTGGGGAGAGGGGGAGAGACTGAGCCGGGGCAAACAGGCGTGGGGAAGGAAGAGAAAGGTTTGGGGGGAGGGAAGAAGATCTGAGGAGATAAATTGGGTGGGGGAGAGGAATGAGGAGAGCGGGAAAATTGGGGAGGCGGTGGAAGAGGTTTTGGGGGGAGGTGGAACGGGTTTTTGGGAGCATGTGGAAGAGATTTTGGGGAGCAGGTGGAAGGGATTTTGGGGAGCAAGAAGGGATTTTGGGTGGGAGGTCGAAGGGATTTTGGGGAGCAGGAAGGGATTTTGCAGGGGAGGTTGGAAGGGATCTTGGGGGGAGGTCAAAGGGGTTTTGGGGGGAGGTGGAGAAATGGAGGGGAGGTCGAAGGGGTTTTGAGGGGAGCAGGAAGGGGTTTTGGGGGGAGCAGGAAGGGGTTTTGGGGAGCATGTGGAAGAGATTTTGGGGAGCAGGTGGAAGGGATTTTGGGGAGCAGGTGGAAGGGATTTTGGGGGGAGGTCGAAGGGATTTGGGGGAGGAGGTGGAAAGGATTTTGGGGGGAGCAGGAAGGGGTTTTGGGGGGAGCAGGAAGGGGTTTTGGGGGGGATGTGGAAGGGGGTTTTGGGGAGCAGGAAGGGGTTTTGGGGGGGATGTGGAAGGGGGTTTTGGGGCGCAGGAAGGGGTTTTGGGGGGGATGTGGAAGGGGGTTTTGGGGCGCAGGAAGGGGTTTTTTGGGGGGCGCGGCTCCCCCGCTGCGGCGCTGTGGCGCCCTCTGGCGGCTGCGGGCGGCGCTGCGGGCCGGGGTCGCTCGGTGGTCGCGGGGACACAGCGGGGACACAGCGGGGACACAGCGGGGACGAGGAGCCGTGCCAGGACCAAGGAGAGCCGCAGCAGCTCACCGCGGTGCCACCCGCCAGGGCCGCACCTCTCCTGCACAGACCTGCGAGCTGGGGGACCCCTGTGGGTCCCCTGCGGGTCCCCTGCGGTCCGCAGGTCCAAGCGGGCTGTCAGAGCATCCCCCACACCCCCGATTGTCACCTCGCCACGTCCTGCCACGACAGCACGAAAGATAAACCAAAGCTCACTGCCAGCCCTGCTCCCGCCTCATTCCCAGCGCAGGAATTCCCTGCCGAGGGATGCGAAGGGCACACAGCCTGTCTGGCCAGCCTGGAATGTCACCTGGGCTTGGTCACCACGCAGGGGTCCCGAAGCCACTTGCAGAACTGCCCTGGTGACTTCAGAAGCCAAATCTCCGACCGGCAGAGCTCCACAGCTCCTGCATCCTCCCCTGAGAGAGCCTCAGAACCCCCTGTCCCTCTGCAGAGGACAGAGGTGACACCCCCTGTTTTGTGGCACAGCCCCAACCTTGACATGGGTGCAGGGGAGCCTCAGCGGCTCACGGCCTGGCTCTGGGAGCCACCACATTCCCACTGGAGTCCGACCAGCCCAGCCCCAAACCTGACCCTCCCGACCCCTTTGTTGCCCCAAAACCTTGACCCACCGGTGCCTCCTCACATCCAGCACCCGGGTGATGTGCAGAGCACATCCCAGCAGGGAAGCAGGAAGCCCTGAAGTGCAATCCCTGCTGAGCTGGCCTGTCCCCCCTCAGCAGGACCCTGTCCCACCTCACCAGGACCCTGTCCCCCCTTACCAGGACCCTGTCCCACCTCAGCAGGACCCTGTCCCCTCTCAGCAGGACCCTGTCCCCCCTCACCAGGACCCTGTCCCCCCTCAGCAGGACCCTGTCCCCCCTCACCAGGACCCTGTCCCACCTCAGCAGGACCCTGTCCCCCCTCACCAGGACCCTGTCCCTCGCTGGGGAGGTGGCCCTTGGTGTGGGATCCCCCCAGCACAGCCAGGCTGGGCAGAGGGAGCAGGAGCAGGACAGCCCAGTGCAGCTGTTGCTGCAGGCAGACCCGGGAGCTCTGTGAAATAAAGCACATTTAGCAGTTCCACCAGGTGGGGAAATCGAGATCAGGTTGAGCAGGAGCGCTGCTGCCAGCTCGGATCCCGTCCCTGTGACAAAGCCCTGGCACAGCAGGGCACTGGCAGCTGGTTTGTGCCAGGCTGCAGCAGCTGAAATCCCATCCCTGCCCTTGCTTCCCTCCATCCGTGTCACCTGCCCGGCTCCAGCCCAGGTGAGGCAGCTCTGGAGGCAGGAAGGAAGCTCTGCTGCCCCCTGAGTCCCCCAGTGCCCTGCTGCCCCCTGAATGCCCCAGTGCCCCCTGAACCCCCCCAGTGCCCCCTGAACCCCCAGTGCCCCCTGAAACCCCAGTGCCCCCTGAGCCCCCCAGTGCCCCCTGAGCCCCCCAGTGCCCTGCTGCCCCCTGAATGCCCCTGTGCCCTGCTCTGGGCTTGCACCAGCTGCCTCCACTCCATGGCACCAGCTTCCCCCAGTCCAGGCATCCTCATCCCCCCATGGGGTTCATTCCATCCTCATCCCCCCATGGGGTTCATTCCATCCTCATCCCTTCATGGGATTGATTCCATCCTCATCCCTTCATGGGGTTCATTCCATCCTCATCCCTCATGGGATTCATTCCATCCTCATCCCCCCATGGTGTTCATTCCATCCTCATTCCCTCATGGGGTTCATTCCATCCTCATCCCCCATGGGGTTCATTCCATCCTCACCCCCTCATGGGGTTCATTCCATCCTCATCCCTCATGGAGTTCATTCCACCCTCATCCCCCACGGCAAAGCTGCTGCAGGGTGTGCAGGCTGGCACCTGTGGGGTCAGCACCCAGCAGCTGCTTCAGGCTGGGGGGGCAGGAACAGCTTCCTCAGGCAAAAAAGAAAAACCCTTGGAATGGTTCCACCTTTTAGGAGGAATCCCAAATCCCCGCTCTGCCAGGTGCTTTGCTGTGCTCAGGCCTTGACTGCCCCTCTGATTTCAAACACCCCAGTGCTGATACCCCAACCACCCCAAGGTCCATTTGTCAGGGAAGCTTATCCCTCATATTGGTCTGCTCCACACACAGATACAGGAATTAGTCCTGTGCCTATTTCAGTATTTAAATTTAAGAATCTCTCCTGTGCCTTACTCTGGATAAAAAAAAAATCCCTCCTGTGCCTTGCCCTGGATCCCAGCTGGGCTGAAACTTCATTTCCCAGCAGGGCAGGCAGGTGATTTCATTCCCATTCCTTCCCAGAGCTCTGCCGTGATTAAAGCTCCTCCAAAAGCGCAGAGAGAGGAGCAGCAGAGAGAGGAGAGGAGCAGCAGAGAGAGGAGAGGAGCAGCCACAGAGAGAGGAGAGGAGCAGCCACAGAGAGAGGAGCAGCAGAGAGAGGAGCAGCCACAGGTCCCTGCGAGGGGGGCATTGCTGGCAGTGTTTGCCCAGCGCGTGTGCAGGGGGAGGGAGGCAGAGCTGCTCTGTCTCCCCGCACAAAACCCCTTCGTGTCACTTGAAAGAGGAGCTGCACCTGTAATAATGGGGGGAAAAGAGAAATCCTGGGGGATTTTCCTTCTTTCTCTCTCCTGCTTGCAGTGTTTATGAAAGAATCAAAAGCAGCGCTTTGAGGGGATTTTTTTTTTCTTTTTTCTTTTTTGCTGCTGCCTAGATTAATGGAGTTGAGGAAGGGACATCAAAATGGTCTTCCAGACCTTTTTAAATTTTAAATTAAAGACCTTTGAAAATTCTTAACTCGTTAATAACCTGCCAGGAGCAGGAAGGGTCACAACCCTTCCCCGAGGCATGGCCTGGAAGCTGAACCCACCCCCAAGCACAGATCTGATAGGAAAAGAGGCTCCCAGGAGCTGCTGTTCCCCTTTTTTAGGGATGCAGGGCTGTGCAGAGGAGGAATTGGGGCTGCTGGTGTGTGACGAGGTGCAGTGAGCAGGACAATGACTTTTGTCACTTTCTGGCCAGGTGACAGAAACTCTGCCTTGCTCTGATCATCCTCCTGGTTTTAAAAGCCCAACGTGGCAAAAAAAAAATGAATAAACCGACCAAAAATCCAGGGAATTCCGTGTGTGAGACCTGCCTTTCCTCATGCTGGAGCACAACACAGGAACCAGCATGAAACCAGGAGGGAAGAGCCTCAGGGGGCCCTGTCTGCCCTGATGGGGCTTTCCCCAGCTGGATACTGCGCCTTAAAAATCAACTTTTCCATCACCACATCCGCAGGAATCCCTGAACTGGTGGAGCTCAGCTTTCTCCGGGTCACTTTGGGGTTTTTTGGGGGGTTTCTGCACAAGAAAACCTTTCTGCTGCCACTGCTTCTGTTGTCTCTGTCCCCTCCCGTGAGAGCAGGGAGCACTCCAAAAAAAAAGAGGGGTCCCAGCAGAGCCCCCTCCATCCCTCCTGCTGCCAGCAGCGAGCAAAGAGCTGCTCGAGGAACAAAACATCATTTTTTAAAAAATTTTCATTCAATTATTGCGGGCAGAGAAAGAGCAGGAGCGCCCTGAGGTGCGAGCAGAGCACAGGGACTTCCAAAAGCGCTGCTGGCCGCAAAATTCCGCTGCCGGGCAGGGAGAACGCAGAGCCCCGAGCCCAAAGGAGCCCTGCCGGGGTCAAGGCGTGCGAGCGGCGACAATTGGCGGGTGGCAGCGCGGGGACACGGCGGTCACTGTCTCCCTCTCCTGGCTGGTTCAGAGAAGGAGTGCCCAAATTCCTCCTGCTCCCAAATTGTGCTGGGGATGACGGCCGGGGACCCCAAGCAGAGAATCCCTGCCCTGAATAAACCACACCCGCCGGGGTGTTAACAGCCCCAAACCTCGCCGGCGCCTTGGGGACAGCTCAGGTGACACCCCCGGAGGAGGATGGCGGCTGTGCCATGAGCTCAGTGCCCTTCCCAGGGCTGGCAGCTGCTGGCCTGGCACAGGACAGCCCAAATCCTGCTCTGGGAGCTCCTGCTGTCTGTCCTGGACATCTGTGGAGCGGGCTGGACACTCCGAGGTCTGTCCCCTCTGCAAGGAGCTGGCTCTGGGATTTCAGGGATCCTCCTGAAAAGCCTGGATTGAGATTTTCCTGCCTCCTGCAGCTGAGGGAGGGGCTCTGAAGCGTCCCCTTGGAGGCTTTGCTGCCCCCAGTGACTCCTGCCACCCCTCCCGGAGCCCTGGTTGATGCCAGGCTGTCCCTGTCACACCCCTGCCCCACGGGGTGCGGCTGCACAGGGGCAGGAGAGCTGTGGGGAGGAGAGAACCCCAAAAAAAACCCCTAAAAACCACCTGAGGGGCTGTGCCCCCTGGCACCCCACGGCTCCTGAGTGATGCCGGGCACACAGAGACGCCAGCTCTGAGCCCAGCCTGGCCCACTCTGTGCCCTCTGCCCACCTCAGAGCCACCCAGGGACGGGCCTGGCTCAGCTCTGGGCACAAGGAGGAGGTTTCTCATCCCTCCCTCAATAACCCTTCACCCTTCCCTTGCATTCCTGCTTCCCAGGTATCCAAAATCCCTGCAGCCTGTGCTGGGCAGCCACAGCCCCCTGAGGGAACAAACCCTTGGTGCCCATCCCCTCTGGGCACTGCACAACCTTCTGCTTTGCCACGGGGCACCTCAGCAGCTCACAAGAAATCACACCTCAGTTTTGGCTCCGATTCCAAATTTCCCGAGGTTTTTGCCCGGTTTTTGTCACTTTTTTTTTAAAATCTCTGGTTTTTTTGTCACTTTTTTTGCTGCCACCACCTGCACAAACCTGACTCCAGGAGACGGATGCTGCTCACAAGTTTTCCCCTCATCACGGGAAGGCAGGGATGGACAGAAAATAAAAGTGAAGGAAGGATTGAAAGTGGGAATTTAAGACCTCAAAGTGTGACCAGGATGAAGGGGATCCCTGCCAGCTCCTGGTAAATCTGTGTGAAAATTGTAGCTGATGCCAGGGCCAGCCACAATTTTGGGATCAGACAGCCCAAGCTGCTCTGGGAAATGAACTCCCAGCTCTGGACACTCCCTGCTCCTGCAAGAAAAACCCTCTGAAACCTCTCCTTTCTGAACTCTGGAAGGAAACATCCCCTCCACGGGGTTTCAGCTGCCTAAAGCTGTGTTTAACTAAAGCTGCTCTTGTCATTAAGCCCAGGATCCTCAGCAGGTGCCAAGAGCTTAAAACCAGCCCAGGTTCCTGATTTTGGAGGATTTTTTGGGCACTTTCCCTGGGTCAGGCACACACCTCCAGACCCTGAGTGACTTCCCAGGGAAGGATTGTTGTCTGTGCTGCTTTCCAGCAAACACAGCTCTGCTCCTGGCCCTGGGCTGAGTCCTGAAATTGTCCCTCTGTTATCCCTGCAGCGTGGGGAGGGTGGGCTGGGGACAGGGAAAAGGGGTCCCTGAGCAAGGGAAAGGGATCCTGACAGGGAGAAAGGGTCCCTGACAGGGAAAAGGGGTTCCTGAGCAGGGGAAAAGAGTCCCTGAGCAGGGGGAAAGGGATCCTGAGAGGGGGGAAATGGATCCTGACAGGGAAAAAGGGGTCCCTGACAGGGAAAAAGGGTCCTGACAGGGAAAAAGGGTCCTGACAGGGAAAAAGGGGTTCCTGACAGGGAAAAAGGGTCCTGACAGGGAAAAAGGGGTTCCTGACAGGGAAAAAGGGGTCCTGACAGGGAAAAAGGGGTTCCTGACAGGGAAAAAGGGGTCCTGAGCAGGGGGAAAGGGGTTCCTGACAGGGAAAAAGGGGTTCCTGATAGGGAAAAAGGGTCCTGACAGGGAAAAAGGGGTTCCTGACAGGGAAAAAGGGGTTCCTGACAGGGAAAAAGGGTCCTGACAGGGAAAAAGGGGTTCCTGACAGGGAAAAAGGGATCCTGAGCAGGATAAAAGGGTCCCTGAGCAGGATAAAAGGAGTCCCTGACAGGGAAAAAGGATCAGGACTCCAACTAAATTCAATCTGGAGGCTGGGAGCAGGGCTCAGCTCCAGGAGAGCAGGAACAGCCAGCAGCTCCAGCCCACCAAAGAAGGAAAGCCAGCATTTCCAGCCGCTCTCCCCCCACACTCGGACCCGGCTGGCACCAAGGCACACCTCCGTGTCTCTGCTTCTCCAGGCCCACCTTCCCCTGCCGGACTGAGGGATCCCAAAAAGCCACCAGTCCCAGGCTGGGCCCTCCTGGGGTGTCCCAGCCTTGTCCCCTTTGGTGGGGAGCTCTGCCAGAGCAGAGGTGACGCTTTCCCCTCGCAGCTCCAGCAGGAGCTTTCCCCAGGGCTCTGTTTAATTAACCTCTGAGGGTAATTAGCCGTGTATTAGGTATGATGCTGATACTGATTACAAGGACTGGTAACTCCAGCAATAAATACGAGCCAGGGCTGGAAATCACCTCTCTTTTTTATTGGTTTCAACTAAAGATAGCCAGACCAGGCACAGATTGCTGTATGAGACAGCTGCCTCCTGCTCGGGGCTGCAGATTTGCAGCTTAATCCCTCCCCACATGTGTCCCTGCCAGGGGGAGGAAGTTTGGGCACCAAAGTGGGCACTGGGAGGTTCTGCATGGGCAGAAGGGAGCTGGGCTGGGCCCTGCTGAGCTTTGGCAGGGCTCTCCCTTCCCCTGCAAACAGCCCTGACAGCGACTTGAGGTTCTTTTAGGGGAAATTCAATGGGTGAATGAAGATAATTAATATTTTTAGGGTTTTTTTTACTCTTGCAGAAGCCCTAAATGTTTCACGTCAGGAAGGCGCCACTCCCAGAATTACTGGGGCTGTGGATGTGGGAGCACCGTGCTGCTCCTGAGGAAACTTTGAGGAATTCCAGGAGGTTTTCACTGCAATATCCCAGCAAAAGGACAAAAGGACAGGTGAGACAGACGGCCAGGCAGCAGCTGGCACCCCAGCCCCCCTCTGCTGCCTGCCCTGGCTGTCCCACAGCAGCCCCAAGCTCTGAGCTCCTGGCAGCACACCACAGATCCCTCGAGAGCAGACCTTGGCTCTGTCCTCCAGGACACCAGAAAGGTCCCCTGGGTGTCCCCAAGAGGAGGACAAGGACAGGCAGCCCACACTTTGCCCAGGAGGGCCTTGCCCAGGGCTGAGTGCCCAGCCAGAGCCAGGGGCTGCAGCCCAGAGTGCCCAGAGCACCTCTGCCCCCCATCCCAGCCCCCCAAATCCTGCCTCCCACCAAAATGGGGCATTTCAGGGTGTGACTGTGACCATGGTAGTGGTCCCAGCACCCCAAATCCTGCCTCCCGCCAAAATGGGGCATTTCAGGGTGTGACTCTCCCTGGAGAGAGGCCAGGCCAGGCACAAAGCAGCTCAGAGAGAGGAGATGCCAGAGCCTCGTGCTGTGGGCTCCCCTCAGCCCTGCCGTGGGGAAACCGAGGCACAGGACAAAGAACTGGGGGCATTCAGGGGCAGCTCCCCCCTTGTCTCACACAGGTGACCCCACCCCAGCTCAAGCCCCCGGCAAAGCAGGGGTGCAGCCCCAGCCTGGGCATCACCCCAGTGCCCCCAGCACCCTCCCTTCCACCCGGGGGGACACCCCAGGGTGCTGCAGCGCCCACCCCTTGCAGACAACCCCCTTCCCTCCAGAGCCAGGGCAGGCTGGCCCCTCCAGCCCCGTTCAGGAGCCAGCTCTGTCCCCAGCTGCGAGCTGGCCTGTCGCCGCAGGGAGGGACAGGAGGGGACAGCAGCACCTTGTGCTTCGGCAGGGAAAGCCACCGAAATCAGCAACCTCTGCGCCCCAGGCTCCCCGCTGCCCCTCTGCAGGGCGCAGCAGAGGCTCCCCACGGCACGGAGATGCCAGCCTGGCACGGGCTTGAGGCACGGAGCAGGGAGGCGGATCTGGGCATCACATCTGGCAGCTGTGCCACGGCAGCGAGGGCTCTGCGGTGCCAGGCCAGCCAGCGGGCAGCAGGGCAGGGCACGGCCGCCTGCCCAGGCGGGCACTGCAGAGCTGAAAGCAGCCCCGGCTAAGCCAGGCTTTAGCAGGGGCTCAGACCTCCTGCCGCCACCAGGGCAGGGCTCTGTGCCCAGCACCCGGGCGGGCTGGGCTCCCCGTGCCCACCACGGATTGAAGTTGCTGCCAAAGTTGAGGCGCTGCAGTCACAGAGGAAGCAAGGAGAGGAGAAGGCAGCCAGGCAGGGCAGGAACCTTGGTTTCCCTTGCTGGAACCTTGGTTTCCTTGCTTTTCCCTTGGTTTCCCTTGGTTTCCCTTGCTTTTCCCTTGGTTTCCCTTGCTTTTCCCGTTGCTTTCCCTTTGCTTTTTCCTTGGTTTTTCCCTTGGTTTCCCCTTGCTTTTCCCTAGCTTTTTCCCTTGGTTTCCCTTGCTTTTTCCTTGCTTTTCCCCTTGGTTCCCCTTGCTTTTTCCTTGCTTTTTCCCTTGGTTCCCCATGCTTTTTCCTTGCTTTTGCTTTGGCTTTTCCCTGCTTTTTCCTAGCTTTTTCCCTTGGTTTCCCTTGCTTTTTTCCTTGCTTTTCCCCTTGGTTCCCTTTGCTTTTCCCTTGGAAAATCCCCCAGGGCAGCGCGACGCTGCCAAGGCCGGCCAGGGGCTGACAGCACCCAGCGCCCAGGCTGTGCTGTGACCCCTGGGGAAGCTGGGGGGCCACTGAGGTGACACCCCTGGCACTGTGGCCACCACCGGCCATGCCCCGGTGGCCAGCAGCTGCCGTGCTGGTGGTCCTGGCTCTTTGTCCAGCGCGGCGCATGCGCACGGCCTCGGCATCCTCACACACAATGGGCTCTGCTTCCTCCCCACCCCTCCTCATCCCCACAGCCCCTGGGTTCCTCAGCTTCCCCCCCCATCCCCTGCCTGCGTTCCGGGCTGCTCAGCCCGGAATTGAGGCAGCTCTGGGGGCAGCAGAAACCCTGGGAGGGTGCAAAGCCAAAAGGCTTCAGCGGCTCAAACTTCAGCAGGAGGGCAGTGACAGCGAGAGCTTTGTCACTGGGAGAAAGGGAAAAAATCATCTCCATGAAGCATCCAGGATGAGAGCCCAGCTGCTAATTGCTCCTACACTAAGAAGCCTCCATTCCTCTCCTATTTATAGCTGCTTTTTCTTTCCTTTCTTTTTTTTTCTATTTTTTTTTTTTTGTGCTTCCAGGCAGCACCACAATTAACCCCACAATCTAGAGCATCCTCTTGCAATTACTTTTTTTTTTTTTCTTCCTCTCCTCAGTGACTGGTGAGGAAAAAAAAACACCAAAAGACAATCGCCCTGCCAGCCAGCCTCAAGAAGTCAAATGGAGTTTTAATTCCACTTGCAAGAGGTGGATTTTGGGCGCCTCCTTTCCTCCCCCCCACAACCCCACGACTCACTCAGCCCAGGGGCCGGGACAGCAAAGAAAAGCATGAAAATCCAGGCAAAAAAAAAACAAACCCAAAAAAACCCCCAAAAAACAACAGCAGGTGGAGTGGAGAGAGGGGGATAAATCAACTGCCCCTGTCACCCACCCGGCTGCCACAGACACAAACACCAAGGGACATTTAAATGTCACCTAAAACCAGCACGGCCACCCCCACACGAGCATCCGCCGGGGCCGGGGGGTGACAAGGAGGGACAACGCTCCCACCTGCTCCTCGTGGCCACCCGGGCCAGCAGCCAGCCCCGCCCGGGGGTCCCGCAGCCCCCCCAGCTGCTGCCGGGGGAGGTGACCCCAGCACCCCGCTATGGGGCTGCCCCTTCCGTGCCCACCTCGGGGGTCTCCCAGCCCGGATCCCCCCCCGGGGCAGTGCCCAGGTGCGGCGGGCAGGGCACAGGTGATGCCCGGCTGGGCAGGTGCAGCATCTCCCGGCAGGTTCCTCCGCTGCTCTCGAGGTTGGGCAGAAAATGGCGTTGGGGGAGAAAGGGAGAGGAGGAAGGGGGGAGCGGGGGGAAAGGAAGAGCTGGACCTACTTGGGTGAGTTCTGTGCCCATCAGGATGAGGAAGAAGAGGGTCAGCAGCTTGCTTGCCGGTTGCATCTCTCGCAGCCCGTTCTAGGCAGCTCGCATACAGATCACCTCCGGGCGAGCCTCCCCTGCGCCGTCCCCGAGCCTCGCTGCCTCCTCACTCCTTTATTCTTATTAATATTTTAATTTATATAAAAAAATTAAAAAAAAAAAGACAACGGGACGCAATTTAAAAAAAAAAATCAAACGGCAAAAATAATAATTAAAAAAAAAACAGCCTGATTTTGCGGGTGGCTCTCAGCACCCTCGGGAAGCGATGCCAGAAATCTGCTCAGCAGAGCCTTCACTTTGCATATTTATTGGGATCCCAGTTTCTCTCCTCTGCTCTCGGTGCTGGCTGCCTGGTAATTTATTTAATTTTTTTTTTTTTTTAATGGCTCCCCTGCTCCAAAGACATTTGCGAAGAGAAATTCAGCGGAGCACGCAGTGATTATCTCTGCTATTGCCAAAAGTTTGCCTGGAAAAGGGGGGTGGTGGGGAGAGGACAGGGATTAAAAAAAAAAAAAAAAAAAAGGAAAAAAAAGAAAAAGAAAGGAATTGGTAGGGCTGGCTACTAGCAGGGGATGGCTGTGGAACAGGATGTGACATCAAGTAAGGCGGGGGAAATTTAACTAAACACGGCAAAGGGAGAGGGGGGAAAGCAGGCGCGGGAGCGCGGCTGATGCTGCGGGGACCCCGCGGGGAGCAGGGGGTTAAAACCATCCTGAACCCCATCCTTAATTCCCATCCTTAACCCCATCCTTAACCCCATCCTGAACCCCATCCTGAACCCCATCCTTAATTCCCATCCTTAATTCCCATCCTGAACCCCATCCTTAATTCCCATCCTAAATTCCCATCCTGAACCCCATCCTTAATTCCCATCCTAAATTCCCATCCTAAATTCCCATCCTGAACCCCATCCTGAACCCCATCCTAAATTCCCATCCTTAACCCCATCCTGAACCCCATCCTTAATTCCCATCCTTAATTCCCATCCTGAACCCCATCCTGAACCCCATCCCGAATTCCCATCCTGAACCCCATCCTTGATTCCCATCCTAAATTCCCATCCTGAACCCCATCCTGAACCCCATCCTGAACCCCATCCTAAATTCCCATCCTTAACCCCATCCTTAATTCCCATCCTAAATTCCCATCCTGAACCCCATCCTGAATTCCCATCCTGAATCCCATTCTTAATTCCCATCCTTAATTCCATCCTGAACCCCATCCTTAATCCCACCCTGAGCCCCCTCCCTGCGCGCCCCCCATCTCCGGGCATCCCTCGGGGCAAAGGGGGGGTGCCCAGGGATCTGATCCCCCCAAAACACCAACCCCAAAGCCCAAACCAGCCCCCGGGGAGGCTCCCAGCTCCATCCTCTGCCCGGCTCAGCTCCCAAGGGGTTCGGGGCACAGGAGGATGTGAGCATCCTTTTGTCACGCCGCAGCCTCACCTGGGGGCTGCAGGCGCTGCCCACCCCTCCCTGGCAGGCTCTGCCCCTCATTTCTCTCTCTCACACCCCCCGGAATGCCTCCCAACCCCCAATTTCTTCCAGGACCTCATCAATACCATGGAATGTTTCAATCTGTGTTGCTGTGAGTGAAAAGCATCACCTCCCTGCTCCAGAGATCGTCTCTTGGTGATTATTTCATCGCACAACAGAAGTTCCTTGTCCACTGCTAGCGGAGCCCCCTGCAGAGGATTTCCCCCCCGATTGCTCCAGGGTTTCTTTGGCTGCAGCCCTTGGGAGTGCAGCAGGACATGGGATCTGAGCTGGTGCTTTCCAAGTTCTGGCATCACAGAATTCAGCAGGAACCAGGAAAATCGTGGCCGAGCCTCTGTGAGGACAAAAAGCTGAGGGCAAACTGGAAGAAGCTTTCTGCGTGTTGGCATCAGCAAATATTTAAGGGGAAGTTGGGCCAGTCCTCCTAGGGGGGTTTTAGCAGCTCCAGACAGGGGATCATCCCATCCCTTTCAAGTGAGCTTGGAAAAGGCAGCCCAGGGAGCAGCTGGGATGTCTGGCTGTCCCACAGAGACCCCTCCTGAGATACTTCCCTCAGCACCTGCCTTTAAACTCGGTGCTTTAGAGCCCATAAAAGCTGAGGACTTTTAAAAAAAGCATTAAACTCCTCTTGGCTTTATGGAGAGCAGCACAACGAGGCCAGAAGCATCAGTGGAGTTCCAGGGTTTGAACACCTCCTCCCCTGGCACCTCAGGAGGTGTTTGATTACCACAGGCACCACCTTCCCCCTGGCAGGGATCACAGCAGGGCAAACAAAAAAAAAAATCCCCAAATTCAGAGGAAGGAGGAGGAGGAGGAGAGAGTTCCACGTGGCTCTGTGGGTATCTCACTGTTTAAAGTGCCTTCAAAACCTACCTGAGCAGCTCCTCATCCACCCTGGCCACGAGGCAGAGGCAGCACGGGGCTGGTGCAGCCCAGGAGGCTCCAGGTGCAGCCAAGGCTTAAAATAGATTGGAGAGAGGCAGAACCCAGCCAGGAGAGCTCGTTTCACATTAAAAAATGTTCAACAAACCAGCTCAACTTCACCTGGAAAGCTGCTGTGCCCATGGAGGATGATTTCAGCTTGGTTCAGAGCTCAAAGATGAAATCCCAGCTTGTTTTACACAGACAAGGCTCTGAAATGGACTTTTCCCAAAATGGAATCTCATTTTTTTCCCCCCTCCTTTGGGTTTATACGCATCCAGTTTTATTAACCTTCATGGCTTGCACTTGGGCAAAAACATCAGCCCTGCAGCTGGTTTAATTTATTCCTCTTTTGAAGTATTTCTGAATGAATATCAACGGCCTCATTATTGACCTGGAGCTCCGGAGGGAGAGGCTCTGCATGGTCCTTCCTCCAGGGAAGAGCCCTGCCCAGGGGAGCTCCACTCCCAGGACAGAAATCAGAGAAACCAAGAGAAGTAAAAGGGGGAAAAAATATCGCCCAGTGGGAACACAGCTCAGATCTTTTGATTCCAGCAGTGTCTTCCTCAGACTTTGAAAAATACCTCCTCGAAATTTGGAAGGAGTTCAAGGTCTGGAGAACCTCTGCCCGTGGAGTGTGACTAAAGAGGCTCCAGCTTTTTCCCTGGAAAAGGGAGGGCTGGGAGGAGGCTGCAGGGGGAAGCTTTCTGTACACGAAGGCTCTTTTATCTCCTAAAAAAAAAAAATCCCAGCAAAGCAAGAGTCCACAGTTTGGAGTAGAAATAGGGCCTGGGTTTTTTTTCCCTTCAGGGGAGGAGAACCAGGCTGTGGAATAACTCAGCTGAAGGCACGGTGCCCTCTGCAGAGCCAAGAGCCTGCCCAGAGCTGCATCCCTGCTCCTCCAGAAGGGAGAACAGGTTCCTCCCCTGCAACTCTGGCTCTGAGATGGAGGAGAGGAGACAAAACCACATCTGCTTCCTGTTCTTGATGGATGGCATCAGGTGGAGGCCAGGACTTGGCTCTCCAGAGCCTGCTGTCCTCTGCAGCAGCTGCCGGGACACAGAAATGGACAGCAGTGACACCAGGGGATGGCAGGGGAGGGCAGGGGACATCCGAGGATGGCAGGGGACATCAGGGGATGGCAGGGGACATCAGGGGATGGCAGAGAATGGCAGGGGACATCAGGGAAGGACAGGGGACATCAGGGAATAGCAGGGACAGTAGGGGATGGCAGGGGAGGGCAGGGGACATCAGGGGATGGCAGGAGACATCAGGGGATGGCAGGGAACATCAGGGGATGGCAGAGAATGGCAGGGGACATCAGGGAAGGACAGGGGACATCAGGGAATAGCAGGGACAGTAGGGGAGAGCCGGGGACATCAGGGAAGGGCAGGGGACAGTAGGGGATGGCAGAGGACAGCAGGGGGTGACAGGGACAGCAGGCAGCCCCTTCCTCTGTGCTGGGAACCCGAGGCACTGCAGAGCTTTCCCCTGCTCATCGCTCCTGCCCAATCAGCCAGTCCAGATGGATTTTGTCCCCTCCTGGGACTGCTGGCTCACCTGATACCTCGATGGAATTCCTTCCAGGGCTGCCCAGTGCCGAGCCGATTTTCCAAACAGACCCAAACCATCGATTCCTCCGTCAGAAATGTGTCAGGGGGTGTCAGGCAGGAGAACTGCTGTCGTGGGGCTTCAGGCTGTGTGACAGCAGGATTGGCTCCTCCTGGGAGCTCTCATCCCTCACGTGGGGATGGTTTGGCACAATCTGGTCCTGGGGGACTGGGGAGTGCACCCCAGGGGGATGCAGAGCTGTGTGATCCCCCCCACCAGCCCATTCTGGCCCAGCAGGCTCAGGGATGGACGCGGCCTGTGGCTCCTGGCTCAGCTCTCTCTGCTCCTGGGGGCTGTTTGCACCCCCAAAATCCTCCTGCCAGAGCCTCTGGTGCCTCAGCCCCTCCTGGGCTTGTCCCTCCTCACCTTCACCACGCCAGGAGAGCCTCTGGCCATGCAGGGAGCACAGGATGGCACAGAAAAGTCATGGATTAGCCAAGGCAGGAGGGTGACAACACCCCCAGGTCCCAAAGAGAGTTGTTAGGAAAGGATACCCATACCCTGAAAAGCAGCAATTTCTGCTGATTTCAGGCAAATCCCACAGATTTATCATCTTCTCTCAGGACCTGATCTCTTGGTCTGGAGTCAGACCAAGCCACTCTGTGCATTGTCACCTGGTTCCTCGGCCCTGGGAATTCAAACTGCCCCCGAGGGCAGATGGGGATGAAGAGCAGGGCTCATGCCCAGATCTCAAAACACAGGAAGGTTCCTTTTCAAACATCTCTGATTCTCTGCAGCTCCTCACCTCCCTGCTCAGGAGTGGGCAGAGGAGCAGACACTGCCAGGCTTCAGTTCAGCCAGGAGAGCTCCAGGGAGAGGAGGAGAGCAGCTCAGGATGCAGGAGAGAGCACAAGGAATGGGAAAAGGAAGAACACGGGAATGGGAGGGGACCTGCAGAAAGCAGAGCTAAGGGAGGGACAAAAGGAGGGACAAAACCCGAACGCCAGGCAGGCTGAGCTTTGTCAGGAGTCCTCTCTGCTTGCTGCACTGAAAGATGGCTGGTGAGGGGCTGGGTGGGTGTGTGAGACAGCCTCGGTGGCACCCAGCCATGGTGACACCTAGATTTGGTGACACCCAGCCTTGGTGGCATCCAGCATTAGTGACACCTAGCCACGGTGACACCCAGATTTGGTGACACCCAATTTTGGTGCCCCCCAGCCTTGGTGGCATCCAGATTTGGTGGCACCCATCCATGGTGACACCTAGATTTGGTGACACCCAGCCATGGTGGCACCAAGGATTCGTGACACCCAGCCATGGTGACATCCATCTTTGGTGACACCTGGCCATGGTGGCATCCATCTTTGGTGACACCCAGCCCTGGCACCGCGGCCAAGGATTTCTGGGACCTGCCAAATCCTTTCCCTTTGCCAAGGAAGCCTCGTCCACCCCCTGTTCTCAGTGCCCCGGGCAGGGACACAATTGTCACACCCCTGTCCCTGTCCTTTACCTCGGACAGGTCCTTCCTCTGTCCTGGTGACCTCCCAGCCCTCCCGGGTGCATCCCGCATTCCCAGAGGTTTCACACCAGTTCCACTGCACCGCTGTGTTTCCTCTGCTCTCTGCCACACTTGTGCTTTCCCCCCCTCATCAAACGCTTCAGTCCGAGCCTCACAGCTGGAAGTTTTGTTTTTCGCTGCTTCTGAAGAGCAGAACGCTGCTTTCCCTGGGCTTTTCATTATCCAAACAATTCCAGGAGCTGAGCAAAGGAGATAAAACCCCACACCAGGCACACCTGAACTGTCTGAGGCAGCTCTTCTGCAAACATCCCCTCCCTGCCTGGCACTTTAAAGTTGTTTTTTTGCGCCTCGGAAAGGAAATGAATTCCACATTAGCGGCTTTTAAAGGGTTTTTTTTTGCAGCTTCCCAGCAGCCCTGAATGCACACGAGGATCATCATCACCATCACAAACTGCTGGATCCCCGGGGTTTTGGGCATCCACACAATTTTGTATCAACAAATGGGGTCAAGGAGGATCAGAACCCACAGCAGAGCCTCAGAGAGCCCCAGGCACCCAGAGAAGTTTGGCTGTGCAGCTCCGCCTGATCTCTTCCAAAATAGCATCTCCTTCCTTGCTTGGGAGAGGTTTCAGTGGGAAAAAGAGGTGGGAAAGGTGAGGCTCAGGTGGTTTAGCAGAGTTTAGCTCTTGGTTTGTGGTACACAGATGAGAGGCTGAGTTTCCATGGTGCTTCCGGAGGGCAGCTCTTGGGTGGAAAGCAGGATTTGCTGCCACTTAAGGTTCTGCCACCTCGGAGATTTTCCAAAGAGTGGAAAGGTGCAAAAAGCCACAGATAAAAAAAGAAAAAAAAAATTAAAACATGACCAATAATCCCTGAATTTCCAGGAGTGCTTCTGGCTCAAAGGGAGGGAAGTGCAGAGAGCAGCTTCTGTTGATAAAACCCCAAGTTTGCCCTGGTTTGGGTTCAGCTTTTCAGCCACCTGCTGAGAACTCTGGAGTCGATCTCAGCCTTTCCCAGGGCCCAGATTGCATATTGGACCATACACCCTGAAATGTTTTTATTTAATTTGAGCCCACATTATGCTGCCTGCATATGGTGACACACACATTTCATTTCATGGAGCAGATGCTGCTTTGCTGTTGAGGATGTAATATACCGAGTGCATCAAGCATCCTCTGGGCTGGGGGAGCTGCAGTGTTTTTAACTCTGATTAGCCTTCATTTGAAACCTGATTTCCTATGGAAATGAAGCCTGGGACATCTCACTCTGGATGCATGCCCATGGATGCTGGGTGTCCATTTGCTTGGCCATCATTCTCCTATTTTTTTATTTTTTTCAGAGCTCCAGGGTCTGTTTCAATGGGATGGGGGAAAATCGAGTTTTCTTCCCTCCCCAGATGACTCCATGTGGGAGATTAATTTACAACACAAGTTCATGACTCTGGGGAAACTGAGCTGACCCAGCACTTTCCCCTAAACCACTCCTGGAAATGAACGCGATAAGGGCAGGCAGCACCAAAAATCACTCTAGCCAAGGACAAAAGCCCATCTCAGTTGTAATTAGGAGCTGATTAAAGACTAGAGGGGATTTCAGCTTTGCTGACCTCCCTGCTGGCTCATCCTCTGCCTCCCAGCTCACTGCACAGCCAGCAGCGCTGCTGCTGCTCCCAGGCATTCCCAAACCCGGGCTTTGTGACTGAACCCCGCTTCTGCCCCTTCCCAGCCGACTTCCAGGGAATCAGCAGAGCTGTGCCAGGAGCCAGCATGGCACAGCTGGGCTGCCACAAATGCTGCGAGCAGAATTCCCGCAGAATTCCTGCAGCTGATGCTGACGGGGCTCTCTGCACTCCCCCGAGGCTTCACAGTCAAAAATGCCAGGAGAAGAGAGAAGAGGCAGCAGCCACCCCCCAGCTGGCACAACTGCAGCTTGGTCCTTGTTTAGGGACCAGCCACGGTGGCACCTTCACCCCACAGATCTCCAGAGCTTGGGGCAAACCTTAGGGAAGATTTTTGTGGGTCTGTGGCAGGACAAAAGGGGCTCAGCTGTGCCCAGCCCAGGCTGATGCCAACACCCCGAGCCCTGCCCAGCCCCAGATTAATGAACTCTGCCGGGATCCGGTGCCAAAACCGGCCATAAACAGCACTTAGCAATGCATAATATATGAAAATGGCTCATGCTGAGCTTTTAGATGGAGGAGGGTTTTTTTTCTCCCTCTTAATACTATTATAACATTCTCCTGCAGCCATGGAAGCGCTGTCATAAATATTTAAAAGGAGGTTGAAAAGACCCAGCCTGTGAGGTTTGAATATTTATGGCCACCAAACCCTTGACCTTTAGATTTAGGGTGCAGCATACATAAACCAGCCTTATTTAACTGTACACCACAGGTCGCCTGGGGATCAAATCTGAGCTGAAACCTTGGAAGCATTTAGCACTTTTAAGGTTTCTAGTGGTAAACAGGGCGCCATAAATAGGGATTTCAGGCAGGGAGAGCAGGGGTGGGCAAGGCTGAGCACAGGGCTGGGATTCCCGAGGCACAAATTCCCCTTGAGCCTCGATTTTCCAGCATCTGAAGCAGAGTGAGGAACAGCAATGGGATAAATGAACAAAAGCTGGCTGGGCTGGTGAATGCAGAGAAAAATGAAGTACCAGGAATAACAGGAATCACCTGGCTTTGGGGTGTCCTCCAGCCGGTTCTGCTGCTGTGGATTTGTCCCACTACAGTGCTGGGTGCCCGTAAGGCTCAGCGTGATGTGCTCAGCCAAATCCGGGCCTCAGCGTCTTCATTCAGGATTTTCCAGCAGCCCTGGTGCTGTTGAATGCTTCAATCAGAGCCAATCAGAGATTTTCAGAACCCCTGTGCTTCCCAGCTGGCATGGAGTTGTTATTTGTTCCATTTTTTTGGGAGAATTATGACTCACGCTCGGCATTGTCGAGTCAAAGCCTCGCCTTCCCTCTGCTCATCATCCCGACGCTTTCCTCCTCAAAACCTCGGTCTGAAACGGGGCTGATCCCATCCTGCACAGGGATAAAAAGGGGAACACCCTTCTTCTGCATCCCAGAAAATTCCCCACAAACTGGGCAGGTGATGCTGGAGGACAAAGGAGCTGCTGGACTCGCAGAGATCCACGGTGAAAGCACACCATCCGTGAATTTGTGGTGTTTACTTGGTTAGGGTAAGGCAGGAGGCTCTCAGAAGCTCAAAAGCCCTTCAGATCTATTTGCAGTCAGCCATTTGAAAGGCTCCTCTGATGTATTTGCATATTTAAAAATAAGAAGGAGGCGAGGAGATGAAAGGGAGGAGCTGGTGCAAGGCAAGGGCTGCCCTGCAGACCCCACAAAGGTGGCACCTGCTGAAATCCCATCCAAACTACAGGAAAAGGCAAAATCCGCAGATTTTAAAATCTATCTTAGTTCCGTTTTGGCCTACTCCTGCCCCATTTTTTTTTCCCCCGGCAGATTTTGGTTGTTTTTCACTCCCAGAGCACGTGGCAGGGCCGGGGCTGCAGGTGTGAGCTGTGGGATTGTGGCAGCTCCTGCTTTATCTGGAGCCTGTGTGTCCCCAGCCAGGGATGAGCAGGGAGCAAGGCTCCGGAGCTGCTCACAGCTTGGTTGGGGTTGGTGACAAATGCTGGTGGCTCCATTTGGACTGTCACCCTCTGAACTCAGGGACACCAGGCGGTGATGCCACCTCCAGCCCTCGCTTTGCAGCTGAATTTCGGTGTGGTTTGTTTTGCCCTGTCTCCATCTTTCCCCTCCAGCCAGCTGCCAGGGATAATCCACGGGGCAAATGTGCTTTTAGGGCTTTCCTGCTGATGAGGTTTTCCACGATCTGCTGCTCCTGTGCCACAGAGCTGGATTAATGACAGCACTAACGACCGTCTACCAGGTGCCTGTCACAAATTATCTGTGGGAACTGGACAGCGCTTCCCCGATATTCCCAGTTTCCTGCTCTGGAGCTGCTCCTGCTGCTCCATTAGCTGGAAAATAAACAAACCCACAGCCAAGCTGGCAGTGTGCCCGCTGCTGGGAACCTGCTGGAAAAGGAGGAAGATCCAATATTGCCATTAATAGGTGCACTGGGCTGTTTGGAGAAGTGCTCCAGCGTCTGCAGCCCTTTGCAATGCCCTCAGTGCTGCCTTTCAGAGCCAGCCAAAAGCTGCTGGGGACAATCCCAAGCTTGCTCCCTGTGGTGAGCCACCAGGATCTGCCTTTCTCCTCCTGGTGACAACCTCCAGCGCTGCTGACAGCCCCAGGGGAAGCAGGGACAGCTGCTCCACTCTTCCCATCTCATTTCCTCCTGGAGGCACCGACTCGGAGAAGCTTTTTGCCATCCCAAGCCCGGACTGAAAATCCCTCGGTGTGCACAACCAGGCTGCACCTTTGGGTGCTCAGAGACTGGGGTCTTCACTTGGGCCTTTCGATCCAATCCCAAGTGGGGTTTTAAAAAGGAAATAACCTCAAAATCCCTCTCCAGTTTGGATGGTGCCAGGGTTCCTGGGGGTGGAGCTGGCACAGAGGCAAGGCTGCTGCTCGTCCTTGCTTCCCCAGGAAACTCCTGCCTGCCAAAGCAGCCCGGGGAGCCAGAAAGACAAACTGGGATGATGGGCTGTGTGTGGAAATAACTGGGAGATGCCCAGATGGGAAGAGCTGCGTGGATCACTACAGGATTTAGGGGATGTAAGAAGGATTAATGTGGGAGTGGCTGTAGGATGCAAAGAAACCTGTCCTGGCTTTTGGGGGATTCAAATTGCCAGGGTCCAGCTCTCATTTGGGGTGAAAAGGGCAAAGAAAACTCCTGAATGGTGGAACCAGAGGTGTTTATGTCCCCAAAGGATCTGTCCCTCTCCTGGTGCTTTTGGGAGCCTCTTTAACAAACCTGGCAGAGGGAAATGTTTCCTCAGAGCCACCCAAGGTGCACTGGGGAATCCTGGATTTGGGAATGTTCTCACCATTCCCTCGTGTGTTCAGCAATCCTGGCTCCTGCTCCTGCTGTTTGTAGAGGATTTCTCTCACTCCATCTCCATCCCTGAGCCTGCTGGGAATCTCAGAGCTCCCTGGGCATCCCTCCCTCCCCACCTGCTGGCCCAGGATCTGTGGGTTTGGTGCTCCAGCTCCCTGAATTTTCCTTCCTTGCCTGGAAAGGGGCAGGGATGGAGCTGAGGCAGGAAGGGGAAGGTTATGTCCCTCATCAAAGCCAACTTTGTGGGTGTTTGGCTGGGAGCTGCTGCTGTTTATTGTGCAATCATCGCTTTAAACCCTCTCCTTTTCCTCTTCCCCTCGCTCCCCAATAACCCAAATGGAGCAATAAAAACCCAGCCTGAGGAGGACAAATAATTCCCTTTATGGTTCATCCCTGGGCCTGATTTCTTGCTGGTGGAAATCTTCACGGGAGCATCACAGCTTCCCTGCACTGCCTGGGGAGGAGGAGCAGGCCAGGGCCACCCCAAAGCTCTGCTGCCACCCTGCCTGGGGTGCCAGTCCCCAGGGTGGCACCTGAGAAGCCCTGAAGGTCATTTCAGAGCAATCCCAGCCAAGCCACCTGCCAAAACCTCTCCAGTCTGACGCTGGGCCTGCTTCCCTTCCCTGTCCTCAGGGAGAACGAAGAGCTGAGGCCACGAAAGGAGCCAAACTGTTGTTTCCACTGCCTCAAAGGCACGGCAATAGCCGTGTTTTTTTAAAAATTAAACGCTCGCATCCAGTTGTATTTGCACTGAGTAATGTCCTTATCCAATGCAATCACTTCAAATCACTGTTTTTCAAATCCTCTGGGGCATCTGCAGCGAGCAGAGGGCCCGGGTCAGATCTGAACCTCCTGGCTTGTTTGGGAACGGCTGTGGCAGCGCTACCATCGCATTAATGAACCGTGTAAATCACAGCCAGTTGTTAAACAACACGGGGGGAGAAGGAGGAGAAGGCAGGAGGGACTTTCCACCCTTTCTCCAGAGAGCTTTGCAGCTACAAGGAAATGTGTGTCAGGGCTGGCACTCGCCAGCTTGGAGGACATAAGTTTCCCATCCAAATATTGCTTCTTCAGAGGCTCCGGCTGCTCCCGAGAGATTCCCGTGGAAATTTGTAAAGTCTGGGCTCAGGCTGCCTTTGGAGGCACTCACAGGAATATTTTTAGTTATTAAATAAAAAATAAAAGAGGCAAGAAGAAGGTGGAGAGAGCCAGGTTGCTGTGAGGGCTCCCTGCAGGGCTGGGATGATAGGGACAGGCTTGGCTGTCTGTCAGTGCCTCCCAAATGCACGGGGACGTTTTTTGGTGTGTCACTCACCCTTCAGACTGCCCAGGATGAAATCCCAGCCCTGGGAGGGTTTCTCAGCTCCTCGGAGCGTGCTGTTATTGTGTTAATATCAAAGGGAAGGAGGCTGGGTAACTGGACATATGGCTTGGCTGGAATTGTGGGTTTTTTCCTGCTGTCTCCCTTTCCTCTCCATCTGTCCCGAGAGGCAGCGGCCTCTCCTTTTCACAGCCCTGCTCTGAAGAATTCCTGCCTTTGCCATCCCATCCCTGGATGAGCTCCGTTCCCCTGCAGGCGCTGGGGCTGGCTGGTTCTGGGCCACTCCAGGGGTTATTTAAGAGCTGGGGAAGTGTCAGAAATCCCAACCAGAGCAGGATCCAAGCCCTGCCCAGGAATCTCCTGTCCTGCCCTAGGAGAAGCCCCTGCTGCTAATCCACAGGCACTGAAGGTAAAGAGTTCCTGGACCAGGAAGGATTTGGGGGGTTATTTTCTGGTTTTCATTCCTGCTCATGTGAAATATTTCTATTTCCTATCCATTTCATCCAGCAGCCTTGGTTCTCACTGCTTGTCCTCTGCAGAAGCTTGGCACTGCCCTGTCCAGCTGAAATCTGTATTTCCTGCAGATGGCTCGAAATCCTAACCCAGCTTCATGCCCCGTTCCTGAAAATACAAACCAGGAGGTGTAAGGCACAACTGTCACCCCAGTTCTCACTTTCCTGAGCCATCTTTACTGAATTAATGCAATCATGGGATGGTTTGGGTTGGAAGGGACCTTAAAGACTCCTCCCACTGTCCCTGGCTGCTCCAAGCCCCATCCAACCTGGCCTTGGACTCTTCCAAGGATCCAGGGACAGCCACAGCTTCTCTGGGCCTCCCCACCCTCCCAGGGAAGGGGAACACCCTCATGATGTCCCTCCCTGCAGTTTCCCTTGGGATACCACGGGCAGAGGAGTTTTGGGAGCTTTGTGTTTTGATAAAGCAAGTGAGATCAAAAATAAACAGTGTATAATGACCCTCATCTATTACAGATAAACAAATGGGTTATTTCTGAATCTGGCTTGGACTGTTTCAGGTTTTAAATGCTGTAACCAAAAAGCAAAGCACTGAATTTTGGATTTATGGGGTGCTCCTCAGCTCTGTCCCTCCCCACACTCACAGAGAGGGACCCTCAGGGATGCACACATCTCACAGGGAGAGAGTTTGGTTCTGAACCACAGAACACTTGGAGAAGCTTTAGAGAAGCAGTTCTACAAGCTGGGGGCTGGGCTGATTGTGACAAAAAGGACTTGGAATTGAGGTGGATCATCCCCAGGCTCCACACGTGAGCCGGATGGAAACGTCACACCCACCACGGAGCCCACGCTACCTGAGCTCCGAGGGACATGATCCCAGACAAGGGAAAAACCCATAAATCTCACGCAGCAGCACTGGGACAGTGTTGTCCCTCCTCTCCTCCCTGCCAGCAGTGGATTGTTTAGATCATTTATGGAGGAGCTGGGTTTGCTTCCACTGGCTGGAATCACTCATCCAGGGGGGAAAGCGTGACAACATTTCATGCCCGAGCGATCTGCCTTGTGAAGGAAATGAGGCTTACAGGGTGTTTGGGCTCAGCTGCTCCTTATCTCCTGCCCAGACACATTTCCAGAGCTCATCATTGTCACCAACCCCAATGTGCAGAGCCCTGTGCGCCAGGCAGCTGCTGCCAAGTGCATTCCCTTTTTATGGCTCTGGAACAGAGCTGGTCCTGGAGGAGCTGAGGTGGGAGCTGAGAAATGAGGGTGCCTGGGGGATTTAGGGCCTTGATTCCCACTTTGGCTCAGCTGGCTGCGATTCCCAGTGCATTCCCTACTCCAGGAACAGAGCATCTCTGTGGGTGCAGCTCCTGCTTCTCCCTTATTTTTGGGGTGACCAAAGAGTGACAGAGCAGTGACAGACCCCAAATGACTGGGCCATGACGGCCTGGCCAGTGAGTTTGGGGTGGTTACAGCTGCACCAGGGCAGCAGCTTCTCATTCTTAAATTCTCATTCTCATCCCCTTCCAATCAGCTCCTCACCCCTCACTTTATGTGCATTGAGGTGGGGATGCAGGAAGGGCATGGCCAAGGTGGGCTTGTCCACAGGAAAAAAAAGAGGCTGGGAAAGCTCTGTTTAATTCACAGAGCTCAGCTGAAAACAAAAATCCTGCTCAAATGTCCTTCCCTTGCTCCTAAGCCAGCCAACTGCAGCTGCATGCCTGCAGCTCTGCTAATCCTTTTCATCACCATCCATTTCCCGTGGCAGACCCTGAGCAAGACGGATCGCTGACTTCGGAAAGAGGGGGAGAATCCCTGAGGACCTGCAGAAGGCAGGGGTTTTACTGCTCCAGCCCTTGCTAACTGGAGCTGTTGTACATTTTCTCTGCTCTGCAGCCTGATGGAACGTGCTGGGGTGTGATTTGACTTCCCTGACCCCTCCAGCACCACAAACCCCACAGCAAACCCCGTTTGTTCCGCTGAGCTCCCTCTGGCCTCGCTGCAGGGAACCAATCCCTCCCCATCCCTGCCAGGCTCCCAGGTTCTCTTCCTTGTTTTGAGGCTGCCACTTGCGAATCCCTGCGTGGACACCCCAGCCCTGCTTTCGCTGAGGTTTTTGTTGAAGCCAGGCTGGAATCAGGCAGAGAAACGTTTCATTTTTGAGCTGCACGTTTGGGTTTTGGTGTTTGCAATCAGCTGAGGCCTGCAGAGGGACAGGGACATTCTGCTGTTTGGGACAACAGGCCCAGGCAATAAAAGAAGTTTTTTTTTCAAGAAGACAAGATCCTATTTACAACTGAGATTTTCAAACAAACATGGGGTGGGGTGAGTCTGGGCAACAGCACAGGGTGAGGTGTCGGAATGTTGGAAATAGCCAATGATCAATTTAATTGATTGCTGCTCCTCTGGCACCTGAGAAATGGAATAACAGCACAAAATTCTGTTTTCTCTGCTGGCTTCAGTGGCTTTGAAACTCCATCACCCCTCCTTTGCCTGGAAATTGGGTTTAGGGATGTTTTGGCACTGGTTGATGCCCAGGGCAGCGTCCTGGGGTGTGGCAGAGGGACGTCCCCTGAGGGGTCACAGCCCTCTGCACTCATGGTCCACCCCCAAATTGCCAACACAAACAGCAGAGCTGGAGAAAACCTGGAATTCCCATTCCTTGAGTGATTCCAGCCCTTAGAATGGAGCCAGAGCAGGAAGCACAGAGCCAAGCTGGAGGGTGGTGCAGGGGTTAATAAAAGCAGCAGCAATGAAATGTTTGAAATGTTTGATAAGGAGCTGCTCCTTGCTCTCAGGCTTGCAGTTCCCCTGATTTTTCTCCCTCTTTGAAAGATCTCAGAGCGGTGAGGATTTGAAATACATCCATATAATGCAGCTTCAGACAGCAAACAGGATTAAAAGCGGGCTCCAGAAAAGGAAAGGAAGTCAGATTACTTGTCAAAATTAAATTTGCCTTTGGATGCCATTACTTCCTACATTAAAAAGCTCTGGGGATTAGGAGATAAAAGAGCTAAATCCAATCTAGAGACAGGCTCAGAGGAAAATGTCAGCCTGCCAGTAATCCAGGCTCTTTGCTCTAATAGGATCTTCCTGGAGTCAAAGAAAGCGAGAATAATTATTTAATTCCATTTTTGGAGCCTGGCTTCTTTATCGACCTGGCTCAGCATCGCTGAATCAACTGGTGGCACAGAATTCCCAGCTCCAGGCACCTCCAGGAGCAGCTCCCTTCACCCTCTGTGCCACGTGGCACTCAGGGATGGGTTTAATGTCCCTGCACTGTGCCCAGCGAGGCTCCAAGTGGCTCATTTGGGTGTCATTCCCCACCACAGCCCATGGCCAGCAGGAAAAGTCCTCTCCTGGGCATTTCTCCCTTGTTTAAGGGTGCTAAATAAATTTAAAAAAAGCAAATTAAGAGCGATAAATGAATTTAAAAAAGCAAATTCTGCTGGGCACAAAGGTGCCGTTCACAGATTTTGGTCACCATAAACCCCAATACCTTCCCTCTCCCAAACAGCCCGAGGAAGAGCCTTTCCTGGCAGATCTCCCTTCATCTCTTGAAGATGCCAAAATTACAGCCTGCCCCAAATATCCCAGCACCTCCACGCCTGTAACCATGGTTGCAGAGCGCCGGCAGCCGTGCCAGCCACGCCTGGCCTGACTCAGAGGATGAGTTCATCCCCCAGCGTGGTGCAGGAGCCACGAGACACCCTGTGCCATCTGATGGAGCCGTGCCAACCCTCTGCCTCAGCCTGGGTGGAAATGAGCGATGGAGGAACAGCAGAACGTGCCAGGGCTGAGGGAACATCCACGAGCAGGGCTCTGCCTGCCAGGGCCAGCAGAGCAGGGATGGGACTGCTGCCTTTAATGAGGTGATGCTGGCAGCTCAGAGCAAAGGCAGATGTGAAATTGGGGTTTGTGGTGTCTCTGGAGAGCTCAAGCTCGTGCTCTGGGGTTCAGCTGAATGCACATCTCAAGCTCCAGGTCAAGAATTATTTATCCTGAGAAACTGTTCTGCTCCAGAAAATTGCCTTGGGAAGAAGCCACAGGACTCAGCCACCAAGCAGGGAAATGAAAAAGCATCTAGGAAACCCCAATGAGTTTGGGGCTGGAAATGCACCTGCCAGCTTGGAGGTGATGCACGAGGCAAATAAATCAAACAGGAGGAAAAAACTGCTTTGTAATGCTCCTGTTGCTTGCTAAGAGCTGTTATGTGCTGGCCCACTTCAGGAAGAAAAGCCAACAACCCTCAGTTCCTTCAAATCCAGATCCAGGAGATCTCCAGCACCTCCCTTCCAAAATTACAACCTGTCCTATCCTTCAGATCTAGATAACACAGCCAGGTGAGTGATAAGGACAGCGAGGCCACTGCCACCAGCCCTGGCAGCCCGGCTGGTGCCACCCAGGAGCAGGAGCAGGAGCAGAGGAATCACCCTCTGCTTTCCCTCGTCCTTTTGCAGCACTCAGATGCCTGAGCCTGGGGGAAGGTGTGAATTTATCCCAAGAAAAGGGCAGCGAGGGGAGGAACTGCAGCAAACGCAGCCAAGTGGAGGCACTGGAGGGGTTCTGGAGCTGGCAGAGTGGCTTTAGTGACAGAGGGTGACACTGTGCCAGCCCTGCCCTTCCTGCCTTGGCACACGGGGCAAGGCCCTTCAGGCCTGATGCATTGCTTTTTTTAATTAAACAGGCTGGAGGGAAATATAACATTTTCCTTCAGTAATTCATCCCCAAGCCTGCCCTATTTTGTCATTTTAATTAAAACCAGCCCCAGCCAGAGTTCGGATATTTGCAGCCATGAGTATTAAATCAAGCCCAGGCCTTGGGGACTGCGCCCTCTTTTGCATTTTCTTGGGTTTTTACAGCAAAAACCCAACAGGTCTGAGGCTGAATGTGTTCAAATGTGACCCAGAGACATCAGGCTTTGCCAGGAGGAGTTTTCCCACTTGGAGACTCCTGAATTTTTCAACCAGAGGTCTGGACCCTGTTTTGCTTTGGGAAACTGCCAGTTCTATTATTATTATTATTATTATTATTATTATTATTATTATTATTATTGTCACTATCATAATTACTATTGTTATTATTGTTAGTAGTAGTAAGTCTGGTGTTACCCCTCATCTCAATACCCAGAGCAAAACACCATCCCAGCCTTAAAATATAGGAGGCAAAGGGATTTTATTCCATGCCCTGTGCACATGGAATCAGTCCCATCTCCAGCCAGCCATTCCCACCTGGAATTTTCCTCAGTACCTCTCCTGAACTTCCCTTTCTTCAAGGTTAAATAATCTGCCCGAGCTGCTTTGATCCCTGGCAGGGTTTTTATTGTGATTTATGAGGTATTCAGTGTTTTTCTTAAACCCACAGCTTCAAGGCTGGGCTGTTACCTGGGAATCACACGTTTCACTTCAAGGAAAAAAAAAAAAGCTTTTCATGTTGGCCTTTAGAGTGGAAAAACATGAGCAGTGCCACAGCTAATGGCTCTGAAACAAAGCAAAGAAGGGAAGGGAGAGGGATCCGAGAGGAATTTGTGACATTTGATTTTTCCCCCACAATTACAAGTTTTCCCTGTGCCTGATTCAGAGTATTCCTGAGGAGAAGCACAGCACCAGGAATGGGGGAGGAAAAGGGAAGCAGCACAGCCAATTCCAACTACCTGGGCAGCAGCAGATGGGAAAAACAGGAGGAAGTCTTGCAGGATGAGTCAAGGTTGGGATTTGCACGAGGTAAGAAACTGTTCTTTCCAAAAGCACAAAACCCCCACGAGCCCAGAGATGCTGTCACCGAGTCCCTGGGATGGTGGCATCCTCACAGCCAGCTGCCCACACGCCACAGCTCGGGGGGAAACAGAGCCTGGGGAGCCAGGGAAGCATCAGGCAGGGCCCCGTTGGGAAGGATGAAAGTTTGACAAGAAAGTCTCACAGATATCTGCTTAGCAGAAAGATTTTTGAGCGTAGAACCTGAAGAAGGGATAGAAATGAAAGCAGGTTTTGATATGGGAGAAAATTGCTGAGCCAGTCTTGCCGGGTAACGAAGAAGGCAAGGGGTGTGTGAGTTAGAAGGGGTTTTCATGGCTTAGAGCAAAGGATAAACCCACCTCAAACGAGATGTTTTTACCGAGAAAGATAGCACAGGCAAACAAGTCAGCAGATGCTGCGAGGAGAAAAAAGGTCTCAGAATTTTCCACTGTGAGAAAACTGAAAATCAACTTCTAGCTTAAACTGTAATGTACTAACTTTTAGTGATTGGAGAATAATACCATGATTATGGCAATTACAGCAGTTATGGTAGGCTACGGATAAAATTTAAAGTAGAGATTGGTTCTACATGAAGATGCTCAGCAAAGAAAAGAATATAATGAATTTGTAACCGAAAGAAAAGCATATAGTGCATTGAAACAACAAAAAAAGAGTGTATAATGCATTGTAACCAAAAAAAAAAGTATATAATGCATTGTAACCTAAACTCAGGGCCTCCAGGCCTGCCTGCAGCAGGAGCTGACAGCTGTAGGCCCAGGCTCTGTCACCCACCACCCTGGAGTGCTGTAACTGTTGGATGTGATAAACTGCATTTTGGAGAGCCCCCGGAGTCCCCCATCCCTCGTTCAGGCTCTTACTGAGCTTTTCTTGCTCTCCCGTTTCCCTGGATCCCAGGAGCAGCTGAGGGAGGGCTGCAGCCCCAGGAATGCTGTGGATGGCAAGGAAATGCTGAAAACTCCCTCCCCACGAGCAGAGGGAAGCTGGTGCCCATCAGCACAGCTCCAGCAAGGCTGGAGAATAAACGAAATCAAATCATCCAAGTCTCCTGAAAAAAAACAAATCAATCTCATTTGCACATCTCCCCCACGACTCTCAAAGTGCTGATGCTGGGAGAAAGTTGCTCAGATTTCCCTTTTTTTCTCATTGTCTGCTCTCACAGACTGTTGTGGTTTAACCCTCAGCAGTTGGTGATGGGTTTGAGAGGGGAAAAAGAAAAGATTTGTGGATGCTCTTCTCCTTGGAGGGGATAAACAGGACTGGGAGCCCTGGGCAGGCACACTTTGGATTGAGGCACTTTGGGATGAAAAAAACACTTCTGAGATTTCCTCCTAATCACTGACAGTGTTTTTATCTGCTTCCAAATTGAACCTGGCTCATGGTCAGGAAATCTTTGGTCAGAAATTGATGAGGTCTAAATGAATCAGAGCCAGCTGGGAGAGGGCTCTGGAGCCCAGGATGGGATTTCCCATTAAAATATCAACTGGAATTGTCTGAGCTGAGCTGTAGGACTGGGCAGGAGGCATTCGAAGGGTTTAAAGTGCCAGAGGACAGGGTTGGGTGGGATACTGGGAGGGAATTGTTCCCTGGGAGGGTGCTGAGACCCTGGCACAGGGGTGGCTGTCCCTGGATCCCTGGCAGTGCCCAAGGCCAGGCTGGAAGGAGCTTGCAGCACCCTGGGCCAGTGGAAGGTGTCCCTGCCATGGCAGGGGTCAGGCTGGATGAGTTTTAAATCCTTTCCAACCCCAACCATTCTGTGATTCCATGAAAGGGAGGTTTGGGATGAATGAGGGACATGTTCCATCAGCAAAACCACTTTTTAAAAGTGAGAATTAGAGAGAGAGCTCCAGGCTCTGGGCACACCACCCTCCCAATTTAAATTGAACCCCCAGCAGCACAGGGGGGTGTTTACCCACCCTTGGAGGGAATATTTACAAGCCACAAATCCAAAATTATGATGCAGGATCAGCTTTCCTGGCTTGGCTCTGGCGTGGAGGGGGAGGAGAAATCCTGCAAACCCCGATGCTGGGGAAGAGTCTGCTCCTAATGAAGCTTGAACTGACGCCAGGGAAGTTGTACAAATGTAAAGGAGAGGGAAATCCAAAACCAAACCCCAAACACAACAAGAAAACCCCAGGCCTTGTGCTTTAAGTCTGCATTAAACCTTGCCTGCTGAACGGATGTTAAATAGTACAGAGAATTTCACACGTGTGGGGGAGGAGAGGCAACAATGCTGAGTGCAGCACCTGCTGCGTTTCATGGTTAGGCCCAGGATGCTGGGAACCCCAGGAAAAGAGGTGGGGAAACAGAGCTGTGCACATGTCAAACAGGACAGGTGTCACAGCAAACCCCTCATGGGCTGGCACAGCCTGCAGGACCCCTGTAAGGAGGAGGAGGAGGATCCTTTGCTGATTTATGAATGGGGACTTTGTCCACAGAGCTTGACTGCTCTTTATCAGCCTGGATCTGGCAGCTCTGGGAGGGATTTGGAAGCAGCAAATCATTCACTACACTGCCTCCAAAAGTGACCTAAATAAACCCTGAGGAGTCAGCTGCTCCGTGGCCACTGCTCCCCTCAGCTCTCTGCTCCTGACATGATTTTATCTGCAGCTGTGGGAGCCCCTGTCCCATTGCAGAGCAGCTTTCTGATGGAGATATCCCATTTTATGATTTCCCTTTCCCCCTCTGAACGCCAGGAGGAAGAGAGGTGCAACACTGCCAGAGGTGTGAGGAGAGGAGCTGCTGCTCACCCATCCTTGTGCACACACACAGTGGAACTTGCTGGTGCCCCATCACTCCAGGCACCACTGGCTGTGGCTTTCAAGGGGTTAATCAGGATTTCAGGCTGAATTTTCCACGATGTTCACCCTCTGAGAGCTGAGCCGAGCAGCAAATGCCTCCTGTCCCTCCAAACTGGAGGTGCCCTGCACTGGCGCAGCTCAGCAGAGAGGATTGTCAGGATTGTTGGGATTGTTTGTTAGGATTGTTTGATTGTCAGGATTGTTTGATTGTCAGGATTGTTTGTTAGGATTGTTTGATTGTCAGGATTGTTTGTTAGGATTGTTCATTGCTGGGCTGGCTCAGGTCGCTCCTGGAGCTTTGTCAGACAGAGCTGAAATCACCAAGAGCTTTGCCAGGAGCTTTGTTTGATTCCCAGCAGGTTTGATAGGAGCTGGCCTCACTCCTGCCCTGTTGGGGGCTGATCCCACTCGTGAGGGGTCCCTGTGGAGTTTCCTACCCTGCACCTGGGGGCTGAGCAGGATTTGGGGCCATGGAGCACCAGGGTCTGCCTTGCCCCTGTTTTGGGGAGGAATTTCACAAGTCCCACATCTTCACTGACCCATTTCCTCACCTGATGAGGAGCAGTGCCGTGGAAAACCCTCAGTGACAAACAGATTTTCCCCAAGAAGCCCATAAAGGACTCGGGGAGGACATTTATGGCTTCATAAAGCACTTTGCTAACGACTTGCTTTACCACTGCTAAATCAACTGGAATCGTTTCGCTCTGGAACTCGGAACTTTCCGCATTCGGCCTGCGGGGAAAGGGGAAAAAAAAAAATAAAAAAAGGAGTGCTGACATTTGCAAAATACATCTCAACCCATATTAGATGGTGTTAATTAAAATGACTTGCTGGGTAATGAGTTACCGAAAAAAAAAAAAAAAGGAAAAAAGGGAATCAATGAGAGTTTGAGCTCAATTAAACCCAGCGAGCTCTGCAGGCAGGGACAGACAGGGATGGAGTCCCCTCTCGAGGCTGAACAGCCCCAAAGCCCTCAGCCTGTCCTTGTCAGAGGTGCTCCAGGCCCTAAATCATCTTTAGGCTCTGCTGGACCCACTCCAGGAGCTCCACACAGCTCCTTCCTCCCTGTGGCACGCTGAGGCTCAGCTCACACCTTTCCCAGGGCTAAACCACAGGTAAAGGAGCAGTTTGCCTCAACAAGGCACTGAGGGAAGGTAAATGCTCCTGCTGCCCTGCTCCCCAGCATTTTCCCTCCATCCATCACTGCTGGGAGCAAATCCCAGAGCAGGGAATGCACAGAGCCCCTCAGCTGCCCTGCTCACCCCACGTCCCACCCAGCAGGCGCTGCAGGACCTGGCTGGTGATCAACGAGAGGTCAAAGGATGCTCCAAGCGCACCGAAAAGCGAAGCACAAAACAAGCAGTGAGAACAAAATTCGCTGTTTCATGCCCCAAAATGAGCCTTTCAAGGTGGGTAAATTGTGGAGCACATTAACAACAGGGGGAACAGTTTATGGCACGACTGCAGGGAAACTGAATTCCATAAACTGAGATGTAAGCACCTCTCCAAAGCGGGGAATTTCAGGGCTTTATTGTGAGACACAGCTTGGCTGGGGATCTTGGAGCA
Source organism: Motacilla alba alba (assembly GCF_015832195.1). NCBI lineage: Eukaryota > Metazoa > Chordata > Aves > Passeriformes > Motacillidae > Motacilla > Motacilla alba. Next base: position 8,325,809 of record NC_052032.1, on the reverse strand, counting down.
TTTTGCTCCAAAATGCATGTAAACATCTGTCTTGGTTTAAGTGCTTCCTCAACACCAGGCTTTACTGAGCAGGAGCTTATTTCAGCAAATGCACTACAAGGTTTCTGCCTGCTCAAGCTCTTATTAAGTGTCAGAACAAAATGGGCAAAAACGCACGGGTAAAAGGAGCCTGGCTGACAGCAGTGGAGAAAAGTGGCCTTTATTCATCTCCTGAGCAGGTACAGTCAGCCAGGCAGCCATAAAAGCCCTGTGCTTCCCCCAGCCCTGCCCTGGAGGACAATCTGCAGAGATAGAGGGGAAGTTGAGTCTCACAGCCTGGCTATCAAATCCCTCCAGCTCATCATAAATAACAGAAATGGCTTTTTTTTTCCCATGGGTTCTCTTGAGACCTTCAGCTGAGGTGCCAACCTGGGGAAGGGGAGCTGCAGCTCCAGCTCCGTTGGGCTGAGCAGAGGCTCCCAAAAATCATAAATTTGGCTTAATTCCCTCTCAGTTTGAGCCAGGCTTTGCAGCAATGCTGCAGAACCAGAAGTTTGTATTTCCAGCCTTGTTTTCGTTCTGAACATTCCTCTTTCATCATTTTAACTGCATTTCTAAAACCCAACCAGAAAATGCAGTTCTTTTTCTCCTCTCCAGCCCTCACCACTCCCCGTGTGTTCAGACCCACCACGGAGCCAACACACCTTTTAAATCTTGAAATAAATAAGTTATTAGTGCCCAAGGATCCAGCAGCCTCCCCCATCTCCTCCCCCTGCTCTCTCCTCCCCAGCTGCATTCCCTGTGCACAACGGGCAGAGCCAAAAGCAGCAGGAGGTTAAACAGGGAGAGGGAAGAGCATCTTCTGTTCCCTGTGCCCACGGGAGGGAGAGAGCTCTCCTCCCATCTCCCCTCATTCCCACTCTGCTGCCATCAACAATGAGGCACAGCTGTGGTGACGATGGAACAGTCCTGGAGTGGGGCTTGGTAAGAAATTCTGCTGGGCACACAGAGGGGAGAAAATTCTGCTGGGCACGCACAGATCCCTGCTTGTCACCAGCAGCAAAGCTGGCACAGGGGACCCGGGGTTTTGGCTCTGAGCCCTCAGGCCGGGCACCAGGCACACCTGGCATCAGGGCACAGAGCTTTTCCTGCCTGCTGGAGGCTCAAATAATTGATAAGAGCTGTCAGGGAAGGTTGGGATGAAGGCCACAGTACCCACAAGCTCAAATAATTGATAAGAGCTGTCAGGGAAGGTTGGGATGAAGGCCACAGTACCCACAAGCCCAGAGCAGAAGTTTCTATTTATTCCTGCAAAGCCCCTGCGAATCAGGGGACGGTCACACACACACACACTTCAGATTGAATCCCTTAAATAATGGATTGTTGGGAGGGATGAGAGCAGCAGGAGGGCTCTGAAGGCAGCTCTGAGACACCAGGGCAGATCATGGAGCCACGTCCCAGCCCGTGGAAAAGCAGGAGTGTGCCCAAGAACACGTGTAGGGAGTTGTGAAAACCCCAACACCTCCCTGCTGACAGCGATGGACAGCCCTGAATTTGGGACCTGGCTCTGCCCTGGGGAAGGCAGAGCAGGAGAGACAAACGGGAGAGAGGATGGGCAGCAGTGGGGAGGAGGTTTTATGAAGGAAAAGGGATGGAGGAACTTGGGGATGAGGTTTTATAAAGGAAAAGGGATGGAGGAACTTGGGGATGAGGTTTTATAAAGGAAAAGGGATGGAGGAACATGGGGATGAGATTTTATAAAGGAAAAGGGATGCAGGAACTTGGGGATGAGGTTTTATAAAGGAAAAGGGATGGAGGAGCATGGGGATGAGGTTTTATAAAGAAGAAGGGATGGAGGAGCATGGGGATGAGGTTTTATAAAGCAAAAGGGATGGAGGAACGTGGGGATGAGGTTTTATAAAGCTAAAAGGATGGAGGAACCCTAGGATGAGGTTTTATAAAGCAAAAGGGATGGAGGAACGTGGGGATGAAGGGTTTGACAAAGCCAAGCCTCTCCCCAGGGCTGGAGGGGCTCTGGCAGGGATGGGACACCCTCAGAAGGACTCAGAGCATCCCCAGAGCAGGGACTGCAGCCCTCACACCCAGCAGGGCTGGAACCAGCTCCCCTGGCCTTCCCAGAATGTTCACACTCCCTCAAAGGAAGACAAACAAAGGGGAGGGGAAGCCACTCATCACCTTCTAGAGATGATTCTCCTGGAGTCTGTGAAAGTTCAAGGGGTGGAATGGGGGAGTGGGCACGCCTGGCTGCACCTGAGCTGCTGCCTTCCCTTTTCCCACCCTTTCTGGGGGTGTCTTTTTAAATTATCTGCATGGTGAGGGTGTTCTGGTAATGAGAAGAGAGATGAGCACAAATGTAAATCCCTTTTCAGAAGGAATCCTTGCAGAACCCAGAGCTTGGCGCACACCAGCACCGTCACAGCCAGCCTTGAAAGACTCCAGATCCGCCACAGTTGTCTCTTCCTCACTGGTTTTCTTTTTTTATTTATTTTTTTTAATTTTTGTGGTCCAAAACTTTAACAAAACCCAATTCTCTATCCCCCAAAAAACTGGGCACCAGCGTCAGGAGCAGCAGGGAAACTTTGGCACAATGGGGTAAAGAACATCCTTTATTTCTAATAAATTTGGCAGGACTCCCTTTAGTAAAAATCAAATAAAAAGCAGCTGTGTCACTAAAAAAAAAATAAAAAAAGGGTTAAGGAAATCTTCGACAGAGAGAGGTGCCAGAAAAATCTGTTGCCTTCAGAAAACACTTTTCAGCATCTTTGTCAGAAACCTGGTTTCCCTCTTTCTTCATAAATTACTGAAGATGGGGGGATGCAGGAATAAATGATGAATGAAAGACCTTAATTAAATACTCAAAAAAAAAAAAAAAAAGAAAAGAGGGACTTGGGGCTCTGTATTTCAATTCAGTCTCTGTCAGGACTTCACAAGCCTGAGGACAATATTTTACTCCCATTTTGGATTGCAAATGAAGTGCTGCACTGGCAACCTTCACCCCCTGCTCGAGAGGGAGGGTGGGAGAGTGGAAAAACAACTCTGAGGGGGCATTTTGGAGAACAATCCCATAATAAACACTTTCCCTGAGCTAACAAAGCTGTTGGAACTGTGACCTTTCCCAGCCCTGCTCAGTGGGGTGGGATTTTCCTGGGAGCTGAAAATCAGGGAGATGAAATTCAGTCACCCCAGGAGAAAAGGGTCCTGTGGAGCAAAACCAGAGGTTGTGAGGGAAAACATCAGGGAAAGAGGATTTTTTAATCCTCATCTTTGCACCTCAGAAGATGAATCCTCCTTTTTGGGGGGGGTTTAAGCAGGAATTGGGCTCGTGAGGCCCTGAGGCAGCCAGGGTTTGGCGTGCCCCATCAGGCCGGGCAGGACACAGAGCAAATGTGGGGCTGCTGACCCTCCCCTGCTTGCAGGCAACATTTAGGGGCAAAAAAAACTCATTAAAGAGATCAAAAATATCTTTCCAAACACTTTCAGAGCTTTAATCTGCTCTACCCAAAACACCAGGCCTTTAACGCCTGTGTGGGCCTGACTGGGGCAGCTGCTCCCTGAAAAGAGAAAAAGGAGTTAGCTGCTGGTTTTGGATTATTCCTATTAAAAACCTCACCCCAAAGAGGCTGCAAAGGGGCCTCCCAAAGCAGCATTTTATCATTTTGGGTTCACAAGCATAGCGAGAATCCCAAGAAAACATTCTCGGAGAGTTTTTCCTTCTTTCCTTTCTCTCCCAACTCCTTCCAGCTCTAATGAACAAGGCTAATGTGCAGCTCCAGCCTGAGATTTGAGTGCATTTGAGGCTGACAGTAGAGCTGGAGCCCTCCAGAGCTGATTTGTATTCAGCCCCAGCCGTGGGCTCAGGGAGTGGAGCTGAAATTCCCATTTCCACAGCTCGAAAGGCTCCAGGCCCAGTGTCAGCACAGGGGCTTGGAAGTCATTCATAAGTTTTTAAATAACATTCCCAAGCACTCCTTTTGGGTTAGGGGAGGATTTATGGGCTCAGAGAGGAGAGGTTCTCGATATATTTTATCAGGAATCCCAAGAGGAGGGGAATGGCTCCTTGGGAGACAAATGGCAGTGGTGGGGCAGTGACAGGGAGCTGGCTCCTGCAGCTGGGAGTGCTCCTGTTCCCAATTCCCCATCACACCTGGAAGGATCCTCCTCCTTCCCTGACCAGGCTGGAAGCTGGAGAAAGGCTGGATTCACAACCCAGATTGTGTTTTTTTTCCTTTGCCCTAAATATTTTGGACCTTTAGGCAGCTCAGAAACATTTCCAAGCTTTTTCCTTCAGCTGCACCAGCAGGAAGCAGAGCCTTTATCCCATAAAACCCCAGAAGCTCCCTGATTTTGGGGCATTTCAGAGGGGAATCAATGCCAGAAAGCTTCTGCAGGATAATTCAGGTTTATTGACACAGAGCCCGAGGTCCCACTGAAGGCAGGGCAGGAACCTTTGCATCCCAGGAATCCTACACCCAGCAGGAATCCAGCTGGGATAACTCGTTGGAGCCTCTTCCCACTTCCTGGGAGCTGAAAATCAAGGAAATTCAGCCACCCCAGGAGAAAGGGGTCCCATGGGCCAAAAGCAAAGGTTGTGAGGAGGAACATCAGGGAACACCCCATCTCCTGGAGGGCTCTGGCAGCCAGACTGACAGCTCCCAGCTCCAGCATCAATATTAATCTGCTCATTAACAGAGCCTCGAGAAGCCAGGCCCAGGGAGAGGGGGAGGGAAAAATGGATGGAATCAGCAAAGCAATCCATCCTGGAGATTTTTAGGCTTTTGACTATGGATTTCTTTCTTCTACCCTGACTCAGCCAGAGCGGGGAGTGGGGGTGAGACCTGTGCAGTTCAACAAATCAATTGATGAATTTTCTCCCTGACATTCAGGGTCTGAGTCCTGGGCTAATCGTAAAAAGGCACTGCCAGAGGATTTTAATAAATCCCTTTAATTAAGTGATATGTTTTAGAATTAAATTATGATGAAAACCATAAATCCTTTCCCAACAAATGGAGTTCAGTGTGCACAGAAGGAAAAGAGCATTCCTCTTCTATCTTGCTGGTTTTTCCACCCCTTAATACAACAGGATTCAAACAATTCATTATCAAACAATACAGGAAGCTGGGCCATTTATCACCCTGCACTCCAGGCTTTTAAATTAGTGGGATTTAGCTTTGCACTAACTAATCCTGTGCCAGCAGAATGGTTGAAATTTCTTTTCCCTTCGCAGCTGGAGCTTTGTTCCAGAGGTTATTCCCCACGGCTGAGGCTGGGGCAGGGCTGAAAACACCTTAGAATGGAGGTGGCCCAGCTTGGGATCTGTCCATGGGATGCCTCAGCTGTGTGCCCTCTCCGAATTCAGAAGGAAAAACAAAAATCCTCAGTTTAATCAACTTGACCAGATCCAAAGGTGGGGAAGAAAGGAGAGGAGAGGAGATGAACTCCATGCTCCAAACTGGGGGATCTGGGGAGGTGGGAAATGGGAATTCCAGGAGGGAAAACATGCTTGGCTGTGCTGCTCACACCACGCTCCCTGTGCCTCCCTGCTGAGGCTGTTCCTCAATTCCTGCTTTATCCTGGAGACTGAACACACAGGGAAACCTTGAGCCAGGCCATGAATTGCACAAAACCAATTTAGGGGAAAAACCCCAAGTCCCAAAGCCCACAAAGAGCCCTTGCAGAAGCTTTCCCTGCTCCAGGGGCTGCTTTCCCCATCCCTTTATCCCTCACACTGGGGTGGGAAGTGAGAGCTGCCTCAATAAGCAGCACAGAAAGTCAATAACGATGGGAGGGGAACTGAACAACAGGAGCAATCGCTCCCCCAGCCGCTGCCTTGTCACGGCAGAGGCAAACAGAGGCTCTTTGTTCACATATTTACCTTTCCCCAGCATCATTAGAGCCTCTGCATAAATAGAAGGGTTCATTTTCCTCTCCCTCCTCCTCTGGGATAGAGCTGCAAGCAGCTCAGGGTCTCCGGCTGCTGTCGTGCCCTCCTCCAGCAAGGCTGATGGTAATTTCAGGAAGGAAAAAAATGAAAAAAAACCCACCCCAACAAATCCCCCATTAAAATCGCTGCTGAAGGTTGCAAACAAGGTGAGAAAAACCCACACGAATAAAATAAAATAATGCTGCACTGAGAAAATAGAGGCTCATAAGAGCAACTTTCTCAGCATTAACTCCTCTGTTGCTGCAGAAGGAGCAGGGTTCTGCTGCTGTTTCTGGGCTCCACCAGGACCAAGAGCAGCACTTCCACACTCCCTGCTTCCCCTGGTAAAAACGCTGCTCCAACACCGAGCGATTTACCCCCAAACCAAGCACTGGTACAGCCCCTTCAATTTTTCTCGTGAATCTTCTCTACACAGACAAGTCTATAAATTCACAGGAATTGCTCGTGTTCATCAAATTATCCCCACCCCTATTATTCTAATTAATTTTTTAAAACTTCAACCTCGCTCAGCCTTTTATTTTTGTTTTTTTCCCTCCATTTTCCAAATGCTACCAGCACTAAACCTCCTGGCTTAGCTACACCTGAGTCCCCGAGCCTTCTCAGCTTGCACAGGAACACAAAGCCAGCAGCTGCTGGGTTTTTATGGGGCAAAAGCAATGAGGATGCTCATCTGAAGAAAGCCTGGTTCAGTACCAGGTGTCTCTGAATTAACCCTCTCCAATTTGGGCAATAATGCAAATTCGAATTCTTTACAAATGGATTTTCTGGGGCTTTTTCCTTTATTTTGTCCCAGCGTCACCTCTTCCAGAGCAGGGACATTTTGCACAGGGACACTTCCCATGTACGTTTGTCACCTCTTTATTGCCAGCAGCCCCTTGGTCCCAGCCTTCTGCTTCTGGCAAGGTGGAAAAAAAACCTACAGGAATCACAAGGTGAGACCAAGAGCAACAGGAGCTGCTGTTTTCCTGCTCCTCTGTGAAACCAAAGGTCATAAATCTCCCAGTTAAAATTCTCTTGATTGATGAAACACAACTTATTGCTGGTAAAACACCCTTGTTTTCAATAATTAATATACAAGATACCTGGAAGAAAGGCAGAGATCTGGCGGAGGGGAAGGTGCAATTATTGTTTCATTAAAGATTGATTGCGTGTGCGGCCAGTCATTTGAATAATGGCTCTGCTGACACCTGAAATGGAATGATAAATGAGGCTGGGGCCACTGGATGCACAGGTTGGCTCTGGAATGCCGGGGAGAAGCAGCAGCAGCTCTGCAGCCCAAAAGGTCAACTGAAATATTAAAGAGCTGAAGATCAAGTAACTGTGAATAAGGTCAAACAGAGTGCCATGGAGACAGGGGAGGAATTAATTGAGTGATAATTGTCCTGGGTTTATGCACTCATTTTTTATTTCAGTTTTGCTGGGAGAGAAAGCCAAAAGAAAGGAAATTCAGGGGGTTTTGAAGCAGAAGGGTTTCTCTGCTCGGAGATGTCCGTTCCAAGTGACAGGAGCCATTGGGAAAGGGAGTTGCCACCGTGGTGGTGTCATCTGCTCCTGGGAAAAGGGCCTTGAAATACCTGGGAGGAGCAGGAGCCACCTCTCCCTGATCAGCTGAGCTGTGCTGTGTCACCTCCTGCCCCAGCACCAGGTGTCAGAGAGGACAGGAGTGAGGAAAGGCTGGAACAGCATCCCCTGGCTCCAGAGCGGGATGGATCCCCCCAGGCAGGAATTCCCAGCTGGAATGAGGTGGGATTCTCCTTGTCCCCACTCACCCAGCTGCTGAGCAAAGCAGATCCAACCTGCCCAGCCCTGGGGCTCTGCGGGAGGAGATGGAGCCCTGGGTTTCTGCAGGAGGAGAAGGAGAAGGAGCCCTGGGGCTTCTGGAGAAGGAGAAGGAGCCCTGGTTTTCTGCAGGAGGAGAAGGAGCTCTGGGGCTTCTGGAGAAGAAGAAGGAGCCCTGGGGCTTCTGGAGAAGGAGCTGTGGGTTTCTGCAGGCAGAGAAGGAGCTCTGGGTTTCTGCAGGAGGAGAAGGAGCTCTGGGGTTTCTGGAGGAGAAGACCCAGATTTTCTTCCTTGGCAGCCCCTGCCCCCCTCATCCCTGCAGCTCTTGGACACAGGGAAAGGAAGCAGAGAGAGGGGACAGGTTTGGGACAGAAAGCAGCTGCCAGCTCAGCTCAGGGCCCAGGCAGGTGAGGGATGCTCTGTTCAGGTGCAGGGACAGCACCTTGCAGTCTCTGAGCCTCCAAACCACCCCTGGCTGCTGACTGTGTGGGGGTAAAAGCACAAAGCTCCAGCATCCCAGGCTGGTTGTGCACAGCAGGGGTGAAATATTCTCCTTTCTCCCACAACAAAGTGAGGATCAGCCCAACTCCAAGGTCATCCCGCAGCCAGGAGTTTGCCAGGCAGGAGTTCCAGTAAGAAGGAACAAACACATGCTGGAAGTAAATGCCTTAATTATATTAATGATTGGTTTTGCCCTCGACTGCAGCGCTAAGGAGACCCTCTTCTATCAAAGTCAATTAAAGGCTTGCTACTCTCCTGAAGCCCAGCAATAAAACAAGAGCTGTACATATCCATTAAGCTGCAGTACACATCCATTAAAGTGGCTTTTGCTGCTGCAGTTCATTTACTGCCAGCTCTGGACTCGATTCTGCTCTCGTTTCTGTGGGTTTTACCCTGGTGAAACAGCAGAGACTTGGCAGGCTGAGCCCAGCTGATTTACTCCAGCCCAGTGCAGATGCAGACGTGGTCACAAAGGGGATGAGACTGATACTCCCATCTCAAAGACCTGCAAATAATCGCTGTGCGTCAATAAACCCCCGAGATGAACGGCGTGCTGAGCAGTCTGGCTTATTCTGAACACACACTTGGATCCATGTGAGACTCTTGGAGTGAATTTCTCCTCGAGATGGGAAAGCTTTCTCCCTCAGAAAGTCTGGGAGGAAGAGGAGCACTGCCTGCAGCTCCTCCTGTCCCCTGGATCCTGGGAACAGAGCTGGAGGTGATGCTGAGGGTGACAATGAGCTGGGCCAGCTGCACTGAGTTGATTTTCCTCTGGAAAACCAGCTCCATTCCCAAATCAAAGCAAATCCCGAGCTGGGAAACTCCAGACCCTCATCTGCACTCAGTTTTTAAATTAAACCCCTTAAAAATGGTTTTTTTTCCCCTTTTATCACACTTGGCTGGAAGGTCCTTGTACCAAGGGGAGCAAGTGTGGGACTGAGTTTCTCCTCAGTGTTTTACCAGACACCAGGAGCTTCCCTGGATCTCACTCTGCTCTCAGCCAACCCTTCAAAGATCAACTTCACAAAGGCATTTTGAGCTTCCCTGCTGCACTCAGACTAAAATCCACTCTCACTTCCATCCCCACAGAGCTCCAGCGGTGCCCTGGGAAGAGAAAATCTCTGTTCCCTCCTGGGGGCTCAGGTTTTTCCCCACTGACAGTGCCAGGGAAGATGCTGCAGCGGCGGACACAGCTCAGCCACCAGCCAGGGACGTGGCACATGCAGAAAAGGGAACTTTTCCTGATTAGTGTTGGTATTTCAAAGAGCTCTTGGGGAATTCGCTCCAGCAGTGCAAGACAAGGTGTTGAAACCATCAGCACTTGAAAGGTGCCTTTGCTTTCCTCAGATTTCCTCAAGAAGAAGTCTCACGGCAGTTTTCTTAAAAGGAGCTGGAGATAACAGGGAAGTGGTAAAAAGGTAGGAAAAGGAATGGAGGAATCAGTGTTTGCCTGTGGGCAGAGCACAGGGGGTGGCAGGGGAGCAGGGGGTGCTTTCTGCAGCACTCGGCATGTCCCAGTGTGCCAAGCTGAGCAAACAGGAGGAAGATTCCCACCCCAGCAGACCCCAAAACATCTGTCCCTTTGTCCCTCTGTCCCATCAAACAGGAGGAAGATTCCCACCCCAGCAGACCCCAAAACATCTGTCCCTTTGTCCCATCAAACAGGAGGAAGAATCCCACCCCAGCAGACCCCAAAACATGTGTCCCTTTGTCCCCTTGTCCCTGTGCCTCACTCAAGGATGCCCAGGAAGGAGTTCCTGGCTGGGATCTCCTCTCCTCACTCCTGCAGGATGCGTTTGCTCTGCTTTGGGGGTTTGTGGCTCTCGTTTTGCCTCTGCCACAGCTGGGAGCACACAGCTGGAATGGCAGAGCCCCTGGGATGAGCAGGGCTGGAGGGAGGCCGAGGGAAAGGGGAAGGGGAAGGGAAAGGGGAAGGGAAAGGGAAAGGGGGAAGGAAAGGGGGAAGGGAAAGGGAAAGGGAAAGGGAAGGGAAAGGGAAAGGGAAAGGGAAAGGGAAAGGGAAAGGGAAAGGGAAGGGAAAGGGAAAGGGAAAGGGAAAGGGAAAGGGAAAGGGAAAGGGAAAGGGAAAGGGAAAGGGAAAGGGGAAGGGAAAGGGAAAGGGAAAGGGAAAGGGAAAGGGAAAGGGAAAGGGAAAGGGAAAGGGAAAGGGAAAGGGAAAGGGAAAGGGAAAGGGAAAGGGAAGGGAAAGGGAAAGGGGAAGGGGAAGGGGAAGGGGAAGGGAAAGGGAAAGGGGGAAGGAAAGGGGGAAGGGAAAGGGAAAGGGAAAGGGAAGGGAAAGGGAAAGGGGAAGGGAAAGGGAAAGGGAAAGGGAAAGGGAAAGGGAAAGGGAAAGGGAAAGGGAAAGGGAAGGGAAAGGGAAAGGGAAAGGGGGGAAAGGGAAAGGGAAAGGGGGGAAAGGGGAAGGGAAAGGGAAAGGGAAAGGGAAAGGGAAAGGGAAAGGGAAAGGGAAAGGGAAAGGGAAAGGGGAAGGGGAAGGGGAAGGGGAAGGGGAAGGGGAAGGGGAAGGGGAAAGGGAAGGGGAAGGGGAAGGGGAAGGGGAAGGGGAAGGGGAAGGGGAAGGGGAAGGGGAAGGGGAAGGGGAAGGGGAAGGTCAGCACACCCTTGGCTGTCAACGTGGCCCTGCAGAAAAACCCTGGGACTAATTAAAACTCCACAGCCAGGAATACAAATCCTTACATCTGTCCTGGCCTTCATTATCCACCTCGGAGAGCTTCTCCAGGAGAGGGAAATACAACCCTTATCCAGCCTAATTGGCTTAATTTCTCTAACTGCCTTCCCCCCTGAGATCTATTTCTAAAACAATTTCCACGTTTCTTTCAATATCCTCTTCTTATCTCCTTATCATCATCTCATTCATTCCAATTTGGGAAGAGGCCCCATGAAAGAACAAAAAACCCCTGAGTTTCTTCAGTTTTATGCAGCACATGATGTGAATTTCCCAACAGCAAAATTTTAGGGTCTCCTCCTAATCAATCCTTGATTTCTTTTATTCCCGAGTAGGAATTAAAATGATATTTTTGAGGCAGAAGATGAATAACAGCAGCAGCAGCTCCCCCATGTTTGTGGTGGAATCTGCTCGATTTTAAAATTGAGACAGGCTATTTTTGTAAATCAAAAGTTCAGCTTCAAAGAGGAAAAATTCACTCACACACAGGAGGTCTGAGCCACCTCTCCCATCTGTCTCCCACTCTCCAAACCCTCCAGAAACACTCCCAAACCCATGGACTTCACAAAGGCTTTGAGCTGTTCTCCTTCTCAGTGTGGCCTTTCAGAATTAAAGAGAGAAGGAGGAAAAGAAATGGAGGTGAGAGCTCCGAGATTTACAGCCCCCAATAAAGGCTCTGTACACAGTGATTTGCCGAGCCACAGCTCTGCTGACTGCGGGACAGAAATGTGTGCCCCTGGCTGATTCATGAACACCCACCTGGCCTCTGCAGAATCCTTCCAGCAGCAAACTCTGGGGTCAGGAACTCTGGCACTGCCCCCCCCCGGCTCAGACCCAGAGCAGGCACTTTGCTTGTGTTTATTTCCTTTTATTTCCCTTTTATTTCCTTTTTATTTCCCTTTTAAAAATCACATTACCACCAACGCTGAGCAAGGACACACCAGGCCCAGAAGAATCTGCATTTTTATTTCTTTTACTGTCAGCTTTTCTTCATTACTTGGTGGCTTTTATTTTTTTTCCACACACAAACACGACAGGGTAAAAATCTCAGCAGGGATAATAGATGCTTGATAGGTGCCAAAAATAAAATATCAGCAGATGCTACACAGGAACTAAAGGTGTTGAAGAGCTTTCACAACTCTCGTGCTCCTTGGGAAGTGCTGCTCCTTCCCCGTCTCCAAACTCCTGGGTTTGAGGCTGCAAATGCAGTTTTCTCCCCAGTATTTCATGCTGAAGACTCCAGTTATTAACCAAGGATGTGCACTGGGGCACAGAAGATCTATCCCTCAGCCTGCAAGAAAAATCGCTCTGGATAAAATCGATTCCTTTGCTCCTTGAAGCCTTTTATTTCACACAGGTGGCTCTTCCAGCTTTTCCTGCAGAAACGCAGGCCAGGCAGACCCTGAGGGTGATTGTGTTTCATTTCTCCTCTCTGCTCTCATTGCCACAGGCTCAGAAATCCCTCCTAGAACGCAGCGCTGCTCGTAAAGGGCAAAGCTTGAGCTCCAGCCACGCCTTGGGATTGATGAATCCAGCATCATCCCTGCCCTGCTGGGGCTTGGAAAGCTCCCACGTTTCATTTTTGCTGCTGTGATTTATGGCACAGAGCAGGACAAGGCCCTGCTTGGGTTCTTTTGGAGGAAGGGGATGGGTTTTGCGGAAAGAAAACTGCTCTGACCCCGACAGCAAAGGGCGAGGCCCCACACAGGGAGAAGGACATGGAAACTTCTCCAAAGGCCCTCAGAGCTGGTGATGATGAGGAAAAAAATCCTGATCTTGCCTTGGCTGCCTGTCAAGCAGGATGATTCCTCCTGGGTGAGCAGATCTTTGCCAGGCTGCAGTTCCGTGGTATTTAAACATATGGGCAGCGCATCCATCGCCGTGACAAACGAAGCACGACGGGTTTAGAAAAGCAGCTACACCCCAAAGCTGGGCAGGGACTGGGAATTCTTATTCTTTCCCTCATTTTTGGAGGAGCTGGAGCCTCTGAGCATCACCTCAGAGGAGAAACCTGCCCTGCAGCAGGAGCTCGTGGGATGTGGCTTGGGCTGGGGGCACAGGGACAGCAGAGCTTAAATTAACAGATAAACCAAATATAAAGAGGAAAAGATGTTTATCCCTCCCAACCTGAGCAATCCTGATCAGTGGATACACACCTGGGATGGGATTTACCTCTGCTCCTGGAATTCTGCCTCTGGAAAACAAAGGGGAGCAGCGAGAGCCCCGTCACAGCAGGAAATGTGGATTTTTGGTCCATTATTTATGGTCCAAATGGGATTGGGGGTGCTTGGCTGCCTCTCCCTGCACCCCAACATCCCCAAAAGAACCTGATCCTAATGAAGCTCTGCATCCTGGAAGGGAATCCATGGATCTGAGCCTCACCCCGTGCACAGAGGTTGCAACTCCAGCCGGGAAGGAGCCCAGCTCTTGCTCCATGGATTGCAGTCAAAAAGCATCTTCCTCCAATCCCCCATAAATCACCTGCCCAGCCCCTGTAAATCTCACCAGTCAAAGGCAGCAATACTCAATGATTTATTTCTACAGGCAGACGAAAAATTTCCCTCAAAGCATCTCTTTCAGGAGGAAATGGCTTTTTAACAAGATGCACACCTGGCAAAGTTTCTCGTTTGGAGAAGTTTCTCAGCCAGAAAAGAGTGATTTCTGAGGATTTCTGGAATTTTGGGTGATGATGGAAAAACTGAGTATTTTTTCATAGGTTTTCTCCCTGGAGAAGAAGGACAAATGTGCTTTAACCTGAATTTCAGTGTTGGGTTTTTTCCATGTGGGGATGTGCTCAGGGCATTCCCAGCATTACCTGGCATGGAAAAATCTCTGCCCCACCAAGCCAGGCTTGAAATAATAAATTAAAGATGGGAAAAGAGAGCAGGGCTTGGACAGGGCCACAGGTTGAGACCAAGCATGCCTTTGGTCCTTTATCCCTAAACTCCTCATGATTGGATCACTCAAAATTCCTTCCAGGAGCTGTCCTGGAGCTCCTGGCCCCCTTTCCCTGCCCTGATTTCCACCAAAGCTGCTGCAATAAATGATCACAGTCACTCCATAAGGAGATTCCCACTTCCCCTCGTGCAAAAATTTGATTTTTCAGCCTGGATTGCTGAACTCCTCTTTCCTCCAGGTCATTTACACCATCTCAGCTGCAACAAATGGGCACTTTATTATCTGCAATTGGCTCTGCCAGAGAACTGGGCTCCTTCTTCTGCTGGCTCTGAGCTCTGGTGGAGTTTTTTTCCCTCTGAATGATATTTCCGAGCCCTTCCCCCTGTGAGGAAAGAGAGAGAACATTTGTTATTGATAGAATTTCCATTTAAATTGAGGATGTTGCTCAGTGCAACACGTGTTCCACCAAACTCTTTCCCCCCAGCGAAAAGCAGCGAATTATGAGAGTGGGAAAAAAAAAAAAAAACAAAAAAAAAAACGTTGGGAAGAGGAGGGGGGTGAAAGGGAGAAATCACAAAAGCTGTGAAATCCAGCTGGAAATCCACCCTGTAATGAGACATCTCGATCTTAATAAGGCTGAGGGTAAAGCTTGGATTACACACCCAGCTTTGTGCTGCTCGGCAGCTGCCTCCCCCGACAGCTCCTTTCTGTGCTTGCCAATCCGATTAACTCTGCAAAATGAGAGACAAAACAACGCAAAATCTCGGGCTTTGAAAAAATAAACAGGAATTCAGGCATGTGGTGGGTGCTGGACGGGCCCCAGCAAAGCCTCTTCAAGTGGGGAACGGCTCCGTGGCGCGGACATTTTCAGGTGGGTTCCCTTGGAGCCACAAAGGGCTGTTGGGACTGGAAATTAAAGGTAGGAACCCCCAAAATGATTGGAAACCCCATCCTGATGGAGCCTGGGAGTTCTCCCCATGCCTGGGCAGCAGGGAGATGAGGATGAGTTGAGTCCCATCCATGATCTCACTCCACCAGCTCTGGAGCGATGCTGGGGCTGATTTGGGGGGTCCTGACCCCCCTCACTCAGCTGGAGCCACCTGGGGTCTGTCCCAGAGCTCCAGAGCAGTGACACAAACCAGCCCCTGCCCCTGGCACCTGCAGTGTGTCCTCACTGCAGCCCCCAGGATGGGTTTGGGTCATGGAATCACAGAAAAACCCTGGAAAACCCTCACATCCAGCCTTTAACCCAGCACTGCCAAGGCCACCACTTCACCCTGTCCCCAAGTGCCACACCTGTGTCTTTTAAACCCTTCCACCCATTCCCCGGGGCAGCTTTTCCAGCACCGACCAACCCTTCCAGTGAAGAAACCTCTCCTGTTTCCAGGCTGACCCACTCCTGGCACTTCTCAAGGCCATTTCCTCTCCCCGAGCTCGCTTTATCTCAGCAGGCCGAGGTCAGCAGGTGGAACTGGTGACCTGGAGATGTTCCTGCTCCTGCTCCAGCAGCCCTGCAGGGCAGGGAGAGATTCTCCAGGCCATGGAGAGGGCAATCAAGAGGTGCAAGGACCTGGTGGGATGGTTCATCTCCAGCTGCTCTCAGATGTTTTTCTATTTCTAGGAAAAACCAGGCAAGAAAAACCCCTGAAAATAAAAGTTTTGCAGCGAGCCAGCGTTGCTGTCACATCCTCTCTGCTCCAGGAGGCTGGGGCAGGATCCAGAGGGCACATCCATGCCAGCCCAAATCCCATCATCCCATCAAGGAGGAATATCCATGGAAAACAGGTAATCTCTAAAAAAAAAACCAGCTTTCATCTTCATCTGCTCCAGCAATGCCCCCAGCCTGGGCCAGGCTGTCCCCAGCTGGGGACAACAGAGGGACACCGTGCCCCTCTGCTGCTTTCTAGGATTAAAGTGCTGAGCCATCCTCTGTTCCAGGCTGGTTTGTTCCTCCCAGGAAGCCCAGGATCCACGGAAAAGGAGTTTTTTTGCTGATTGTAGGGTCACCCCCAAGTCTAAATCCCAGGAGTGAAGGAATGGGCTCCATATTGCCCGTCAGGGGGAAGGAATGCTGAATTTATCACCCCTTGCAAGAGCTGGAGAAAGAAAGATAGAAAGGGAAAGAGAGAAGGAAAAGGAATAAGAAAAGGGAAAAAAAAAAACCACCAACAAACCCTCAGAATGATTCTGCCTGAGCTGCACAGGAACATTATTTATGGTCCAAAAAACCCCAGAAGCATCTGAATGTAAAGCAGAATCACATCATCGATAACGGCGTGCCCTGATCACAGGGAAAAGACATCTGAGGAGGGCAGGCAGGGAAATGGCACATTTCAGCCAGCTGGAGAGATTGCAAAGGGATTTTAATTCTGAGGATGCTGAAGAAAATTGCAGATGAGAATAAATAGTGTCTGGCCATAGATCAGCACAACTTGATTTTCTCCCCTTTAAGTGCCACGGTATCAATCTTGGGAGGGGAGGGAAGGGAAAAATCAAGGTGGCAAATGAATTATTCCTCAAACCTTCCTCCTCATCCAGGAGGAAAAACAAACCTTTGCACTCTTGCTGGGCAAACTGGAAGGAGCCTGAAATGCGGATCAGGAGAGGAAATGGGGGAGGTGGGAAAGAAGGTATTTATATACAATAAATATTTAATCCTGCCCAGTGTTTCCTCCTGAAGAAACTCATAGCAGGGATTAATTTGTACATTCCTCCCCGCTCCACTGGTGCCCTTCAGCAAGGTTAATCTTTGCCTGATGCAAGTTGGGAAATTAAATCCATGGTGGTGGACAAACTTCCTCTGGGGTTGGATTTAATTTCTTGCTTTCCCGCCCCCCCCAAAAATGATGGATGTGTGTGGAAGCCGCGAACGCTGCCTCGTGGAGCAGATAATTCCTGAATGGATGCCCCCCTCCTTCTTCTCCCCCTCTCTCCCTGTTGAGTGTCTTAATTAATGCTTTGAGTCTGGCAGGTTTTTGATTTCTGCTTCAACAGGGTCTCGGATCAACCTGCTTGAAGGGAAAATCCTAAAAAGGGACAATTTTGTTTGTTTTTTTTTTTTTTCTTTTTAGTGGCTGCTGCTCCCTCCTTAAATTCAGCATCGGGCTGGTGGCAGTGAGGAGCAGGTGGGTCCAGCCTTCAGCTCTGGGGGAGATGGGGGCTGAAGGGAGGCACTTCCCAGCTCAGTTTCCCATCTGGGAGCCCCCAGGAGAGCTTTGGGTGTGAAGCTGTGCCTCAGTCCTGAAGATATCTTGCTCATCACCACACCTGAGATGTGTGAGACCACCTTTGGCAGACCCCCAGCAGCTCCTGGTGACATTTTAAACTGAAAAAGGCACAGTCAGGGCATTTTTTCCCCTCTGGATCCCCAGGCGACAACACAACTATGGTTGCCCAGCCTTCAGGAGGGCTTGGTTGTGGGATATTCCCAAATTATCAGCACCAGCATGATGCTGATGAATTATTCCTGATGCTCTCCTGACTTGGCACTCCACTGGCACCTTGGGATGCTCAGGGAATCAGAGAATCCCCGAATGGGTTGGGTTGGGTTGGAGGGACGTTAGGGCTCATCCAGGGACAGGGCAGGGACACCTTGACTATCCCAGCTTGCTCCAAACCCCATCCAACCTGGCCTTGGACGCTTCCAGGGATGTGGCAAAAAGATCCCTCAGGCTCTGCTCTGCCCAGGCTGAGAAAACAAAAACTCTGTGAGCTGAGAAGCAGCTGGGGGGGGGAAAAAAAAAAAAAAGAAGAAAAGAATAATCCAAGCGCGGCGCAGGAAATTTTCCGCAAAGAACAACATCTCAGTGTCCAATTAACATATTAATAATTAGGCAGGATGAGAACACGGCGTCCCAGGGCTGCCAGGCTGGCTCTGGCTGTTGAGCTGAGCAGCAGCAGTTCCAGGGGTGCCTCTGAGCGTGACAGCCGGCGCCTTACAAGATGTCATTTCAGCGCCTCACAGCTCCCCTCGTTGCGCATCGCGGAGGGAACAAGCACGCTGGCTGCTCTCTGAAGGAGGGGAACAGCTGCTTTCTGCGGGGTTTTCTGTCTTAGGTTTCTTTGGGGTGTTTGTTTTTGCTCGGGGCTGTTTGAGGAATGCTGTTAACAGGAGCGTGGATGGGGTTTTGTTTGCTGCCGAGGCTGGAGGGGGTTGTGCCTCTGGAGAAAATCACTTTGCTGCCACGATGCCCCAGGATGGGAAAAATCTGCAGGCAGAGAAGTTACGGGAATAAATGAAGTGGCAATAGGTGCCATTAATAAAATTCAGCTCACCAAACTCCTCCTGCTCTCAGATCTAAAGCAAAATGGGTTTGCAGTGCAAGAACCCCAAACCCAGCACTTCCAGAGAAGATCCCCTTGATGGGAAAAGGGATTGGATTCCCCAGAGCTGGAAGTGCTGAGTTAAGATGGATGAATTATTTCCAGGGCTGCTTTTGGGTCACTGCACAATGGCAGGGGAGCAGCCCCACCCAAGCAGCCCCTGACAGATGTTGGGAACATCAGCCCAGCTCGGCCTCAAAGGTTGCTCTTGCCTTAAAGGAAAAGCACGTGGGAAGAAAATAAAAATGAAGGAAAAATCCAGATTATGCAGGGATAATATCATGATTGGATAATTATGATAAATCCTTGCTTCCCACCTGCTCACGGCAGAGGGACACCGGGCTCGTGGTGCCAAGTGACACACACAGCACTGAGCACTCCTGGAAAAAAATATATTAAAAAACCATGGGAATTGTCTGGCTGGAAAGCCAGAGCAGGTAATTTGCAGAGGCACAGCTCCTGGGCAAGGTGTGAAGAGAGGGGACACATTTGACTTGCACTGCTTCAGCTTTTCGGGGCACTCTGCAGATTAATTTACAGGTGGTGCTGGACTGCCAGAAACACCTCCAGCTCACTTGTGTTTTTCTCACAGGAAGACATGAGAGGGTTTTTTGTGTTTTTTTTTCCTTTTCGCAGAGCTGTGGATCAGATCAATTCTACTCTTTGCTTGAGACATTAGTAAAAAACAAACCCAAGTCAAACCCAGCCTGGCTGGGAGAAGATGCAGGACAAAAAGCAGCTGAAGGACAAGAATAGCTCCAGCTCCTTTGAATGCCATGAGAGCCTCACTCTACCCAACAATTTGCATATTTTCTCCATGCTAATTCATGCACAATCCTCTCCCCCCTCATTCCAGCCTCCCACTTGGTCCTGCTGTTCCTGTCTCTCCAGGAGAGCTCTGGTGGCACTCAGGCTGCTCCATCCTTTGTATAAAACACCCATTCACAGCTCCTCTTCTTGTTTGCCAAAACTCACCTAGACAGGGAGGGGATGCCCAGGATCTGGTCTCTAAATTTACTCGGTGCCAACGCTCCTTTCTTGGCCATTTTTATTTTTTACCAGTCTGTTGTAAACACAGGGCTTAAGGAGATGGGGGAGGAACATCTCTTGGAGAGGCGACAGCAGCAGGAGCATCCCACCCAGAGCTGTGACATCTTGTGGAGAGCAGAAGCTGTGGTCCCAATGTGACCCTGAGGGGCACGGGGAGGGGGACATGGCAGATCCTGGTCCCCTTTCCCAGCTCCCAGGAGGAACTGGGGTGTGCTGGTCCCTGCTGGTGCAGCCCCAGCTCAAAGCAGGGCTGGGGGAGCTGTGTTTGGTGAGAGCCCCTGGGCTAAAAATCATGGAGGATGAGCTTTTTTAGGGACAGCCAGTGCTCCACCAGTTAGATCACAAAATTCTTCAGGCTGTAAAACACCTTAAGACGATCGAGTCCAACTGAAGCAAGCCAAGGGAATCCAAGATAAAAAGCAGGGAGTCACTAGTCACAGAGCAGCGCAGGGGGCTGGGCCTCTTCCTCCAGAGCAGGGCTGAAAACCAAAGCAAAGAACAGTTCCCAATTCCCAGGCAGACAGCAAATCCCACAGCAGTAAAAAATTCCTGTTTTACCCCTGGCAGCAGCATGGGAAGCACATGGACACATCCTCGTGCCTGGGTCAGCTCAGGCAACTGCTGAACCAACAGCGTGGGGAAAACTCTGCAGGCTTCACCTGCTTTCCTCACAGAGCAGGGCAGAAATCCCAGCCAGGGCAGGAATCCCAGCCCAGGGCACTTCGAATAAAACCCCACATGCAGGGCAAGGCAGAGCAGCAGCCCCAAGCCCTGCAGGCTCCCCTTCCCTGTTTTAAGAGCTGTGGAAACCCCACAGGGATCAGCTGCCCTTGGATAATCCCCACTCCCTGGGTTGGGTGCTCTCCCCTGGGTGCTGAGCTCGGTGCTTTTCACCCTCCCCTTGCTGCTCCCTGAGGTCTGTGCTCCTGATCTTGCTCCTGTAGGATCCCTGAGGTGGGGGAGGCAGCTGCTGCTGGAATTTGGGATGAGCAGCTCCATCCTCACCCCATAACTGAGCAGGTTTGGGTGCTCACGCTCTGTCTCAACAATCTGCTGCTCTTTCTGTGGCTCTTCTAAGAATCCCCCTCAGTATTTCTCCTGCTGGAGTTACAGCTTTGGAGCTGGAGCCCTAAACCATGGACTTTGTTCTGTGAAAAGAGGTGAAAGATCTGCCAGGGCTCCTGTGTCTGGCAGTGCCAGAAACAGTCAGATCCCTCCTCAGATCTCTGCTTTTCCCTAATAGCAGATCAAAGCTTCCCTCAGCACCGAGGCATGTGCTGCAAGCAGCAGCATTTGAGTGCAAATCACAACTGCTGAGAAGGGGCTGGGGTCACCTTGAAGCATGATCCTGGTCCAAGGGAAGTATTTCCAGCCGGGTTTAAGTAAATAAAGTTATTTTGCCCTCATTTCTTCCTGCAGCTGTGGTGCCTCTGCATTTCTGGGGTCCATCTGGAGGAAGATTTGGCCATAACACCCCAAGATTTCCCAAAACTACTCCTAGAAGTTAATGACAGACTAGATAACTAAAGATTTAACCATTTCAGGTCCAAGTTGGATGGGGTTTGGAGCACCCCGGGCTGTGGAAGGTGACCCTGCCCATGGAACTGGCAGATCTTCGATTTCCCTTCCAACCCACCCCAATCTGTGACTTTGGCTCCTTCTCTGGACACCTTTCAGCAAAGGATGAAGATCATCAAAGATCTTCTGCAGCCAAAGAACGAAGGGCAGAAGCTTTTGGGACACGGAGCTTGGCTTGGTCACTGCAGAGCTGGGCCCGTGGCCCCTGACCCACCTGCAGCGCTCCAAACGCCACCTCCTGAAGGTCCAACATCTCCTGGAGCTGCAGCACCGAGCAGGGGCTCTTTGAAGAACCAGAGTGACTCGGATCCAGTGGCAGGCACTGCTGCAGCTTCCCACAGTGAATTCCAGAGGATCCTGGGGTGAAACCTGCAGGAGAGGAGGAGAGGATGAGCAAAGTGTCCCCCATGGTGTTTCCCTCCGCACAGCACAGCCCTGGGGCCAAGAATGGGAACTTGGGGGTTGAGGAGCTCACCAAGAAGCTGGAAAAATGTTTTTTTCCTGAATTTGTCTTGGGATGAGAAGATCAGCAATTGAAAAACTCCTCTGGTGACGTTTGTGGTGCTGTGGAGAAGGTGAAGAGCTGGTGGCCACACAATCTTCTCCTCCACATCCCAGCCACCAAAAGCAGGTTGGATTTTTGCACTGGAATTTCTCACTGAGAAAAAAAAAAAAAAAAAAAAGAAAAAAAGAAGAAAATATTCCAGGCCTGGAATTCCTCCCCATGATGGGTTTGGGTTGTATTTTACAGAATTTCTTTACCTTTAAGCACTCCCACTGCTGCTCTGATGAACTTTCCAGGCTCCACAGGGCAGGGGGGTCCTGGGGAAATCCCGCTGCAATCAACTCCAAGAAGAGATTCAACATCACGGGGGTTTAGGTGGAAACAGTAAACTTGATTTATTGACAAAAAAACCTATTACATTTATTCCTTTATTACACAGGTTTAAAATATTTAAAAATAGCTCTTATGGGCATTACACTTAAATTTTATGACATGTTTATTGGACTTTGAAGAAATGTACAATACGGCATTTGACACTATATTTTAAAAAGGGCCTTATGTACTAAAAGTTGGGTTTTTTTTTTTTTCCATAGGTTTTATTTTTCTTATCAACATTTGTTCAAGTCAATATATATTAAGGGGAGGAGGGAAATAAAATTACACAAAAAGAAGGTCTGCAAATACAAGTAGTAATTTTATTGCAATATACCGTAGCTAAGTGGTCTGGGGGGGATTGGAACAGTTGGGAGCTCAGTACAATTACAACACTGTGGAATTCAACAGAGGCAATTTTTATTATTTTTTTTCTTTTTTTTTTTTTTCATCTTCTTCTTCTTCAAGCAGAGAAACCAAAGGGGAAAAAAAAAAAAAAAAAAAAGCTCCCTTGATGAGAAAATGAGAAAATTGAGAACAGAATCCCATGACCTGGGCAGACACACAGGTGTGGACAAATATCAGAAATATCAGGATATGGCTTTGCTGGGATGCGCAACCTTTCCTGCCCTTCCCGCTGTTGCCAAGGTGACCGAGAAGCTGAATTCCTTATTTATTATCCTAAATTCCTTTTCACTGCTCTGCTGCCCGGAGTCTGCAGTTTTTAGGGTAGCACCTTCTGGGGTTTGTTTTTTTTTTTTCAATTCCCTTAAGTGGGAGAGAGCACAGGAGAAGAAGGGAGAGGGATGGACACGGCTCCTCCAGGCCCCAAAAAGCACCGCCGGGCATCGCCGCTCCCTCCAGCACGGCTTTGCCTCCCTTCCTCGGGTGCTGCTGCTCTCAGTTTGGGCAGGAGGGAGGAAAAGACATCATATATAGGCTTTTTTTCACAGTAAATGTGATGTCTTTTCTTTGGTGGTGAAAAATCCCCCTTGAGCTGAACGCTCCAGGCCGAAGAATAATAATTTATAAAAAACCCCACCTTGCAACAGTTATTTTCCAGCTGAGAGACCTGGAGAAGGAAAACGGGCAAGGAGGAAAAATAAATGGGAAAAGAAGAGGGTGTCAGCACGTTGTGAGCTGTGGAAGGAATAAAAAAAAAAAAAGTGGGAAGAGCAGGAAAATTGCAAATTCCCCGGATTGCTGGGCGGGCAGCACTGCTTCAGGACACCCAACATCTACATAAATTAGCACCACAAACGTTCAGCCACTGAGGACAATCTGCTCTGCTTCCAGCCAGGAAAAGACATGGGTATCGTGGGAAAACCAAATAATATTAATAGTAATAATAATATTAATAGTAATAATAATAATAATATAAAAACTTGTAAGGACATTTAATGTTTTTTTCTACACGGGCCCATCCAAGGAAGGAGAGGAGCAGGATTTGGACAGAAGAGATAAGAAGGTGCCATGCATTTATCAGCAGCCAAAATCTGCCTGAAAGTGCCTAAAAAACCAAGTGGGAGATTGGCCAGTGGCAGGGTATCCCCAGTGTTGGGTTAAAGTTATCAGATAGCACCACAGAGATATGTAAAAATAACTATAAAAAGCACCTTTCTTCTTATTATTATTTTTTTTTTAATTTTTTTTTATTCTTGATATTCAGAGAGGACAAATGGATTTCCCCTGCCACTGGGATCTGCCACTGGGAATGGATTCAGGTTTAATTCTTATCATTTTAAAAGGAATGCTGAAAGAAAAAAAGAAGAAGAAATTTAAAATGTGGGTGTTAAGCAAGTGGGTGAAAAGGCAGAGACTCAATGCAGATCCTGCTCTTAGATCAGGGGATTTGTAGGGAATTTGTTAAAAAAAAAAAAAAAGGCTTTAATTTCTTCATTTTGAAAGGAATCATTCCAAAAGGCATCTGTGGCTCAGGGGGCTGGTTTGCACCTGATCCTGGGGGTAATTCCAGTCCCACTTTGGGGCTGGGAAGAGGCAGAAGTGGGGCCAGGAGCTGCTGTCTTCATTCCCAGCTGGAAGCTTGGCTGGGATGGGGTGGCTTTAATACAGACAAGGTCACTTGCGTGGTTTGAAGGCGGAAACATTCCAACATTTCAAATAAAATACGACACAAATATTTACTCACAAACATACAAAAATAGAAGCACCTTTAAGACACGGCAAAGAGATGCCCAGTGTGACCTTGAGTCAGCACTTTGGAAAACGTGGAATGAGGCAAACTCAGCGGAGGAAACATGGAAAATTCTGGAATTGGCCATGCTGGAGCTGATCCAAACCTCGTGGAAGGCAACAAAACCCCTCTGAGGAGCTTCAGATCCAGGACTGCCGGGACTTCAACATCAAGCTGGACGAGGAATTTCAAGTTTTTTCCATTTTTTTTTTCCTTAGGAACAAACAAACGCTTCCTGGTGAGAAGAAGAGGAGGAGGAGGCAGGAGGAGTTTGCTGGAGGTGGGCTCAGCTCGGTGGCCGTGGGGCAGCAGCGGTGGCAGCAGGGACAGGGCCAGGTCTCCGTGTGTGGCTGTTGGTCATGAGATTCCATATCCATCCTGGGAATGGCTGGGGGGGCACAGAGGGGCTGGGGCAAAACCAGGGACACAACAAAATAGGTGGGGGAGGGAAAAAAAAATAATAACCCATCGCTGTCCAGTTTCAGACCGTGCACGTGACGAGGAATTCTTTTTTTTCTCCTTTTTTTTTTCTTTTTTCTCTTTTTTTGTTTTTAATTAAATGGCGCAATGAGGTTACGAGGTTGCTCATTTGGAGACTAGGTTCAGGTGGCTCTTTTAGCCCAGGAAGCAAGCTGGTCCCACCTCGAATCCAAATTTCTGTGCCGCTTCTCCGAAGTCATTGAACATGATGTCGACTATGGGGACCTGCTCCACTTTGGGCGTGTTGATTTCCAGGATGGTTTTCTGGTAGCCCTTCCTTGCCTGGAATGAGGGAAAGAGGAGCTCTGAGGATGCCTCCAAGCCAACAGCACAACTGAATAATCACCACTCCGCTGGGAATGTGGTGTTGATTTTTGCTGGGAATTTTTTGGACCCAAGTCGGAGTCACCACCCCCCGAACAAATTTATTTGCATGTTTAACACATGTGCTGAAAAACCCTCGGGAGATGCCCAGACCTTGGAGCAGAAGCAGATCATGACACTCTAACTCTGCTCCAGCACATTTCCAAGCTGGAATGGGAGCCTGGAAAAGCTGGAGCTGTGGAAAGGTTGTTTTCCCTCCCCCAGGACACACCTGGCTTGTTGGGCAAATGGTAGCAATTTAATTTGAATATATTAGTGAAATGATCATGTTTAAAGTTTGGTGGAATTCACAAGGTGCTGCTGTCTTTTTATCATGCCTGGTGGCCACGGAGTTGTTTCCAAAATATAAATAATTATTAGAGGAGCAGAAGTACCCCCTGAGGGCGTACAAAGCTGCACAAACAAGAGAATTTATGGAGCAGCTTTGGGCTCTGCCTTTCCCTGTGATTTGTGTGGCTCGGGAGAACAGGCTGGAGCACAGCTATGAGAAAGGGCTGAAAGTTCAAGGAAAACATATTCAGATTAGGGGAAGAACATCAGCCCTGGCTTCAGCAGCCTCCCCACTACAGCAGCACCTCTGTGGCAACCCCGTGTGGGGCAGCCCAACCTCATCTCCACAGCGTAGGGCTCAATCCTGG
This sequence comes from Motacilla alba alba, assembly GCF_015832195.1. NCBI lineage: Eukaryota > Metazoa > Chordata > Aves > Passeriformes > Motacillidae > Motacilla > Motacilla alba. Next base: position 8,300,480 of record NC_052032.1, on the reverse strand, counting down.
AATAATTTAGGGTGGAAAAGACCTTTAGGATCATCGAGTTCAACCATTTACCCAGCACAGCTGAGCCCAGCAATTGGATGGGTTGTGGCACTCACTCCCGAAAAAGACATAAAAGCACCTCTAAACTCCTGGTGGAGCCCTCTGAATTCCTACTGGCCTTTTTATGGGTCTGAGAGTCAGACGAAAATCATCTTTAATGTAGAGAATCAATTGTAAACCCCAAACTCCTTTAAGTAAATAGATAAATCTCAAATATCCCGCCTGTGCTTTGGGCAGCACGATCTGCCAGGGCAGCAGATTAATCCAATTTATCTGCCCAAAAGGTAGAGGTTTTCAGGAGGCTCATCCACTTTAAAACGTGCAACACGTGGTCCTCCAGCAAGCCTGAGATTCACAAGGGGAAGGGAGGAGAAGGCCCTTTTCCCCAGGGATGTTATGTCAGCAGGAGACACAAAAAACTTGAGGATAAACTTCTCCTGAGTGTTTCCAGAAGGGGGCTGGATGCCCTTTCCCTCTCCAGGAATGTGTTAAAAGTTCTAATCTGATTTTCCTCATTGCTCCATCAGTAAAAAATCTGTTTGTGCCAGAACAGAAGCGTTTCAATCTCGAATTACACGAGGAGCTGTTTCTGTCAAACATCTCCATCCTTCTGTCCCGTGGGCTCCAAGTGCTGCAGTTCCAGAGGGTGGGAATTATTCATGTTTTTACACCAGCAAGCTGGGGCTCAAAATAAATGCAGGCAGCACCTGCTTTGCCAAATTTTTATCTCCTCAGGGCAGAATTTTCAGAGTTTAAACCCAAATCAAGCATCCAAGAGGAGTTAGAAGAAAAGGGAGGACGTGAGGCACCTTTGGAAATTGTGACTCTGCTTGTGCACCCCATGAGCAGCACAGCCCAGAGCCTTCCTGGGCCTGCAAGAACAAAAATTCCAACCAAGCCCTTCCTGCTTTGCCTCCCAGAATTCCCCAAAGCAGTTACAAAGATCCCTATCAAACCCTGCAAATTTTCAACCCCAAATTTTCAGAATTCCTGAAAGCAGTTACAAAGATCCTGCAAATTTCCAACCCAATCTCCAACCCCAAATTTTCAGAATTCCTGAAACTAGTTACAAAGATCCTTGTCAAATCCTGCAAATTTCCAACTCAATTTCCAACCCAAATTTTTCAGAACTCCTGAAAGCAGTGACAAAGGTCCTCATCAAACCCTGCAAATTTCCAACCCAAATTTTCAGAATTCCTGAAAGCAGTTACAAAGATCCTCATCAAACCCTGCAAATCTCCAACCCAACCCGGCGCCCTCGCTCTCCTCTCCCCGTGTGAGGAATTGGGGGAGAGCAAAAGCAGGGAGAGGCTTTTAAAAAATCAAGCAGCACTTTGAGGCAGATAAATTGGATTATTCAGATCGATTTGACTTCTGGAGGTGCTGCAGCTTCCCCTGACTTCCAGCAGGATCACGGATTCCCAGGGAATCGTTTATTTCCAACTTAGAGAAGAGCGCCATGTCTCCCATGTTAAGGACAACCCTCAAGCACCGGGAATTTGGGAGCGATCTGCTCTGGGGAAGATGGTGCTGGTGAAGCAGGGGAGGGGACAGAGGTGTCCCCGAGGTGTCACCAAGGTGTCCCCAAGGCCAGGAGCCCCCACGTACCGCGCAGCCATCGAGGGCAGCCCGGATGTAGGGGTTGTTGTCGTAGGACATCTCCTCGTCGTTGGAGCCCAGGAAGCGGATGGCCTTGTCGTAGCTGTTGGTGGTGGCATCGTGCCAGGCCACCGACTGGTAGCAGTTGTAGGTGATGTTCTGGCGGGCCGAGGCGCTCAGGAGACGCAGGAAGGTCATCTGCACCACCCCGATGGGGTTCCCGTCCGAGTCCACGTAGGAGAGCTGGGAGAGGGGGACATGGGACAACACTGGGCAGTGAGGGACAGGGAAACACAGCTGGGGGCTCTGGGGGACACCAGTGTCACCACAGACACTGCTGCTGAGCTGGGGGCTCTGAGGGACACCAGTGTCACCAACACAGCCACTGCTCCTGAGGGACACCAGTGTCACCAACACAGACATTGCTCCTGAGCTGGGGGCTCCGAGGGACACCAGTGTCACCACAGATGCTGCTCCTGAGGGACGCCAGTGTCACCAACACAGCCACTGCTCCTGAGGGACGCCAGTGTCACCACAGACACTGCTCCTGAGGGACGCCAGTGTCACCACAGATGCTGCTCTGCTCACCCAGGAACTTTTTGTTCTGCTGGATGGGGTGAGGGTGTGAGCAAAAAAATTAAATCTAAGGAGGGAAGGGAAAAACCAGACAAGGGGATTTCAGCCCTGGTTGCAAGAAGGTGGAAATTTGGGGATATGTCTCAGGATTAAGCCAATATTGAGCTTCTGTGGCAAATTTCTGTGAGGGTTCAGAGCTTTATTTTCCTGTCCTGTCTGACACGAATTTCTGACTGCTGGGGGTATTTTGTTCTGCACACACTGGGGTGTTCTCCATTCGTTTTTCCTGGGGGTTGAAGCAATCCTGGCCCTGCTGATGACAACTGGGGGCTGCCCTGCTTGGAAAAGCTCAGCTCAGGTAAAGGGAAAATGGATTTGCTGCCCTGTTGTGAACACAGTTTGTGAATCCCAGTCTTGCGCACTGGGATTTGCTCCATTCTGCCCACCAGGCTCCTTTTTCTCCCACGCAGGAGAATTTATTCCTACAAAAAACAAAATTATTGAAACCAAATCCCAGCACTTGGGGGATTCAGGACTTTGTGGGACTTTCACAGCCCACAAAAGGAGTTTTTGCAGGTATGAAGTGACTGTGCTTGAGGTGGCATCTCCAAACCACCACCCTGGGTGGACTGAGAGTTTCTTTAGACACAACCAGGAACAAAACCCAGGCACCCAACCAGCGTGGATTTCTTCCAGGTACCACCAACCCTCGAGTTGTGGTGCAGGCTGCAAACAGTAGAAGAGATTCACAACCACAAGAAAACACTGAATTAAAAGAGATAATCCAAATAAACAAAGATACCAACCGGTTGTCAGGATGCTGCTGCACTGTCCTCCTGAGAGTTAAATGTGACTGACCAGGAGAGAGCCACGCATGCCAGGAGGAGCTACCAGAAAGCCACCAGCGCGTGGAAGGAAGGGGACAAAAAATGCCAAGGACTTGTCACACACCCAGTGTGGCACTGCAGGAGTGACTCTGATTTGGTTTTATTTCAAACCAGTGCTTGCTTTGCAGCCGGGCTGCCTTTTAAGGGCTCTTTTGCTGTTCAGCCTGTGCAGATTTTGTGAAGCCCCGTCCCAGCTTTCCAGCTGGAGCCACTGGGAGCTGGTTTTGGGCACAATGTTTGCTCAGTTTGGGAAAATCCAATCTTTTCCTCTTTTCTCTGTGCTGGCAGGTGTCATGTGGCTGGGAGGATGATGATGGGATGATGATGATGATGGGATGGGCGCAGGCCTCATTAGAGCTGCAGGGAGTTGTGTGTAACACACACAGAGAAAACATCTGGAAGCCTCTTATCCCCACAGCTCTGCATCCTGAGGAAAGGTGAGGAATTGGCTCCAAGGGCTCTGCAGGATTGATTAATGATGGTGTGGGAGCATCAAACCCAGCTGGTTTGGTTGCATGTCATATTTACTGCATCCCTCTCACTTCAGGTGTCTCCAGAAGAAAGGCAGCATCTGCCCAGCTGTGCATCCCAGAGCCCCTGGCAGCACTGGAAGTTCTTCCCCTCAGCTTTGGGGTTCCCCAAGGGTTCAGCCCCTCAAGACACCAGGACTTTCTCCATAGAGTAACAGGAGCAGAGTTACATCCAGAGGGGAGCTCAAACTCCTTTTGATTCTGCCCATCCACACACAAAATTCAGCTGAGGCAAATGCCTCCTCAATTTACCAATCTCATGGTTCCAAGTACTGACTGAGGCAAAATCAGAGCTCATCTTCAAATAAATAAATAAATAAAACTTTTATGGCCTGTGGGTTTGACTGTTTTGTGGTTTGCTTAGGTAGGTCTTCCACATACTGGTGGCTTTTTTATTTTTCCAAACAGAAAAAGCAGGACAGGTAAAAAAAAAAAATAAAAAAAATGCAGGAAAATGACAACACAAAAGGATGGAACAAAGAGCTCCAAGTAGCACCAGAAATGTTTTTATCTAAAAGAGAATAAGCCCTAAGCTCTAGGCTGGCAACTGAGCCTCTAAGAGAGCTGGGAGAAAGAGAAGCAGGGGAGATGGAGAAGTGGAGGTACTTGGAACATTAACTGATGAAGTGCTCTGTAATTAAGCTATGAGTAGCTGCCCTCCAAGGAGCCAGGAGGCTGCAGCCTTGGCTTTGCAGCCTGGTTTGATGGTGCAGAGAAGCCCCAGAAGCTGTGTCCTCCTTGAGGGCAGGATCAGAGCAAAACGTGTTTTAGTGGCGATGGAACGCGGCAAATGTGGGAAACAACGCAGGGCTTGGGTTGTTTGCCCTTTAAGGTGGAAGCTGGGGCACTGCAGGGGTGGGGACAACTCAGCGGGACACAGCAGAGCATCTCCTGCCCCTGGGCAGGCTGCTTTTACCCATGGAATATTTGCCTGTTCCCACATTCTCCTGGTTTGACTGAGCTCGTCACGTGCATCCCGCTAATTCTACAGGAACTGATGGGCCAGGGGACATTTCTGGGGCTTGAGACACAAATCTGACATCCCTGCCCAGCCCTGGGTCTCTGTGGGGATGAGCTCCCCACAATGTGCCTGTCCTGTTACCAGGTAAGAAACCAGTTCCTGGTTTATGCCTTGCTGACATCAACGCCTTGTTTGATCTTAAAACAGCTCTTCCCCCGTGAAAAAAAATTCCTTAATTGTGACTCAATCAAATTCCTTTCCACTAGGCTTGGCTGGAAATCTTCCTTTAAATAAATGACTCTGGGGTCAGCATGGGAGTCCCCAGCGTGGCTCATCTCCACATGGGGACAAAATCCACCCTCTGGGGCCAACCTGTCCTAGAGAGGCCAGAGATGTGCAGCTCCTCCCCTGGGTCCCAGCACCGTGCCCAGCTCGGGGCTGGAGCAGCATTTCAGGGATCTCTCAGCTCTTGGGGTGAGGCTGCACTGCTGGGGGACGGCAGCAAGGGGACAGCAACATGGGGACACCCGAAATGGGGACTCCAGAGGAGACAGCAACAGCTCTCCCTGTGGGATGGAGAGTTCCCAGAGGGATGCAGCTCTCCCTGTGGGATGGAGTGTTCCCTGTGGGATGGAGAGTTCCCTGTGGGATGCAGAACTCCCTGTAGGATGGAGAGATCCCAGAGGGATGCAGCATTCCCTGTGCGATGCAGCACTCCCTGTGGGATGCACAACTCCCTGTGGGATGGAGTTTTCCCTGTGGAATGCGGCACTCCCTGTGGGATGGAGAGTTCCCAGAGGGATGCAAAACTCCCTGTGGGATGAGGCATTCCCTGTGGGATGCAGATCTCCCTGTGGGATGCAGATCTCCCTGTGGGATGGAGCATTCCCTGTGGGATGGAGCTCTCTCTGTGGGATGGAGCATTCCCTGTGGGATGCAGATCTCCCTGTGGGATGCAGCTCTCCCTGTGGGATGGAGCATTCCCTGTGGGATGCAGCTCTCCCCGTGGGATGGAGCATTCCCTGTGGGATGCAGATCTCCCTGTGGGATGCAGCTCTCCCTGTGGGATGCAGCTCTCCCCGTGGGATGCAGCTCTCCCCGTGGGATGCAGATGTCCCCGTGGGATGCAGCTCTCCCTGCGGGATGCAGCTCTCCTGCAGGGCTCTGTGCAGACAAACCTGCCCCAGGGTCCCCAGGGTGTCCCCTTCTAACCCCGGGCAAAGCTCAGCTCCCCATTTCCCACCCAGGCAGACTGAAACAAAGCCCCCACAGTGGCTTTGGGGTCTCTCTCAGAATTCCACCTTAAACGTCTCCATGTGCCCGGGAGGGGGGTTAGTCCAGCATGCAGAGGGCAGCGGTGTGGCCATACCAAAGCAGGTGACAAGCTCTGATTCAGGGCCAGGGTTAGCCACTTACCAAGGACCCCCGCTTGTATTGACTATACCATGTGGAAGGCTGTTCTTTGGGCCAACGAGCCATTTTACTCTGTAAAATATGACAGGGGGTTAAAGGAAACAGCAAGCACCAGGATGCCTCTTACCAGTTTACCGCGCTTGAATTCACTGAACCACGAGCCTGGGTTTTCCTTGGGCCAGGAAGTAATTCTAGCCTAGTTTGTGGAAAGCAAGGAGGGAAGAGAGAAAGAAAAAAAAAATCAAAATTAAAAAGTTTACTTTCATTCCAGAGTCTGCATGTCTTATTGAAACTGTCCAACTTGCTTTAAAATGTTTTTTTTTTTTTAAATTTAAATCTTTATACATAGTAATGAGAGCAGAAGGTGGCTCTGAAGCAGAGGAGATGGAGTGGTGCTGCTCTGGCACCAGCCTCCTTTGCCTCCTAGGAACTTGGGATGCAAATCCACCAGTGGCAGGAAAATTAAAAGTAAAGACAGAGAGGGAAAAAGGAAGCATGGATGGGAAAAGGTGCATTGGTCTTCGTGTGGAGGGCAGTGCTGGTGCTGGAGAAGCCTGGTGCCTCTCTCGTGCCAAATCCAGGTGCTGTGGGGCTGGGAAAGGCAAAGGACGTGATGAAGGAAAAGCCTCTGCCTGCCTGAGGTGCTGGACACACAGCATGGAGCTCCAGGTACCCAGAGTGACACAGGGGTGGCCTGGACAAGGAATCAGCCATCAGAGCATCCTTCAGGCAGCCCCAGCTCAGCAGCTGAGTCAGAGCACAGGAAGGAGGATGAAGGATGGCTGCTCCCTCAGCTTCCCACAACGCCCTCATCTGTGCTGGAAATCTCTCCTAAAGCAGCAGCCCAGCTGCAGGTGACTGGGGACTGTCCTGCCCTTGGCAGGATGTGACCTGCAGAGCAAATCCCAGTGTTTGTGCTGGGGGAGGGATGAGCTGAGAGGAGCCGTGGCTGAAACTCTGCTGTGGCTCATCACAAACCCACCCAGGGCTGGGGTGGTGGCTCTTATCCCTCTGGGTGGGAGAAGTTTTTTTCTCATGGATCCCAGCATGAAATTTGTATTTTGAGGAGTTCTGCAGCTCCACAGAGCCTCTCACAGAACCAGCGCAGCAGGAGCTCAGGGCCCTGCAAGATCATGGCCAGACTCTGCTTTTTGAGCTGTCAAATGTTGAGGAAAAACACAGCTCACTGATGCAGAGCAAGAGGAAATCCATCTCCTCTTTAAACAGCCCCAAGAAAAACTCAGGGAGGATTTATGTGGCGTGGGGTTTGTGCTGTGCTGACACACATTTCTGGTGGATGAAATGCAGCAGGAGAACAGCTCAGCTTTGTCACAGCTGGAGCACAACTGTGACACTGGCACAGCTCCCCCCAGGCTGAATTGTTGTGTTTCTGCTTGGCCAGTGCCACAGCTGGTCCCCAGGCAGCAGGAAGAGCAGCTCTGGAAAACAGAGTGCAGGCACACAGGACAAAAATGATGGGTATGGCTGAGCTAAGAGCATCATTACACAAATAACTCCATCAACCTTGTGCAGCGGTGCCAGGGAGAGCTCTGAGCCCGCTTGCAATCATTTAGGATCATTTACCCACAAGGAACAGCAGGAAAAATGACAGCAGGTAAACATTTATCTGCCCTGCCTGGAGACACAGGGAGGGGAGGGGAGTCGGTGGCGTTTGGGCATGCAGACAGTGGAGCAGGGCTGTGGAAGGGAATGAGTTAAACAGAGCTCCCAAACCCTGCACCAACACACACCCCTGCCTTGGACAGCAAAGTCCAAAAAAATTAAGGTTTTAGCATTTATTATGCCTGGGAAACCATCAGAGGTTTGTCCCAAATCACAGTTTAAATCTGATTTGTCAAGATATTCCGTATTATTGTAGAAGGTAATGTTGTGTAACAAAGGAACATTCTGGATCTGTGATCCTTCCTTGCTGCTCTTCAATTGAATATTCACATCAGGAAACCATCTACCACCAGGACAGAGGGGAAAGCAAAGGTGGTGTGGACTTACTCCTTCAGATTTCTTGTCAGGGAAGATGCAGGTCTCTCCACCAGCCGTGAAATTACAGTAAACTTTGAAAGAGTCCCTGGAACACCCCTGGTTGGGATCAACCCAGTATTCACCTGGATGAGGGGAGAGAAGGGAAGAAAGGATCAGCTCAGAGGGCACTTCAGCAGCCCCCTCATCTGGCATGTTTCACCTCTCATGGGTGGTTATTTATATGCAGTTTTTGAAAGCTGGTCATGCCCTGGTGCCAGCTGAAGAAGGTTTTTCATCCCATATCCCCATTTTTAGAACAGAATATTGCAGCTGGAAGGGCTGTCCACTGATATCCAGTCCAGCTCTACATATTCCTTCCCCACCAGCCACATCCCCCATGGACTCCCCAAATTCCTGCTCTTCCACCCCTCCCTTCTGTGTTTAGCTGGAAACCAGAATTCCCCACATTCCCCCTAGCCTGGGACACACCATCTGGGAAATCAGGGTGGCAGAGCTGCAGGTCCTTGCAGGTGCGTGCTGGGTTGTGCTGAGTGCCCAAGGGGTGCTTCATCTGCTCGATTTCCAGTTTCAAGGAGTTCAGGGAGCCAAAAATCTCCTCCATGCCATCAGCGTAGTCCATGTAGTTGTCGGCATTGCCGTCATCCAGCAGCTGGCTGGCATCAATGTTCCTCCTGGTCCTCTTGGCAGCCTGGATGGGCAGGGGCTGGATGACTTCTCCAGGAGGACCCTGATTTTTTGGGGGAAAAAAACAAAAGGCACAACGTCTTATTCCACTGGGAAAAGGACAAGAGAGATGAACAAAGCAGCAACATCCCAAAATACACACTGGACGTGGAAAACAGCCATGGATGGTGCTGATAAAACCTCTGGCTTCAACATTTTCCACCTTCCATTGTCCTCTTCTACCTTCCCTTGCTCTCTTCCCATCAATAAATCCTCCCTTCCCATCCTTTCTCCCCCATTGTCTCCAAGAGATTCCAACCCATTGCTGGGATTGGAAAGGAATCTTTGATTTGAATCTTTGCCCAGAGATTTTTCTGCTTCCCAAATTCCAGCACCCATGAAGTCTGAACCTCATTTCATCCTTCACCTTATGGGTTCTACTTACAGGAGGCCCTGGGGGCCCAGGAAGACCTGATTCACCCTTTGGACCTGTGGGACCCTGGATGGAAAAACAAGGGACAATCAGGAGTCACTCAGGAGAATTCACCTGGTACTTTTATCACATCCCAAACATTATTTTAACTAATGAAACTTCATTTTTGTCCCTTCAGGCACACAAGAGGAGTCTCCCTGTACCCACACCCCAGGTTATATTTGGTTATTTTTGGTGTTTAGGTGAAAGAAAAGATCAAACACCTGGAGTTGCAGTCAGATTTTTCTAATGCTTCCTACAGAATGCATAAAATGCATGAAATCTAACTCTCCCAACCAACCCAACAGTTCTGCAAGTCAAATAAAATCTTCAAATTAATAAAACATCGAATTCTGGATGGCAAAAAAGACACTACGAAGTTGCCCAAAAGAGGAATTTTTAGCTGCCTGCACAGCAGGTCTGCACCACGAAGCTCCAGAGTCTCATTTCTCACCGAGTTCTTCACTTTCCAGCTTCCCACCTCCCGCTTTTCACGGGCTATTTTTAATCCCCTCCACTCTCCAGCAGCAGCTTCTCTCCTCAGGACTAAGCACGGGATTGCTCCTTGTGATCTCGGCTGCTCTGCCCTTTGGGAAGTGCAGCTGAGGCGCAGAAAGCTTCCCCAATTATCATTGCTGGGCTTAGGCAGAGTTTGCTAAGTCCTCCCAGCTAATTGCATTCATTTTGCTGATGAGGGGAGGCCCAGCTTGTCCTACACTCAACAAAAACCCCTCAGCCTCTTCCTTTAGCTGTGGCCATACTCACTGATGAGCCTTTAGCACCTTTGGGACCAGGTGGACCCTGTGGAGAGACAAATACAGAAAGGAGTCAGCCCATTTCCAAGCAGACAGTTCAGAAAGGGAATTTTAAACAAATTTACTCCCTTTCTGTTTCCGTTTTCCTCATCCCCTTCAGCTGGGTGTTGCTTTTATTTGCCAACAGACAAAAAGCTTTTGTGGCAGAGCTCCACACTCCTGCCCACACAAGCTGCTGGGTGATTCCTGGAACGTGGGGCTGATCCCACTCCGTGCTCAGGACACCCAGCTGGGCACCCCAGGGTAGCACAAGGCCTCTGGGCATCCAAAAAAAGGGATAAAATCAGCAAAAAAGGGCAAGAAATCCCCGTGGAATTGTGGGTGTCCCAAAAGAAAGGGGGAGGGAAACAGGGTGGGACGATTTCCCTGTGCCCATCTCGCACATCTTCAGCCCATCTCCCACATCTTCCCACTTCCAGCACTCCTGGAACTCATCCAAGGGTTTTTAAAGGGCTCAGCCAAAAAAAACCCCATTGTGACCAATATCCTCCTACAGCCAGGGTAGTGCTGGGCATTTCTGGGAGCACCAAAGTGGCTCCTGAGGGCTCCCAAGGAATTCCAAGGTCATTGGTTGTCACCTACCGGTAATCCTGGGGGCCCTGGAGGTCCAATGGGTCCAGAGGGACCTGTGATACCCTAAAAGATAACAGCAAAATAACATTGATCTGCAATTCTGCCCTAAAATTACCCATCCAACCCCTGTTCACAAGTGAGCACCCAGTTTTGGGGGATTCCAGTCCAATCTGGAGCTTCACCTGGTTTTTAGAGCATGGACAAGGAATCTCCTACCTCATTTAGGCTCACACTTTTAAAAATCAGCCCTTCAGATGAATATTTAATGGCACCATCCCTCCAAGTCTATTCAACTCTTTCATAGGACCCCTGAGAATCTGCTTCCCACTAAAACGGGTCATTTTGGAGCAAATCCATGTTTCACACGCAGAATAAACCACATTAATACAGAAAATATCCCTCAAAAAGTGCCAAGGATCTCCTGCCAGGGTTGCCCATCTCTGCTATGCTGCACCTCCTCCAGGGTGCAGTGCTCCAAAGCACGTTCCAGGAAGGTTTTAGGGAATGTTTACCTGCTCTCCTTTGGGTCCTGCTGAGCCCTGGGGGCCTGGGAGGCCTCTGTCACCCTTTTCTCCCTGCTCTCCTGGTGGTCCAATGAGACCAATTAAACCTGGGTGACCCTGGGGGAAAACAGCAGATGTTGATTAGGATTTGTGGCTGGAGAGGGCAAAGACATTTCTAGATCCGACCCCAAATATCTGAGTGAGGTGAGAGGAGTTTGTAGCAATCCCTGGCACGTGGAAGTGGCAGAGTGGACAAAAAGAGGAGATTTTTATAGCAGAAAATGCTACAAATATAGAAAGAACCTCTGCACTGGAGCAGCTGCTCATTCCTTGGGGTTATATAAATATATATATATGACAGAAATGTTTATAGGGTGGAGAATCACCCCAAAAATGGAGCAGGGCTCTGCACCTCCACACTCCCCCACTACTCAGCTCCTTGGGGCACACTCAGAGTGCTCCAGCTCTCCTCTGAAGCTGCCACTGGGGCTGGTGACACTCCCCAGCCTCGTCCTGCCAGCTGCAGGACCCCTGTGCAGTGCCATGTGTCCCCCCACACCCACCAGGGATGAGGCAATGGGATGCTGAGTGCATTCTCACCTTCTCCCCTTTAGGACCAGAGTCTCCTTTCAGACCAGGCAAACCCGGAGGGCCCTTTGGGACACAGGGGGAAACAAAAGAGGGAATGAATTCATGTCACACTCATTCATCCAGCTCAAAAACTCCTGGGATTGGATGCTCTGGACATACCATTGGGCCTGGAGGACCATCTGGGCCAGGGGATCCTGGGAGACCTTGTTCACCCTGTAAAAAAGTGCAATTCCCTCATTCCCAGTGACAGCAGTGCTCCCAGCTGGGAATATTCTGATTATTCACCTGTGCCAGGGAAGGTTTGTCCTGGCTTTTCACAGGTGGCAAAAGCAAAAGGATTTGTGTTCCTTCCATGTTCAAATCTCTGCTGGAAAAGGGACTTTGTGGGTCAAGGAAAATCACTCCTGGAGAGTGGCTGAAGACCCAAGGCTCAAATGAAACATGTGGGAGATGATATTCACCATTCCATTATTCCCATAAAATGTATTTTATCTGCTGTCAGGCATTCCAGCATGGACAGAACACTGGGAAAAGGCATCTTCCAGGCAGGTGGGATACAGGAACAAACCTGAGCTTCCTCAGCCTGGGAATACTCACAACTGGGCCAGGAATCCCACGAAGGCCATCGGGGCCAGGCTTCCCTGGAGCACCTTGGGGACCAATGGGTCCAGTCTTCCCAGGAGGTCCTTCCAAACCAGCTTCCCCCTGGGTGAAGAGGCAGGGTGTTGAATTTGTGTTGGGATGTCAGATGATTTTGTGAGATGGTGCCAGGATGTCATGGAGTGGATACAGATCCATGCAAAGCACTGGAAATGAAACTTTCTGCTCCTTGATTTTCCTGCTGCTCCCTCCACCTCAGGCACTCTCCAAACTGCTTCAGTTCCCAGCCTTGCCTGAATTCCAGCAGGAACCACCCTTTGGCTCTGAGCTCTCCTGGGTTCAGGGACACCCCTCCATCCACCCCTCCTCCCTCCCCTGTGCTGCCACAAGGGGATCTGTAATTTCCAATGCCATCTCCATTCCCCCAGCACTCCCACCCAAACAATCCCAGCCCATGAATGCTGCGTTTGCCCTGGGAAAGGACACGGGGCTCTGCACACCCCCATTATTTACAACACATTACATCGCCAAATATAGCACTTGGATGTTTCAAACCAGGCAAAACATTCCCCTGACCTTACCAAGCCTTAATTATCTCCACAGAGCTTGTTAAGGGCTGAAACATAAGCTCAGATTTGAGGCCACTGGCCCCAAATCCAGACTAATTTGTTGTAACACACAGCAAAATCAACTCCCTGCCTTGGCAGAGGCAGATCCTCTTGGACTAGCAAGGACACAGCACAAGTGAAATCCCATTCAGCTCTCACCTTGGCTCCTTTCTCTCCTTGCCTTCCTTCAGGACCAGCTGGACCAGGAGGGCCCTAAAGAAAGCCCAGAATAGATGGAAAACACAGTTAGATCCTGCTGATCTGCAACGGCCCATTGGAATTAGCAAAACGATGCTCCGGCCCCAGGGAAGGAGACAAAATGGAGACAAATATCCCTGAAAAGCTTTTTAAATTAGCTCCTTGCTAAATGAATCCCTGGGTTCTGCCAGCAAGGCAAGAAGAGCCGCAGTACCTCATCCTTGCATTTTCTTTGGGCTGTTAACATCTTAAAAAAAAAATCCATGGGATTTGCTTGGCAGCTTCCCATCAATTTCCAACGGCTGTGGATGGTGCATCATTTTATTTTTTTTTTAATTATCAGATGTTTCACACGGTATTTACACAGCATTTATTGTAGGCTTGGTAACAGCACGAGTTTTAAAAAGTTAATGGAAATGCTTTTGGGAAAATCTTCCTAGAAAACCAACTCACCCGTTTTCCAGGGGGTCCAGAGGGGCCTGGCTCTCCTGTGGGCCCAGGGGAACCCTGCAGGGAGAGAGGAGAGGGGAACAAGCCATGAGTGCCCCACCCATGGATGGATGGATGGATGATGGATGGATGGATGAGGGATGGATGGATGGATGAGGGATGGATGGATGGATGGATGGATGGATGGATGGATGGATGAGGGATGGATGGATGATGGATGGATGGATGGATGGATGGATGGATGGATGATGGATGGATGGATGGATGGATGGATGGATGGATGGATGAGGGATGGATGAGGGATGGATGGATGGATGGATGATGGATGGATGGATGAGGGATGATGGATGAGGGATGGATGAGGGATGGATGGATGGATGGATGGATGAGGGATGGATGGATGGATGGATGATGGATAGATGGATGGATGGATGGATGATGGAAGGATGGATGGATGGATGATGGATGGATGATGGATGGATGATGGATGATGGATGGATGGATGGATGACACAGGAGCAAATGAGATCCTCAGTGGGCAACTCCCTCTGGGAAATTCTGGTGGGAATGAGAGGCTCAGTGTCCCTGGAGCTGACACAGAGCCACGGGCATTGTGGGGAACAGCTCTCATCTCTCCCGGTACTCACAGTCTGTCCAGGTTCACCATCATCACCTTTGTCACCAGGGGGGCCGTCTTGACCCTAAAATGGAGGGAAAAAGGAACAAGGAGGAGTTTTTAGGGTGTGAATGGTGCTGAGCAGAGGACACACCAGGGGAGCTGCTGGGGATGAGCAGCACAGTTGAGCTTCACCACCCCAGGAGCAGGAAGCTCTGTGAGACCAACACTTACAGCTGGGCCAGGCTCTCCAGGAGGACCAGGGTCACCAGGGAAACCAACTGGACCCTGCAAAGAGAGAAGAATATTCCCAAGTCAGGGATGTTGCACCTGGAGAGCACCAGTGACAACATGGGGAGCCACCCTATGGAGTAAAACCCCAATTTCTACAACCACAACCCCTCTTTGCAGCTGCAGCGTTTTCACCCTGTCCCAGCCCATCCAGATCTGCGTCCTGGCCACCAGAGCTCCGAAAACAACGCTGGGACTTCATCCCAGCTTGTCAGAAATCCTTTGGCTGGGTGACAGCAGAGTCCTCCCAGCTTTGGGAACGTGCAGATTGGAAGGTTTTGCTTTTGCAAATGTGTGACATTTTGCACAGGAGGAGCCTCTCAGAGCATTTAATGACTGAAACACTTCAGCATTCTTCCCCATACAATGTCTGTCGGGTGCTTCACATGATTCCAGGAGCAGCCTGCAACCCATCACTGATATCCCAAATCCCATCTGTTAGGAGGGATGACTAAACTCCCCTGCCTCCTCTGCTTCTTTGTGCCATCTTGCCTTATCTCATCATACATTTCAGGCATCAGAGGAGCCTGCAAGATAAGCCCTGTACCATTGTCCCCTGGTAAAATCAGCAGAGCTCCACTGGCTCCAGCAGAGCTGTAGAGATCAGCAGCAGCAGGGAGCTAGGTGTGCAGGTACAGCTCCCAAGCCCAATAAATCTCCTTGATCCTATTTTGGAAGCTCTGCTCTGGTGCAGAAGACCTTGGAAAGCCATAAACACCAAGTGACCCTACTGCAGCTCCTCTCCATGGGGTGAGATTCCTGATAGCCTGCAGAAAGCACTGAGAATTCCAGTATTTCTGGGAAATATGGTACAGCAGGGTCTTTCCCTCATCAGCACCCTAAGGAAGGGGGCTGAGATCATGGATCACCAGGGGAACAATTCCATGGTTAGGAAATGAGTTTAAATTTCCACAGATATCTCTGGGAACATCTTTTCATGCAGAAATCTCTGCTGGCAAGGCAAGGAAAGACTGAGGGGGTACTTACAGGGCTGCCTTTGGGGCCATCATCACCTGGTGGGCCTTTGGGGCCAGGTGGACCAGCAGCACCAGAGGGACCTGCTTCCCCCTTTTCACCTCTTTCACCTTTAGGGCCCTGTAAAGGAAAACAACCTTTTATTTTCAAGGAAAAAACAAAAACCATACTGATCTCTAATTATCCTTTAATCAATTCTGAGCAAGAAGCTCTATTTGTGTCTCCAAACACCAGGACACGATTTAACAGTCCCTTCCCACAAGGACTGAGTGGTGCTCATGGTGTTCAGTCGTGGGTAGCCCAGATTTGGTGACTAAACGTGATCCTATAAATACCCAGGAACGTGGCAATGTGTCATCAATACCCAAATCCAGGACAGGCCTGGTTCAGTCCCTGCTGTCCCATCCACATCCACACCTCTCCAGCACATCCATGCCTCTCCCAGGGGGCACTTACCGGCAGGCCAACCTCGCCAGGGAGACCAGGCTCACCAGATTCCCCAGGTTCACCCTGCACATGGAAAAAAAAAAAAGTTGGAAATATTCACATTTCTGCAGGGGGATGAGTTTTCTGCTGGCACAGCAAAGCCGCTGCATGAGTGCTGCAGCAAACTCCTGCTTCAGGCTCGTCCGGGTGCTTTACCTTCTCTCCTACTGCACCAGGATTTCCTATTCCTCCAGGAGGACCCTGTGGACCATCTGCTCCTGGTGGCCCAGATGGACCTCTGGGTCCTGGTGGGCCTGGTGGGCCCTGAGAGAAAAGGAGGATAAATTTCAGATGGGTTTCTCAGAGCCATGTCCGTGGTGAAATAAGAAATTTGGAAGCCCCTTACCATCTGCCCAACGTCACCCGTTTCTCCCTTCTCCCCAGGTGGTCCAGGCAGGCCCTGTGGAGGTGCAGAGGAGGAATTTTAGCTGGGAACATGTCAGGTGAGCCCCAGCTCTCACCACCCTAAACCCTCCCTGGATGCTGCAAATTACCTGCAAGCCCACGGGGCCGGGGGGACCAGGGAAACCTCGGGGTCCTTCGTCACCTTTCTGACCAAAGAGGCCTTGCTGTCCTCGGGGCCCGGGCTCTCCATCAGCTCCCTGCAAGGACAGGGTCTGATCAGCCCAGGACAGACGTGGGGACACACCAACCCCATCCCACCACGCCCTGCTGGTGTTGGGCAGCAGCAGTGCCAGGCAGGAATCATCCCAGTGCTTCCCAGGAGGCTTTTTGGGGGAAAAAAAAGGGACTTCTGCTAATAGGGGGGAATACTCACAGCAGGACCAGGCTGACCAATTGGGCCCTGGGGACCAGTGGGGCCTGGGGGACCCTGTGACAAAAAAAAAATAAATGTCAGTGTTAGGAGCAGAGTGACAAATTCACCTGGAAAAGGGGAATTCCTTCAATACAATCTCCATTAAAGCTGCATTAATTCCCAAAAGAAAGGTGGAGAACAGGGTCAGGCCTGCCTGGGCACCCCAGCATTCCTCAGCCCCGGCGCCAGTGGAGAGCAGACTCCTCCAAACACATTTTCACTGCAGCAAAGCAATGTCAGCACTCAGCCCTGACTCCTGGGTAACTCATGTTCCTCAGGCTCTGGGCAGCACAAAAAGGGTGTGGAACTGGAATTACCACAGAATTACAGGATGGTTTGGGTTGGAAGGGACCTTTAAAAATCTCCAAGTCCACCCCTCTGCCATGAGCAGAGACATCTTCAACTAAATCAGAAAGGGAACTTCAGCCAAAGACCCAACTTTGATGGCAACACTGCTCATGTTTCACAGATATTTCCATGCTAAGTGGGTGATGTGGAAATATCTCAGTGTTCCTGGGAGCTTGAGGCTCTCACTCTTTTTTTACATCATGTGGGTATTTGATGAAGCACAGAAGATGAATCAACATTAGAAAACGATATAAATTTAATTTCTATTTCCAGCAAGTCACACAACAAACCAGACTCAAGACCAGCAGCTACAGCAGAGTCCCCTCCACTCACCTGCTCCCCCTTGTCACCCTTGCTGCCCTTCTGCCCAGGCTCCCCGATCTCACCCTGCCAGGAACAAAGGAACAACATTAATCCATCACCACTTCCACATCTCAACAGCCCTGAGGGTCTGCATCCTCATCCCAAATCCCACAGGGACTGAATGGATGGGTGGGCTGAAGAATTCCAGAGATTTGGCCTCTCCAGGTGCAACCAGACCCTTTTCCACCCTACAGTTCCTCAGCTGCCACGCCAGGCACGAAGCTGCATCTCGCAGACCCTTTGAGCAGCCACGAGGGATTTGTCCCAACTGATGTTTCCCGGGAACCCTCCACTCCAGAGGGGCTTAATGAGAGAGGGAATTAATTTGGAGAGGCTGGGCATCCGTGGCCAGGCACCTGCAACAGGTTTGGGGGAGCCAACCTGGATTTCAGGGCATTTTGTGGCTCCAGCAGCACATCCCACCCTACTGTGGGATGCACCACGGTGGAAACGCTGCCCAGCTCCTTGCCAGAGTGACCCCAGGCAGCAGGAGCTGTCCCCACCTTGTCTCCATCCTCTCCAGGAGGTCCAACAGGACCTGCCGGGCCCGGCAGTCCCACGGGGCCCTGGATGCCATCCCGGCCAGCCGGTCCTTGGGGACCCTTCTCTCCCTGGAAGCAGAAAAACAAGCAGGTCACACACCCAGAGCTCTCCAACCGAGCCATTACAGCCCATTAAGGTTTTATCCAGCTGCTAACGACTCCTGGCTGGATGGGCAGGACAGCAAAGCCGCTTCCAGCTGATATTTCATCTGTGCTCCTTGTCTGAAAGGAGACAAAACTTCTGTCTTGAGGGATAATGAAAAGAACAAGCAAATGTAAGCAGTGAATACCCAGATCACAGCTGCAATTTCACTGCTACAGCAACATAATCTGATTTAATCTGAACCCTCTGCCATCCCTGCCTGGATGACAAGCAAGACCCCAAGTAATTTTTCCTCCCACGAGCCAGTTTTTGCTGATTCTGCTCCTGGCTGCCCCAGCTGCTCCCTCCCTGGCTGACCCCCAACTAAGGGGGGTTCTCAGGAGGCCCATCCTGAGATTCTGGACAAATAAAACCACCTGAAGCGAATAAAACAATCTCTGTGTCAACATCTACTTCTACTCCTTTGAGCAGGAGTTTTCAATCAAATTTGTTTGTTTACAGGAACTGAACAGTGAATATTTTCCAGTTTCCTCATCCATGATTAAATTGCATCTGAATCCTGGGTGCTCTCCTCTAAATAAATTAGATGCCACATAAATTGCCTATTCATCCCTGCCCTGACTGACACACGCTGTAGGTACTCAGCAGGACAGATGTTCCTGAAACTGATTCACCAGGAAATTCTCGCCTCTGGATCAGCTGCTGGAGTTTCCAACAAACCAGCAAGCGTGGCTGATAAACACTTCTGATATCAATGAGCCACCACCAGAGCAGCCTGACATCACCAAAGCCACCTCTGGCTCCTTCTGCTGATGGGGCTGGCTCAGTTCTCTGCCCACAGGCCTGGCCTTCGGCTGGTTGTCACCAGCAGGTGACACAGGCTGTGTCACCTTTCCAGCCCCCAGGCCTTCTCATTGCCTGAGGACACTTCAGTCCCTGGGGTCACAGCCATGCTTGACAGGGGTGTCACTTGAGCAGCTGACATTCAGTGGTGTGATGTGCTCAAGATGAGAAAATTCCTTTCTGATTGAACTTTATATCCTTATTTTTTTATGCTTCAAATCTCCACAAGGACTGGTTCCACGCTCAGCTCCCTGCTGCACACATCTCCAGCTGCCCCACAACTGTTCATCTTCATACTGGTACTTACTGGGGCTCCCTTTTCACCTGCAGGTCCTGGAGGTCCCTGAGGGCCGGGTCTCCCTGGCAATCCTATAGGGCCAGCTGATCCTGCAGGGCCACGCTCCCCAGGAGAGCCCTGTTGGGAGGAGGAGGAGGAGGAGGAAAGGAGCTTTAATTGCAGTATCAAACTTCACCCATGCCCAGACAGAGAGAAACCCAAGCTCTTCATCCATGTTTCTGCACGTTTGATGGGATAACTGCCACGTGAAGAGTTGGTACCACCAGCCCAAGGGGCCATGCAGATTGTTTTTTAAAATTAAAATCCCTGGAAGGGCTGGATTCTCCTCTGGATGGTGCAGAGAGCTCAGCTCCTGGGGACACATCAACAGCCTGGAACAAGAGCATGAGCCACTTCACAGCCAGCAGGGAGGGTTGGATGATGAATGTTTCCTTCCAGGGATCTCAAGTGGAGACAACTTCCAGAGGGAAAGCAGGTGGATGAGAGACAAAATCCTGGATGTTCTGAACCCCTGCAGTTCCCTCCGCCTGTCATGTACATCCACAGCTGACCCCACCAAATGACTGAGCTGTTACATGCAGGGCTTGTAAAAGAAAGGAACATGCAGGGAGTCGTCAGGAAAATCAGGATAAAGCCTGGAGCTGTGACTAACCCTGGCCTGGCCCTGCCAAGCTTGTAAATGGTGCTGCCTGCAAGGACAGGGATACTCACGGCTGGGCCTGGGGGGCCTGGGGGACCTTCGTTGCCTTTCAGCCCTGGAGAACCCTGGAGGAAGGAAAACAAAGTTATGTGGGGAGGTGGACAACTGGAGCAGCTGGAAATCCAACAACTGGAGCAGCTGGGGATCCAACAACTGGAGCAGCTGGGAATTGTCCAGCTGGGGGGACCCAGCAGCCCCTACTCACAATGGGGCCGGGGAGGCCTCGTTCTCCAGGGAACCCTCTCAATCCAGGGGGACCATCCTTCCCTGGGAGGCCAGCAGGACCAGGATCCCCCTGCAAGGACAGGGAGAAAGAGCTGAGGATCTGCTCATTCCATGGAGGCCCGGCTCCTCTCCTCAGCCTCCAGCTGGGACGAAGCAGGGGCTTCATTTCTTTTCTGAATCATCTTCTCCGTGTCCAGGGAGGGACAGGCTGCAAGGAGGGGGATTCCAGTCCCTACCTTGGTCCCTTCTTTGCCAGTGAGACCAGGAAGGCCTTGTTCTCCTGGGGGACCTGGGGGGCCGGGATGGCCTCGCTCACCCATGGGTCCAGTCTCACCAGTTGGACCCTGGAGAAAAACAGCCAGAGAAAATGGGGTGGGTGTTGGCAGAACAGCTGAGGGAGGGAAAAGTGCAGGGTGTCACTTCAGTCCTTTGGGATGTAATGGGATGGAAGAGGTGCCTTTCGGTGCCGGCAGCAATCCCTGGAGACATTACCCCTCTGGCATCTGTCCTGGAAGTGGCCAGCATCACCCTCGGCGGACTCATGGCACTGGGAACCTCTGGATTGAGCCCAAATTTCACCCAAACGAGATGCTCCCACTACAACTATTCTGCTTAGCTTTTCCTTTTTAATTGAAAACTTCCTAAGCACTCTCCAAGCCTGCTGATTCCTGCTCGGATGGGGCATAAATAATGCATGAGGCTCGTACTCCCTGGCAATTACCGGCTGCCTCCGTGCCCTGCGAGGGCACTCAGGGTGACAAGTGTCACAGAGGGCTCCCCAGGGGCTCGTTTTTGGGAGGACAAAAGCCACATGCACAAAGCCACGGTGTCCCTGCCCGCTGGTGGCTTTGGGGACGGGGCTGTAACTCATGTCCTGCTGCAGGGGGGCCACTTAGAGCACGCAGAGCTCACTCAGCAGCCACAGATCACAGCAACTACACCCAGCAGAGCCCCACCAAATTGCCACCGAACCTAATTTGCACTTGAGAAGACAGACACGGCCGTCAGGGGATTGCCCC
The DNA here is from genome assembly GCF_015832195.1 of Motacilla alba alba. Classification (NCBI taxonomy): domain Eukaryota; kingdom Metazoa; phylum Chordata; class Aves; order Passeriformes; family Motacillidae; genus Motacilla; species Motacilla alba. Next base: position 8,279,376 of record NC_052032.1, on the reverse strand, counting down.
TAATCAGGGAATTTACAAATCAGGGACTTTATGGTGTCATTAAAGAGGACAAATTAATTACTTTCTAATTAAAGAGCTGCTCCCCAGCAGCTCAGGGAAGAAGGCTCGACCCAAAGCCAGTCCTGCTCAGTGCAGGCTCACTGCAAGCTTCCCACAGAGCTGGAGGTGACTGAAAGCAAACCAGCCCAGCTCTGCCAGAACCTGGCAGCACTTCAGATGAAAGAGGGATGATTTTCCTCGCAGTGACATGGAAGAGCACTCTGGCATCACGTCTGCTCTGCCCTGACCACCAGCAGCTGCACAGCCCTTGGAGATCTCATTTAACTCCCTGGCTGCTTCAGGTCTTTGAGCTGGGTTGTGTTTTTCAGATGTTTTGTGTTGTTCAGCTGGGTTGTGTTTTTCAGATGTTTTGTGTTGTTCAGTTGGGTTGTGTTTTTCAGATGTTTTGTGTTGTTCAGCTGGGTTGTCTTTTTCAGCTGTTTTCTCACCCTACACCGGTTTTACACCGGGGTGGTTGTGCTGATCTCACAGGAACCACCTCATTTACATGGGTCTAAACCCCATCCCAACCCCTCAGCAAGGTGAGCTGGGGCCATGGGGGGATCTCACACCTGCCTCAGGAATTTCAAAGCCACCGGACAAGGCTTTGCCTTCCCTGGACTGGAAAAGGAGTCCCTGCTGCACAAGCAGCTCCAGTTGAACCAGTAAAGACCAGTTGCAGGGGTGAGCATTTGCTTCTTACCTGAGGCCCTACGACACCAGGGGGGCCTGGAGGGCCAGTCTTGCCTTGGAAACCCTGTTAGAGAAAAGGAAAAGACAAAGAGGTGACACTTCTGCCAAGGATTCCTCCTGTGAGGGTCACACTGCCACCAACTGTTCCTCCCCCAGTGAAACCCCTGACCAGGGTGGGCACCCCAAAGAAAAGGAAATAAGAAATCAAACAGAAAGTGGGAAAAATGTCCTTGTGCATTTATAAAGGGTGAAACTGAGGAAGAAGAAGGGATTCTCAAAGCTCGGCCCTGCTGTTTGGATGGAGCTGCTGTGGTTTGGCCATATATATGTATATCTATAAAAATCTGTTCCGCTCATAAAACCATGGAGGACATGGCAATTAAAAATGCCATTAATGGCTATTAAATGGCTCTTAAAATCAGTGTGAATTTCTTCATGCTGAGCAACTCTTTAAAGCTATTTCCCTTATCCTGCTCCCCATTCTGATGCTGGTTTAGGCTCAGTTCTGTCTCAGCTCAGCTCCCAGAAGCTCAGGGGCAGCTTAACCCACTGGAGCTGAGTGAAGCTTTATCTCCTCCATCAACATTTGCTGAAAGGAACCACAGCCCTGTTTGTCTGCAAAGGCTGATGAGCAGGGAAGTCTCCAGGACAGCTCCTTCCAATGGCATTTTGAAGAGTGACAATGAGGAACTCTCACCACTGCAATTGTTTGGCTCTCCCAGGCTACTCCTTAAAAAGCACATTAATTATGGTTGTTACTCCAGCCTGCTGACAAGCTTGAGGAATGGCATTTAGGGCACACGGGCTATTCTCTCGTTGCCACAAAAGAGGATCAGATAAATCCCATGCCAATGCTAGCCTGTCATGTTTAAATAACTCCTCCACGCTATTCTGGCTGCCTGCAGATCAGAAAATATCCTGTCACTGATGGGGAAATGGCAAAATATCCATGGGAAATGAAGGTGCAATTTAAACTCTTATCACAGACAAATATTTAGACCATTTCTGTGCAGGACTTTCCTTATTAGCCTGAAGAAAGGGCTTTCCTTTTGTACTCTTTGAGCCTTGGGCACAGAGGCTTTAGAATCTGTCACGTTTTTTGGGGTTTTTTTTAAGCCAATCTTTGCAAATCTAATATGGCCAAATATCTCAGCATGCCTGTTTGCTGCTGAATGGGAACTCCAATAAGGGGAAGTGTTTGACACAGAGATTTCAATCTTGCACAAAGATACACTGCGCTGACCAGGCTACTGATGTAGAAAGAGCATTTCATTCATTTTTATGCTGCTCTCTTTGCATCTTGGCACTGTGAGGGGGAAAAGGGACAAAAAGGGGACTTCTGCTGCCTGGGTCTGCAGGGGAAAGTGATCTCAGCAAGGTTAACAGAGATTCTCTTTCCTGGGAGAGGCAAACTGAGGAAAGCAATTAGGGAGAGCTTTCAGACCCCAAAATAATTAAAAGAACAGTCTCCATTCATTCCTGCAGACTTGGAGGTTGATGCTTCTGATTGCAGTCTCAGAAGCTGATGACAGCAGGTGCTGTCAAAGTTCTCATTGCTCCCTCCACCTTGGATGTCATGCAGAACTCAAGGAAGACTCAGTGTCAGCCAGGCTCTGGCAGGTGAAAACTCTTCACCTTTAAGTTAATCCTGAGCTGAGGACTTGGCTCAAAAAACCTCAAACCCCCCTTGTTTTAAAATCAGTGTTATGGCATGTAAATAAATATCTGGGGCTGGCTGAGCAGTGTTTGCACTGCCTTGCTTAGCAAATGCCAGGCAAGTTAATTAAATTGTCTGATAAGCTGAGGGGAAAAAATGCATCATGTGCAAAAGCTTTTTAATGCTCATTCGCTGGGGAAGGCAGTGGGGAGAAATGGGCTGCTTCCCACAGAGACAGAGCCTCAGGGAACCCAGACAATCCAAACTGGGGCTGCATCTCCCCAGCAGCACAGGAGGGCTTCGAGAACCCAAAATGATGCTCTGGAGGGCCAGTCCAAGGTTTTTTTTGGCTACTTACAGTTTCTCCTCTCTGTCCAGGGTGCCCAGGCAATCCATCCTTCCCAGGAGGACCCTGTGGCAGAAAAGCAGGGGGAGAAGCAGCATCACCAAGTGCTTGGCAATAAAACTGTGCCAAACATTGAACCAGCCCTGCTTGCCCAAGCTCCCAGCTATTTCACTGGGAAATGGAGCTGCAGACCCTAAAAGCTGCACCCCTTTCCTCCCCACACATCTCCCAAAGGATTTATCTTCCAGGAGCTGCTCACCACACTCAGGAAATCACTCCCAAACCATTTCTGAGGTCCCCCAGTGTACAACAACTGCAGGGACAGCAGTGCTGTGCTGTCCTCCACGTCCACAGAGGGAAAATAAAGCCCAGAACAGCCACAAAAGATCCCAGAGATCCTGAGTCAGTAGGAAATGAACATTTATAATCAGCTGCAATTTACTTGGCTATTTAAAATCTGAAACCATCGGGTTGTTATCAGCATGTCTCAGTAATGCCTTTTCTTGGGAACTTGTCAGGGAATCAGCTCAGGCTGGGTGGGAAAGGCTGGATTATCCCTTTGGAGGTCCCAGGAATTGAGTTACTTACAGGGGGGCCTTTTGGTCCAGGAAATCCAGTCGGTCCTTGAGGCCCTGGTGGTCCCTGGGATGAGAGACAAACCAGAGAAGCTGGTTAAGGAACCTGCAACACTTGATGTGAAATATTACCTGTGTGTGAGCAGCAGGTAAGCACAAAGGTCTGGAAAGGCAAATGCTGGGGCATTGTGTAGAAAAAATTACAAGCAGAACAAAATCCAGTGTGGGAAAAAAAAAACAACCAGAAATTGAGGCTAAAATCATGAAAGTCCTGTTGGTTCAGGATTTCCCACCTGACTGTGATCTGGAGAAAGCAGCAGGAGGTCCTAGAGAACCACATCCTCCAGAAAGTGCCTGGAGTTCTGGCTGCCTGCAGTCACCCAGGGGTGACTCGTCCCTTCTCCCACGAGTGATGCTTCCACAGGACACCCAAAGTCCCACCTGAGCCTTCCCTGGAGAGCTCAGACAGGACCCAAGGCCTGGTGGTGGCTTGGGGGACCTCTCTCCACACCAGCACCTTTCGCCTTGGATTCCTAACCAGAAATTTGCCTTTTTTTTTTCCTTTTGCTGAGCTGCATCCTGCCCACTCCTCTCTGCTAACAGGGCACCCAGGAGGATCCACCTTGCCAAAAACCCCTCAGCCCTGCAAGCCCACCTGCTCAGCCAGAGCACTGGGCCGAGTCCTGCTTTACCCCTCAGCTCATCTTACCCTTTCTCCAGGAGGACCAGGGGGGCCATCACCACCAGAGTTGCCCTTTTGGGAAGAAGGGAAACAAGAGAGCATTTTAAAAAAATACCCAAATCAGCATCACAGCTTCTGTGTGCAAAGGCTTCAGATGGCAGCAAGCCCACGGTGACACCACACCCCAGCAACTCCCCCAGCCCTCTCTAATAATAATAATTCCGTGGCAGGAGCAGCAGCCAGTGACAAATGAGCAGCTGCTTGTTCCCCCCACATCCCTTCATAAAAATCCTGGGGAGATTGGGATATTTGCACCACACAGCCTCCCTCAGAGAGATAAATGCCACCCTGAAGAGGGGGGGATTTATCCAAAATTCATGCCAACACAAAGCCCAGAGATTGGTTTGTGAATCTGGCGGCACGGTGGTGACGGTGTCTCACAACAAAAGCTTTGTTTCCATCAAGCCTGGTGGTCAGTGCTCAGGTAATCAGTCAGTGCCTCAGGGTTGGGTTGGAGAAAAATCCCAAATTTTGCCTGGCGCCCAATCCTGGCTCAGCAGTGGGAAGGCAAAAATGGCTCAGCCAGGCTCTGGAGACCAACAGCACCGCATGCCCTCACCCACAGCACAGCCTGAGGGCTCTCAGGGGGTTTAAACTCTATTTAAACCCCAAAAATGAGTGGTTGGGGAGGTTTAGGGGCTGTGGGGTTGTGCTGAGGTCGGGGCTGTGCTGGTCTCCAGTCTGGGTGTGCCCTCAAAGTCCTGCTGGCTCGTGGGCCAGCACATTTACACAAACTGGGCGTTTTGCAGTGAGGTTGTGAGCCACTGAGCTGGGAATGAACCTCAGGAGGGCTCAGCTTTCCCAGCCCAATGGAAAAGGAAAGGAGGGAGATGGAGGCTGATGACCCAGCTGCTCTCCACACCAACACTGCCCAGGACACGACCCCAAAGGCTCCCCCAAGCCTTACCTTTGGGCCAGGTTTTCCAGTGCTTCCCCTGGGGCCTCTTTCCCCACGTGGACCCTTGAAAAGACACAACAGGGGACATTTGAGGCCTTTCTGCTGCCCCCAAGCACCTGAGCTACGCGGGGTCAACAAATCATCAGGGAGTGACAGGAAAGTCATCATGGAGATTTAAACCACATTCAGTGGTGACACCAGCCCCAAATCTGTGTCCCCCTGGCTTAGCTGCAGCTGCTGAAGGCCAGATTCCTCCCCAGTGAGGACACAAAGCCCATCCCGGTTTTCCTTTGGCCAGGAAAAGGGTTTGAAAGGCACAAGGATGAAGAACTGGCTGCTTACCGTGGGACCACGCTGCCCCCTCGGACCTGGCTTGCCAGGAGTGCCCTGGAATGGAAAAGGAGAAGGGATTAGGAACCAGCAGCACGGGAGAGGAACCCACAGCAGAGCCTGTCCCACACACACGGCCTCAGAACCTCTGTGCTCCTCATCTGCCAGGCAAAAGTCAGCAGCAGGTTCACCTCCACCTGCTGGTTCTTGTATTTATTTGAATTTATAGCACTTGGGCAGGTCTGGACAGTGCTCTCTGAGGGAATGGATCTCTTCAGGAGCCGCATCTGAAGTCCTTTAAAACCCCAAAATGCTTTCAAAGATGAGGCCACCCCCTCAATATCCCCAAAACCCAGTGAAAACCTCTTCAGCTCCACCACCCAACACCTGTAACCCCTTTTTCCCCTCTGATCCCTGCTCCTGACGTGTGGCAGGGTCCTCGCCCCGCTGCTCCCAGGGGCTGCTGCGGGATTTGGAAGGTGTGCCACAGATTCCTGCACCCAGGCCAATTAAACTGCCCTACATATTCACAAATCTTCCCTAACTCAGAGCTAAACAAGGAATTCCAGGCAGCAGCTCATGAGATCTGACAGCCGCACTCAGCTCCCAGGATGGGGACTGGGATAAATCCTGCCATGGAAAAGGCACAGCCTGCCGCAAATAAACCTGGCAGCACGTTAAGCTGAGCCTAAAAGCAAAGGAATGGCCTAAAAGCCCAGTTTTGGCTGGTGTCAAGTGGCCAAAAAACCACGGAGAGGTTTGACTTTGCAAACCTGTGGACCTGCAGCCTGTTAACGGCACCAATCACCTCTGGAGGAAAGGAGAGGAAGCCTCGATTCCCTGGGTGCTTAAAATATCCCTTTGCCATTTTCTGCCCCAAATCCATCACCTCGCTGGAGCCTGCTCAGCTCTGACACTCATTAACCAGCAGAACATAAAGCAGGAGCTGCAAAACTTTCCCATCAACTTTCTTGCAGCTGCTAAAATTAGTCCTGCTGAATCTTCCTTGTTCTGCAGCTCCATTTATTAAAGCCTGCTGGCATTTTTGGGTTTTTTTTTTAATTAATGACAAAATTCACTTTAAAGTTTTCCAGCTGGTTTTGTTGGAGCTCTGGGAGGCTAAATTGGGAGCAGGTGGGGAGGAGGGGGTGCTGCCTCCCCTCAGGTAGCCCCCCACACTCCTCTCCTTCTCCCACAATTCTATTTTTAAGCCACATTTTCCCCCTGCTTATTGCTGTCATTAGTCATGCATTCATGTACAGCTGCAAAGGATTTATATTCCCTGTAAATATACACAGACCTGTATTTGTCAAACAAGGATTTTGACGTGAAGGCAGCTAAATTCAGATTATTTTCGAGGCACACCAAGAAATAGCTGGATTTGAGGACCACCCCCCAGGCTCTGTCAGACTGGGCAAGCAGGGAAATCTATTGCCCTCTGCTAAAGGCAGAAAATAGCTCTTAAAAGAAGATTTATTATTCATGTTTAACGATTGATTTCATGAGCAGCTCTTGAAAAGATGCTGAGCCCACCTCGAGCTGAGGAGGGGCTCGGTGATGAGCAGCTCTGGGGGGATTTCATGGGTCAGAATTCTCCAAAAGCACCAAACAGAGAATCCAAAGCTGCTTTGGGTTGGAAGGGACCTTAAAGCTCAGCTCCTTTCAAACATTCCCATGGGCAGGGACACCTTCCACCAGCCCAGGCTGCTCCAAGCCCCACCCAAAGTCACTCCAGGCTCCTTTAAATAGCTTTATTCCATCTTTCCTGCAGGTTCCCTCAAATGCTGCAAGGCCACATCCAGCTCACCCCAAAGCTTCTCTCCTCCAGCAATCCCAGTTCTCCCAGCCTCATTCATCCCTTTTTTTCCCCTCCCCATTTTTACCTTTCCAGCCCTTTTTTTTGTACAACTGAACAGCCACGAGCTGAACTTTCCTGTTTGGGGATGTTCAGCACCTCAGCACTAAAATTCAGCTGCCTGTGCAGGTCCTGCCCTTCCACCTTTGATTTTCACCTATTTTTGGAATTATTTAACAGCTTGGGAAGACTCTTTGTGCTGCTGAAACAACGAGCTGAAAAGCTGAGCTCCATTCCAGGAGAGAAATGTGGGATTTGCATGATTTTGGCCGCATAAAGCAGGGAACTGAAGAGCAAAATGGGGATATCGGGATAAAGAAAAGACAAACAAATGATTTGGGGTTGTGGCAGCTCCAAATTGAGTTATTCCACAATGAACTGGAGGGAAAAAAAAACAACCCTAGAAATTTTATTTCTTGACTCCATGTGAACACATTCATAAAGCAGACAAATTGAGTGGTCTTAGGAGAAGCAGAGGGGGATTTATCAAGTCTGACTCAACGAGGCTTAAATTAAGATGAGGACTGGAGCAGAGTGACCCCAGCTCAGCCTATAATTCTGGATATAATTGCTTTTCTCTTATTTCAAATGGGATACTTGGGAGGGAAAAAAAAAACCCAACAAAACATAGATGGATAGCAAAGCTGTTATTGAAAATCAACATTTCTGCTAGTCTTAAATTTCCAAGCTGAGCTCCTGTTGCTAATGGGAAGATTTGTCCATGAAAATCTCTCTCTACACTGATGAAGTGAATGCAGGTTGATGAATTTGGTGTAAAATGGTAGAAAGGGTCTAAATCCCCCATTGAAAATCAAAAAGAAAAAAATTAAAAATTGGAATTGCCATGAAACAAATCAACATTTGAAAGGTTAAAAAGTCCTTTTTTTTTAAATTCCTGAAGTGAAGAAATGTGTGGCAAGCCAAGGGTGTAACTAAATATCCTCACTACCTCTACTAAAGGCACAAAGCTCATTTGGAATAAAAGTGAGCAAAGTGCTGATTTTTTGTCTTCTCTTCTCATGGCTTGGTTCTGAAGCTGGGCCCTTTCCCATCAGATCTGCTCCCTCCCCAATCCCCTTCAGGCTGGGTAACGCCAGAATTCAAGCCTAAACCCCCTCAGGGTTTGTTCCACCCTCAGAAATGCCCAGCTCCTGGTACCTTCTCCACTCCCTGGAAGGTTTCCCATCCCCTCCCAGCTGGATTTGATTCCATCCCAGAATAGAATCATTCATGGACGTGCAGGGATTCAAAGCAGAACATCCCTCCCCCGCTGTTCTACACGCCCCAAAAATCCAGCCCAGGGGTTTTATTGCTGGGTATTTGAGAAGGAGGGGGCAATTCCAGGGAATTCCAGGTGGAATTTCCTGGCCTCCCTCCTCCTGCCCAGCCAGAGCAGAGGGAGGGACAGGGATGAGCATTTGTAGTTCCAAATGAAATGAAATAATTAAAAAAGGGGGGTGGATAGAAACCGAACTGCAGTGGTAGGATATTAATGCAGTGCAAAGTGATTTATATTTGCTGGGCTTCTCTCAAAGCTGCCTGTTAGAAGTAATTTCTATTTAAATGAGAGTAAAAAGGAAACTAATTCCACTTGCTGTCCTCACTCCCCCTTCTTGTCACTGTGACCGGAGCTGGTGCAGAAAATGACTTTGTTTGTACTCTGAATCCTTTAATTCCAGCATGTTCTGCAGCAGATAAAAAATAAATCAGTATATTTAGACAATCCCTACTCTGAGAGAAGGCTGTGGAGGTGGGGTGAGAGGCAGAGACAAGGCTGGGGGATGAAACCCCCTGATTTTCAGGGTGTCTCTGAATTTTGAGCAGCTTATTAAAAGCACTGGGAGTGTTCTCAGCCACGCATTTAGAATTTCAAGTTAGGTGAAAGATGGTTCTGGCTGCTTCTGAACAGACTCAGCCATCTCTAATAATTACTGTTAATTAAAGAGCTCTTTGTGCCCTCAGCAAAGTCTGAGCAAAGGATTCAGGTTCAGAGGAGCCTCTTAAAATATCCTGAGGGGAAAATTCCCAGGATTTAATTGAGAAGCTGCTGGCTGTGCCATCCCCAGCATCCTCCTGTCCTGCAGCAGGAGCCTCATCCTGGGATGAGCCTTTTTGGGCAATTCCTGAGTGGAAAAGCCTCTGGAGCAGCAGCCCAGCAATGGAATGGTCCCCACATCTCTCTGGAGAGGAAGAAATGAGTGAAGCAGTGGGAAACCAGCTCTTACCCGTGTGCCCTTCTCTCCGTTGGCTCCTGGGAATCCTGGGAAGCCGATGGAGCCCTTGGGGGAAGAGCAGAGAGGGAGGGAGAGGCTCAGGACACCCCTGGGGCAGCTCTGGCCATCCCCAGAGCTCCCAGCCCTTGTCCCCTGAACCTCCCTCCAGTAACAGCAAAACCATCAGGCCTGGGGTGCCATCCAAAATTCAGTTTTCTCCAAAAACTACACCAAAACCCAGCAGCCACGGCTCATTAGCAGTCACTACAAAAACCCAAGGCCAGGGCTGTGATGGGAGCCCAGGCAGGATTTTGGATTTTAGCTCCTAAGTCACCGTGGTGCGCATGAAAATTTAACTCCTGGCTTGTTCCTTTCTGATGCCAGCGCCTGGAGAATTGCTGCTGCTGCTTTTAAAATATGGATTAGTCCAAGAAAATGCAAAAAAAAACCCACCCGCCCCAACCTTACTCCAGATATAAAATGTAAATTAAAAATAAACCAGCCCCACCACAAGCAGGAAACAATCTCTTGCAGACAATTCTGTCTCCAGAATGAAACAAGCTGGGTTTTTTAAGCAGCGAACATGAATAATAAAATACGATTCTTACAAAAAAAGTTAACAAAACCAGAAGTTCCCAAGGCCTCCAGGGCATGTGAAATCTGGGCTGGAGCCTAAGTCTATGGAGTGGAATTCACAGTTTTAATTTAAAAAAAAATGCCTTGGAAATGGCCTGAACGGAGGTGGGCGTGGAGAGAAGCTACAAAGGATGTTTGCAGATATGCAAATGGCAGCTTTCTTTTCATTTCAGGGAGACCCTGAGTCATTAACTATTCTCCTTAATTAATTAGATAATGCTATCTTGGAAGATAAAAACCCTCATCCAAGGAGAAGGACTGAAATGCCTTTCAGCAGCAGGAAAGCTCCCAGGAGCCGTCCCTGCACATCCCAGCCCTTCTCCAGCTCTTCCCACCACTTTGGGACTGAAGCCATGCACAACCCCTGAATTCCACCAGCTCAGGGCTGGCAGCTATTTTAGTCCATCCCTATTTTTGTCCTGCATGAGTGGGAAGGAGGGACTTCACCCCGAAAATGGGGGCTGGGCTGGGCTGTGTCCCTGGGCTCCTCATCGCACCCATTCCAACCTCCCCATCCCATCTCATCCAAACCTTCTCATCCCATTTCCATACAAACCTCCCCATCGCATCTCATCCAAACCTCCCCATCCCATCCCATCCCATCCCATCCCATCCCATCCCATCCCATCCCATCCCAATCTCCTTATACCATCCCAAACCTCCCCATCTCATCCCATCCAAACCTCCTCATCCCATCCCATCCCATCCCATCCCATCCCATCCCATCCCATCCCATCCCATCCCATCCCATCCCATCCCATCCCATCCCATCCCATCCCAATCTCCTCATCCCATCCCAAACCTCCCCATCTCATCCCATCCCATCCAAATCTCCTTATATCATCCCAAACCTCATCCCATCCCATCCAAACCTTCTCATCCCATCCAAACCTTCCCATCCCATCCCATCCCATCCCATCCCATCCAAACCTTCTCATCCCATCCAAACCTTCCCATTCCATCCCATCCCATCCCATCCCATCCCATCCCATCCCATCCCACCCATCCCATCCCACCCTGTGCCCGTTACCTTGGGGCCCTGCCTGCCCGGGTACCCAGGCAGCCCTGGCACACCGAGTTTTCCCTGGAAAAGAAGGAAAAGGGAGTTAGAGCCTGTGAGCCAGCAGGAAGGGGGGATGCCAGGGGCAGGGGGGGTGCCAGGGGCAGGGAGGAGCAGGGCAGGTGGCACCTGGGTGCAATTAAACTTTGGAGAGGCAGAGTGAGCGCTGTAACTGTGCTGGGAACCAGTGTAAAAATGGTTTGGGTTGTATTGAAATTTATTTAAATTAAACTTTCCATTTCTCCACTTATTCCCCCCTGATCTTTTTATCTGCACCCAAACAAATAACCCCAAAAAGACCAAAGCTTCGATGTGGCTGCCCTAAACCCACCTCCCTCAGGCCTCCCTTCACACAGCTCCTCTTCCCCTATGTGCCCTAAAACTGTCCACACCCCTGAGACACCCAAAAATTGTGGGGTTTGGTGTAAAACACAGAATTCCCATCCTGGGCTCACCTTCTCTCCAGCAGGACCAAGAGGACCTGGATCTCCATTGGGGCCAGAGCGACCTTTGGGACCTTCGGGTCCATCCTCACCCCGAGGGCCAGGAGGGCCAATTTCCCCCTGTTAATTACAAGAGAAGTGTTAATTAGACAGGCAGGTCCCAGATCCTGTCTTTGCTGGCAGCAGATGTTGCATGGAGCTGCTCTGGGAGAAAGCTGGGCCTCACCAGGAGGCTCAGGAGAGATGAAAATGTGGCATGTGTGACCAAAGCTCTGGGGTTTTATCCCACAAAATCCACGTGTTATCCACAAAATTATCCCATCCCCACTGGGAATGTCTCAAAATTGTCCCATCCCTGCTGGGAATATCTCCACAAAACCAGCCTTCATCAGCTCTGATTGCAGCTCTTTCACCTTCCTCCCTTTCACCTTCACCTGGGTGTGCAAAGCAAGCCCTGGGAAGTGTTTGGTTGAGGGCTGAGCTGGGCAACTGCAGGATAATTATGGGAATTATTGGGAAATCTGAGCTGTTGACATGGATTGTGGCAGTGGCAGCTCCAGCACAGGGGACAGCAGTGTCACTCTGTCACACAGGGGAGCAGGAGATGGTTCCATGCTGGGAACAGCCTTCTCCTGGCTCACCAGGAGCTGCTGGATTGATCCCCCAGGTCCCAGACTCTCACCCGGTCTCCTTTGATGCCCATGTCACCTTTGAAGCCAGGGAAACCATCTTCACCCTAAAAATGGAGAGGGGGAAAATCACCCAAGGTGTAGAGATGGGGGAAAAAAAAGAATTAAAGTTTCTTAAGCCTCATTTGTTCAGGGAGGACGAGCTGAGGTCCACACATTGCCTTCTCTTGGAGCGCACAAGCAGGGACAGAAAACCACCCAAAACCCCAAAGAACCCCTACAGTGCCCCCAAATGTGCCCTGCATCCCATCCTGCCTGCAAGCCAGCACCACAAACAGACCCAATGTGAACAGCAGGACCTTGGCAGCACTGGGAACCAATTATTTCTGAAGTAGAACTGGTTTTATTCTCGTGAAGGAGGTTTCACAGCTGCTCCCAGGCAGCCTCCAGGACACGGCAATATTTCCTTCAGCCAAGAAGGTTTAATTGCAGATTAATCAATAATGCATCTCATCCTACAGCTAATCCCTGAGGGGCACTGAGGACACTTCCCAGAAAGTTTTAAAGTTTGGGAGATCCCAAGCTCAAACTGCTGCTGAATTACTGGGGAGGGGCAGGAATGAAGGAAAGGTGCTCAGTTCCCTTTTTTTCCCCCCAAGAAAAATCCCTTGTGCAGGAGAAAACCTCCCAGGGAAGATCCTGTGGGATCCCCCTACAAAAATGCTCAGAAATTGCAGAAACACGACCCAAACTGAACTCACCTTCTCCCCCTTGGTGCCTTTCAAGCCACGAACTCCATCTGCTCCCTTGAGAGAGAAACCAAGGTGTTACCAGGGTTGGGGGAAAGCTCAGAGTGAAGAAATTAAAAATCACCATTAATTGTGGTGATTTCTGCTTTCTTTGATGTTTAATTGCATCTCTGCAAAGTCCAGCCCAGGCTGGAGAATTCCAGTGACAGGGACACTGCTCCTGCATCCTTACCTTGACTCCACGAGGTCCTGGATAACCAATGGGGCCCTGAGGACCTGGGGGACCCTGAGGGGATGAAATGAACAAGAAAAACAAGAAAAACACGTCAAAAACCAACCCCAAGGTGCAGTGATGAGGAGAGTGTGTGGAAAACAAATTTCCTGTTTCCCACGTGGGTAGGAATGGCAGCAGCCACCTGAAAATAGCCCCAAATAGCCCAAAAATAACCCAAAATAGCCCCAGACAGCCCAGGGAGCTGCAGGAGCATCACCTGCAGCAGGTGTGGTGGGCTGGGCTGATGGCAAAGCTCCAACAGGAAAGGGAGGATGAGGAGGGTCAGGATAGAAACAACTTGTTAGAAAGGGGATTTACACACAAGGTATGACTTGTGGTTTGGGTTGGAGAAAACCGGGCAGGAGGAACATGTTCTGTTCCACCCTGCTCCCAAAGCACCCTGGTGAGGGCCACAGACAGGAGGGACCACCCCCAAACCATCTCCAGAGGAAAGGCTGGGACTTCCAGCCTCCTGTGACACCAGTGGGACAAACCCAGCTGTGGCTGTGTCCAGCAGCACTCCTGGAAGTCCACCCAGCTGGGCTGAGCTCTGAGCAGAGACTTTTGACCAGTGCAGAGTCGCCTGAGAGCCTGGGCTGCAGCAGGAATGCAGCTGGCAAATCTCCTGGACAGATGGACCAGTGCATCATTCAAGGGCTTTGGCCTCTGGCAATAATCTCAAATATCTTGTTAAAGATGGACTTGGAGGTGGAAGGGGGAAAAAAAAATCTATTTTCTACATTGCCTGTGCCACAAAGGATGTTTGTTTGTGCCTGTCAAGAGCAAGCTTCCCTTCCCAGGTTGAGTTCTTGGTGTGGGCTGCTCTGTGGAGCACGGCTGGCCAGGAGAGCTGGGAGGAGCTCACAAGAGACACCCAGAGATAAAACCTGGGCTCAGCTTTCAAATTTCAGCTGGGTTTGCTTCTCCCCTGCCCTCCTAGCCATCCCTGAGGAGATCCATCTCCACCCAGCTGCCCTGGCCTTCCTCTTGGTAGAGCTGAGGGTTTTGTGGACACCTACCTGACTCCCCTTCTCTCCAGGAGGACCCTCCTTGCCAGGATGACCCTATGGATAAAAGAGACAAAGAAAAGAGAATTTTGGAGTTTAGAACACATTTAATTTTGGGTTTGGAGCACATTTTACCAGCTTTGGTAGCTGTGATTTATTTGTCAGAGAGCAGCTGCTCCCCAGGAAGCTCCCACTGACACAAGCGGCCTCCCTGAAGCCACCTTGTTTTTCCCAAAGGGAAAAGAGCAGCATTTGGATCCTTGGTGCTTTTTCCACCTGGTTCTTTCTAATTTTCCCCTTCAGCACCTCCCAGCAGAGCAGCACAAAGCATTCTGGAATATTCTCTGCACAGCACAACACCTGGGGGAGTTCAGCGGGAGAGCAGCACAGGGATTTTGCAGGTAGGAAAGCAGATAAAACCCTGGTGGCAGGAAACTTGTGAAGGTCACAAGATGCCCAGACTGGTCAGAGCCCCTGATTAAGTTCCTAATTCCTGGAGTCCGGCACCAGCTCCCATGACAAGTGCTCAGCTAACCTGCATCCCTGCCAGACAGAGGCTGCCTGGAGGCTGGCCAGCATTCCTCTTGGGATTTGATGCTGAATAATTCAGCGCCCCCGAGTTCCCTACACGTTCTCATCACCAGCCTTTAGAGCCCTTTTGCTGGGCTGGCCGGCAGGGCAAATCAAAGTGTGGATCACCCCAGGTAGAGCTGGGAGGGTCAGGGAGAAACGGGGAATCCAGGAAAGTGGTTTTGAGAGGTTTCCCTGCAGCTGGATCCAAAATGGAGCTGGGATGGAAAATAACTTCGGTGATATCTGCAATATCAGTGACCCCTAGAAGGGGGTCACTGCACACCTTGGTTTGTTAAGGATGATGGAAGCACATCCAGCTGCTCTAAGGCCATTCTGGTGCCTTCACTGAACTCTCTCCTTTCAACTCACGAATTTCTACCCACATAATAAAGAAAATGATGAGCATTTTCCATCATCGGTTTCAGAAGGGAATGGCAGACAAGCCAGACTCTCCGAGTTTAATAAAGGAACAAAATGACAGCTGTCACTCCTCCATCAGCAAAACGGGGCAGAAAACTCAAATTTTCTCAGTTTGTCCTGTGATTTAAACGGCACCAAGAGCACCAGGGCACGAAGGATCCCTAAAACCACTCCTGCCTTCAGCTCCAGGATGAACCTGCAGCAGGATTTCCAAAGCTTTGGTCCACCCTGCACTAAACCATCCCCATCTTCACTGTGCCCACCTCCCTGGCTGCTCCCGAGATCACAAACTGATGAGCAGCTCTGGCAGCGAGGCCCTCGGGGATTTTCAGGGATTTTCCAAGACAGATTTCTAGAAATAGAAACTTTTTTTTTGTGCTTGGAAAGAGCCACCCAAGCCCTCCAACGCTGCCCACCTGTGGGGAAGGTCCCTGCCCATGCACAGCCACTCTGCAGCTCCTCCACAGCCTCCAGGCTGCTTAAAAATAGAATTTCTCCAGCAGAACCTCCCCGGAGGCTGCTGCAGGAATTTCACATCAAAACCTACAGATTTAGAGATGTTCTGGGCTTTGCTGGAGCTGCTCTGTTGACTCAGCTAACAATTGTACGGATGTTCCAAGTGCCCTCTGTAGGAATGACAATCCCAGGGTGGGAAATGCAATTTTTCTTTTTCTTTTTTTTATTTTTTAATTTTTTTTCTCCTCGGGCCGTGCTCTGCATTTGCAGAATGAAACAATTTTGGAGGTTTTTTTTCATTCTTAAATGAGCGCCTCTCTGAGATGGGTAACAACGAGATGGGGTTGAAAGGCCGGGGGATTTTTCTGAGACTGATTTGCAGAGCGAGGAGCAAATGATGTTTAAAGGGGGATTAGAGAGGGGGAAGCTGCGAGAATGGGACATTGACAGGGAATTTCCACCTGCTCTTATCAGCTCTGTGAAACCCAGGGCTGGGATGGGAATAAACACCCACAGAGCACAGGGGAGGAGCAAGAAGAGGGGAAAGAGAGGCCTGGAGGGATGGTGAGAGGTACCCAGGGTGAGCAGAGCTCTGAGGGGGCTCCCCAAACTGACCCAAGGAGGGTGAGCTGACCTTGCAGGATGTTTTTCCATCTTCAACTATTTTTTTTTCCATATTAAACTGTCTTTTCTTCCATATTAAACCCCATCTCCATTCTCAACTCTCTTAATTTCCATTTTAAACCTCCTTTATCCCAACCAAAAAGCTTTTCTTGCTTTCACCCTTCCCATTCCCCCTCTTTGAGCTGGGAGGGGCTCAGATCACAACCTGGGCTCCATTTCCAAGCCCAGGGGCCATTCCAGGCTGGAGGCAGGAGAAGCCCCAGCAGGAAGAGGGGAGCAGCACTTACCGGGGGCCCGTCAGCACCAGGCATGCCAGGGAGACCAGGTTTGCCCAGGGGGCCCTAAAACCAAACAGAAAATCAATCAGAGCCTCCAGAACATCAGAGGATGGGGATTCCCAGCCACATTTCCTGTGAGAGGCTGCAGAGGGTGGAAAAGCTGCCACAGGTTGGAGGGAAATGCGTTTATTTCTGTGTCGCAGCACCCTGGGACACCTCACACACAGGCAGGATGCAGCAGTGTGAGCCCCACGGGAGCTTCAGGCACCTCAGCCTGCCAAAAACCCAGGATGCTGCACAGCTGGGCGAGGACAAGGTGAGCATACCAAACTCTGGGCTCACAGGACCAAGAAATGGCCATTTTTTGGTGAAAAGTGGCAAAGGAGAGGAGCTGCCCCAGCTGGCTGCTCTAACACTGCTCAGTGAGCACCTTTTAATTGGCAGCTGCTGATTTCCCCCACATCAGGAGGTGCCACTTGTCTGACAGAGCTGTCAGTGTGCTCCTTCCCAGGGGGATTGTTGATAATTGCACTCCGAACAAGCAGGAGGGGACACACAGGGACACACACACACAGTGTCCCTGCTCTGTGGGGGCTGAGAAAACCCTGAATGACCCCTCTGAAGGAAAAACTTCTCCTCCTTTAAATCCTGCAAGTTCTAGAGCTCTTGGGGGAAACTTTTCCTCCTTTAAATCCTGCTGATCCCAGAGCTCTTGGGGGAAACTTCCTCCTTTAAATCCTGCTGATCCCAGAGCTCTTGGGGGAAACTTTTCCTCCTTTAAATCCTGCTGGTTCCAGAGCTCATGGGGGAAATTTTCCTCCTTTAAATCCTGTTGGTCCCACAGCTCTTGCGGGGAAAGTTCTCCCTCTTTAAATCCTGCTGATCCCAGAGCTCTTGGAGGAAGTTTTCCTCCTTTAAATCCTGCTGGTCCCACAGCTCTTGGAGGAAATTTTGCCCCTTTAAACCCTGCTGATCCCAGAGCCCTTGGAGGAAACTTTTCCTCCTTTAAATCCTGCTGGTTCCAGAGCTCTTAGGGAAAATTTTCCTCCTTTAAATACTGCTGATCCCAGAGCTCTTGGGGAAAATTTTCCTCCTTTAAATCCTGCTGGTTCCAGAGCTCTTGGAGGAAATTTCCCCCCTTTAAACCCTGCTGATCCCAGAGCTCTTGGAGGAAATTCTCCCCCTTTCAAATCCTGCTGATCCCAGAGCTCTTGGAGTAAATTCTCCCCCTATAAACGTTGCTGATCCCAGAGCTCTTGGAGGAAATTTTCCTCCTTTAAACCCTGCTGGTTCCAGAGCTCTTGGGGTAAATTTTCCCCCTTTAAACCCTGCTGCTCCAAGGCCAGCACCAGCCCCACGTTGACAGCCAGAAAATCAGAGGCTGAGGGAAGGGATCCATGGGCTCTCCCCATTATCATCCCACTCAGACTCCCAAAACCCACAGAAAAAGCCAATTTTCAATCCTCTCCTCATGTTTTACCATAGGCTGCCTTCAAAATGTTTCTCCTCAGAGGGGAAATGAATGCAAATATGATGAATTAGAGGTAAACTGAGCTGGCTCAGTCTCTCCTCTGTCTGGAATGAGAGGCATTAGACTTTCATGGCCACGGCTGCAAACAGATGTTGCACATGGGGCAAAGGAGCAGCTGAAGGAGCAAAATGCAAATCCACGGCTGAGGGGGGAGAATCCAGAGCTGAATTTCAACTCACTTTCTCTCCTGGGGGACCGATGGCGCCTTGTGGACCTGGAAGACCCTGTGAAAAGCCAAAAAGAATTTAAAATTTAGGTCATTAAGGAGCAAGTTATTCCTTCCAAATGCATCTTGGCTGTGCATTGTTTTAGTGCCTGTGAGGGCCGGGGATTTGCCCAGCTCCATTCATTCCCAAAATGTCTTGTGAGGGGCAATGAAATGTCTGGAGAGCTGCAGGGGCTGTGGGTGGGCAGGCTCAGCCCAGGAGGGAAACAGGGATGCTCTGAGGAGCAGGATTCCCTGAGAGCCACGGGAAAAGCCTGGAGATGTGTATTGTCCACCTGGCTCTGCAGGAACTGCACAGAGGGGTGCTGAACATGCCACAAGATGTGACCTGGCCACCTGGAGCTGCTCTGGCTGTGCCACAGCCAGGTGAGAGCTGGGGGATCCCACACTGGGAGTGTGGGCAGGAAGATTTTTGGACTGGAAATGTTTCCTGAAGCCAAATCTCTCCAAATGCTGCTCCCCTTTCTGGGGCTGGATTCTCCCCTCTTTTTTTCCCAGCTGTGGAGAAGATTTGTTCTTACCTGAGCCCCTGGGTTCCCCTGCTGTCCTGGGGGCCCTGGCTCGCCCTGAGGGCCCTGTGAGGAGAAAAGGGCAGGTGGGAAAGGTGAGATGGAGCTGGAAGCACAATTCCTGGATCCCCCCAGCTGTGTCCCTGTATTCCCACTGCTGGATACACCTGAGCTGGATCCACACCCTCCCACAGCTCCCCGAGCCCTCTCTGACCTTCCAAGAGCTGCTGCAAACAGCTTTTCCCCCCGGGAAAGGGAAGGGGGAAGTGACTTCCAGGCTCACTGACTCCTCCCCAAGGATTTCCAGCCCAAAGGAGCAGAGCAAGGCTCTAACACCACCTGCTCTGCATTTATTCTCCAGGGAATCCATCCCACCCCATCCCATCCCACCCCATCCCAGAAAGGTTTTTTCCCCTCTCAATTAAATGTCTCTGTATTGATATTTATGAGCTCAGCATGCATCTCGAGGAAAATGTTTCATCTTCCATGGAGAAATAATGTGTAATTCCACGAGAAATTAAAATAAATTAACATCCATTTGCTGCAGGAAGATGTTCCTGGTGTTTTTCACGGGCTTTGATGGGAATCCAGACCAGGCTAAAAAGCAATTAGCAAATGCAATCTAACAGAATTTTGCATTTTGCCCTATAAAAAACATGAACTGCCTGTAAAAAATTGCAGGGAGGACTTACCACATTCCCTTTGGGACCTGTTTGTCCATCCATGCCAGCCACACCCTTTGAAAGGATTAAAAAAACACAGCAGTAAGAAAATATCCCATTATTTCACACCACAAAAGCAGGGAAATAGCCATAAAAATAATAAAAAAAAAATCAAGAAGTCCTTTGGACCACGTGGAAAGGGAATAATTTTCTAAAGGTGTTTTGGCAAAGCAGCCAATTCCATGAATCCAGGTGAATTTCTAAAGTCATTTCTGTGTTTTCCCCTCTGGTTTAACCTGCCTGGGAGGCACAGTCAGCACCAGGCTGACTGCATGGAGTGGCAAAGGAAAAGAGGGAAAATTCCCTGGCTGGTAAAGGGGACAGAGCTGTGCCAAAACAAAATTCACCTGGAGTCAGACACTCCCTGAGCACCTTCACTGAGAGGGGAGCACGGAGACGTCCCCCTGGCACCGTTTCAGAATCGTGGGATTGTTCAGGTTGGAAAATCCCTCTAAAATCATCACACCCAGCATGAACTCAGCACCATGGTCACCTCCCAGCCACGTCCCCAGGTGCCACATCCACCTGGGCTTTGGGCACTTCCAGGGGTGGGGACTCCACCATTCCCTGGGCACTGCTTGACAACTCTTTCCAGGAAGAAATTTTTCTTAATACCCACCCTAAACCTCTCCTGGCACAACTTTCCCTCTCATGCTGTCTCTTGTTACTCAGGAAAAGAGCCTGATCCCCCTCCCCACAACCTCCTGCCAGGGACTTGTAGAGAATAAGATTTCCCTGAGCCTCCTTTTCTCCAGGATAATCTTTTATCCTGCTGGGTGGAACATCCCATCCATGGGAGATGAGACAGTTTGGGAGCAAATCCTGAATCCTCATTAAACCCCAGCAGCACCAGGAGCTCACAGCAGAGCTGTCCTCACATCCCAGGAGGGCTGAAAGGCCACAAAATGCTCCCCATTAAACACTGACCCCTTGAGCTTCGGGGCTGGGTTTTTAAGGGCTGGGATTTCAACAAGGAGCAGGGATTTAGGGAGAGCCCCTGCATCAGCACTTCCAGGGATGAGGTCTGCTGAATAAAATCCCACATGCTCTGGCCTGGAATATGAAGGAACTGCTCCAGAGCCCCGAGGCAGCAGTTAATAGCAAAGGCACTGTGTTAATAACTCTCATCCCTCCCTTCCAGCCTGGAATTCATATTTACTCAGGTGGGGCAAATCTGCTGCTGCCCTGCAGGGACGTGACAACACTGAGAATGGGGGAGAAGGCAGAGCCACCGGCTCCTCCTGGGATCCCACTGCTTCTCCCTGTCCAAATGGGACAAATCCTGCAGCGGGAGGATCTGCTGGAATGGCTGAGGCTGGGTTTTTGTCGGGGAGCCACCAGCTCTTCCTGGGATCCCACTGCTTCTCCCTGCCCACACGGGGCAAATCCTGCAGCGGGAGGATCTGCTGGAATGGAGCCACCAGCTCCTCTCGGGATCCCACTGCTTCTCACTGCCCACACGGGGCAAATCCTGCAGCGGGAGGATCTGCTGGAATGGCTGAGGCTGGGTTTTTGTCTGGGAGCCACCAGCTCCTCCTGGGATCCCACTGCTTCTCCCTGTCCAAATGGGACAAATCCTGCAGCGGGAGGATCTGCTGGAATGGCTGAGGCTGGGTTTTTGGGAGCCACCAGCTCTTCCTGGGATCCCACTGCTTCTCCCTGCCCACACGGGGCAAATCCTGCAGCGGGAGGATCTGCTGGAATGGCTGAGGTTGGGTTTTTGGGAGCCACCAGCTCCTCCTGGGATCCCACTGCTTCTCCCTGCCCCCATGGGGCAATTCCTGCAGCGGGAGGATCTGCTGGAATGGCTGAGCTTGGGTTTTTGTCTGCAAGGCTCTGGGGAGGGCAGCAGGGAACTCACCGGTGGTCCTGGGGGTCCTGGGGGTCCCTTGGGGCCCAGCAGTCCTCGGGGTCCCTGTGGGGGATAAAAACAGGGTTACAATTCCCATCTGAGGGTGAGCATCACGAATTTGGTGGGATGGGAGCATTGCCTGGAATAAGGAAAACACAGCAGGAGAATTGGAATTCCTGCAAAGGGAATGTTGGAAAACCCAGCCCAGCCCCTCCAGAGCCTTCAAGGGAGGCTGGAGTGGAAGGAAAGGGATGTGAGCACTCACTGAGAGCTCACTTTCAATCACAGCCCCTTCCTGAAATGAGGGGAACGCTGGGATTTGTATGGATGGAGCTCCTTCCCTGCCATGGAGGGAAGAAAATCGTTCTTGATTGATGGGCAGTTTTATCTGACTGCCCAAATATTCCCCAGCCTCCTTTTTGTGATGCAGAGAGAGCTGAGGAATTAAAATGAAATGTTGCAGGGTGGAAGAGGAGACATTAATGAAATGTCTTGTCTTGGAGGTCGTGGGGATTCAGATCCTGCAAAAGAATTGCAGTTTCCAGCAAAAACTGGATGAGTCCAAGGGTCCATCCCAGCCACTGGAGACCTCCCGGGCTAAAGCCCTGCATGAATCCAGAGCAGAAACGCCACTGGTGAGGGCAGCTGGAAGGAAATGGAGCAGGATGAAGGGAAACCCATTTTGGAGTCCCACCACTGGTTTCAGCCACATTTGGAATTACCTTCTTCTGGCTGAGGGCAGAGAGGACAAACCCCAGCTTTAGAGTGTGTGCATTTACAGCACAATTCCCTGTAATGCCACTGAATCCTTTATCCTGGCCATGCCAGAGATTTTTCACTCGTGCTGCTGAAATGAAAATAAATTTCCCTGCGTGTGTTACCCTCGTTTCAGCTCCTCTTTTGTTGCTGTGTTACCTGAGCACATAAATGCTTTTAAGAAGTTAATAAGCCATAAGTTATTGCTTGGACATGTGCTAAGGAGATAGCTGAGTTGATTAATCTTTCCCAGAAGTTAATCAGACATCTTGTCTATAATTTAGTTCCAGCGAGTCTGTAAATGCCAGCCCTTCCCTCTCTCCCATGAACTGTGCCCAGCAGTTCCCATCAATTAATCTCAGGCCACCACGCTGGGCCCCAGCACAGCAAAATCAGGGATTTTGGAAGAAACGATAGAGAATGTTCTTTTCATAACAAAGGAAATGCATTCAGGGTGAAATCAGATTTCACACGGAAATCCACAGCCAGCACGAGCGGTTTGCATTGCAATAAAGTGAGAAATACTCAGTATCAGGGGGAAAATGCCTTTTCAGGGGATTTCATTGACAGCCTGTCTGCTTGCTTCTTTTTGGGATTCTCCTTGAAAGCATTTCTTTGGCTTGGTCCAATGAATTTGTCCAAGCCCAGTGAGATCTCCTCCGTCCTTCCTGACACCAGGAATTGCAGCTCCTCCTCCAGCTGCTCTGCTCTGGGGTCCAAGCATGGGCAGGGCGCAGATCGAGGAAGTTCTGTGCACTGGGAGCAGGATATTGACCCCACTGAGGTCAGACAGAAAAGTCTCCTGGAGCTCAATCCTGCCAGGATTGCACCCTGAGGTTGATCACTGACACTGCTCAGGACAAAGTCTGGGAGTTCTGTGGTGAAGATGCCACTGCCCTGAGGTAAAACCCTTTTCTCACTGGAGTTTGCTATGAACACTCACAAAAAATGTGTTTTATATCTATTTACCACACCTAATTTCTACCCCAGCCTGATTACCTCATCCCCAAAGTAGAGAGAAGGATACAGGCAGGAAAAATATGGCATTAATCTAAGTTTTGTATTTATAGTTATGATTTTTTCCTGAGAAATCAATGAAATTTTTTCTTCACTAAAAAAAAACCAAAAACCCAAACAAATAAACAAACAAAAGAACTCCCACCTCTGTGAGAGTGAAAATAAGTGAAAATTATTAATGGAAATAAACAAAGCAGAGTTGTTCCAGCACAGCCACTCTCAAGTTGCTCATGTGGAGCTTCAAACTGGGTTCAATCCCTGCAGGATTTCAGGGCAAAGCTGCCCCATGAGAGCCCTAAAAACGCCTTTTCCACCCCAAATCCATGGGAAAGGGGAGGGGGATACTCACAGGCTCTCCAGGGAGACCTCTGGGTCCAACTTCTCCATCATCTCCCTGGGCAGCAGCAGAGGCACGGAGAGAAGCAGCAAGAGACAGAAAAAAATTCACATTGAATTCGGCCACCTCACAGGGGTTTTGTCCTTTTTTAATAATATCCACACAGAAAAGCAGTTTGTCTGGAGGACTGACAGGGTTTCTGTGCCTGAGGAAGACCCTGGAGTCTTGAGGGACTAAAATTGAATTTACCAGGGACTAGAGAGGCCTGAGGATCCTTCAGGATTCCTGCTGATGTTTAGAAAGATGGATTTTGCCACCAGACAAAGGGGTTGTGGACAGAACTCAGGGCAGGTGAGACAACAACCACAAGATTTAACAGGAACTGAATGGCAAGGCAGGGTGGGAATGGGCTTCAGCCAAATCAGAGCTCCTCAGATAAACCAGAAGCAGCAAAAGGGTGATTCCTCATCCCTCCTCTCCATGTCCTGCCGGGATAAAACCCCAAAATTATCAAATGGGGCTTCCCCTGAGTTGCTTTTCACCCCAAACCTGAGGCTCCTCCTTAGGAAACCAACCCCAGCAGGGAAGGCCTTGGAAAGCTTCCTCCCTGCTCTGCTCCCAGTCCTGCCCTCCTGGAACTGCTTCCTTTTCCCTTTGGGGTTCTGACTCTGCTCTGCTCACCCTCAGAGCCCTTTGCAGCCACCATGAATTGACCAGCCCCGCCAGGCTGTGGGGAGGGAGCTGGGATTGTCTGAGCTCTGCAGGGACACAAAGAGCCCAAAGTGGGAAGAAAACACCGTGGAAGGGGATGAGAGCTGGGGAATCCACGCTGGCTCCTCAGGTTCAACCACACACCCCTGGCTTCAGCTTTTTTAAGCTCTCCCCTTAAACCAGAGCTGGGATTACTTAGTCTGGGCTTTGCTAAACACCTCCTGCTGTTGGCTGAAGGAGAAGTGAACAATTCAATCTCAGATTCCTGCCTCTGTCTGGAATTTCTGCTCCCCAAATCTCGCTGCAATCCTCCGGATGTCAGAAAATCAGAAGCCATCATTTGCTCGCTGTGAGCAATCATTTACTCTCTTTGCTATTTCCTTTTTTCTTTGAACAAAACCTGAGTCTCCTGACCAGATCTTCAAAGCCAAATTCTTCTTTCCACTTCGACTCCCATCTCCCTGCCCTGCTTCCCTCCCAGGGAAGGCTCAGGGACTGGGAGCTCCCGCCTGATGCTGCATCTGCTTCTCGTTTGCAGGGGCTCTTTAGGAATTCCAAATCCCCAGGCAGACTTACCCTCTCCCCATCCTCTCCAGGAGCCCCTGGGGGGCCGTGGGGGCCTGGCTCACCCTGCAAAAAAGGGCAGAAAATGCTTCAGAGAAGGTGCAAACACTCTGGCAATGGAAACCAGCAGGGAATGGGGATGAACCAAGGCATGGATTTGAATTTTCTGTCTGTGCTGGAGGTCCCTCAGAGCTGCCTCTCTCTCTGCTCCAGGGAGGGGAGAGCCACCCAGCCTGCCAAAATAACCACCTTCCCTCATTTCCCCCTCATTTTTTAACTGTAAATTGTAATTTCCAGCAATTCCCACCCCGTCCAACAGCAGGTTTTGCCTCGTGCTTTGGTTTTTCAGGCTGCATTGCATTAAGGTAATTTTTTCCTCCCCATCCTGATCTGGAGCAGCCCCAGAAGGATCCTGCAGAGGGATTTTGCAGCTCCTGTGAGGGTGCTGTGACAGCCCACGGGCTCTCAGGGACACTCATCCTCTCCTGTGCCTCATCCCAGTCTCTCCCAGCCTCCTCCTCCTCCTCCAGGGTTCCATCCCAGCCAGAATTGGAAGATCACTTACTCTGTTCCCCTTCTCACCAGGCAAACCAGCCAAGCCATCAAAGCCTCGGTCACCCTGAAAGCAAAACCAGTTTAAAACACATTTTAAACCAGTTTAAAACCCAGTTAAAACACATTCCCAGCTGTCTGTGAGTACCCTTCCCGTTTATTTCCTTTCTGTGGCAAGGAGGGATGGATTTTCTCCCTCAGCCATTCAGCCTTCACCTTCCACCAGAGCTGGTTTCCATCCCTTCCGTGCCTGGCAGCCCCTCTGTGGAGGGACAGGCTCATCGCAGCACTTTGCTGGGTAAATGATTTGTGCTCTCCCTTTCTTCCCCCATCTCCTGCAGCCTTAAAAAAAATCTCCATAATAAAGTGCTTAAACATTCCAAGGCACCATTCCCTGAGAGGCAAACTCTCCCTGCGTTGCATTTCCAGCACAGCAGCTTCTTCCCTGCTTGACAATTCCAGCAGAATGATGGGATTTTGTCTCCAATAATTAAAAAAAAAAAAAAATTATGGGGGGGATTAAAATTCCTCACCACGCCTCCATTTCCTCACCTGGTTGAGAGGTGGTTTTTTGGTGGCTCTACTCTAGAGGCTTTCCAGCCACTTGTTCGTGTTTGTTTTTTGTAATTGGGATTCTGAAGTATTTGTTCTACAGCTGCAGCATATCTCACCCAGCAGTTTAAAAAAGTGGCATTAAAGGAACAGGAAAAGAAAATGGGAAAATTGCTATTCTGCCTTCCAGGAGTGTGTTCAACTTCCCTCTCTTCACTTCCGTGCCTTCACAGGAGCCTCTGGAGCAGCTCACCACCTCCTCCAGGCAAGCTGGGCTCCTTCTCCATGGCTCCCTCAGCTCGTTCCTGCTGAAGAGAAGGTGCAGATTCCCCAAAATCCATAAAAACCTGGCACTACCTTTGGTCCTGTCTGGCCTGGCATCCCCCGGGCACCGTCACTGCCAGCTCGTCCCTGCAACAGACAACACCAAGGTCAAATCCAACACAGAACCACAGGGCCAAGTGGGGCTGAGGCAGGGTTTAGTTAAGCCAGAGAGAGGGTTTAGTTAAGTCAGGCAGCTTCTCCTGGCGAGGGGAAAATCCCTGCTCTGTGTTTGAAGCCACGTCCTGGGGCTGATGAGAGGTGGGAGACGAATGGCAGCGAAGCCACTCCACTGCATGGGCCATGGCGTTGGGTTGATGTGAAAAAATGATCTCCCAGCACATTTTAAGAGATGCTAATGATGATGGCTGCAAATTGCAATGAGAGTTTCTGCTTCCAGGAAGGCAGAAGCGGGTCACACACAAGACTCGCTCGTTCCTTCCTCTGGCAAGTTGAGTCACGGTGAGCCAGAGGGTGGTGTGAAATAAAAACCAGAATTAGGGGTGGAAACAGAGCAGGATTTACGCCTGATCCCTTCCTGGGACTGGATTCTCCTCACACACTGCCAGGAGTGGGGACTCCAAGCCAGTTCAAAGCATTTGTGCAGCTACAACCCCAACATCAGGGAGCCAAAAAACCCCAGGATAAAAGAGTGCAGCTTTAAATTCCCCCACACTGTTCAGATTTCACCTCCCATTCTTCTTTGTGCCCTCCCAGATTTTAATTCCCACCCTGGTTTCTGTCCTCCCAGATTTTAACTCTCTTCCTCATTTCTGTCCTCCCAGTTTTCAACTCCCATCCTCATTTTCACCCTCCCAAATTTTAACTCTCCTCCTCATGTGTGTCCTCCCAGATTTCAACTCCCGTTCTCATTTGTGTCCCAAATTTTAACTCTTGTCCTTGTTTCTGTCCTCCCAAATTTTAACTCCCATCCTGATTTCTGTCCTCCCAAATTTTAACTCTCCTCCTCATTTGTGTCCCAGATTTTAACTCACATCCTTGTTTCTGTCCTCCCAAATTTTAAATCCCATCCTGATCTCTGTCCTCCCAAACTTTAACTCTCCTCCTCATGTGTTTCCTCCCAAATTTTAACTCCCATCCTGATTTCTGTCCTCCCAAACTTTAACTCTCCTCCTCATTTGTGTCCTCCCAAATTTCAACTCCCATCCTTCTCTCCTCCCAGATTTTAACTCCCATCCTTCTCTCCTCCAAGATTTTAACTCCCATCCTGGTGTCCTCCCAGATTTTAACTCCCATCCTTGTGCATTCCCAGATTTCACTCCCATCCTGATTTGTACCCTCCCAGATTTTCTCTCCCGTCCTGGTTTGTGTCCTCCAGGATGGCCGAGCGCAGCCTGGCCGCCAGCCGGCTCTTGTGCCACGCCCTCGCTGCAGAGGAATTGTTTGGCAGCAGGAGCAGCTTCCAGCAGGAATTGCAGCTCCTGCCTGCTCAGCACAGCTGCCAGGACACTCACCCTGCGGCCTGGCTTCCCTGCAGGACCGGGAGGACCTTGGATGCCTCGTGGACCCTGCAAGGAATCAAGGAGAGAGGAAGAAATGTCACCTGAAGGGACCACGAGCAGACCTTGCTGGGGCTCTCAGGGCCACCAGGGCTCCAAAATGAATCCCTGGAGCAGAGCCTGTGCTTCCAAACACACAGGGAAGGGTCAGGGCTGGGCATCTCCAGGCAGGAATTGTAGGTGTTTATCCATGGGGAATAAATTTGCAAGCAGGTGGCGGAGATGCATCCCATAAATCACTTTCCATGCCATCAGAAAATGGGAACTTTCCCTCAGTGCAGGATTTAAGGCTTGGAAGAACAATATCCTGAGCATTAGTGAATTCTCCACACTTCAGATTATCCTTTATGTACAGGACTCCTCCATGGGTGTTCTTCCAGGAAGGGAGCTGCAGAGTTTTACACTGCTGGCTTCAAACCCCGTCCAGAGCCTGCATTCAGACACTTGGAGGGACATTTCCATGCCAAACACGTGTTCCCACAGCTTCCTGCTCCCAGCTGGCACGGGGTGACTGAATCCCTGCTTCCCAACAGCCTCTCAGGCAGGACTGGCTGCTCCACCCTTCGTTTCTGCAGCTCCCCCCAGTTCCACACTCACCTGAGGCCCCATTTCTCCAGCTTCTCCCTTCAGTCCTCCACTGCCCGGGGGTCCCTTGGGACAGAGAAAAGGATTTATTATCTTTTTCCTCGAGAGAGCCAGAGAAGAAGATTTCACATTAAGGAAAAGCCATTCATGAATCCAGAGCCCACAGGGAGCTGGATCAGCTGGGTTGGCTCCATCCTCACAAGCTCCATCCTCCTCAGTTCCATCCACACTAATTCCAGCATCCCCCAGTTCTACCTTCACCATCTCCATCATTCCCCATCTCCATCCCCCCCAGTTCCAGCACTCCCCTGCTTCATCCTCACCAGTTCCATCACTCCCCAGTTCCATCTCCCCAATTCCATCCCCCAATTCCATCTCCCCATCTCCATCCCACTAATTCCATCCCCCATTTCCACCCCCCCAATTCCATCCCACCATTTCCATCTCCCCAATTCCATCCCCCCAATTCCATCTCCCCATTCCATCCCACTAATTCCATCCCCCATTTCCACCCCCCTTATTCCATCCCACCATTTCCACCCCCCAATTCCATCCCTCCCCAATTCCATCTCCCCAATTCCACCCCACCAATTCCATCCCACCATTTCCATCTCCCCAATTCCATCCCTCCCCAGTTCCCTCCCCAGTTCCCCCACTCACCATGGGGCCCGGCCGCCCCGTCAGGCCCATGGGTCCCGCTGGTCCCCTCAGTGCCAGCTGCAACAGAACGACAAACTCGGCTCACCTTGTGACAAAGCCACCACCGAGCCACCAGCCACAGCTCTCTCCACACCCACAAGCCCCTGGAGCAACGTCCACCTCCCCAGGGAATTCCAGTCCCACCCACAATGGGCACACATCTTCTCCTTGCCCAGGTTTGCTGCCCCTGGATCCCTGGCAGCGTCCAAGGCCAGGCTGGGACACTTGGAGCCACCTGGGGTCATGGAAGGTGTCCCTGCCCATGGAAGGGCTTGGAATGAGATGGGTTTTAAGCTCCCTCCCATCCCAAACCATTCTGTAATTCTATGAAAGCCCCTGGACTGGCCATGAATCTGCTGAGAGGACATAAATATTTATAACCCCACTTCAGCTGAAGAGAAATTTTTTCTTTATTGTCCTGGTGGTTCAATTTTAGAGGAATTTCCCCCTTTTTTTTCCCCTTTGGTTAACATCCTCCAATTCAAACCGAACACAGGGGGCTTTTAGCTCCGTAATTAAGGAGTCGTGTTAACCGTGCATCAACCCAGTAATTTCCATGGTGGGAAATGGAGCTGGGCCATGCTTTAAAACATCCCTCAGACAATTTGTTCCCTCGTGACAATCCAACACTTCCAAAGAGTTGTAATTATCTGTGTACTCCAGTAATTAAAATCTACCCAGTGACTGAGCTCGGAACGGCAGAAATATTGCACAAATGCTGGGTTCTGTGGCATCTTTTTACAACACCCCATTAAAAGGGAGACGCTGTGAACCACTGCTGGCTGCAACAACATTCAGTGCCTAATGAAAGCCAAATTTTAAGGGGATAAATCAACCTAATAATGCAATTAACAGCCACGATAACGAGAAAAGCAAACCCAAAATAGGAAAAGGTTACGCTTGCTGCAGGACCCTGTTTTCCAATCCTGTCATATTCTGGGTTCCTTACAAAAATGACATTATTTTCCCTTTCTGCATCATGGTTTTCGGCCAAAATGTTGAAGTTCACGAAAAAAAATCGATTTTTGTCCTTTCTAGAAATATTCAGCTTTTCATCCATAGTCCAAAAGTTACCCAGGATTTATTTGGGTTTTAATTTTTTTTCCCCCAAAGATGAAAATTTAACTAGAAAGGGGACTTTGAATGAGGGGAGGGAGGTTATTTATTTTTTGGTAAATCACAATATTCAGCAGGTAGAACGAAAAAAAAAAGAACAAAAGCAGAGAGTTGCAGAAAGCAGATGCTTCTCATGAAACGTTTCTCAGGTCAAACCCTCTATTTCCCAGGAAAATAAAATGCTGATGGAAAAACGCTGGGCAGGCTGGAAATTAATACTGACAAGGTAACACCAGGAACATAATCCAGGATATTATTGGCAGCACAAGGTTAATGGACAGGAAAATGCAGTGGCTGGGAGATCAGGACTCTGCCTGAATCTGTGAAAAATCAAATTCTTTTGGAAAAGGATGGAAAGCAGAAAATTCCCAGCTAAAGGCAAACACCTCGTTAAAAACCCACCAGGGCCAGGTGCCACCCATGGGGGGAGATCCCAATTGATTTTATCCCATATAGAGGTGAAATGAATCGAGTTTTTAGCTTATTTTACCCCCCAAAAATAAGTGTTAAAATCTGCAGACAGCTCAGAGTGACAAAGCAGCTCCAACCGCACATCCCAGCCGCAGCCAGATGTGGGCTCCGGAGCTGCCCCCAAATAAAACAGCCCCAAAGCTGCATCCCCTTTGGGAACTGCAACCCTAAAAAACGTTCTCCTTCATGGCAGGGGTGTGTTTGCAGCAGAATTTGGTCCCTTTGGGGCAAACAGAGCAGTGTGGGGACTGTGGCCTTCCCCCAGCTCCTTCTGCATCTCTGGTTGTTAACATCAGCCTCAGGAAAGCTCCCGCGAGCACCCAGGGGAGAGCAATTTCAGAGCTCCACTGGCTAAAAATGCAGTTTTATTTTGAAGAGATGAGTGCAAAGCCTTTCCCACTGAGGTGTCCATCCAGGCAGGGAGCAGGAGCTGTTCTGGGAATGTGCCAGTCTTGTTTCACCAGCGAGCCAGGGATGATCTGGACATCAATCAATAAGGCCATCCAAGGAAAGAAATGTTCCAGGGATGGTCACCATGTATTCCCAAATAAATGCGTGAAATTACAAATCTGCCTGTTGAGATTCTGGGAGCAGCTTCCATCTGTGACACAGGTTTCATTATAAGGGTTTACTGGGGGGAAAACCATACGAAAACAAGAAAATGCTTTGAGAACAGCCCCCAGCTGCTCATAGGGACCCTCAAAATACAAATACACCGAAGCCAGCGCGTCTGCCAGAGGTCTGCAGGAAATTAAAGCCAGCTTTCCATCAGCTGGTTGTTCATAAAAACCCAAATCATGCAGGTGCAACCCCGTGGCAGGTGAGAGGTTTCTCCAGCAGCACTGGGGACGAGCGCGGTCACGGAGATGTGACCGTGAGGTGTGAGAGGTTTGTTCTGCTTTGGCAGGCAGCTGCTGAGAGCCATGGCAGGCACTCCCAGCTGGCAGCACTCACCCTGGCCTGCTGCAGGATAGCCTGGGCTTGTGCCTCCTGGGCTGACACCATGGGTCCTTTGGAGCCAGCATCTCCTCCGCCGCTGAAGCGGAACTGGTGGGAACAAGGTGGACAAAGCAGGTCACAACTCTGTCCCCGCGGCCTCCCCAGCCCGAGCCTGAGCAGCTCCGTTCAGCACGACTGCCCTGAGCCCATCCCAGCCCTCCCAGCCCACCCCAGGAACCCCAGTGCCCTCGGGTCGCCGGCTCAGGGCCGCCACGGGAGCGCCTCGCGCGCGCTGCCAGCTCGGGGTGGCAACAATGAGGGGGATTGTGGCCTTGGGGACCTCCCACACCACATCCAGCACCAGCACGGGCTCTCCCAGGGCTGGCATCCCTGCTCTCCCAGGGCTGGCATTCCCTGGTGCCCAGGGCTTGTCTCAGGGTGTTTGTGCAGCTCTGGACAAAGCTGAGCTGCTGGAGCGTGGCACTTTGTGCAAACACCACACTTTGGGGCTGCTGTTCCAGCCAGGAGCCTTCAGCACTCAAAAACCCCCCGAATATTGATGTTTTATTTCCCCAGCTTTGAAATAGAAGGAGTTTAATATTTCCTTCCAGCCCCCCTTTCCTTGGCTTGCTCCTGCCTTAGCTGGGAGGTTTTGCAGGAAGGACAGGCCTGGTGTCTGGAAGAAACTCCTTGGACACCTCTGTCACCTCTGTTTCACCTCAGCTGGCTTTAGGTGTGTGACCACACGAGCCTGGCAGGGAAATGTGAAGAAATGCAATTCCCAGGCCCATGGCTGGCTCCCGGAGTGGCCAACAACCGAGGTGTGGTAGCCAGCAAAGCTCCACGTGGAGCTCCTGGCCCAGGCTCCTGCCAGGAACCTCCCCAGGCTGGACAATGAGCTGAGGTTTTTGCCTAAAAACTCCTTCCCTCTGGTGCCCGAGTGGTTATTTCCAGCAGCTGCTTGCCTCACACCAAAAAAGACATTTCTTCAGTGTCCCAGGACCAAGAAGGCTGATTTGGGACCTGCTGGCTTTGTGGAGGAGGAGAACAACATAAAATAACCACTGGTCATTAAAAGAGGTGGATTAGTTCAGGTGATTGGAAATTTGGCGCTTTGAAGAGGTGTTAGAGGTTCCTGAGTATGGGACAGGGGGTTCTGCCTGGAAATTTGGCTCTTGGAGGTGTCTCCAGTTGTTTCTTCATGGGTTTATCTCTCTCTGCCCAGTCAGAAACACCGCAGCTTCTTCAGAATTCAAGAAATGTTGGGACAATGCTCTCAGGCACAGGCTGGGATTTCTGGGCTTGTCCTGTGCAGAGCACTCAATAATCCTGGTGGGTCCCTTCCACCTTGGGATATTCCACGATTTTTATCATTATCCATCATTTCTGGAAATTCTTGACTTGCTTTTGACTAGTGAAGGAGCTCCAGTGCTTTGCAAAAAGTCAATTCCCAACCGGAACCATCCAGATCCATTTTTATCTCAAAGAAAACATGTCCTTGAGGTAAAGGAGATGGGAGATTTCTGCAAGAAGGGGCATTAAACGGCAGCAAACCCAAGAAATCGGACTCATTTTAACCCTTTTTCAGTTCTGTTTGTACTCACAGGCAGCATAAGCATTGTCCCTGGTGGTCCTGGCAATCCATCTGCTCCTGGGAGACCTGGGCGTCCAGGTGGGCCCTGAAAGAGGAAGAAATTAAAATAAACTTCTAAAATACCATTTTGGTTCCGTCCATACATTAACAGCTGTGGTTACATCAGGATATTGTCATGACAGGAACTGAGTTGGTGGGAATCCCAATTTCTCTTCAATTTTCTAAAATCCCTCCTCTCCCATCCTGCCCCTGCTATTTCCAGGGTCTGCCTCGTGCAGTTTTGGAGCAACCCAAGTCCCTGCCATGCTCCAAGATAACAGAACCAATGTTTAGAGTTGGATCTGTTAAAACCTATTAAAAAAAAACCCCAAAATAGATGAAACTTCCTAACTCAGTGAGAGAGAAATGGAGGGAGATAAATTCATTCCTGCACGCGTTCAATCAGCTGGGCCATTTTAGTTTTCTCTCTTTTTAAAAAAAATTGTGTTGTTTTAGTCCTTTGAGGCTCCTTCCACCTCCGGTGGAGTGATCCTGTCAGGGGCTGGAAATCAGCCCAAATCCACAGATCTCCACAGAGAGGAGGATCTTTAACTGGCACTAAAGCAACCAGTGGGCAGTCACAGATCTATTGATGAAGCCATAAAGAATCAAATATGGCCAATTTCCCCTGGCAAAAAGTTGAGGTTAACCCAGATTTCCTCCTCATTCCACCGATCCCATATGCAAATGAGGGTGACATCAATGTGTGTGGCTAATTGGGATTTTCACAGCAGTTTAAGGCAACAGGGATTTGACCACATCCCAGCAAGGCCAAGAAAAGCCCCAGTGCTCCTTTTGTGGCCAGCAGGTTGGGATTGAGGACTTGGCTACTCCTTCAGTTAGGAAACACCAACTGTGAATCAATTTATAGGGAATTTACTCTCTTGGAAGGGCAAGCAGAGAACTTTTTTGTTGTTCTCGCTCTCCTCAACTTGCCTGCAGCCTGTTCAGACCCCAGAAAAAAATGTAAATACAAAACTCTGCCACAAATCTCAGGCACGGGGACACCAAAAAGCCAGAGAGTCCTAAGGCCACCCCACAAATGAGGGGGATAAAGGTGGGAAAGACAAATAGGTAACAAAGTGCCTAAAAATCAGAATATTTTAATAAAACAACCCAACAGACCACCAAACCAAAAGATTTGGTGCTTTATCCTTGCCCCACACCCTTCCAGCAAGATCTCCCCACCCCACATCTCTCTGCTCCCTCTTCTTCCATGTCCAACAATTCCCTCCCCTGAAAAAAAACCCCAAACCACTCAGGCTGAAGTTTCCAGCATAAATCAGAGCCCAGCCCTGCTGGGGGTGAGGAGCTGCCCCTGCCCAGCCTGGCCAGGGCTCTGGTGTCCCCATGTCCCCAGCTGGGCTGGCCCTGTCCCCAGCCCCACAAGGACAGGGCACCATGACCAGCCTGGAGTAACAACGCTGCTCCCAGGGCTGTATCAGCAGAAAAACACCGGGGAAAATCCCAGCAGTGCCCGGGGGGGCTGCAGAACTCTCCAGCACATCCTTTTCTCCAGGAAGGCTGGACATCCACAGTTTGCTCAGCCTGGCCCAGACCAGAGCCCTCGACCCCACTGAGATCCCATCCCAGACCCTTCTGTTGGAGCAGAAATGGCACAAATCATTTAGGCCAGGCTTGCTTTAAATGATAAATTTCCTTTTCTCTCCCTCTCCTCCTATAACTCCAGCCCTGCCTGTGATGGAGCAGACTGAGCTTGTTTATCTCTCCTGACAAGTGTTGATGCAGTGCTTTTATCCATAAATGCCTCTTTTTGTTTCAGGCTGGGTGTGGGAGGTCTTTTCCTGGTGGAATGGACCAGCAGAGGGTGGGGGGGTGGGCAATGAAATGCAAGCCCATAAAGCACTTTGGAAATTTAAATTCATGAGTGCCTGGAAGAAATGCAGCCTGCCAGGGTCTGGGTGTAAATCTGCGCGGCTCTCCTGATGGAAATGGGGATTTGCTGATATACAGCAGCCAGGGATGGATGGGTGTGGTTGTGATATTTTATGAAAATCCCTTTGCTAGGATTTTCTTCTCCTGAGAAGCTGAAGGGCCTCAGCTTCAAGTGTAAACAGTTTGTGATCTGCTGCTGTGGGATGCAGCAGGTGCTTCCTCGGTTGGTCCATGTGGGTTGTTTCTGCTTGGTGGCCAATCCAGGAGGCAGCAGCTCTCGGGCTCTCTGGGAGTCACAGAACTTTGTTATTCATTCCTTTCTATTCCTGTCTTGCCTTCTGATGAATCTTGCTCTCTGTTCTTTGTAGTACAGTTATAGTGTGGTTTTTTTAATGTAATATATATCATAATATAATAAACCAGCCTTCTGAAATGGAGTCAAGATCTCTCCTTCCCTTCACCAAGTCCTAAATGCCCAGAAGACCCACGGTAATAGATGGGGACTTCAACTTGCATCTTTTGCAGCGCCCTGAAATGCCACGCTGAGAGCAAACCCTGGGCTAACATTGCCACGGGGGGTTCAGCTGGAGCCTGGGGGTGTCTGTGTGGCACCAGCAGTGCTCAGCCTCAGCATTCACCAAGTGTCTCTCTCTCCCTTGTGGTGGTGTTTGCAGGGGTTTCAGGATGAGGGAACAGATGAGAATGTTGATTCTATGTTTTAGAAGGTTTGATTGATTATTTTGTGATATCTATTACGTTAAAAATGCTGTATTAAAATTACACTAGAAGAACAGGGAGAAAGGATTCATCAGAAGGTTGGACAGGAATAGAAAAGAATGAGTAACAAAGTCTTGTGACTGACTAGAGTTTGATTTAGCTGCATCCTTGATGGGTTATTAAGTAGAAACATTTAATATGGACCAACCAGAGATGCACCTGTTGCACTCCACAGCAGCAGATAGTTATTGTTTATATATATATATATATTTTTTTTTTTTTTTCCTGAGGCTCCTCAGCTTCTCAGGAGAAGAAAATCCTAGCAAAGGATTTTCATACAAATGTCGTGGTGACACTCCCTGGTTGTTTTTCAGCCCTGGTCAGAAAAATTACATAATAGGAGATGTTTCTGGCAGTTTTGGGGGTCTCCTAGTTAAGGGAGCAGCTGGGAAAAGCAGCACCCTGGAAGCACTCAGAAGCCAAATCAGGATTTTTAGGGATCCTTTTTAGGGATCCTGTTGCACTTCAGAGGGTCAGAACTGGGCTCAGGGGAGTAATTCCCTTGGGATTCAACGACTGATGGCTTTGGAAGGGGAAGATATTTTGTGATGAGCCCCCCCCCAGAGCACCCAGACACCCGAATTTCCAAACAAGCAGCGGGGTGGGTGAGGGAGCTGCAGTTTGCTCTAATGCTGCAGCTCACCCCCTTCAAAACAACACATTTTCCCACTTCCTTCCTGCCAGTCTGGAGCCCCCGTGGAACAGCTCTCTGCTCCCCTCAGTGCCATATTTCCTTCTTCCCACTGCTCCAGGAAAGCTGCCTAAGTCATCCCAAAGCATCCTGAGCCCTCTGGAACCTCCCACATCCAGGCTGCTCCTCAGCTCTGCTGCTGACACAAACTCCTCTGTGCCTCCTGATCGTGGAAGAAGCTTTAAATAAATAAAGCTCTTTCTTTTTTTTTTTTACAATGAATAAACCAGAGCTAAACGAGTGTTGGCCAATATTAACAGAGCTGACTATTGTTGGGCTGTTAATTCATTGCACCTGCCTGACAGCAGATAAAAAATCTCTTTATCAGATGCAGGCAGAGGGAATGTTCCTCACTGTACACCGGGAAAGGTCATGTAAATTCATGAGCTACACTCTCAGGGTTAATAATAAACAAATTAAAAGAGGAGCTGCTCTAATTGAGAAGGAGGCTTTTAATACAGTTGCAGCTCCTGTGAGTTCATCAGCCTGTGCTGCTTACACTCTGTTCTGGACACTGGCAGGAGCAGCATGTGCAGCCTGTGCTGGAATGCAAATGATTCCTCTCACTGGGCACAGAGTGCTGCTGCTGCTGCTGCTGCTGCTTGGCTCTGCAGGGCTGTGCCACAGCAGCTTGGCCAGCAAATATCTGCATCTGCCTGGACGAGTGACAGAAGGAGTGTCCCCTGTCCCCAGGGCCAGCATCCAGCCTGCCAGGAATGCAGGAGGAGAAGGGAGAGCTGGGCACCACAGGATGGAGACAAGCAAGACTGGGATGAGGCCACAGGGAAAAGCAGCACCCTGGCAATATTCAGAAATAAAGATTATTGGGGCTTGCCCTGGACCACTGAGAGATGCAAACCGTGACAGGGATGAGGCCACAGGGAAAAGCAGCACCCTGGAAATACCCAGAAGCCAAATGAGGATTTTTAGGGCTTGCCCTGGACCACTGAGAGATGCAAACCAAGAAAGGATGAAGCCATAGGGAAAAGCAGCACCCTGGAAATATTCAGAAATAAGGATTTTTGGGGCTTGCCCTGGACCACTGAGAGATGCAAACCATGCCCAGCTCGCCCACCCTCTGTGAATCCAGGCTGCAGAGCTCCCAGTGCTGGGCAGCACTGCAGTGCCACAAGGGTTAAGCCAGGCCCAGGAGCCCCCCCAGGCTGAGTCTGGATTGACTTTCTGAGCTGGCAGGCAGAGATCGATGGAGCACAGGCACCAGAAACGTCCTCAATCATGTCCCAGGCACCAGAAATGTGATTTCTGCTCCCTCAGTAAACACAGCAGCAGCAAAGCAGGGGAGGGTCTTCCCAGCACTGCTCCAGGGGAAGAGGGGAGTGCAGCAGCCACAGGGCTCCAGCCAAGCCCCAGGGACCAAGGAGGCAACAAAGAACCTGAGCTAAAACAAACACAGTGCCCAGGTTGGGGACAGTGCCATGGGAATGCCCCGGCACCTCAGGAATCTGCCCTGCCCCTGTCCCATCATGAACTCCTTTGGGAGCTGCTCTCACAGGATGAACGGGATTTTAACAGGATTTTAACAGGATTTTAAGGCTCCAGGGATACCCCACAGCCCCACTGTGCCCACACCAACCCGCCCAACACTCCAGCAAAGAGGAGAAAACCACGGGCACTCACCCTCTCCCCTGGGTCACCCATTAAGCCCACGGGTCCAGTTGGTCCTGGAGGTCCTGGAAGGCCCTGGCAGAGAAAAGGAGTGAAAAAAAACCAAAACCTAAGCCACGAAAATGTGTTATTATTTGTAGCAGATTTCTACAAGCAGCAGGAAAAGCTCTCTGTTTATTTTTGCACCACAAAATCCACCCCAAAGCTCTCTCTGTGCACGTGCGTGGCAGATGGGAGCAACAGAGCCCAGGGACAGCATCCCACCCCAGGAGCAGGGGGAAAATGCCACTTACTGCTGGGCCTTCAGGACCAGGGGGGCCTTCCACCAGCATTCCCTGAGCAAGAGGAAGGAAAAAAAAGGGATTAGACACATCCTCAAAGTCGTTTTGTCCACAGGGAAATGCCCAGTGCTTGATCTGTTCTTAAATATTTCAGCTCTTGCTGCTGCATGGAGACATCCCAGAGTGGAGGCTTTGCTCTCCCTCTGGATGACTTCTCCCAGAGGTGCAGAGGATCATGGAAAAGCCAAATAATGTGTAATTAAATCCCACAGGCCAGCCCTTACTCCCAGCAGCAGCCCCATCACAGCATCACCTTCCCCAGCACAGCCTTCTCCCTTTGCTCAGAGCCAGGGAAAAAGCAAATCCTGGACTTTGTCCAGCCTTGATGGTGCTGGAGCTTGAGGAAAAAGCTGCTCCTAGCCCCAAAGAGCTGAACAAGAAGTCAGCAATCAAGTTGCAAGGTGGTTTTTAAGAGATTTTTTCCAGCAGACTGCACGCTGTGATTTCCTCTGTGAACGTAGGAAATCACTGTGTGGGAAAAATTCTGGGATATTGTTACTCCAACCTCTTCAACCTAAATATTTTGTCATCACTTTAGATCGGATCTATCATGCACTCAGGAAAATGAGGGTTTGGGGGTTTTTTTTCCCCTTCATGAGCATGCAAGAAGCAGGAAAGAAACTCCCAATCCACCTGGAAAATGCTTTCCAGAAGGCACCAGGGTAATGCTGTGGGAAGAGCTCTGTCCCTTTTATCTCTGGATCAGAGATAAAGCAGCTCAGGTGGAGTCAGCAATTCCCAGCTCACCTGCGGCAAACAGGGACATTTTTCCTGAGGGATGAAATCCTATAAAAGTCTGTGGATGAGCAGTAGGAGCTGCTTTGGGGTCACCCTAAACTGTTCTCAGGCTCTGGTGCCAAAAGCCTCAGCTGACCCCACTCCAAGTGAGCTGAACGAATCTGAAATGTCTGCAGGAAAATCCAGGCATTCCTGCCCCAAAAAACCACAGTCCCTAAGCCCAGAGCAGCAAAAAATAACCCAAAGCAGCCTGCCATGGCCCAGCCCTGCTTCCACCAGGGGTTCTGCACCAAAAAATGCGCGGCCAGCTCTGTTCTCTGCCTTTCCTGGTGTCCACGCTCATTATCACAGCATTTCAAATCCCAGACAAGGTCTGGATGTGAGAGGGGACATTTGCTGCTGCCACCGCAGAAGAGGCTCTGCAGCTCCTCAGCAGGGAGGGATTCAGGTCATGGGCACGTCCAGTGCAGCTCCAGCCATGGAAATATTTCACTGGGTGGGAATTAGGGGTGAATTCCACACGCCTGTCCTCCAGCCTGCAGGGAGACCCCAGAGATCCCAGCACATGGACACCATGAAATGATGGATTTTGGATGGATCTTCTTGAGATCCCAGCACATGGACACCCCAAAATGACAGATTTTGGATGGATCTTCTTGAGATCCCAGCACATGGACACCCCAAAATGACAGATTTTGGATGGATCTTCTTGAGATCCCAGCACATGGACACCCCAAATTCCATCCCAGCATATGGACACTCCAAAATGATGGAATTTGGATGGATCTTCTTGAGATCTCATCATATGGACACCCCAAAATGTATCCTTGTTGAGCTCCCAGCATATGGACACCCCAAAACCCATCCTTGTTGAGCTCCCAGCATATGGACACCCCAAAACCCATCCTTGTTGAAATCCCAGCATATGGACACCCCAAAATCCATCCTTTCTGGGACCAGTGATGGCACATTCCGGTGTGACAGGTTCTAAACCAGAAATTAATCAGAGTGCAGAGAATCCCAGCCCACACAGGAGGTTTTTGGGGTGCTGCTGTGAGCACACACAGCGCCAAGGCTCTGCTCCCCAGGACACTCCTCCCCAGGGGGAAGGGTCAGGGATAATTGGCCCATTTGGGATGCAAACATCCTTGGCATCTTTCCATATTTATCTGCTGGTTTGTGTCGGGCTGGGGCCTTGGGGACGTCTGGAGATTCTCCTTGGCAGGAAACCTCCTGTGTTTCCACGGATGTTCATCCCTGGGAGCAATGGCAACGTGGCAGGGTTTTGGGGACAGCACCACTGGGGTGATCCCATTGAGTGGGGCAAGCCAACTGTGGATTTGGGATTGTCCCAGGGGAAAACAGGGCAGGGGTTCCACTTCAGACACCGCCCACAAGTGAAGCCAGCATCCCAAAACCAGCCTG
Organism: Motacilla alba alba; assembly: GCF_015832195.1. Classification (NCBI taxonomy): domain Eukaryota; kingdom Metazoa; phylum Chordata; class Aves; order Passeriformes; family Motacillidae; genus Motacilla; species Motacilla alba. Next base: position 8,238,772 of record NC_052032.1, on the reverse strand, counting down.
AAATCCTGTCGCAATCCTGTTTGCTGAGCAAACCCTGCCTAAAGGGGAGCACCGGGGTCTCCCCAAAAGGACAGAGGGCTCTGAGCAGTTGCCAGCAGCCTGATGACCCCACAGCTGGGATATTTGGGATGCCTGCATCCCTCCTCTCCATCCCTCCTGCCCCTGCCCTGCCCCGCTGCCTCCAGCAAGTGTCAGCACAGAGCAAGGATTGAAGGACAGCTGGCTTTGAAAGGGAAGAAGCAAAAATCCAGCAGAATCCAACTCTGTGCTTGGGTTTTATTTCCCTTCTCCCGCAGCTCCCGTCAAAAACTGGGGGAAAAAAAAGAGCTAAAGAGCGCAGCAAATCCGAATTTCCCTGCTCAGGAGGAGCTGCACGGAGAGGGACAAGGCAGCATTTGGTCTTGTTTACTTTCTGGCAAAAGCCATCCATGCTTCAGTGTTTTGAAATAGCAAAGGCGGCCAAATTCTTTCTGGATGATTAAACTTAACTATTTTGTTCGCTTTGTAGCTTTTCAGGCTGGGTTTCTGCCATCATCTTCCTGGGGTCTGGCTGCCCCCCTTCCCTTCCCACCCCTCTGATAAGGAAATCGCTGGCTCCTCCTTTTGTTTGCAGAGTGAGAGACCCAGAAAGGAAGAGAAGGAAGGAAAGGTCAGAAATGTTTTTACAAGGGACTAAATTGGAGTTTTGAAGCCATGCTCCTGCGCCCTGGCTTCTGCCTGGCTCCCCTCCCAGCACCTGCAGAAACTTCAGGTGGAAGAGGAAAAAGGAGGAAAAATTAAAAGGGGAAATAATGGCCTCAGGATGATGGGAAGTGCTGTGCTGGCCCTCTGCCAAGGAAAATGAGGTTAATTGAGCTGTGGGTGTGCAGCCAGCAGGAGCTCAGCCTGCAGGGACCGGGCTGGGGCAGGTGGGTGTGAGGAGCCGGTCCCCAATTCCAGCCTGGGAGGAGCAGGAATGGGGTACCTGGGCATCCTGGCACCCAGAGAGGGGAGAAAATGGGAATTAACCAAGAGCCTCTTGCTCTGCTCACAGGAACCCCTGAGCCAGCCCCACCAGGAGGCTCCTTCCCCACCTCGGGGTGCTGGGTTGGGCACCCACAGCTTTTGTAAAGGGCACACACAGCTTGGAATTGTTCTTCAGAAGGAAAATCAACCTCAAAATCAGGCCAGAAAAACAAAGGAAGAGGGTTCCACAAAGGAAAGCTGGTGGGATGGTGGAGCTGTGCAGGAGCAAACCTCTCCACAGCTTTCTGCAGGGATTTATTTTATATCCCTTTTATTCCCTCAGGGATAAAATTATTCCCATCGGTGGCCCAATTTAAGCCAGCTCCAAGCTGGGAGTTCAGGGCAGGATACAACCTGGATGCTCCCAAACTCCTGAGGGACGAGAGCTGCCCCCTGCCTAACACACCAGTCCCAGGTTTCATTTTGCTAAATGAGAGATTTCATGGGAATTCTTGCACTTCCTTCAGGATTTGGGTCACTCCTTGAAGCTTTAAAATAAAATTATGCAATTACAGTGTTTTAGATTCAATAAACCAAGGAATTCTTGTGTGGGAAGTTTTCCTCCCAGCTGTCCCAATGAGAATAAATTCTCTGCACCTTTTTCCATGGGGGATAAAACCAACAAAACCCCAAACTCAGGTGCTCCTTACCGGCTCAATGATGGCAGGCTCCCCCTTCTGCCCCTTCTCACCCCGGGGGCCACCGATCTGTGGGACACAGGGAAACACAAAGCCACACAGTCAGAGAGGACATTGCCACCATCACCATCATCACCATCATCACCATCACCAATCCCAGCAGGAGCTGGAGATCCTGGCACAATCCTGCTGAGGTTCCTGCAGGAAACACCCAGGGCAGCTCCTCCTTGTTTACATACAAGTTGCAGGTGGGTGAATCCTGGTTTTTTTTGTACTAATTCTGCTCTAAATTATGGAAGGACCAACATTTTGAAGCAGAATTTTGCTGGATGGAGCAGAAGGCCTCTCACCCCTTCGTAGATGGTGTCCTGGTTGGCTGGCATGCCAGGGCCAATGTCAGGAGAGGCCGTCCGGTCGTAATAATTGTCATAATAATTCCCATCGTATTCCTTTATGGTTTCCTCAGTGAAATCTTTATCCAGGTCATCCCCTCCTTGAGCAGCCTGGAGAGGAAAGAGCAGCAATGGGTCAGGCTGGAGTTCTCTCCCAGCTGGACATGCTGGAATATTAATGTGGTGTTAGATTAAGGAGGGGGATTTTTGTAAAATGAGGATGATTTATAATAATAGTGATGGGGGGAAAACCTGGGGAAAAGTTAAATTCTGGAATTTTTAAGTCTCCAGTGACTTGTCCAACAGCAGGAACACAGATGGGAGAAGCTTCATGTCAAATACACACTCTGGCTTTCCCTGGATTTCTTCACTGATCCCCAGTAAAACACTGAGAGTAGAAAAGTTGGAGTGAGGAAAACACAACACGGCACAAAGCTCGTGTCAGGAGGATCCTGCAAACTCCAAATGCCTGAAGAAAGAGGTAATGGAAGTTTCAGGCTCCAAATCCTCCTCATCCCTCACAGCCCTGGTGCTGGAGACCCTGGATTATCAAGGCCAAGGACTCGCACATCCGTTCCCAGATTTCAGATGCACACCAAACCCACGATGTGTCCCTGTCAGTGTCCAATTACAGCAGGAAATGTGCAAAAACCCAAGTTCACGTCTGTGAAAGCCTCCTGTTTGTTTAGTCTGGGATCCAATCTGCGCCTGGGCTCATCCAAGGAGCAGAAGTTGTTCCAAATCTGATGCCTCAATCCCTGAATCCTCCCAGAATCCTTTCAGATGCCATGGAGCACAGCAAGGACACCCAGACAAGGCTCAGAATTTCCTTGCTGCTCTCCATATCCCTGTGCTCCCAGCAGCCTGGCAGGCACAGGCCTTTGGCACCCCTCGCTCTGAGCAGCCCTGCAAAGAACAACGTGTGCTGCTGAGATTTATTTGGTTTCTTTCCTATCCAGGTAATGACCAAAATAGTCCAGAAATTGAATTCTTTCCAGTGCTTCCTAGAGAAATAGCTCCTCACTACTACGAATTCAAAGTCACTTCAGTGTCATCACAACTTCCAGAACTTCTTTCTGTGCCAAAACTGCTCAGAACTCATAAACATGAACATCTGGGTCTAAATTCAGGAGGTTTTAAACTAAGACTAAGCCTAGAACTAAGGTACTCACCAGCCCACCTTCTCTTACCTCTGCAAACACCAACTGGCCTTGGCAGAAATTATAGTTTGGCAATTATTTAATTAGAAAACTTGGAAAGGTCAGGATTATTTTTCCTTTGGGCTGGTTCAAGGGGATCTGTTACTATCACACCCCCTCTTTTATCCCGGCTGAAATACTTCACCTGGTTTTGCACTTTGAAACCTTAAAACCCTAATCTAAAAAAAATCTCATCTGCCTCTAAGGGTTTGAGGAGAACAGCAAATTGCATGAAATGAATATCAAAAATGTCTGGTTTGATATTTTAATTGAGGTCCTCAGGTCTATTTGCATGGAAAGATGATATTTGGAATAAGTGAGCAGTTCCCTGCCTGAACTTTCCTCCTCTATTTCCTTTCCTTAACAACTAAAGTGGCCCTTGAAGCCTCCTCCCTCCTCTTCCACCTTTTTATTTAAGGCCCCTCTATCCAATCTTTAATTCCTCTGTCTCACAAAGTCCAAGCTTGGCCAAAGATTTCTGGCTCTTGGTTAGGAAATGGAAAACTTTCCCATCCATAGGTTCCCTCATGTTGTCTCCCTCAATTCCTGGAGCCTTTTCCTTTTCTCCCTGTTCATCATTTTGGGCTCTCCAACCTCCTCCACCACATTTTGGTGGACTGGATCCCCCCCTGCCCTTGGAGCTGCACCTGCCTCGCTCCAGCTGCTCAGATCTTTGCTTGGACACTTTCCCTGACACCTTTTCCCTCAAATTTCCACCTCCAGGGATCCTGGCCAACTTTTGCTGTCTCTTTTGCCAGCCTTGAATTGTGACAGCCCCACAACAAATAATTCTCCCCTGGAGAAAGCACCTCTAAGCTCTTCCTGGGAATTAGGAAGGGTTTGGAAGCGTTACAGAAACATGGAATGGTGTGGGCTGGAAGGACTTTAAAGCTCATCCAGTTCCAAACCCTTGCCATGGGCAGGGACATTGTCCACCAGAGCAGGTTGCTCAGAGAATAATTCCACATTATCCCACCACTGATTCCCTTGCTGCTGCTCCTGGATAATGAAGGATTTGCCCATTTAGTGCCATTATTTCCTTGCTCTGTGAGCTCCACAGCACCCAGCTCCCCAAAAATTCATCTCAGTCTCACCAGCATTCACCCGTTTCAGCATCAACATAAAAAGCAAGAACTGGGCAAGTCTTAAGCACAGGAGAGTCTCGAGTGCAGCATTTCAACTGGAGGATATCGAAGCGTGGGGAGGTAAAAGTTCAATATTCCAGCAGAAAAAGCTGTGGGGTCTGGGCTGATCCCAGCTCTGAGCAGATCCATGCACAGCATAAAGGAGTTCGCTCCAGGTGGATGCAGCAGTTTTGGACTCAAGGCTTTGTCCCAGTGTTGAAATGGTTTTGTTTTTTTTTTTTTTAAATAAACCCCAAACTGAAAAACATGAAAATGCTTTTCAGTGGAAATGGCAAAATGAAAAATATTGATGTTCTCCAGCAAATCAACATTTTAAGGATTTATATTAATAACTTTGGGATAAAAGGCTTTTACTGAGATTTTAACAGCAACCCTCATTTCTCTTTTTGTCAGACAACCACTTCACCCGAGGAAATGCAGATGTCAATATGAGCAGCTTTCTCCAGGGGAATAATCCTTAACCAAATTCTAAATATCTGCATTCCCCACCCTGAAAAAATCTGGAGTGAAAACATTTTCCAAGAAACTTCCTCTCCCTGCAGCTGCCTGAACCACTTATGGATTTACCATCTGGCTGCTCCCGTCTCCTTTGCTTCCAGGGCTATGAAACAGCAGAGTTAATTAAAAAAAATTAAAATTAATGAATTAAAATTACATCAGTCTCATTGTAGGTGACGACAGTGCTCGTGGGAAGTTCAGCTTCCACTGCATTCTCAGTGAGGCCACCCTGGGGATCGATTTCCTCGTTGTAGTTGATATCTTCATAGGGCATGGGGGTAAAATACTCCTCATTGATGGTCTCGTAGTTGTACTCATCAACCAGGGGATCATCCACCGCTCCGTCCTCCTTGGGCTGCTTCCCGGGGTTCCCTCTCTCAGGGGGTGCTGTGGGAGCTGGATAATCCTGTCACACGCAGGAAATAAAACACCAGGATCAGAGGAACAAAACCATTCTGCATCATCCTCCCCTTTTACAGAGGCTCAGCACCCACACCCCTGCCAGGACCCGCTTGGGCACCTGCTTGGTCTCGGGTTTCTCTCCAGCAGCCACTTCAGGAGGGCCGGGTTTGGTGGTGGGGGTTTCTGGTTTGACAGCTTCGTCCACGTCCTCGTAGTAGGGGTACTCGTAGTAGTAAGTGTCACCTTCTCCCTCCCCGTCCGTGTACTGCAAGGAGAGGAGGAGAAGCAGGAAATGAGGGGGGAGCACCCAGCGTGTCCCTGCCAGCTCCTTTGGACATCACAGCCTCACACTGCGAGTTTAGATGGGATGTTTGGGAGAAACTCCTCCCTAGGAAGGTGGGGAGGCCTTGGGATGGGTCACCCAGAGCAGCTGGGGCTGCTCCATCCCTGGAAGTGTCCAAGGCCAGGTTGGTGTGGAGCAACCTGGGATCACGGAACGCGACCCTGCCCTGGCAAGGGGATGGAATCTGACAAGCTTTACGATCCCTCCAACCCAAACCAGTGACTCGAGGATATTTTTTTAACCCTGGATTGCTGAAACCTCCCAGACCTGCCGCGCCTGATCCCCTGAGAGAGGGGCAGAAAGCCCCCGAGCCCCGCGGCCGCTCCAGCGCTGTTCCTGCGCTAACAGCGTCCCTGTGACTTCCCAGCCACCCCAGGCCTGCAGGCTGGAGGCCCTGGGGAAGCAGATCCTTGCAGCCTTTCCAAGGCGTCAGCCATTCTTCAGCAAGAAATCCAAACAAAGGCTGGTTCCAGGCGGGCACGGCCCCGCTCCTCGCCAGCCCAGCTCTCCCTGGCAGCGGCCGCCGGCGCGTGGAGGAGTTATTCCTATATGGAGCAACACAGCCTCGGGACAAGCCAGCTCTTGTTGGACTGCTGGCTCCACAAGAGGAGTTTTATTTTCCTGCTGCCACAGATCTCCACCAAAGTGCTGTTTTATTTGTCTTATTTATTGTTTCTCCAGGAGCGCTGGCGGAGCGGCCGCGGCGCTTGCCTGGGGCTGTGCCTCACCGTGAGCATCCCAAAGCCCTGCTTAGGTGCTGGATTAATTTAATCCCAAAGATAAACTGGCAGGGCTGATGGCATTACTGGTTCATGGGGATTCCCTGACCCTGCAGGTCCGGGCTCAGCTGAAAGGAAATCAGCCCAAGACAGTGGCTCAGGATGCCAGACAGCAACTGCAGCGAGCTGAGACCGCTTTAAAAAAGGCAAAATTCAGGTGATGCTCATTAAATTCAGCCATACCCAGACATTTCTGATTGGGCAGCAAACATACAAATGCAACCAGCCTTTTTTATTGTGTTTCCTTTTTTTAAAGAAAACCCTTCATACAAAAAGTATTGGGCACAGCAGCTCCTGGAGATGACTTGGGAGCATTTCTGCCAAAATGAGATTCAAAGCAAATCCAGGGGAAAATGGTTCTCCCTCCTTTAACACCTGTTGTTTCACAGAATATTGAGAAAGAACTGTTGAATCCTTTTACAAGTCCAGCAGCATAACTGGAAATTTAGAAACAGGTGCTGGTCTGGACAGGACTGGAGCTGCCAGGGAAGGTCAATAATCCACACTTGGCTCACGTTGTCTCTCCTGTGTTTCTGAGCTCCAAAAAGATGTTCCTTTCCATCTCTGCAAATGGAAGGAGCTCAGAAAGAAGGGAAACTCCCAAGAGCCAAACCCAGAAGGTGGAAATCCTAAAAGCAATCCCTGTCTTGGACGTCGGAGACGAGTCGCAGGGAAGCTGAGCGGGAGGAAGGAGCCACGTGTTTGCAAGAGTGAAATGAATCCAAATATTGGTGATTACACCCCAAACCATCTTGAGAGACTCACGTATTCATCCTGGTTGGGGTCCTGGGACTGGGGCGAGTCGGGGATGGCGGTGTCACAGTCGGGGCTGTAGTGCTCACAGTACTCCAGGGCTGCCCGCGGGTCCGCCACGATCAGGAGCTGCTGGATGTCACCCTGCAGGGAGGGGAGCACAGAGGGTCAGGGATGGGTGGTGCTCAGGGAGACACCAGCCTGAGGCTGCAATCAAAGCTAGAAACACCAAGAAATGGAAAGCAAAACGCGTGGCAGGGCCGCCTTCCTGGCATGGGCACATCCCCTGAGATAAGCCAGGGGAAAATCTCCACATCCAAGGAACAGCTGCTTCTCTTGGGCTGCTCCACGAGGTGTGAACCCACTGTGCTTCACCCCCAGCCCCAAATCCACCTCCCCAAAAGACAAATCACTCAATACAACAGCACTGACAGCCCCAAGCAAGCCAAGTGCAGGAAAAAATAAAAACAAAAGGGCTTTGTACCCCTCCCCAAATCAGCAATAAAACAACTCCTTTCCACCTGGTCCTGTGCAGGGCTGCAGAGTCACCCTGGCCAGTCCCAAGAGCTGCTTATTTGCCTCAAAACTTCTCTGCTTCTCCCACCCCACCAGCTGGCCTCGCATCACCCCCTTTTTTTGCATCATGCCTCACCTCAATGTTCCACTCGCAACAGACACAGCCAGAGATTAGAAATGCATCTGATAAACCCAGAAAAGAGCCAAAGGGAGGCTTTTTTCATACTGAAAACCAGGTGCAGAGGAAGCTCATTAGGCACCAGGGCTGGTTAATGGAGCAGCTGCTCCCTGAAGCCCGACACAGCCACAGCCAGAAGGTCAGAGCAGAAACTGCTCTTGAGTTTCCTAAAGAGCCACCACGCTGCTCGACCGCGATGCCAAAATCCAGTTCATTCAGCAGACAGTTACATAAGACTTTACTACTTGGATGCTTAGAGCTGATACTTTAATTAGGGGAGGGAAAATTTTTCTTATTTAATAATAGACAAACATGGCTAAAGCATCGGGGGAAAAGCAGGAGCGTTACAGCAAAACTGGGAGGATGATTTGGGCAGTAATAGGAACCAGAAGCTCCAAAGGGAGCCTGGCCAGGCTGGCAAACAGCCCTGTGGAAAAGGATATTTTTGAAATTTTGGGCCAAATCTGCCTTGGTGTCGCTGGATCATGGATGTGTCCCACTGACTGCCCCCCAAAAAAGGGAATGCTGTTCACATTTTGGGCGCAGATCCACTGGGGAAGGAGCAGCTCAGAGCTGCCTGGAGCTCCCTCCTCCATTCCCAGGTTGTCACTTCCCTCCCTGCAGCAGCTCATGAACATCTGGGCACCTCTCAGACCTACCCGAGCCACCCTTCAAAGAGCACTCATTGAAGCTCATTAGTCATTGTTTCCAGTGAATAACCTTTACAAAATTAACAGAAATGTCTGCAAAGTGGGTTTCAATTTTCCATTTTTAAAACAAGAAACATCTTTCTTTCCCTTTCCCTTTTCTTTTTTTTTTTTTTTTTTGTTAATATAAATCCAGTCCTGCCATTACTATTCCAGCTTTTTCTTTTGCAATGTAACCACCAAAACTGGGCTCAGAGTACTAGGAAAACAAAAAAATTCCAAGTTTTTTGCCCTGTAGAACATTTCCTTTTTCCCAGCAGCTCTGGCCAGCACCTGCCCATAAGACCCACAGGGAAACTGGGCCATGGTGGGACCTCCAGGACACCCCCAGCCCTGAGTTGGGGGTCCTGGGGGTGTTATGGGGCTACTCAGGCCATAAATTATAAAACCATCCCCATCTCCAAAGGCACTCCAGAGCTCCAAACCTGTTCCTTTGGAATTCCCTCCAGCAGGGAACACCCAACCCGGCCAAGGAAATCTGTGGCTGATGTGGAAACCCTTCCAGCTGCTATTTCTGCCCCCAGGACCTCAGCCAGCCCTCCCTGACACCTCAGCTAAGCCACTTGGGCCCTTCTCTCCCTCAGGTGCTTAATGCTCCCAGTTTTCCATGGGAAGATGGGAAGTGCCTGGCATTGTTGGGATAAGCTGAAATAAACCAGCCCCAAAGCAGACCTGGGACTTGTCTCCAAGAGGCAGGGGAGGCTGAAAAAGCTTTTTCTCCCTGATAAGGTTGGATTTACACCTCATGGAGGGCTGATAGGCTGCATCCCATAAGTGGGCAGGGCTGGAACTGCGTTTCCTCAAGGAACAGATAAAGCAAGGAAAGGCATCCTTGGCTAAACACAGTGCCAAAGGTTAAGCAGAAGAGAATTTGCTAAAGCTGGGTTTGTTTTTAGTCTCAGCTGATGGCAGCTCCTGAGCTATGCATGGGGAAGAAACCTTGATCCCACCCTGCTTCCCTGCAGGAGCTTGGGCATCCTCAGCCTTGGAGAATATGGAAAAAAAAACAAAACACCTGCAAATCCCTGCAGCCACAGCAGAAAACTGAACCTCAACACACCAAAGGACAGCATGGGCCCCACCGTTTTTGCTGGGTGAGAGGGGGAGGCTGAGCAGGGGAAGCTTCCTGTTCATTCTGGGTCAAGAACTTGGGGAAATCAGTGCGTAACTGAATAAATTTGGGACACGGGGAGTGCCAGGAAAAAGCATCAGACGGCTCTGTCAGAGCTCACCACGCTTCACCAGCATCGCTCCACAGGCTGCCACTTCCCCTCTCCTTTTCAAACCCACTCAATCACCCTGCCCAGAGCTCATCCTTGCTTGTTCCAGCCTGCAAAATGCAGCAGAACCAAGGCTGAACGAAAAAAAACCCCAGGAGAACCAAGGCTGGACTGATGCAAAACCCAGCAGAACCAAGGCTGAACCAAAAAAAATCCAGCAGAACCAAGGCTGGACCAATGCAAAACCCAGCAGAACCAAGGCTGAACCAATGCAAAACCCAGCAGAACCAAGGCTGGACCAATGCAAAACCCAGCAGAACCAAGGCTGGACCAATGCAAAACCCAGGAGAACCAAGGCTGAACCAATGCAAAACCCAGGAGAACCAAGGCTGGACCAATGCAAAACCCAGCAGAACCAAGGCTGGACCAATGCAAAACCCAGCAGAACCAAGGCTGGACCAATGCAAAACCCAGGAGAACCAAGGCTGAACCAAACAAAACCCAGCAGAACCAAGGCTGAACCAAGGGAAAACCCAGGAGAACCAAGGCTGAACCAAAGCAAAACCCAGCAGGACCAAGGGAAAACCCAGAAGAACCAAGGCTGAACCATAGCAAAACCCAAGAGAACGAAGGCTGAACCAATGCAGAACCCAGGAGAACTGAATGTGGGACAACTGAGAGCCCCAGGCAGCACCCAAGGCCCAGCACAGAGGCTGAGCAGCTCAGGGGAGGGGGAAGGAGGAGAGCTCAGCCCATTCATCTTTGTTTCATTCCCAGCAAGCACCCAGCACTGGGGGATACCCCGTGCTAACACTTGTAAAAAGCAGCCAGGAGTAAAAACCTTGTTAGCAAGATTCCCAGTCAATTGACCTCATCCCTCAGCGCCAAACAATAAAAGGGGCTAATTTAGGCCGCAATAAAAGCCCCACTATCTGCACCTCACAAAAGCTGCACAAAGCTCTGCTGTCAAGAGCCCCATTTCTGGGATTTAAAAAGCCGGCTCTCAATAGAGCCAGCCGCGCTGGGAGGTTCGGGAGCCTTTTGTGTCCTCTCGAGTGTGTTGCTGCTAATAAATTGTGCCCAGGGATCCAGGGATCCTGGCTGGCAAAGGGGAGCCAGCCCTGCTCCCATTCCACCCTCAAGTGTCCGTTTGTTTCCCTGTTTTGGTCACAAAGCAGCCCAAAATGCCCTTCCCAGCTGGATTTTTGCGGCGCTAACGAAGATCCCGTTAATCCACACGCACAGCTCTGTGTGGGACAGGGTTTTCCAAGAGAGACAACTGAAAAATGCACCAGTGGAGTGGTTTAAAGGCCTGACCAGCCAAATCAAAGACTCATTTTCAAGTAATGAGTTATTTCAGGCAGGGAGCAAGACGGAAACGCTCTGGTGTTGCTTTGTAGAAGTCACCGGCAGCGTCCTCCAGCCACCCACACAGTGGGTAAAGTTCTTTTTTTGGCCTGACAATGAGTTGGGCACAAGGCTCAAGGAAGTTCTCCAGTGACTGGAGCACTTGGTAGCATCCAGAGGCTGAGCTCAGTTATGTTTTGCTGGTTTAACAAAAAAAAATAATTGAAGTGGAGAATAAAAAAATCAATTTTTTTGCCTGCAAATAACCACAGTTTTATAGATTAGGTGAAGCAGTGTTTAAAAAAGGAGATAAATCACACTTTGGCCTTTATTCCTAAAACTTCTGGTAAAGAGGAAGAGGCGGGACAGCACATTTGTGAACAGGACTGTGAGTTGTGAGGGTTTCATTCGCTCCACCAGACAGATGGAAGTGCTAACTGTCAGGACCAGTAAGGATCTGCCTGACATTTATGGTAAAGCCATTTATGCCTGATGACTCATTTGCTTTATGGATTAAGTTCCATCAAAGCCAGTTTAACTCAACTCCCCAGCCAGCTCCCAGACAAGGCTGGAAAAGCTCTTTCTGGAGCATTTTTTAACACTTATTCTATATGCTTGCAAAAAATGTCACATCGCTTCCAATGACATCAACGTCAGGAACTCGCAGGAATCGTTGTGGTTCAATGAAAAAAAACCAGCTGGAGAGGAGGATCAGAGTGACTTCATCTGGCACTGGCAGCAGCTCCCTAAATCCTGGGATTCTTCAGGGCTCCCACTGATCATCAGCTGGACTCGGGTTAGGGCATCACCCCAAAAGTCAGAGATTCAGCATCCCGAAGAGAAAATCCTGCTGGATTTTGGAAACTCCTGCATTTCAACTGGAGAGACACAGACCCAGGGTGAACAATGAGAATGGAAAATCTTCCCAGTTATTGGGAATCACTGAGGTTTATCCCGACAAACTCCCTGACTCCATAACCCCAAACCCAGCCAGAGGCTGGAGAGGGGCAGGGGTTCACTGCAGCTCCAGGATGAAGTGGAAGCTCAGCCTCCAAACCCCCTAATCCCTGTCTTGGAGCCAGCCTGGCAGCCCTCAGATGTTCCACTTGATAAATCCTGTCACCAGCACTTCCCATGGATTCTCACAGCCCAGCTCCAGCCCGAAGTGGTGTTGGAGACATCAGCACAGGCCCGGGAACCACCACAGTTCTGCCACATGGAAACCCCAAAAATCAGAGGTGCTCAGAGCATCCCAGAGCCCCTCCTTTAAACACAGCAGCTCCAGAAAAGCAGCAAAACTGTGGCAAAGGGGTCAAAAAAAGCCTCAGCATCACACCAGTCCCTGTCCCCATGTCCTGAGCCCTCTCCTGGCCAGCCATGGACAGGAGTGACCCCACCAGACAGAGCAGCTGGTGCCTAAAGAGCCTCCTTTGAGCACTACAAAATGGGAAGGCAATGTTGGAAGTTTGGTTAAATAAAAATAAATTAAAAATGAAAAGCTTGACTTGCACACAGCCGTGACTCAGCTACAAATTCCTGGTGGTTTGGTTCAATCCAGCTGGATGCTTGTGTCCCCATCCTGCTCGGAGGGGCTGCAGGGTTGGATTGGGCTGCTCTGGGGCTGCCACAGGAACAGCTCCCGCTGCTTTGGGCACTCAGAGAGGAGCCTCTGCCAGCCCTCTTTGGGAAAACCAGGTTGAATTCAGCAGAGCAGGCAGAGAAGCGTCACCAGCACAAAATGTGGCTCCAAACCCTCCCGAGGGCTGGGGAAAGTTTCTCTTTTTCACTGCAGCTCTGTGTGGGGACTGCAGTGAAACCCTGAGGCCAGTGCTGCACCCTGATGCTGGGCTGGCAGAGCACAAACACTGCAATTAGCACAGCCCACGAGCCTCTTCCCCTGACCACAGCAGCAGGAGGAACATCAGCCCTCTGGCTCGATGCTAATTAACCTCTCTGGTAATTTCTCAACCTTTCTGCTTTACAGTCCCAGGGAGGAAGGCAATTTCCCATCATGTGAGGATCCCCGAGCTCGCTGGTCCTCCTGGCTGCTGGGTTTGAAGCAACAGGGCAGGGAAGTGTTGTCCCCTCCTTGTCCCCTCCCCTGAAGCCTGGCACTTCTCCATGCTGTCCCCAACACCCAGCCCTGCCCCAACACAGGACCAAATCCTATTTCTTCCACCCGTAACTGCTGCATCCTTGGACCAGCAGCCTCGTGGCTGTTGTTTAAAATTCAATTAAGACTCATGCCTTAGAATGAAGAGGTTTTTTGGAGCAGAGAGCTGCCTGCAGAGCCCACAGAACCCTCTAGGTCTGTCTGCATGCTATCCCAAACCCAGCTGTGGAGCAGTTTAGCAAGGGCTCCTCACTGGAAGGGAAGGACGAGCCATTCCTTCAGAGGGGAACAAAAGCCAGATGGCTTTGCTAATTCTGGAAAGCTCTCCTGAAGAAGCTGTCGCTCTGCCAACACCCAAACACCAGTCAAGGACTCCATGGCAGGCCAGGAGGCACCACCACAAGGTTCATTTCCAGGTGGACACTTCCCATCCCAATCCCAGACAACCCCCAGAGTCAATAACCCTAAAGCAAACACTCCTTGGCAGCTAACACAACCCTGAGCACCCTCTGAGCACCCCAGCAGAGCATTTCTCCAGGGATTTTTTGGTTTTCCAAGCTGGAAAAGGCTCTGAGGGAAGGGCTCAGCATCCCTCAGCAGGGCTGTCCTGCCTAGCCGGGCATGGGGGGACAGAGCCAGGCTGCACGAGAGCCACAGCTGGGATTTCCTGTAGAAAATGGGAAGGTTTAAGGTAGGGAACACAAGCAGGAAAAAGTGGAATGAGGTTTGATTGTCCCGTCCCTGTCCTGTCCTGGGCCAGGCAGGTCCCTCCCAGGCAGGGGACGTGTCCAGCTGTCCCCTGACTCATGTCTGGGGCTCCAAACCACCAGACGTGGGCTGTGTGCTCTCCTTCAGAGCACAAAAGTGGTTTTTAGTGTTTTTTTTAGTGTTTGCTGCAGGGAATTCCACTGGAGAGCAGGACCCACCCTGAGGAAAAATGATTCTGTGGCTTCTGGTTTTCCTCCTGCCTGACATCAGCCCTGGGAGCCTGGTGGCATCACCACTGCAGCCCTTGGGGACCAAATATTGGCAAGATTTGGGTTTTCGCTTCCACTTCACTTTCCCTGCTTTTCCCTTTCCGTTTCCCCCCCGCTTTTCACTTTTCCTTTTTTCCAGGTCCTTCCTCAAACTGGATTTCTCTGCATTTCTCCTCACTGACCTCTGTGGGATGGGGAGGCGCAGCCAGAGAAAAGCAGGCAGGCAGTGGGGACTGCAGGAAAGGGAAAAGGCAGCCAAGGTGCCTTAAAAAAATAATAAAGCTGCTAAAAACACCTAGAGAGAGAGACATCCTTAAATCAACAACCTGCTCAGCCACTCTGCTTGGCTATTTTTATATATTTCTGTCTGTTGAACAAACCACAATTTATCTCCCGGGGTTTTTGGGTGCAAAACAATCAGTTCTGGCCACAGAAAGCAGGAAGGGGCTGCAGTCCCAGTCTGGAAGGGTGGCTGGACTGGGACAGGGGCTGCTGGGACAAAAGGCTGCTTTATATTCCTTCCTTCTCTCCATCCTGGCCAAGCTCTGTGCTAGCACGGGCAAAAATCATAGGAGAGGCAAAAATAATATGAGAGGTTTCTGCAGCTCTTTTGCAAAGAGATGGGGAAATAATGGCACAGTTCTGGTTTTTAAAGGGCAAAGAATAGAAAGAAAGGAAAGAAGAAGCCCCTGACAGTCCCACTTCTCTCCACCCCAATAAAGAGAGAGCATCACAATGGGAAAATGAAACTCGAGAGCAAAGTCAGTCTTTACATTTGCAAAATGAGTGGTTTTAAACTTTTCTTTTTTAATTGTGTGCTCTGAGCAGATGGCCTGAGCCCCCCCCCAGCAGATCAGAAACACATGTGAAGAACCAGCAACCTGAACCACAGGTTCTTATTAAACTGTAGTTCAAATTTCATCCCATTGAAGTGAATGTTTTCCCTCTCCAGCAGCAGCTGCATGGTGGGTCACCCTCAGAGGTGCTTTATCAATGTCCCCACACGCAGCTGTCCCTGCTGGGTGTCCCTGGGTGCTGATAACCCTGAGGGATCTCAGGGATGCCATGACTGCCTGGCTGAGGCCGATTTTGGCTCTCTAATTCTGGATATTTGTCCTTGTGACACCTTCAGATGTCAAGCAGTGCTGATTTCAACCAGCTCCTCCACTGAGAGAGGAAAAAACACCCAGATTTGGGGAATTCTGGGAGATTTCTGTCATTCTGCAGGACAGGAGCTGGGGCTGTCACCAGAGGTTCTCACTGGGTTATAAACCTCACACTGGATCTAATTGGGATCTAATTAACCCATGCACAAACCAGGCTTGAATGGAAGAAGGGATTCCTCTGCTGGCTTAGTTTGGAGCTGCTGGGCAAGCTTGGATTTCAGGGGGAGAGGGAAATAAAAAACCTGCGTGCAGAAAACCCCCCCAAAGTGCCATGAACCCAGCCAAGAGTCTGACCTGCTGTTCCCCCGGCCCAGTTTGGACTGAAAAAGGGGAAACTGGGTTCTGAGAAGAGCTGGAAGGAGAGGAAAGCAGGTTTGGGGTGTGCTTGGCACAGCCACATGCCAGGGACGGGGATGCTGAGCTCAGACCTGGGGTAGGTGCAAACCTCTCCTGTGTGGGGCCTTAATGGGGCCTCCAGTCCCAAGCAGCTCATTTTTAACCCCTACAAGGAGCTCAGGCAGGACTGGATGTCTCCCTACAAGGAAAAGACTTGGAGTAGAGCTGTTGTAGGCATTTCCTAGAGGGAAACACTTTCCTAGAGGAGCAACCCTTTGTACACCCAGTTTACAACTGCTCATCCCTAAATATTCACCTCATGGGCACCACAAACCTGGTGGAGTGATTCCATCTGAAGGTTTAAAGGCCTGAAGAGAGAGGAAGCTCTCTCTTCTCATGAATTCATCGGGATAACCCTGCATTTTTTTGGCTGCTTTCCCCCCCAAATCAAGCCCTGGGTGATCCCTCTGTGCAGCTGCAGGTGTGTCTGTCTGTCCCAATAGTTCCTCTGTCTGATGGCTGCTTTCAATCACTTCTGACAGGGAAAAAGAGGCTCAGGATAATTAAACTGCTATAAATGTCATGGAAACAGACAGCTCGGGAAAAGAAATCATCCCAGAGCATTGTCTGTGGTGAGCTCTCCTCTGATCAGACCCAGGCACGCACCAAACATCTCTTTAATGTCCCCACCACCCCTTTCATGTCCCTACCAGCAGCTGAGGCAACCACGAGACACAAATTAGAAGGAATCTAGGCCTGGCTGATCCCAGAGCATCTCTGAGCTTCCCAATTCCCACAGCTGCTGGAAAAAAAGATGGGCTGAGGCACCACAAAATGAGCAGTTTTCCTTGCCTTTGTGCCTATCCATGGAAAAAAAACCACCTCATTCTCCTCAATTTTCCAGCCCCAAGACAGATGGAGGAGGGAAGGGAGCGTGTCCAGGTCTCAGCTAAGGCAGATTCCAGAGGGATTTCAGCAGATCCAAGGGTTTGTGGATGCCTGTCAGCAGAACCAGGCTGGCACTGCCACCCAGGTGACCTCAGATCAGCCTTTCCAGTGGCTGCTCCATCTGCTCAACACACTTGGAATCGTTCCTGCCCCTCCAAACCCTCCCTGGAGTTATTTTTTCCCCTCTATGGCCACACAGCAGCCTGGCACTCTGTGATTTCTGCCTTCAAACTCCTCATTTGGTGGCTCCAAAATCAGCATTTCTGTCGTTCTACACCCAAATTACAGCCCTAAGAATAGAGGCCCCACAATCACCACGTGCTGTGCTCTCACTGCTTTGACATCCAGACCTCGACGCTGTGGTCCCTGCACAGCTGGTTTTTCCCTCTCCCCCTCCCGAGGATAAATTCCTAATGGGAATCCAGATGATAACTTTGAAAGGAATCCTTGAAAAGCTGCTCAAATGTGAGTTTTCAGGGTTTTTTTTTTAATCAAGGCACCTTCCATCTGTTTATAATATTAATCCCACCCCCTGAGAGGGACCTCATAGCAAGAGATCCCTCAAAACCCCCAAATCATCCCTCAGATACCTCTCCAGAATTCTACCATGGAGGTTTTTTTACCCTTTTTTTTTGCAGTTATTCTCTATTCCAGAGCTTTCACAGAGCCACCAGTGTGAAAAACCCCCTCAGCAGCAGTTTTTCCAGCAGTTCCTTCCCATTATTTTCCAACAGGAGCTGATTTGGCTCAGGTACATTCACACGCAGTGGTTTTGTTCCCTAATTGAAGCATCAAGTCAGATTACGCTTCTGAAGCAGCAAATGAGACTATTCACCAAAAAAATAACTCTTTATCCTTGCTCAAAACGTTTGCTTGCCTGGATATGCTTATGAAGAATAACTCGGGGAGCTCCTAAAAATGGGATTTTGCAATTTTAGCCTCATCTTGACAGTCAGGGAAAGAAATTTCCATGCAGGGACAAAGCAGTGGGACAGGGTGACACGGTGCTGCTGTCCCTGAGAGCTACCCCGAGTGTCCCATGTGCCAAGCAAGGCTCAATCCCATGGACAGCATCCCAAAAACCTCATTTAGACCCTCTGGAAAGCTGCATTAAATCATGGCCTGCACATTGTGGGAGGCATTTACATAAAGGAGGAGAGGGTCAGCCTGACCTTCAGTGTCCAACGTGGAAATTAAAAAAAAAAAAAAAAAGAAAAAAAATTGAAAAAGAAAAGAAAAATCCCACAAAAGCCCAGCCCAGGCCTGTGCAAACTGAATGGGGCCAAATGAATGGCTGGCATTGTGTGCCCTGCCGTGCCAGCCCTGGAACTGGCACTGAATAGTGCTGGGATGGGGAGAGGATGGGGCCAGAAGCAATTCTGAAAGAATCCCCTGGTTTTGTGTGTGGGGTACCCAGAACGATGCTCACACTCAATACCCTGCGCTCCCGGGCCAGCCTCAAAAAGAGATTTTCTCCATTTTCCTCATCCCACTCATTAGGGATCCCTGGAAGAAACCCAAGGCCCCGTTTCCCCTTGTCCTCCACTGCTCTCTGAGCACCAGGTAGGCCAGGCCAGCCTGGGCTGTGCCACCACTCTGCTGTCACCTTACCGAGGTGCCATCCCCACGGCCTGGCTGCTGTCCCCATCTGAGCAGTGCTCTGCTATCCAGGCTGTCCACAGGAAACTGCGGAATTCCCTTGGGGAGGAGGCCACAAAACCTCTGCTCGATCCCAAATGCGAGGCTGCCCAGCCTTCCCTCGGCTCCTTGCTCCTGCAGCCCTGACCCCAATTCCCTCCAGCGTCCCACCGAGCCCTGCCTTTCTCCCACTCCAAACTCCATCCCCCTGATGTCACCTCCTCACCCAGCCCCGCTCACACCATTCCAAGTTTCCCCTCTCCCTCCAAATCAAATAATCAGCCAATAACCCAGAGCTCTCCTGGAGGAGTTCTTTTTCCATGACATATGTGTGAACCATCAGGGATGGTTTAAAAACAGATTCCCCCTCATTACAAGCCCGGCACAAAGCTGCTCCTTTGTGTCTTCCCCCTCTGCACCGCTGCCCGGCTCTGGTTTCACGTTGATTCATTTCCCTTTCATCTCTGGAAAATTAGGAATTCTGCTGCCCACAGGGGGATGGACACGCCAGTGGATTGTGAGGGGGTCTCACAGTGGAAAATACGGAGCAAAGCAAAGCTTTTGGATTGAGTTACTCATTTGAGAACTCACTGAGCCGAAGTGGGGGCACTTGCTTGGGTTTCAGTGTAAAAAAAGGGTCACAGAGTCTGCCTGGGAGGTGTTGATCCCAAAGATCCAGGGGGCTGCACTCCCACCTCCGGCCACAGCAGAGGGGTGCAAAGGGAAGGAGAGGATTTGGGGAAGGTGGGGAACAAGGCAGGCTGCAGGAGCAGCTGCTCTTCGGACAGAAAGGGAGGGGGCAGCAAAGGAATCCTGAGATCCCAGGATGGATTGGGATGGAAGGGACCTTCAAGGTGACCCAGTCCCACCTGGGCTCACTCCCAGTGCCAGAGGGTGGCTCCTGGATTCCAGAGCACATCAGGGCTTCCAGTCCCACCCCACAGCAGCTGGAGCCTCCTCAGGTACCCAAAACTTGTTTTACTCTATTTTTTTTCCCCGCTCAGAGCCAAATTACCGTGGAAGTGGAGCTGCTGTTTCCTCAGCCCCACAGACAGGATTTCCACCCCCAAGAGCCACCCTGAGCTTTCCTCCACACCGAGGTGGCTCGGGACCAAGGGGGTTTTGTGTGCACAGAGGCTTTTAATCAGCACTTGGAACATTTTCTGCCCCAGGAGGTGAACACAGAACCCAGGTTTTATGGATTAAAGGCAATAGGGGGAAAATAGACCTGGCTGCCAAAGTTATCTGGGGATAGAAATGGGATTACACCCCTCAGCTCGGGGAAATCTGCTGACACACTCAGAAAATGCAACTCAACACCAAATTTTGGTTGGAAAAGGATTTTCCTGCATCTGGCTGGCGACAATCACCCAACCATGGAACTGGGACCTGCTGGGACCACCCGAGGAGGAGGCTTTGTGCAGGTTCCTGTTGCTAATTCCCACCACTGCTGGAAATTTGGCTGCTGGGGAAGGAGCGGGGAATGGAAAGCTGAGCTGGTGTGCAAACATAGGTGTGACACCTCTCGTCCACACACCTTCCTCCCTCGTTTTCCAGGAAACTCAAATGTGCCCTTTGTTGATGTTCACACCCCCAAGTATTTTTTTCAATTGGGTTTTTTCTTTTTTTGGCCATGAAAAATGATTTGGGTTCCATTTATTCCATGCAGCATCTGCCACCTCAAATTCAGCATTTAAAAAAAAAATAAAACCTTGCCTTGGAGTTGGACTTGGATGATCTTTGGAGAAAGCTGATCTTTCTGTGATTTTTTTAAGCATAAAACCTGAACAGTTCCTTGAGTAGCACCCCAAATTTTCATCCCAAGGAAGGGAGCTGGGTTTGTGCACCCTGGGGCCTGAAAATCAGGTGTGAAATTCATCCCAGGAAGGAGGAGCTCCAAAGCAAACCCATGAAGGAACAGGACTGGATGCAGTGGAGGCTGAGCATCCCCAGAGCTCAGATTTCACCTTTCTGAGCATCTCCAGCCTGGATTTCACAGTTCTGATCATCTCCAGCCCAGATTTCACCTCCCTGAGCAGCAAGCTGGGAGAAGGGCAAACCAAACCTGCAGATAAATTTGCTCCTGCGAGGCATCAAAGCCTCAGGAGAACCTTGCAGTGTTTCCAGCCATTCCAGAGCAGGGAACAGCACCCAAAATTCACTTTCAGCAGTGATTTTCCCCGCGCTTTTCCCTGCAGTGGCCAAAGCTCTGTTTGTTCAAGCAGGTCTGACCTCCTGAACCCCAGCCAGCGCTGGCTGCGTGCGCAGAACAACGAGCCCACGGTCAGGGACTTATTTTCCATGTTCTTGAAGGGGATAGAAAAACTCCCAGACACCCCAATCCCCATCCAACCTTCTGCACAAATCATTAGGAATCCCCTCTTCCAGCTCCCATCCCGGGGGGGATGTGTTTATTGGGAACGTTTCCATTGCAGCCTGCTCAGCTCTGTCAGAGTCAGGACTACACCTGCACGCTGGGGATGTCTGCAGTGGGCTTGGATTTTCCTCTGGGTTTTGGCAGGCAGCCCAGACCGCCTCCAAAAAAGAAAAAAAAAAAAAAAAAAAAAAGGACTAGAAAGACCTCACCATGTGTGAGGAACATGTGTTTCATTTGTTCAGGCCTCAGTGATGAGGGAAGGGGGTGAACACGGAGTCAGCCCAGAGGTTTTTTGGTTGGGAAGGGTTTTTGCTCTGCCCTTCCCTCAGAAAAGTGGAAAAAAGGCAGGAAAACAGCAAAAGAGATAAAAGTTGTAGAGAAGCAGCAGCTGGAGCACCACCAGGTTGACAAGGACACAAACCCTGATCAGCCTTGTCATCCTCTTCCTCCAGCTCCTGGGGTTTGGCTCAGATGAGCCTTTACTTCCTACAAATTCACTGCAACAATCCAAACCCATCACCCTTTTGTAAATAAAAAATCATCTTTTCCTATTTACAGGCAAAAAAAAATATTAACTTTTATGCAAATAGGACTAATTGGTGAATAACCTCCCACACAGAACGAGGTTCCCAAGTGAGCAGGGAAGGGGAACATGCCCTGGTTTGGGCCAGAGCTCCCTGTCACGCTCTGCTCCCGAAAATCCCTTTTCCATCTTGCTCAGGGATGCTGCCAAAAAACGTTCAGCTGGAAACTTCTCCCCCCAAAAGCACAACGATTTGGCTTTTCCCTGCTGCTCAAGCTGAGGAAAATCATCTTTCCCAAACACATCCACATGCTCCTTCCCAAATCCCTTTGTGGTTTCTTTCCCTGCCCCTGAAACTCCATCCTTGTCCCTGCAGATCCCCCTGTCCACAGCAGCCCTGCAAGCCTTGCAGTGATGTCACTGGAGAGAGGAGCAGCTTTCCAGCATTACATCAGCCTGTCTGGGCTCAGCAATCAGCCTGCTGCTCCTCAGACTTTCCATGGAAGAAATTCATCCCCCTCTTCCCTCCTCCCATCCAAAGAGGGGGGGGGAAACAAACTCCAAACGGAGCCGGGGCTGGAAGAGTAATGACCCTGCACCTCGGAGCATCCATCACCCCAAACGAGCCTGGAGCTGCTGCCTGCCAGCACTGAAACACAAAACTCTGCCAGGGGGATGTCAGGATCAACCAGCCATGGCTCCCCAAATCCCACAGAGTCCCTGGGGGGGTGGAAATTGCTCCAAAGGATGAGTTTTGCCTCCCAGAGATCGTTTGGCTTTCCTCTGGTTTTTTTGCCCCTTTCCGCAGGAGGGACCCCAGGCCAGGGAAAGGGGACACGAGCTGCTTGTCCCCTCCAGGCCAGCAGGGATGGAGAGCCCTGCAGCATCCCAAACTCATGGCAGAGCCCAATTTCCCCTCAGCATCCCTTTGGAAAACGCTCCTCCAAACCAGCTCCCCTGTGGGAGCCCCTGGTACCCAACCATCAGGCTCCAAACTGCTTGTTTGAGGGATAATATCCGAAAAAAGTGTTGATTTTCCACTGGCACATCCCAGCTGCAGTGCCCAGGAGCAGCAGGGTGTCAGTGGTTCCTCAGACAGGGATGAGGTCCCACGTCCTCCACCAGGGATTCCCAGAGGACATTAATCCTGCCTTTTCAGGCCTAAGTGCCCCATTTCCTCAGCATTTCCCACCCTTTGCCAACAAAACCCTCAACAGTGCCATCCTGGCCCAAAACCCACCCAAATCACCAAATTCCAGGCTGGTTTGGGGTGGGAGGAACATTACAAATTCATCTTTTCCACCCCCAGTGGTGCTGGTGGCACCTCCTAAAACCAGGCCTTAAATCCGGACAAGCTCTGGGACCACGCAGCTTCCTAGGGCTGATGTTTCACTTGGCACTCTGAGAAGATAAATGATAGACTGCAGGAGTGTTTGAAACATCAATAAAAGCACTTTTATGATCTGTTTGAACAATAAAGTGCTTTGTAAGCTATCAGAGGCCCGCAGGCATTCGATACCAGCAAACGGCACTAATTATCCACACATGCCAGCACAGTGGCTTTGACAGTTTATGAAATGGAATTTACCACTGACCAAACCAAAAAAACAAACAACCCGCGGAAAAACCAACCCAAAAAAACCCTCCCCCCTCAAAAAAAATGTATTTTGTAATCATGACTAACGAGGCTCCATCATTACAGGCAAGGCTGACCCAGTCACCAAGCTTGAGTGCAGGCCAGATGGCTGAACCTGCAATTACCCAGCGAATGGAGATGGAAAACAAGAGTTTCAGCAGAGTGTATGCAAACAATCCAGCTGATGTTTCCAGCCAGGCTCTCACTTTCCTCGCTGGCACCTGGCGCTGAGGGGTCAGAGGAGCCAGCGCCACTCTGGGGTGGAAATGAAAGCACAGAGTCACTTTTACAAGCTGGTTTGCAATTCTTATTCTGGCTCAGGTGCTGCCCTCCCTCCCTGATAAAACCAGATGACGTCCCTGGGCACCTGTGTAAGGTGATGCTGTGGCTGAGGTGTTGCCAAATGGGGCCAAATTTCACATTTTTTGATCAGATCGACGGCATCGCTTGGACTGCGGCCCCAAAAACCTCCCTGTTAATTGCAAACCCATCCAGAGGCATAATCCTCAATAATTGCAGACATTTTCTAGGCAGCACTGCTCTCCTGGAAGAGCCCAGAGCTGTGATTTAATCCATATGTCTCAAGTGCACCATTTTAAAGAGGATCCTTTGGAAAAAAAAAAAAAATTTAAAAAAATAATAAGGCAAAGCAGAAGAAATGACGAGAAAACCAGCAAGCAAAAGGAGAATTATTAGGAGACTGGGGAAAGCTACAGACATCTTCAATAAAGATCCCTAAATGCTGGCTCAGGAGGTTTTATTTTCCATCCTCTCACACTGTGGTATATGGTGGTGGTGTAAAACATCCCCTCTTTGCACTCCCTGAAAGCTGCACAGCAAAGGAGGTGAAATCAGATTTGGCAGGGCCAGCAGAGCAGGCAGCCAGCTCTGTAAATTACCTGCTTTCAGCAGCCTGCCAAGGCAGGGAGAGAGAAATGGGAACATGGATCCGTGGTGCATCCTGACAGACGAATCCAGGTTAGTAAAAAGCACTCATTTTTAAAAATGTTTTTTTGACGTTTAACGAAAACTTCATTCATCTGGGCTTTCCCCGCTCCTTCCTGAGCCTCTGGGTTGAGCCCAGGTCTTGCAGGATGCGATGGCTCCAACTCTGAGCTCATGGGGAGCTCTGGGGATGCTGCTGCTTTGAAGATCCCAGAATCCCAGGATTATTTAGGTGGGAAAAGGCTCCAAGATCGAGTCCAACCTGTGCCTGACCCCCACCTCGTCACAAACCCTGAGTGCCACATTTGGGTGTTTCCTGGACACCTCCAGGGCTGGGGACTCCAAACCTCCCTGGACAGCCCATTCCCAATGCCTGACCATCATTTCCATGAAGGAATTCCTCCTGAATCAGGGAATTTCTTGCTTCCCCTCTATCAGAATTGTTCCCCCACACCTTGGCACTGCTGATGTTTGCACAGGACCACCAGGAACAGCCAAGATGGAGGTGCTGAGGCAAAACTGGGTCTAAATGTGAATTAGATGTGGATTTAGACCTGAGGAGCTGACAAAGTCTAAATTAAATTAGCACCAAGTTCTCCAAGTTCACTGCAGCCCAGCACATCAGCCCTGGGAGGAGAGACAGAGTACATCTCCTCCTGGAGCAGACAGAGCTCTTTGATGTGTTAACAGCAGATCTGCCTGCAAGAGGAGCCTCTGAAACTTCTCCATCCCCAAAACCAGCAAAAACCACCATAAAATTCACCCACGTGTACAGAATTGTGCTTTTATTTCTACCCCTTCCACTAAAGCAGAAGCTTTTGGTCCAACCTTACAAGCTCAGAGTAAAATAACCTACACAACCTGGAAAACAAGAGCACTGCCCAGAGATGCAAACACCACAGCCAAGAGCTGGGGAGGGAAGGAGAACACCCTGATGAGAGTGAAATGAAATCTGGGATTATCAACCCCAGGGATAATTGGTTTTTTAAGTGTAAACAAGGCCCAAGATGAAAAGAGAGGTGGCATTTGAACCCCAGGAGCAGCTGAAGGGCCCCAATGTCTGGGCTGGGAGCATTGATGTGTCTGTCCTGCTTTGTCCTGCGCTGCCTTGGAGCTCTCAGCAGCCCTAAGAGCACCTCTGGCACCCTGCCCGGCCTCTCTGGCTCATCCCAAATTGCTTTCCCTCCATTTCTGATGGCTTGATTTCACTCGTGGGCTTCAGAAAAACAAACAAAAAAAATCACAAAGGAGGGGAGGAAATCAAAAGCAGCATCTTTCAGCACCCTCCAGGGTGCTGTGTCCCATCCCAGGACAGGCTTTGGCACAATTCCTGTCAGCCCCTCCTGGCCACAGGTGCTGAGATCAGAGGAATCCACTTTTTTTTGGGTTTTACAGCACCAACTGCACCACTGAGACACAGTTATGGCACTCAGCTGCACAAAATTAACTCCTCTTGTCTTCTAAAGGAGCCAAAAAGGACCTTAAAAAGCAATATATTCATGCCCTGAGCTTTTCCACACATGGGAAAAGTCAGTTCAGCCGCTCCAGGCACTGCTGCAAACCAAGAGGGTCAAAACCCCACTTAACTCGTGGGACAGGGCTGCAAAATTTTACACAGATGAACCAAAAAGAATTGGCAGCAAAAGCAGTCACTTGTTCCTAGGCTGTCCTCAGCAATTTTGCCAAAACCTACTCAATTTTTCACCCATGTCCACGCCACAATTTAATGATGCCAGCTCCAGCTCTGGAGCCAGGGGCTGGACAAGACTTTTATCAGCACACAATAGTCCCTGGCTGGAAAATCAGGGGACAAAATGGGAAATGCAGCAGGAAAATGGAACAGCAAGGTCTGAACAAAGCTCATTTTGCTCATCACTGGAGTAACACAGGGCAGAAAAACAGGGCTGGGCTCCTCCCTGCTGCAGAAACCAAATTTCTCATTGAACTTCTTCCCTGAGATGCCTCCAAACAGCCCCACAAAGGAGTTAAATCCAGGGGTGGAAACATTTCCCTGCCCCAGACTTTGGGCAGCATTTTCCCCCCACAAAGATCCCCCAGCTGTGGGTTATGGGACTCGTCCATTCCCTGCTGGGATCCAGGTGTGACAGACCAAAATGGGCATCACCAGGATGGTTTGGGAATTCTTCCTGGCTTTCAGGCTGAAAATGCTTTTTTTTTTTTTTTTTTTTCCTGCAAAAGAGCCTTTCCCAAGCTTCCCCCTCTCTCTATTCCTAAACTCAACCACCAGGACTTGGTTTCTAATTTATATTTAAAGAAAAGCAAATTAAAAGGGAGGTTTTCCCTCTAAAACTGAGACACATTCACACGGCTTCACTCCCCTCAGTGCTGCTGCACCACAGGAACACCTCTGACTGCAGCAGAGAGAGTTTATCCCCCACCACGGGCTGGATTTTTGTCCTTCCCTCTCTCCCTGCAAAATCAAAAAAAAAAAAAAATCCCTTTGCAGTCTCATCCCCTCGGACACAGCTTGAAACCTCCCAACCCTGCAAGAGCCCGTGCTGCCATTTGTAAACTCCTGTTTTGAACAGCAGACCCAGCACAAAACTCAACTTGTCCAACCTGGGCTCAGGGCTTGGCCCCTTTTCAACCCTCCCCAGTCCCGTACAGAGACCCTCACAGCCTCCCAGCTAATTGAATTTTAATGAGAGGAAGTCATTTTTCCACTGGAAGAATGTTTTCCTAGAGAAATATTTTGAAACTCCTCTAACCTTTCCTGCCAGGCTTTTTTAAAGTGTTTTTTGGTGGGTTTTTTTTTGCAGCAGAACACGAGTGAGGAAGTTCCCATCCGGGCTCTCGAGCTGCTCCCCTTGCAACTCCAGCCTTTCAATAATTACAGCTTCCAAAACAAAAAGTGTTTGGGGCTGGTTTGATTTCGGTCCTGACAGGGAGGATATGAATTCCTACTGTTTTACAGCTCCTGTGTGAGACAGAGCCAACCCCAGCCCTGTCTCCAATCCCACTCCCACCTCACTGGGTTCTTTTTAATTTCCAGCAAAAGTGAAAAACACATCAGAGCAGAAAACCTCTGTGCTGGTTTAGGGCAAATTTGGGAGAAAACAATAAAAAAAAATACAAATATAAATATACAAGCATCATAACGTCACCCTAGGACAACCTCCTAGCTGGGGTTTGCAGATTGGGTGGGACAGCAGCAGCTTCATCTCCTGCACGTGCTCCAGAAGCCCTCAGCTTTCCAGGAACACAGAAACTGAACCCTTTGTTCTGAGCCTGCACAGTTTCTGCTTAGCCTTGCAGAAAGGAGAAAGGAGGGGCCAAAGGAAATGGAGTTGCTGAGATATGAAGGAAATTAGGTTCTAGTCCACTGCCTTCAGAAAAGCTTCTTCCACCCCAGTTAAAACTGCTGGTGGCTTCAGTGGTGCGTGAGGAGGTGACCAAAAAAAACCAGAAAGGATAAATATCAGAACTAGAGGGGGGCTATATCCATCTTGTGTGTATCAGTACATGTAAGACAAAGAAAAATAAGTATTTTCTAATGACCCAGTTCTCATGAGTGCCGGCAAGATCTTGTAGCTGAGCTCACAGCCAGAACAGACAAGAGGCTCCTTTGTACCCCAAAACTAAGGAGGTCCTGATGCCTTGGGAAGCCTGGCCTGGAACAGAGGCTGGACAGAGCTAAAGATGTAAGTAGGGATTTATTAAAAGGATCTCCTCAATGGATCCACCTTGGGCAGCACAAGAGCCCAGCCAGGGCTGCACCCAAGATGAACCCAAATGGTCCCAAAATGGTCCCGGGGTCTCTCCCTTGGCTCAGCTCTGCTCCATTTGCACCTTGCAGTTCATTGTCCCGTTCCAGCTTTAGCCCAGGCACTCCCACCCTGCTTGTTTTTCTCTCTCCAGCCCACGCTGTTTGTGCTCCTGGGCTGAGCTTTGGATCATTTGTCCTTGGTCCCCAGCTGGAGCAGGAATTGTTTTGTCTCCCTGCTCTGTGCAGAGAGCTCACCATCCCATAATACAAAGCTCAGACCCACACACCAAAGCAGCACAGAATGTGAAAAAACAGAAAAGCTAAACCCTGAGGGATCAACCCCACAGCCCCTCAGGGTTTAAAGTCTTTTCAGCAGGGGAGCCATGGCCATGGAAAGGGCTAGAAGAGGAGCAGGGAGCACTCATGAACACCTGGGCTCAGTTCCCTCCCTGGCAGAGCAATCAGCTGCCCCAAAGTCAGGTGAGTCCTAAAAACCACCTGGGAACCCCTCAGCTTTCAGGGGCAGTTGTGGAAATCCTGTTATTTCAGAAAATGAAAGTGCAGGTTTTTCATCCAGCCTGGATGTGACACCAAGTCCTTCCAGTGGCTCTGCTGGACCTGAGCTGGATAAGAGCTCACCACTTTTATGTAACAAATCAAAACACAGCATCCAGTGCTTAAATATTTGGCAGAACGTCCAACACTTGTGAAAGACACTCCAGTGCCCATTAAACCCAGCTTTTACTTTCCATTTTAATCGTTCAACTTCCCAGGGAACGTCTCTTAATTTAATACAATTTCAAGATCCAGGCCTCACTCTGTAACTGGGATTTTGGCAGATATATCCAGCCCAGCAACTCCTGCTCTGTTTACAGCAGAGCAGCTCCCAGATGTTGGTAATATTAAACAGGCTCTGAGTGACAGCAAAATGCAGGCAAGAACTGGCTTTGCTGTGGCTCTGATTAGCCAGGGAGAGGAGATATTCCCATCCCTTTGCTGGGCTGGGGAGGCCCTGGAGATCCAGCTCTTCCTCTAAATAAATTCCGTAAAAATAAAGAGCTAGAGATCCACAAGGCTTGATTACACCCCACTGCACTTGGTGCTGGCTTTAGGAAGCAATTCCAGCTCACAAGAAAGATCAGGAATGGGATTCTCATCCCCAGGAAAGCCTCACAAGTGCAGCAGAGCACAAAAGTTGATTTTGCCAGGGAAATGCAGACATTAAAATGCTGCTGAACTATGGGAAAAAGCTTCTCCCATCTGCACCTTGTCTATAAATAATGCTCTGCCTCTCTGCTTCCATCACAGGAGCTCACGGGAACATCCCACCCCGCAGGAATTTGCTTTGCCTTTGCAAGCAGAGTGTGGGAGGTGACAACCAAGCCAACCAAGCTGTCAAGGAGAGTCCCCTTGTGTCATGGAGCAAAAGAACCAAGAATCCACGGCCAGTGAGTGGAAAAAGAGCAAATTCCTAGAGCCCCAGGGTGAGCTGGGGCTTGGGAGGGAGCTGCTTCCCTCAGCCTTCATTCACTGCCCCTGCAGCTCTAAACCCCAGCACGGGGATGAATGAAAACCTTGTGAGCCCTTCCCAGTTTCAACGTGCCAAGAGCTACCAAAACCCAGTGCAGGGATGGTCCAGAACCCCAGAAAGGACTTGAAACCAGACAACCAGAGGAGCTCACTGCACCAAGGTCACCTGGCCCCCAGTTTTCATCAGTACTACAAAAAGTCAAAATAAAAACTTTAAAATCACAAACAAGGATTCTACTATGGAAAAAAAAAACCAAAGAATTTCAAAAATGAGCTGGAAGTGTCTCATCATCCCTGTGGAACAGCTCTAAAGCTGCTCCTTGCCGTGGCTCACCTCAAAGACCTCCTCATCCAATATCCTGGTGCCAAACACGATGATGCCGTTGACGTCGATGATGGGATGCTCGCTCCGGTCCAGGAACTTGGTGATTTTCTTTTTACAGTCCAGAACCAAGGTGACGTTTTTCTTCTGCACACTCAGAGCCACTCGGTGCCACCTGTGAGGACACGGCCCGCAGACACGTCAGGCACAGCGCTGGGCTTTGCAGGACAAGGCAATGATTGTACAAAAAAAATGAACTTTCAGGAATTGATGCTCTGCGAACCTTTCTGGAAATCCTCCCTGGCAGAGCCTAAAGGGTTGGTTGGCAAGAGAAATGCTGATTGACAGCTTTCATCCCTCCAAATCAGGCAGGAGAGGGCCAGCTCTGGCTTCGGCAAGAAGCAGGGATAATACCACACTGTTGTCTCCCTTTTCCACCCTCTTTTTAAGCCCTGCACAAGCCTCAGCCTGGATTTTGCAAGACAAACAGATTTTTATTTTTTTTTTAAGGCCCTTCGGAGGAAAATCAATGTTCCTATCCCCACAAGTACCAGGCAGCAGCGCTGAGTGCTCATTTACAATTCTTACAGATGTCAAATTAATCCACCAAAGGCCAAAATGACAGACTGGGGCACCTGTCAGCTGCCAGGGGTGTGCAAATACATTTCCATAGGCACGATTCCTGTTTTAAACAACGTTCAACATGCTGGCATGGATACAAACAATGAACTGTTTTTTTTTTTCCTTGGTGCACAAAATGTCACTTACTTGCCATCTGCTAGGTTAATGCCTCTAAAGAGAGGATAGTCTTCTGGGCCTGGCTTTCCTGTATGGTCTTCATACAGGAATACAGGAGATCTACCCAACTCCACACCAATTTGCTGGATCCCTTGCTCATTGTAAATTGAGATCAAGAAGGACTGACCTCCTTTCTTCGCTTTTACAGTGGTTAGAATGGAGAAGTCCTCTGGGAAGGGGGAAGCTGGAGTGGAAAAGCAAAGAGGTTAGTGAGGTTTCCTCGGAAATAATCCCTACATCAACAGTGCTGTTCTCTGAGAAGCCATGGTTTGTCTCCAGATGTGTGCACATCAGCAGCCCTAAATGTTTATATAGGGCCAGCTGAAGATGTGGCTTGTCCCCAAATACTCTGGGGCGAAACCCCTGTGCTGGGGAAACAAAAGTTCTACAAAAGTCATTGGCTTAAATTTGCATTTTTTGCACCCAACCCTTCCAAAAGAAGCTCCCCTAAAGGTTTTTAGGACACAAGGTAAGAACTTCCATGGGGGGCTCCAAATGAATTTAAGTGGTCAAAGGGACAGAGGAAATCAACACAATCTTGAAGGGTTTTTTATTTGAGGGAGCAGAGAATTGCATCAGGATTGGTTCATCCCAGATGAGAACAGAGCATTTCGTGGTTTTGGCTTTCAGGGCTGCTGCAGACAGAAAAAAAAAATCTGAAAAAGGAAATAAATCTGGCAATCAATGGAAAATGGTAATTTGTCTGCTTATTAAACAGCATCTCATTTCCTGACCTTTCCTCCTCTCAGGAAAGAGCTGTGTCTGATCACAGGTGATTTCTGTCTTTATTTCTGCAAGGTTTGGAGGATTAAAGCCATTAAAGCCTGTCAGCACAGGGTCAATCTGCAAGGCCAGGCAAACACATTTAAAGTTCCAATTTGTGCATCACCTTCTTGCAGAAAACCAAATTCCTCCCCCCTTTGGGTTTCTCTGCTGTTCGGGCTGAAAAAAAAAAAAAAAGAGCCCAAACTGAAAATCCTGGATGCACATCCCAGACAGGGCAGCTGGAAAACCACCAGGAGCATTCATAAAGAAGATTTCCTGATCAAATCGTGCACACCCTCCCCCCTGGTGCTGCATTTCAGAGCATGGGGCTCGCAGGGAATCTCCCTTTGGAGCAAACCAAGGATTGCTTTGTACCTCTGGAGAAATCCTCCACCCCGGCAGGGCAGAGCAGAGTGGGGCAGCCCCACTGTGGGGTTTGTGACACGTGTGGCACTGGTGGCACCCAGGGAACACAGGGATCCTGTTTAAACTGCAGATGTGCAGCCAAGTAAACCACAGAAACCATCAAGCTCAGTGCCCAGAAGCTTCAAATAGATTTCCTTCACTACTTGAGGTTTTTTTTTCCTGGGGGGGTTTCACCCAGGGAGGGGATGAGGAACGTGGCAGTGGGGAGTTCTTGGCACCACAGCAAAGCTGGAGCTCAAACACAGAAGCCCTGAGCTCATCCTCTTCCTCTCCTGACTGGGAGGTGCCTTAATTTTTAGGAACAAAGTGTTTTTAATGTATTTATCTGCCTGCAGCAGGAAGGGGATGAGGCAGGAGCTGCATCAAAACCAGAATTGCTGCAGAGCAAAGGGAGAATTCCAAGGGGATAACTGAGGATACCTATGGAGGAACACTTTGTACCAAGTTAATTCCCCTCACCTTGGGTAAATAACATTTGGGAAGCAGCAGGGAGGCCTCCCAGTCAGGAATTAAATGCCATTATATTCTGATTTATCCCCAGGACTCAGCCCCAGATATTTGGCCAAAGCAGCTCTGATTTTGGTGCCTCCCACAGGAGGCCCTGAGCTTTATCTCCCTCCCCTGAGCACAACCCCTCCTGGAGGACTGAGTCAGGACCATACGCCTTCCTGGCTCCAATTACAGCCTACAGATTTGGGCCTTTTATGTAAAATAGTTCATGTCCAAAATTTCATTATGAACCCACAATACAGTACCTTTCAACTTGGACAAGCTGCCAACTCATTAAAAAGCTGCTTTTAATTTTTTTTTTCATTATTATCAAAATGTCTCCATGGTGATGCGAGTTTCTCAACCCAAATAATCATAATGGATGAATTATAGCTGACATTACTCTGTTACTGCTCTGCTGTCCTGGCAAAATAACAATGCCTGCACTGTCAGAGGCAGAAATGACCCGGGCTGCTGAACGAGGGCTGAACACACATCCCCACACACACCAATACTGATAAATACACGGCCATAAATACACCAAGCAGGGAGAAACTGACCCAAATCCCTCCAAAACAATGGAGACACCCCGCCAACAAAGGGTTAGGCATGGAGTCCTCCTCTTGGATTCACTCCTCAAACGAGCTCACGCTGGGAGAGGCTGCGCATCCATCGCTGGGGCTGGCGGGCACCCTCCTCCCTCCCCGTGGCCAAAGCCTCCCAAACCCGCCCTGTGGGACCCCCCACAGCATGAGGGGAGCTCCCAATCCCGCTGAAGCTGCAGGAGCTCCAGGGTGGGCATGGCTGAATCCATGGGATGCTCCAGTGGATGAGCCAGAGTCAGGCTGAGCAGCTTCTTGCTTGAGCGCGGTGATTAAAGGCTCTTGTAGAGCCTCGTGGTCTTCAAAACAGGGCAAGTTTGACCTTCTTCCTAACCCAGGGGTGCCTAAACCAGAGTCCTGCTAACCTAAACGCAGCCTAAACCAGACTCCTGCTAGCCTAAACCAGAGTCCTGCTCCTGAGACCTTCATCCTAATCCAGGGCTACCTAAACACAGCCTAAACCAAAGTCCTGCTCCTGAGACCTTCATCCTAATCCAGGGCTACCTAAACACAGCCTAAACCAAAGTCCTGCTCCTGAGACCTTCATCCTAATCCAGGGCTACCTAAACACAGCCTAAACCAGAGTCCTGCTCCTGAGACCTTCCTAATCCAGGGCTACCCAAACACAGCCTAAACCAGAGTTCTGTTCCTGGTCTGGGAAGGGCAGGAAAGCTTGAGCTGCTGAACAGCAGAAATCAGAAAAGCAGTGAGCTGATCCCATTCCTGACACAAGCACAAAGAGAGAGGAAACGTTTCCTGAGCCCTTACACCTTTCCTCTTCAAAGCAAAGCTGGTTTCCAATGGTGTCACCAATTTCTGGCCTTTTCCTCCAGCTGAGGAGACTCTCAGCTTGTTTTTCTCAGGGCTGAGTGTTCAGGCTCTAACAGGGATTTCTGAGAAGGCCAATGACAACTGCAAATTTGATGGAAGCACGCAAAGAACATTTGCTGGCTGCCACTGAAACCCTTGCCTTTCTTGCTTCTTTTTCTCTTGCTTTTCTTTCTGGAAAAGCACTGATTTCGTTGGGAAGCAGGATTTCTTCAGGAAGCCAGGACAAAAAGCATCTCAGCAGATTTTTTTCACTCTTTTGAGCATGAAAAAACAAGTTGTGCGTGTGTATATATATATGTATACACACACATACATCTTGCTTTGCTGGCTGTGGCAGCAGAATGCAAAGCCCATGAAATTACATCTTAGAAAAGCACCAACTTCTAATTAGCAGAAAATATTCTGTGCAGAGCACGTTTGCCAAGGGTGCTGTGGAGCAGAGAGGGAAAGCTCTGCTCCAACCCACCCTCCTGGTGACACAAAAGCCCTAAAACCACATTCCCCTGGGACACTGCCCTGCAATTACTCTGTTATCTTTATCCCCTCTCTCATCTGGGGGTGGGAGCTGAAGTCACATCTTGTTAAAGAGATGTGGAAACATCCATGGATCTGCTGGAAAACACTGGGAGCTCTTCACTTGGCTCTGCCCTATTTCCTGAGCAAGCAGCAGAGAAGCCTCAAGGACTCTGGAAGTTTTCAAAGTGGGACTGAGCTGCTTCAAACACCCCACGGGTGTCCAGGAGATGAAAAGGTGGAAAAGTTGCTCCGTAACTCCATCCAGAACTTCTCACACAAGGAAGATGCAAACCAAGAACTCAGTGAGGGCGAGGATGTAAAAGCAATAAGGTATAAAAGAGACAACCAAGAGAATCTTCAACACTGAGCTCTTTCCTGAGACCAAGATTCAATTTTCTGCAAGGACCAGGACTCAGCTCTCCCCTGGGATCAGGACTCGGCTCTCTGTGCTCGTGTTCCCCGGGTCAGACCTGCTGTGATCCAATCCCTTGTTAAACAATCAGCCAGAATGTTCTAGCCCTGTTTTCACTCCTCCAGTTCCCCACCATTTGCTGGTTTCTGTCACATAAAAGTGGCCAGGCAAGACTCCACAGTGGCTACAGAAACTACTGGCAAGCTCTCAAATCCACCCCAGCTGGATATTCCAAACTGGAACATTTCCTTTGAACACTTTGGGGCTTGTAGACGCCAGGCCTGAAACTTTAAGTCATTTCAGGAACGTGACATGAAGGGACAGGAAGGCACAGCCTGTCCAGCTGGGCCCACAATCACTTTATCTGTGATCACAAAGAACTTTCCTGCCCTGGGCAGCAATAA
This sequence comes from Motacilla alba alba, assembly GCF_015832195.1. Lineage (NCBI taxonomy): Eukaryota > Metazoa > Chordata > Aves > Passeriformes > Motacillidae > Motacilla > Motacilla alba. Next base: position 8,204,169 of record NC_052032.1, on the reverse strand, counting down.
AGACAAATTTAGAGTCTGCTTTGCCCTTCTGCAGACATTTAAGCCCAGCTTTAGGCCAGACTGAGCAGTTCTTTTGCTAAGGGCTGCCCATGCAATGAGGCCCAGCCTGTCACATGTTGCCCTCATCACACCAGGCTCAGTTTTCAGGTGAGACCCAGCCCGTGCTCCTGCTCACCACGGATTAAATACAATTATTGTCACAGCAGGATAATGATGAAGGCTGGAAACAACCTCAACAACGAGGGAAGGACAGGAGGGGAGGGTTGGGAGCACATCCTCAGCCTCAAAGTCTTCATTTGTGCCTCTGCCAGGCTGGGGCTGAGGGCTGCCCTGGTTAATTAAGAAGCATGGATGGTGGCACAGCCCATTAGCTCTGATTCAGCCAATCCATTCATCCCCTCCCAAGCACTGAGGGAGGACGTGTGTGCCTGCTCTGCTTAAATCCCCTCCTGCCTCCCACACCAGGCACAAGCAGCTTCCTTCCTTCCCTGCCCAACCTGCCTCAGCAAAGGCACTTTCCTCATCCAAGCCCTGCCGTGCCCCATTCCAGCATTCCCCCAGGTGAGCCAGGCACATCTGGATGCCTTGGGAAGGAAGAATTCTGGTGCTGACTGCATCTCTCAGGCAGGGGAGGGGTTTGGGTCCATAATTTCTTCTTACAAACGCACAGTGATAACGCCTTGGCCTGAAAAATTCAGCTCAGGCAGCAATAAAACGGGCAGTGCTCTTCAAGGGCTTTGTGCCTTCCTCTGAAGAGCCTCCCATCCCTTCAAACAGCTTTTCTCAGCACATCTGTTCCTGTGGGCCAGCCTCAGTTATTTTTATCTGGTGATTATTTGTGTTAGGAGAGACAGCAGAGCCCCAGGACCAGAGCCCGCTGAGCTTGGCACTGCCCAGGCACAGCACAAAACCCAGCCTGGGCTCCCCTGCCTCTGTCCCCAGCTGGGTGTCACCCTGTGAGTGAGAGAGGGGGAATCTCCCAATCTGGGGGGGAGCAGAGGCGGCAGTGGCCACCTCCTCTGCAGTGACAGCCACCACCTCGTGCAAACCCAGGGATAAAAGGAGATTATTTGATGGCTGGAAATCTGCAGCCCCCTGAAACAGCAGAACACACTGGGGAAATGAAGGAATCGGACATTTCCATGGGACAAACCAAAAGCTGGACTCACCAGGATACAGCTGCTTTGTTGGGGCACTGAGCTGAGCATCTTTTGTTACTCTGTAAGCAACATCTGCTTCTTTTGAAGATCTTCTGCTTGTGCAAAAGCCCGTGGTTTTTGTGATACCATCAGGTAAATTATGAAAATCTAACACCTTCAAGAGGTCTGCAGGTTCAGCTGCGGAGAGAAAAGGAGAAAGAAGAATTAGGAGACAGCAGGGGTGGCACTGCTGGGCTCCACATCAGGCTTGCAGCACACAAATCGATTGTCACAACCTTAAACCCAGCTGAAATGTGCCTCCAGTCCAAGGCTAATGTCCCTCCAGAGCAGGGACAGGGTCAAAGCAGGGGCTGAGGGCAGGAGCAGCAGCAGATCAGCTGTCTGCAGCGGGGCAGGGGCAGAATGCACTCCCTGCTGGTCCCAGGAGCTGCATTTCCCTGGGTGTCTTCAGCCAGCATCCATCACTCAAGCACATCCTGGAGATTAAGCACTGGGCAGGAAATTCCTGATCTGAGGGAAAGGTTTAAAATCAGGAATTTCCCACCACACCAATACAAACCTTCCCATTCGTCAGCTGAGGCAAAAAGTTATTAGGAAAGAAACACCTAAGCAAGCTTCCCTGGGGGACAGAGACCATGCAGAATAATCCCACGGAGTGGCTGGGATGACAGGAAAACCCACAGGGAATGTTTTGGGAGATGAAGCAAGGTGAGGAGGCAAAAATGCTGCACAAGCCCTCCTCAGGCAGCTCGAGCCCAGGCAATTCCCACCAAATCATTCCATGATATTCAGCAGGCACCCAAACCTGCAGCTGGATGGCCAAAAATCCACGCGTGCCTCACAGCAAGTGAGGAAATCTGAATTTTAACACAGCAAAAAGCTCCTTTCCTCACTCACATCCCACCGGGCTCTGTCCCGAGGCTCTGATTAATGAGGAGACCTTGCCTGACATCCCACAGCAGCACAGGGCAGCTTCACCTCCACATCTGCAGGGCGCTGGGACATCACTGCAGTCATGCATCTCATTAACTTCCTAATCTGCATCTCATTAACTTCCTAATCTGCTCTTGCTCACGTCAGCAGAGGCGGAGGCTCCAGAAGGGGAACAGCCAGTCCTGACTTGAAACCCTTGAATGAAATTATTCTGAATTTTGACTCAGTAGTTGGAGCCCAACGGTGTGAGAAACATGAACCAGCCCAGCAGGGCCCAAAGCAAACTGGGCTGTGCTGGTTTTGGCTGGGAGAGGGTTAAATCTCACCCTAGCAGCTGAAATGGGGCTGCATTTGGGATTTGGGCTGAGCACGGGGCTGATAACGCCGGGATGTTTTCATCGCTGCTGGGCAGGGCTTGCACAGGCTCAAAGGATTTTCTGCTGCTCTTTCACCAGCCTGGGGGTGCACAAGGAGCTGGGAGGGGCCCAGACCCAAGGGATATTCCATGATTCCCGTGGAACCATGGCCAGAGTGCTGGGAAGTGGACCCAGCCAGGGTCTGAAATCCCCCCAGAACTCCAAAGGAAACCAGAATTTAAGCCATTATTAACACTCCCCAGTGAATATCTGAGCCCACCAAACCCCCCTGGCCTGGGGGCAAACCTCATTCCCAACTCTCCTTGCCCTGACTGCTCTTTAAGGCAAATTTTTAGAGGAAAAGATGCCTTAAACCCTGCTGATCCTTCAGGATACGTGCAATAACAAACAAGGATTTTCTTTCAATCCATTACACCTGTCAGTCAGAGCTCAGCCCAACCAGCCCTGCTTCAGCCACTGCAATCTCCCCTCAATCATTATCCAAAGTTTCATTTCCCCATCCTAATTTTTGGTCTCCCCTCCTAAATCCACCTTCCTTAGCCAAAAAAATAAGGAAAATAATTACATATTATTCTCCCCTAAAAAAAAAAACCCCAAGAAAACAACATCAAACCAAACTGAACAACCCCAAACAACCCAAAACAACAACAAAAAGCCCTACAGAAACCCCCAAGAACCCAATGGAAGCATTGCTCTGGGAATTCAGGGCAAGATGGGAGCTGCAGCTCCTGCAGAGCACACTGCAAACCCCAGCCTCAGTCAGGAGCCATCAATCTGAGCCATCTTTATGCCTGTAAGAATCGTTTTTAACACCTTGAACACGCCCAAAGCACTGCTGGAAGTCACTGATGTGTTCCTTGTGCAAATCTGTGCTCCCAGTGCCTGCAAAATTACAGACTGCGGGCAGCAGGCCTCAAAACAAATCTCATTTTCCAAGGTCTTTAATTAAATCCCCATCCCTGAGGAAAGCCACCGAGTTTGAGCTTGTCACAGGGCTGAGGAGCTCCTGAGGCTCACCGGTGCTGGGGACAGACATTCCCAGTTCTCCCAGTGCAGGGAGCTGGGCAGCACTGGAGAAAAGGAAAAACCAGGTTTGTAAACAGAGCATGGTCTGGACTCCAGGGAATTCTAAAGCTGAGCTCTGCCAAGCCAGGTCTAGGGAAGGTTCTCTGCTTGCAATGAGATGAGCTTGAAGGTCGCTCCCAGCCCAAACCAGGCTGGGATTCTGGGACAAAATTCAGGGGATTTCTGGAATTTTTCTTCAACTTTTTGCCTCCCACCACCCTTCAAAGTGGAAAAAATTCATCTGGAGACAGAAATTTACTGTGCACAGCTGCCCTGTTGTTGTATCAATGCCCTGACTGAGACATTTGGGGGAATTTTCTTCCATGTTCAGATTTGGAGCAGGCAAAGGACATCCCAAAACCCTTCAGGGCTTTCTGGGGCAGCTCAGAGTCCCGCTGTGGTTTGTGTGCCATGGTTTGAGGCCACGAGGTGAAAATGAAAAGCATTCCCAGCTCATCCAGGTGCCCTCTGCAGCTTCCTCCTCGTTCACCAGCAGTCCCACCAGGCTGGGGATTTGCAGCCCAGGGATGTAGATTTGCTGGAATGGTTTTTGTTGTGCATGAACAGCAACAGAAAATTGTCATTTATCTCCCAGTGAGCAGTGACAGGAAATAAAACCAACAGGGATCACTTCAGGAGTAGTGAAAAGAATTTCAGGACACCTTTCACTGTCCCAGGGTGCTCCAAGCCTTTCCAGCCTGGCCTTGGACACTGCCAGGGATGGGGAATGCACAATTTCTCTGGACAACCTGAGCCAGGCCTCCCCACCCTCACACAGAAGCTGTTCCATATTTTTAATGGGGAAAAAGTGTTTTCCACCCCAAGCCGTGAGGGGTCAGAGCATGAGGAGGGACAGGAGGAGCCCTTGGTGACCCCAAAGCTTCAACCCCAACCTGCAAAACCCATCCAAGGTCGGGATCCCTCCCGGAGGAAGCAGAGAATCCCCATGGCACAGGGACTGCTGTTCCACTTTGCTCCAAAGAAACCCTTCCCCCTCCAGCTTTACCAGCCTTCAAGTCCTTTTCCAAGACATTTTTAGCCCTAAATAAACACCCAATTATTGCCTTTGCAGGGCCCAGCCCAGGCAGGGCAGAGCCTTTTCCCTGAGCTCTGGGTTTCTCACTCCCCAGAGGTTGCCTTGAACATCTGGGCTTAGCTTTGGAATCAAAACCAAGAGGTATTTACATATTAAATCCTAATTTAGGGATATTCTATTATTCCTAGAGTTCCTGTGTCAGATCCAGAAGAAATAAAAGCAAGTGAGGACTGGAAGTTGCTTCCCCTTAGTGCTGCTTTTTTTTTTTTTTTAATGGAGCTGGGAGTTTCCTTTCAGGCTTCTGGGATTTCAACAATTTTGACTCCTTATCTAAACACTTTTCACCACAGCTGACCCTGCTGCAGCCCTGGGATAACTGCCTAAAACAGGGTGGCAGAGGCTAAAATAAAACAGGGCCTAAAAGAAGGATTTCGAGCCCCAGCTGCTGCTGCTCCAGCATCCTTTGGATGGGTTTAACAGAGCCTCTTAAATTCTTCAGCATCCCAGCAGCCCAATAAAACACAATTATTTATTTGGCCAAAGAGAAAAGGCATTTTAAGGAGGAGAATTGGAGAATGTGAGCTGCAGGAGTGAAGATATTCAAGGTTGTTCCTTAGGAAGGGGTGGAATAGAGAGACTTAAAAAAAAAAAGCAGCTATGGAAGGGGTCAGGACTCATCTGCTCCTCCCAAGAGCTACCACAGAGCTGTGTCAGTTCACACTGCTCCAGATTGCAGAATATTTCACCAATGACTCATGACATCCCCTTATTTATTTATTTTTTCTTTTAAAAAAGCCCAAATAGTCCCAACTGGGAACAAAGGAAACCATTCTGCAGAGTCAGATCGGAAGGATCCTACATCTAATCCCAAAAGGAGAAGAAAGAAACCCAGAAGTGACACTGGAGCAGCTCAGAGACTCCATGAAATTCAAAGAATCAAACAATCCCTGTTCCTTTGAGCAGAAATCCTTCTTTTTTTTTTTTTTAATAATCAATTATTTGGGTTTGTGACAAAGCCATGGTGCTGGCAGCTAACACCGAGCAAAGAGCAAGGTTTTCCTCCCTGGAATAAAATGAAAATCTGCTGCAAATTCCATGCAAAACTTACAGGTGCAATGCCCAGAAATCAGGAAAATGTCGAGGATTTGAGGGGAAATCCCAGCCCTGTCCAAGGACAGCAGAAATCCTGCTTGTTTGAAAAACTGAGGATTTGGGATTCTCCTGGGGAGGGGGAAAAAGACTCCAGCAGTGAAGGGATGGCTCAGAGGAGGATGGGCTGTTCCAGGACAATCCCTGTCCCAGCCTGGGAGCCAGGACATGGCCCTGCACAGCCAGGGGACAAATCCACCTGTCCTGGACACCTGGGGACAGCAGCTGCTCCAGGACAGCAGCACCCAGCCCGGGGATTTCACCATTTCCAAGGAGCTGCTCCCCCCCATTGCACAAACCCCGGGAAAAAGCAATGAAACCCCCCCAGGGAGCAGGGACAGGCGGTGAGGGGTTCCCTAAAAGGGCAGGTCTGGGGGTGCAAGGGACAGAATTTCCCTTTCCCTGCTCCTGGGCATCTCCACATCCCAGCAGGGATCAGTGGGATCCTCCCTGGCTTTCCCCCGTTGTCCCCAAGGCAGGTCTAGGGGACAAAATCTTCCTTGCTGAAGGAAAAACCCCATCCACAGAGCAAAAAAAGCCTTTTAGGGCAGGGCCTGAGTCACCCTCTGACCCACATCCCTGCCTGCTCAGTGCCCAGGGGGTTTTTAGGAGCAGGATCAGAGGAATGAGGTGAATCAGCAGCTCCAGGGGCTGTCCTTGCTCTCCTCACATCCCACGGGACTGCTCCCATCCCCTCCCAGCCAGCTCCCTCTGGGAAAGCTGGAGAAAGGGGTTTATTCTGGGTATTTCCACCAAATTTGTCCATTTTGGCTGCTTTTCCACATCTCTTGGTTTAGGGAAAAGACGCTCCCTGTCCTCCTCGTGTCCTGTGTCCCCACAGCCCAGCTCCCAGCACATCCTGCTCCCACTCCTCCAGCATCTCCCACCTCCCGAGTGCTGCTGGGAGAAGCTGAGAGGGAGCAGAATCCTTTGCCGTGGTGTTCTCCTGGGCACAAAATCCCATTTAAAAGTGGGTTTATGATCCTTTTTGATCCTTTTGATCCCCCTTTTCATCTCCCCTGAAGTGCTGAGAGATGTGTTTCAGGTTATCCTACAAGGCCATCCAGCAGAGCTCTCCAAGCTCCCCGCTCCACATGGAGCAAGAATTTCTGGGTCACTGTGACATTTTGGGAAGTGCTCCAGCCCCAGTTTCCTTCCTGGCAGGAGCTTTGCCCTTTGAACCACTGAGGGTGGATGGAGGCTGGAATTTTGGGAGCTGGGAAAGCTCCAAACTCACGCCCTCAGCAGATCCACGGACGGGTTCGGGAGCAGCTCCTTAAAACCAGCCCTGGAGGGATGCAAGCTTTGTCCCCCCTCACCTCCAGGCTCTGTTTTTTTACACAAAATAATTTAAAAATCATTTAAAAATCATTGCAAAGGCCCCTGCATTGCCTCAGCCCTCAGGGAGCTCCTGGAGATGGGAAAAGAGACGGAAATCCCATCCAAGGAGTCTGCCACGCTTCCCAAGGAACCCTGGGCACCTCCTCTGCAGGTGGAACATTTTTAACAACTTTTTGACCGGGGGGATGGCCCAGAACCCACCCAGGGCAGGTTTAGGTGGGATATTAGGAATTAGTTCTTCCCTGGGAGCACGGTGAGGCCTTTCCCAGTTTCTTTTCACTGCCATGGGGCTCATCCCCAAGCACAGAGCCTCCTGCAGCTCTCACACAGGCGCACTTGAAGGTGGAAAAGGAAATGTCAACCTTTCCTCTTTGCTCTAAAGAGTCCCAGCGCTCCCAGACAATCTGGCACTGGGACAGCAGCTGCATTTTCAAAGCAATTTGTAATAATCAACCACTTAAAGCCCTGCAAGGCCTAATTAGGGCCCGAGCTTGCAGCGCATTAAAATCAACGAGAAGCTTTGCAACCGGTTTTAACGGGGTGCAGAACAGTTATTCCTGCAAGGAAGCATCCAAAGCTGGCAGGATCTTCTGGGAAAGGGGAAGGAATAAAGGAGACCTGGCCTAAGAGAGGCCTCCTCCTCATGGCCTCCCTCAAAACCTCCCAAAATTGAACAAATCCGCTCAAAAATCAACAGCTAAACTGAGACTTCCCCTGCAAAATCAAACCCCTGCAGCCCTCTGGGTTGTTTTATGTGGGTGATGGTCTCCCTGCATCCCAAGGGTGTCACTGGAATGGGAATTACTGCCCCAGGCTGGAGCCATCCCACACACTCGGAGTGGTGTCCTGCACCCAGGAGATCCCAGCCCATGCCTGTGGGGTTTATATGGGATTTATATTAAATTTGTATGGGATTTGTATGCAGCCAGCAGCCTCCATGGGTGTCAGGGCACTTTGGGAACAGAGTGAGCAAAAATTTTGGGTTTTTTCCCCCCGCTCCTGAGCCAGTGGAAGCCCAGCAGGATGCTCCAGCCTTACAGGACAACCTAAAACACATCTCCCAACAGTTCAGGGGTATCAAAAAGGATCATAAACCCACTTTTAAATGGGATTTTGTGCCCAGGAGAACACCACGGCAAAGGATTCTGTTCCCTCTCAGCTTCTCCCTGCAGCACTCGGGAGGTGGGAGATGCTGGAGGAATGGGAGCAGGATGTGCTGGGAGCTGGGCTGTGGGGACACAGGACACAAGGAGGACAGGGAGCATCTTTTCCCTAAACCAAGAGATCTGGAAAAGCAGCCAAAAAGGACAAATTTGGTGGAAATACCCAGAATAAACCCCTTTCTCCAGCCTGCCCAGCCCTTTGCTGAGTGCACGGCCCAGCCCTGAGCTTAATTAAGCATATTAACCCAAGCACCTGCAGAATGAGCATCATTCCAGCCCGCTAAACCCCGGCTGGGCTCAGCCTCGCACATCACATCTCCACTTCAAAGGCAGCAAATCCCCCCCCCGGGCACTGCCCCACGCCCAGGTAAACTCGGCTGGGATGCTCCCAAAAATACACCGAGTCATTTTCATGCACTGCAGGTTTTTCAGTTGTCTGCAAAGTTAATGGGAGCAGGCAGAAGTAATTTCATTTTTAAATATTTCATTGGCTGGTTTTTTTTTATAAGAGCCCAAGCTTGAATTATTTCCAGCCCTACTCTACACTCCACTATTTCGACACGGGGAGAGAAATGTAAAACCAATTATTTCCTGCAGATGCTTAAACCAACCAACTCCGTGCATTTAGTTCATATCTGATTCTCCTCAAAAAAAAAAAAAAATACAGCCAGCAGGCAAATTTCAAATTAATACCTGCTTGACTTCACGAGAAGTGTTTCTGAAGCTTGTTTCCCAAAGTTTCCTCCGGAGCATTAATCCCTGAGTTTACATAACCCACTCTGCACCACACAGGTGCTGCTTTCAGGGGAAGAGCAGGAGGGAAAAAAAGCCCAGAATTAACGGAATTTCATCCCTTCTCAGCCCCCAAGGAGCTGCGATGCCCTCAAGGGACGTCTTTTGAGAGCAGGGAGAAATTCACCACTTCAATTCCCCGTTCCCAATGATTTTCTCACTTCTAATCCACATTTATCCGGCAGGTCTTGCTCCCAATTAGGTGTTTAGATGGATTTCCCTGTGAAATGTTATTTTACTGTAGGCCAGGGGAGGTTTTTTTTTATGATAATCTAGAATTTGGTGATCCCAAACATGCAGCAGAGACTCATCCAAGCACAACATCCAGCTCCTATTCCCTTCCCCTTTCTCGTTATAAATAAAACACGGGTACAAGGTGTATTTCCTCGCTCAAATGGCACATTTTGGGGGTTTTTTTTTGCATTAAAATTCCGGGATTTAGGGAGAGGGTTTGCTCCCATTAAATGAGCACATCCAGAGGGATTAGGGCAGCACCGGGAAACTCCTGCCCAGCCTTGCCCCAGCTCTGTGATCTCTGCTCCTCGGTCATTAGGGGAGAGAGGCAACCCCATTAACCGCCCCGAGCGGCATCTCCATTACAATCACAGCTAATTACTGAGCTAATTAGCCAGCTCCTCCCTCCCCATCCCACCTGCCGTGGGATAGGAACCTCTCCATAGGGATAGAAACCTCTGCAGGGGAAACAAGCCCCCAAAACAGGGGTCCAAACTTCCCCATGGGATCCAAACCCCCAAAACAGGGATCCAAACTTCCCCATGGGATCCAAACCCCTTACACAGGAATCCAAACTTCCCCATGGGATACAAACCCCTCCATAGGGATACAAGCCCCCAAAACAGGGGTCCAAACACCTCCATGGGATCCAAATGCCCAGAACAGGGATCCTAACCCCCAAAACAGGGATAGAAACTTCTCCATGGAATCCAAATCCCCAAAACAGGGGTCCAAACTTCCCCATGGGATCCAAACCCCTTAAACAGGGATCCAAACTTCCCCATGGAATCCAAACCCCCAAAACAGGGGTCCGAACTTCCCCATGGGATCCAAACCCCTTAAACAGGGATCCAAATCCCCAGAACAGGGATCCAAACACCTCCATGGGATCCAAATCCCCAGAACAGGGATCCTAACCCCCAAAACAGGGATACAAACTTCTCCATGGAATCCAAACCCCCAAAACAGGGATCGAAAACCCCTCCATGGGATCCCAACCCCTCCCAGGCTGCAAAGCCACCCCAAGCCCCATCCCTCACTACCAATCCGAGAGCTGATGGATCTTTCCTCACCAATATTCCTATAAAACCCTGCCTTCATCTGCCTGGCAGCCACAGTGGGGTTGCAAGGGGTGATTTTAGGAAATCTGGGTCACAGCTGCGTGTTCTTTCCCTTCCCTCCTTTCAGATATTCCCTATTAAGCTGGTTACAAGGTGACACTGGAAATATCCGCTGCGTTTAAGAGCTGAGATGTCATTTCAGGTCTTCCATTCTCCACGCAGGAGGATTCAAACCCAAAGATAGCATCTAAAAAAATTGAAATACGCTCCTATAAAAGCCAACAAGAAATAGCCACGATCCTCATCCAAAAAGCTTTCCCAGGACTCAACCCAAGGCTGGCCCAGACAAATATTTACAGAATTATTCACATGGGTTTGTTTGAAATAAAGAGCCTTTTATGATCATTACTTTGGCATCAAACATCTAATTAGGGGCCAATGAGAGTTATAAAAAAATCTCTGAGCTCTCCTTGTCACTGCTGGGACTGGAGAGATGTCCCAGCCCTGGGGATTGGGACGAGGGGATGGAGCAGGGAGGGCTCTGCCTCCTCTGGGAAATGGAAAATTGATGGGAAAAGGGTCAGAAATGCCCACGCGTGGCTGGTTCAGGCTGAAACCCTGGAACTGGCATTTTTTAGGCCTCTCTGCTTCACACAGCAGCTTTTGGGATGAGCCTTTCCCAGAATTCCTGCAGGGCACCCAAAGCAGACCTGGACTCTCAAGTCCCACACAAAATGTGATGAAATTCAGCAGTCTGAGCAAATCTTCAGCTCTTAAATCCCTTCATGCCGAGGCTCCAGAGAGGACTTTCCCTTCCTGACCAGTTCCAGCCTCCAAACCCCATCACTGCTTCAGGTGCTGGTTCCTAAACCCCCTCCAATGTTCTCAAATCCATTAAAAAAGGGATAAAACTCAACATTCCCATCCCTGAGTTGATAAAACTCAACATTCCCATCATTGCTCCAGGTGCTCATTCCTAAATCCCTCCCATTTTTTTGGAATCTATTAAAAAAGAGATAAAATTCAATATTCCCATCATTGCTCCAGGTGCTGGTTCCTAAATCTCTCCCATTTTTTTTGGAATCAATTAAAAAAGAGATAAAATTCAACATTCCCATCATTGCTTCAGGTGCTGGCTCCTAAATCCCTTCCAATTTTCTGAAATGTATTTAAAAAGAGATAAAACTCAATATTCCCATCACCGCCTCGTGGGGAAGGACCAGTGGCCACATTTTGATTTTGTTTTGCTTTTTGATAACTCTGAAGAGCCAGTTGGCCATCAGACAGCTGAATTCCCAAAAGAGAAACAAACAAAGCCCAGCTTTGGAAACAAATCTGCTTTTAGAGGGGAGGTTTTGTGCAGAAGCCCAGCCAGAAGCTCCCCACAGAACTCTTCCAGACCCTAAATCCCACCGTGGAAGAACACAAGGCTTTGCTATCCAACAATCCTGATTTGCTCCGTGGCAATTTCCTCAACGAGGCTGGCACAACCTGCCTCGAAGAGATGGGCAATAAAAAAAAAAAAATCACATTTTTCTAAGAGCACAGCACAAATCCATTCATTTTCAGGGTGCTGAGCAGTGAAATCACAGCAGAGACACAAACAAGATCCAACACAGCCACCTTGGGCACCTCCAGCAGCAAAATCAGTGCCCCAAGCTCCAGGGCTGAGAGATTTTGCTCCTGCACTGAATTCTGCAGCCCCACGGGAGGCTTTTGGCTCCAAAGGATCAATCCCACGCGGCTGGACTGAACAGATTGGGGTTGATTTGTTCTCTGCCCGTGTCTTGACTCCAGAACAAGCAGAGCCCACATCATTCTCACCCTTCCAAAGGGTGCAAAAAAAGCAGCAGGGTGGAAGGAGATGGGTAAAAAGCAGCAAAGAAACCAATACCTGACACAGATGAGTAAAAAAGCAGCAAAGAAATCAATGCCTGACACATCCACCCCTCCTTCAGCTGCTCCCTCCACAGCACAGCGAGTTTACCTTGGCATTATCCCTTAAATGCTTCAAAGGCTCCCAAATTCCCTGCTGGATTTCTTTTCCTCTGTTCTGATAAGCAGGGTGATAACACCAAGGGTCACAGGAGTCAGGGAGAGTGAAGGGAGAGTTCCTGAGCAGCTCTGAGCACCAGCAGTGCTCTCCTGAATCACCCACCTTCCTCATTAAGGCTTAATTAAACGCCTGCTTTACAAACCTGAAACTGGGGGTTTTCTCACCCCAAAAGCATCATCACTTCCCGCCAGGCCCCAGAACCTGCTCAGCTTCCCAGCCCAGCCCTGGCATGGCCACCAATGTCCCCATGGCCCTGGGACAGTTTTTGCCACCACCCCAGGCTCAGGGAGCAGACAAGGGGCAGGAATCTGCCCCCCAAATCCCCACAAAGCTGTTGTCACATCCAGAGCTGGCTGTGCCAAACTCACCCCTCCAGGTTTTCTCCTTCAGCACCCCAGAGTGGGGTTTGGCTTGGGGAAACACCGAGGTAAAACAGGATCCAGACACTGTTCTCCTGTGCCAAGCGCAGCCTGGCACCCAGACCAACAAAACATCACCCAGGGGAAGGAGGCAGGAGCAGAAAACCCTGCCCAAAACATCACCCAGGGGAAGGAGGCAGGAGCAGAAAATCCTGCCCAAAACATCACCCAGGGGAAGGAAGCAGGAGCAGAAACCCTTCCCAAAAATCACCCAGGGGAAGGAACCAGGAGCAGAAAATCCTGCCCAAAACATCACCCAGGGGAAGGAGGCAGGAGCAGAAAACATCACCCAAGGAAAGGAACCAGGAGCAGAAAACCCTTCCTAAAACATCACCCAAGAAAAGGAAGCAGGAGCAGAAACCCTTCCCAAAAATCACCCAGGGAAAGGAAACAGGAGCAGAAAACATCACGCAGGGGAAGGAACCAGGAGCAGAAACACTTCCCAAAACTTCACCCAGGGGAAGGAACCAGGACCAGAAAACATCACCCAAAGAAAGGAACCAGGAGCAGAAAACCCTGCCCAAAACATCACCCAGGGAAAGGAACCAGGAGCAGAAAACGTCACCCAAGGAAAGGAAGCAGGAGCAGAAACCCTTCCCAAAAATCACCCAGGGGAAGAAAAGCAGGATCAGAAAACCCTTCCCAAAACATCACCCAGGGGAAGGAAGACCCAAAACCCTTCCCAGTGCTGACAAGGATGCTCTGGGAGCACAGAGCACTTGGGGATGTGCTTTAGTGCTGGGATTGGGAGGTTTTTTCCAGCCTGGATAGTTTTATCTGACAGCAGCTGACTCCAAGCTGATTTTGGAAAGGCAGCCCAGCAGTGTCACACCCCAAGGCAGCAGCGCAGGCAGAGGGAGGAGAGGCTTCAGTTTTGGCAGGGTTTGAGGCTGGATCTGCAGAGATATCCCCAAGAACCTGGCTGGCAGGACAAGCGTGGCATGGATGGATGGCAGGGGGGCTGAGGGAGGCTGCCCCAGCCTGGTCACTGCAAACAGTGCTTCCCCACCCAAATCTGTGCCAGGCTCTGAGCAGGGGCATTCTGAGTGATGAGATATTGGTGAGGTGGGAAAACAGCTCAGCTGTACCACAGATCCTGATGGGGGTAAATCATCAAGCCTTGGGATGCCAGCAGGAACCATCACAGGGAGATCCCTCACCTGGAGGAAGCTCTCAGACATGCAGGGGGTGCACGAGGAGGTTTCAGGGCCCGTGTTTGCAAAAGCAGGACAAGGGAAGGTGCCACCAGCGTGAATATCTACGAATATTTTACTTTTCATGGGGACAGCAGCATCAACACGTCCAGGGAGGCAAAAATTTGGGGGAGCCACACAAAGAGATGGAAAGAAAACCTGAATTCCAAAAGTGCAGTGCCACAAACAGGAAATATTTGGGAGAGTTTGGAACCTTGGAATTCAAGTTCATCCTTCCCTGCCAAGCCCAACCCCATTTTCCCCCATTAACAGCTGGTCCATCCTGCTGCAAATCCCAATTTTGGGGTCACACTTTAGGGGCTGCCTTTCAGCTCCTGCTCTGGTTGTGGTGAAACTGAGACAAGAATCCCTCATTCCTTCCACTGGCTTGGACTTTTGGCAGAAAGGAGGGAAGGAGCACAATCCCAGCATCTGGAAAAGCACAGGATGACATTTCCAACCATTTGTGAACAGGGAGAAGCTGTGGTTGGTGTTTTTACACCAGCTGAGGAGTCAGAGGCGCTGGGAGAGGAATGAGGGAAGGAAATATTTAGGATCCTGGAGACAAGGCAGATGCTGAGTTATCAGCATGGTTTATCCTGTATTTCAGGAAGATTGATTCCTACATGGAGCATTTTGATGTTCTCCTCATCACTAAATAAACAGCATATAAACAACTTAGTGCTGGGCTTAAAATTGATCTGAGTCCATTTTTTTCTGTGTCCTCATTTTGAACCCAGAGGGAAGGGAGATTTTCCATAGCTACAGGAAAAGAAATGTTGTTTTTATAATGCAAAGAGGTCACTCAGAGTGATCCCCTCATGAGCATGCTGAGAGATTATTCCAGAGCAAGGAGAAGGGAGAAATCATCCTAGAAAATGAAATACATCAGCTGCAGGCAGCACTCCACACTGGGGGAGTTTGGAAAGGACTCTGCCCTTTTCCAGGCTCCTCCTGCCCAAACCCACCAGGACACGGGAGCAGAAAAGCTCCAGCTGCAATCCCATCACTGCCATGCACAAAGAATGGAATAATTTCACATAAACCCCAGGTTTATATGAATAAACTGATATTACAGGTCAAATTCAGCTCAAAAGCAGCTCCTGCCTCACACCCATCCCTTCACTCTGGGTCAATAACTCTGGGTTATTCACCTCAGTGATTATTCCCAACCAGGCCTGAGTTCCCAGAAGGATTTTCCACATTTTCCTGTGTCAGTTGACACTGCACAGGCCTGCCCCACCTGTCTGCACCAGCACTCCCTCCACTGTCATCCCTGGCTCAATGAAACAGCGAGGAAATTCCCCCAAAATTAATTTCTTGGGGCACTTTTGATAGTCAGCATCAGAGAACCCGAGCTCAGTTTCACAGGAGCTCCCTCACATCTCCCACATTTATTTTTAGATTTTCCATTGGCCAAAACTGAGTTTGGGCATTTTGCCACCATCGGAAAAAAAAATCACCAACGTGACCCCAGGAAAGCCCCAAATCCCACCTTGGGTTCTTGAGCTGGAGCAAAGACTGGGGCAGGTTTCACTGCCCCAAAATCAGACGTTTTCAGCTTAATCCACCACAAGCTCCATCCCAGGCCACCAGAACGGGGCAGCAGCAGGGCTCAGCTGTTTGCAGGCTGGCAGGGACCGTGCTGCTAAAAGGAGTTAAGTGTTTGTTCAGGGCTGGGGATCGGTGTCCCCAGGGCAGGGAGGGCCCCAGCTTGTCTGGCCAAGGCTTTGGAGAAGGGAGGGAAACCCTGCTGGGCTCTCAGCACCCCTCAGAACATCTTTAACTCAGCTCTGCCTCTGTCTCACAGCATCCCGGGGTTTATTGCTGTGGATTTTGATTCCCTTCAACTGAGGAGTTCTTTATGGGTGTTTCCACACCCAAACCAAGCTCTGGTTCCCATTTCACAGGAAAAATCTGGATCAGTTTGGTGTTGTCCCCGTTGCCATAAGAAATCCCACTGTGTTTTCCTGCCCTGAATCCCACCCAGGGCTGTAAAATCCTGGAAAACTCCCAAAAACTCCTGTGGGGGGCAAAGGCAACATGTCAAGAGCAGAAGCAGGAAAAGAAGAAGGAAGTTTTGTAATTTGGGAGTGATGCTGCCCTGCAGAACACCTTTACCTTGTGCTCTGTCTCACAGCATCCCAAGGTTTATTGGTGTGGATTTTGATTCCCTTCAATTGAGGTTCTTTATGGGTGATTCCACACCCAAACCAAGCTCTGGTTCCCATTTCACAGGAAAAATCTGGATCAGTTTGGTGTTGTCCCCGTTGCCATAAGAAATCCCACTGTGTTTTCCTGCCCTGAATCCCACCCAGGGCTGTAAAATCCTGGAAAACTCCCAAAAACTCCTGTGGGGGGCAAAGGCAGCACATCAAGAGCAGCAGCAGGAAGAGAAGAAGGAAGTTTTGTAATTTGGGAGTGATGCTGCCCTGCAGAACACCTTTACCTTGTGCTCTGTCTCAGAGCATCCTGGGGTTTATTGCTGTGGATTTTGATTCCCTTCAACTGAGGAGTTCTTTATGGGTGTTTCCACACCCAAACCAAGCTCTGGTTCCCATTTCACAGGAAAAATCTGGATCAGTTTGGTGTTTTCCCTGTTGCCATAAGAAATCCCACTGTGTTTTCCTATTTCCCTACCCTGAATCCCACCCAGGGCTGTAAAGTCCTGGAAAACTCCCCAAAACTCCTGTGGGCAGCACAGAGAGGATTCCTGCAGACACTCTGAATTTCCATGGAGCACCAGCACAGAGAGCAGCAGCAGCAGGAGACGAAGGGAAGTTTTGTAATTCAGGAATGGTTCTGCTGTGCTTCTTCCCTCCCGAATTCCCAAACCCATCAGAGGCTGCTCCCAGCCCTGGATCCACCCCCAGCTCCACGCAGACCAGGGCAGTGCTGCAAGAGCCTGAGGCACAGCCAGGGAGCCAAAAAAATCCCATTTCTGCCCAGCCAGGGGCTCTGGGCCAGGACAAAACTCAGCCTGAGCGTCAGAGGGTCAGAGCAGAGCCCTGGGATGACTTTCAGAGGCACTGAGGGTGGAAAAGACCTTGAGGATCAGCGAGTCCAAGGAAAATTCCCAGCACAGAGAGCACAGCTGGGCTGGGAATTCGGGGATGAAGGATCCAGCATCTTTAGGGATGGTGTCAAAGGCTCTGGAGCACCTTGGCTTTGCTGTTGTGTTGTAGGGGTGAGAGGCTGATCCTGCCCAGCCTTTCCCAGGCTGCTGTGGGAATGCCTGGGCTTGGAAAAGCCTGTGCTGCTCCCTCCAGCCTCCCAGCTGCCTGATAGAGCTCCTTCACTGCACTGGGAGAAATGGATGTTTGCAGAGCAGATATGGCCCTCATTGTTTTGCTCTTCTGCATCCTGCAGGGCTTCAGGACTTGGAGGGGAAAAAAAAATTAAAATTTAAAAAAAAAACCCAAAAAAACCCCAAAAAACAAAAAAACCCAGAGCCAGTTCGGGTCTGTTGGCTCCTCCTCCCATCCCAGCTCCTGAGGTCAGCAGGGAAAGCATCCAAGAGCTGCAGAAAAGCCAGATTGTTTTAATTTAAACATTTGAGAGAGGCAGAATGAGGGACTTTCTCCCCCCAAGTGCCCAGGACGTGATAATGTGCCTCTCCCGGTGCCGGCAAGCCCTGCTGAGAGAACATTCCTCGCAGTTTTCCATCGGATCCCGAGTGCCAGAGGGAGAAATCCGCTTCCCTCCCCAGCCCTGCTGCCTCTCTGAGGGCACAGACACCACCAGGGACCTGCCCTCCCTGTCCCACCAGGCAGGACACGCTGAGGGAATGAAGATAACATCGGGATGAGGGTTGGAAGCCAGGGCTGATCCTTCCAGGAACCCCCCCAGGCAGCAGCTTCTGTGTTTGAGGCATGGACAGCCTCGAATTTTCCAAGAAAAACCCTCCAAGGGGCAATTCCAGGGAGGTTTGTGCCCTGCTTCAAGGCTTCTCCCATGGAATCACACCCCAGCTCTGCTCCCACCATCTCTACCCCACCATTCCTCTGCAGAAATCCAAAATTTCCATGGAGTACCAGCACAATCCCAATGTTTCACCCCACAACCAGGCCCAGCCCTCCAAAATCAGCTCCAGCCCTTGCTCAGCTCTGCTCCCCCCATCTCCACCCCCTCATTCCTCTGCAGAAATCCTAAATTTCCATGGAATACCAGCACAATCCCAATGTTTCACCCCACAACCAACCTCAGATCCCCAAAACCAGCTCCAGACCTCGGTCAGCTCTGCTGTGCCACACCTCTCCCTTCCTGTCAGGAGGAAAACTCCTCCACCACCCCATTCCTCTGCAGAAATCCTAAATTTCCATGGAATGCCAGCACAATCCCAATGTTTCACCCCACAACCAGCCTCAGACCCCCAAAATCAGCTTCAGCCCTTGCTCAGCTCTGCTCCCCCCATCTCCCTGAGGGATTTCTCATCCTTCTGCAGAAATCCTAAATTTCCATGGAATGCCAGCACAATCCCAATGTTTCACCCCACAACCAGGCCCAGCCCCCCAAAAACAGCTCCAGCCCTTGCTCAGCTCTGCTCCCCCCATCTCCCTGAGAAATCTCTGCAGAAATCCGAAATTTCCATGGAGTACCAGCACAATCCCAATGTTTCATCCCAAACCAGCCCCCCAAAACCAGCTCCAGCCCTCAGTCAGCACCACTCCCCCCATCTCCACCCCCTCATTCCTATGCAGAAATCCTAGATTTCCATGGAATACCAGCACAAAGGTTACAATCCAAATATTTCACCCCACAACCAGCCTCAGACCCCCAAAATCAGCTCCAGCCCTCAGTCAGCTCTGCTCCCCCCATCTCCCTGAGAAATCTCTGCAGAAATCCTAAATTTCCATGGAATACCAGCACAATCCCAATGTTTCACCCCACAACCAACCTCAGATCCCCAAAATCAGCTCCAGCCCTCAGCCAGCTCTGCTCCCTCCATCTCCCTGAGAAATCTCTGCAGAAATCCTAAATTTCCATGGAATGCCAGCACAATCCCAATGTTTCACCCCAAAACCAGCCGCAGCCCTCAGTCAGCACCGCTCCCCTCTCCCTCCCAGCCCAAACCACTCCACGACTCCGTTGCCTCACCAGCAAACCAGTCCCAGCTCCCAGACATTTGATACCCGCTGGAATTCTGGTGGAATTTTGGGCCACCTGGGATCAAAGCTGAACTGGCAAATTCATTTGCGAAGTTGTTTATGGAAATTAGCCCTGATTAGAGGGACAAGGAGGAGGCCTGGCTCTGGCTCCCTGCTGAAGGTGTGCTGTGAATGTGCAGCATAAATCAGGATTCTGAAGCTTTCTCTCTTTTTCAGAGGAATATCTGTTTCACACCAGCAGAGTGACTTCAGAACTGAAAAATCCAGTGGCTAGAAATCAAAAATTTCAATATTCCTCTGTACTTTCAGGGCTCAAATGCTGCCGGAATCCCAAAGGAGTGCTGGACAATGTGCAGGGGGGTTTGTGGCAGCACACCACGATCCCAAATGCACCGGGGCTGTTTCCTTGGCAGGACAGGGAAAAGCAACGAGCCAAAGATAAACCCAGAGGAAGGTGTAAAAAAGGAAAGGCACAGGTACAGGAGCCCAGGATTTAAACTCCACCCTATTAAAAAATCCTGTGTACTCCCACAGGTACAGGAGCCCAGGATTTAAACTCCACCCTATTAAAAAAAGCCCTGAATTCCTCCTGTGCCCTGGCCACTGCTGCAGCTCCAGTGCAATTCCAGCAGCAGCTCAAGGGAAAAGCTCTGGCAGGTCCCCAGCTCATGCCACCCACTTGGCACAGCCCCCCCAGCTCCTCAGCCCTTCCACACGTGCAGCCCACGAGCCACGTTCCCCTTGCCAGGCCTCTGCCAGGGCTTCCCCAGCTGCCCGGGGCTCCTCGGAGCAGGATTTGGGCAGGAAATTCCAAAAGCTTCGTTGGCAAGTGGGCATTGGCAGAGGGGAGGGCAGGGCACGGGGCTGTGCTCTGCTCCAGGTGCCCTCAGCTCCAGGGCTCTCTGCTCCAGCCCTTCCCTGGGATGCTGCAGGGAGAGGTGGGGACCCCACCACTCCAGATCCCAGCAGAATTTCAGGGATATTCATGGAATCACGCAATGATCTGGGTTGGGAGGGATCTTAAAGCTCATCCAGGGACACTTTTCACTCCAGCCTGGCCTTGGATGCTCCCAGGGATCCAGGGGCAGCCACAGCTGCTCTGGGCAGCCTGGGCCAGGGCTGAAACATCCCCACAGGGAACAATTCCTTCCCATTGTCCCTCTGGCTGTTTAAACCCCTTCCCCCTTGTCCTTTCCCTGTGTCCTTGTCCCAAATCCCTCTCCAAGAGCACCTTCACCCCACCCTGCCTCTGAGAGCTGAGCAAAGCTGATTCTGGCGGAGCAGCAGGAATTTCCAGGTGGATCTGGAGGAATTGTTTCCTTCTGGGTGCCGGTGGCTGTAGAAGACAGCCAGAGCTGCCAGCCCTCCCCAGGGCAGCCTTGGCTTCCCAAGCCCAGCACGGAGCCCAGCTTCTCCAGAGCATCCCCTGGATCTCCCCAGCAGAGCCCCCAGAGCCCAGCTCCAGCCCCTGCCCAGAAGGTCGGTTTGGAGTGGATATGGGGAAGGAATTCCTGGGGTTTTCAGGTGCTTGGACACTCCAGCAGATCCCAGCCAAGATTTCCTCTCGTTTTCCCTGCGAGTCCAGGGCTGGCACCAGCTGAAACACCTCGCTTGGAAGCTCCTTTCTCCCGTTTCTCCTGAGCAGAATGACACTTGTGTTCACTGTGACTCATCTCCTTGACCTTTCTGTTCACTTTGAATGGTGCAAGCTGGAAATAAGGGCACCCAAACAATGCTTGCATTATTCAGCTGGTGAACCACAGCCCTCGGAGCAGATCTCTCCCCTGCAGCACACAAGAGCGCACACAGTAGGTATCTCATTCCAGCACATCCAGCATGGAAAAAAAAATAAAATCAAATCCCACAAACTCACTGCTCAGTTCGTATTTGAGAGTTGGATGAGCTGCAGCAAAAAAAAAAAAAAAAAAAAATCCCCGGGTAAAACGCTGCAGGAGGATGAGAGATCCTGGGAAACTGGCAGTGTCATCTCCAGGAATTCGGCTGCAGTGAATTCCTACTCCAGCATTGTCTTGGAAACAAAAAAGGGGGTGGAGGGAGGAAAAGCAGAGGAGGAGAGGCCAGCCGGGCTCATGAGCTCGGGCTCCTTGCTGAATTTCCTCACTCAGAACCAGCAGCTCCAGCTGACAGGCGCGAGGAACACAAAAAACTGTCCCTAAATGTGGCAGCGCCGAGCAGGGACCAGCAGACCCCTCAGTGACCTCTCCCTTCCCACTCAGCTCCTTCCTGAGCGCTGCAAACTCCCCTCCTTTGCAAGCTGGAGCAGAAGGAGAAGGGAAAAAATAAAAAAAAAAAAGGCCTCAAAGCAGTTTGCTGAAAAGCTGAGCCCAGGAACCACTTTTTGCTTTATTTATTCTGAAAGGATTCCCGTGGCCCTGGCTGCAGATGCACAGCTGGATCCAGGCAGGGATCTTAGGCAAATATGTGTTAATAATTTGTCTAAGAAATAAATTGAATAATAAATGTATAAAATATAAATCGAAGGTAAGATAATTCCGGTGTTCATCAAGCTGAAGGAGAAGAGGCCAACAAACAGCCAGCACGTCCCTCTTTAGGAAAACAGCCCCAAATTTCCTCTACAGATCTAATTCAAAATATTCTGAGAGTAGCCAGCAGAACAGTATGGTGCTCTTGGTATAATCTGTAAAAAACCTGCCCAAATCTAAAGCCAAAACCTAAATAACCTCCTGGATTTGCTGGGTGAGGAGCACTGGTTATGCCCAAGAGGAAAAAAAAAAATCCCAAGGAAGAAAAGTGTTTTTAAAGTAAAAAAACATTATTAAAGATGAACTCCAGTTCAGCACCAACTGGCACATCCCCCTTCCATTTGCACCCCAAAAAGGTTGTTTTTTATTCCAGTAAATTTAAGGGGGTTTTTGTGGCTGCCCAGGTGATCTTCTGCTCCAAATTTCCTTTCTAGATCTAATTTAAAGAATTATGAGAGTAGCCAACAGAACAGCACGGCGCTCTTGGTATAATCTGTAAAAAACCTGTCCAAATCTAAATAGAAAATCCAAATAACCTCCTGGATTTGCTGGGCAAGGGGCACTGGAAAAAAAAATCCCAAGGAGGAAAAGCATTTTTAAAGCAGAAAGAATCAATCACCAACAGAACCTGAGGCACAGGGATGGAAAGAGACTCCTGGAGATGCTTGAAAACACAGATTTTGTTGGCACATCAGCAATAAAATCGTGTTCAAGCAACCCCTCAGGGATGCAGGATCAGCCCCCAGGACATGGGAAAACCAGGGCTTTGCCTGAGGGCTGGGAGAAAATCCACAGCAGAGTTTAGGGATGAGCCCTGATGCAGCTTTTCCACTCCCTCATCCTCAAACTCTCCTTTTTCTCTCAGGCTCATTACACAAACTCGAAGAAAAACTCTGTTGTAAATACATTAATACAACTTTCCTCCTTTTAAAAAATGACATCTCATCATTGTGAGAGCTTCCAGATGATGTTAAGAATCCTCTTGGCTTCTGGAAAGAAAAAAAAAAAGAGCCCAGACTTGGAGCAACCGACCTCAAAAATGCCTTTTGTGTAGTTCCTTCATTTATTTATTTTAGTTCCACAGATTTTTCCAGACACGTCCACAGAGAAACCACGACATCATTTGGATGCTTCAGCCAGTGCTAGGCTGAATTTCAGGAGCCTTGGGACTTGCCAACAGTAACCAGTGGTTAATTATACCACGTTGCCAACCCAATTTTTTCCACATAACATTAGATTTCAACAAAATGTTTCCATTCTTTCATGTCTCAACCTTTTAATTTTTAATTTTTTATTTTTTTGTTGTTGTTCCCCTGGTTTTGCTCATTCTTCCCATCCTCGGTGTTGCTTTGTTTCACACAGAGGTTTTATTGTGTTTTTTAAGGACTGAAAATTCAGTCCCAATCCCATCAAATTTAGTAGGAAGAGAGAAATATTTGATATAAAGTGAGGCCAGGCTGGAAGTGAAGAAAGAGAAGAGGGAAAAGGAATTCACTTTATTTCCCCAAGAATTCTTCTCACTTTAACCAGCACTTCCCATTTACCAAAATCTGGGTATTACAAACTGACCCCCACGCTTTGCACAGGACCCAAACAATATTTTATACCCTGCCCTACAACATTTTACACTCTGCCGTGCAATATTTTATATTTTCTCTGCCAAATGATCCATTTTCCAGAGCAATTGCTGCATCTTGGGATCAAAGTCCAGCTAAACTCAGCAGGCAAAAGGAGAGGCGGGTGAATAAAAAACAGAGGGGATGAAATTCAGATTTATCCTGATTTCCCCTGACCTGGGGGCTGCTCACTTTAAAGTGAATTCCCGTGGGAGCAGAGCACCAGCTCTAAACAGAGCTGCTCTTCCCAAAGAGTCTCAGAGCTCCTTCCAGTGTTGAAAACAAAATTTGTGAGGGGCTTTGGATGAGGGAATGGCTTTAAAGTGACAGAAGGTAGGTTTGGATGGGATATTGGGAAGGAATTCCTGGCTGTGAGGGTGAGGAGGCCCTGGCACAGCTGTGGTTGCCCCTGGATTTCTGGAAGTGTCCAAGGCCAGGTTTGAGAGGGCCAGAAAGCCCCTAAATTTGTGTGAAAGCATTCCCAGCTCTTTGCTCCCTGCAGGTTTCCACATTTCCACAGGGACTGCCATCCATCCATCCATCCATCCATCCATCCATCCATCCATCCATCCATCCTTCCATCATCCATCCATCCATCCATCCCTCCATCCATCCCTCCATCCATCCATCCATCATCCATCCATCATCCATCCATCCCTCCATCATCCATCCATCATCTATCCATCCATCCATCCATCCATCCATCCATCCATCCATCCATCATCCATCCATCATCTATCCATCCATCCACCATCCATCCACCACCACTGCAGGAAGGGCATCCCCAGCTCCCAGATCCAGCAGGTCAGGAATCAGCGCAGGAGACACAAAGTGATTTTTGAGAGAGTGAAAGGCCAACTTTAACTGCCCGGCAGCTGAAGCCTTTGGAGCGAAGAGCAGCTTCCTGGAAAGCACTCCCGGATTTGTCCAGACTAAACTCCAAACATCTCTGAATGCACACTGGGCATGTCCCACAGCAATTCCTGCTCTCCTCTGGCTCCGGGTGGAAACCAAACCTAACTCGAAGCAGGTGTGAATGCAGATCCTGCCCTGGGGATGGACAGACAGACAGCACCAGGAGCTGAACGCAGCTCGGGGCACAGGAAAAGCAGCCAGGCACTGCCAAGGATGACGGGGACATCTCCGTGCCACTCAGGGCCTCAGGGACAGCCAAAATGGGAAAAATGGAGAACCTCCTTTAGAATTAAAGCTGTGATTTGCTGGTGTTTGACTGGCAGGGCAGTGTGCAAAGGCTGGGCTCAGGGATTTGGGAATCTTTTCCAGCCCCAGGAGTCCTGTGCTGACCCCGTGCTGCAGCCGCGCTCAGGGCAAAGAGCCCAAATTAACTCAAATTAAACCAGGGGCGTCTCACCTCCACACCTGCAGCACTCAGAGAGGGGAGAGCAGATATTTGAGTCCCCTTCCCAGTGCTGAAAACCTGAAAAATCCATCTCCAATTCCCAATCCTAAAGGGCAGGGACAACACCCACTTCAAATAAGGATTCCCAACCCCTTTCCAGCCCCTCCTGATTTCTCCTGGGCACACAAGAAACGCTAGAAACAGCACCAAAGCAGCTTTTCTTATTGAAATTTGCCATTAAAAACATGGTTTGGTCAGAGCCAGGCGAGTCCTCACTGCTGCCCCAGTGTGCACACCAAAAACCAGCGACTCCCCAGAGGGCTGTGCCGCAGAGTTACCCCACAGTGATGAAATGGGGCTGGGAATGGGGTTGGAAACGGGAAATGGGATTGGAAATGGGAAATGGGATTGGAAATGGGGCTGGAAACGGGGTTGGAAATGGGGTTGGAAACGGGGTTGGAAATGGGAAATGGAAATGGGATTTGGAAATGGGGTTGGAAATGGGATTTGGAAATGGGGTTGGAAACGGGGTTGGAAATGGGAAATGGAAATGGGATTTGGAAATGGGAAATGGGATTTGGAAATGGGGTAGGAAATGGGGTTCTTCCCATTCCCTAATTTGGAGGAATTCCCTGAAATCAGGGAACACTCAGCACGGAGTTTTCCTCCTGCCCCTGGAAGAACAAGACAAGACCTCTGCTGTCCCCTCTGCTGTCCCCTGGCCAGGGCTGGTCCCACAGCTGGGTGCCTTTAACTTCCTAAATTCCCACTGCAACCTGGCAGTGCACTGGCAGCACAATCCAGCTTTTACAGGGCAAACTGGAACTGCCACCCATTCCAGGCTTATAAAGTCAGATTTCTTCTTGTAAAACAATATCAACACTTTTGATTGGCAAAGTATTTAAATAAACTTGTCTTTTAACTGGCTGGATAAAGATTTTTTTAGCTCGTTTAGGTGTCTGGGGAAGAGCCAAGGTAACAGGATACCACATAATTTCCAGCATTTTTATTTTAGTTTGGATCCTCATTACTCTTTGCCACTAAAGGAAACTGTTTCATCCAAAAAAAAAAGTTTCACCCAGAAACCCGATTTGGTTTTTACGGGGATTTGTAAGAGCAGAGAGGGCTTCCAGCTTTGTCTCTGGGTTTGATTTTGGTGTGACATCATCTGTGCAAATATGGGAAAATCTGAGCTGCATGGGCAGTGGTGGGAGGCAGCTTTGACATTGTTATTTCCCTGTTATTTGCTGGAAATCCTCTGTGCCAGATGCCATCCCACAGACTACAGGGAAATTTCACTTCTCCACGCAGAGAAACCAACTATCCTGGAACTGAAACGCGCTCTGAGCTGCGATAAAACCAGAGACAACGTGGAAAAAATTGAAAAAAAAGGAAAAAAAAGCCATCAAGACCATTAGTCAATGCCATCAGCAGCCCCAGTCTGGCTCCTCCCTCACCCAAATGATTTGATGTCCTATTAGGCGGCTCATTAGGAAAACTCAAAGCCTTTCACCACAAGAGTCATTCCTCAGAGCTGCACGCTGGCCCCACAAAAGCTCCCAGCCATCCTCTGCCCCGGCAGCTGCCCCCAAAAGCTGGTTCCAAAGTCACCTGGGAACTTCCAGAAGCGGTTTGGGACCGTCTGGAGGATAAACACAGACAAGGAAGAGCCTGAGGATGCTCTGGGAGCGTCACAGCATCGGAACAGGCACGGGTGACAGGAATAAATTGTTGGTTTTTCTTTGGAACAGAGCGGTCTGGTGATAATTCAATTTTCAGCCGATACAAAGTACCCGAGCAGGCGGCCTGACAAGAGGAGCTGGTGCCATTCCAGCGCTCCAACATCCCAATTCCAAACTCGGGGATCTCCCGCTGGCCCCTCGTTTCCCTGCAGGGATGTTCAGGACATTTTACTCATTGAGTTTTCCACCCTGCTCAGCCTCCACAAGCAAAGCCTTAATGGAAGCATTCCTCCAACGCCCACCTCTTCTTCCTTAAGGTCATTTGAAGAGGCCAGAAATGAGAATAATTGGCAATCCCGCTGCTTGACACAGAGAATCCCACTGCTGCTCGTGCTGGTAGCGCTCAAACAAACCCTGCAAAAACCACCCCGAGAACACTAAATTCGGGCAGGGGAGCTGAATCCCAGACAGCCCAGCTCTTCAGGGCACTTCTCGGCTTCTCGAGTTACCCTGAAGAAGTCGAGTTTTAACTTTGCAGATTTCAAAACTCGGCTCGGCCAACAAATCCTGCCCTGAGATCCAACACAAACAGAGCTCGGCAGCGCCGATGCCTCCGAGTGTCCACTACAAACCGGGAAAAGGCTCTGCAAACACCCAAAAACTCCTCCAGCAGCCCCACAAGATCTCCCTCCGCCCTGGCATTTCCCAGGAGGCAGAAATTTGGGAAGCAGAGCTCTGGAAACAAAACTGCACGGCCCCAAAGGGAAGCAGAAATGCGTTTAGTCCCTCATCTGCACGATTAGGAGGGGGGGAAAAAAAATGACATTCCAGTGGTTTTCTGTGCTGCCGCACATCTGGAAGTTCAGAGCTTCCTCCCGCTGCTCTCAGCCCGGGTTTTAGGGAGAAACCCTGCGGGATTGGGGTTGGTGAAGGGGCAGAGAGCTTTGGGGTCCCCGGGCAGCTCCAAAGCTTTTGTGTGCCGAGCTTTGATGCGCGGAGGGAGAGCAGATTCCTGCGGGCCAAAGAAACTTTCTGCTCCTCAAGGAGGAGGAACTACGCAAGCCCGGAGGTTTCCAGGGGACTAAATATACATTCACATATATATCCACAGCGAGACAGAAAGAACCAGAGCCTCCAGAAACTCATCCCCGACTTTTCCTCCGGAAAAAGCCACCCGGCAAGAGGCGGCTCCTGCTCCAAGGAAGGCGAATAAAGAATTGTTTTAAGTTTTTTCCCCTTTTACGGGCCCCCTGACAAATGGCATTCAGAGACTCGGGCAGCTAAAGGAGGTTGGGTGGGTTTTGTTGGGTGGTTTTTCCTTCTTTTTTTTTCTTTTTTTTTTCCTTTTTGGCTGGAATGCACGGCAGGAAGGAAAGCCAAGAGTTTTTTGGTTTTTTTTTGCCCCGCACCAAATCCCCCCTCGCCCATTCCCCCACGATCCCGCAGCATCTCCCACGCGTTTTTTGGGGTGGGGGGGTGGGGGGGGGGGGGCTCGGGGACCCCCCTTACCTGCCCGGCCGAGGGACAGGGCACCCAACAGCACCAGCACAGCAGCGGGCACCGAGCAGCTCCGTATCCAACTGCGCCTTTTCCACCGCGTGTGCGTATCCATGCTCCCCCAAAAAACGGGGCACCGGCTCGGCACAGCTCGAGGAGGGGATGAAAAAAAATATTTTAAAAATTAAAAGAATAATAAAAAAAATAAGCAATCCAAGCTGTGTCTAGAAGCGCAGAGCAGGCGCTCAGCCCCCCCGGCAGCCCCCCCCGGGGAGCAGCCCTTTATAAAGCCATGGGGCGGGCGGAGGGTGCGGGGGCTCCGCCGCGCTCAGCTCCGGCCCTGCCTGCTCCTCCCGGGGCTGCCGCAAAAGTTTTGCCTTCTCTCTCTTCCCCACACCGCCCTTTTTTCCCCCCTTCTTTTAAACCCGAGGCAGGAGTTTGTCAATCTCGGAGCAGCGCAGCAAATCAGGGCCGGGCGGAGCGGCCCCCCCAGCCCGGGCAGCGCCCGCCCCCGCCGCCGCTTCCAGCGGGATGTCCCGGCCCCCAAAAGCGATTTTTTTCCTGGCTTTTCCCCCCGCTGGAATAGCAGCAGACGGAGTTTTTCCGCCTCTCGCCGGCTCCTCGCTGTTCCCTTCGTTTTTCGGGATGTGCCCTTGTTGGAGCCCTGGAAACTCGGAATTTTGGACTTTCTGGGCTGACAGGCGCTGACCCCCGAGGGAACACTGAGGAGAAGGAGAAGGCTTCCAAAATTAAATGATAGAACTGAGATTATGATTATAATTTTTAAATAGAAGTGTGTGATATTACATGGTAGAAAACTTAAAGCACTGACCCCCAAGGGAATGCTGAGGAGAAGGAGAAGGCTTCCAAAATTAAATGATATCACTGGGATTATGAATATAAAGTTTGAATAAAAGTGTGTGATATAACATGGTGGAAAAACTTAAAGCACTGACCCCCAAGGGAACGCTGAGGAGAAGGAGAAGGCTTCCAAAATTAAATGATATCACTGGGATTATGATTATAAAGTTTGAGTAGAAGTGTGTAATATCACATGGTACAAAACTTAAAAGTTTTAGAATATAGTGATATATGTAAGGCAAAATGGTAGTTTTAGGGTGAAAGCTGGCTTCCAAAACGGAATGATAAAAATGAGATTATGATTATAAAGTTTGAATAAAAGTGTGTAATATAACATGGTAGAAAACTTAAACACTGACCCCCAAGGGAACGCTGAGGAGAAGGAGAAGGCTTCCAAAATTAAATGATATCACTGGTATTATGGTTATAAAGTTTCAATAGAAGTGTGTAATATCACATGGTAGAAAACTTAAAAGTTTTAGACTATAGTGACATACGTAGGACAAAATGGAAGTTTTAGGGTGAAAGCTGGCTTCCAAAATGGAATGATAAAAATGAGATTACGATTATAATTTTTAAATAGAAGTGTGTAATATTACATGGTGGAAAACTTAAAAGTTTTAGACTATAGTGACATATATAAGGCAAAACGGAAGTTTTAGGGTGAAAGCTGGTTCTTCTTCTTCACCCTCTTCTCCATGAGTTTGAGTGATATTGTGTAATTGGATAAAAAATCCACGTTGCAGGCCACGAGTGGTTGGTTATTGGGTTAAAAGTAAAAATAATTCAAGTGTCATTTCCTAATTAGAGAGTTTATCCTTAAAAGACCTTGTAAAGAGAGAGGTGGCTCCAATTTTTAACTTGTTAGAAAGAAATGCTGCAGAACTCACACTTTGTGAGCCTGTAATGTAGATAAAAACTAATAAACATCTGAAATACCATCTCACACATTTAATCCCGACCTTGGCAGAAAAAAAGCAAGGAAGAATCCACATCCCCTGTGCTGCCCAGTGGCAGGGAATGGCTGGAGCTGGGACAGGAGGTTGGGGTGGGACAGCAGAGCAAGGTTTTACACCCAGAAGGTGCCCAGGGAATGGCCCCAGCCCCAAACCTCAATGGCTCCTGCTCGGGGTGGGATTCTGGAGTCAGGACTGGGCTCAATCCTTGTGGGTCCCTTCCAGCCCAGGATGCTCTGTGATTCTGTCAGATGGGGGTGTGGGAAATGCAAGGGTTTGGCACAAAAAGGAGTGTGTGCAAAGGGTAAGAGTGCAAACAAGGAGTGGAAAGGGAAGGGGGTTCCCTTCCCAGGACAGTGGGACTTGGGGTGGCAAAATCCTCTGGCAGGGAAGGGAGGGGAGGGACAGAGAGCTGCTGGGCCTGGGGCTCTTTTTGTCACTGTCACCACAGCAGTGACCACTGATACACCACACTGGTAAAACACCAGCTTTCAACGTTCTGGCACGGCAATATCAGAACAGTGCTCAGGGTCGGAACTGGATCGTCTTGGAGGTTGCTTCCCACCCAAGCCTTTCTGTGATTCTATGGAAAATAAAAGCTCCAGTTCCTTTCCTGCACCATCCCCATCCCTCAGCTCCCAGGAGAGGACAGATCCCACTGAAGAACTGAGTGCCCACAGTGCTGCAGACCCCTCTACAAAACCAAAATCTGATTAGATGGAGACCAGAGAAGGAAAACCAACAAAATCCAGCCCTTTCCCTTCAATAAATGCCCTGAAGATGCTTGCTGCTATCAACGCTTCCTCTGTCAGGGCCACCAAGGACCTGAACATCACTGCTGGCACCACTGATGGCACATCCAGGTGACAGTCCCAGCTCCTCTGGAGCTCGTTTTCCCACAGCAATGATGTCACCTGTACCCCACACCCTGGGCCACACCAGAGTGTCCCCAACCCTCTCCACTCTCCCTGCACAGCAGCAGAATCAAGGCCCTCACCATCCACGGAGGGGAAAACACTTCCATGAGCTGAATTCCCACCCTCTGCCGAGCCTGGACCCCAATTTCTGTGTGGGTTTGGTCACCCAGTGCTCAAGGAAGGACATGAAGGACATGAATGTCCCATGCAGGGACGCTGAAGGAGTTTGGGAGGGCTCATCCTGTCCCTGGTTTTGGGTGTGTGATGGAAGAAGCTGGCACCACGAGAGTTTTAATCATAAATCTTTGACCTGGTGGAATGAGAGTTAATTGGGTGGATAATCAAGATCAAACACACCAGAACCTAATAGGACAGGAGGCCAAACCCCCCGGATCAGGCAATGGGAAAGGGATGCTCCCACTCCACTCAGGGAACATTTCCTAAGGATTCAGAGGGAAGAGCTGCAGGAAATCCCTCCCTTTCCCTCTGACCCTGCTGAGACACCTTCCCCAGCTCCCAGGCTCGCTGTGGAACTGGAAAGCTGGAGCCTGAGCCACAGGCAGGAAGAGATTCCCTGCTGAAAGAGCTTTCAGGGTGAGAGGCAGAGCCTGCGAGCCCCGGGGCAGGGCGGCAGAGGCAGCAGCACGTGTGGGGACCGTGCCAGCGGCACTCCCGGCCGATCCCGGGATGGAAACCCCTTCCAGGCCTGCCTTTGTGAGGAACCAGGTGACTGCAGGCGAATCACAGCGTGCTCCTTCTCCAGGAGGAGCCTGGAGGTGAGATCTTCCAGGGCAGCGCCTGCACAGCCCTGCAGGCACCTGTGCTGAGCACCCATGGGTGCAGCCCGGGGCTGATGCTGTCTGTCCTTCCTGCTCCAAAATATCCCACTGTTGTGGGATTGACACCATCCATTCTCCCTCCTGCTCCAAAATATCCCACTGTTGTGGGATTGACACCATCCATCCTCCCTCCTGCCCTAAAATATCCCAATATTATGGGATTGATACCGTCCATCCTCTCTCCTGGTCCAGAATATCCCAGGATTGACACTGTCTGTCCTTCCTCCTGGTCCAAAATATCCCAGTATTGTGGGATTGACACTGTTCATCCTCTCTCCTGCTCCAAAATATCCCAGGATTGATCCTGTCTATACTCTCTCCTGCTCCAGAATATCCCAATATTTTGGGATTGATACCATCCATCCGCTCTCCTGCTCCAAAATATCCCAGGATTGACACCATCTGTCCTTCTACCTGCTCCAGAACACCCCAATATTTGGGATTGACTCCATCTGTCCTCCCCCCTGCTCCAAAATATCCCAATATCCCAGGACTGACACTGTCCATCCTGCCTCCTGCTCCAGAATATCCAAATATTTTGGGATTGAAACTGTCCATCCTCTCTCCTGCTCCAAAATACCCCAATATTGTGGGATTGACTCGTCCATCCTCTCTCCTGCTCCAAAATATCTCAGGATTGACACCGTCTGTCCTTCTACCCGCTCCAGAACATCCCAATATTGTGGCATTGACTCGTCCATCCTCTCTCCTGCTCCAAAATACCCCAATATTTTGGGATTGAAACTATCCATCCTCTCTCCTGCTCTAAAATATCCCAATATCCCAGGATTGACGCTGTCCATCCTGCCTCCTGCTCCAGAATACACCAATATCGTGAGATTGACTCCATCCATCCTCCCCCCTGCTCCAGAACACCCCAGTATTCCCAGCTGGGCCTTCCCACAGGCTCCCAGTGCCTCCAAGGAGCAGAAGCTGTTCCACGCCACCGTGGAGATCCTTTCTCTCCCCTCCATGCGTTCAGACTGTGAAATATCCCAAGAATTTGGGCTTGGAAGCAGGGTGGTGAAAGCACCAGCAGAGCCTGTGGCTTGCAAATCCCCTCCCTTGTCCCTTGGCCTTGGAATTCGATGATCTTTAAGGTGCCTTTCTGCCCAAATCATTCTCTAATCCTGTGATTCCAAACAATCCCTGATTACGGCACTGGGGGAATCAGGATTTCCCTGGAGGTCTGCTCACCCTGCCAGCTGGGGGGTCCCATTTCTGCCCCAAATCCCGGGATTCTGGACCTTCCCCTCCCTGATTTCTGGCCGTACAAGCAGCTCAGTGTTTGGGAAGGAGCACCTGGGTTGTCTTCTCCAGCAGGGAGAGAAAATCCCAAACCCCTGGACAGCCCTCCCAGCCATTCCCTGCCCTTCCAGAGGCACTCAGCCATGGGGAGGGGGGACCTAAAGCCCCAAAACACAGCAGAGAAGGAAATTCAAGCAGCTCAGAGCAGTGAACTCCCACACCTCCCTTTTCCCTGCTCCAGGCTGACACCAAAACATCCAAACCTGGACCTGGATCAGATGCAAAGCAGCAAACCTGGCCCAGGAGCTTTTGCTGAGCAGGAAGTCTGAGTTCCCAGTCATTCCCAGGTGATTTGGGGGCTTGCACGGACCTGTTTGCTCCTCCTCAACAGCAACAGAAATGCAGAAACCAGCTCCTGGTGGCAAACCGGAAAATTCCAGCAGCCACGTGCCAAGTTTTGGGAGAAAACCCAAAAATCCCAGCCTGAAATCCAACCCCAAATCCCAACCCCAAATCCCAACCCCAAATCCCAACCCCAAATCCCAATCTCAAATCCCAACCCCAAATCCAACCCCAAATCCCAACCTCAATTCCCAATCCCAATCCCAGCCTGAAATCCAACCCCAAATCCCAACCTCAATTCCCAACCCCAAATCCCAATCTCAATTCCCAACCCCAAATCCCAACCCCAAATCTCAACCTCAATTCCCAACCCCAAATCCAACCACAAATCCAACCTCAGATCCCAATCCCAATCCCAGCCCCAAATCCAACCCCAAATCCCAACCACAAATCCAACCCCAAATCCAACTCCAAATCCCAACCCCAAATCCAACCTCAAATCCCAACCTCAAATCCCAACCCCAAATCCAACTACAAATCCCAACCCTAAATCCAACCCCAAATCCCAACCACAAATCCAACCCCAAATCCCAACCACAAATCCCAATCCCAAATCCAACCTCAAATCCCAACCGCAAATCCAACCCCAAATCCCAACCCTAAATCCAACCTCAAATCCCAACCACAAATCCAACCCCAAATCCAATCTCAAATCCCAATCCCAAATCCAACCTCAAATCCCAACCACAAATCCCAATCGCAAATCCAACCCCAAATCCCAACCACAAATCCAACCTCAAATCCCGACCACAAATCCCAATCCCAAATCCAATCTCAAATCCCAATCCCAAATCCAACCTCAAATCCCAACCTCAAGTCCCAACCCCAAATCCCAGCCCCAAAACCCCACATCCCAATCCCAATCCCAGCCCCAAATCCTGCCCCGCGTCCCTCCAGCAGGCAGCCAGGGTTGTGTCTGAGCAGCCACAGGAACACAGCGGGGGCTGGGGGCCAAATTTGTTTTGGGGCCAGCAGTTTGTGGAAGTGTCCTCCTGCCCAAATGCACCTTGAGCCCGGCTGGGTGGGGTTTATGGGATGGAGGAGATGTCTGTGGGCTTTCCAAAGGAAGAAAAAGGCTTAAGGGATATAGGTAATGTGAAAAATAAATATAAATTTCTACACTGTGAAATCATCAGCAGCGTTCGGCCAAAAGATCGTTGTTGTGTAGTTTGAAAGGATTGGGATAAGTTTGAAAGAATTATTGATGACCACTCTCACCCCGTGGCCAGCTGGGGGGAAGAGGCTGGAATGAGGAATGAAAATGGCCTGAGCTGTTGTATAAATAATTAGGACAGGCAGCTGCTCTCAGGAATGATTTCCAATACCATTTATGAGGAGAACACATCCATAAAATGCACATTTTCCCTCCTCGACCTTAATGCCAGCCTTTACTCCTTGCAAATTTATGAACACGATCGCATCTCTGCCATTAATTCGATTTTTATCAATTGTTCTGTGCCCAAATCCCAACCCTGATTTATAATCCCACACCTGGAAAGGATTGCTCCCAAATTCAGCTTTAAAAACAAATCGAGGATTTAGCCCTAAAGAGACATTTTGGATGGAGAGGCTTGGCAAATGAAACTCTCCATTTATCCACGGAGGAAACTTCACATCTGGAATCCCAGAGCTCAGCAGTGCCCCGAACTCAGAGCTCTGGGTGGTCTTTAATTTGAACAAGGAGCTCAGTGCATTACCCAGGGCTGCTCCCACCCATCCCCACCCTGCCGAGTGGCAGCATTTCCCCCAAAACCTCCCTGAAAACGCTGCTTTGAATCCCAAATCCACATTTTTAGAGGATGGTGGTGGGCAGCCCATCATCACTGACGGCAGAACATTACAGGTTTTCAGGTAGAACAGATAATTAATGCTCTAATTAGAACCCAGGCACGATGAAATATTCCACAGGTGCCTCCCAAACAGCAAGAATGAAAAGGAAAACTCTTTCAAGAGTTAAATTCCCCCCCCAGAAAAACACAAACTCCCACCCTCCTGAGGCTGAGCACCTGCTGGGGCTTTGCAGGCCAAAAAAGCAGGAGCTGGGCGGGCGATTCTCCCAAATCCCAGCTGCTCCAGAGGGAATTCAAATGGGATTTTTTGCCATGAGGTGGCACCAGGACCAGCCCCATCCGTGGAAAGAGCAGGCAGCACAAGGTGGGGTTTGTTTTTGTGCATGTTTGGGTGTTTCACAGCTCTGTTGAAGAGAGGAAATAGCTTTGTAAAGGGAACAGACTTTCCACTCCTCCTCTTTTTCCAGCCTTGTTGCCTCCTCTCCAGCTCCACGGGGATGAGGCCAAGCCTTGGATGGGTTTGAGCCATCCCAAGCTGTGAAATTTGGGATGAATTGCTCTGCGAGGAGGCTGAACTCAGCTGCCCCTGCCCTCTCCGTGCCCAGTGCCAGCCTGGGGGCCAGGGAGGAGCTGCCGTTCCCTGCTCCCATCCCGGGGCTGAATTCCCCCTCTCCCTCTGCTCTGCAGGCTCAGGCTAAACCCAGATAATCTGTCTGGACTCCAGGAGATAATCCCTGGGGATACACAAAGTGTGTGTGAAACCAGGAGCTGCCCAGGAGCAGGGAGCTGCCCCTTCCCTCTGATCCCCACAAGGGTCAAGCCCTGAAGAGGTTCCTAAACTCCCCCTGACCCCACAAGGGCTTCGTTGAACGCCACAAACTTCATTTTCTGGCTCCTCTTTGTGCATCACAATCATGACTGAAAATTAAAGGTCACGAATGTGCAGAGCCGAATCACCCAGCAGCAGCTCCAGAAGTTCAGCTTGATCCCAAAATTTTCCTCTGCACCCCTGGGGTGTTCGTTTTGATTGATAATCAAATGAGAATAATGAGACAAGAAAAGAATAAGAAAAATGAGGTAAGGAAGGGCAAGGCCTAGCTGGAATTAAGCCTGCTCAAGAGCAGCAAAAAGAGCTTCTTCATACATCAATACCCAAAGAAAAACCTCCTTCCAAACCTTTCCACATCCAGAGGCAAATCCAAAGCCTGGGGTTACCTTAGACCTGTCCTAAACTAAACCCCAGCCTCTCCCTTCCCACAGAAGCAAAGCCAGCAGAGCCTTTGCCAGCTCATTCCAGCTCCCATCCCCGTGGTTCCCCATTTCTGGGGCTTTTCCCCCTTTTCCTGCCCCAGTGCCTTTCCTGTACCCGTCCCCAGCTCCTTTTCCTCTGGCCAGGCTTCCCCGAGGCTCTGTGCTCATAAATCAGGAGGCCAGAGGGGTTTGTGTTTCACAGAGGCCACGGGGCTTCCACAAATTAAGTTTTGTTTGAACTGGAGGATCGTTTTTAGTAAACCAGACAAACTCCTCGACCTGACTTGTACTGCAGCAGAACGAGCCCAGAATGAGCTCCTGGCTGCAGCAGGAAGGTATTTTGTTAAAATAAAGAAGTCAAGTGAAACAGCTTCTTGTGGCACTGCTGAGGGAATGGAAGGTCTGAGGAGACACCCTCAGCTCAGACATTCTCCAGGGTCCAAATGTGATCTCTGTGAGGGCTCTTTATACAATCCTGGCAGCCCTTAAATTGCCATTTTGCACTTTAGGATGCTTTTCTTGGTGTCATGTTTGGTCCCACTGAGCAGTTTTTCCTCTCCTTTGGGTCCCTGGCGTCAGCAGCAGAATTATATGGGTATTTTTTATTATATTTTAGCCAGCTAAGATGCTCAGCTGATTTAATTTGGTTCCATCAAAGGCCATGAGGCTTCAGCTGTTGCTCACAGCCCTCTGCCTCATCCCTTCCTTTAAAAAGTCAACTCTTCATCACCAAACATGACAGGTTCCCCTGCCAGGATGACCATAAATCCCACAGCTAACTGGGCTTTCACTCTGCAGCCCCACAGAAACCCCAGCTCCTTTCCAGGAATGCCTTTCCCTCTGTGCAGAGCCCCCAGGACCTGTTTGTTTCTGCCAGTTCCACAAATGGGGCTCCACTCCTGCCATGTCCAACCCAAGACCAGAAATTCTGGGACTCTTTGCCCCAGTTCTGTGCTCAGCTCTTCACTCCAGGGATATTTTAGCACATATCCCACTTTTTTTTCCCTTTTTTTTTTTTTTAAAGGAGCTGTGTATTTTAAAAAGCCAGACGAGGAGCTCGGGCTGAAGGATTCAATTGACAAAGGTCAGCAGCAAACATGACTAATCCATTATGCTGTTAAACAACTCAACATGCAGGGGTTAATCAATGCTAGCCCAAGGTCTAATCCCTCTTTCTGCTAAATAACTCACTGAAAACAAACTCTGCCTGCTAATGTCCTGCAAAGGAAGATGAATGCACACCAGGCTCGAGGAGGTTCAGCTTTCAGAGCCCTCAGCTCCTCCAAAGCCTGACTACTGTCAGCCTGGCCAGATGTTATTCCCATCCTTGCGAGGAGAGGGATTAGGGGAAGGTTTGGTGGCATCCTGCCAGCTTAAAAAGAAAAAAAAAATAATAATTCAGAGTGCTGGATTGCTCAAGCTGGGCTAGCAGGGCTGTCCTGCCCAGAGCCAGGCCCTGTTCCCGGGGGATATTCCCTATTCCTGAGCAGATTCCAGCCCCCCTCCCTATTTATAGCCCTGATCTGGGCTTTTCCAGGATGGTCATTCCATGCTGCTCATAAATGTCCTCCTGCAAACTGGAATTTGTTGAGCATCTTAGCTGGCTAAAATATAATTTAAAAATGCCCATGTAATTCTGCTGCTGGACCCAAAGGAAAGGAAAAACTGCTCAGTGGGACCAAACACGACACCAAGAAAAGCATCCTCAAGTGCAAAATGGCAATTTAAGGGCTGCCAGGAGGAATCCTTCCTCTCCTTGCTGAGACAATCCTTCCTCTCCTTGCTTGTCTCTGCCGGACACCAAAACGCACTCAGGGGCACCCAGAGCTCCCATGTGCTGTCTCTCCCGCTGGAGGGGTTTGTTCCCTGAGGATCAGCTGCAGGAGGTTTTTGGGGATCTCCAGCAGCATTTCCCTCCCCAGGACAGAGCTCCTGGCACACCAAGGCCTGGCAAATCCCATTTGGCATTATGGCAGGGAAGCAGCGGTGCCTCCTGATTTTCCTTGCCCTTCTCACACTTCTGGGATGGCATTTTCCCCTCCAAAGGGAGCAGGAGCTTTCCTTTGACATTTAGAGATGTTGGGAGGAGACTAATCCTGGTTTAGGCTCCACAGCATTGGAAATCCAAAATTAATTTGTCTTTAAATCCTTCTGTGTCTCACCGATTTTAGGGCAGGCTCACAAAACTCCTTGGGATGAATTCCTGCAGGTGAGTCCAGCTTCTAACAAATTCCACAAGCAGCGATTGATTCTCTGGCTGCAGAGACTCAGATGCCACATTTTCCTTTTTCCCTGGCCATGCTTCCACCACCAATACCTCAGGAAACTCCTTTGGGCTGTGCCCATCCTCGTGTTTGTTCCCCGACTGCAGTAAAACAGCTTTCACTCCAAACTCCTCACTGGTCTGCATCAACAGCCTCTTTATGCTTAGAAGTGATGCTCAATCCCCGAGGAAAAACATGATTAA
This sequence comes from Motacilla alba alba, assembly GCF_015832195.1. Classification (NCBI taxonomy): domain Eukaryota; kingdom Metazoa; phylum Chordata; class Aves; order Passeriformes; family Motacillidae; genus Motacilla; species Motacilla alba. The sequence continues at coordinate 8,165,692 of NC_052032.1, read as the reverse complement.
AACAAACCATTTTCTCAGCCGCTTCCACTGCAAAGGCCCCTCAACTTCCAGATAACTTCATTTTTCATCAGGCCTCTTTCTCCAGCCTCTGCTCAGCACTGAGTAACCCGAGCGAGGGTTGCTGCTCCCAAAAACCTCACTCTTTTTCTAATCTGATTTTTTAATACATCCTCGCTGCTGAGTTAAGCACCCAAAAACCTCACTTTTTTTCTAATCTGATTTTTTTATACATCCTTAGGGATTGCAAAGTCCACGGAGTGGCTCCGTGGGGAACTTGCTGCTTTTTTCCCTCTGAGCTCTCCAGGACCACCTCAATCCGACGCACCCCATGAGAAATCGTGCTGCCAGAGCTGAGTAAGTCTAAAAAAAACCCCTCTAAAACATCCCAAAAAATTTCCAATTCTCCTCTGAAAGACCCCAGGATGGAGCAGGAGGCAGCAAATGTGGAAAGCAGATGTGAGAGGGGAGGAAATCGGGTTTGCAGGAGCCAAGGAGAGGAAGCGCGGAGCCCGCGGGAGCAGCACCTGTCCTGCTGGATCCGGGGTTTTCTCCCAAAAAAAACCCCCTCTGGAGCAGGGCAGGCACTCCAAGGCTGTCCCACAGGCTCTGCTGATTTGTCTCCAGGCAGCAGGAAGCTGTCTAGCCTGGGAGAGAGCAGGAGACCGCAGCAGGGACTGGGATGAGAGCTCCCAGCCACGAGATGTGCAGAATTCCTGCCTGGACTGGGAGCTAGCAATGAAAAGCCAGGGAAAAGTTTCATGAAAACCCAGGCAAAAAGCATCTCACTGAGCCACTGGCATGAGGAACAAACTGAAAATGTTTCCCAGCTCTCCCACAGACTCACAGGGAATCAATCCCTGAAGCTGAGCAGCAGTTTCTGTGCTGGCTGCAGAAGTTCTGCTGAGAAAAGCCCTGAATTTGGGTATTTTGAGCTGCAGAACTGATTCAGAGCGCAGATTTACACCTGGCCTCCCTCTCCCCAGCCAGCAAAGAGAAATGAGTAGTTTCCACGGGGTTCAGTCCCAGAGAAGCAGAGCTTGCCAACCCCAAAGGAAGCAAACACGTCAAAATTATTCTCAGACAGCGCTGAAAAATATCCTGCAAATCTTCCACCTGTGGCTTTTCCCTTGATCCAATCCAAGGCAGGAAAAACTCAGAAGTGGCTCTTTATTTTTCAGGCATGGAGAGCTTTATTTCAGTGCTAATTTTGGGGTGCAGGATTTGGGTGCCTGGGCAGTGCTGAACTGAAATTGCTCGGTCACATCGTCCACAATTTAGGGATTTTTGGCAGGTTTCATGGTAGCTGAGCTGTGTTTTAGTGCGAGGAACATCCCAGATGTGCTGCTCCAACCCTTCCCCAACATGCTGGGCCTCTCCAGCACCTGCATTTTTGCACCCCCCAGTGAATAACTAAAACCCTCTGAATCTTTGTGTTCCTCAAGCACAGCCCGAGCAAATTCCTCACCCAGGTTGGAAACAAATCCACCAAAAGCTCAGCCTGTGCTCCCCCGTAAAATCATTATCCCCAGGGTGGGAACAGAGCCAGCCCAGCCCTGCTCTGCACTCTCCTTGCTGCACCCCAAATCCTGACCCTGCCGGAATTCCAGCCTCCCAAGGGAACCTCTGGAATCCCAGAGCAGCTCCCCCAGCATCCCAGCAGCGACTCTGTTTGCTCCTTTTGCCCTGTGATTCATTTCACCACCCCCATCACCCCTGGGACACCACAGAAACGTGGCTGGGGCTGTTTGAGCTGCTGCCAGCCTCTGATAAACCATTTCTGAGTGTCCCTCATCATTTCCATTCACTGAAACCCCACGGATAGAGCAGGAGAACATTTTGTAATAAATTGTCCCCTTCAGAGTCACTGAGCACTTCAGCTGAGAATTTCAGACATTCAGAATTTCAAACATTCAGAATTTCAGACATACAGAATTTCAGACATTCACAATTTCAAACATTCAGAATTTCAGACATTCAGAATTTCAGACATTCAGAATTTCAGACATTCACAATTTCAAACATTCAGAATTTCAGTTTTTACAGCAGGGCTGAGACCAAGATTTGCTGTTCCAAATGTCCATTCAGAGGGGCTGAAGCTGGTTCACCTGCAGCTTCCTGGAAATTCATGCCCAGAAGGAAACTTTGCTGGGAATTATGCAAACAACAGAGCAGAATCAGCACCAAGGATAAAAAAATACAGCTGGAATCAAGCACAGTAATCAAGAGAGAGTTTGGGGTGAAGTTTGAGCCATGGGGGCAGATAATTTCCAGGATTTATCTCAGGAATAGTCGGGAAAAGTGGCGTGGGATGAGAGGATGGGCATGAAGAGAAAGTCCTGAAGAGAAGAGGGGTGAGCCCAGCACCCCACAAATGTCTCCAGGGATTCCTCGTGGATGTGGAGCTCTCCACGTCCATGGAGCACCAGCAGAGCCTCTCTCAGTGATTTCCCCCAGCTGGAATTGGGCTGCAAACCCTTCTGGAGCCACCTCCACCTTCTCCTGGTGGCTTTTCAGCCAGCCAGGAGCTCGCCCTTCCCTCCCCCAGCCCCAGCCCTGCCAGTCCCACCCCTCCTGCCCAGGAAAGGTCCCCCAAAGCAGGCAGAGCCTTTGCAGCGCTGTGCTGAAGCCAAAAGGCAATTACCAGGGTGAGTTCAGCCCTGGCAGCCCCTGCCATGGCAGGCTGGTAATATTATTGCTTCCAACAGCAGCTCTGTTGTTCCCGCAGCGCTCTGCTGGCACCAAAACCCCGGGGAGCAGGAGAAGAGCTCTCCATAGCATCACTCCCATTAAAGCTCAGGAAAAGGAGCAGGAGATAATCTGTGGCCTTTGTTAGCGGCAGGAGGGGCTGACAAGTCCAGATTTGGGTAATTCTGTGAGCATCCCTCCCCAAAACAGCCTTTGCTGGGCACCCAGCACCTGTTTGTTCCCAAAAAAAAAAGCAGGAATTTCCCCCCTTTCCATGCTGTCACAGTGACTGCAGCAGCTTTTGGGGTCCAGCAGGAATTCAGTAACACATCTGTGCCAGGGGAACAGCAGCAACCCAGCCCTTGCTGCCACAGACGCTGAAATAAATCAGATTTGTCACTCTCTGGTGGCTCCGCCTCGTGGCACTGCCACCGTCTCTTCCCAGGGTTTTGGAAGTGTCTCTTCCCTGGATTTAGTCTGGAAAAATCCCCACATTCAGAGGTGAGAGACAAGATTCCTGCCACACTTCAGGGGAAGGTGGAAAGACGAGGTGAGTGCCATAAAAAATGTTTTTCTCCGGAGCTTGTTAAAATCCTGCATGAAAATTTGGAACTTCTGGAGAGCAGGCGGCATGAATACGGATTAAATAAAAAAGTACAAATATTTCTGTTTCACATCTGTGGAAGAGCCAAACATGAGCATTTTCAGGATATTTAGGAAGGTTTAATTAAATTTTTTTTTCCAAGGGAAAAACAGCACAGGACATCAGCCTCCTCCAAGAGCTGAATTACTCTTGGCTTTGCCATTTCCATCACTGATCCTTCCAGAGGTTTGACAACAGTGCGGCTCCAGCTGACAACACACAAGGGGAAGAGCCAGGGCTGGGCTCAATCCCACCCTGTGGAATCCACCCCATCCTCTTCCCTGCCTTCCAGAGCAACCCAAGAGGTTTGCATTTCTCACAGCTTTTGACTCAAGGAGAGAAAAAGGGAATTTTTGCCTTGCCAAACACATCCTGCAGCTCCAAGGCACCATAATGAATCCAGCAGCCCTCGGAGATATCCTATGGAAAAAGCTCCAGCCCTCCAGGCTCTTGGACAAAGCTTCCTTTTTCCCCTTGTTAGAGCTGGGATGGACACAGGCAGCAGCTGGGATGTTGTTTGGGTTTTTAACAAGAGCAATCCATTTAATGGAATGGGAAATTTATGAGCTGCTCGGCCTCAGGAATCGTTAAGTTCAGGGACTCTGGGGTGCAGGGGGATGTCAGGAATGGAAAATTTGTGTTCTCCAGGATCTGTGAGCTGCGAGGAAGAAACCCTGAACGCCTCAGGGATTGATGTTCCACGAGTGGCACCACCAGACAGAAGGGACATCCCAGTTGTGACCTGGAACATCCTGCTCCCAGCTGGGATTTGCATTTCCCCTGGGATTTTATTTCCCTTAACTGCCTCCAGCAACACAGGCCTGGAGTTTCGGGAATCAAAACCTCAGCTCCAAGCCCAGTTTGAGCTCAGAGATCGTAAATCCATGAGCAGGATTACTCCTGGAATGGGAAAAGCTGCTTGGGGTGCAGCACAGCTTCCCAAGGCCTTGGGAATGGGGGGTGAGCAGTGCCTCCCTCCCTTCCCCCTCAAAACAAAGGTCCCACAAACCCCAGAGAAATCAATCCCGTGGTAATGTTGCAAAAATGGAATACCTGGCATTGGGAAGGAGCTGCCAAGACGCTGCCTGTGAGACAGAAAGCAGCCTGCTCCGAAATCCCAGGGCAGGAAATCCATCCCAGGAGGGAACAGACAGAGCTTTTGCTACTGTAAATAGACCTTTTCATTCTTCTGCAGAGCTCGGAGGCCAAAAGACTGTCCCAGCCTGCTGGAAAGTGTAAGTCAGTGTCTCACTTCTCTGCAGAAGAGGAACATTCAACAGGCAGGGCAGGACAGATGGATTCATTCGTGCAGGGAGCTGGCAGGGCAGGGACACACACATCCCAAAATCCCCCAGCCGGGGTGGAAAGAGCTGACACTGAGGGAACAGAGCCCCAGGACATGCCTCTCTTGGCTAAACTCTGCAAGGTGACACATTCGCACGCTGGGGTGGGGATTAGAAATGGTTTTTCAAAGCCTGCTGATGCCTTATCCCTTTCTTTCCAAAGCTGGGAGGTCTGTGTGCCTCCTGCCTTGCGGCACGGGGCTGGCACAGGGTTTGTCCTGGGCAGGGAATTGTTTAGGGGAGCTTTAAGGAACAAAATTCTCCTTTTGCCTTCCCTGCCAAGCTGGGAGCCCTCCCCTGCTGCTGCAGCACCCCGTGGATGAGGAGCTGATCCCAGGCTTCCCCAGAGGGATTCACTTTCCAGAGGAACTCCCTGAGGAAATCCTAGTTTTAGGAGAGGAAGGCAGCACCCATCATCCTCCCACGGAGCAGGGCCTGGCTGCAGCAGCTGCGGGCAGAAAGAAGGAGAATTCTCTCCTGTAAAAACATCCCTCACCCCTTCCAGTTGCTCTGGCAAGTGCTGAGGGTGGGATTTGGTACCCAGACCTGCAGCCTGAGGTGCTCTCAAGCTGATGTTTGATTATTAGCAATTTAATAATTAAAAAAAAAATTTAAAAAGGGGAAACAACTCTCCAGGGTGTGGTTTTTGCAGGGTAGCTAGGATGAGGGAAGAGATGAGAATCTTGACTCTGTTTTTCAGAAGGCTGATTTATTATATTATTATATATATTATATTAAAATGTTAAACTAAAACTATATTAAAAATATTTTAAAAATCAAAAAACTAAACAAGAATAAAATAAAATAATAATAAAATCTTATAACTAATCCAGATGCATTCTTGATTAATTATTAAGTAAAAACACTTAACATGGGCTAATCAAGGAAGCACCTATTACATTCAACAACAACAAATAATTCTTATTTACATTTCTTTCTTGAGGCTCCTCAGCTTCTCAAGAAAAGAAAATCCTAACAAAGGATTTTCATAAAATATGTCTGTGACACCAGGGAGAGGCAGAAACTTTAATTCAGCACTGCAAAGGCTTGGCTGAGGCAGCTGGAAATTCCTGGAGTTGTGAACATGAGGTAATTCTGACGTAGGTGAGAGGTGAAGGTGCAGCTTGTCCTTGCAGGAGGGTTCAGAGCCCCCCTGGCACCTGAGGCTGCAGCTCTGGCTCTGTTCTACCACCCCCGACCTCAGCTGGGCAACTCTTGAATTTGCGGGGTTCCCAGACAAAGAAAGGAATGATGAATCTGACTCCATGTTTTTAGAAGGCTAATTTATTGTTTTATTAAATATTATTTCTATTTAATTCATTCAATCTAATTAATCTTTTAGAAACCCGCCAATATTATATTAAAGAATACAGAAAGGATACAGACAGAAGGCTAAAAAGATAATAATGAATCTCGTGACTCTCTCTTTTTAGAGTCCAACACAGCTTGGCCCCAATTTGCCATTAAAGTCAAAACAATTCCCATGAAACCAACGAAACAACCACCTGTTGGGTAAACAATCTCCAAACCACATTCCAAAGCAGCAAAACACAGGAGAAGCAAATGAGATCATGTTGTTTTCCTTTTTCTCTGAGGCTTCTCAGCTTCCCAGGAGAAGAACCCTGGGCGAAGGGATTTTTCCAGAAAATGTGACTGCCACAGGTAACTCCCCTCTGGTAGCTCCCTCTGACCCTGCTGGGAGCCCACAAGGCCTCCCCAAATATCCCTTGATAAAGGATGGGAACAGATGGATCAGCTGCAGGGGAAGGTTTGTCCTCGCTGGAGCAGCTCAGCTTGCTCAGCCCAGCAGGATTTTGTGTCTCTGGTGTGACAAAAAATAACAGCATTCCCTAAAATCACCCCCCTCTCTGCAGCCTGGGGCTGGGTCAGGTCTCTGCTGGAAGTGGAGGGTGCAGCCAGAGCTGGGGCTTGTCTGATGCTTCCTCAGCTAAGACAGGATTTCCATTCCCTGCTTTAGCAAGGAAATGCCATTCCTGCTCATTCCAATTTGGGAGCAGCTAAATAAGAAGTAACTCGAGTGAGGATAATTGCTGGCTGGTAAATAGAGGAGGCAGAACCACTCCAGCCTTTACAAATTGAGCCCTTCATGGTTGTTATACGATGATTTTATGGGAACTTCCCATTTTCAGCTGGGTTTCGTGCTAAAACCTCGGTGAAACCTCCCCAGGAGAAGATCCCAGCACACCTTGACTTCAAAGCAGAGCTGGGAGGGTGTGAAATTCCTGCCAGGAGCTTCAGGGACAGAGGCAGAGCCTGAGCAGCCCCCCAGAAGCCTCTGGTGACAGTGGCTCCTCTGGTTCTGCAGTCCTGCCTTCGGGAGGAGGATGCAGCTGCCCCCAGAACTCCAATTCTCCAGGAATAAATCTCCAACCACAGCTTTGGGCCCAGGCTGGGGTTTTGCCTCCTGCTGGCTTTTCAGAGTGAGCTGGCAGCTGTGCACAGCACCCAGCCTGGGAGGGGACAGCAGTGGCTTCCTCAGTGCCAGCCTGGGAGCAGCACCTTCCCTGGGATGAGCAGGATGAGCAGGACAAATCAAATCCCATCCCAGGCAGGGCTGGGTCAGGATTCAGCATTTTGGAAATGATTTTTGTGCTGTTTTATCCTCGCTTGTTCATGACCAGCTGGAGGAAAAGAGCTGCCTGGGATTAAATCTGACACACAGCAGCACAAATTCCCCCAGTTCGGGGTGCTGGGGAAGGGTTTTCTTTTTAGCCTGTAGAGATGGAAACGGAGCAGCTTGGGCTGGGAGTGCCATCAGGAAATGGTGGGAAATAAACCCCTGCACTGGGTGTGCAGTGGCAGGAAAAGGTTGGCTGCAGCTGGCTCACCCAGAGCAGGAATTCCTGCCTGAGGATTTGGGATTGGTGGAGTCCAGACTGGGGTCATGGAGCATTTCCATCTGTCAGTCAGTCCCGGTGAGATTCTGCCATGGGAGGAAAGATTCTCGTTTCCTGTAGCAATTGGTATTGCATTTTAATGTTTCTCCAGCATCCAGAGAGCTCCTCTGGCATTTTGTGCACCCAAATTTAAATTTTTTGGGGGAACTCCCCAGTGTCAGGTCCCTGGGTGCCAGTCTGTGGCCATGAGTGCCCAGAATGGATTTAATGACCAAGCAGAGGGAGGAAAACCTAAGAAATCCCTTCCCCAGGACAAGCCCTGTGTGTGGAATTTGCTCCCAGGTGGGTGCAGGAGCCAGCCTCTCCTTTAAGTGGATTTCTTGTTCCCGTGGGATTCCTCTTCTGTGCCAACCAACCTTGAAACACGATTGAAGCAGGAGGGGCTGTTCCAGCCAGCGACCCTAAAAAATCAGTGGCATCTAATTCACTTCTCCAGGAAGGCTTTTGGAGCCCTGGCATATGGAAGGGGCTGTAAAAATCCATCTCCTGCTCCATAACCCCTGTCAGTGCACGAGTTAATTGCCCATCAATATGCCAGGGTTTTACAGGGCAATTCCTTCTCCTGCACTCCGAGGAGCAGGCTGGGGAAGGAGAAAATAGAAGAAAGTTTCTTTGTTGTTTTCTGGCTTATTTGAAGCTTTCCCTGAATTGGTGTTTGCTTGTTTTCCTCATGTTTTTAAAGCCCCCCTTGGTCCTGGTGGTGTCTTGGTACAATATTCAGCTTTGAAGGAGAAATGTGGCTGCTCTGGGGCTGAGGAGCTGCTGAAGGAATCAGGGACAGATGAAACAAACTACAACTGTGCTTCTTCAGAGGAAAAAAGAGTTCTTTTTTATGTGCTCAAGTGCACCAGCACAAGCAGGCAGTGCGAGATCCTGATTTTGATTAATAGTTGGCTGCAGATAATCTGCAACTATTGGGGATTAGGGAAACAGCCCTCCAACATGGAAATCTTGGAAGGGAAATCTGCCTGCGAGCCAAAAAGCTCCAGCACCAGCCTGGGAGCAAAACAAGAGAGCAAAATTGCTGTGGACAGAGCCTCAGCTGGTGAGAGCAATGCTGGGACCTGTGGGGCTGGATGGTGCCCATGGGCTTGGGAATGCTGAGGAAACTGAAGTCGGGAAGATCAGGTGGTGTCTCCTCGTGCTGTTCTAAGGGGATTCGAAATTAGTTTATTCACATAAAAGGTTAAAAAAAATCCCCAGGAGTGCCCCCCAGAGCCCCTGTGCTGCTGGAGCTGCTGGGGGGGAGCCTGGGCTGCCTCCAGGTGATTCCCAGTCCCACACAGAGGCCACTAAACACGCCAGGGAAAGCTGCAGGGGGGTTTGGTTACCCGCATTCGTGCTCAAATCTCGCTGATTTGGCCCTGTAACAAAAGCTGTCACACTGGAAGCTGGGCTGGGATCACTGGAAGATGTACTGGGACAAACTGAGTCTCCTGTGGACCAAAACCCCACAGGGAGCTGGTGCAGAGACCCCAAACCCCCTGGGGAGTCCCTGCAGGGCAGAGCTGCTCTGCGCAAAGCATCTCCTCCCACCTGGATCTCAATTCTCCCAGAGCTGTGGGTGCTTTATATCCCTGGGGAATCACTTCCAAACTTAATTACACTCCCTGCAAGGAAAGCATGGCCTATTTTCCCTTTTTATTTCCTGTGGATGTGCTTTGCAAGGAGGAGGAGGAGCTGGATCAGGTGCCGGGAGGATCATTAGGAATGTGCACAGAGCCAGGGCTGATTTCTTCCCTTTGCTACCAAAAGAACTCCCTGAGGAATATTTAGGAGCTTTGCTCAGGTCTCTGAGAGCAGGGCTGACCTCAGCTGATTGCATTCTCAGACAAAAAATCATCTGAAAGCCACGTGGTTCTTCCCCAGCAAGAATTTGGACAATCGTTTCCCAGCTGGGAGGAAGGTGATGTTGGTGTGTCTGTAAATAAATCAGCCAGGGGATGCATTTCTGCACAAATCCAGGCTGGCACAGCAGCAAGGGCCTTCCCCAGTTTTAGGAATATGATCACCAGGAATCAGGAGCAAGGCTGGCTTCCGCAATTTCTCGAGAAATCCACCAGTTTGTCTGTAAATCTCCTCAAAGATGCAGAGACACCTAAACACGTTTGCCTGGTGAAATCTCAAACTGCTCCCAGGGAAATTCCCTTATTTGTCTTCATTTCTGAATGATGTGTGTTATAAAGTTACAAATGATGGTTTCTCTGTTTCATTAGTGTGTGATTGATGACAGATAATAATTGCCGTTATGATTTTGTACATTCGTGGATTCAAGTTTAAGAAGAGATCCCTCACAGATGATTTTTTTCTCCAGGCATTAGAGACATCTGCTTTCTGAATGTCTTCTAATAAACCAAGGACTGGATTTAATAGCAGAGGTTTTATAGATTTCTTAAAAATATTAGCCAATTATTGGAACCGTACCTGCTGAAACACAGCAAATCTGTTAGGGGGCTGTGCCTACAGCAAATCCTCAATGAATAAATATTTATCAATTTTGTTAACTATTAAAATAAGTATTTATTTTTATATACCCGTGGTCCAACACCCACCTTGCCCTGGAGATTTCCCGGTGCTTGGCAAGGATCTGTTGTCCCATGTCAGAGGGGAGAAAGGATCTGCCTCCACATCCCAGTTTCAGAAGAGCCTTGTTCCACATCCCATCAGGAATTCAGGGACACACCCACCCCTCCGGACCACTGACATCCCTCTCACACCTTCCACGTGGGCACCAGGTCAATTCTGGTGCCAAAGTGGGAATTCTCCTCCCCAGCATCAGCACCCGGCACCTCCCCGTGGATCCTTCGCTCCCAAGTGCCATCCCGAGGGAATTCCTGGCTCTGGGTGTCCCAAACTCTGCGCAGAGGGAAAAGAGAATAAAATAAATGAAACAGCAGCACCAGAGGGGAACAGGAGCTGGGTTTGCTGGGGGCTGGATCATCCCACTCCTGTCCTGCACATCCCTGACACTGCAAGTCCAGAACGCGCTCCTCAGCCTTGGCTGCTTCCCAGAAAATACCCCACAAATCCAAACTCCACTCCTGATTCTCCCGGCCCCGATGTCTCAGCCGAGGGCTTCCCTGGAGGTGAGTCCCTGGCAGTGAATATTCCCAGGTTTTGGATGGAGCAGGACTGGCCCCTCTGCACCCGGAGCTGCCCAGAGCCACGGAGCAGAGCCAGCCATGGATTTTGGGAGCCATTCCTCACCCGTGGCACAGGCTGTGCCTGCAACTGCTGTGGTGCTCACAGGTTTGTGTTGGCCTGCTGCACGTGAGCTGGGAGGGCCAAGGCAAACACAGGGGGAGAAGCGATTCCAATTATTGGCTGCATTAAAGGCCCTGCCACTTCCAGGAAAAACAGGGAGGTGAGATGAGGCTTTTCCTTTTGTGTGGCAGAGCACGGGGCTTTCATATTTGTCCAGCTCTGGCACAAAGCACCACTTGTGGGCTCTGCTCGGGGATAAAAGGCAGCAGCAGCAGCAGAGCTGAGGCACACGTGGGTGCAGCCTCCAGGAGAGCAGCGAGAGGTGAATTCATGGAAAACCCGCTGGATTGCGAGAGGAAATGCTGCTCCTGGTGCTGGGCATCAGCAGAGCTCAGCCAAGCTGGGAATATCCCAAAGTCATTTTTACCTGGGGCAGCCTCACCAGCCCCACAGTGGGGTTCCAGACCCTGTTTTCTTCTTTTCCTTGGGAATTTTAGCAGGATTAACAACACCAGGATGCTCACCCCGCTGATTCCAACTGCTGCCCGGAGACCTCCCCTGTCCCACACCCCGGATTCTCAGCAGAATTAATTCTGCAACTCAAACCCCTTCTGCACTCCACCTGTGACACGTTTGCAGCCCCAGTGGCCGCTGGCAGGAGGGTGGCAGCTGCCAGGCCCTGCCGGCACCAGGGGCAGGTGTGGGGAAGGAAAACTCTCCAAATGCAGCAGGTTCCTGCCTGTCCTGCTCCTCCCAAGGCTGTCAGAAGGCATTAACAGCAACACTCAGCTCCTGCAGTGCCTCGCAGCATCCTCCTCCTTCCAGCTCATTTGCATCTCCCAAGTGGGTCTCACGCTGCAGCAATTACTTAGCAAAAAAAAGAGGACACTAATTAAAAGGCTCGTTAATGGGGTTACTGCAAGCACCACTCAGGCAGAGATCTCCCTTTGAGGCAGCAAGCACAGAACAAACAGAGAAGTGGCCTGGGAGTACTGAGGCTGTCCCTGACCTTCCAGGAAGGGATTCCATGGTGGGGTTTGCCTGGTGAGATTTGGGATCCCCTGTGAGTGCTGGTGACCCCAGGAACAAAGCTGAGGCTGCTGTGAAATTCAATTACAGCTTCGTGCAGATCCTCAGTGCTGGAATTTGAAACATCAGCACAGAGTGCCTTAGGCTGGGGTAGATCCCACTTCGTTGAGCTGGGAGCGTTGCCGGGTTGATCTCCAGCCCAAGCTGGACCACAGGCAGCAATCCTACCCCAGCTGCTGCCAGGGCAGGGACAAGGATCACCCCAAACCCTGCGCTGAAACCCCGGGGAGATGGGTGAAAATACCACTAAAACATGGAGCAGCTCTGGAGAGGGGAAGAAAAGGAAAAGGAAAAGGAAAAGGAAAAGGAAAAGGAAAAGGAAAAGGAAAAGGAAAAGGAAAAGGAAAAGGAAAAGGAAAAGGAAAAGGAAAAGGAAAAGGAAAAGGAAAAAGGAAAAAGAAAAGGAAAAAAGAAAAGTCCTCCATGAAGTTCTGCTGTGTGGAGGAGGATCTGGTGGCTGCAGTGGGACAGCTGGGCATGGGCCAGCTGGCCCCAGATGGCAGAGGATGATCCCTCAGTGCAGGGACTGCAAAGGGCCACTTCTGGAGCGAGGCAGCAGCAGGAGCAGGCTGGAAGTGCTGTCGGGGACACAGCTGGCAAAGTCCCCTGCAGGCTGACACATTTTCCATCCAAAAGGGCCAGGATGCACTGGCCAGACAGCGCTGCCTGCACGGAGCTGGGCGCAGAGGAGAAAATAGCCCCGAAGTTCAGCAGAAGGTCAAGTTTCTGGAGCTCTCTCTGGCATGGGCTGTCCAGTGGTGCCTCCCAGGGAGCCAGGAACATGTGCTGGAGCTTAAGTGGAGGAGACAAGCCCTAATCCTACACAACCTGCAAAATCACACGGATGTAAAAGCACGTCCTCGCAAATGAACTCTTTGCAGAGGTTTTTCCCCCCTCTCTTTAGGCCAACCCTTTCTTGAGATTCCTCAAAGTTTGGTAGCTGGAAAATGGAAAGGCAAAAAAAAAAAAAAAAAAAAAGTTTGCATGGGAAAAGAGAGGACAAGGATTTTCTGACCCTTCCCAGGCATGATTTGTCCTGTTAGATTTGGTTGGTGCTGCTATTTTTATTTGCATGGTTTCCAATTGCTTTCTCATTCATGAAAAACATGTGCTCCCTGCTCGGTTCAGGGAACAGGGGAAGTGGTGGGAGAAATCCATCAGCTCTGTGTGCTCCCATCCCTGCTGGCAGCACAGGGGGGACGTGAGGCTGGGTCCCACGGGAGCTGGACAAGGAGATGGAAAGAGGAAGAGGACGTTTGGGATGCTGGGGTTGGAGGAGGAGAAGGAGAAGCAGCAGGCAAGAACCCCTGGGACAGGAGGATCTTCAGGGACAGCCTGATGTGGAGCAGAGGCCCTTAATTACAGAGGAATCCAGGCCTCATTTGGTGTTAATTCAGCCCTGGGAGGAGGAAAAGCACGTCAGGAAAATGAAGGTGGCTTTTTGACACGTGCCCTGCAGGGAGGGCACCACGCTGGGGCTGCGGTGGGTGGGGACCAGGGACAGGCAGGGTTTGCTGCCAGGAGAGTTCTGGATGTCCCTGGAACATTTGCTGGGGATTTGGGGAGGATTTGATTTTTGCATGATCAGGAAAGTCCTCATTGAGACACTCCAATCCCCTCTGGAAAGATGGTGGTCTTTTCCCAGCCTGGCTTCCTCTGCACCTGCAGCTCTGGACGTGCCAAAGCTGAGTTTGTGAGGGGAGAAAATCCAGAGGATGAAAAAAGGAAGAGCTCACGGGATCACCAGCCTCTCCTCAGCAGGAGGGTGAGCTGCCTGAACCCAGAGTTTCTGATCCAGAGTTTCTGCCTCCATGGCTTCTAAAACCAGCAGGAGTGAGGGTGGAGTGGGATCATGGGATCCCAGACTTGTTTGGGATGGAAAGGACCTTAACATTTATCCTGTTTCACCCCCTGTCGTGTGCAGAGACACCTTCCACTATCCCTGGCTGCTCCCAGCCCTGTCCAACCTGGCCTTGGACACTTCCAGGGAAGAATTTCTTCCCAATATCCAATTTAAACCAGACCAGACGTGAGACTCCCCATCTGGCCCAAGTGATTTAGGCTGAACCTAAAGAAGGAGCGCAGGGAGGGCTGGCTCAGAGGTTTCCACCTCTGTCCTGGACAGGAATGGCTGAAGAGCAGCTGCCAAGCCCTCAGCTGGTGGCACTCCGTGGGTGACACTAGAGACATCCTTTGCCTCAGGGCACAGCAGCTGCAGCTCCTGCAGCATCTGCAGCACCCAGGGCTGGGGGAAAGCCCCACTGCAGCCCAGCCCCAGGACTCTAAGGGACTCTGGGTCATGCCCAAAGCAAACACTGGAAGTTCCACGAAGGAAATCATCCATGGAGGGTGGGACGTGGATTTTTAAAGCTTGGATCTGTCAGGGCACTCGAAGAAAACAACACAAAGTTGGTGTTTCGTTGCCTCTGCTTCACTCTTTCACCTCAGCGCTTTATTGATTCACCAGGACTTTCTGCATGCAGTTAATAGTGTTTTTAAATGTTTATGTTTGCAGTGCTCATGTTGATTAAGGAAAGGCTTCTTTTTAATATTGGCCTTTTCTCCTTCAGCTGGCAAGCAGCTCCCAGAAGCTTGTGCTGATTCTGATCAGATGCCTCAGACTTTCCACGCAGGACGCCAAATTAACATCTCTGCCTGCAGAAATGGCTGGGGATAAACACATGTATATCTAGGAAAAACAAATGCTAAGGAAAGGATACACAGAGCTGCGTGTGCAATAAAAATGCCTCTCTCCTTCTCCGTTAGAGCCCTGCCAAAATGTGAGACGGGGAGCAGGAGAGGGGGAAATGAGAGGGCGAGGATGCAGATCTCCCCTCAGTGCCCAAATCTGAGTGCCCATGGTGATGCCAAGGGGTTGGGAAAGGAGAAACTGTTGACTAGGGCAAGGGGAAGAGGAAAAAAGTGGGATCAATAAAATGCATCTCCGTGAAGGCTGATACCACGCTCCTGCTTTTCCAAGGTAATAAATAAGGGGAAAGCTCCCAGAGCAGTGGTTAAACCGGAGAGAATTGGCAGACAGCATTCCCAACATCTGCTCCCTTTACAAACATACGTCTGTGAAACACAAGCACTGCACGGGGCTCTCTGAAGGTCCCTCTCAGGGAAGGGAGCTGGGAATTGCAGGGCAGGGTGGGATGGAGCCCACCCAGCTGCTCTGCACTCGCCTTTCCCTGGAAAAGGGCTGGAAAAGTCTCCAGGAGTTTGCCATGAGCTGCACCCAGGATGAAAGGTTGAACAGAGGTGAGCAAACAGGGCTTGGTGAAATCTGTTTGTTCCCCCTCTTGTGGCTTCTCCAGCAGCCTTTAGTGCCTCTCTGGCCTGACACCTGCATCTCATCATCCCCAAATCCTGCCTCTGATCCGGGGACTCCGTGAGGGGCTCACTGAAGGTGTCCCTCTGTGCAGCCTTGTCCCCAGTTTGCCAAGCCACACCCAGCAGGTGAGGATGAAAAGTTAGGGATTAGGCAGGAGTTGAGAGCTCTCCTCTTCCTCCTCTTCCTCCTCACACGCTGGTTCTCCTGGCTCACCAGGACCTGATAAAACTGATGCACGCTCGGGGAATGTTACTCATCCCAAGCTTGGCACCTGAAAGGGAATCTGTCATGGGAATGTGGAAGGCACCAGGAGGCGTTGGTTCCTGCCTTCAGAGCAGCAGCACGTTGGGAAGGAGACAAAACTCAGCTGCAGAACCATAAGGGCTCTTGCTGAAGCTGCTTCACCACCTTTAACCTCCTGCTGAAAGAAAAACTGGCTAATTTTAGGGAAGGGCTCACCCACTGTTCCCAGAACTTTCTCCCTCTTCAATTTCCATCCTCAAAGCACGTCTGGCTCTGATGACCCCCCCGTTTGTGTCATTCCCCATCTCATAATGGCATCACAAATCCCGAAGGGACACTCCCTGCTCCTTGCTCAGATGCTCTCCATGGCCCTGCCAGCCCTCTGTCCCTGCCATGTCACCAGGGCTCGGGTCGTGCCTCGGCCACATGCAGATGAGGAGCTCGCAGTGTCCATGTGGCACCGTCCTCCCACAGCTTCAAAGCCAGCCCTGCATCCCCTTCCCTTCCCTTTGGAGCAGCAGGGACAAATTCCAGAGCTGAGGTTGCCATCTGGGCCCTGTCCATCTGTGCTGAGGCGCTGATGAAACGCGAGGGCTGGACTTGAATTTTCCAATATCTCAGAAACAGTTCCCTGAACTCTCCCCTCGGTGCTGTGCATTTAATGAAGGGTTTTTTTGGTCGTGTTCTGTATTCACAGCGATGCTTGCATAGGAGCAGGCTCTGCTCCCAGTTACTCTGGATTTCTAGAGGCCATTCCCCAATTTCTGCTCGTGGAAGGAGGAGAGGGTGGTCTGTCATTTTAATTGCTGTTTGAAATGCCATGAAGGAAAGTGGGTTTTCTGTCTGGTTGAGAAGCTGAGCTGTTGGCAGATGTTTCCAGAGGCCTCATTATAAATGCAAACAAAACCGAGTTTTTGCACTCAGAAATTTGCCAGGGGATGCAGGAGAAAGCAATAAAACCCTGTTAGGTGATTCACAGGGCAGCCACCCAGGAGACTGAAAAAATATATATTTACCATCTGGTGCAATCAGACGCCTTCCAAAATCATCCAAGCCTTCCCATTTTCCTCGGAAATATCTTCATGAGCAAGGGACAGAGGCATCCTTGGAGGCTGCCAGAGCAGGGCCAAATCAAGGACAAATTTGGAGGAACAAGTCTATCCTTTCCCCTCCATATTCTGTTTCTAATTTCCACTAATCATGTTCATGTTATTTTTAATTTCTCCTCTGTCGGGATTCAGCCTGTCATGAGGAAGAGGGCTGGTCCTTTTCCTCAGGGAATGAGGGCTCAGTCTGGGCTGTGTTTTAGGGCACACTGGTGACCTTTTGCCTTTTTGGGGAGAAATCAGGTCAATCCCTTTTGGGCACAGCAAAGTTCATGGAATCCCAGAATGGTTTGGGTTGGGAGGGACCTTAAAGATCATCCAGTTCCAACCAGTTCCATGCACAGGGACAACTTCCACTATCACAGGGTGCTCCAAACCCTGTCCAGCCTGGCCTTGGACACTGCCAGGGGTGAGGCAGCCACAGCAAACCTGGGCAACCTGTGCCCAACCTCACAGAGAAGGATTTCTCGCCAAGATCCCATCTAACCCAAATCTCTGTCAGTTGAAAGCCTTTAAGGGCTCCTTCAGACCAGCTGATCCTCAGGTACTGCCATTTCCCTTACTGCAGAACAGTGATAGCTTAAAAAAAAAGGAAAGTATCTCCCTTTTGAAGAGACAAAGCCATTTTTTTGAGTGGTTCTGGACACTTGGAGCTGTTGGGAGCAGGAAGGTGAGGATGGCCCCGGCAGCAGGTGTGCAGGAGCAGATGTTCTGCACAGGAACGTGTCAGGGCCATCCCAAGAGGAACATCTGCTTTGAGCAGGGCTGGGATGATCCTGATTCGTGTGGACAGCACCTCCTGCTCCGCAGGGAAAGCTTCGCTGCACCCAGCACTGCTGGAGCAGATCCAGGCCTGGAGCAGGTGTGGGCAGAGCTGGGGGCTCCCAGGACACGGATGAAGGAATGCTCCTGCCAAGAAGCTTTCAAGGAGCACATTGTCTTAACAGGGATTAGTCTGGAGAAGGCTGCTCACCTCGGAGTACCCCAGGAGTGACAGGGAGCTGTGCTTTCCAACAGCAGGGCCACAGTGGATCTCCCTCTCTGCAGCTGTCACTTATGTCCCACTGTTAAATTATCCATTTTATCCCACTGCCCAATTGTCCATTTCATCCAAATCCCTAATTTTCCACTATATCCCACTCCTCAGTTGTCACTTATATCCCACCGCCCAATTACATATTCTATCCCACAGCCCAATTATCCATTTTATCCCACTTCCCAGTTATCCATTTTATCCCAGTCCCAAATTGTCCATTTTATCCCACAGCCCAATTGTCCATTTTATCCCACTCCTTAATTTTCCATATATCCCACTCCCCAGTTGTCACTTATATCCCACCGCCCAATTACACATTTTATCCCACAGCCCAATTATCCATTTTATCCCACTCCACACCTGTCCATTTTATCCCATTCCCCAACTGTCCATTTTATCTCATTCCCCAACTGTCCATTTTATCCCTCTCCCCAGTTTTCCATTTTATCCTCCTCCCCAATTATCCATTACAATCCTTTCCCCAATTGTCCATTCTATCCCACCCCAGGCCCATCAGCATTCCAGCCCCAGCTGTGTCTCCTGCTGAGAACCCCAGAGCAGAGGACCCCACTGTGATGGCAGGACAGGTGACAAAAGCCACGCTGAGGTGCCTCAGCTCCCTCTGCACAGAGCCTCCTCCAAGCAGCCCCTGCACTTTCCAAGCACCCAGACTGCATTCCTCAGCCTTGTGGATGAAGGAAAAGGCTTTTGCAGAGGCTGTCTGCAGCCCAGATGCACTCAAGGGACAACTGGGCTCTTCTTTCCAGGAGCTCCTTTGATCTTGGACAGAGCTTTATTATTATTTCTCTTTTTTTTTCTTTTTTTTCAGTCTGCGTTGCCATCTCGGGGAGATGCGCAAGACGTGGGATGTTTGGTTATCAAAAACAATGGTTTCAATTAGCTGAGCCCTCCTGCCCCCTTTTCAGTCCCCTGGCCTGCCTGTCACAGATGTTTTGAGGGCATCTGGGGCACACGTTGGGAGCTGAAGAGGTTCTTGGTTCTCTTCCCTTTCTGTGCTGTCCATGGAAAACATGCTGCTTTAATACAACCCAAATTAAAGTGTCACTCACTCAAAGACCTGATCCTTATGGATGGATTTTGTGGAGGCAGAAGCCAGAGGAGGGTCACAGAAAATGGTGTTGTTTTGCTTTTTTTTCTCTCTTTTCTCCCTTTTCCTTTCTCTTCCCCTCACTGTTGGTGCCATGTCACGAAGGAGCTGGGAGATGCTGCAAGATGGCTCCAAAGATGGACAAAATGTGAGGAACTGCAGCTGGCCGTGCCATGCCCACATTCCCAAGGGCAGTGTGGAGCTCAGGGATGGAATGCAGGATGCCAAAACACCAGGACATGCTCCGGGACATCCCCACGCAGGGTGCCCATCCCTGGAAAGCAGCTGGCTGCCTTTCTCCACTGGGTGTTATTTCGTGCAGAATCCCCTTTTTCCTCCCTGTGTTTTTCTTGGCATTCAGGAATTCCCCTTCGCACCCCAGGGAGCAAACACTCCTATCAGTTATCCACGAGGCAGTTTCCTCTCCCTGCAAGTGAGGGCCGAGCTGCCACGACCCAACCTCCAGATGTTTCTCCTCTCCCTTCCCTTCTCCCACGTTCTGCTCCACTGCAGGAATAAGCTCAAGAGCTGGAACTGAGCTCTTGGATCCCAGATCCTTTTGTGGAAGCAGAGACTGCGGATTCCTGGAGATGCACTTCCAGTGTTTCCCAGTCCCTTGGAGGAGGAGGAAACGCGTGGCAGGAAGGAGTGTGGATGAGGAGAGGAGATTCCTGAATTTCTGGTGGCTTTGCTGCACCTACGTGATGCAATCACCATTCCACAGGCACATTTTTAGACTGTGAGTCAGGTTTCATGGAAGTTTTGCAATCATCCCAGGAGCACGATGGATTTACAGCTGCTTCCCACCAGAACACAGGGAAGGACACTCCAGCTCTGTTAAGAAGAGCTGGAAATTATGCAGAGAGGGATTCTCACAACAAATTAAACTGGGAGGACAATTCTCCTTGTCTGTGGAAAATGCACTTTTTTTTTTCCTTGTTCCCTCAATCAAAGAAGCCCCAGACTCGAATTAGCATTTAGAATAAAATTGGAGATATCTGGATCCAGCCCTAGATTTAATTCCAGCCTGCTCTGAATGCAAACTGGATTTAATGATATTCCTTTTTGAACACAGACACGTGAGTCCTGCTCTAATTCCATCGCTTCGCTCTGGATTTCTGAGGGAAAACATTTATTAAAAGGGAAGCTTCATGCTTGCAACAGGAGAGCAAAGCACAGCAGCAGCTGCTGGTCTCTGCTTGCATGTAAAGAATTTAATGACATTTTAGGATAAAATAAAAACATGGTCCTAAACTATTGCCTTGTGGCTCTAATTAAACACATCCCAATAAGCAATGAGCAGGGTTTGTGCAGTTCTTTGCTTGCTGGGCTACCTAGAAAATGACTCTGTCCCCTCTGGTCCCTCATGATCTGGGGAGAAAGAGCCACCTGAGAAACCTAGGGATGCTGCAGGGCAGGGAAATAGGGATTAAAACTCCCACATCTTTCAGCAGAGCAGAGCAGAGCCCCAGGCTGCACATCCCCTTCAAGAAACCCCAGTCCCTCTGCCCATGCCCTCATTCATCCCCTCCTTTAGGGCAGCCCCCACAAATCCTGCTGCTTCTAGAGGAATATAAATCCAGAGCTTGCTCCTAACAATTTGCTATTCCGGAACAACTTTGGGTGCTTATTTATTTCCTAAAGGATGGAATTAGGGGTTCAATGCCCGTTTTTGAGGCACTGAACTATTTTGGAACCAGGGTGGAAGGAGGAAATGTGACAATTCTAACAAATAAAAGCAGAACCCCCAATGCAATGGGTGTGTGTGTGCTGTGTTTAATCACATCCACACACAGGATGTCCAGGGAATGTTTGCATAGCTGGAGAAATCCAAGGCTTTTTCTAGGAAATCATCTCCTCAAGGCACCAGCGATATGAAAAAGCTCCAGAGGTTTTCTGACGTGGACTGTGCTGAACCTGAAGGTTGGATAAAAATGAAAAATCGAGCTTTAATGGCCCGGCAAAATCTGAAGTGACATCCAAGCTTTCCACAGCAGGAGAGGGAAACACCACATCCTTCAGAGGTGGGAGAGCAGCGAGGGATGACGTGTTTAGAGAAACATCCCCGAGGCTGGCTCCTTTCCAGCACATTACTCGCGGCGCAGGAATGCCTTCAACAGCTCTTGGAAAATGTATGTTGGAACCTGGAGCTCCATATGTCCTGTGTCACCACCTTTGGGATGCACGGCCGGCTTCCCAAAAGGCCCAGCAGGACTGGGAATGTGCCCACTGCTCATCCTGAGCACCCCCACGCTCCCCCTGCCCCTCTGGGGTGTTTCATCCCAAAATTCCCATTGCAATCCCAACTGCTCTGCCCCTCGTGATGGCAGCGAGGCACGGGTGGGAATTTGTGCCTGAGGAAAACCTGCAGTTCATCAACTCTATCCTAATCCTGCTGCAACAGGGAATCATTCAGGCTGTTCCAACAAAACAGGGGAAGCAATGCCAGTGGAACACCTGGAATTAAGGAGCACAAACCCTGAAGGGGGCTGCGGGTGCAGCACAGGGACAGGGCTGGGTTCCTGCAGTCCAGCACCAGCACCTCGGGAATCTCGGAGTGAGGGTCCAGATTCCCTTTTCCCTGCTGGCCAAACCTGTTAAATAACAACCCTTTGCCTCCGTGGCTTCTCTGTTTCATTGCTTCCAGGTACTGGCGGGGTCAGCCCAGGCCAGGCAAGTGGTGCTGGTTAAGAACTGGCACGGTCCGAGCGGCCGGAGCGTCCCAATTCCTGGTGGGAATGTGTCTGTCTGGGTCAGGATGGGACCTGCTCACCCTGCCCTGCTCCAGGAAGCCTCAGCATGGAGTTATTCCTCTTTCTTCTCTTCTTTTATTCCTCTTTCTTTGTGCCGAGGTTCCCTGGAGTGCTGGGAATGTCCAGAGCAGAAATAAACGGGTTTGTGTTTCTCCCAAATCCATCCCATGGGATGGATCTGTTCTGGGGAGAGGGGTCCCCCACCAGCCAGCCAGCTTTTCATCCCAGGAGGAGAATTTGGACCTGGGGACTTGGACTTTATGATCTCAGATGTCTTTTCCAACATTAATAATTCTATGATGTTGCTTCCTGTTATTAAACAAGAGCCTCATGTTGAGAAATCCCGGATAAAGTCAAGGAGATGCTTATCCAGGCAGTGAGATAAAAGTCCCTTCCACACTTACAGCTCCTGCAGTTATCTGGGGCTGCTGCAGAGCTCGAAACAACTTCAAATAGACAGAATTACAGTTGCCTTTACGAGTTATTTTCTGTTTCTTCACTGCAGAAATAAATCCTTTTGTTCTGTCAGATAAAAATGTGCCAGAAGAGACAGTCCTTAATACAAACTCAACGGCTGATCATTCCTTAAAATAAACAAAAAAGAGATGTTAGGGAAATAAATGGAGTTTTCTCAGGATAAATCTGAACCTCTTGTGCATTTCAGGGGGCAGCAGGGGGTCGTGGCCCTTTAGGGCACAGTCTTTGCTTGGGGTGTCCAGCTCAGTGGGAATGGGGTGGGAGTGCTGACCCCCAGGACTGGATTTGGGCTCTGATTTCCCAATCAAGGGTGGATTAATCCTGACCCAGTGCCCAGAGCACAGAGCTGGGAATAGGTCAGGCTGTCTGCAGGAGCCTTTTGGCTGACGTGGCCAAAGGTCAGAGGTTGTGACATTAAAGCTGCCAGGAATTCTCCATCAGGAACTTCTTTTAGTTCTCTCTTTATTTCTCAGCCCAAAGTAAAGTTTCTGGCAGAAAATTTTGTCCTGTACCTTTGCTCCCTTTCTCTTTTATCATCCTTTATGTTTCCCCCTCATCACTGCAACAAAGAGCTCTTTCCACCAGGAAAAGAACAACGGAAAAATGATGGTGAGAGGAAAAATGAAGGAAATTTGGTTTCCCCCCAGTGCCATGTTGGGTCTGTGGCAGCAATTAAAGCGGCAATTCCCAAAGAACCTGTGGCACTACTTTCCAAGGAATTTAAGTGCCAAATTCCCTCAAATTCCTGAGAAAAGCATGGCCCAGGTGCCTGTGGAACAAGAGGTAACCCTGAGCTTTTCCCAGCTCTCCTGCCTTTCGTGTCAGCTCAAGGGTTAAGGGAGTCTTTAACTTCTCTCCGCCGGACTGAGCCTCAATTTTCCATTTCATCTCCATCCCCAGAACTCCTATTGATGGCAATATCCTGTTCGGGGCTTTTCCTTCCTTTTGATGTTTGATTTTCTCCTGCTGGCTGTGTGCTTGTACACAGAGGCTGATCAGAGGAGCTGACATTTATTTGAACAAGGGACCAGAGGGAGTGGGATGTTTTGTCTCGCACAACACGCCCTGCTCGGGGAGAGGAGGGAGCTGTCACCAATTCCAGCTTGTCCCACATGGAATCTGCAGTTCCTGGGCTGTTAATTGCAGGGAAGGGATCCTGCCCGGGCTGCTGAGGGAGGGGAAGCCAGGCTGAGGTGTGGGGAGGGCAGGGAGGTGGGATGGGATGCCAGCCACGTTCCCATCCCGTGGCAACTCCCGGGCACTGAACACACTGCGGCCAGCTGGGGCTGCTCCCGTGGCAGGGCGGTGACAGCTGCAGACTGCCACGTTTCTTGGCTGCCTGCTGAAATCCTCCTTCCCTAAAAACACCGGGATGGGCACTCCACGTCCAGCTCGCAGCTGCTCCTGCTCCAAACATTGTTTTGATGCCCCTTGGATGAGGATGAGAAGTTGGATTTGCTGCGTGCTCTTCCTACAGATCATTCCTGAATAAATAATGCTCCTTTCCCCATTGCATGGGCACAGCAAAATGCCATAAAAATACATCACAAAATCAGTATTGCTGTTGGAGCACCTGAACGCCATGAGCTGCATCCAGGCAGAAAAATTTGGCCGTGAAAATCCTCCCTACATTTTTTCATAGTTCTTGATACAACTGTCGCCAACTCCAGGGCTTGGAATTCAAAATCTGGGTCCAGATTTCCTTTGGCAGTGACTTCTCCAACTTAGGATGGGCTGACACAACTGGGGAATGAAGACATGGATTGAAGTCCGAGACATTTTGGCCTCTGCTCAGAATCCACAAGTTCAAGCCTTGTCTTTGCGAATAATTCCTGCTGCCGAGGCTGCTCGGACTCCTTTCCTCTGAGGAAGGGCTGGGGTCTGGGAAAGGGCAGCTCCAGGAGCTCCTGCACCCACTGGGTGTTGGGTTTATTGCTGGAGGAGCTGACCCCACCTTCCCTGAGCTCTGAGTGATTTAACAACCAGAAACTGCTCTGGTTTTTGGGAATAGCTCCGACCACAGAGAGCACCGTGGTTTTTCCGTGCCCTTCACCTCACCAGGAAAAAATGCAAACCCCACCAAGAACAACCGAGGTCTGCACTTTTCCCAATCCCCAGAGCATTTTGCCCAGTGGCTGGAATGTTTCTGATGTGGCATTTCCTACCATGCCGTGGGGCTGGCAGCTGCAGGAACCCGGCTCAGGAGCAGGGATGGTGGCACTGGACAGGCTCTATCCATGAGGGAATTCCCCATCCAGGCTTCACAGATGGGAAATGATCCATGGGACAGGAGCAAGGGGACACAAGCACAGCCCTGGAGGGCAGATCTGGCACCTTCAGGCAGCCATGGCTTATTTTTATAAATAATTTATAATTTTTTATAAAATACCAGGCTTATCACTCAATCTTAAACCTTTTCCTTGCTAAGCTCACACCCTACAATCAATAAGTCAGCACATCTCCAAGGATTTGGGATTTCCCAGCAGGAAACAGGGCAGATCAATAATAATGAGATCACCTTGAAACCTGCTACTTCTCTCTCTGGATCAGCACAAAACGCTCTGTCTGTCACAGCAGTCATGAAGGAAAAGATGATGATAATGATAATGAAAATAATAACAAAATTAATAACAATTGGTGAGATAATAAATTGCTATGCAAATCTGCCAGCCAGCAGGAAAGCGTTTCCCTGGCCTCTCTCCATATTATAGGGTTTAATTAATACAATCTATGGACAAACATGTATTTTATTTCCAGAATGGGAGTTGCAATTTCCTGAGGCTTGGAAACCCAGATGGTTTTGAGTTTAGAATATATCAGGACTTGTTTTTAAAGAGTATTTCAGTGAAGGTTGGATGGGGAGGGGGGAGTGGGGTGTCTTTTATTTAGTTCAAAGTTTAATTTGTGTGCCTTCAGCTGAAGTTCAGAGCTTCCAATGGGAGCAGGAACAGGGAAGGGCTCAAATATGCAGACAGCCACAGGACAATAGCTGTGGGAAGCCTTGTCTGCCTTTGAAATGAGCTGTCATCCAAGGGACTGGGATGGTCCCGGGCTAGGAGAAGCCTGGGATGCTGACAGGGAAAGGGAGCAGGGATCATGGCCTTGGAAAGCCAGACACAGCTCCCAAAATAACCCCGGCCTGTGGCACCAGCCTGGTGTGGCACTGGGAGGCTCCCCAGGCTGGCTTTGAATGATACCCTTGAGATGAAAGTTAGAGGGTGCCTGGGGTTACTCATCCCCAGGCAGAATAAAGATCCATTTCTTCTTCTTCCTTCTCTTTCCCTGGGTTTCTCCGCCTTGGAAGGGCTGGAATTGTGACTCACATCCAAAGCACATTAAACCCTTCTCCATGGGCCTGTAGATGGAGGAATCATTAAGGGCTTGAAGACATCTCAGGCACAAAAGTCAGCACACACTGAGTCATTCCATGCTCCTGAGCTCTGGATGAAAAGCACTTTGTGCTGTCTCCTTACCCCTCTTTCCCAGCCACTGTTGGAAAGCTTGGGATTCTCATTAAGGTTTTGCAGTCCCACCACCTCCACAGAGCTCAGAAGCTTTATTCCAGATGTGCAGTGCCAGCCTCTTCCCGTGCTGCTTCCACGCTCAGGGGATGGAGCACTTCTCAAAAAGAAAGAGCCACAGAGGCCATCTGAACAGAAGATTTGAAAAAGCACAGAATTCCTCATTTTTCCTCTTATCCTGGCATTTTTTTAATGCCACTGGTCAGGAGAGCAATTGCAACTCAGCTCTTCTACCAGGACCAAAAAGCTCTGGTTTTCTCCTTCCAACCCTTTTAGGAATTAATATAAATTTAATTACATCTCAATTAGTGTCTCACTTTATTTCCCTTTGTTTAGTTCACCAGATCAGAAAGTCACCATTCAATAAACTGCTTTTTGCAGTGCTGAGCAACCCCCAGCAGCCCCTGCCTGGCCAAATCAGGATCTCCTGCAGGAGAAATCGATTGTGGCAGAAGCAATTTCATACCCAAACACTCCAGACCCTGCTTTTCTCTACACCTACTCACACACCACTGTTTGTTCTTCGTGGAGCCCAAAGAGGTTCAGCCAGATTAACCCTGGAGATCGACAGCGTGGTTGAGAGGCCAATAATTGTGGAGTTTGTAACCAAAGCCAGGGCTGAGAGCTGCAGAACCACTCACCAGGATTGTCAGGGGATGGAAAACGCAGCCTCAACTCAGCTCTGCTCAACGGCTTTAAATAATGGGGCAATTAAGTGACTTAATTTCCCAATCACAGTGAGTACCAGTGAGAATTGCACTGGAGATGTGGCCTCAAAATGTCCCCAGATCAGGGTTTTTGTGCTGTCACAGCCACCTGGAACACAGCTGATTGGGATCCTGAGGCTTTTCCACAGGCAGAGTAAATTGCTCTTAGGCTGAGCCTAAAAAACATGCCCTGCCAGCAGCAGTTCAAGGCCAGGCTGCAAAATGGGTTTATGCTTCGGATGGCTGGGATTGGGGAAAGCTGAGCTCCAAGTGGAAAGGCTCAGCTGCCACATGGAGTCCCCTGGGGCATCAGGCCTGTGTGAAGCCTTTTCCTTCAGAGGGTTGGGTGGATGCTGGGGAAGAAATTCCACAGGCAGCTGGAAGTTCTGGGCTCGGGGACTTTCAAGCTACACAAATGGTCTGGAAGTGAGCAGGGTCTTTTCTGTGGGAACAGCAACCCCCAGCCTTCAAAAGTCATGAGATGGCTCAAAATATCCCATTTAACATCAGTGTTGTCCCACCTTGAAAAGCTTCCAGCTCCCAGCTCCAGCCCTTCTATGATTCCATGATTGAATTCCACCTCAATATTCCCATCTCTTCCCAGGAATTGAGCCTCTGGCCCAGAAGGGTTTCATTAACAACCAGCAGAATTCTCCTCAGCTCTGCAAAATCCAAGGGCTGTCAGTTCCCATGAGATGGCTCAAAATATCCCATTTAATATCAGTGTTGTCCCACCTTGAGAAGCTTCCAGCTCCCAACTCTTCTATGATTCCATGATTAAATTCCACCTCTACAGGTCCCGTTTTCTCTGGGAGCCACTGGGGGCCACCAGGAAAGCACCAAATATCCCAAGACTGCTGATAAATTGAGGAGTGGCCATGAGAACTCCATCCATCAGAATCAACTGATCACATTTTTGGGAAGTGATGTCGATCCCTCCATACCTTGGTCCTCTAAATTGGGACCTAAAACCAGAGGAGGCTGTGGCTGTCTAGAGAGATTTTAATCAAGAGCTCATTCTTTTCCCTCCTGCTATTTAGCATGGAAGTGCCATGGCTGGAATCATTTTCCAGCTGCAGGAGAGACCTCATGGAATTGCGGGGAGGAGTCACCACCATATCATTATCCTGCTCCGAAGAGCCTGCATAAAAATATCCCACACATCCATGCAGGCTTCAGTGGCCAGAGGGGCAGCAGCCACCAGCTCAAAGGGGTTTTAATTTGGGATGAGCAATCAGCTGGAATTCTGTGGTTTTCAAATCTCTGTTGTGGATTCCTGGCTGAGATTTGGGCTCCCATCTTCTGCTCTGGGGAATCATCTCGAAGTCCATGGGATGGAGTGGGACATTCCAGGTGAAGGAGGTGATGTGTTTTTGGAGTGGGAAGGAGCAGCAGCCACGAAACCACATGGAAAACACTGCCCAGAGAATTTGTGGCTGACCCATCCCTGGAATTGTCCAAGGCCACGTTGGAGCAACCTGGGATAGTGGAAGGTGGCTCTGCCCAGAGGGTGGGACTGGATGAGTTTAAGGTTCTTCCCAACCCAAACCACTCCATGATCCCACCATTCCAGAGGTGGTTTGGGGGCTGTTGTGTGCATGTCCATGCCCTGAGGAGCTCCTGCTCCCTCCCAGTGCCAGAGGGAAGGAGGATGTCCAGCAGCTCCACTCCTGCTCCTCTTTCCAGCCAAGATCATCTTCCTTCTGCTCATGTTCAGCTCGGGAGCCTCAGACCATGAGCTCATTTGGCTTCTCGGAGCAGAAGCAGAAGCCAAAGAGAAAAAAAGGAAAAAAAATAAAAGGAAAAAAAATACAAAGCAAACAAGCTCCCTGTTTTCCAAGGGCTGGGGTGGCACCAGCTCCTTTTCCATCCAGTCCCTTTGGCATTGCAATCCTGTGTTTTTTGGGATCACTCCCTGCTCTGAGTTTTCCGTTTGTGGCTCGCCACGCTCAGGACACTTTTCATGCACTCCTGGTCCCCTTTGGAGGACTCAAAACTGAGGAATGGGAATATTGCAGCTCTGGGAGGCCTCTCCTGCCCCCATTCTCCAGAGGGACATGGCACTGGGTGAGGTGGGAGAGCCTGGGAATGTCCCCTAGCATCTCTTCCAGGATGTGGGTAAAGAAGCCATAAAAGCCCCTCTCCAGTCCTTCCACTGCTTCTACCACCCACTTCATATCCAGGAGCTTCTTCCAAATGCTCCAACCCCCAAAAAATCCCATGGGAATGGAGAAGCTCCTGGGAAAATTATGCTGAAATAGCAAAGCCCAGAAAGAAACATTTTTTAATGATATTTGTGTGTGTGTGTGTGGTGGTGGTTTTTTTGGTGATTTTTATTTACCGAATGTTGAACAAACCCAAAGCATTTCTATGGGCATATTAAAAAACATTTTCACCTTTCAGCATCAATCCAAACTCCACCTTTTCATTCCAAACGAAACAGGGGAATGGTGGAATCTCCCAGGACAGGAAAACTTTACTCTTTTCTGCTCCTTCTCCCAAAACCTGCTGAACACCTTAACATAAAATCAATTTTCTGATAGAAAAATAAACCCTGGAAAAACCATTGGGAGGGGTGGCTCAAAGGTGTATGGATTCTGAGGAACTGATAAGGGAGGGCTTTGGCCTCGCTGCAGGCCGTTAGAACATGAGAACTTGCCAGATTTGGAGCACACAGAATGTTTCATTCCCTCCTGGGACAGCTGTGCTAAAAAACGGGGCTGAGAAAAGTAATTAATGATGATCCTGGTACCAAGGGAAGCTCCCGGTGGATTCCTGGACTCACCAGTGCCATGCCAGAGTTCTCTCTCTGCTGGTTCTATGAGATGGGAAAAACACAAAATTAATGTGGGTCAGGGAAAGGAAAATAATGAGAAACTCCAAAAGCAGGGCTATCTTTGTACCTTAGGGAGCACACAAAAAATATAATTTCTTTCTCTCCCCAGACCAGGCCACCTTCTGGTGCTGATGCTGGTACCAGCTGTGCCAAGGGAAGCTCCCAGTGGATTCCTGGACTCACCAGTGCCCTGCCAGAGTTCTGTCTCTGCTGGTTCTATGAGATGGGAAAAATATGAAATTAATGTGGGCGAGGGAGAGGAGAATGATGAGAAACTCCAAAAGCAGGGCTATCTTTGTACCCCGATGAATACACACAAAAACCCCATTTCTTTCTCTCCCCAGAGCAGAGCACCTTCCCTCCTGTTTGCAAACCTCTCCAAAGCTCCCCCCAGGAGCTGAGCCTCGTGCCCAGAAGGGTTTCATTAACAACCAGCAGAATTCTCCTCAGCTCTGCAAAATTTGAGAGCTGTCAGTTCCCAGCACTGGGAAAACATCAGGCTTCCCTTGGCTCTTTGTAATGGCCATTCATGAGCTCCCAGTGTTGCAACACGACCCTTTTTTTTTTCTTTTTTTCTTTTTTTTTTTTTCAGGATGATTTAAGAAAAAGAGGAAAAGCAAAAAAAAAGAAGAAAGGCTTTTCGCAGAGACTTTTCAACAATTCCTTCAATGGCTACAGAAACAGGACCAAAATCAAACAGCAGCTAGATGTAATTAAATTTTAGCCTAAAAAATCCCTCACATGTTGAATGATTTCCATGGGGACTTTTGGCCACACTTGGCTGGCACAATTCTTTGGTGTCCTTCAGGAGGGAGCAAATTCCTTCCCCTCCTGGTTGATGGGTTTTCCTTCTCCCTGAGGAACTTCCATCCTCAGTGCTGGCTTTTGCAGTGGCTGGAGCTGAGCAACCTGAGATGAGAAGGCTAAAAATAATGAAAAAGATCAGGAAAAAAAATCAGGAAAAATATGTTTTTTAAATTTTGATTCAAAATAAGCACATTTTCTGTGTGCTAGTGAGACTGGGGGTAGTTGGAAGCTCAAGGTAGCAGAACTGGGAGGTTTTTGCCACCTTGATGTTCACACACCTGGCTGGAGCTAAGGCATCTCTGAAGGACGTTGCAATTTTCCTAACCCTAAATCTAAACCTAACCCTAACCCCCACTCAACAGCAGAGTAAATGACACCAATAAAGGGCTGGGCTTGGCCTGTGGAACAGCTGAGGGAGATGGAGCAGAGCTGAGCTAAAGATGTTCTGATTTATGTATTTGTTGGGTCTGCTCTGGGGTGGACCCTCTGTCTCCACTTTCCTGTGGCTTGAACCGAGTGTCAGTCTGGGTATGTTGAAAAAAAAAAGCAACATTTCTCAGTTGTAGCTGGGATTGCTGCTGGGAAAAGTAGCTCGTTTACTTCTGAGGGCTCAGCATGAGCTGCAAGACCCCTGGGATATTCCAAATGGAAAACATGTCTGTGCTGCCTCCCAAAAGGAGGAAGAACAAACTGCCAAGGCTGAAAGCACAGGCTGTTTCACGGCACCCAGAAGGTTCCTGTGTGTGTGATTGATTCTCCTGCACAGGCATTTCTCGATGTTTTTGTGGCTTTTAAGTTAAGGGAGTAAAAAGAGCCCAGGCTCAGTGTTGTGGAAGAATTTTCGGTCAGCTTTGTGGGGCTGCCGGAGATCCCTCCTGAGGGGTAAAACCCTGTGGTCCATGTGCAGCAGCAAAAGGATGGCAAAACAACCAGGGAGCCTCCTGAAGACTTTGGGAGAGGTTTGGATTCCTCCTTGTGAGCTTCCATCAGGCCCTTTATTCGAGCTTTGTGGGTGTGGATGTGTGTTCTTTTGGGGTCTGAGCCAGTTGAACTCGGTGGGAGTCCTTTGAAAATCTTCTCCTCTGCCCTGAGCAGGCCCCGGACTGAGCTCGGGCTGGGAATCCTCCTGGGGCAGGATTTACTTGGAGGAATGTTCTGTGCAAGGAGCAGCTTTGCAGGGCCTGCTGATAGAAAGCCATTACTGAAGTCATAAATAAGAGCATTGGCACTGGCAGGGGTGAATGAAGTGAGGAGTGCATTAGGAGCAGGGGTCATCCAGAGCCAAAACCCAGGCAAGAAAGGCTTTTAACTCCCAGAAAACGCTCACATGCTCTCAATCCTCCCACAAACTTTGATTTACATCGCCTGGGCAGGCTGCTTGCAGTGTGATGTGGCAGGGGGGAGCAGAGGCTGTGTAAGCACTGCACTGCCGCAGTTTTGGGGTTTTTTTTGGCACAGAGGGGTGAATATTGAAGTGCTGGAGCAGTCAGGGAAGTCCCCACTTCAGTGTGGTGGCAGCACCTTGGGGACAGAGCCCTTCTCCTGTGCCGGGCCCTTCAGCTGCTCTCGCTGTTGGAGTGCTCTCCTGGCCTTCCCCTCACATCAGCCGTGCCAAAGCTTGAGTGGAACCATCTGATAAAAGCTGGAAGCGTATCAAAGATGGGATTTGAGCACAGCAATTCGGGCCTCAGCTGCAGGCCAGAGCCACCATCTGCTCAACGTGTCCCGGCCTGGTCCTGCGCCGCTGCGTCGAGGCCGTGCTCAGCATCCCCGAGCCCAAAGGAGCCCAAAATCCTGATTTTTCCCCTACTCTGGGGAAAGATTCCAGGGTTTTGTGGATGTCAGAAGGAGGAGAAGGAGCTCCCATGTCGCACAGCTCGTGGAAGTAGCAGAACATGGTCAGGGCACCAGAGGGATCCGTTTGTAGGGGGGAATTGGAGCTTGGATCGCCAGCTTGGCTTGGGGAGGAGGAGGAGTGGGCAGGAAAGCAGCCTGGAAGGGTTCCAAGAGCGTGAGCACAGAGAACTGAGGTGGAATATGTGGAATATTGGACTTGCAGGTGTGACAGGAAACACAGGGAAGAGGGAAGGTGCAGAACAAAGTGAGCAGGATCAGCCTCTGGCCCAGTCTCAAATTGTTGCCATGAAAAGCCAGAAAATAGAGATTTTTAATTCAGCTAACTGCTTCATTTATTTTGTTGAAGTGCCATTAAACATCGCCACTTTTTTCCAGCTGGTTTTGGATCTTCCAGAACAATCATACAGGGTTTTTGTACACCAGCCCTCTGCACAGCACCATGAATCGTGCAGTTTTAGGAGTAGAACTAAAGATATTAAACGAGAGGATATGGAAAAATTACTGGTTTTTCCACAAGAAATTGGCAAGAAGGCAGAATCTGTACGCTAAAAGATTTTAGTCTCCAACATGTGTGATTGTGGAATTTCATCTATTTTTCATCTTTGACTGCCCAAATCTCTGCTGGCGTAAAAAAAGAACTCTCTGAGAACGGCTACACTTTATCTTAGCCCAGAGTTATTCCTTAAAAAACCTCTGCATATTCTTACATCATGCCCTGGGAAGCTGTCACTAATTAGGGACAGATGAATCAATCCAGATAAAATTAAATCCCGGTTCAACTTTTGCCCCAGTTTCTCCTTTCCTGCCGCCCACAGGAGCCTGGAGTGCCTGACTTGTTCTCACGTCTTTGGTTGTGTTTTGGTGACTGGAATTCTTTGGGAATACAGGAATGGGATGCTTTTTCTCCTATCTAAAAGCGAAGCTGCTCTTGCTTCAGCAAAGAAACCTCAGACTCAACAAGCCTCAAGGGGAGGTGAACAGAAACCAAAGCTTTACTTTGCTGCAAAAAAAAAAAAAAAAGAAAATCAATTTGCATTAATCAAAAACCTCTTAAGAGATTTCCAACGTGGTTTTTCCAGACTCAAGTTGCTTTGGAGGCAGAGATTCCCATTGGCTGGGTTGGAGTCTGTGCTGGCATCCATTTGAGGTGTCTAATCCAACAGATCTCCCACTGATATCCACCAAAGCTCCCCTCTTGGAGGTTCCTTCATCAAACCAAATCACCTGCGGTCCAAGGAGCGTGTGCCTGTGGAATGACATCCAAGGGAAAGCTTGGCATGTCAGCAGCAGTACATTTAGAGCTGATTTATGCCGGGTGTGCGAGTGGAAAATCGCCTTCGCAGTGTTGGGATGGACACCAGCAGCTTTTCCCTCAGCCAGGCTGAACCCCCCAGGCTTCCTGAAATTCATTTCTCACCTTGGGAACAAGCTGAGGGGAATTCTGCATTCCACAAACTTTCCTCTCCCACTGCTGGATTCAGGGAAGGCTCCAGTTACTTCCCTGACCAGGATTTGCTCCTGCACAAATTCCTCAATCAAGTATCCACAGGAACCTTCCCTTTGGGACACAAAGTGGAGTTCTCCTGACGAGCCAGTACAGGTGACAGTCCCATGGCAAATCCCTTTTACAACCTGGGTTCCAACACCTTCGTTTTTTAACAGGGAAAACTTGGTATTTTCCCTAGGAAACATATTTCCTGTGAATCTCATTTCTGCGGTGTTTATTCTTTTGCTAAAACATTTCTTTTGCTGCCCCATCCCCCTGGGAGTGTTTGCAGGCTGGGACAGAGAGGTGGAGAGAAGGGTTCAGGAGGAGAACTTAGCTCTGTGTCCTGATGTACATGAGAGCCAACACTTGTGTGATTTTCACAACCAGGATGACTCAAACAATCAAAAAACTCAGATATTTCCTGCCCAGGCATCATCCCTGCCCCTGCTTGGTGTGACAGCATCTCGGGATGGGACTCTGGTCTTTTTGGGGGTCATTTTCCATTGAAATTTCCAGCTGAGAAATACATTAAACCCCCAATTTCCACCACTCTAGCCTCTGGGA
The DNA here is from genome assembly GCF_015832195.1 of Motacilla alba alba. Lineage (NCBI taxonomy): Eukaryota > Metazoa > Chordata > Aves > Passeriformes > Motacillidae > Motacilla > Motacilla alba. The sequence continues at coordinate 8,131,972 of NC_052032.1, read as the reverse complement.
AGAGGATCTATTGGAGATGTGCAGGAGCCAGAGGTGGTTTAGGGAGGTTTCTCCTTCTCATCTTGTTTGCTGTTCGGGTTCTGATTTTAGTGCTGGGCCTCTCCCTCCTCTCCAAGCGGGCTCTGCTTTTTGTAGGGAAAGCAAGAAGGCTTCAGCCACCACGAGCTCCAGCCAAATCTCCAAACAAATCTGTTTGAAGGTTCCTGGTCTGGGAGTGATTAATCCAAGGTGGAGGAGGGGAGAGAGAGAGAGAGAGAAAAAAAAGGGGAAAATCAAGATAAGAAAATCTTCTTGCAGGGATATTGCAATTATTCTGGGTTTAATTTATGAACTCTCTGGCCTCTCTGCAGTGTGCTCATCTCGGGTTTGTCCGCGGTGAACAACGTGCCTTTCAATGAGGCAAGGAGAAACTGAAACTTGGGTCAGGCTGTCACAAATGTTTTCATTCTTCTGATGGCCTCAAACACCAGCAGAGAATACCCAGTCCCCAGGCACAGGGCTGCAGCCAAGGGGGAACAAGACACAATCTCCAGGGCCCAAGGCAACCAGGGATTAAACACCATCCTGGGGACAAGCCCAGCACGGGCTCTGGCGAGGAATTAGATCAATTAAAGTGTTTTCAAAACACCCTCCACAAAATATCTTGGCTTCCTCCTTGGTGAGTCAAGTGAAGAGCACCAGGAGCACGCGGGAACGTGGCCACCACGACGGCCTTTAATTCATTCTGGGGATGCTTTTTTTGCTTGGAAAGCCTTCCATAAAAAGCAGAGCAGAACCGGGATGTGCAGGCTCCGTCCCTGCCGGGGCAGGGAACAACTTTTCCACGGCTGGAAGGGAGGAATCCAAGCTCCAGGTTCCAGCCCTGCGGGAGAGGCGTGGCCGCAGCTCGGTACCTGTGCCTTCCCCTCCCTCTGCGGCACCAGGGATGCGGGAATGTGACAGGGATGAGGGAATGTGCACCAGGGATGAGGGAGTTGGCACCAGGGATGCGGGAATGTGCACCAGGGATGAGGGAATTGGCACCAGGGATGAGGCAATTGGCATCAGGGATGCAGGAATGTGCACCAGGGATAAGGGAATGTGACAGGGATGCGGGAATGTGACAGGGATGCGGGAACGTGCACCAGGGATGAGGGAATCTGCGCCAGGGATGAGGGAGTTGGCACCAGGGATGATGGAATCTGCACCAGGGATGCGGGAATGTGACAGGGATGCAGGAATGTGCACCAGGGATGAGGGAATCTGCACCAGGGATGAGGGAATTGGCACCAGGATGAGGGAATGTGCACCAGGGATGCGGGAATCAGCACCAGGGATGCGGGAATCGTGTCCCAGCCGCTGCTGAAGCCATCAGAGGGGCCGGTTCAGCGCCGGGGCAGCTGTTCCAGCCTCCTGTCTCAGATGCTGCTCATGCAGAGCTCAAATTTTCCATCCGTCCCTCCAAGCTCCGCTCGCTGTTTCGGGGTCTGACGCTCTGTCCCTGCTCCGAGCCCGATGTCAAACCTCTGTTTTACAGAGTATTGAGAAAAGCTCCAGCCAGATTTTCTCCCTGGGTAATTTTCTGGGTTTGGAAGGATTTTGCTGCCGGAGTGTTTTGTCACCAAACCCTGGCATCCCGTGGTGATGCCATGGGCAGGAAGCAGATTGTTCCCAGCCAAGGACAGAGGATACAGGGATGATCATCCTGTGCTCACACCCAGCCTGGCACATTCCAGGACTCACGAGTAGAGCCTGGAAGGTGGATTTTTTCAGGATCCTTGCAGAGAAAGCCAGGCTTCTGAAGAGGGAGGTTTGGGGCCATCCCTACCACCCAGGGAGAATCCGTATGGAAAAGGAATAATTTCTTTTTTTCCTCCATCCCTCTTAAGCACTGGCAGCCCACAGGGTGGTCCAGAGGGATGGGAACACACAGGGTTAAAAGCAGCCCTGGCTCCACTAAAACTGATTGCAAAACCCCTTTTGGCTCCAGTGAAGCAATTTTCCCACCACCCTCACCAGTTCTGCCTTCCCAGAAAGGTGAAGGACACGCTGGGGAGTTGCAGTCAGAGCCGTGCAAGGAATGCAGATGCTTTATTAGGAATCTGTGCCGGTGCTCCTGCAGCAGCCTCAGTCCTCCTGCAGCCCTGCCTTGCAGCTTTGTTCTTGAGAATCCTCTGGGGAGCTCATTTAAAAAGCAGGAATGCTCACCGAAATTCTGTCTCCTGCGAGCTGGGGAGTGGAAGGAAAAAGCAGGAGAGACCTTTGAGAAAGGCAAAGTTCCATCGAGTCAGGGCACAGGGATTGTTTGCTGCAGCAAAGCCAGGATCTTACCTCTGGATTTGCTGCTGGCTCTGCCCCAACACTCTCCAGAGAATTCCAGTTGTCCTATTTTTGGTTTAGGCTGCAGGCTCTCCCTGCAAACCTGGGCTCAATTATTTGGGTACAGCAGGCTGGAAGTTGACCTGCAGGTGCAAAGAAAAATGTTAATAAACCAATCGTGTCTCTCCAGCAGAGAAACAGGAACAAAACCTGCATCAGGCACCGTGTGGCTGTGAAAAATTTTGCAGAGCAGAGGTGCTTGCAGAAGCTCTGGGAGTAATGTGAATGATTAAGAAATTAGAGTTGTCTTTGCTGAGACAACTTAGAAATAAATGCATAAATTAATGGGAGTTTGATGAGAAGGTTTTAATCATCTTTACAGACAGCTGTGCACAGACAGCAGCTCCTTTTCCTGACTGGGGAAAAAACTCTGTTAATTCTGATGTCAAGATGCCCCTGAAGGAGAATCAGGGTGTGAGAGGAAGGCTCTGGGAAGTGAACACCTTTATTCAGGATGAATAAACCCCTTGGGGTATAAACAGATTTCTCTAATCCCCCTCTCTCAGGGTGTAACTCCTCTGATGGTATCAGATCTTTGCTAGAACCAGCGATTTTTCCTACCAATTACCCACCAGTTCCAGCCCATCTCTCTCTGAAATAACAGGCAGGGCATTCACATCAGATTCCAATCAGATGATAAGGGAATTTATTGCTGAGATGATCACTGCAGCCATGGTGATGAATGGCCTCAGAAGGATTTTAGGGCATTATTTCCCCGTGTTCCTTTCAGTGCCTGTGGCTGCAGGCCGGCTCCTCCACGGCCTTTCAGGGGGTTATTTCTGCACGAGGATGGACATTTTTCTCCAGATTTTATTCTTCCTCCAGCTCTCCTCGCTCAGAAAACAAGAGAAGGACAATTAAATCCATCACAGGGACGGCTCTTTTGATGGGGTTTGTTGTACTTGGCACCCTGTCAGCAGCGGGGCCTGCGATGAAAAAGGTGCACATTTAAGGAGCTTTAATCATTGCTGAAGAGCTGTGCAGGGTGTTAAAAATGAGCTGCTCTGCTTCTGAAGCTGCTGAGGAGATGCAGTTTGAAGATGGGCTCCCTGCTGCTGCTCAGCTCCAAGATTTGGGTTGTTCTCTTTCCTAGAAATGAGCTCAGCGGTTTTATCTGAAGCTGTTTCATAGCAAAGGTGGATCAAAGGGGAAGATTCCCTGCTGCAGTCCAAGAAATTTGGCTGGTGGTGAAGCAGGTTGGTATCTGAAAGGCTGGTCCAGCTCATGGTTCAGGTCAGACTTTTTAATAATCCCAAGCACCAGGAGCCACTTTCCTTCACCCAGCTCAATTTAGACCAGTGACAGCAGCAAGAAGCAAAGCAGAGCCAGGGAAATCCCCAAATTGCTGCTTCTCCTGGAGAGGAAAAACAATCTGATGGCTTTTAGCAGCCCTACAAAGCCTGAACACCTCAAGACAGCCCCGGCAGATCTTCCCAGACAGTTTTTCTCTCTGAGCCAAACTCTTCAGTGTCCTTTTCTCATTAAGGATCATCTGTTGGATCGCTCTGAGGGAGAAGTGGGATGTCCAGAGCTGTCACTGTCATCTCACACCAGCCGCTGCCAGTGATGCTGTCATGCTCCAAGGGAAGAAAACAGAGCTGAGAATGCAGATTTATGGTTTATTTATGCAGAAAAACCTGATATTTTAAGAATCTGGGCCAGTACCCTGATGGTGTTCTAACAAGGAAGGGCAGAGGGCACTTCCCAGGGTTTTTAACCAGCTGGAAGTTTGAACCCTGGCTGGTTTTCCCATTCCCAGAGACGCAGTCAGGGTTACCATGCCTTTATGTCATTAGAACCCGGGTGGATTTTTGGGTTTGGCCAGATAAAGACAATTTCCCAATGGAAGTGCTGCCCCTTTTCCAAGCTCTGCATTTCCTTCAGCTGCCTGAAACTCGGGATACTGAAATTTAGGGATCATCAGTCTCCTCCAGCTGGGCCTCAGCTCCAAGATCTCACCCAGAGAAAAGCCCAAGGTGTTTAAAGGGAAGATCCTTTGGTAAACTTACAGAGATGCAGATTTTACTGTATCTAAAACTGACCAGGGAGCAAATGTTTGATCTGGGTTCAGCCTTTCCCCCACTTTATTGGAAGACAGTCACATTTGGGGCTCTGCAGTCTGGATCCAATACACAGCACAGCGTTAATAGATGTTGGAAAGGGTTGCTACAAGCTATTACTGAGGCAAAGTAAAAGAAATCAGATGTTTATGTACAATTATGCTTTTGTACAGAGCCGTGGCCAGGAGAGAGCAGAGACAGTAAAAAGGAAAAGTGCCTTTTTCCATTTGGGGACGGCGTCGAGATGGATGGATAAGGACACGGAGAGAAGGCACCAGGGGCTCAGGTTTCCCTCCCATCCCTCTGGCAGAGCAGTGCAGGGAACAAACAAATCCCAAATCTGCTGACTCTGCCTCAGCAAAAGGGGTTTTGCTGGGGTGCCTCTGCTGAGTTTCCAGTCAGGAGTGGAAGTGCAAGCCCAGCCCTCACCCTGCCCACGGTGACATCCGTGTCCCACCCGTGGCACGGGCAGCAGCCCCTGCTCTGCTCCCTGTTGGCTGCAGCAGCAATAAATCAATTTTCAGACACTTTGCTCTATTTCTGCATCAACCCCCTGGCTCTGTAAGCCACCCTGCAGCCATCGAGATCTCCAGCAAAGCAGAGGAGCTTCATCTCCACCCTGATCCTGGGGCTGCAACATTTTCCGTGGCCAAATTTCCCTGTGCACACCTGGAGCAGCTCCATCCAAACCCCCTAGCAGAGGTTCCCCGGGCAGTTGTGGTGCTGAGCCAGATCCCATCAGGGTGCTGGCCATTCCCAGTGTCCCTCATGGCACCCAAATTTAGGGACAGAGCCACCCGTGGCCCTTGGGAGCAGGACTTTTGTGTCACTGGGCAGAAAGGGAGAAGTGACCAGCAGAAGGGAGCATGTCTCCAGCAGAAAGGGACATGCCACCAGCAGAAAAGGACAAGCCACCAGCAGAAAGGGACAAGCCACCAGCAGAAAGAGACAAGCCACCAGCAGAAGGGGACATGCCACCAGCAGAAGGGAGCAAGCCACCAGCAGAAGGGGACAAGCCACCAGCAGCAGGGGACAAATCTCCAGCAGAAAGGGACATATCTCCAGTGGAAAGGGACAAGCCACCAGCAGAAGGGGACAAGCCACCAGCAGAAGGGGACAAATCTCCAGCAGAAGGGGACATATCTCCAGTGGAAAGGGACATGCCACCAGCAGAAGGGGACACGCCACCAGCAGAAAGGGACATATCTCCAGCAGAAAGGGACAAGCCACCAGCAGCAAGGGACATTTCATGGCCTGCCGTTGCCCTCCCTCCAGTCCCAGCTGTAAAAAAAACCCAGCAGCATCCCCAGGACAGTTCCCATTGCCAGCCCCGGCCATCCACGCAATCTGTGGGAGGATAAAGGCAGGCAGAGGGAGAAGGGGGGAGAGATAAACAATTTCCTACACAGTTGTGGCTCAAGCCTGTCTTACAAGAAACACATGGTCCCTGACACAATATTTAGCTCTCCTGTAACATGGTCCATTTGGAGGCTGGTGGCTGTGTGGAGAGCTGTAGTAAAACATTCCTCACTGGTAACACACACACACACACACAGAGAAAAACCCAACCTCAGGAGGAATGATTTGGGTTAACTCCATAAAAGCTGGAGAAGGGGGTGGCAGGGAGGTTCCTCTGCAGCAGGGATGTGCCTCAGCATCTCCTCAGCATGAGGAAAACCCAACTCCATTGGTTTGAAAAGCTTGTCCTGATGGGTGGTGGCCCCTTTAGACCCAGAAGAGAGGAGGTTTTGGGGCTGGAATTTTTCCTTCACTGCGCTGTTCTCTGCTCAGAAAACAGTCCTGGGGAGGATCGCTGTGTTAGGCCAAAAAAAAAAAAAAAAAAAAGAAGCCCTTTTTTATTATTATTTTTATTCAACTTTTGTGCTCATTAGCTCAGGAACTTACAGTTGGAGTTGTCACTGGGCTCCTCCTGCCAACATCTTGCAGGGCTTCACGGGAGTTACATCATTTGGCCTCGGAGGAGCAGCTAAGTGGAAACACATTTGGGTTCACTCGTGTTGCTCCAGCTCCTTTTCCCTCTCTCCCTGGATTCCCAGGGCAGAGCAGGAGGTCAGGCAGCTCCCAGTGCCCACAGAGCATAGAGACACTTTGGGATACCCATCCCATGGGCATTGCACTCCCCAAAACCATCCCAAATCCTCCTGCAGTTGGGCCAGATCTGCTCCAGTCCTGGGTGAAAATCTGGGTATTTAACTCACCCTGGCTCATCCCTTCTGCTTCCTTAGGTTTTCCCTCAGATTTCTCCTGGAGCTGTGTCCTTCCCCTCCCAGCTCACTGCAGGCCAGCGTGTCCCCACGGCCAGCACTCTCTGTCCTTCCCACTCCTTCTCTTTCTGCTCTGCAGGGCAGGCTTTGCTTTGCCCAGACATTTTTATTGTGGGATTGAAAACACTCCCAACACCAGCCCAGTCCTGGCATCACCAAGGGCAGATCAGATCCCACAGCAGGAAATCTGCTGCTGATGTAGCCTGAATTTTTTCCTGACCATGGCAGGACTGTGTAGTGACAATTGTACCTGAATGGCTTCATTTGCTCCTCAGTTCATCCATAACAAAATTCCAAGGGTGTCTGACACCCAGCCTCGCCCACCAGAACTCTGGATGTTGTGTGGGGCTGGCGCTTTTCTAACCTCAAAACCTAGGAGGAAGGGGATGATAAAGCAAAATGAAGGTCCCAGTTGCAGGCTGGAGTGGGTTTTTAATTAGTTGCAGCCTGTGGGCTGGCAGCCTCTCGTGCTCTACTGTGCCCAGGGAAGGGGACTCGGGGACTTGCCGGGAGCCAGAGCGGGTTTGGAACTTCCCCCCCGGTTTTGCGTGTCAGTGCAATCCCAGCTGCTCCTCTCCCTCGTGCCCCAACGAGCTGCTGAGGAATAGCTCATTATTTATAAAAATAAAGCCAAGAAGCTGTCCCAGCAGAGGCCACCCCAGCGAGCTCCCTGCCACCCAGGTCACCAGCTCTCAGCAAGGAGCTGCTTTGGAGCAGCCCTCACCAACACACCCAGCCCCTCTGCCTGCATCTGCTTCACACCACGACACCCCCACCAGCCTTTCCTCTGGGCTGGGGCCTCGCCGATGGGTTTGAGTTAAATTGATGGTCATGGTTCATTTTTTTGGTTTTTTTTTTCCTGTCCGTTGATGTTTAGTCATGAGGCAGCAATTCCTTGTGAGAGCGCCCTGAGCGTGTCCTGCTCCTGTGTGGGTTTGTCCCGCAGGATGTGGCGCAGGGCTGCCTGCACTGACTCACGGCCCTGGCAGCCCCGGGGAGCTGCAGGAGGCTGGGGACAGGGGCTGATCCTTGGGAGGAGCAGCAGAGTTCCATCAACACGCCAGGGACACATCCTTCAGCACCTCGACTCTGTTCCTCCCCCCTGACAGCCTGGGGACAAGCGGAGAGATGGGGAACATCTTCCTCGTGTTGTCATCAATGGCAGCGACTCCCAAGGCTCCGGCGACCCCCAGGAGCCCCCTGAGCATCCCCGGGCGCGGCTCCGCTGCTCCGGGAGCTCGGGAAAAGGCAGCCGTGAGCACCATCTAGTGATGCCGGCGGCGGGCCCGGGGCTGTCCCCTCCGCGGGGACCCCAGCGGCCGCAAAAGCCCCGCAGGAACCGGGCAGTGCAGGTTTGGTACCACCGAGCCACCGCCGGGTCCTGTGGTGGGTTGGGTACCGCTCTGCTGGGTGCTGTGCGGATGGGAGGAGTGCCAGTGATGCCTTCTGAAGGCTGACCTGGAAGAGATGCTGGACAGAGCTAAAGAATAAAGCAGGGATTTATTAAAAGGCCTCCATGGATCCACCTTGGGCAGCACAACCCAAAGTGGCCACAAAATGCACAACCAGTCATGGGGTCTCTCCCTTTGATCAGTTCTGCTCCATTTGCACCTTGCAGTTCATTGTCCCGTTCCAGCTTTAGCCCAGGCACTCCCACCCTGCTTGTTTTCTCTCTCCAGCCCATGCTGTTTGTGCTCCTGGGCTGAGATTTGGATCATTTGTCCTTGGTCCCCAGCTGGAGCAGGAATTGTTTTGTCTCCCTGCTCTGTGCAGAGAGCTCACCATCCCTGATATGAAGCCCAGAACTGCACACTAAAGCGGTACAGAACCTGAAAAATATAAAAGCTAAACCCTGAGGCCTCACCAGCAGCAGGGAAATCAGGGAATCCTATCCCTGGGTAGATCCTGCGTGGTCCGAGCCGTCCAGATCAGCTGCAGCTCTTCATCCATCCCTTCCCATTCTCTCACAGCAGCCTCTGGCACAGCCCTTCCCAGGAGCTCAGTCAGGGCTTCCAGCACCCTTTCTGCAGCAGAGGATGGGGAACTCTGCAGGGTGCTGGAAATCCCTGTCCTGGAAGCACAGAGGGGGCAGCTGGCAGCAAGATCCTGCCTGGGCCTGTCAGGGGACACGATGGCATTTCCTAGGAAAGGTCTTGGTGTCATAGGTACTTTTCTTAATGATCCGTTTTCCACTATCATTTAAATGTACAGAAATCCCATTTTTTTAAACAGTATTCATTTGAATCCCATGAAAGTATGAGCTAAGAGAGTGGCAGGGTTCAGAAACTGGAAAAGCCAAGTCCGAGTTGTGCTGCAGATACTGAATTTTAGGGATGAGTGGGAAAGGCACAATTCCACCCCATGAAAATTGTCAAGGTACTGAGGGAAAATGTGACCTGTTACACATTGAAAGTAGAATGTTTAGAAGTCAGGGGTTTGCCTAAAAAAAAATATCAACCCTGCCTGGGACAGGGATTTCTGATCCTGGGGCTTCTCCAGGCCCAGTTTTGTAGAACCACATTTTGAGCACTGCAGAGACACCACAAACCTGCTTTTCTCCTTCACGAGGAGCAAGGTTGTCGGTTTATTTTGTTTTAAAGTCACGGCTTTAAAGATAAACCTCCTGCTTTCTGCTACCAGCCTGGAATCAGAAATGATGCATTTCTCTAACAAAGCCTCGTTTGACAGGCTCTGAACTCCTAACACGAAATATTCACCACATTCCTGGGGTTTTTTCCCGATTCCAGCTGAGGATATGCCACACACCTTGTCCCACACACTAAAGCACACCAGGGGACAGGCAGGCAATTTGTGGATCGTGGCTCTAGCACGGATCACTGGAGTTAAAATAACAGCAAGCATTTGGGAAGGGATTTTCAGTCTCACTCTTCAGGCTTTAGGTGGATCTGTTGTTCCTAAAGACAGGGATGAGACTCAACACAGAGCAGCAGAATGTGCCTGCTGCCAGAGACCCAGAGGGGTTTAAGGTCTCATTTAACCTGGATTTCCTGGGAGATTTTGGTTGTGTCACTCAGCCCTGCTGCTGAACACCAGGCCCATTTTTAGGGTGCACTGATGCCCTCAGCTTCTCCGTCTGTGAGGCCTTTGAAAGGACAGCTGACAAATCCAGGGATTTCCACTTCCCAGGTGGTTTGGGGACAGTGGGGCTGGGGAGTGGCTCTGTTCAAGCCTGTGAAGGGGAGGGGAATGTGCCAGGGAGGCTCCCCCAGAGCAGGGCTGCTGCCCACTCCCCAAATCCTGAGCTGTGCTCCCGGTCAGCCCAGCTCCATCTCTCCTTTTTTTTTAAGGAATACACAGCCTGTTCCCAGACTGGGCTGAGGACCAGTTTTCCCTGCATCCAGAGGCCCGCTGGCCCTTTCCTAGGTGAGCTCAGCAAGCACAAATGTCCTCCCTAAACAACACCAGAGAGGAGACAGCTGGAAGCGAGCGCGCCCGTTCTGCTGCAGGCTCCCTTTCCAGTGAGTCATAAAAGTTCCTTGGCAGCTGCCTGTGTGTCTCTAACTGGGATCAGGTTAGGGGCAGAGTGGAGAGCTGAGGATGGAAAATATGTGTTGAATTTACTCCTCTGTCCCACTGCTGATCCCAGGGCTTGGGAACGCTCCTGCTGGAGCCCTCTGCCACGTGCCAGCTCTGCTCCGAGCTCTCTGGGCTTGCTGTCCCTCCATTTCCCTGTCCTTCCATCCTCTCCTATGTGTCCTTCTGCATTCCCACCTGGAATGCAAGGCAGCAGCCTCCAGGCACTCGGCACGACTCACATTGTCCAGGCCACAAAAAAACCCTGAGGACTGAGGCTTTTCCATCTTTTTTTTTTGTTCTGAGCAGCAGCAACAAGCAAAAATTCCCATTCCCTGCCTGCAGCCCCTTGCTGCCTCTCTCTCTAGGAGCCCTGACTGGTGCAAAGCGTGGTAACACCCCCAGACCTGTGCCAGCCTGGCTGGGTGTTGGAGCAGGGGATGCTCCAATGTGTCCTGACACTGAGCTGCTCCATGGTTATGGAAATGGGAGCTGTGCACATCCCAGTGGGAAACACCCAGGGGAAAATGCTCCCAGAGCTCTCCAGGCTTTGTTTCACCTCAGTAGAAATGGCAGGGCCTGGAGGAAGCACTGCGTGCAGGCACAGCTGGGATGTGGTTCCAGCCCAGGAGTCTCAGCGCTCACCCCAAACACCCACGGCGAGGGGAGCAAGGATCAGCACAAAGCCCTTGCAGGGAGATTCCCAGGAAACGGAGTGACTGGAATCCTGGAGGAAATGGAGCTCTTGGCACGGGGCAGAGCTGTGCTTTTTCGCAGATCTGTGCTTGGGTGGGAGGAAGAAAAGCCCCTCTAAGGAGCCTCTGCTCTCGAGGCAGCAAGCAGCACCCTGGTTTGAGCAGAGCCTGCAATAAGGAGGGAAAATCTCCCAAAACCATGAGGAGAAGCTGCCAGATCCCCTCTGCAGCCCTTCCCTTGTCACGGCATCTGAGCCCTCAGTCCCAGCAGCAGCTGGCAGGCCCTGCTGTCCGTGTTTGCCTCCCATCCCACTCCCAAACACGATAAAAGCGAGCTTGGGAAGCCCCCCCACGGCACTCAGAGCCACCAGGCAGATCCTCTCCAGGCCTGCAGCCAGCAAAGCTGCTGGTTCTTCTTTTCTCAGCCATCTCCCTGCCTGAAGTGGACACTGAGAAAGGAAAAAGTGAGAAATGAGCAGAGAGTGCTGGGCCTGCAGATGTGTGGGGCCTTCCTGCCAAAATCCCTGCATCCCAGCTTGAGGAAATCTTCCAGGGGCTCCTCGGGGTGTGAGGTCACATTTTCTACTTTTTCTGCTGCAAATGGGGAAGTGGCCAAGGCCAGGTTGTGGACAGGGCTTGGAGCAAGCTGGGATCATGGAAGATGACCCTGTCCATGAAATGGGATGAGCTTTAAGATCCCTCCCAGTCCAAACCAGTCTGGGATCCCGTGCTGAGTCCATATAAATCCCATTTCTTGTGGCCAAGACCACAAAGGGGCAGGAAAGGCAGATCCCAGCAGGGAGGGTCCCTCTGGGGGATGTTTGCAGAGCTGATCCCACGTCGGCAGTCTCAACTCTTGAGTGTTATTTTTAAGCATCCTCCTCCTGAGGCGTGAAGAAATCACCAAAGGAACTCTGCCCTCTCTCAGCTCACACTTTTCCTGAAGAAAATAAGTTTGGCTCCCCACCAAAAAGCTGCAAAATTTAAAAAAAAAAAAAATATTCATCTTTTAAAGGTAAAATTTTCGCTGATTTTTGGCATTCAGATGAAAACTTCAAATCAAAAATATCTCTGCAGAAATCCTGAAGTCGTTATTTTGACAGAAAAGCTGGCGCTGCTAAAATTCCACATGGGAAAAAAATAAAACACTGACGATCCATCGCAGCAGTGATGCTGATCCCGCAGCACCACAAGAGGCTCACGGGGCTTGATCAGCTCAGGGATTCTTTGGAATGAGAGATTTTCCCCTTCCAAGAAGAAGGACTGAAACAAAAGCAGGGAGGAGCTGTGGTTCCCTAATTTTAGGACACTTTCTCTAAGAGATGAGAATTTCCCCCAGGCAGTGGGAAGTCACTGCTGGCGTGGGATGTTGAGTAATGGGGACCACTGGGTTGGTTTCAGATTTTCTCAACGATGTTACGAGCCCTAAATTCCCAAAATTACCTTTTCTACCCCAAAACAACCCAAAGATGAGCCAGCCTGCCACCACTCAGCAGCCACACTCTGTCAGGAGCCACAAGAGGGCATTACATTTGTATTTTTTCCCTAGCCAAAGAAATCCAAAATATTTCCTCGATCCTACTCCATTTCCCAGTGCCCAGGTAGGACTGTGGGAATATTTAGCGAATCCTAAAGCCTTAAGAAGGCAGCTTGGCTTCCTTTTTATTCCTGCAATTTGGCTTTTTGTTGCCTCTGTGGAAATAAGAGGAAAGGCAGGGAGTGGGGAAAGCAGAACGTTTGGAAAATTACAAAAAAACCCACAAAACCCAAGCCACAACATTTCCAGTGCCTGCAGGAATTGAATGGACATGAAAGAAATTGAAGAAATATTCAATAAACTTTTGAAAATGGTAAAGGAAGCAGGTTTAGGGGGCTTAGCTGGGATTCCTCCTGAGCCTGGATTTCATGGAGATATTTCCTACTCTGACAGCAGCCGTGCTCAGGCCTGTCTGGTGTCACCCCAGAGTGTCCCCCTGTCCTTACCTGAGGTCATTCCTCCAGTGAAATAACATTTATAGGACCAGGACCACGTCCTGGGAGTACCCTGCAAGTGTCAAGGGACATTTTTCAACCCTGAAGTGCCATTAGGCCTCGACCCCTTAATGAAGAAATCACTCAAAGCAGATGAAAGCCGTCAGGCTGCAGCTGCAAAGGAATCAGCAGAGGCCCTTGGTCTTCAAAGTTGAAGTTTTTCAGCAAATCAGCCCTGAAACAGGTAAAGAAACCAATGCAGAGCCAGGTGTGCAAACATGAACCTGCCAGGCTGGTGGTCAGAAGAGGAAGGTGCTGATCAAAATGTCCCAGCTGCTCTGTGCATCCTCAAAGGAGGGAGAACATTTGGTCTGCAAGGACCTAAAAAAAAAAATAAATAAAAAATTCAAAACTTGAAGCAATTTAAGGAAGATTTATTCCCTTTTTGTTCTGTGCTCTCCTGGGCTGCCTGACACATTTGGGATTCCAGGGAGATGTGTGAGCCAGAGAGAAACTTCCCAGGCCAGGAGGGAAATGCAGATGGAGCCAGCCCTGACTTTGCTTTCCCAGCTAAAACTGTGTCCCAGGGAAGTGTGGCACCAAACCCAAGGCAGAGCTGTCCTGGATTTGGCTCGTGGTGGCCTCCCAGTGCCTGGTGGCAGACACAGCCCTGACCCTGTGTCCCCATGTGAGCCAAACCCCTCGTGGACTGGGGGAGCTCGGGAGCTGAGCGTTGTTCCACTGAGCAAATCTCTTCATCCTCAGCCCCTGGGAGGTGGAACATGAGCCCCAGGAAGGAGGAACATTCACCCCAGGAAGGAAGAATGTCACCCCAGGAAGGAGGAACATCAGCCCCAGGAAGGAGGAACATCAACCCTATGGGCAGGAGGAGCTCAGCTCCTGGAAGGAGGAACATCAGCCCTGGAAGATGGAACATCAGCCCTGCGGGCAGGAGGAACATCAGCCCAGGAAGGTGGAACATCAGCCCCAGGAAGGAGGAACATCAGCGCAGGAAGGAGGAACATCTCTCCAGGAAGGAGGAACATCAGCCCCAGGAAGGTGGAATATCAGCCCAGGAAGGAGGAATATCAGCCCCAGAAAGATGGAACATCATCCCAGGAAGGAGGAACATCATCCCAGGAAGGAGGAACATCTCTCCAGGAAGGAGGAACATCAGCCCCGTGGGCAGGAGGAGCTCAGCCCCAGCGATGTTCTCATGCCGAGTGTCTGCAGGTGTCTGGGACAGGAACGGCTCCAAACCCTCTCCAGCACCAGCCCTGAAGCGCCGGGGAAGGGCTGGAGCTCTGTCTCTCCTCTTTGGGGGATTTGATGTTCTTCCAAGCCATCCCGAGGCTGCCAGGTTCTGCAGCTCGAGGGGAAGCAACAACAACAACGCTCGTTAATCAAAGGAGCCTCGGGTTCCTGCACGTGGCTGCCACACATCCACTTCCCCAGCTGACAGCTGCCATCCCGGGGAAAATCGGGTGCATTCCAGCCCAGGAATACCTCCCACAGCAAAAATACCTCCCACAACACACCCACCCAGCCAGGCCTGCACAGAGCTGAGGGAACTCACCCAGGATGGGAAATAAACCCCAGCACATCCCGGCGGGGAGGGAACACCCCTGCCCAGCCTCTTCCCCGATCCTTTCCTTTCCCAAAGCCACCCTCATCCCTTAAAACACATTAAGCACTGGCACCCCTGGTGTCTTCTGTGCTCCTCTCCTCACTAATATGATTTATTTTGCAGGCCAGATAATGAGGCTGTTCATTCTTTGGCTCCTGCTGTGACCAGTTTAATGGAACATGACAAGAAAACAGCGTTTCTTTCGTGGGAGTAATTATTGGCTGACTTTAAGTCTTTACCTACAGCAATAGCTGTGAGAATAGTCCCATTAAAGGCAGGTGGGGACATTAAATCTTTGGAAATTGAGAGTGTTTTTTAAGCTGAAAGACGGCAGAAATGACCAGAGCGGGGACAGTCACCTTAGTGCAGATGAAATATCTTCCTGAGCGCAGAGCAGTGCCCTGGCTGTGGCAGAGGATCCATCCTGTGCTGAAGGAAGCCATCAGGGATATCCATTTATCCCAATTTTTTTCAAGGAGGAGTTTGCTCGTGGGATGCACCCACCCTGACCATTAGGAAAAAAAAAAATCTTTAGTGGAAAAATAAACAGGGGGAGAACAGGAAAAGACAATCAGGATGGAGGAGGTGTGAGAGCCATGGGTAGACACAGCCCTGACCTCAGACAAACGACTTCCCTCTGCTTTCCCTGCAGGACAGAGCTGGAAAATCCTCATCAGGCAGGCTGAGTGGATGCAGTTTGCTGTCGGGGCACTGGTCCCACTGGTTTATTGTGGTGGGCTTGCTCCCATTGCTAGGAGACGCCGTGTTGCTGTTGGCACCGGGGGATGGATGCTGGCTGTGCTGGAGCCCACATGTGCAGGGGAGGTGACTCATGAGATCTGGATCCTGACCGTCGGGCTGCCTCGAAAACGCTGCACAAGAACATTCCCTTCTGCTGACACACGGCCACGGCAGCTCCTGACAGACACCCCAGATCCATGGGGAAGAGCCCTGCAGGGACTGTCCCATCCCTGGAAATGCTCAAAGCCACCTTAGGTGGAATTTTGAGCAACCTGGTTGAGTGTAAGGTGTCCCTGCCCATTAGAACAAGATCTTTAAGGTCCCTTCCAACCTAAATCCCCCACAGCTGCAAGATTTCATCGCTGTCCCTTTCCAGTGCTCAAAAAACCAGGGGATTTCCCTTTTTCCCTGGGGATCTTGCACTAAATATTGCCTGAACACCCCTGGATCAGCTGCCCTGGGTGCCCAGGCTGAACACAGGTTTTGCCATCATTGTTGGTTGTTTGGATAATGTCCCATTGTTGGTCACCTCCCCCAGCTCTTGGCACCCAAAATTGTGAGGTCCAAGCCCTCGCACGGGTGGAAAAAGCCACCCCTGAGGAGCCACGTCCCCATTGTCCCCGAGGACAGGGGCCAGGGCCAGCCCAGGGCTGGGCTGCAGCTCTGGAAGCGTGGAGGAGTTCAGGAGTTCAGGCCTGGCTGTGAAACGTCTCCAAGCTGCAAAATCAGCCTGCAAAAGCCAAGTCCCAACCCCTGGCTGCTCTTGAAAGTCAAAATCCCAAGAGCAGATAAAAACCTCAGATCCAACCCCTCTCCAGGAGGGTTTGCACTGAATTCAGCTCCGAGCTGACACCCAGCACCCCACAGCTCCCACCTCCACTGTTTTAGCGAAGTTTTGTTCCAAAAAATCAAATTGCTGCAGGGATATTTTCAATCACACACTGACCTGAAGGCCAGGCCTTTGTATCCCGCTTCCCTGCTTTGCTCCCCAGTTTTCCACAGGTCCTGGCAGCTTTTGGAGACACAGGGCAGCTACAAAGGTCACTGCAGGTGCACAACACCCTGGGCACGGCCAGTGTTGTGCCTTACCTCTTGTCCCTGTCCTTAAAAAGCCCTGGAATGTCTCTAATCAGCCCCTCATGTGCCAGCTGGATCCCTGGAGAGTAAGAAATCTGGCATTCCAGCTTGCACAGATGTCCTTAAAGGAGGAAGAAAAAACTGTTCCTCAAAAGTGGCCCTTGGTGGGACAGAAATCCCAGGTTTTGTCCTGGTTTGTGGGACGCCTCTGGGAGTGCTCTGACACGGCTCCTGGGGGTGCTGGACGATGCCTGGCTGCATTTTGGGGTGCAGTTCCCTCTGCTCTGGGTGTGTAGGACCTGCTCTGGTCCCTGGGGTTCTCTCCAGGCGGTGTTGAGCAGCTCAGAAGTGACAAAGAGCACACGGGTGACAAACACCCTTTCCCCGATTCCCTCAGTCCGCCGTGTTCAGGCCACCCCTGAATTTCTGCAAACCCCGTGTCGAGGCTGCCCCTCTGCCAAACCTCCTCCCAAACCTCTCTGCCAACTCCTGCCAAAGCTGGCTGAGGCCCAGAGGCCCCGGGGGAAGAGTTTTGAAGAAGTTCCAGGCAGAAATGCAGCTGGAGCAAGGCGGGAGCATCCCGAGAGCACCCTGGCAGTGCCAAGAGAGCCACCAGCGATGCCACACACACAGCCCTGCCCCGGGGCTGGGCACGGGGGTGCTCACACGTGGCCCCAAGCTGCCATCTAGTGTTTTCCACATGGATCCTGCTGCCAGAGCCAGGGAAAAGCAGCCCGGAGCTGGGTTTGGCTGCAGCTCCAGCAGGACCCCGAGAGCAGCAGGGCAGGAGGGGGGTGCTGGCTGCCAGCACCGGGAATTGCAGCCATCGAGGTGATGGAATTGTCCAGATTGGGTTTTAGCTCTGCTGGGTTGGTGCCATATTCTGAGGAAACAGAGCATCCAGAGCTTTAAAGTGTTTATAAAAATCAGCAATTTAAAAGCTGGCAAGATTAAGTCAGTCCAAACAAAAAAGGCCAGCTCTAATCACGGCAGGCCGAGCTGGGATGGTGTCACATAAACAGGGAAGGGGTGGCCACAGGGCTTGTTGGGAGTCAGATGGAGCTGCCAAAGACAACAATGAGGCTATTTCTTTTGTTTAGAAAAGAAAATAACTTTCTTTGAGAAAGAGGTTTGAGAATTCCAAATTCGAGAATTCCTTTTTGAATGTGAGGATTTTCAAATTCTCAAGTTTGAAAACTTTGAGAGTTTGAAAATTCAAATTCAAAAGAGGGATTTGAATTTAATTCGAAATTCAATTCGATTTGAAATTTCAAATGTTTGAAATCCTTTGAGAGTGCCAGGGTTTGGCCCCAGAGCAGATGCAGGTGACATCTCGGGATGCATCCCCCATGTCCTGCTGGAGCTGCCCCTGGGCTGGGAGAAGGGGGACTGGAGGCACTGGGCAGAGGAGTCACCCCCAGCACAGGGGTGGCACCAAATGTTCTGCCTGGTGTCAGGGACAAGCTGCGGCCACCTTCAGCCCCATCTGGGCTTCACCAGCCTAAGGAGCTCCAAATCACAGCAGCTTTGGGCAAACGGCCTTGCCCATCCCTGAGCTTCCTTTTGTTAAATGAAATTCCCTCTGCAAACGGAGAGGAGTTTGACATCAGGTGCTGAATTCCCCCTCTGGAGCAGCAGATCGCTGGCGCTCAGAAGCCACAGAGGTTTGTTTGTTTTGCACACCAGGGCCCCTCCTTCCCTCCCTGCCGGCGCTGAAATCCAAGCCCTTCCCCCCGAACAGAAGCTCCATTCATTCCCCGCTCATTCCCTGTCAGCTCAATCCCTTCCACAATCCACAATTTTGAGACTTCCTCATTAGGATCAAGGAGAGGGAGTTGATTTGACTGTAATACTGGTGTCTTTTTTGGGTTTAGGCTTTTTTTCCCCCAGCTCTTTGTTTGAGAGATGCAGCTACTCATCAAGCAGCTGGGCTTGGTGTGGGCAGAGGCTCCCGGGTCAGGCTGGGATCCTTTGGGATGGGATGCTCTGCCTGTGCTGGCCACCCTGGAGTGCTGTGGCATCCCTCTGTGGGCTCAGGTGCTGCGCTCAGTGGGGACAGAAATGTCACAGCAGCCACCTCTGTGTCACCAAATGAACCTGCACCAGGACATGGATGGGCTTGGAGCAACCTGGTCCTGAAGAGCAGCAGTGTTAGATGAAAATCAGATGATTTCTTTATTATCGTTATCATTTCCAGTTCACACTGCACCCTCCCATTGCCCTCATGAGAGCTCCCTGCAGGAGCCAGCAGGTTGGATGGGATTCTCCCCCTCCTGGCCCTCCCAGCCACCCCATCACCCCCTCCAGGCCTCGTGGCTCTCTGGGCCACGGCCTCAGTGTGCAAGGCTGATCCCACATCACCCAAAGGCATCCCAGATGACGGGAGAGCCCAGCAGGTCCAGCCTTGCAGGGATAACCCTTCACCGGGCAGAAAGGTTTGGATTTGGGGATATTTCCATCTGAGGCCTCTCCACTGATTTTTTGGTTCGTGGTGCAACACCTCCTTCCACTAAACCAGCTTGTTCCAAACCCCCTCCAGCCTGGGCTTGAACACTTCCAGGGATGGGGCAGCCACTGCTGGTGGCTCCACAGCATCACCCACTCAAAGCCCCAACTCTCGGGGAGGCTCTTTGCACAAAGAAAAATAAAATAAAGAAGGGACGGGCTTAAATTAAACGGCTTATCTCACTCTGACAAACTCAACTGCAAGAACCATGTGAGTGCAGCAAAAAAAAAACTCTGCTCCCTGCACAACACAAACACAAACAACCCCCGGAGCAGATGGGAGCAGCTGTCTGGGAAAATTGGTACTAATTGGTGCTTTGCAGGAGAATTCACAGCCCCGGCTCTGAGCAGCTCCTGGAGCAGGGAGGGCTCCCAGGAACGAGGGGATCAGCTCTGGATTGGGTTTGGGGAGAGAAAGGAGGCTTAGGGGGATGAGTTGAACCCTAAAAGTGCCAGTGCCAAGGCACAAGGAGGAAGAAGAGCCCGTGGTGACCCAAAGGTGACATCACCACCCTCTTGGTGGGAAGGTTTGACCGGTTTGATCCCAGTGACGCCTGGAAACACGTCTGCTCTGGCAAATATTGGACAAACTCAAACCTTTCCTCTCCTGCCTTGCCCCAGCTGGAGGATGCAGACAGCCTCTCTGCATCCCGTGGATCCCCAGGGAATGGGCACAGCATAGAGGCTGCAGAATTCAAGGAGCTCTGAGGCACAGGGTGGGATTGTTGGGGTGTCCCTTCCAGCTGAGGGTATTCCTTGATGCTCTGACTCTCTAATTTAGCCTAGAGGAGCCCTCAGCACATGGTTTCATGCCCCAGATCATCTTTAAACAGGATTAAAATGCATTTCCAGAGTTGCTCTCAGTTTCACAGCGAGTATCAATCCATCAGGCTGTAAATGCTGCAGCAGAGCCGTGCCCCAGCTCTGCTCCTCCTGCAAAACCCCCTGGCAGCCGCAGGGAGCCTCTGCCCAAACCTGCCCTCCCCAAACCTTCCTTCAGTTCTCAACGCCCAGAGATCCCTGCCCAGTTTGTGACATTATCCCCCAGACTCCGTGGTGGCAAAGGAGGTGAAATTCCCCAGCTCCTGTCGCTCTCCAGGCCCAGCCAGGAGCTGAGAGTGAAAAACCTGGAGAGGTTCAGCCTCTCCAGCACCATTTTCATGCTCGAGTGGAGTCACTGGAGCTCAGGAGAGGGAGATATTATGGCCTAATGCAAACAGCACTGGGAAGACTGAACATAATTAAGGCCCTAACGACAAATGTTGGACTTGGGTTTAAGCTGCCAAAAAAAATCTCCTTCCTAACATCCCTGCAGAGGGATAAAACGCTGAGCAAACCTGGGGGAAAGAGAGAGAAGATCATGCTTTTCATTTCCTAGACTGATTTATGCTCTCCAAACAGCATCGCATGCTGTCGCTGACAATTTCATGCTGAGTTACTCCTGCTGCTCCCCGTACCTACAGATGGGAAGGAGATTTGGTGTGCCTGCAGAAGAAGAGAGGGAATATTTCTAGTTGACAGCTTGTTTTCTTTGGTCAATGCATGGAAGGGTTTGAGTTCATTATTTCATGTCTAGGCTCAGTTCCCGGCCACCAAAGGCAGAGCTGGAGACGGGGGGTTAGACAGAAACCCGAATGCCTCTCCTAAATTTGCCCCAGCAAGTGAGCAAGATGTGCCTGGGGACATGGAAATGAGTTAATTGCTGTAATCCGAGTCCTGGAGAACGTTTTCATTCGGTTGCAAAGGGGAATTCAGCGCTTTAAAGCACTTTTGGAGCCAAAAGCCTTGAGGTGCTGGGCACCCATGGGTGCTGTGCTGGGGCTGAGCCCCGAGGGAGGAGATTCAGGAGGGAGAGGATGAGGAGGAGGCACGGAAACTGCATGGGGGATGGGGCTGAAGGGCACCTCCTGCTCCCAGCCCTGCCAGGGCTGCTCAGGGAGCTCAGCCAGGCCTGGGGGGCAGTGCCCTCACCCCCACCTCACCTGCCTCGTGTCCAGCCATGATTTAGGATCTGTTTTGGCTCCAGCCAGGGAGACTGGAGCTGTAACCCGAGCTTCAATAGCACAGAGAACATCAAGAGCTGCACTGAAGGAATGACATTTTCTTCATGTGGTGGTTCAGAAAGCAAAGATGGGGTTTGGAGGGGGTTTGAGGGGTTGGGCACCTCCTGTTCAACACTCAGCCGATGGAAACTGCTGGGACTCAGGTGCCTCAATAAAATTTCAGTGCTGTCTCTGTGACACAAAGGGTGCTTGGACAGGAGAATCCCTCGCAAGGAGGGGCTGGAGAACATTTGAATTCTCATTTGCACTCCTGCCTCCCCCTGGGGGTCTGCAAAGAGCCAGCAAAGCCTTTCAGGATGCTGAGAGCAGCCCGGGCAGGCTGCTCGGGGTGCATTGTCCAAAGGCCTGACCTGCATCTCCGCAGATGTGTCAGGGGATGCTCTTTGCTGTCACCACTGAAAAATCTTGTAGCGGGTTCAGGACATCACTCCTGAGCAGTGTAAACAGCTTGGAAAGGTCAAGGCAGGGAAAACACACATTCCCAGGGCAGCTGGGCTGGGAGTGGCTGCGTGGATTGAATGCAGAAACGGGGAGCTCACGGAGCACTGTCACCTCAGCAGGACACAGCAGAGCCACAGGGCTCGAGAAACTTGATCCCAGTGAGGCCTGGAACCACGTCTGCTCTGGCAAATACTGGACAAACTCAAACCTTTCCTCTCCTGCCTTGCCCCAGCTGGAGGATGCAGACAGCCTCTCTGCATCCCGTGGATCCCCAGGGAATGGGCACAGCACAGAGGCTGCAGAATTCAAGGAGCTCTGAGGCACAGGGTGGGATTGTTGGGGTGTCCCTTCCAGCTGAGGGTATTCCTTGATGCTCTGACTCTCTGATTTAGCCTAGAGGAGCCCTCAGCACATGGTTTCATGCCCCAGATCATCTTTAAACAGGATTAAAAATGCATTTCCAGAGTTTCTCTCTGTCTCTGTGATTGTCGTGCTCCAGAGTCACCTGCTGAGCTGAGCTCTCCTCCTGCTTCTGAGGGCTCTGCAAGGTCAGCCTGAGCTTCCACCACGAGCACACCCAGCTGCTGGGCTCATCCTCCTCTGCAGGAGCCCTTGTTCCTCAGCTCCCCACCCAAGGGCGCTCCTCACATCCCTAACTCCATCCCAGAGGTTTTTGGGTTTGCCTTTGCCCAATCCCACATCTGTCCCTGTGTCCACCCTTGCAGCCCGGCTGCTTTTGCTTTCCAGGAACACCTGTGGCTTTGGTGTTTCCAGCAGGTGTGGAGATCAGCTTTTGGCAAACCCTTCCTGGGCTGGCTCTGGCTCCGCAATGCCAGGCTCCCCATGGATTCCCAGCAGTGCCAGCTCCCCATGGATCCCCAGCAGTGCCAGCTCCCCATGGATTCCCAGCTGTGCCAGTTTCCCATGGATTCCCAGCAGTGCCAGTTTCCCATGGATTCCCAGCAGTCCCAGGCTCCCCATGGATTCCCAGCAGTGCCAGTTCCCCATGGATTCCCAGCAGTGCCAGTTTCCCATGGATTCCCAGCAGTGCCAGCTCCCCATGGATTCCCAGCAGTGCCAGGCTCCCCATGGATTCCCAGCAGTGCCAGCTCCCCATGGATTCCCAGCAGTGCCAGTTTCCCATGGATTCCCAGCAGTGCCAGCTCCCCATGGATTCCCAGCAGTGCCAGTTTCCCATGGATTCCCAGCAGTGCCAGCTCCCCATGGATTCCCAGCAGTGCCAGGCTCCCCATGGATCCCCAGCAATCCCAGTTTCCCATGGATTCCCAGCAGTGCCAGGCTCCCCATGGATTCCCAGCAGTGCCAGCTCCCCATGGATTCCCAGCAGTGCCAGCTCCCCATGGATTCCCAGCAGTGCCAGTTTCCCCATGGATTCCCAGCAGTGCCAGTTTCCCCATGGATTCCCAGCTGTGCCAGTTTCCCATGGATTCCCAGCAGTGCCAGTTCCTCATGGATTCAGCTCCTCCCAAACTCCCCAGACTGCCCCGTGCCAGGCAGGCAGGTTAGCTGGAAGCTGCCTGAGCTCAGGAATTCTCATGGCTGCTCCGCTGGGATCGACATCTCCTGCTCATCCCATTCACCAACTTCCAAAAATCACCGGGCCCTGCTCAGGATGAGCAGAGGAGCCCAGCCTGGGATGTGTCTGAGCAGGGAGAAATCCATTCCCAGCGCTGTCCTGCAGGATGCTGGGACTCGTGGCAGACCCAGACAGCAGCGGGACAGAGGAGATCATTTGGAGGGATCCAGGAGGCATTCCCCCTTCCCACAGGATCAGCAAGACCCAACCAAGCCCAGGCAAGCAATAAAGAAGAAATCCGTCTGGACAACACCCTTCTTCTGATTCAGAATGGGAAATAAAATGCCAGAAAAGGAGCTTTTTCTCTATTTTTTTCCCCTTTTTTTCTTGAGCAGCCAGTAGGGCCTTCATATTTTCCCACTGACATCATCCAGCATGGTTTGAATCTACAGTGACTGGTAAAGCCTCAAAGGCATAATTGCAGTTGTCTTAGGAAAGTGAAATCATATGGTGCTCCCGAGATCCCCTCCCCCTTTGCTTTTTTTTTTCCTCTTCTTTTCTTTTCTTCCCCCCTCCCCCCTTTTAATGCTTCTCCCTCAGCTTCCAGATGTTTCCTGAGGAAAAAAAAGAAGGAGGACAAGAGGCAGAGCGAGGCCCAGAGCAGGATGCTGGAGTGGAGGAGGCCACGTGGCAGTGGGAGCTCCCCGGGCAGAGCAGGGGAGTGCTGGGAGGGGCAGCGGGGACACGGGGATCTGGCTGGACCCTCCCCTCGTCCCACCCCGACCCCGCTGCGAGTGGCCCCGGCCTCTCTGGGGACACAGGGACCCGGCTGGACCCTCCCCTCATCCCACCCCGACCCCGCTGCCAGCGGCCCCGGCCTCTCTGGGGACACAGGGACCCGGCTGGACCCTCCCCTCATCCCACCCCGACCCCGCTGCCAGCGGCTCCAGCCTCTCTGGGGACACGGGGATCCGGCTGGACCCTCCCTCATCCCACCCCGACCCCGCTGCCAGCGGCTCCAGCCTCTCTGGGGACACGGGGATCCGGCTGGACCCTCCCCTCGTCCCACCCCGACCCCGCTGCGAGTGGCCCCGGCCTCTCTGGGGACACGGGGATCCGGCTGGACCCTCCCCTCATCCCACCCCGACCCCGCTGCCAGCGGCTCCAGCCTCTCTGGGGACACGGGGATCCGGCTGGACCCTCCCCTCATCCCACCCCGACCCCGCTGCCAGCGGCCCCGGCCTCTGCAGGGCCCAGGAGGAGCTGAGCGAGGCGTGCTGAGCTCCAGGACGTGCCCTGGGCACAGCCAGCCGCCACATCTGGGGACAGCCAGAGCCGGGGAGGACCTTTTGGAACCCCGGGGATGGGGAATGCGGGATGCAGGATGGGGAATGAGGGGGCGGGATGGGGGATGCAGGAAGGGGGATGGAGGATAAGGGATGCGGGAAGGGGGATGCGGGAAGGGGAAGTTGGGATGCAGGATGAGGGATGTGGGGGGCGGGATGAGGAAATTGGGATGCAGGATGGGCACAGGGGGATGCAAGATGCGGGATATGGAATGAGGATATGGGATGGAGGATGTGGGAAGGGGGAAGTTCGGATCCAGGATGGGGGATGAGGGATGTGGGGGGTGGGATGGGGGATGTGGGATGCAGGATAAGGGATGGGGGATAAAGGATGAGGAAGTTGGGATGCAGGATGGGCACAGGGGGATGCGAGATGCGGGATATGGGATGAGGATGAGGCATGGGGGATGTGGGATCCAGGATGGGTGATGAGGGAAGGGGGAAGTTGGGATGCAGGATGGGGAATGAGGGAAGTTGGAAGTTGGGATGCAGGATGGGGGATGAGGCATGTGGAGGGGCGGGATGAGGAAGTTGGGACGCAGGATGGGCATTGTGGGATGCGAGATGCGGGATATGGGATGAGGATGTGGGGTTTGAGATGGGGGTGGAGATGCGGATGCGGGATGCAGGATGCGGATGCAGATGCGGGATGCGGGATGCAGGATGCGGGATGCAGGATGCGGGATGCAGGATGCGGATGCAGATGCGGGATGCGGGATGCGGGATGCGGGATGCGGATGCGGGATGCGGATGCGGGATGCGGATGCGGGATGCAGGATGCGGGATGCAGGATGCGGGATGCGGGATGCGGATGCGGGATGCGGGATGCGGGATGCGGATGCCAGGGCGGTACCCACGGCCGGCCGTTGCCATGGAGACGCTGGCGATGCGCGGGGTTCGGGCGCCACCCGGTGGGGGCGCGGGGACATCGCAGCCCCCAAAATCCCGAACGGCCGGGGAACGGATCCGTGGGATCCCGGGACGAGGGATCCCCAAAAACCCCAAGGGGATCCCTCAAAACCCCGAGGGAGCCCCACAAAACCCCGAGGGAGCCCCTCAAAACCCCAGACCCCGCCGTTTGCAAGCTGGGCTTTCACAGCAACCCCTTCCCCACCAGGGGCAGGAGCAGAGCACCAGAACTGAGGGAATTCCTTCCCGTTCTTGACCTGCCGAGCCGGATTTAAAGTCTTCCTTCCTCCCGTGATGTCAGGTTAACAAGCCACAGCCTTCCCCCCACCCGCCCCAAACCTGCTTTGATGGGGGCAAGCTGGGACTTGTTGGCACTGGGAAGGGAGTTTTGAGATGCATAACGAGATCCATTACCAGTTTTTATATTTTGAGGTATTTCTTGAAAAAAAAAATGAATAAAGGGTGACTTGGTAAATGATAAGACACTTGCCTTGTAAAAGCAGCTACAGTAGTTTGTAATTGATTACTCTTGGCAAGATGCTGCTCAAAATATGAATTTTGAACAGCTAAAACAAATTTTTCAGGATCTCGACTGCTCAATTCAACGCATCATTTATGAGCTTTAATGATGATTTCAGCAATCAATTCAAAAAGACCAGGGGGAGTTTTTTATAGATTGAAAAGGTAAAAATAGCTATTCTAAAATATGGAAAGGATCTTCCCACTCGGTGGTCATCGGGAACTTCCTGAGGCTTCCTGAGAAACCTGTCCATCCCCCTGCCTTCTGATCCTGCTTCCTAACCCTGGTTTCCATAAGCTTATCCCTTTCAGATCATGCAAATCCCGGGAATGCGGCAGGCCCAGGGAGGTTCCCAAGCTGATGTGCTGGATTTTCCTTTCAGGGTTGGGTTTTTCCCATGGGAAAAAAAAGGAAAATTGTCTTTATTCAGCACAGAACCCCTACACGCGCTCCTGGTTTCAAGGATATTGGAACCAAAGTGTGGGAGAGGAGCTCTCTGCAGCACCAGGCAGCAAAATGAAATCTCTCAGCAGAGTAGAGGGAATTTGGGCAAAACCCCACAGCTGGAATGGTAAAACCTCACCAGTGGGAAAGAGCTGGGTGTGCATGAATAGGAGAGGAATGGCAAATTTTGGAGCTCTCAAGCAGAAGCCAATCTGCAAACAGAGCAGTGTTTTGATAAAATGAAGTGGAATATCCTGAGTGATGCAACTGAAAAGGAGCCAAGAGACAGAGCCACGGATGAGGAGGCTGCTCCTGTACCACGGATGGTTCAGAGCAGGAAAAATGGGGATGTACACACCTGGAGGAAAAAAACGAGAGCAGAAAAAGCGATTCTCGAGCTGAAAATTTGGGTTTGGAGAGCAGGAGGGGGACTCTGGGAAAAGAGGAATTTCCTCGCGGCTGGAGGAAACATCCTGGGGTCGAGTGGAGGAGCAGGCGATGCTCCAGAGCCGGGTGAGCGCACTGGGGGGAGCAAGAGAGCCAGAGCCAGGGAGGGAGCCGGGAGCAGCTCAGGTGTGCGACAAACCCAGCCCCAGCCCCGCTCCGGGCTGGCCTTGGCTCCCTCCGGCCCGTGACCAGGGACGTGGCAGTGTCACCCCCCAGGGGATGTGGCAGTGTCACCCCCCAGGGATCACGGCAGTGTCACCCCCCCAGGACTCTCCCCTCGTGCTGTTTTCTGCTCACACCGGCAGGTGGAAAGCTCCTCTCTCTGCCCTGTCCCCCCTCAGAGCCTTTGTCCTCACCTTCAGCTGGCTGCCCGGGTGTCCTGCCAGTCCCCAGAGTCCCCCAGGGTCCCCCAGGGATGGAGGACAGCTCCAGAGGGACAGACTTGCCCTGCCCAATCTCTGGGTCCGTGTGCTGCCAGGCCAGGCCGTGCTGAGCTGGTGCTCAGGCAGAAGCAGTCCCCAGCCTCTTGGTTATCCCCTCAGCACCCAGATTTTGGCTCTTCAGAAACCACTTTTGTGGAACTCCATAAATAAATCCCGTTCTGCGTGCTTGAGTTAACATTAGCCTAAGAGGCAGCCTCCTTATAGCTCATGTCAGGCAAACAAGACAGCCTTGATAAGTGGAGAGAGTGATTTATAGAGGCGCCAGATGGGAGCTTGTCTAAGAACCATCATTGATTAGTGAGCTGCAGAAATATTGCCGTGCTGCACACACCGAGTCCCTCCCAGGTTCTGCTCCTCCGAGGGGCCTGAGCACCCATTCCAGCACAAAAACCACCCTCCGCCCTCACCCTGGTGGCAGCCAAATTCCCTGAGGGGCTTCTCAGCCCTGCCCCACCTTGCAGCGGTTCTGGAATCATCCCGAGAGCTGCGGGACACCGAGGACAGCAGGGGTGGGTGTGAGTGCAGCCATCCATCTGCCAGGTGCTCTGGTTTTCTCCGTGCTCCAGGAAGAACTCCTGGCCTGGGATCTGTCCAGGCACTGCAGGCAGGTCCCAGGCCGTGGGGATTCTCATGGCAGGAGCTCCCAGTGCTGACAGACAGTCCCAGCAAGCAGGGATGGGAGGAGAACACCCTGGATTCCCTCTTCCCTGGGGATCTGAGGGCTCACCGAGAGCCTGAGGATGCCTCAGGGCACGTTGGATTTGTTCTGCACCACGCTGCAGCTTGCCCGGGGCTGTGCTGAGTCCCAGCGGGAAGCTTTGGGGTCTCTCACGTGCTGTCTGTGCATCAAAAGGGTCCTTACGGGCTCGTGGCCTCCCTGCGTCACCGGGCATGAAGGGAGACATAAAATACTCAATTTAGAGCACGTGCCAAAAATCCCTATTTCTAGCAGCAGGCAGCATCCAGTGCCCATTAGCCAAGAGTTGTTGAGTTAATTAGAAATGTATATTTGATACCAGGGCTGAGCAGGGCCCCGCACGCCGCTGAGGTTTAATAATTGATTTGTAATTTATTTGCCCATTAATTCTTCCTCTTTCAGAGCCCAGGCAGGAGCTGGTGCAGCTCGTCCATCATCCTGGGCAGCAGCAGCAGCAGAGCAGCCCCTGCTCCCCCTGAGCTGTCGGGGGTGACAGACTGGAGCCTCGTGCAGCCTGTAATTAGTTACTGACTTCAGAAGCTTTTTATAGGAGCTGCGTGTGCCTCTGGAGGCAGATTAACAAAGGGTTCCTTTCCCAGGGACTCGGGCCGTGTGTCAGCACGAGGCAGGCTCCAGAAATTATTGATTCCCTCTCCATAAGGTTTGCATTTCCAAGGTAAGTGATTTGGCTCTTACAGGCAGCGGGTCCCAGGGCTCCATCCATCAACGGGGCTGAGCCGAGCACCAGGTTCAGCTTTGAACACGGCCTGCAGCGCTTTCCCTCTCTGCCACCGCTTCTTGTGGCAGGGAGAAGGGTTTCCAAGGTGCCCGTTCCCAGTTAATCAGAGGGAAAACATAATTACAGCCCCCAGACCCCCACTCATGTCTGCTGGCACGGGATCAGGGGCTCATTCCTGTCTGCTCGCTCCTCTCCTTCGGCCTGGGTTTCCTGAAATGTCAGGGTTGCATCTGAAAATATTCTACCTGTACATTTCAAAGCTCCCAGAGGAAAACAGAGTTTTCCTGGAATGCCCCAAGGTCCTGGAAACCAGGGACAGCCTGGATGGACACCGAGAGGCCCGCGAGCGGCAGGGCAAGCAGGCAAAATCCCAGCAGGGTAGGAAAGGGCCCTGACAACAGCAGCTGGCAAGCAGGAAAACATTTTGACTAGTCAAGAAGAATATTTCACAGAGGTGAAAATCCCATTTTTAATCAAGAAAATACAGCCCACACTCTCGCTAGGAAGGAGAGCCCAGTGCTCCCCTCTCATCTCAGCAATCCTCACCCTCCTCCACCTCGGGAAACCTCTGGCTGTCAGAACATGCCCTGACAGAGGAACAAGGATGGGAAAAGTGGGCTGGGATGGGGCAGGAATGCCAGCTCCCCACATGGGCAGGGGAGAGACAAGACAAAAGCCTCCAGGGAGGTTGGGAGGCCCAGGGATGATTTTGGCAGGAGGGAGGCCACAGAACAAGCCAATCTTCATGTGTGAAATCCCACATGGAGCAGCTGCTATAAATAAGGCTGAGGGATTGATTGCCATAAATCATAACCCTGCTGACACCCCAGAGCTCTCACAAGCAGCAGGGATGCTCGTGGGGCTGGTTCTGGTCCCTTGGCAGAGGCAGGAGAGACATTACTCATTCCTTGTGTTTCCTGGATCCACCTCCTCCCTCCCCCACAGGAAGAGAAGGATGCATCGAATCTCCTCGGGAAAGAGTTGGTGACATCTCTTCATCATGGGGGTCCCCAGATTTGCAGGATCAAGTCCTTGAAGTCCCAGAGAAAGTGATGCTTTCAGCAAGGTTACAGCTTGTTTAGGGCAGGGAAAAAAAAAAATCCAAATCCTCTTCCTTTGAGGTTAAACCCGTTATTTCCACAGAGCTGTGGGGTGGCCCTGAGCTCTGGAGCAGATCAGAGGGGACACAGCTCTCACCTCAGCCTGGGGCTGGCCTGCTCCAGAACAAAGCCACGGGGCAGGATCAGCCCAGGATCAGCTCCCACCTGCCTGGGAATGACCCTCTGGGAGCACAGACCCCACCGGGGCTCTCCCTGGAACCTGGGTCACTGGTGCCAAGCCAGGCCAGTACAAAAGCACCTGGTTCCTTTGTCTGATCTGCCTGTGCCTTCCCTGGCTTCAGCAGCATTCCTGATTCCCATTCCTGGAAGATACAAGAGTTCTCCCTGGATAGAGTCCCTCAGAAAACCCAGCGCCCCCAGTGACACCCCCAGCCAGCGCCAGAGCCTGGAGCTCGCCCCTCTCCTTCAAATCCTTTTCCACAAACACGCTTTCCTTAAAGTTCACAACGTTCTGGGCATAAATCCTTCCCCTCCCTTCCGTGCTGCTGGAAGTTTGCTCCCGGCTATATATTTTTAGATTTTAAAAATGTCACCCTCAAGTGCTCCGAGCGCGCGTAAGCACCGTGAGGAACAAACCCATATAGACTGGCTGTCAATAACCCGGCCTCAGATGGACTCCCTGCAGCCCTGGCACAGTAAATTACAGCCTTTCCCCCCTTCCCTCAAACGATGGCTGGCTGCTCGTTATTGGCTTTCATCTTTATTGCCTCGGCAGGTGGAACGGCTGGGGTGACAACAGCAAACAGCCAGCCACAAATTGTGCCTGCTGCCGGCCTTGTCTGCGGGCTGAGGGGCTCAGGGAGCCTCCAGGACCCCGCAAGCACGCTGGGGTGGGCTGCCCACACAAAACCAAGCAATCCAGGGGGAATTCCTCAACCCCAGAGTGAGGATGCCCTGGGCAGATGGCCCTAATTCACCCTCGCACTTAGCCCACCACAGATTTTTCTTCTCTGGGAGCATCCCCTGTGAGACCCCAGTGAATCCACAGCTGGCTGGGTGTCCAAATGGCTCTGGAACCGGGGCTGATCCTTTCACTGCCGTGAGTTGGACCCCAAGTGTCTCTGCTGTCCCCAGAACAGTCTGATTTGTGCCTGGAGGCATGGGGCCGGGTCAGATCGGAGTTAAAACTGGCTGCACTGAGCTGTTGTGCCTTTGAAACTCGTGGGGGGCACTTCCATGGGCTGGAAGGAATCTCCTGTCATGGATCCTCTTCCAAAGGGGCCAGGCAGAGAGCTTGGGAAGGCAGGGAAGAGGGGGCAGTGTCCAGCAGGGGAAGGCGGCACCCTAAAAGGAAAGAAGGGAATTTCTCAGCACGTAACAACCAGAGCCTTCCAGGCAGGGGTTAATCCAGGGGGGCTTTGGGGAGCCACCCCCAGCCTGCAGACAGCAGGAAATTCTGTTCTTCGCCAGCAGGAGGGAAACGATCCCGGAGCAGGAGCAGACAGGCCAGAGCACGCTTCCCTCACCCACCGGAGCCTGGCGGGACGATCCAGTTTCGGGATTAGGCAACGGCCCGGGAAGCCAGGGGCCGGGCAGGCTGGGAGGGGACGCAGGAGGTGACGGACAGCCGGGCCAGCCCGGCCCTGCCACCTCCCTGTCACCTGCAGCGCGTGGGACGGGACAGGGCCCGGGCGGGGGGGGACTGGGATGGGACAGGGATGGGACTGGGATAGGGCAGGGATGGGACTGGGATGGGACAGGGATGGGACTGGGATGGGACTGGAATGGGACTGGAATGGGACTGGAATGGGACTGGGATGGGACTGGGATGGGACTGGGATAGGGCAGGGATGGGACTGGGACGGAACTGGGATGGGACTGGGATAGGGCAGGGATGGGACTGGGATGGAACTGGGATGGGACTGGGATGGGGCAGAGTTGGGACAAGGATGGGACTGGGATGGGGCAGGGATGGGATGGGGATGGAGAAGGGTTGGGGCATGGGTGGAACAGGGATGGGGCAAGGGTGAAGCAGGATTGGAACAGGGATGAGATAGGGATGGGGCGAGGATGGGACAGGGCTGGGACAAGGCTGGAGAAGGGTTGGGGCAGGGACAGGACAGGGCTGGGACTGGGACCAGGCAGTGCTGGAGCAGGACTGGGACAAGGACGAAGCAGGGATGGAATGAGGACAGGACAGGGCTGGAACAAGCATGAAGGATGCTGGCTGGTGGCTGATGGGGGCCAAGAGGGGCAGCAGGACAGTGCCAGCCCTCCCTGCTCATCCTGTGGCCTTTTGGGATCAGAATCCATTTCAGTGCCAGCCTGAGGAAAGGCTTTTCCCTTGCTCCGGGCAGCCCCCTGAGAGGGCAGGAAGGAACTGGGAGCCCCAGCCTGCAGAGCAGGAACACCCCCAGAGAGTCACAGAATCACACAGGCTGGAAAAGAACTCTGGAGCCATCGTGTCCAACCTTCCCAGTCTGCTCCTGACTCGGTGGCCAGGAAATTCCCGCTCCATCCCTCGGCTCTCCGGTGAACTCACACCAGGCTGGGGCTGCTCTTCTTACAAGCAGGAGGCTTTTATGTTGTAAATTAAAAGAGCCAGACAAAATGAACCCTGAGAGCTGAGTCCCCAGGAGTCCCAGTGTCTCAAACACGAGCTTTTCACAAGAAAATAAATTCAGCGCTCTGGCTGCTTTAATCATCAGGCTTTCCTACCTTTACCATCACCCGGCAAACACTTGTGCCTTCATTTGACGCTCTTCAGCCCGATACCCACCACAAAAGAAATCCAGCAGAAAGCCTGGCTGATAACTTCAGCCAATTTCCATCCGACCCTCCCCTTGGGTTTTGGGGTGAGTGTTGAGTGAATGAGCTCTAAAAGCATCTTTTCATTTAGCAGAGGCTCGCCGAGCCAAGAATCATACCTCACTCTGTCAGAAGAAAAACAAGATGTGGGCTCCGAGCAGTTGAGCAGCGCTGGAGCCCGGGATGGAAAATCTTGCCTCCAAAGCCAAACAAGGTTTCACTGCCAGGGTTGTAAGGCAGAGAGATGCAGAATTTTTGTGGCCGATGTTTCTCGCCCCTGCCTTGGGATCTGGGGCTCTCTGGAAATGAAGGAGCCTCGGTTTAGGTGATGCTTTGAATGAGAATTTGTTAACCCTTGGTCAGGCTGCCAGGGAAGAGCAGGCACGGGAATCCCGGGAGGGAAATTGAGGGAAAATGGGTTAAGATTCAGTGTTTGGGCTGTTGGTCTGTGCAAATCGCCTCAGCAGGAAATTTCGGAGTCAGGACAGGAATTTTAGGGTCAGGACAGGAATTCCAGAGCCGAGGCAAGGAGGAGGGAAGGAGCTGGAAGTGATTGAGAGCAAAGCATCTTTTAGGGGCAGAAAACCGCTCAGAAGGACCTGATCTGGGGCACTGTGGAGTGGGAGAGGCAGAGCTTCACTTCCTCATCTCGGCAGCCTCGCAGGGTGTGGGCAAAAGAGAATAAACAAAGAAATAATAATAAAAAACCTTTTAAAACTCCAAAACAAACCCCACTTTTTTCTTTCTTTTTTCTTTTTTTCCTACAGATTGTTTCATTCCAGCCCCAGGGCTGCTCTGGGCACGGGAACGGGTGCTGGGGAGGGGGAGAGGGAGAGGGCAGGGGAGTGGGATCCCGGGAAAAGGGACTGGGATCCCGGGAAAAGGGACTGGGATCCTGGGAAAAGGAGCTGGATCCCGGGGAAAAGGAGCTGGATCCCAGGAAAAGGAGCTGGATCCTGGGAAAAAGGAGCTGGATCCCGGGGAAAAGGGACTGGGATCCCGGGGAAAAGGGGCTGGGATCCCGGGTAAAGGAGCTGGATCCCGGGGAAAAGGAGCTGGGATCCCGGGGAAAAGGAGCTGGATCCCGGGAAAAGGGAGTGGGATCCCGGGGGAAAGGGAGCAGGATCCCGGGCCAGGGAAGGGCATCCTGGGCCGGGGAGTGGGATCCCGGGATAAAGGTAGCGGGATCCCGGGATAAAGGGACTGGGATCCCGGGATAAAGGGACTGGGATCCCGGCCCGGGGAAGGGCATCCCGGGCAGGGCTCGCTGCGGTCGGGAGATGGCAGCAGCTCTTTGCTCTTTGCTCGGACGGGCCAGGCCGGCCCCCGGGGGCTCCCGAGGCTCTGCCCCAGTCCCGGTGGGATCAGCCCCGCTCCGGGAGCCTCTTGGCCCGCAGCCGCCTCCGCAAGCCCGGCCCTGCTGAGCCGCGCTCAGCTCCTACAGCAAGAACCGCCCAGCGCTTCCCTGCCCAAAGTCCCACCTGGAAACGCCGGGAGCGCAATTCCCACCCCGCCCTGGGCAGCTGGGGATGGAGGGGGAAGCGCTGGGGCATGGGAGAGGATCAGCAGAACCTGGGCTTGGCTTGGAACAGAGTGCGAACCTGAAACGCGGCTCCCCTGTGCGCTCCCGTCCGCCGGCTCCATCCCCACCCACGCTGGGGGCGGCCGGGTGTCTCTGCGGTGCCCTGGGGACATCCATGGATGTGTCAGCCATGGGGACATCCATGGAAATGTCACTGGGAGATGCGCTGCAGAAGGCCGAGGCGCCCTCTGTGCCCCCGGGGCGGGGGGAGGCCACGGCAGGACCCCGAGCCCGGCCCCGGGGCCAGCTGGGGTGAAAAGGCTGCTTGGGAGAGGTCAGGAGGAGAAAACCAACCTGCTTTTCCCCGGCAATTATGGAGTGACAAATTGCCGGTGAAAGAGCTCGTCTGTCTGGGTTTGTTTGGAGAGTCCCCTCCTGGCCGCGAAGCCGAGGCACGGAGAGGGCCGGGATCACAGCCCTTCCCTTAAGGGTTTCCAAACACTCTGCTGACGCCCCGCTCCATCTCTGTCAGCGCTGGGAACGCTCAGAAATTCAGCCGTGCCCGTCCAAGAGCGAGCCCTGCACCCCCAGCATCTCCCGCTCTCCATCCCATCCCCTCCAGCCCCCGGAGCACAGGGAATGGCATTTCCCAGGGGAAGCCGGAGTGCCCCCCCCCGATCCCACATCTCAGGATTGAAGGAATTGCGGTGTTCCCGATAAAGCAGAGAGCCCCGGAGCTCCACGCTGCTCCCAGGGCAAGGGTGAATGCCGCGCACGCCCAGCCCGAGACACAACAAAAGCCAGCGGAGGTTTAATGGAGAGGTTTAATTGCTTTACAATCATCTGCTGGCATCAAGGAGTCGGGAGGAGAGTCAAAACAGGCACTTTGAGCCCTGCAGAAGCTGGAAAAACAGCAACGGCTTGGCCAAGGTGCAATCCTCCTCCTCCTCCTCCTCCTCCTCCTCCTCCTCCTGGAGGGAGAGCAGAGCCCTTCCCAGGTTTGGGGCTCTGCGAGTGCCCCCCAAGCAGAAAACACAGCAGGAACCAAACGCAAGATTAAAAAAAAAAACAAAACAAACACCAAAAATCAGTGGCCAGCTCGGCTTTGCTTTCTTTTCTCTTTTAAGCGTGGTTAAAAATAGAAGCCCGATTTTCAGAGCGGGATGCGCTTCCCGGACAGCCCGCGCAGCATCCCGGGCTGCCCCGCACATCCCAGCCCGCTCCACCCGGGACAGGGGGGACACAAACCCTCGGGAGGGAGGCAAATACTGACTCGGCAAACGCTGCCCGGAGGTTTGCGAGGCACACGGGCAGCCTGGGCAGCTGGAGGTGGGAGCGTGGCCGGGCGGTGCTGCCGCTCCCTGGGGGCTCCCGGAGCGGGGCAGGGAGTGGGAATGGGCAGCTTTGGGTGAATCGCCCCCTGTGCCCCTTCCCTGCCCCCCGCAAACCTGACAAAACCTCGTTTTTTGCCAAATGAGGAAACACGGCTCGGCGAATCGAGCCTCTGATTCTCCATCCGCCGCCGGGGGAGGATTTATCCCGCCTGGAAAGCCGGCTGCGGGCTCGGGCTCGTGTGCGCCTGGCAACAAATCCAGGTTAAGCTCAGCCTAAAGGCTCCCGCTCTCCCAGCCTCTGCTGCAGCGCCGCTCCTGCTCCGGGAGGGACTGGGGCCAGCGAACACCTCCATCAGCACGTGCTGGGGGTGCCCCCCAAATCCCTGTGTATGCCCCCCAAACCCCTGTGTGCCCCAAACCCCTCTGTGCCCCCAGATCCTTCTGTGTGCCCCCCAAACCCCTCTGTGCCCCCAAATCCCTCTGTGTGTCCCCCAAATCCCCCTCTGTGCCCCCAAATCCCTGTATACCCCCAATCTGTGCCCCCAGATCCTTCTGTGCGCCCCCCAAATCCCTCTGTGCCCCCCAAATCCCCCTCTGTGCCCCCAAATCCCTGTATACCCCCAAACCCATCTGTGTGCTCCCCAAATCCCTGTGTGCCCCCAAATCCCTGTATACCCCCAAACCCATCTGTGTGCCCCCCAAATCCCTGTGTGCCCCCAAATCCCTCTGTGCACCCAAACCCCTCTGTGTGCCCCCAGACCCCTCTGTGCACCCAAATCCCTGTGTATGCCCCCCAAACCCCTGTGTGCCCCCAAACCCCTCTGTGTGCCCTCAAACCCCTCTGTGTGCCCTCAAACCCCTCTGTGTGCCCCCCTAATCCCTCTGTGTGTCCCCAAACCCCTCCGTGTGTCCCCAAATCCCTGTGTGTGTCCCCAAACCCCTCTGTGTGTCCCCAAACCCCTGTGTGCCCCCAAAGGCCAGCCCTGGCACGGGGACAGGCCCAGGGTGGCATCGGTCACCGCGGTGCCACCAGGCTGGCACGGAAATGCCACCGCTGGGCACCTGAGGGACCGGGAATGCCTCGTGGGAAGAGCCGGGGGAAGGGAAAGGTGCCGGGGGAGCCGGGGCCGCTCCCTCCCTGGGAAGAGCTGGGAGAAGGGAAAGGTGCCGGGGGAGCCGGGGCCGCTCCCTCCTGCAGCCAGCCGGGATTTCCTGGATGTGCAGAGCCCTGGAGTGGGGGACCGTGCTGGGGACACCCCCAGTGAGTAACCCCAGGCACGACAGAACAAACCAGGACTTGGACTGGGTTATATTTTAAAATGCTCATATATTTTCTTTTTTTTTTTTCTTTTCCTTTTTTTTTTTCCTCTTTTTTTTTTCTCTTTTTTTTTTCTTCTCATTTTTTTTCCCACGATTCTGATACAATTGTTCTCAAAATACTGGCGTTTCCAGCAGCAGTTCTTTCTCTCTTTTTTTTTTATTTTCTTTTTTTTTTTTAACCTTTTCTGTTGTTTTTGAAGTGAATAATAATATAGGGTAGTGATTTCACAGTAAAACAGACCTGCAGGAACGCCAGAGATACGTGACAAAAGACACCCCCAGAGCAGCCCTTCCCCTCCCTCCCACCCCCGTCCCATCCCCAAAAAAGATTTTGGAAGTGGGGGGGGAAAAAAAAAAATAAAAAGTTCATTCAAAAAAATTATTTCAAAAAAGATTTCATATAAAGCCTTTAAAACACGGTCAGAAGTTTCTCCCTCTTCTCCAGATCCCTGTGGCTGAACACTTACAGAGAGAAAGAGAGGAAAAAATAGAGAGAGTTTATAACAATCTCTGCAGAAGAAACAAAATCCAGGAAAGAAAATATCCAAGGATACGGTAAGGGATAAAATTACATTTGTACAAAAATAGATTTTTAACTTTATTGATGCTTTAGATATTTTTTTCCTTATTTTTTTTTTGTCATTCTAAATTTTAATGTCTTTTTTTTTTTTTTTAATCTATGTATCCCATAGCCAAGGCATCCATCACTAAGTATTGGGAATTGCTAAAGCTATTCTTTACTCCGAACCACCTGCTTAAAAGAAAGATAAAAACAAACAACAAAAAAAAAACCAAAATAAAAGAAGAAAACCAAAATAAAAGAAGAAAAACAAAACAGAAGAAGAAAAACAAAATAAAAGAAGGAAAAGGAAACAAAAAGAAGAAAAACAAAACAAAAAGGCATCTTAAAATAGATGCAGTTCCTTTGTCTCGAGGAATAAAAATCCAGATTTGGCATCTGCCAATTC
Source organism: Motacilla alba alba (assembly GCF_015832195.1). NCBI lineage: Eukaryota > Metazoa > Chordata > Aves > Passeriformes > Motacillidae > Motacilla > Motacilla alba. The sequence goes on along the minus strand of NC_052032.1, from coordinate 8,094,520 downwards.
GGAAAGGGATTCGGATACAATGGAAGCAAAACACGGAAAAAAAACCAAAATAAAAAGCGAGGAGAGGGGTGAAAAAAATAAACAACAACAAAAAAAAAAACCAAGAAAAAGAATCGACTCAAAGCACAAAAAGCCAGGAAAAGTCTGCAATTGCTACAGTTCTCTACGTGTATGTGAGTGGGGTTCTATACAGTGTGGCTATCTACAGGACACGCGGGGACACGCGGGGACACGCGGGGACACCCCAGCGAGCCAGCTGCAGCCAGGGGGACAGCACAGCTCCCCAGCCTGGCTTTGGGGTCAGCACAGCTCCCCGGCCTGGCTGTGGGGTCAGCACAGCACCCCAGCCTGCTGTGGGGTCAGCAGCTCCCCAGCGTGCTTTTAGGATCAGCTCCCCAGCGTGCTTTTAGGATCAGCTCCCCAGCCTGCTTTTAGGATCAGCTCCCCAGCCTGCTTTTAGGATCAGCTCCCCAGCCTGCTTTTGGGGTCAGCAGCCCAGCCTTCTGTGGGATCAGCAGCTCCCCAACCTGTTTTTGGGGTCAGCTGCTCCCCAGCCTGCTTTTGGGGTCAGCAGCCCAGCCTGGCTTTAGGGTCAGCAGCCCGGTGTGGTTTTGGGGTCAGCAGCCCAGCCTGGCTTTAGGATCAGCAGCCCAGCCTGGCTTTAGGATCAGCAGCCCAGCGTGGTTTTGGGGTCAGCAGCCCAGCCTGGCTTTAGGGTCAGCAGCCCAGCCTGGCTTTAGGGTCAGCAGCCCGGTGTGGTTTCGGGGTCAGCAGCCCGGCGTGGTTTTGGGGTCAGCCCCCAGGCCAGGGCTGTCCCCGCTGCCCTGGAGGGCTCACAAGGCCGGGGCTCAGCGTTTCCCCCCTGACGGCCCCAGGGCCCCTCCCGGGCGCCGGGGGAAGCTGGCATTGCCACGGGGGATCGGGATGTGCTGGGTGGGGAGTGGGGGCTGAAAGGCTGATGTTTGTGCTCTCTCTAGGAAATTAAAGACTGTCCCACCAACAAAAAGGAATTAAAATAAGGATTAGGAACACATCACCCGAGTGGAAGCAGATTTTTGCAGGAGTACTGGGAGCTGGTGAAAGCCACGTCCTACCTCTCCAGGGAATAATGTGCCTTTTGTTTCCCTCCAGCCACCTCACCTCCCCACACTCAGCCTTATCGAGATGAGGACAACAACAACAACAAATAAAAGCCCCAAGTGAAAAGAACACAAAGCAAAGACCCAAACTCACGCAAAGCTCGTGGCTTTAAGGCTGCTCTGGCTGCTCCCAACACACAGAAGCTTCTCCTTCCCACGGGAAGGGAGGAGGATGAGGATGGAGGGGCTGGGCTGGGCTGCGAGGGCTCAGGGAATCCCAACTCCCTTTCACCGGCTGAGAAGGGAAATCCCCAGCACAAGGCTCAGCCTCTCCCAAAATCCCCTCCACCACGGGCATGGATCGAGGCTGTGCTGCTCCAGCGGGGAAACTGAGGCACGGGGATGATCCTGACCTGGAGCTTGGGGCCTGCAGAGCCTCCCCTGTGGCTTTGTGAGGTCAGGTGCTGATGGGGATGGGATGGGATGGGATGGGATGGGATGGGATGGGATGGGATGGGATGGGATGGGATGGGATGGGATGGTTGGGATGAGTAGGTTTGGATGGGATGGGAAGGTTGGGATGAGTAGGTTTGGATGGGATGGGATGGGGAGGTTGGAATGGGATGAGAAGGTTTGGATGGGATGGGGAAGTTTGGGATGGTATAAGGAGATTGGGATGGGATGGGAAGGTTGGGATGAGTAGGTTGGGATGGGATGGGGAGGCTGGAATGGGATGAGAAGGTTTGGATGGGATGGGGAGGTTTGGGATGGTATAAGGAGATTGGGATGGGATGGGATGGGATGGGATGGGATGGGATGGGATGGGATGAAGACTGGATGACATGAGGTGGGATGGGATGGGGACAGATGGGGAAAAAAATGGGATGGAAGATGATGGAACGTGACAGAATGGAAAGGGATGGGATGAAACGAGATGGGACGGGACAGGATGGGATGAAATGAGATGGGATAAGATTGGGATGGGATGGGAGCTCCCACTGCCACCACAGCACCCAAGAGCCCCTCCCCAGCCACCCCCAGGAAAAAAAGGGGCTCCACCCACCAGAGACCAGCGGGTTTATCCCAGTGCAACACCCACCAACTTCCCCAAAGCTTTTTCCTCTGTGCCAAGCAAGTCCCGGGCTCCTTTCCGCTGGGGGCTGGGGGCTGCCCAGGGGCTGGGTGGGCTCGGGGCTCTGGGGGCTCGGGGCTCTGCCACCTCCCTGCACCCCCCTGGGGCTGCGCCAGCCTCCCGCTGGCAGGGAACAGCCTGCTCGTGTTTCCTGGCACCCTCGGCAGATTTCATTTCTCCTGCCTCGTTTTCTTGGCAAATTCTTGCAGGGTGAAGCTGTTTAATAATATTTTCAGTGGCTTGCAGGCTGCTGGGGAAACAGAGCCAAGGCGCTGTGCCTGCCTCTGCCGATTCGCCACTCGGGGCCAGCCCCGGGGGGAGCTGCCACCTGAAATCCCGAGGGGCTTCTTCCTTTTGGAGCTGCAGGGCTTGGGGCTGGGCACTCCAGCTGCCAGCTGGCATGGCAACAGGCAGGTGGCAACGTCCAAAACTGGGGTGGGAGTGAGGTGGTGGGTTCAGGAGCAAAGGAGGAGTTGTCGACCAGCTGCAAACCATGGGGAGCAGGAAAATAATTTTTGGGACCTCATCCTTTGCTTTGTAAAGCACAGAGCACACGGAGGTGGTGGGGAAGCCCTCGGGCACAGGTGGCTCCTCCTCAGCTCCCAGCACGGGGTGTCCATCCTGAAAACCCTTCCCAACATCCCTCAGCATTCCCTCTGCTTTGTTTGATTTCTCCATCTCGTGTTTTTGGCGGGGCACAGGAGACACCTGATGAGGAGGGAGGTGGAGGGGGATGGTTCCCTCGCTGGCCACGCACTCCTGGGGGAACCCCATCCCCTGGGGCACGGGCACATTCCTGTCCCTAACCCCAAAATCCTGTCACCAAGACTCAAGGAAAGGGCTGTGCAGAAGCCAAGGTGCTTTTGGTGCTCTCAGAATCCCGGGGAGGACAGGGATGATGGCGCTGCCACATCCCCCACCCAGCCATGGGGCAGATCCAGGGGAGGGGGAGCCCTCTTCTTGCTTCACCACTAATTAACAGCTGCAATTAACCAGCCTGGCCGAGCACTCCCACTAATTGTTGCCTTGCAGGGTTTGGCAGGGCTGAAAGAACAGGAGCAGCCTCCTGGGTGAGCCGAAACCCCAAAACCCCAGAGTGGGGGCACAGTGGGATGTAGTGGGGCAGCTCTGGGATGTAGTGGGGCAGCTCTGGGATGGACTGGGGCAGCTCTGGGATGGACTGGGATGCTGTGCTGAGGGCAGGGGTCCCAGCAAGCCCCCAGGAGCTGGGGAAGGGCCGCGGGGAGTCCCTGGCAGCCTTAAAGCAAGCGCTGCAGCTGGCTCATGTCCACGCCTTTGGGGTGGGCAGCGATGCCCGGGTGCCCTCGGGGTGGCCAAAGGGCATCTCCTGTGCCACAGCCACCCTGTTTTGGGGGGATTCAGCTCAGTCCCAAATGCTCTGCTGTGAAGTGGAAGGAGAAGGCTCTGTGCAGCCACGGGTGACTCATTCAGGGGCACGGCCTCTCCCTCCGCAAAGTAACTACCGAGACTACTAAGAATAGTTAGAAACCAAAAATAGAAATATTTTCTTTTTTTTTTCTTTTTTTTTTTCTTTTTTTTTGTCTTCTTCTTCTTCTTCTCTTTTTTTTTTTCAAAAACTCCATCCTCTGAAAATAGCCCAGCTGCAAATCTGGCAGAGTCCAACCACTCCCCTCGGCTCGTCCAAACCCCACTGCCCCGAGGGCTGGCACCGTCCTCGTCCCCAGGGCAGGGCTGGGGGGGGGTGGTGACACCAGCCCCGTGGTGGCTCATCCCAAACCTCATGGCACGGCGGGGGCAGGGGTTGGCAAAGCTCTCTCCGCTCCCACTTCTCTACAAGTAGCACAGGGAACCAGCGAGCAGGTCTGGAGACGCAGCAGTGACAGCGAACGGACAGGGGGGCAGGCCGGGGGTCCCCCGGAGCAGACGGTGCCTCCGGCGCTGGGGACAGCAGGGAGGGACGGGCTGGGGCCGAGGAAAGCAGAGGAAGGGCCCCGGGGGAGCCCTGGGGCCGGGCGAGGGACTGACCCAGCAGAGGTCTCTAAGTCATTTGGTGCGGCGCTTCCAGCATCTCCATCAGGAAGGTGTCGATGGGCGTGTCGCCTATTAGCTTGAAGAAGAAGAGGTGCTCCAGGCATTTCAGGCCGATGGATCGCAGGGCTGGGAGGCGGAGCAGGAGCTTGGCAAACCTGCGGAAAGGGAGACACACGGCACGGTCAGACATCGCCAGGCGCAGCCCCGTCGCTGGTTTGTTTTTTGGGGAAAAATCCCTTCGCCGGGATTTCTCCTCTTGGGAAGCTGGGAAGCCTCAGAGAAAAAGGAAAACAATATTATTTCGTTTGCTTCTTGCGTGTTTTGCTGTTTTGGAATGCGGTTTGGACATCGTTTACCAACTGGTCATCGTTTTGTTGGTTTTATGTGAATTGTTTTCACTTGATGACCAGTCACGGTCAGGCTGTGTGGGACTCTGAGGAGAGAGTCATGAGTTTTTTATTAATATCTTGTTAAAACCTTCTGTCTGTATCCTTTCTCTATTCTTTAGGATAGTTATAATATAATATAACATAATATAATATAATTACATCAATATAACAATGTAATTAAAATATATTATTATATTATATATTATTGTGTGCATATATTATATAACAGTATATATTATATTATTTATACATTGTATATTATAATGTTATATATTATTAATATAGTATAATGTTATACATTATATGTCATTATATATTAATATATAAACATATAATATACCAATATATTAATATAAAATTATATAATAATTATTAATATTAACATAATATACTATATATCATATCATAATAAATTAGCCTTCTAAGAACATGGAGTGAAATTCATCTTTCCTCCCCACGATGGGGGACCCTGAAAATACCACACAGCCCTGCTGCTGCCCCGGCCCCCCAAGTCTGGAGTCAGATCTTGGTACCAAATCGTGGGGCTGCACCCAGAGCTGTGCAGGGAAATCAGGAATTCGGGCCCAGCCTCAGAGATCAGAGATTCACAACAAACACCAGCTGGGAACTGAGCTGGGAGGGTGAAACAAGGAATGGAAGGGCAGCCCTGGCCTGGGGACACCCCGAGATGCCCCTGGGGTCCCCAGGCTGCACCAGGGATCAGCCTTGGCACTGGAGCGCTGCAAGCAGCACCAGCAGCTCAGGTTTTGCTCAGGGAAAAGGCAAACAGCTGGCAAGGGGCTGGAGGAGGTGCCCAGGGGGCGAGCTGGCACTTGGCTGGGTGATGCCCCTTTCCCTGCAGGCTCTGGGCACCCCTGGGCAGCCCCCCCAGCCCTCACTGGGGTCCCAGCTGAGCCCTGGGGCTGCCAGCCAGGGGTGACACCAAGGGCTGTGACGCAGCAGCTGGAGGGAGCTCTGCAAACCAGGGGTGCTGCCCTTCCCAGGGCTCTGAGGAGGGCGAACCAAAACCCTTTCCCCACACCCTGCCCTGCTGGAGCCGATGGTTTCAGGTCACCAGAGGGCTGGGGAGAGCTGGCAGCTCTGCAGGGCACGGCCAGGATGGCACCGAGCCACCACAGCCATCCTCAGCAGGGAAGAGCTGCTGGGCTCAGAGGGTGACAACAAGCTGTGGAGCCAGGAGAAAGCCACCAGCTCCTGCCCTGGAGCAGCCCAGGTGCCACTGGATGTCACCTCCTCGTGTGAGCGAGTGCTCCCAACCCAGGACAAAGCCCTTTAATGGCCACAGCAGGGTCCTCGCTTTTCCTGCTGCAAAACCAGGGCTTGAAAGGGCCAGGGAGGCTGGGACCCTGCAGAAAACACACACAGAGACCCGCACAAGCACACAGATATTCTACATGCATGCACAATTCCCTCTCCCTATTTTCTTTTTAATTTTTTTTTTTTTATTTTTTCTGCTGAGCTGGCGAGAACGGCGGGAGCAGAGCCAGGAAAAACAAATCAGTCCTACCATCCCATTCAGGAAGTTTCACTTTAAACCAAACCAGATGATGGCTCCAGCCCTCGGATATGTTTAACTGTGAGATAACCAGCCCAGAGCACAACGTGCCAGGGCTGGGAGGGGAGAAAAGAGCCCTGACTGCTGCTTCCCTGAGGCTGCTGGGTGTCACGTAGGCAGCACGGGGGGAGCAGGGCTGGGTTTTTCCTGGGAATGCCTCTCTGTGCAGAAAACTTCCCTTTTGGTGTTTCCAGGGTGCTCCCAAGCTGCTGCTGGATGGGGATTTGGGGCACCTGAGAAGCTGGGAATCCCAGAAACGCCACAGCAAGGAGCAGGGGAAGGTCCCAGACGTGGCTCAGCCACAGGGAGAACTTGTTTGCTGCTGAGCACGGGGCCAGCAGGATGCCCAGAGTTTCAGAGAATTTTGGGGAGCTCTTGTGCAACCCCGGCCTCCCAGCCCAGGGGTTCACCCTCCTGGGGCAGCTGGGATGGTGCCACCCCTGCCCTGCACCTCTGAGGGATGCAGGGTGGGGAGTAGGGCCCAGGCACAGCTGCCAGGACATCCCTGAGCCTGCAGAACCTCTCAGGTCACCAAGGATGGGTGTGAGCATCACACAAAAGATTTCCAGCCCAAGGTCACTCAAAGCCAGTGAGAGATTAAAATTGCAGAGCCCCTGGTGCAGCTTGTGGGCTTCAGACACTCCCTCAAACAGCACTGAGCACTGAGGCAGAGCCCTGGGGAACTGCTGTGGACTGGCGCTGTCCCCGTGCCACCCTCTGCGTGTGCCAGGCTGCAGATCCTGCACAGTGTGCAAAGCCAGAGCTCACCCCAGCAAGGGAATCATCCAGAAGAGCTGCTGGCCATGACTGCCAGGGCAGCTCTCCTGGTGCCAGAACAGCTCTTCTGCAGCACCACAGCAGCCAGAGGCCAGGGCCTGGCTCTGGGTTTGCTGCAGAAATGCAGTTTAATAAAGCTTCCTGGAAGAGGAGAGGTGACAGCCCTGCTCTGTGCCCATCCCTCAATCCCCCTGCTCTCCACAAACCAAACACACCCCTGGCACCCTCATCCTCGCCCTGCCTGCCTCAAACCAACCAGCAACACCCCAGAAACCCCTTCACAACACGCCTTTCTTCATCTGCCAGCACTCTGGGAGCCAAAGTGAGCGACAAACCACATCCAGCATCACTTCTGAGGGCACGCTGTGCCCGCTGCTGTGAAAGCCCCTTTTCATTTCACCCCCCACACCAGGCCAGGAATGCAGGTGAGATGCAAATCCCGGCTGCCTGGGCCGTGTTTCCCCAACACTGATGCACCAGCAGCAGCTTCCAGAGCTGTGCTTGGTTTCTCAGGAAGCTGTCAGAACTGAACTGGCAGTTGCCAGCTCCAGGCTGGAACTGGGAAAACGCGCCCACTCAGCTCCGGAGCAGTCCAGGAACACATTCCTAATTCCCCCTCCCATTCCCAGCTGGATGGGGGGAAGGCAGGGAGGGGAGAAAAAGAGCATCAATTGAGGCTTTCACTTCCCAGCAATGATGCTCATCTGCCACTGAAAATTAACTCCATGTGAGTCCTATTTTTGCTGCGGTTTCGCTGGCCGTGGTTTCCTAAAGGGAAATGATACCCCCTTCCCACGTGGGCTCATCCCACTGCTGGGGCTGTGGGAGCTGGGGCTCCTCAGGTCTGCCCACCTTGCTGGATTTCCTGGCAGGGGAATAAAGAGCTACGGGGAGGTTTTTTTAGGGATGGTCAGAGCTGGAGCGAGTAGAAATGAGGGGTTTATCCGCAGGGAATCACCGGGAACAGAGAGCCCAGAGCAGAGAGGGGAGCCTGGGAGCTGCAGCACCCATTGCAGGGGGTTTGGGTGCAGGAGGAGGGGGCACAGGGAGCTCACCTGCCGGGCTGGTCGGGGTATTTGTGTTTGCAGTAAGCCTCTAGTGACGCGTACACTTTCTCCCGCAGCGCCTCCACCTCCGCCGGGTTCGACAGGCCCTTGGAGTCTGCAAGGCAGCACAAAAACCATCAGGAGAACACCTCCAGGCTTCCCAGGCGGGCAGGAACCCCTCTGTGCACTTCCTCCATCTCTTCCAGCCCCACCAAAGTGTGGCTGCAAGCTCTGAGCTCCAGGGGTTTGGGGAGCACTCGGGGGTTCACCCAACAATTACAGATTTTCCTCACCTCGCAGCCCAGCCCCAAATGTTCTGGCTCATCCCGGTGGTCCCAGACCCTCATTTGAAAGGGGTTGATTCCCCCTGCAGCCCTGGGCTGGTGGGATTTCTGGGGGCTGAGGGAGAAGCCCCTGCCCGGTCACAGCCCCCAGGACAGGGCAGAGTGAGGATCTGTTTTTAGCAGGGTGAAAGGGACAGTGCAGAAATCGATATCCCCAAGCACATGTGCCACGGGAACCTCTCCAGATTCCCCTTCTTTGACCATAAATGGCTAATCCTAAATTACAGACAATAAATTACTGCTGATTACAAGGAGGGGGAGGGGGGGGGACTAAAAAAAAAAACTGGTCAAGAAGAAAAACAAACCCAAGAAATTGTAATAAACCCTGCTGGAACAGCATGGCCTGGCTGTGGTGGGAAAATCCAGGCAAGGAGCTGTGCTTGGGCACAAACTGTGCTCGGGGAGGGCAGGGGTGGTGGTGGATGGGGAGCTTTGTCCTTGGCTGCCATCTGGTTCTGCTCTGATCCACCCTGAAATCCCCCCAGAGAGCTGGGCAGGTATGTGCAGGCTGGCTCCTGCCGCACAGGGATTTGCTCCCTGCAATGCTGGAGAAAAAGCCTGGCACTGAACCCTCCTCTTCCCTTGGGCAGCTGGGGCTGGGAGGGAAAAGGGAGCAGGGTGACCCTCCCAGGTCACACCATGTGAAACTATGGTCAGAAATGGAAGGTTTTGTGTGTTTCGTGAGCACGTCTCTCGTCTTTCAGCCTCTCCAGGTCTGCAAAGGACTTTTCCAGAAATGCAGGTAATAAAAGCCCTTGGAGGATGAGGTTGGGAAGCAGAGACAATAATCTCCATGCTCTGGTGTTGCTCTAATCCATATTTTTCTCTTCAGCAACATCTAAATTCTACTTTGTTCCAATTCAGGGACAGTTCCCTCAAGCACCTGAACTTTCTTTTCACAGTCACTGACAGGGGGAGAGCTGACGGGACAAGGGGGAGTGGCTGTAAACTGAAAAAAGAGTAGGCTCAGATTGGATTTTGGGAAAAAATCCTTCCCTGGGAGGGTGGGGAGGCCCTGCACAGGGTGCTCAGATGGCTGCCCCATCCCTGGAAGTGTCCCAGGCCGGGCTGGACAGGGCTTGGATCACCCTGGGATGGCGGAAGGTGTCCCTGCTCATGGCAGGAGCTTTGGAACAAGATGAGCTTTAAATTCCTTTCCAAACCAAACCAACGTTCCCCTTCCTGCCCTGTGGAATCTGGGTGCCCTGTGCTATTTCCAACAGGGCTTTTTGGGGGAAGAAAAGGAGCCGGAAGGACAGGAGAGCAGCCAAGAGGCAGGCACGTACCGGGGTTGAAGAGGACAATGGCTCGCAGGCAGCCCAGCTCTGTCTTGTCCATCAGCATGTCCCTCATTTTGGACACCAGCTCTGTCAGTACTCTGCAAAAGGACACAGAAAGCACAGAGTCAGCATGAAATAAAGAGGAAAAAAAATGGGAATGAAAAGCCCCAGGTGTCAGAGCCGGAGCGAGAAGCTCCGGTGGCGTTTAACGAAGCTGGGGATGGTGCTGGCCTGTTCCAGCTGAGGATGTGGACTCATTTTCCTCCTCCATCAAAAACAGCTCATTAGGAACATCAATAGTTCCTGCGAGATACGACAGGGACCATAAAAACCGCCTTCATCCATTCACCGAGAGGCTCTAGCACCTGAGAAAGCTGCCTAAAAATAAAAAATAACAATAAAAACCCACCCCAACAGGTATCTAAAAGTAATTTCCTCTGCTGGTAATTTTTATTGCTCCCTTTGCTCTTACTGGAGGTGTCGGTCTAGAAATATTTTCCACTGATTGCCCAGTTTTTCATGTTAGATCCTGCAGCAAAGTCATGATCTTGCACTTGTGACCTCACAGGAACAAATGATGTCACCCAGGTCCGAGGAACAATTTCCTCACAGAGCAGAGCAGCAAAGGTGATTTGGTTTCAACTCAAGATGAGTCTCAGGGAGAGAAATCAGCATTTCAGCAGCGTCTGGAGCCACACTGTGGGTCAAACACCCTGCAAGCCTGGCTTTAAAACACTTTCCCAAAGCCTGAGATTAAAGAGCCCTGGGGACACGCCTGTGGAACCTGCCGAGTATCGCTGGGGCCTTCTCACTGTGCAAATAAAATCACGTCCTGCTCCAATTAAAGATGAAAAGGAACAAAGGAGTGGCCTCCTCGTAACGTTAGAAGGCATCTGGACCCCATGAAAGGGGCTTTGATTTGCACTGGGCAGCCTCCTCTGTGTTTGGGATCATTGGGATTTGGCACTGGGCAGCCTCCTCTGTGTTTGGGGCCATTGGGATTTTGGCACTGGGCAGCCTCCTCTGTGTTTGGGATCATTGGGATTTTGGCACTGGGCAGCTCCTCTGTGTTTGGGATCATTGGGATTTTGGCACTGGGCAGCTCCTCTGTGTTTGGGATCATTGGGATTTTGGCACTGGGCAGCCTCCTCTGTGTTTGGGATCGTTGGGATTTTGGCACTGGGCAGCCTCCTCTGTGTTTGGGATCGTTGGGATTTTGGCACTGGGCAGCCTCCTCTGTGTTTGGGGCCGTTGGGATTTTGGCACTGGGCAGCCTCCTCTGTGTTGGGATTTTTGCACAAGATCCCACAGCTCCTCACAGCTTTCCCAGGTTTTCCTGGCAGAACCAAGCCTCTCTCTGTGCCCAGAGGATGTGTGACCCCCTCCCATCCCTGCCCACCTGTCGAAGATGGCCCCGACGCCGGCGCTGTGGGCGCTGTTCCTGTGCACGTGCAGCCCCGTGGCCAGCAGGATCCCGTCCTTCACGGCTATGGAGCGGTGGGAGAAGGAGGCAATGAGCAGCTCGTTCCACCCTGGGGAGGAGAAAACCAGCGAGGCTGCAGGTTAGAGCCCTGGGATGCTCGGGAAGTTTGGGATTCGGTGGCATCACCTCTCTAACGGGAGCCTTTGGTGCAGGAACGTGGCTGGATGTGGGAAAGGAAGGGGGAGCCAGCTTTTTCTTGGATGTCAGGGAAGGAAAAAAACCATCAGGAACCCAACGCACTAAAAATAAAGCTACTGAGGGGAGCAGTTTCCTCTATAAACCGTGCAGACACCGAGCAAACAGCTCTGCCTGAAGCTCCCCGTGGGTGTGGAGCCCTGAGCTCCCCTCTGCCCTCAGCCTCCCAGCAGCTCCAGCCCTATCAGCACTTGCTATCAGCTCATCAGGCTCCTCCTCAGGCCACAGAAGTTCATCCACCAGCCTGTAAAAGGGACCATGGAATCTCTGGCTTTATTTGTGGGTTTGCTGCCTCGGCCATGGAAATACTGGGAGGGATTGGGTTTGTTCTCTGCACAGCCCCACGGCTGTGACTGCTCCCACAGCTGCCTGGAAAACAGATTTTATTCTTATCAGCTGGGATATAGGAAGGGCATCCTCAGAGCCCAGACCTACAGGGAAGGGAAGGGAGGTGTGACCTCCACACCTTCCAGCTCCCCTTCCCAATCCAACACCTCTTCAATTCCTAAATCCACCCCAGGCTGAGCTCAAGAATTCATGAAACAAAGCCCCAGTGAGGGGAAACGCTGCCAAGCTTGAAGGGTGGAAATCTGGGTGACTTCCAGCCAGGAGCAGCATCTTCAGTAAGACAAGATGGGGTCTTCTGCAACACCCCTGCCCTGAACATGTTCTGGAGTTCTGGTCCAGAAACCTCAGGATATTTGGATTTAGGGGTTTTTTTTCCCAGGCTGGAAAAGCAACACAACAACATCCCTCACCTCTCCTGTCACAAGAACACATCTCACAGGCTGGAATAAACACAAGGCCCATGTGTGCTGTATTTACCTTCTGCTGCAGCCGTGGGTTGTGCCACCAGAAATGTTGACAAGGAATAAAGTTCACTCTTTCCTAAGTGGCCACAGGATGTTTCCACCCCAGCCAGGGAACATTTCTTTGGCTATTTACTGGGTGAGGCCTGGCACTTTCACAGGGATTGCAACACTGAAACCCGAGGAGGATGGAGGAGAAGGAGCCTGCGGAGCCCTGCTCCCGGGAGGAACTCCCAGAGCCAGATCCACGGGAATTTGTCACACACAGCCCCACAGCAGCTCCAACCAACAGGAACCAGAGCTGGCTCTCCACACCCACTCCAAGCTGGGCTTATTCCAGTCAAGGAGGGCTGGATTCATCTTCCTCTTATTCCCATGCAGAGCTGGGATGTTTCAGGGAAGATTTTCCTCCCCTGGCTTTCCCGAAGAGCTGCCAAGACAGAGGCAAGCAGGGGAAAATTCACCATAACCACAGGCAGCAAACTGGAATTAGAGACCAACCAAGTGTCCCCCGGGAGTTCTGCATTTCAGCCCAAGCTCTGGAGGGGCAGAGCAGAATTCTGGGACTCCTCTCTCCCTCCAGGGCTGCTCTGGCTCCTCTGGGATAGGGAAGGCACTCTGGCAGAGCAGTGGCCATCGTGCCAATCCATTTCTCTGCCAAGTTTCCCCACCAGCCCTACAAACCCAGCTGCAGGGATGTAACACTCAGCATCCTCTGCCAGGCTGAGAAAACATCAGGTTATTCCTGTCTCAGCTTGGAAACAAGAAAACCGGTGGAAAACACGCTTAAAAAATCAGGTTTCCTTCCCTTCCAAACAGCTCAGAGAGGGAGTGTTTTTTAAATGATTCAGGACTTGAGGAGAGCTGCTGCCAGCCCAGCCAGCACTGCTCCTCCAGAGCTGTGTGCTCCACTTGTTTTGCCTCCCAGGATGCCTGACTGAGGCTCTTAGCTGGATTTTAATGCTTCAATATTTCATGGGCAGCTGTTCTCAGCAGGCCACTCAATAATACATCGAGTCACTGGTTAGAAGGCCCGGGGAAGGTTATCTGAGGCCCTGGCAGAGGTGTGTGGAGCATGGAGCTCCAGGGAGCTGCTCAGCAGTCTCAGCGTTGGAGCCACCACGAAATTTGGGGTGTGAGGGGGTTGGCAGCCCCTCTCCTGCTGTGAGGAGTGAGTGACAACCAGAGAACACGGGTCAGGAGTTCTCCAGCTCCACTTTTCATCAGCTGCCTGCTGAAGAGAGAGGAAAACCTGCAAGTGCCATGCTGGGGCTGGGTTCCACTTCCCAAAATGAAAAGGCAGAGCTTTGTCTGGATCCAGCTCTCTGCAGAAAGACCTTAAGGATCCCCACAGAGAGGTCTCCCCGCTCATCCCCTCTCACAAGAGGCTCTAGAAATCCTCTTCAAAGCCACACTTTGGATGTTCCAAAGGGCCCAGAGCCAGCTCTGGCAAAATCCATGGAGCACCTTGCCCCCAGAGGCTGCAGGAGCCGTCCTGGAAGGATGCAGGACCTGGACAAAAGTGAATTTGGGGGAAATAAAAGGAACTTTAATAGTACCAAGGATTTCAATGTCCCCGACTTACAAAAAGCCTCAAACACATCCTCTCTGAGCTCTGCTCCTGGATTCTTGCCCTCCACGAGCTTTGTGCAGCAGCAGGAGCCTGAATTCACTGATCAGGGGAAGACCCTTCCTACAGCCAACTGCCTCCAGCTCCCAAATGCTGCTCCTGCAGCCCCCTGCTGCACAAGGAAATTTAAAATAAACCCTGAGAGATCTATTTTCATCGTGGTGGGTGGGAAAAGAAGTGAGATGTACTTTTCTCTCCTTTCTGGTTTTAATTATGATCAAACATTTCAGTTTGATGAAATTTCATGGGGGCCTGAGCCCGCTTGGTCTTTCAAGCCTCAGTTTGGGAGGAAGGCAGAGTTGAACTCCTCTGGTTTAAGTCACCCAGCACCCATCTCTGAATTCCTCATGGATCAGAGATGAAGCTGGGCCATTCTTCAGCTGATTTGCCACATTTTGGATCCAATTCACCAATTCACCCATGCAAGGCTTTCAAAATCCTATTTAAAAACTGAACTATCAGCGCCTACCAAGAATCAATTAAAGATTTTCAAGCTGCCAGGACCTAAACCTGAGGGTACAACCTGTCCCAGGGGACACTGAGCACTGCCCACGCGGGGACAGATGTCACTCACCTGCTCTGAGCAAGATGACCTGGTCATCCAGGGGCAGCTCGGAGAAGTGGGGGATCCTCTTGGCCCACTCCACCAGGGTGAAGAGCTGCTTGTCTGCTGCCTGGCAGATGTTTGTCACCGGGTCATTGGGCTGCCAAAACCATAAAAAAATTAAAATAAAGAGATGGAAAAGCTTGGAAAAGGCAGAGTGAGGAAAAGAGAGGCTGGAGGAGCTGCCTGCCATCCCCGAGGTGGGTGTTATCACTCACAGGCAAAGGAAGTGATTTGGCTGCTCCACCACAAGGGCTGTAATAGTTTTTAGCAAGCCCCAACATGGGAATTGGGAGTGCTGAGACTCCACATCCATCACCCTGACTGATGAATCCAAGCAGCTCCAGCCTGGGGAAGGGCAGACTGCAGCCTCTCCCAGCTCGATAAACCAGCACCAGAGGGGGCATTACAGGAAAAAAAAAAAACCAAAAAAAACTAGAGAAAACCCCATTCCTTTGAAATATTATCCACTAACAGAAACCATCTGCTCTCAAGGAGGACAGTCAGCCTAAACACACCAAATCCCTGTTTAAAGGAACTGCTCACAGCTCAAGTGGATTTGTGATTAGGAACTGGAAGAGCCTGTTTAACCCTGGGGAAGGCTGAGCTCGCTGCTCCAAGTGTGTCTGTGGGGTTTACCTCTCTGGACAGGGATGGATGAGCCCTTCCCATCTCCCTCCGTAATCCCTGCTGATTTCCAGCAGCCTGCACTGTACAGTTAGCTTCTCTCCATGCCCTTAAAAGAGCACTTTCCAAACTGCAGGAGAAGTGTTTACTTCACCCCTGCCTTGCAGGGGGAAGGGGTGTGAAGTCAGAGGAATGTCGGGGTAACCTGTGGCACAGGCTGGGCAGAGCAGGGCCCCTCGTGCCCCTCAGAGCCCTGGCAGCAAACCCACAGCTCTGTGCCTCGGTGGCCAGCATCTCCCACTCTCCAGGCTTAAAATAGGCAGGATTTGGCAAGCTCGGGGCACCTGCCCTGGAAGTATTTCCAGCTGTCGCGTGCAGAGATGGATGGGCACAGGCTGGCACCGCTCAGCGATGCCCCCCTTGTCCCACCCCCCTCCAGCAGCTCCCCCAGGGCTGCAGGGGCAGGGCAGTCTCGCTCCCAGGGAGCTGGGGCTCTTCCCTGAGGAAGGAGAGGTGGGCAGGGGCTGGGCTTTTCCTGGGATTTCCTCTGGACAAGGGGAAAACCCAGAAACGCGTGCGAGGAGGAGCTTTGCGGGGTTCAGGGCTCCACTGGGAACGCTGATATTCAGAGGCAGGAAGGGGCAGGAGGGACACCAAAGGCCCTGAACATCCCTGACCTCAAGTTTGATCCCAGTTTGCTCAGCCAGGTGAAGAATCCTGGCACCCGGGTGAGGCGGGATGGGGATCATGGCTTATGCTCCAGCAGAACCCAACCTTGCAGCAACAAGAGCCTGCAGAGCCCCACAGAAGGGCTAATTCAGGTAAATTAGATGTTTTTGCCAGAGGTTTCATCGGGGCTGGCTCCTGGGCAGGCTGTCACCATGTGCAGGGGCTCCAGGTGCCCCAGGCCTGGCTGTCCCTGACAGCACAAGCTGTCCCCAAGCTCTGGTGCTCCAAAGCCTCATCCTCGGCTTCAGTTCCACCTCAGATGGCAATTCCTGGAACCACCACGGCTCTTCCTGGCAGAACCTGATCACTGGGGCGTGAGAAGCAGCTAAAAGTGTCCAGAGGGCCCTGCCTGGCCCCAGGAGGGGAAGGGCAGTGCTGGAAACCCTCCCTGTGCAGGGAAAGCAAATCCCCTCCTGCAGTAAATAGCAAGGGCTCGGGGTGTGACAGAGCCAAAGGGCACCTGATCCTCCTGGAAATCTGCAGCCTGGAGGCATCCTCCACAAAATGGGCACTTGAAACCAGCCCAAAGGCCAGTTCAGACCTCACGGGGAGGGCAGCTCTCAGTTACAGGCTTTACAGAGGCAAAGGCACCCCCTGGGACAGGGACGTGGCACAAGGTGACAGCCACAGACACGAGAGCATGGAGTGACAGGGCAGGGGGAATGGATTTGAGCTACAAGAGAGTGGGGTTAGAGCAGATATTGGGGAAAAATTCTTCCCTGGGAGGGTGGGGAGGCCCTGGCACAGGGTGCCCAGGTGGCTGCTCCATCCCTGGAAGAGTTCAAGGCCAGGCTGGATGGAGCTCGGAGCAACCTGGGACAGTGGAAGGTGCTTTTAGGATGACTTGAAGGTCCCTTCTAACCCATTCTGTGTGGGAGACAAGGGTGCTAATCCCTAAATCACCCTGCCACCCCCACCCCAGCCTGGCACAGCCAGCTGGCAATGTCCCTGCAGGTCACCAGCCTGAGTGCAGAGGCACAAATCAGAGCACCCAACGCACGAGGCCAGCAGCAAACAGCTCGTGCTCTCCCCGTGTTTATCAGGACCTCGATTTGTCTGCCTTTCCATCACCTGGGCTCTGGGGAAGGGCAGCAGCTCCTCTGTGTTCCCTCTCCTCATGCCGTGGTGGCCTCAGTCACCGGGAGCTGCTGATCTCATCCATCTGCTAAACCTGCTACAAATGTCACCTCGTGCTTGACAATACCAGGGCATTTCAACAAGCCTCCCGCTTCTATTTAGATGCAACACACATCCTTGTTCACAGTAATGCCTGCTGAATTATGCAGGAACCGGCTTTCAATTGGAGGAGACGCCGTGCCAGACGAAGCCATTTATTTCAGCTCCCTCTCTGGGGTTTGTTTTCAAGTCAGCACGAGGCTGGCTCCAGCTCCCCCGAAGGATTTTTCATCCTAAGAGCAGGCAGAGCCTCTCTGAGCCCCTCACTAACTCCTCCAAAAAAAAGCCCTTCACAGCCTCGTGGGGATGGGATCCTCCTCCTAAATGCAGGATCCTAAATCCTGCACCTGATCCTGGAGAGTTTCACTGAGGGATTGGCTCTGTCCATCCCACAAAGCCCTGAATATCCAAGAGCCACCCAAGGAATGCTAGGAAAAGCTGTCTTTGCAAAAAGACCATCCCAAAAAGCCAATTAGACTTGTCCTCACTCCCAGATCCCTCACAGAATTCTGCAGGAAGGGACCCTAAAGATGCTCTATTTCCAACCCTCTGCCATAGGAAGGGATTTCTGACTCAAACCCTCCAAGCTTCATATAAAGAGAGAGATAAAAGTATTGTTGCAGCAGAAAATAAACCCTGCAGAGCCCTTGCACTCGCTCAGAATAGCTGCATTTCACCAGCTCAGCCTCACAGCCACCCAGCAGGAATTGCACTGGGATATTTCAGTGCCTGAGCCTGCTCTCGTGGCTCAGCCAGCCCAAATGTTGGCAGAGTTCAACCTCTGAGTCCCTCAAGGGACCTGGTGGCCACCAGGAGATGCTCCCCACTGCAGCCTCAGTTTCTCAGAGGAATTCCTCTATTCCCACAGCTTTCATGGGAAAAGGGGCAATGGGGGAATGGGGACTGACCCTAAACACTGCCTGGGCTGCAGAGGGTCTGTCCTAGAAATGGAATCTCAGAGGGAGGTCTGGCTCTCCCATTAGGAGGTGCTGCTCTGCAGGGAGATGTCTCACTTCTGATAAGGGAATCTCACAGGAAAGGGCCCAAACCACTTCCCCTCACTCTCCACAGAATCCCAGACTGGTTTGGGCTCGAAGGGACCTCAAGCCCATCTCATCCCAACACCTTCCACCAGCCCAGGCTGCTCCTGTCCATTTCCCTGCCACCCCTGTCCTGTGCACACAGCATCCTGGTACAGCCCCGATGCTCCAAGCAGGCCCAGTTATAATGTGAGTTTTCTAACCGGGAAAAGAACTCGAGAGCCAACTCATAGGCAAATTTCTCCAGGTTTCCTCTCCTCAGAGCCAAGCAGCTGCATAATTCTGCCCCTGAGAAGTCACACCCTCATTGTTAGGGTGAGAGGTGCAGAGAGCTCTTATCTCCCTACACTTCAGCCACACAGGTTTATTGCCTCAACTGGACTCCGAGCTCTTCAGAGCAGAGTGTCCTCCTGCCTTTCAGCACTGAGGGCTGTTATTTACTATAAAAATCACTTTTAATCACTCCTTACAGCACCTGTGGCTGTGGGACAGAAGACACCAAACGCTGGTGGCTCTGGCTCTGCTCTCTGGGTGCTGAGCTGGCTCACAGAGCCTAGATCTGACAGAGGACAACCCCTCTGTGCCCCAGCCGTCCTCGTGGTCACTCTGATGTCCCAAAGAGGGGCTGGGCAGAGGTGCTCACCGAGCTGGGGGTCAGGCCCATGTTTGCCTCGATGTAGGTCTCTGTCTTTGGCTCCACGGCCAGCTCGGCCTCCAGGATCTTCTCCACGGGCATGTCCTCGTTGGCGCTGCTCGTGGACTCCACCTCGTTCTCGTTGCGGTCCTTGCCCCGCTGCCTCTCCTCCTGCACGGCTGTGAGGGACACACAGGGACAGTGGCAGTGTCAGACTGGGGCAGGGGCATCACGGAACCGCTGGGCTGGAAGAGACCTTGGAGATCATCGAGCCCACCCAGCCCCGACAGCTCAACTCAACCCTGGCAGCCAGTGCCACACCCAGGCATGGCTGTCAGAACCCAGGACGTCTCTCTGACATTCCTGGATGATCCAAACCCTGGCTGGGGGGGTCAGGGACCCTGGCGTGCAGCCAAAGACCCCTGTGGCTTTGAGTTTCACCCATGGAACCAGCTACCAGCTTTGTATGAAGAATTAAATGTCACAAGGGTTTAGATAGCACAGCAGTAGTGATCACAGGGTGAAATTTTAACATTTTGTACATGGGGGTTTGGGGCTTTGTACATGGGGGTCTGAGGCTCCAAGATGGAGGAATCAGGGCCTGCCCTGCCCTTCTTTCTCCTTCTTCCCAGCCTCCATGATCTGGGTGATGTTGGCACTTTCAGACTGGTCTAGAGTAGAAAGTCACTGTCTAACACAGGTGACAGGTATTGGAACAGAACTGTAAATATCAAATATGGAGCTTATAGGATAAAAGACAACACCAGCCCCGTGGGAGGGCAGCGTGCCTCGGGCTGACCTGCTGAACAGATCATGGCGGGCCAGACAGAAAATGCTCTAGATAACAATTAATAAACAACCTCGAGAACAACAGCCCAAGAACCTCTGACTCCTTCTTGGACAGCTGGGTTGGAAAAAGGATTTTCTAACACAATCTCAGGATCACCCTGATGGCGGCGACCGGCACAGATGGTGACTCCACCACCTCCCCGGGCAGACCATTCCAGAACTCCATCAAACACACCAGGGATGGTGACTCCACCATCTCCCCGGGCAGACCATTCCAGAACTTTATCAAACACACCAGGGATGGTGACTCCACCATCTCCCCGGGCAGACCATTCCAGAACTTTATCAAACACACCAGGGATGGTGACTCCACCATCTCCCTGGGCAGACCATTCCAGAACTCCATCAAACACAACCAGGGATGGTGACTCCACCACCTCCCTGGGCAGACCATTCCAGAACTTTATCAAACACACCAGGGATGGTGACTCCACCAGCTCCCCGGGCAGACCATTCCAGAACTCCATCAAACACACCAGGGATGGTGACTCCACCAGCTCCCCGGGCAGACCATTCCAGAACTTTATCACTCTTTCTGTGGAAAACCTTTTCCTGATATCCAGCCCTTGATGCAGCTTGAGACTGTGGCCTCTGGTGCTGTCAGCTGTTCTGTCACAGTACTGTGACTGTCAGCACTGAGTCAGGAAGGGATGAGTGACACAGAGTCCAGGTCAGGAGGCTAAAGAGGCCAGAAGCCCCCAGATTATTTGAACCCCTTCTTTTATACACTGCTCCCATACAGGCAGACCAGAGCGGTCATTTAATCAACACATTTCACATGATTGCTTAATTAAGAAGACACCCTTCGATAAAACACCTCATGAGGAAAACAACTTATTACAAACACCACCTGCAGATTGCTCACCATTCTTTCTCTCTGCCTCCCTAAAACTTCCTAGACCAATTCATGGGAAGCCATTATTAATGGCTGGAATTAATGGAATTAATTATCTGGCTTTGTCTCTCTCTGACCAGGCTGTCATCTGCACAATGTGATGGCTGACTCTCACAATTAAAAGGCAAATATCATGTACATATGTGAAGATAACTTTTATAAGTTTATAGTTATGTTTTACCCTTGTGCTGTTATCAGGGGGTGGCCCGGGTTGGGGACATTTGGGAGGGTTGGGTTGTTACTATGGCAGCACCTGACCTCCAATCAAGATGAAGTGCTCTCCATCACTGGACAGTGAAGAAGGAGTCAGAATTTTGGAGGAGCTAAAGGGTTAAAAGTCAAAACCTCCATTGTGTGGATGAGCACAAGGTGGGAAAAATCCTCTGCTCCTGGTGCTGCAATGTTTTATCTATTCAGTCTTCTGTTGTATTTTTGATAAGGTTTTAATAAACTTTTTAAATATTCTGGAATTGAGCAGCGTTTCTCACAGTGTCACCCCCAGGCCCCACAGGTGGCCATGACACCCCAAAGCATCCTGCAGGATCACCCCTCTCTGATGTGTGCTCCCAGCGTGGCCAGAGCAGGATATCCCAGGGAATGTGAGGTCTGGGGCAGGCAGGGAGCAGCCCCAGCCTGGGAAATCAGCTCTGCATGTGCATGGAGAGGGATGACCCTGCTTGGACAGGGAAAGCTCCTTCCCTGCAGAGGGACAGGTCCTGGAAATAAAAGGGTCAAGGACAAATGATGGAAAGCACCACAAAGGAAGCCACACCTTGAGCCACTGTGGGAGAAGGGACAGAATCAGGGAATCCTAAAGAAAATAGTTTGAGGCAGAAATCCCAAATTCAGCCACCTCTGAGGCTGGCAGTGCTGAGTTTCCCTGGAGGCCACGCCATGCCCCTCTCCAGCTCCCGTGGGACAGGAGCTCCATGCAAACCTGCATCCTTGCCTTTGGCTCCAGACAGACAGGAGAGACCTGTCCCAAATCCTGTGCGGTGGGAATGATCTTGCCAGCAGCCTGTCACATGCTGATGAATTACATCTGAGCAGCTCAGAGATGAGAAACACTTACTAGATGCTAATAACATTATTATTATTATTAATGACCTCCCCTGGAAACCTGCACACGCTTTTCCTACACCTGGAAGGCAGCTTTGTGCAGTGGGAACTCTCTCTCTCTCCCCATCACCTTGTCACAGACCCTAAATCCCACACACCACTGTTTCTCACAGCACATTTGAGCTTGAGAGCAGCCCAAGCATCTCTGGCAATGAGACACAGCTCACTGAACTCACCCAGCTCCTTGCTGAGGCACTCCAATAACCCCAAACCCCTGATATTTACTGCTATTTATTGCTATTTATTGACAATTACCCCAGCACTCCCTCCCTGCTGCAGCTGAAGCTGCTTATGGGGTGTTGAGGCAGAGCAGCAGGGGCACCAGGTGCTGTCTGGGGGAAACCAGAGCTGTCTGTGACACAAGGAGGCTTTTCAGACCATCAGTGGGACCAGCTCTGGGCCAAGTGCAAAACCAAACCCTGCGAGATGAAACTCTGGGAAAATCAAAATAAAATAAAATAAAATAAAATAAAATAAAATAAAATAAAATAAAATAAGCCCCAGGAAATTGAGACACAGGCTAAAGGAGCCCTCTCTGGCTATTGACCCCATTAACCCAGCTCCTGGGGCTGATTCCCAGTGCTCCCCCTCCTTCCCTCAGCGTTGCTGTTTGCTGCAGGTCAACAGAGCCCAGGCTCTTCCACGTGAAAGCTGTTATGCAAAAAGGCAAGAGGCTCCTTTCTGCAAACTTCTCTGGGCTGCAGAGGCTCCTCAGGCCCACCAACGTTGCCTGCTGGGCTGCCAGAGCCAGGTAAACTCAGATTTGTGTCGTGGCTTTTGTCCATCTGGCGTGGATTCTTCTTCTTTTTCAAGCCATCATAAAACCCTGCTTTAATTTCGCCCCTCCAACCCCACTCCTGCTTCTCCAAGCATCAGAAAAAGGGAAGTTTTTGCTTAATGCCAGCCCTCCTTGAGCAGCACAGATGCACCAAGATTCCTCTGGGCACATTAGAGGAGATGAAACACCTACTAAATAACACAAAAGCCTGAGAGAAAGGCAAACCCTCCACAAATGGGATCTTATAAAAAGATTTAAATGCCAGAGTGCTGATGGAGATTTGCAGCAGCTCTCAAGGATGAAGGTGCAAAGTTGGGATCACTGGGGTCACTCCACCATGGTGTTAACCCCAAAAACACATCCTTGTGCTGGACACTGGGATTTGTGCCAAAACATTGCAGAGGTCTGGGCAGACTGGGGCTACTTAAAGCCTTCCACCTGCAAATCTCAACCTCCTCAGTGCCTCACTCCTGGCCTGAAGAGTCTGACACAACTCAGGGGTTGTGGGAGAGGATCTTCCAGGGCAGCTCGACTGCCATCAGGCTGAACCCAGCTGATCCAAACAACACAGAGACAGATGGGCAGAGATCAGACACGTAAGGAGTTCTTTCTATTGATCTGAGCTCCGAGCTGCTGCACCAGAAAATCGGCGCTGCAGCTCCCTGCAGAGCTGGGCAGGGGACAGCTGACTCATCCCAGCCCAGCCCCACGCGCAGCCCGCGCTGCAGCAGCGACAGCCCGGGCACAGCAGATGGCACAGGCCCAGCCAGCAGGCAAAGATAAACCCAGCCCTCACCAGGGAGTGTGGTCTGCTCTGCTGCACCCTGCTGCCAAGCCCAGGCAGCTCCTCCAACGGCAGGACAAGTGTGGAATCACTTTGCCATCACCCCGTCCAGCCATCCATGGATCCCTGGATCTATCTATCCATCCATCCATCCATCGTCCATCCATCCATCCATCCATCCATCCATCCATCCATCCATCCATCATCCATCCATCCATCCATCCATCCATCATCCATCCATCCATCATCCATCCATCCATCCCTCATCCATCCCTCATCCATCCATCCATCCATCCATCCATCCATCCATCCATCCATCCATCCATCATCCATCCATCCATCCCTCATCCATCCCTCATCCATCCATCCATCCATCCATCCATCATCCATCCATCCATCCCTCATCCATCCCTCATCCATCCATCCATCCATCCACAGGTACAAGCCCCATGGAAAATGTCTGGATTTTCTGCCACCAGCATTTCCCTGGAGTTCCTGAGCACCTGACAAGCTGTTGCTCCTTCTTAGGAGAGGAGCTGAGGGACGCATCACCATCCCAGGAAAAAAATGGGGACTGTGTTCCTTGAGATGTAGGAAAACCCAACACACAGAAGAGAAGGAAGGAAAAGAAGGACAAGTGGGGTTTTTTTACCCACAAAATCTGGGAAAATCTCCAGCAGTGAGCAGACCCCTCACCACGCAGGCCCGGGACATCACCCCTGGAGTCCACTCCCCACTCCACTGGGGATCAGTCAAATCTCCATCTTTGTGGAGATGACAAAAACACATTTTTCAAATGGATCTGCTCTGGGAACTGTGCATCTTCGTGGGTTTAGTTTTCATTTATGTTTTTAAGAAGACAAACACCAAGGTGGCAGCTGCATGGCAGCTTGTCTGGTGACACCAAAACAGGAATGACCCTGTTCTTCTCAGCGTCCCAACGCTGCTTTTCCTGGTCCTGAGGGTGGCACAGCTTTTGATTAGAGTGGGTCTATCCACCTCAAACGCAGGAGCTGAGGCAGGAATCTGGCTTGCTGCACCCCAGAAAAGCCTCTCGTGCAAGGCAGAGCTCTCCCAAGCTGTGGCCACCCCGTCTCCAGAGCTGAGCTTCCAGCCCTCTCCCCCGTGCTGATGGCTGTGCCAACGCTTTTATTTCTCTTCCAGGAGCCTCAGATGGCTGAGAGCTTCTCCAGGCTGGTTCTCTAAACATAAGGGAAGCATTTCAACCTTGCAATCCACTTGAGGAGAAAAGAGATGCAGTCAGAGAGCTCGGAGAGGCAGCCCCACCTCCTGCAGCTATGCCTGAGCCCAGCCAAGGACAGAAGCCTGTGTTTTCCATGGCACCTGATGAAGAGCCTCTCCTGTTATTCTGCCTGATTTGGTCTGTGCTTGCCTCAGGCCAGTCGCTGTCATGTTTCATCTTGAGCTTCTCCAGCCCATCTGCATTTCCCCAGGTCGTGGTACAGCAAGACACGGAGCCCCGTGTGTCCAAGCCACTCCTTGGTGACCTCTGGTGTCTTTAAAAACCCAAAATGTCTCATCCTGTGGATCGCAGATGAGCCTCAGCTATCCAAGCCCCGAGGGCTGATGTGCCAAAATGCCAGATCCATCCTCTGCAGGTGCCCACATCACACCGAACACCTCGGCTTTGCTCATGGGGCAGCATCGATGGCTGAAAAAGCAGCTTGGAGTCCACTGCAAAGTGCCACCCAAGCCAGTTCTGGTGCCCAAACCAAGCCCTGTGGGTGGCCACGCTCGTGGGCACTGCACTTGTGCACCAAAGGAATGCCAGTGGAGAGAGGGAGAGGATTGTCCAGGAGCAACACAGGTTTGTTTATTAGCTGGGAGAGACCTGGAGGCTACAGCAGCTCCAGTGACACTCACCCAGTGCCAACACAGAGCGTTTTGGGATGGAAATCCACCCCCTCCAGGAGCAACAGGGTGGGGGTTGTTCTTTCCATGGGGAAATGGTAATTCACTGCCCCAAAACCAGGGTTTTCTCAGGGAAACACCTCTCTGTGAACTGAGAGCACAGGGGAAGCACCAAAGCTCAGCCCAGAGACCCCAAACCTGCTCAGTTTTAGTTTCCCCCCTCCTGCAGGCGGCTGGTTGGTTATTTAAGAGGTGCTGGGTGGGGGTTATTGGGCATTTCCATTTCTCTCACACTGGAATTTACTGGGCTCTGCTGCCTCTCACAAAGCCACATCTTTGCTGTGTACCATCAGCATCTTGAAGCATTTATGCCCCAGGTACCTGTTTATATCCAAAATGCCAAGACAGCTGAGAAAACAAATTCAGACAGTGTTTCTTCTGCTTTGCTTTCGTGTGTCACCTTTTTTTTTTCTTTTTCAGAGGTGCAGCTTTCTGCTACTGTAAACAACCTCAAAAGCTGTGACACATGAAATAAATGTTTTTGTTTTTTCCCTCCCAACATTTCCAACTGAACGCTGTAATTTTTTTAAGGGATGCAAAATACCACCGTGATAATTAAAAAGTGTAACTTCGGAGTGTCAAAAAGTGGATTGAAACCTTTGCATGCAGTTTGTTCACAAGAGGAACAGCTCTGGAATACAACAGCAAAAAAATCTCTCGCTCGCTTCACTCTCTGGACACTGAAGTATAAACAAACAGCAACAAAAGGAGAGAAAACCATAAGCCAAACTCGTTTTCTCAACCTAAGAACATCCTTAAAAACAAAAAAAAAACCCCAAACCCAGCATCATTTAACCATCTGGTTTAAAGAGCAGCACTTTAAAAGGATATAAGAAACAAGCTCATTAAGCTGGAAGACATTTTCCATTCCAAAATTGCTCCTAAAAATAACTGTGCTCTTGAACTCTGCCCCTTCACTAGGCTGTGGCCACTCGCCTGCTTTCACATTCACTCGGACAGTGGGGTGGAAACCCGAATTCCTGCTTTCTCCCCAGATTCCTGGTGCTGCTTGGGGATGCTCTAGGAGCTGGGATGGCCCAAACCCCAGGGGGATGCACAGCCATGGCAGGGGATTAGGCACAAGTCCATGTGGGAACCTTCAGTCCCTCTGGACTAAGTGACTGAGCAGCTCCCTGGAGACACGGGAAGGTCTCCAGGCTGTGGAGATGCTGCAAGTCCAACCTTTCCCAGGCTGAGCCCCTCAGCTTGGCAAGTGACAGGGGGAAAACCAACCCACAAACACAGGAAGAGAGAGAATTAACTCAGGCTGTGAAGTTTAATGAAGTCCTGAAGTCAGAGAGCAGGCCTGCAGCTGGACAGATGTCCTGGGAGCTCCGAGCCCAGCTCTGGATCTCGGCACAGCAGCTGTACCTGCACCTGGATTTAGGAACAGCTCTGGGCTCAGCCACGCGGGCTGAGCTGCAGGTGCTGCAGGGGAACAGCTCTCTGCTCTCCAGATGGGCCCTGAGATGCACCAAGAGCCACGTCCCCAGCTGGCAGCAAAGCCCAGCCTGCAGCTGGCACGCGGGAGCCCCGCAGGTCCTGCAGAGCCAGCCTGGCTCTCCCCAGGAGCCCCTCACGCCCAGGGAAGGCTCTGGGAGCCAGTTCCCACCCCTGCTCCCTGCGAGGCGGCCACGGGAGCATGGGAAAGGCTCCTCGCTGGTATTTCCTGCTCCCTGTGTGATCCCAGGGCTGCCAGCACTCCTCACACACACGGGACAGCCCCAGCTCACCACGCCCCCCTGACCCTGTCACCTCTCTGTCACCCCCTGCCACACAGGACACCCCATCCCAAACCTCCCAGTGTTCACTGCCAGCTCTTCACAGGAGCTCTGCCTCCCTGATCCCGAGGCAATTCCCAATTTTTCCCTTCCAAAGGCAAGGCTGCTGATGCACAGACACCCTGATGAGGAACAGACCGAGCAGGGAGAGTGCAGCTCCTGGATGCAAACAGCCACCCCCACAACAATAATCCCTGCCTAAGTCAAGATCCCCGATGGTAATCTTAATTTTGTTGACTATCCTGTATTTAGTGGGAGACAGAGCACAAAAAAACCAAAGCCTTCCACAGCTGGCAGAAACACATAGGGGAAAAAATGTTCCCAGTTGCTTATTTGTGGTTTTTGCAGGGCAGCCAGGATGAAGGAAGAGATGAGAATTTTGACTCCATTTGTCAGAAGGTTGATTTATTATATTTTTTATATATATTATATTAAAAATACTAAACTAAAACTATACTAAAAGAATAGAGAGAAAGGAATCATTAAAAAACTGGA
Source organism: Motacilla alba alba (assembly GCF_015832195.1). Taxonomy (NCBI): domain Eukaryota; kingdom Metazoa; phylum Chordata; class Aves; order Passeriformes; family Motacillidae; genus Motacilla; species Motacilla alba. The sequence goes on along the minus strand of NC_052032.1, from coordinate 8,067,324 downwards.
CAAAAATAGAATGGAATGAATAACAAAATCTTGTGACTCCCAGAGAGTCTGAGACCAGCTGCATCTTTGATTGGTTATTAAATAAAAACACTTCACATGGACCAATCAAAGATGCACCTGCTGCATTCCACAGCAGCAGATAATAACTGTTTTGCTTTCTTTCTTGAAGCCTCTCAGCTTCTCAAGAGAAAAAAAATCCTAGCAAAAAGGATTTTTCATAAAATATGTTGGTGACATTTATTATGGCTGCATTATCTCAGAGCACGGGGCTCATCCACTGTGGATGTTGGGATCTCCCTGATGTGTTTCTAGCCAGAAGAGATGCACGCAGCAGGAGGAATCCTCTGCTCCTGCAGGCTTTCCCCTCTTCAAGCCGAGGTTTGTAGCCCTGAAGGATGCCTGTCCCCCTGCAGGGCCACCCTGGGTGTGCTGCTGATGGGCACAAGGTCCATCCCTCTGGGCCTGCCCTCGGCATGTTCACCTGGAGACCCTCAGCTGCTGGGATCAAACCTCCAGCAGGCTGATTTTGCTTCTCTACTCCAACTTCTCACCCAATAACCCCTTTCCCTTTACCCTCTTTAAATTGAGTGCAACCTTGGCTCTCCTCCTCCCAGCATCAGCCAGCATTGCTCCCCAGCCCAGCCCTGCCTCTCACTCAGCTCCAGCACTGATTTTAGAGGCTTTTGCTGTGCTTCCACCAAATCCCAGCACCTCTGGGCTACAGGAGATACTTCCCAGCAGGAATCTGCTGTGCCTTCACACAGCTACAAATTAGGTCTCCAGAGCAAGATGTTTTTTAGGGAAATGAGGCCCATAACCCAGGCTCTCTTAAAAGATGCAAGAGTTTATGGTAGAGGATAAAAAGCCAGCTAGGATGTGAACACCTAGGCAAAAGGAATTAGCAATGCAGGATTTAGCCCAAAACTCTTCCCCAAAACAGAGGTGGGAGCGGGAGAGGTGTCAGGACAATTGCAGTCAGCTGGGATGGGTGCAATGGAAGGAGACCTTTATTTGACAAATCTGGTGGATTTCGCATGTGAAACTCCAGAGCCGCTCAAAACCAGAGCTCAGCAAGACCCAACTTCTTTCAGCTTTAGGACAACTGAGACATTTCTGTGAGACGCTGAATTTTTAGGTTTATAACAAGAGACAGGGGAGTTATTCCAGCTTTCCCTGCATGGGGATTATGCCTAGATCATCTAATGATGACTATCAAATCACAGCTCCTGCCCTTCCCAAGGCTGCCCTCAGCAGATCCATCAGCACTGCCTGAGTGCACTCCTGGAGTTACCAGGATCCTCATCTGTCACACTTTTAAATAATTGTCCGATCATTATGAATTCATTTGCTATTCATTGTGATAATGTTAATCAAGATGAATTAATAGAGTCCTCACACTGTACGTGCTCCCTGGGGACTTCCACCACCATCTAGAAATTAATTAATGGGCCTGTAATTTTTAGCGGTGCTGCCCATGCAATCACCACCAAGGGCAGGCACAGAGCAGGGACCTGCTCACAGGGTGGCAGAGTTCCAGCATTCCTGCTGCTCTTCCCAGCCCTCTACAGCTTCTTCTGGGGGGCTGAAAGGTAACTGGCTCAGTGGAAGGCTCTGGATGCAGTGCCAGGGGAAGGGCATGCTCTGTGTTCCTCTCGTTGAACACACACGGGAGAATTCTTGGCTTCTTTTTGGTCGTCTGAGTCTCCCGTGACTCAGGTTTTGGATCAGATTTTCCTCATCCTGCTGCACATCTCCCGTGGGATCCAGTATTCCCCGCTGCTCTGCAATGCCACCCCCCACTCCTGCACTGCCCTGAACGCCTCAATCTCTCCATTTCATGCCCTGCTGGGGCAGGAACATTTGTTTTGAGCACTGAAGGGTTAAGCTCAGCGGGGCCAAGGAGGTCCCCTGGGTGCCCTGGCAATCCCCCCACACCTCCAGCACAGACAGCTGTGACACTCGGTGGCTTTGGTCCTCAGGTAACCCCATAAAGTGAGCGTGGCAGGGTTTGCCCAACACTCAGAGCAGCCCCAGCACTGCCCCGTTGATTCAGTGCTCCAGACAGCCCTAAGTGCTCTTCAAAGGCTCCCAGGCTGGAGCTGTGGGCCAGGGCCAGAGCAGGGCTGCCTTTATCAGCCTGTCAGGGAGGCAAGTGTGGCTCTGAAGATGTGAGGGGAGAAAGCAGCACAGATCTGGGGTCACTCTCACGTCATGTCTGCCAAAAGCCTGCTCTGCCAGCTAGATCAGAGCAGACGCAGTCAGCATTTAAAGAGATCATTTAAAAGAGGCACTGCCGGGGAAGTTTAGATCCTAAATTTAAATTCCACTAAGGAAGAGTGGAATTAAAGAGACCAAACTGCTTTATTCTTCCCAATGAGAAATAAAAATGCAGCGCTGGATGCTGAGGCACTGGCACAGGATACCCAGGGAAACTCATCCCTGGAAGTGTCCAAGGCCAGGCTGGAGTTGAAGGTGTCCCTACCCATCACCTACCTACACGCTGCTGTGGCACTCAGTGCTCCACAGGGAGTGGAGGCTCAGGAAGAAGAGGCTCTGGAGAGAACCAAAAACCAAACCGCCACCGAGATTTTTGTCACCGGAGCGACGCCGCCCCTCGGCAAGGCTGCCACAGCCTCCTGGCGCCCTCCAAGCTCCCCGCAGCCCCCTGGCCAGGCCAGAACTCACCTTCTCTCTTCATGCCCATGGCCAGACACTTCTGGTAGCGGCAGTACTGGCAGCGGTTGCGCTGGCGCTTGTCGATCAGGCAGTCCTTGTTGTCGCGGCACGTGTAGGTCAGGTCCTTCCGCACCGTGCGCTTGAAGAAGCCTTTGCAGCCCTCACAGCTGTAAACCCCGTAATGTTTACCTGGGGGAGGGATAGAATTCGGGTTTGAAGGCGGCCCCAGCTCCTTTCTTTGCCTGCAGATCTTCCCAGGGCCTCTCCCAGATGAGTTTTGGCGGGGGGGCAAGAGGTTTCTTGGAGATGGGGAGCGGTGGCTTGGCTTGCACACCATCGGGATGGCATCTCTGAGTCCCATCCTGCCTTCCACCCAGGGAAGGGCCATTTCTGGGGCATACAGCAGGGGTGGGGCAGGGCAGCAGCGGAACAGGGTACCCCCTGTACCCCTGTGAGCTCTGTGAACCCCCCACAGCAGACACACAACCGTGTTCCCACCCTCCACTTCCAGCCTGGATCTCAGGAGGGGCCCCAAAGGGCTCACAAAGCAACCAGAGCCCTCCTGGAGCAGGGAGCTCGGAGAAAAGCAGGAGAATAAAGGGAATTAGCCCTTCTTTATCTCCCAGGAGTGGAGGAACTCCATGTCAAGAGCACCTTTTCATGCACCGGTGCAGATCAAAGGGTGGGGAGGGGGAGGACACCCCCTGATGCCTCATTTGCCAACAGGGTGAGGATGTGACCCCACTGCTGAACAGGGACCTGGGGTCTCCTGGCTCGGCTCTTCATCCCCTGCTGTGAGGCACAGGCAGATGCTGTCCCAGAGGAGAACTCCTGCTGGCACTGCCCGCGCTGCCAGCAGCCAGGGAGCCAGTGCCAGCTCTCTGCCACAGCCCGAGCCCACTGCCCTGAGCCCCTGCCGGGGCAGGTGCCAGCCTCACCCGAAGATCTGTCCCCGCAGATGGCACATATGTGCTTGGTGAAGGAGGCCATCGTTCCTGAGGGATGTGCTGGCACTTTGAGGACTCCATTGAGCCCCAGGGGTGGCTTGATGTCTTCTGTGCTGGTGACGGAGTTCATGGGCGAGTTGAGCTGTGGAGGGACAAGCACAGGGCTCAGCTGGGACTGGGGACACGGGGACGTGGGGCTGTGCCACTCACACACAGGACAGGACAGGACAAGCTCCCAGCGGGGACCAGCACTGCAGAACCAAGAGGATTTGGGCACACAAAGGCACAGCACTCATCTGGCCTGGCACAGGGGCTGGGGTGGCTCTGAGCTGGCAGCAGGGTGACACAAGGGGCAGGACACGGCCAGCCTCCCGAGCACTGTGCAGGGCTGACCCTGCCCATCCAAGGAGGATGCTTTTCCATGGTTGAATTGGGAAGCAAGTTCCTCCTGCACTGCCCCAGCACAGCCCCCACAGCCAGGGCTCAGCAGCCACCCCAGCTTCACAGCAGGACACGGGCAAGGAGATCTGCAGTGGTGGCTCGTGGGAGAGCTGCTGGCTGGGAGAGAGCCCTGACGTGGATGATGAAGGCCAGGACACTCTCGGTTAGCTCTGCAGTTCACAGCTATCCCTTCAGCATTATCTCTCCAAAGGAAAGCTCCATGGCAAATAAACACATCCCAGCTGCAGCGGGGCCTGGATTCCAGAGCTGGAGTGGGTGGGACATGTCCCTGCAACTCCCAAATGTCTCTCCTTCCTTCCCTTGGGCCCCAGCAAGCAGAGAACGGGGTGGAACGGGCCCCATGGCACTGCTGTGGAGTGAAGGGTTCCTGGGCTGGGTCCCCACTGGGCTGTTACACGCCCAAGTGCAAAGAGAAACTGAGGCACAGAGCTGTAGGGTCAACGCCTCTTGGTAAGGGGACAAGCTCACCCCGTCCAGGAGGGTCTGGGGTGATGAGGGAGCTGGACTTGGTCAGCTCTTGGTCAGCAGAGCTGGCTGGATCACTGGGGGTGTCCCCAAGGGAATCAGCCTGCCAGGGACTGTCCCAGAGCCACCATCCCAGGCACCCTCCAAACCCAGGACGGAGTCACAGGCCTGTGCCTCAGTTTGTGTCCTTTCTCCACTCTAACAGAGATCCCCAGCACTTGTCACAACTTCATTCAGGGAAGTCCCGGGGCTTGTGATCTGTCATTTAGAGCAGCACAGCCGCTCCTCCGACTTTCAAGTCTCCAGGCTGGTGGGGAATATTTGGCAGGCGGATGACTGGCAGCCACAACAGAGCCAGGTAAACCCACCCTGGAGCAATGGGGTGGATGTGCCTCCCTCTGCCGCCCTGCCTGTGCCAGCCGAGGAACCAAGGGCAGCTGGTGGCACCCAGGGATGCACTCCTGGCTTTAGCTGCTGTTGGACACAGCACAGAGGGGAGGGAGGAGCAGCTCCCGGGCAGGAGCATCTCTTTTAGAGTCCCACATGATCTCTGTGCTCCCCTGGGAGCAGGGGTGGCCAGGTCAGGGTGACCTGCCCCAGGAATTCTCCCCGGGAATTCCCTTTCTGGGAAGTGGAGCCAGTTCCCAGGTGCTGCTGGTGGTGATGGCTCGTGGCACGCCGCATCCCTGGCTGTGGGAGCCAGCCCGGAGCCCACTGCTGCCTGAGGAAGATAAAACCCTTCCCCACCACTTCCCCCACCCAGGCAGCCCCCCCAAAAACACTGGGGGGGATGATGGGCAGAGCACGCCCCACCCAGGAGGGTGGGGGGGTCCCACCAACCTCCTCAGCCTGGGGAATCATCTGCTCAGAGCTGAGTCAGCCCCGGGCTGGGGAGGGGAAAGTCATCGGTTCCTGTCCCTGCGCTGGCTCCCGACCTCAGCAGAGCCACCCCGGGGTTCCCACACCGCCCTGGCGCCTGCCCCGGGAGCACGTGCAGGACAGAGGAGGGGACAGCAGCCGCTGGCCTTGGCACAGCATTTCTGCTCCGGGACAGCACGGCTCCAGCTCAGCAACGAGCCCAGGCAGGGCAGGAAGCAGGGCTCTGCTTCCCCATGACACCAGCACCCCTCAGCTCCTTCCCCTCCCTCTCCAGCTCATCGAATCCTGGCCCTCCTGGCAAGCAGAGCTTCATTCCTCCTCCTCCCATCCCAAAAAACACCCCGGCCCTTCCCCGCTCCCCCAGGCACCCTTACAAAGAGCATTGTGCAAAGGCAGACGATCTAATCCCACAGTCTGATCTCTCCCCACTGGCCCCGGGCATCCCGAGCTGCTGCCAGCGGTGCCTGGGGCGGCTGCTCCACACAGCCCTGCATGGAAAGTCCTCCCCTCGCAGCTCCTGCTGAAAATCCTGCACTGTTTTCCCCGTTTTCCCATCATTTTTAGGTAGGAGGGCTGAAGCAGTGCGTTAAATCCCGAAGCTGCGGGGTCTAGCCCCCCAGTCTGGCCCTCATTCCTGGGCCAGCTCAGCACCAGCATTCCCTGCCATGGGTGCTGGGACCCCGTGGCAGGGTCCCTGTCACACGCCCCGATTTTGGGGCTGTGTTTGCAAACCCTGCAAGATCCTGGGAACCTCTCCGTGCTGCAGGGAGGGCGCTGGGAGCATCCAAGGGCTGCAGGGTCCTCCCCTCTGCAGAACCAGATGGGGTGGGGCGAGCCCCCCATTTTCTGGGAGCCTGGCAGCTCCTTCCCATCCCGCTGGAGCTGGGGACGGAGGGGACCCACCCCGGGGACCTCGTACAGCGCGTGCCCTTCTGCTCTGCTGCCTCTCCAGAGGCGACGAGGCGTGGCCTGATGGCAAGTGGCATCTGCCATCTGATGCAAACCACCTTCCATCAGTGCCAGCCCTGCCCGGCGACGGGGGCCACACGCCTCATTACCCCCGTGCTCTGCCAGGGGGGCTGCGCTGCCCATCGAGCTCCGGCCTCGCTGAAACCCTCCTCCTCCTCCTCCTCCTCCTCCTCCTCCTCCTCCTCCTCCTCCTCCCCCCTGCACCCTGCCGGCCCAGGTAGGTGCCTCTGCCTGCTGCAGGGACAGGGACAGGGACCTAATGCGGCCAGACAGGGAGCAGATGGCAGGAGCCATTAGGCTGAGGACCTCCCAAGTGTCACCTGGAGGGAAAACACTTCAGACAAGTCCCTGAACAAAGGACGGGTTGGCTCAGAAGGCTGGAGCCAAGGGCTGGAGCCACCAAGAGCTGGAGACACAAGGACTGGAGCCACCAGGGCAGGAGCCACCAGGGCAGGAGCCATCAGGAGCTGGAGACACAAGGACTGGAGCCACCAGGGCAGGAGCCACCAGGGCAGGAGCCACCAGGACAGGAGCCACCAAGAGCTGGAGACACAAGGACTGGAGCCACCAGGGCAGGAGCCACCAGGAGCTGGAGACACAAGGACTGGAGCCACCAGGGCAGGAGCCACCAAGAGCTGGAGACACAAGGACTGGAGCCACCAAGAGCAGGAGCCACCAAGAGCTGGAGACACCAGGGCAGGAGCCACCAAGAGCAGGAGCCACCAAGAGCAGGAGCCCCCAGGGTTGGAGACATCAGGGTTGGAGTCAACAAGGGTTGGAGCCACCAGGGCTGGAGCCAGCTCGCTCCCAGCACCATCCCACCACACTCTCACTTCCCCTTCTGCCCTGCAGCTCTGCTCCGTTTCGGTTCCCCGCTGGCCGCTCCCCAAGTGCACCTTACAATCGCCCCTTCCCCGCCGTCTGCCCGGCTTGTGGCTCCCCCCAGGGTTGCCTCACATCCCCCTTCCCACTCCTTCCCCACCATTTTGGCTCTGGGGCTGCTGATTTTGCTCTGGCTGCCCGTTCCCAGGCGCAGTTTCAGTTCCTCTTCCCCTGGCCCTGGGGTGGGAGGGACGTGTCCACCCTGCTGCTGTCCCTCAGTGGGAAGCAGGTCCCTGCACATCTGAGGGGGTCACAGGCTGAATCCTGCACGGGAGAAGCTCATCCAGAGGCAAATCTTACTCCTCTCTGACCAGCACGGGGATGGTGGATCCTGGAGAAGCTGCTTGTGGGCTCCCAGGGATAGCAGCCACGTCGTAAAATAGCCCCACGTAGTAAAACAGCTCCATGTAGTAAAAAGCCCTGTTATTCCTGGGAATAAATCAGGCCAGTATTTAAAAATAAAGGCGCTGGCAGGTGCTTGAGTCCCAGAGAGGGCCTGGAATAAATAAACCTGCAGCCAGTGGCAGGTGGTGGCCAATTCCTTAATCTGCCCTTTTACTAAACATATCCCGTGCGAGCAGCCAGCAACAGGTGGCAGGGGCTGGCCAGCACCCCAATCTGGCTATTTTTAAAAAGAGCTTATCTCACCCTGCTTGGAGGGGTTTTTACATAATCTTTAGCCACTGAAGGCCACTCCTGGCCCTGTGAGGAGAAAGGGGCAGCAGGCAGAGGAGCCCTGGGTTTGCACAAGTGACAGGATGAGGGGAAACGGCCTCGAGTTGTGCCAGCAGAGGTTGAGATTGGCTGCTTGGGGTCATTTCTTCACTGAAAGGGCTGTCAGGGATGTGGTGGAATCACCATCCCTGGTAGTGTTAAAGGTGTGTGGCACTTGGGGACGTGGGTTTGTGGTGGACTTGGATGATCTCAGAGGGCTTCTCCAACCAAAACAATTCCGTGATTCTGTGGGGAACACGGGCTGGCCCTGGAGGGGATGTGCTGCTCCCTAAGAAGCAGAAGAATCCCAGAGAGTCCTAGGGTAGCTTTGGCTCCTGCCACAGCTACACCAGCCCCCAGGTGACCCAGGTGTGGTCACTGCTCCCCTTCCACCCCAATCCTGAGGACAACAGGTAACAGACAGCCGTGTTCCAGTGCTGCTCCCTCACAGCCCACCCAGAGCAGCCCCCAAAGGAGCAGGATGCCTCCAGCTCAGCTTCCCCCTCGTGCTTCTGCTTTTTGCCTCCCCTCGGTGCCTGTGTGCACGAGGAACCCCCAGAGGTGGCTCCTCCTTGCCCGAGCAGGCAGCAGCGACCCCCGAGCACCGTCCCCCCCAGAGGTGGCTCCTCCTTGCCCGAGCAGGCAGCAGCGACCCCCGAGCACCGTCCCACCCAGAGGTGGCTCCTCCTTGCCCGAGCAGGCAGCAGCGACCCCCAGCACCGTCCCCCCCAGAGGTGGCTCCTCCTTGCCCGAGCAGGCAGCAGCGACCCCCGAGCACCGTCCCACCCAGAGGTGGCTCCTCCTTGCCCGAGCAGGCAGCAGCGACCCCCGAGCACCGTCCCCTTACCTGCGGGCTGCTGGTGCCGAACCCCAGGCTGGGCGTGGAGGGGACAGACATCGAGTGGGGGCCCATGGGGGAGCTGATGACGGAGAAGGGGGGGCCCATGCCATTGATGGGCGAGCTCAGGGTGCTGATGGGCGAGTGCAGCTGGCCCGGCGAGCCCAGCGAGGAGCCGATGCCCGGCCCGATGGACGGGTGCAAGGACGGGGTGGCCATGGGCCCGCGGCTCGTGGGCGAGTTCAGGGATGTGGAGTTCACCTGGTTGGAGAAATCTGCAAGAGAAGGAGGACAGGAAAGGGGTTGAGTCACTCGTGTGGGACACAGCCCTGAGCTGCAGCTCACTGTTCCTCCCACAAAGTTCCCAGCGCAGCTCCATCTTTCCAAAACACCTTCTTCTGGAGTATCCATGCAGGCTTTAAGTCCTGAGAGCGTGCCCACCTCGTTAAGAGCATTTCTACCTCGTTAAGAGCATTTCCACCTCAAGCCAGGCATCAGTGCCCGCCTCCACCTCCCTGGCACAGCTCTAAGCTCTGCCAGGTATTGTATTCCCAGGGAATGCCCCGACAAGGCAGGAATGATGAATGTTCTCAGAAGGCCAATTTATTACTTTATGATACTATATCATATTAAAGAATATGATACTAAAAAGATAATGACTGAATACTAAAAAGCTAATAATAAAAACTTGTACTCTGTTTCTAGAGTCTCGACACAGCTTGGCCCTGACTGGCCAAAGAGTGAAAACAACTCACAGCAGAATCCAACGAAACAATCACCTGTGGGTAAACAATCCCCAAACATATTCTACATTAAAAAAAAAAATCAAATAAAATAAGAATTGTTTTCCTTTTCTCTGAAGCTTCCCAGGAGAAAAATCCTGAGCAATGAGTTTTTTTCAGAGAATGTGAATGCCACAGCCAGGGGCTCAGCACGGCTGCTCCAGCTGACTCCCTCCTGCTCCAGGATAATTTGGATTTATCACCGGGCCAGGGTGTGCGTGGGGGACACTGAGAGCACCGAGGAGGTGGCTCAGCCTGTGCATCACACACGAGAGGTGTGTGTCCATCCACGGGGAACGCTGCGTGTCCGCAGGCTGGATTTGAGGATTTCGGAGGTCTTTTCCAACCGAAACGTCTCAGTGATTGTGGAAGGGAGCGGGAGCAGCTCTGCAGGCAGCAGGACAGGCTGTGTCTGCCTGTCCCGGGGGAGCAGAGCAGGGGGGCGGGAAGGGGGGCTTATAAATAGACTCCAGTTCTCCCAAGAGGAGACATGGAGCCATTCCTGGCACATTTCCTCCTCATCCTGTCACGCTGCTTGCAAAACAATCCCCAGCGAGGAAGGGGCTGGCTCCGGCCCCCAGGGAGGGGCGGAAGGCGGCGGGGAAGGAGGGGGGCAGCAGGGGCAGGGCTCCCCCCAAAACCCACCCGGACCCCCTAGCTCACTCCAGGGACATCCAGAGACAGGGACACACCAGCACGGCCACTTGGGTGCTCATGGTGGCTCTGCCTGTGGCTGCAGACCCCAAAGTGAACTAAAAAATCTGTCTTCAGTCACCTGCATCCGTCAGGATCAGCTGTGTCCCCAGGATTTTGGAGCAACTAGCACATGAGCCAGTGGGAAACACCGAACCCACAGCAGCCCAGCCTCAAAAACCCTCCCTGGACATCCCTGATGCTGGTGGGGAAACCCCAGCAGGACGAAGAGAAGGTTCAGCAAGGCAGCGATGCTGCTCTCGCAGAGATGTGGAACGAGCATCCCCCTGATGCTTCCACAGTCCCATCACTGGCCCCAGCCTCCCACTGCTGCACCCAGAACCCCACTGCTGCACCCAGAACCCCATTGCTGCACCCACAACCCCATCGCTGCACCCAGAGCCCCATCACTGCACCCACAACCCCATCACTGCACCCACAACCCCATCACTGCACCCAGAGCCCCATCACTGCACCCACAACCCCACTGCTGCACCCAGAGCCCCATCACTGCACCCACAACCCCACTGCTGCACCCAGAGTCTCATTTATGCAATCCCACTGCTGCCTCGAGAATCCCATCACTGCCCCCAGCACCCCACTGCTGCACCCAGAATCCCACTGCTGCTTCCTGAGTCCCATCACCACATCCAGAGTCCCATTACTGTCCCCAGAACCCCACTGTTGTCCCCAGATTCCCTTTGCTGTCCCCAAAATCCCATCACTGCCTCCAGAATCCCACTGCTACATCCAGAGTCCCATTACTGTCTCCAGCACCTCGGTATTGCCCCCAGAATCCCACTGCTCCCCCCAGAATCCCACTGCTCCCCCCAGAATCCCACTGCTGCCCCCAGAATCCCACTGCTACATCCAGAGTCCCATTACTGTCTCCAGCACCCCATGCTGCCCCCAGAATCCCAATGCTCCCCCCAGAATCCCATCACTGCCTCCAGAATCCCACTGCTGCCTCCAGAATCCCACTGCTACATCCAGAGTCCCATTACTGTCTCCAGAATCCCACTGCTGCCCCCAGAATCCCATCGCTGCCCCCAGAGTCCCACTGCTGCCCCACTGCTGCCCCCAGAATCCCATCTGTGACCCCAAAGCACCCCTGGGCCGCGGCAGAGCAGCCCCCCTGTCCCTGGGGCTGGCCTGGCCGGGCTCTCAGAGGATGTTGACACAAGCCAAGCGCCGGCCACCACGTCACCCGCGGCTGAGTGACGCGAGGGAGGCACAACAGGAACGCCAGGAAATTCCTGCAGGATTCCAGGGCTGCTGCTGGGGTTTAGCACAGCACCTCCCTGCTCTCTGGGTTTGGGGTTTGGAGAGGGCTGGGAGAGCAGCAGGGCCCTGCAGAGCCCCCATCCAGGAGCGGGACCCCACAAACAGGGGGGACGCCTTCCAAGGATGCAGCAGATGCAGGGCAAACAGGGCCCTGACCTGTGCAAAGGGAAGGCAGCAGAGCACGGTCCTTCCTTAGAAAAGGTCCGGAATATTTCAGGCAGGAGAGGTCACAGGAGGGTCACTGGCAACCAGCCCAAGCCAAGCACGTGTGGGACAGCAGCTCTCCCGAAATCCCAACCCCTGGGCACCTCGGGAGCTCCCTGCACACCCCATGTCACCACATCAGCTCCCCTCAGCCACCCTGCTCCCACATTCCTGTGATCCCAGCACCCAGCGAGGAACTGGGAGGGAAAACCAGAAAGGGGAGGAGAGGAGAGGGATGATGGTGCAATGTGGGCAGGCACGGCCACATTTGGGGGTGTTTACACCCAAACCCCTCAGCCACACACTGGGAAATGTGAACCACACCAGGACTTCTGCAGAGCATCATGACTCAAAAGTTCCAAGCAACTTCTTGGACACTGGGAGGTTTCCACTGCTCATCCAAACACTCCCAGCTCCAAAACCCCCTGGGAGAGCAGCAGCAATGGGAAACATTTACATCCAGCAGGCAAATATGGTTTTTTAAACTTAGCAAAATCAACAGTCCACTTGAGGCAACTCAGCCCAGATGCTGCCAGTCCCTGGCTGGAGGGAATTGGAGTTTGGGGAAAATACAACTTGAGGTGGAGAGATGGGCATCAGGAGGGGATGTGAGAAATCTGCCCTCTTCCCCATCACAAGTATCCTAAAGGACCCTGACTGCAAAAAGAATGCTACAAAAAAAGATAGATTTCAAAAAGAAAAAAAGCCTAGATTGAGGAAATATCCTTAATAGACACAAATAAATTCCCAAAGTGATGAGAACCACTTGGACTGCAGCAAACAGAGGAGGCATTTCCCCAAAGGCATTTTCAGCTCAAGCATTGTGAGACTGCTCCTTCTCCTCGAGGAGTTCTGCCATTTAAAGCTGTTGTGTGTGACTATCTCTTGACCAAAATAAACTCCGTGCCTAAAGAAAAAAATAGGAAAAAAAAAAGTTCTGAAAGCATTTCCCCTCTGTCACACCCCTCAACTGCAGCTATTTTCTGTGTGTGCCCTTTGTTTCAGCACAAGGACCTCTGTCTCTCCCCGAAGATGCCCCATGGCAGTCGGGAGATCAGAAACCAGAGCTCGTCAGCAGCTGGAGAATTTGCAGTGAAGCTCTTTTTCTCCCTCCAAACTGCGAGCCTGCCAGCCCCAGAGTTTGGACGGGATTTTTTTTCCCAAGGAATATGACATTTAGGGCAGGGCCACATGATCCGTGTGCAAGGGGTGGCTGCAAGGAGCCCTGGGAGTGTTCCCACACCAGCAATCATCCCCTGTACACCAGACCCGGCACGGGAGATTTGTGTTTCTGCTGCTCATCCCTTTCTCTCAGCAGATCCCTGCCTTTGCAAGGTCTCTTTGGGATGGATTCCCACCTCGCAGAGGCTTGCAGCAGCAGCAGCCCCAAAACCAGACAAAAACTGATGCCAAAGCTGGGACCAGATCCCGGCAGTTCCAAAATCCAGGAGAGAATCTCAACTGCTGCACCACCCTTCCCTCAGACAGAACTCTTCTGGCCTTTTAATAATCATAATAATAATAATTAGAACAAGAATATTATTGATCATTTTCAATAAGGGAAAAAAAAATCTTCATACAACATTTGTACCCAACACCCACGGGCAGCTCCACTGCTGTTTTCCATGCCCTTGGCACTCAGCACAAAGCTCCAGCTTGGGCCAGCCAACATCCATGGCTGGATGCACCCCACATGGGCAGGTCAGACCCTCCAGGTACACCAGGAATGCCACCAGCCCTCGCCACCCTTCCCTGTGGCATTTTGTCACCCAGTGTCACTCCAAGTGCTGCTGCCTGGCCAGGGCACGTCTGCAGCAGCTGAAGCAGCTTCTGCTGATCCAGCACTGTCACCAAGGGCTGTGATTTTAACATTTCTAGACCACAAAATGTCTCAGAGCAGAACAATTCCAACGTGCAGAGGCGCTTTTTTTTCCCAGGATAGGTCATTTGTACTGGAATAAAGTGTACCAGCATAAGCTTTCACCAGAATAATCTTCATTTATGCCTAAGAGGCTTTGCCAGTAAAACTACAGTGACCTAGCTCTGCTGGAAAACCTTTTCTGGCATATCCTGGGAGTTTACTCAGCAGCTCAGTGGCTCAGCACTCTGATCTGAGACAGGGGAAGTTAAAAAAAAAAACCATATTTCAAGGCACAAACAGACTCCTGAGCTGTGATTTTCTGCAGCTGAGGAGAGCTGCCCACCTAGGATACACCCCACAGCCAGTCCATTGGGATCAGAGGGGTTTGCAGCAGGTCACAGGGGGTTGTTGGAGGAGCTGTCACAGCAGGACCAACCCAAGAGCCCGTCCCTGGCACCAGCTGAGATTTGGGAAGCCACTCACAACCCCCTGCTTCTGCTTTTCTTTTTTTTTTTCCCTCAGCACCTCTTCCTCCTTAATCAGAAAGCGAATCAGCTCTGGGTACTAAACAGGAGGAAATTCTAAATTTGGGTTGCCACTCCCTTCCTTAAGTCAGCCCTTGGTGTCAGAGCTCCGCAGGGCCACACATGCAGGACCAGCAGCAGGGATCTGGCTCCTGCCAACATCCTCCTCCTCCTCCTCTGCCCTCCAGCATCACTTCGGGGTGCCCAGGTTCCAAACCCTCACCCCCAAATGCACGTGGAGCAGGTAAAGGCAGAGCCCCACGCTCCTTCCCTGGTGACTCTGCACCAAAATGAACCTGGCAGTGCAAATCCGCGTCCTGCTTTCATTCCTCAAGAGCAGCTTGGGAATCTCTCGTGCTTTTCCACACAAGGAACCTCAAGCGATGGAGGTTTCCCTTTCCTTGCCTCTCACCTGCCCCACAGCAAACCAGGGGATGAGCGGAAAACAGCAGGAGAAGAGGAGGATCCAGGCAGGACAGTGGCTTTCATGAGCAAATTGCCATGGTAATGCTGTGACCACAAGAGGTCAGGTCCTCGCTTTTGTCCTGATCCCCAGCTCGGGGATCAATTTAAATAGCCCCTGGCCTACAATCTTGAGTAAGTCTGCTCTCAGTTTATGGCAGCACAGCTGAGAACCGAGGGGAGGATGGAGCAAGAGCTGCCTGCTCCCCTTCCAGCAGTGGCTGCTGCCATGGACCCAGCAGTGCCCGACTTGGGCACGCTCAGGGGGTGCCCTGAGCATGCAGAGTGGTTCTTATCCCAGAAACTCATCCGTGGATCCAAGAAATAAGCAGCACCCTGTGGCAAATCCAAGGAAATTAAGCTGCATTTAAAGCACTTTGCCCAGTGAGGACAGGCAGCTGATCCTCTCACACCACCTGGGCTCTGAGCACACAGGGAATCCCTGGGAATGGATCCCGAGCTGTCAGAAGATGCAGCTGTGTTTTATCCATAAATCCCTTCTGAGCATCTTTTCCACAGCTACAGGCTGTGGGATGCAGGGCCATGGGAATGCAGCAGGGTCCAGCGTGTTGAGTAGCTCTGATTTCAGCAAAAAGTAACTGGAATTGTTTTTTCTTTTTGTACTTCTGGACTCGAGTACAAAGACAAACCTGAGAACATCCCTCTGAGACCACCCCAAGCCCTGCGCATGGGGCAGCACACAGAAATCTGTCTTTTGGCAGGCATTTCAAAACCACCACGTGCAGCTTCTCTTCGGGAACCCGCTCGGAGATTTGGGAGAGCCTCCCCAGCCACACTCAGAATCTTCCCCAGGTGATGCTGAGGTGGTTCAAGCTGCTTGAGGACAGTGAGAAACTCAAGTTTCAGCTGCGATCTGCACAGGGGGGGTTCCTCCTCCCAGCAGGTTTCACTTTGACCAAAGTAAAACCTCAAAGCCACAGAGCTTCTCACCTCTGGCTCTGCGCTCTCCCCAGAACCTTCCCGCAGCCCCTCTGCTGCACCCAGCCAGCAGCAGAGGTGCTTTTTGGGGTTTCAGTGCAGCAGCAGGAATCCCTCTGCGTGCTGCCAGGCATTGGTGCTGCCTCCTGCCAGCATTTCACCTGCAGCTCACCCTGGGGAGAGCTCAGGGCGCCCACGAGATTTTCCACTGCGCTCTGCACGCCAGCCTCTCCCTCCCCAGCCAGAATTCCTGCTTAGCACCCAGGAAACCTCTGCTCTCTTCCCACAAGGAGAAGGGGAAGTGGAAAATCATCCTCCTGCTGAGCCATGGGGGCTCCCCAAAGTGGGATCCACCCCAAACCTGGCAGCAGCATCCCTGTCCCACAGCCGGGTCACCTCTGTCCCTGCAGCTCCAACAGCTGCTCTTCCTCTCTGCCCTGTTTTATTTTCTCCTCTTTTTGGCAATCCAGCTCAAAGCACCACTTTTAGGAGACACTGACCCCGAACTCAGCCCATCACCTGCTGCACCCTGGGACCCCCCACCACAGGATCCACACCAGAAACAGGAGAGCTGCTCCTGATGCTTCACAGCTGCCACAGAGCAGGGGGCACCCAGCACATGCCAGGGCTCACCGAGTGTGCTCAGCACCAGCACAGGGGCTTCTTGGGGATTTTCTCCCTTAAAAACCCCATCCCACCCTCTCAGGAGCTTGCTAAAATCCCACCCTGCTCCTGGAGCAGTGGCAGAGCTGGAAGCCTGCACCCATCTCCAAGTGGGGAAGGATTGAAAAGGGGAATTTTCCAGAAGCTGCTGTGCCCACCAGCTGCCTGTCACTGGAGGAAACACCACATGGACCCCATCCCAAACCACCTCCCCAGCACGTGGAGGACCCCCACCCATGTCCCACGCAGACAGGGCAGCCTGCAGGGGCAGGCAGGGAAGGGAAAAGGAGGAAGAATGAGGAGCAGGACATTTGGGAAGTGTGAGGAGAGCAGGGAAGCCCAGGGGGAAGGGGAGAGGGCAGCTCCCCCCACCCTGGCAGCGCTGGGTGGAGGGGGGAGGGTGCACCCAGGCAAACAAGGATTCTGCTGATAAAGCAAATGTGACTCAATCACACGCTTGTGCAAAGATGTCACAACAGTGCTGAGAAATTACAGGCTCCTATTTCATCCCTCCAGGGCCGGCGCTGGCCCCGCTCTCACAATACTCTCTGTTCTGAGCTCAGAGTGGCCCTAATTTACTGGCTGGGAACCCGCTGCAGGGCCAGCCCATAATAGGGGCAGTGTAGTGCTGCTGCCAGGGCTCCTGGGCTGCCAGGGGGTGCCTGATGAAGGGCTCGACGTGGCAGCTCTTCAGAGCCCTTTGAAGAAGTCGTTCAGAGCAGGGCTGTCCCCTCCTAGTGTTTTTGGGACAGGGGATTGATGCTCCCAACCCAGTTGTCTGCCCCAAATCTGGCAGAGCTGGCGTTTCCCAGGCAAACCCTGCTTGGGGTGACATCTCTCCAACTTCTTGGGTGTCCTCATGCACCCTAAAAAGGGAGGTTTGGGGGACCCCGCTGCCAAGGGACAAGGGCTCAGCCACCACTGCTGCAATCGTCCCCTGCCCCCCTTCCCCAAGCACAGCCTGGAGCATGGAGAGGTGACTGGACCTGCCGGTCCCTTTCCCCTTTCCCTCACCCATGGAGAGGTGACTGGACCTGCTGGCCCCTTTCCAGCCCCCAAACTGCATCAGTGAAGCCAAACTAGCAGGAAATGATGCCAGCAGAGCTCCTTCTGCTCCACAAAAACGGTGGGGACGTGGTGATGGTGGCACCCAGGCACTTCCCAAAGTCTGCCCATGCTGCCCAGGGAGCTCCTCATCCTCCCTGCAGCCACTGACCTTGGCAGCCTCGCTGGCTCCATCCCAGTCCCCGAAAAGATCACGGGGAGAGCTCAAGCACAGTGGTCCCACAGGTTGCTGGAGCTCATTATGGCCTTTTAATTACATTCAATTGCAGTTTTATGGGCTTATGGGCAAATTGGAAGTGATCTGATTGCCCTTGAGGGGGTGCTGGGCTCTGAGCTATGAAAATCCAAGCAGGATCCGGCGAGACACACGGGGAGCTCGGGAGCTTTAGGCTCATTCCAGCAGAAAGAGGAGAAGCTTCCACTCACCCTGGAGATCCCCCAGGACATCCCAGTAACGAGCCACACACTGTGGCATGTGCAGAGAACCCAGATCAGGCACTGCTCCAGGTTATCCCACCACTGTCCCCAGCACTTGGGGACATCCCCACGCTGGGCTCCAGGGAGGAGGGATGTGTAGAGCAGATGGGGTTCAGACCTGGAGCCAAGCTCTCCACCCCTGTGGAACCTGCTCCCTCAAGCCCCAGAATATCCCTCTGCAAAGCAGGCAGGGCAAGGAGCAGCCAGAGGGATGCTGAGTGCTCTGGGAACCAGGAGCTCCCCACCCTCAGCTTCCCAGCAGATCTGGGATGAGCCAAATCCTAAAGGCCGAGAGCAGAGCAGCCCAGCAGCTCCCCCAGGCACTGCCCCTGAGATCCATGGGCTAAGATGTGTTGCTCATTTGTTAGTCAGTCCTGGAGGTGCAGGATGTGCTGCATCCACCCCTGCTCTGCTGACTTTGGGGCTCGGCAGGAGGGACAGCACCTCCCCATCGCCCTCTGCTCCCACCTGAGCTCAGCACCAGCAGCCCACGTGGCTTTTGGAGATCCTACAAAGATGGGCCAAGCTCCATGCTCGGGTCTGAGCCAGCAGCAGGAGGTGAGAGGAGGAGGAGGAGGAGGAAGACAGCCATGAATTGTGGATGCCTGCCTCTGCCTGGCTCCCAGGAACAAGGGCCCACAAAGCACCAGGCAGGAGGATTATATTACGGTGCTGTGCGTGCACATTAATCCAGATTTAAGATAATTACAGTCATTCACTTGGCATAATGGGCTTTAATTGATCCAGCGGGGCCTGGGCTGGTGCTCACCACCAGGGTGCAGCTGGCAGCCCAGAGCTGTGCCACCACCGACCAGCAAAGCCAACACTGCTAACTGGTTTGCCAGAAAACCAGTCGTGGTTTTCCTTGGGGGGTGCTGGAGGCTGGCAAGGCCACTGGACTTCTCCATCTCTCAGCTGAGACCCGGCAAGGCTGGCACGGGCACGGAGGTGTCATCTGGTCAGGAGACATCTCATGAGCATCCAAGTGGGATGAGCCAACCCTCCAGAGGGTTTCACTGCTGGGAACTGGGCAAGGGCAGCCCATGGGAAGGCTGCTTTCCAAGTCTCCTTGGAGAAATGTCCACCTCTCAGAACCATGCCTGGTGGGAAGTTGGCCAACAGATCCCTGAAGGTCCCTTCCCAGCAGCACAAATGGTCACAGAGGTGGAAACACAGGATCCCAAAACTGCCACCCCTTCCCACCTCAGCTCCTCCTCCACATCTCCACCGACGACTGGGGAACCTTCTGGAGTGAGCCAGCTCCCTCAGGGACAAACCACCCACTTTGTGACCCTCAGCTGCAGGTCCAGGAGGAAGAAGGAGCCTGAGAACTGCGTGCTACACAGGAAGGTGTGTGACAAGACAGTGAAGGCACAGTCAGATCCCCTTCCAAAAAAGCAAGTTCCTTCTAGAAACTAGATGCCACACACTTTTTTTCCAAGAAGAAGAAGCTGCCTCTAGTTTTATGTGACCCGCTGGGGATCAGTAACACGTTTGGGCCAGGAGGGGAGGTTTAAGCCCCCTCAACTCCAGCTGTGTGGCCAGAGGGATGGGCAGGCAGGCTGGGTGGGTTGTTCCCCTTTCCCAGGCCAGAGAGGAGGCTTGGGAAAGCTTTTCCCTCCCTCAGGCAGGCAGCAGCAAGGGATGGGCTGCCTGCAAGCTGCCTTTGGGTTTAAGTTTCTGGTTGGAGTCCAAAGCTAATTAGGCTGCGCCAAGTCCAATCAGATAGCCTCAGCTAATTGAGCTCGGCACCGACGGGTCAATGTCCAGCGGGGCTCGGCGTTCCAGGAGGTCTGGCAGCCCACAGATAACTGCCAGGGCCTGGGAAGGGGAAGAACCCTCACAAAAATGCTCCCCTCATGTACAGGCAGAGAGCTGAGCATGGCTCTGGGTTAACCCCTCAGGCACCGCAAGCACTGTCCAACCCTCACTGTCCAACCCTCACTGTCCAAACTTCACTGTTCAACCCTCACTGTCCAACCCTCACTGTCCAACCCTCACTGTTCAAACCCCGTTTGTCCAACCCTCACTGTCCAACCCTCACTGTCCAACCCTCACTGTTCAAACCCCGTTTGTCCAACCCTCACTGTCCAACCCTCACTGTCCAACCCTCATTGTCCAACCCTCACTGTCCAACCCTCATTGTCCAATCCTCATTGTCCAACCTTCACTGTCCAACCCTCACTGTCCAACCTTCACTGTCCAACCCTCATTGTCCAACCCTCATTGTCCAACCTTCACTGTCCAACCCTCACTATCCAAACTTCACTGTCCAACCTTCACTGTCCAACGCTCATTGTCCAGCCTTCACTGTCCAACCCTCACTGTCCAACCCTCACTGTCCAACCTTCACTGTCCAACCCTCATTGTCCAAACCCCATTGTCCGACCCTCACTGTCCAACCCTCACTGTCCAACCCTCACTGTCCAACCCTCACTGTCCAACCTTCACTGTCCAACCCTCATTGTCCAAACCCCATTGTCCGACCCTCACTGTCCAACCTTCACTGTCCAACCCTCACTGTCCAACCCTCATTGTCCAACCCCAGTGTATGGAGAGGCCCCAAAGGCAATGCTGGATAAAAGGGACTGAGTGGGGCATGGAACAGGGTGCCTTCACCAGGCTTTGGTGTCACCTCTCCTGGTGTCACCCCAACAGCAGGCACTTGGTGATCCCTATGGCACAGACCACGCACCACGGAGCAGAACCCCCTCGCCACACAGCAAGGGAAAACAAACCATGGGAACTCCAGGCACACGGCTCCTGGAAATGTGACACCAAGGACCCTGGAGCTGGGCTGGGTGCTCCATGCTCTCCACATGGCTCCCAGTGCTGCTCCAAAGCTGGGTTAGATGTGTCTGCACCAGAGTGCAGCCTCCAGGCCAGGACAGAGGGGTTTCTCCAAGCCCTGGGAGCCAGCAGGGCTGTGGGACGGGGTCAGCAGCACCTCCCAGATGTGCCTGGGCATTGCAGCACTCAGGGGAGGGGGACTGCAGGGCAGCCAAGCACTGGGAGAGCAGGAGGAAGATGAGGGACTTTGAAGAAAGCTCCATCAAGCCCTTCCTCGGGTGGTTCTCAGCCCCGCCGAGCAGCTCCCCCAGCTCCTGAGTTCTAGGGCAGATTCCAGCCAGGAAAACAACAACATCCAGCTTCACAGAGAGTTCCTTTTTTCCTCTAATCCTGCCTGGACTCCCAGGCTGAGCACCATCCAGGCGGGCAGGAAGATGGCAGCCTGGATCCCTGCGCCGGGAACAGCGAGAGAATCCCCACATCCTCCCACATCCCTGCACCTCCAGCTGCTGGGGGAGGCTGCTCCTCTTCAGCTGACAAATGGATGAGACGTTTCATTAATAAAGCCCAGCTTCTCCTCACACTTCTGATTACAATCTCTCTGTTTGGATCCCTGCTCATGTTACACGTTCGTCTCAATTATATATTCCCTTCTCCTTAAATCCCCACTTATCTCCTGTACCACGTAAATCACAGAATGGGCTCTGGTTTGGTTGGGGCTTTTTTTTTTGCCTGCCTAACTTTTCCTGCTCCAACAGCACTTAGAAAATAAATAGGAATTTAAACTGCAGCATGTCCTGGTAGAATTTGAGCTCATCTTCCAGCAACTCATCCGAGGAGGGTAACACTGATCCTGCTCGCCACCACTTGCTTCCAGCCCCACCATATTCACTTTTATTCATTTTTGGCCCAGCCAAATCCTTACTGGGGCATCCCTGGGAATATTTCCCCCCCCTCAAATCCCTTGTTCCAGCTGGAGCAGAACATGAGACACCGACCAAAGCAGCAGCACAGGGCCAGCCCAGCCTGGCTCTCCCCCCACAGCCCCACATCCCTCTGGCAATTAAGGCAATTGCCTGCATGGAAACCTAATTATATTAGGGAAGTATTTAGTAATTTTTAACTGTTGGGCTGGTGGCTCGGCTCCCTCCCCCGCCCACATTCCAGCAGCGCTGGGCAGGAGTTGCAGCACTGGATTCTCCCCTTCTTCCACCACTGCTTTAAAGAGAGAGGAAGAGGAGCAAGGTGGTGTGGTGGGCTTGGGTGGTGGCCCTGGAGACCCTGGATGAGCTGGAGAGTCTCCAGCAGTTTGCATGGGATGTCTGGGAATGCCCAGCCCCGGCATGTGGCGGCCTCTTGGCGCCACCAAGATAAAGATGCTCCAAGGTCTCCTGCCACAGCACCCTCCTGCCCCCAGGCAAGGCCTCAGCATCTCTGGTGCATATTCAACACTCCAGCCACAAGGTTTGGGTTCCCTGGATCTGTCTCCATCCTCCACTCTGGCACACAAAACTCGAGCAGGTGATAGCAGAGGCACCACTACACCAGATACCCAAAAATCACAGTCCCAGGAGCACCTTGGCCCTGTTTGTCCACAGCAGGAGCCCACCATGGATTGAGCTCCACCATGGATTGAGCTCCACCATGGACTGAGCTCCACCACAGATAGAGCTCCACCCAGACTGAGTTCCACCATGGATTGAGCGCTGCCATGGCTCCACCATGGATTGAGATCCACCATGGATTCAGCTCCACCATGGATTGAGTTCCACCATGGATTGAGTTCCATCACAGATTGAGCTCCACCACAGACTAAGCTCCACCACGGACTGAGCTCCACCATGGACTGAGCTCCACCACGGATCGAACACACCATGGAGAGCACAAAACCCTCATGCTGGATCACCTCCATGGGCACACCCAGCTCACTTAGGGGCCAGCAGGACCACGAGGCTCCCCCAGGCCAGCCCTGACCCCCCAGTTCCCCACTCCCAGCCCTGGAAAGGCCGGCGGTGCCTTTAAGAGGCCGGAGGGGAATGCGATGGCCGCTTTTCCGAAGGCCCATTAATTTGCCAGCGTCACATGCTCCGCAGCTGCAGCCTGGCAGTGATTTATACTCCTCTGAAGTTCATCAGAGGGAAAAGTACTTCCCAGGCACAGCCTATCCCCTTTCCCTCCTCTCTGCTCCTCTCTGCCCGTGTCCAGAGCCCAGTGAAAATCCCGCGGCCCCATCCATCACCCCGAGTGTCACCCCCTGCCCTCGCCACCCAGCCCAGGCACTCCCCTTCTCCCCGGCATCTGCCAGCAAAAGAAAACTTCCTCTGCCTTCCTCGCCTCGGTGACCCACCGATGAGAAAGTCATTAATTAATAAGGGGCAGCGCTGCTCCTGCTCCTCTGCGGCCTGTGGAGCCCCCTCCTCCCCATCCCCAGGCCCTGTAGCCAAAATAAACGTCAGGGAGGAGGCGGGCGTCCCCTCCTCCTGCCGTCCTCCGGGGAGGTTCAAAAGTTCAAGATTTTCACATTTCCCTAACGTTATTTCAGGAAATTGCTGGAGAAAGGAAAGCCGGCGCTGCCGAAAAAGCGATCCGCAGGCGGATCCAATAACACACAGAATCCAGAGGCAGGGCTGGGTGTGCGCCAGGCGTGGTTCAGAGGGAGCCCCATCCCCACCCCGACGCTTGTTTTTTGGAGCATCTGTGCACACCGCTGGCTTTCACTGGCTTTTTCCTAAAGCAAACCCATAGCCACTGCAAAAGCAGCCCCAGAGGTGGCAGACACCAGAATAAGCCTCCAAAAGGTCCTTGGGTCACTCTCCAGAGCCAGGATGCTCAGAGCACCAGCACTTATCAAATTCTAGCAGCTGGTTTGGGGGTGATGCTGCCAAGCTGGTTCAGAGCATCCCCAAGAACATCCCTCAGTGTAGAGAATATGGGTGCCGCGGTGCTGGGTCCCCAAGGAATGACAGCTTGGCCCCAGATGTGCACAGGGCTCTCTGCAAGCACTGCCCTGACGTGTGTTTGGGTTCCCTCCTTCCTTCCTCTCAAAACCCTTCGGATTTCACATTTGCACAGACCTCAAACGCGACCGGAGCCACACCTGGGTTTGCATCAACACCGGGCTCAACGACAGCTCTCACTGCAGGTTCGTGGGAAAGGTTCGTAAAACTACTGAAACTCCTGGCAAACCTGAATTTGGGGTTGCAGTGAAACATGAAACTCGGCTGCTTTCATGTGGTTTGGGGTTTTCTGTTGCAAAACACTCGGTGCAGCAGCTCGGGGCGAGAGCGCGACAGCCGAGCGCACCGCAGCGCGTCCACGGGAGAGAGGAATTCACATACACCCCGGCAGCGCTCCCTGGCAAATGATTAACCAGGATTGGGAGCCACCTCATTAGCCTGGGGGCTGGACCAGTGCCACCAGCACGGGGCAGAGCTCTTGGCGCTGGCAGGGACCCAAGGCGGGGAGGCTGCCTCGCACCGGCGCGGCTCCGATGGATCCGTGGTGGTGGAAGAGCCCGGACGTGCCATGGCATGTGGAATTGTGCCTCAGGCAGGTGCTGGCAGCTCCCTGTGGGACCAAGAGATCCCAGCATGGTGCTCCTGAGGGCCATCTCATCCCAGCAGGACACTGCTCACCGTTTCCCTGCCCAGCTGATGGCAAAGAGGGGGTGGGAATCCTTCACTCCCCAGCGTTGCCTCACTCCATCCAGGCAGTGAGGGGGTGGGATTGATTTGCTCTGGGATTTTTTTAAGTTTGAGGAGTTCTTGGAGTGCTTGGAGTCAGAGCTCCTGCTTTGAGCCCACTTTGTCCAACTGGCCCCACTAATTCCAACTGGGAAGTGGTGATGGAGACAACACATTGAAAATGAGCAGTGTGAGTATCCCAGATCAGTGATTTCCTTGGAGGAACAGGAGTTCTTCCCAGGTATCCATCCCCCTCAGCCTCCATTAACCCCTTGCTCTGCAACAGCTCCTCAAGGCCTGGGTGTCACCCAGGCCATCGCAGGCAGGGAAGAACCACAATGGATCAAGACTCTGCCACCCATCCCTGGGGCTCTTCATGGCTGTGACAGAGCTCCAGGCACCGGGCACTGCCTCCAAGAGAAACCACATCCCAGAGGAGGGAGCAGACACCCAGCCAGGTCAACCAGAATCCCAGGCTGATTAAGGAACTTTGCATTAATTAGAGAAATGTGTTAATACCCTGGGAAAGCCACCAACACTGGCATGCTGTGCAGACACCTCCTGCTCCCCTGGAACAGCTCAGTCCCTTGCCACCCCAGCCTTCCCCACTCCCTCCCTGCACTGATTTCTGACAGGTATCACCCCCCTCACTCCATCTCTTATTTACACCCCTGGGGCACTTTTTTCCCCTCTCTTACACATTTTAAAGCTGCCCACCTTAAAGGACTGCTGCAAATTCCCAAGACATCCCAAATTTGGTTTATGGCTGCACAGAACCCAGGTGACACCAGGGCCAAGAAGCAGCACTGGGATGTTGGGTCACTTTGTGAACCCAGCCCAGGCTAGGACGGGACTAAGCTCATTCATATCCACACCATAAATAATAATAATCACAATAATGTCATTTCTGCAGCGTGGTTCTTTCAATGGGGGATGATGAATGTATTTGTAACGAGCGGTGGTAAAGATTTTCAAGCCATCTAATTAGGCAGACATTTCCTTTCCAGACATGCCCAAATCCCTTTGGAAAAGGAAACGTGGCCTCCAATGCTCCCTCTCTGCTGTGGGAACGCTCCCCTGTATCCTGAAACTCAACTTCCTCGGGGGCACCGTTTGGAATCCCCAATTTCCCACATCCCGGAGCTGCCTCGTGCTGAAGGAGCACCCAGAGGGAGCTGGAATCACACAAGCTCTGCTCCAAGAGGAACCAAAAACCCCAGGGAGGTGCTGGTGTGCAGAGCCACCCCACTGTGGATGGTGCCAGGGAGACTCAGAGATGATGGGGAGGAGAAAGGGACACTTCAAGGGACGGGGCAGCCCATCTCAGCACCGCCCCCGTGCTGATGTACTTTTCCTTTTGTGCCTGGCATTCCCAGAAAACACTAATTTCATTATTGATTTCTGCTCGTTTGTCATTTTTATAACCTGGCCAGCACTTCTCCTGAGGGCTGTGACTAATTCCACTTCCCCAGGCTGGAAGGGGAGAGAGGCTTTAACTCTTTTGGGATGGGCTCTGGCAGGGAACCCACAGAAACCCTCAATGTTCAGGACTTTACCCGTGGCAACGGGGACACCTGCCCTCCCCAGCTGAGCCACCAGAGCTAGGAAGGCTGATGGAACCAGCAATCCTTCCCTCCTTCCAGGCCCTTCCCAGCAAAGCCTCGGGATGGAAGTCCCAGAGGAGAAGGTCCATTGAGTTAAAGGCAGCAGATGCTGCTTCCGAGGGGTGGGATACAGGGAGCACCGACCACGGCATCTGCAATTATGGAAAGCCAGATAAAGAAAATCAAATCTCATGCTTCAGGGCATGGGCTGATGAGCCCAAGGGTCAGGAAGGAATTTCTCTCCCCTTACACAGCAGTGCACAATTGGGTCAGTGCATTACCAGGTGCCACAAGCCTGGGATTGTTTTTCCCTCTCCTTTTGGAAGCCCTTGGCACAAGAGCTGTGTCTGAGGGACACAATGCCTCTCCCACCACCCACATTCCTAAAGCTCAGAATTCCTATTCCCAGGTGAAATATGGCACAAGAACCTCACTCCAGGCCACCCCTCTGCTCTGACACCACTCCGTGGTGCTCCCTGCCCCTCTCAGCCTTAATTATTTCTACCACAATCACTTAAATTAGCACAATTTCCCCCGTGAGAAAGGTCCTTTTGAAATACGCTGCGTACACCTCTGGTGCTGTTTAAACAATGAGCAGGAATAATAAAAGCAGCAACGTTGGCTTAGGAAATAATGCACTGGAAAAGAGGATGAATGGAGAGGATGGAGCAAAAAACCCCCCGATGGTTTTGTTCCCAGAGGTTGGGAAGCGATGGTTTTGTTCCCAGAGGCTGGGAAGTGTTTGTGGTAACAGCGGTTGCTCTCACTTCACGCCTCATCCAGCATCCTTTCCCTTCCTTGAGCAACTTCCCTGTGCTAAAACTTGCTTAACTGGGAGGATCTAACCACAGGGAAGAGGGTTCAGTTTCAAATTAAAACAAAGAGAGCAAACAAACACAAATCTGGCCCGGAACACGTGTCTATCTGCATCGGCCCTTGCTAAGCCAGGCTTCGCCAAGCCACACGCTTCCTAATCCTGACAAACAGTTGTTGGCCTTTCCCACTGCCAAGCAGCTCCTCAGCAGCGATTCCCTGTCAGCCAGGGTGGCATTTCCCAGTGTGATCTGCACTGGTCACACTCGACACCTGCCAGAGCCACAGCTCTCCCAGAAATCACAGCTCCTGTGAAAGCACGCTTCCCAATCCCTGTCAGAGGGGGCTGGTGGGGATTTCATCAAACAAGACCTGTGATTAGCGATGTGAAGTATGGAATTCATGCACCCAGCCGTGACCAGCCACCCAGCAGGGAATCTGGGGGCTCTGCAGCTCCAGGCTGGGCCATGGCATCCCTGCCCTGCTGCTCTCAGGAACCCACAGCTGAGCCCAGCACCTGTGTCAGGAGCCTGAGCCCCCTGGCCAGCATCACCTGCCCGAGCCTGTGACCTCGCTGTCAGGCTCGCTTTGGAACCCAGTGCAAGACGAGCTGTCTCTGAAAGGTGTAAATCAGCCAGAGGGTGGGTGCTGAGCTCCAAAGCCACCCCACTGCCAGCACTGTCACTATGACATTTGTATGAAAATCCTTTGCTAGGATTTTCTTCTCCTGAGAAGCTGAGGAGTCTCAGGACAGAAATGTAAACAATTATTATCTGCTGCTGTGGAATGCAACAGGTGCTTCCTTGACTGGTCCATGTTAGTATTTTTACTTAATAACCAATCAAGGATGCAGCTGGATCAGACTCTCTGGGAGTCACAAGAGTTTGTTATTAATTTTATTCTATTCCTGACCAGCCTTCTGATGATTCCTTTCTCTCTATTCTTTTAGCATAGTTTTAACACAGCATTTTTAATATAACACATATGACAACATAATAAATCAGCCTTCTGAAAAATGGAGCCAAGATCCTCGTCTCTTCCTTTATCCTGGCTGCCCTGCAAAGAGCACACCTGGTGACCCCGAGTGACTGAAGCTCACGCAGCACCACGTGGGCACATCCACGGGCAGGGAGTCACGTCTGCGCAGGGGAGGCTGGAAGGATGGAATCAGAGGGATGAAATGGGACTGGAGGGGATTTGGCATGCCCAGACTCGGTGCCTACAACCCAGCCAGCCAGCCAAGACAGGAAAGCAGCAGCAGAAGCTGGGATGGGGCAATGGGAGCGGGAGAATAGTTTGCAGGGGAATGTCTGAAGGAGCCTGTGGTGGCTTGCTTGGGGAAAGGGGAAAAAAAATAAAAGAGGAATGAAACAAAAGAAAGAAAGGAGAATAAAGCAGCTGTGGAAGAGGCCGGGGCTGAGGGCTGTGTGTGGGAGCATCTCCAGCAGCACGGAGAGCATTCCCTTCCCACTGGGCAGGGCTGGACACGTGGCCAAGGCTCGGAAAACCAAACCAAAAAAGCAGTGGATGGTGCCAGGAGCCAGCAGAGGGGAAGGACCGGGGCAGGACACCAGCCCAGAGCTGGGGACAGTCCTGCAGCCAAGGGGACAGGAGGGGGCTGCACTGGGAGCTGGTCTCTGCCCCCTGGTCTGTATTTCAGTGCCCAGTGGGCTCCCCAAGGTGAGGGAGACACCTGCCTGCATCCACCTCCCCATCCCATGACTCAGCAAAGCTCCAGAAATGCCCAAAATCCCCAAGCCACAGCAAGACAGAAAATTCTGGCTACCACGGAGACATCCTCCCCCAAAACCATCGCGTCTCAGGGCTCGTGTGAGAGCAGGGAGGAGGAAACACCCCTTCCCCTCCAGCCCCATCCAGCAGAACAGCTTGGAGCACGCTGGGAACATCAGCCATGCTGGGAACAAACAGTGGTTGTATCCTGGGCACTGGGAGAGCTGGGAGGGCAGTTTCTTTTTTTAAGCAGAAAGGCTTCAGGGGGTTGTTTTTTCCTTTTTTTTTTTTCCTTTTTGTGGGTTTGGTTTTTTCCCATGTTAACCGAAAATGTCAATGAAACCAGGACTGTTCCCAGAAAAAGGACTTACACAGATGAATTAATTTCATGTTGGGGGGAAGTAACAATGGAAATTCTCAAAAGATCCCATGTCAACAGCTGTTTTTGTAAAAAAAAACCACGTTTTGTATTGAAATAATTTCTGGTTTCTGCTCCTTTGCAGTGATGTGAGATTCTGCAAAGGCTGAAATCAAACCAAACAGAAAGATTTGGAACAAATCTTGACAGAACTTCATTAAATCCATCCAAGACCTTCCCAAACACCCCCAGGCCTGGCTTCCCAAGAAGGGTTTGGTTCAATAGGACAGGGATTGGATAGGGATGAGGTGACACATCCCCATGTCCCAGCAAGGCCACCTCAGGGGCAGGACCTGCCTCTGGGGCCCCAAAACATATCCTGACCCTGCAGGACACCAAAAGGTGCCACTGGACTGCTGAGCTCCAGAAGATGAAAAAAATCCCCCAAAAGAGAAGGAAGAAGCAGAGGCTGAGTCATGAGCCAGGGCTGCAGCACTTGAGGAGGTGTCCGGGGTCAGCCCGGGAGGATTTGGCTGCGGGCTCCACCCGGCAGCACAGGAATGGTGTTTTCCTTCATTCCCCAGCACCTCTCCTCCTCCATGCCGGGTCCTGCAAGAACCCTCAGATCTGCCATTTGCCTCAATCTGCTTCAAATTACCCACAACAATGCTGGGCCCGGGTGGACACGGAAAGTGCCTCCAATTTATTGTCACTTTAAGCCGTCCCTAACGCTGCCCAGACGTTGCTGGAGTATTTCCTCCTCCTCTACGACCCTGCCATGACTCTGCAAGGCAGAGAGGGACTCGAGGACAGGCAGCAGGAGATGAGTGGAGCCAGCTGCCTCTCTGGCCGTGCTGGGGGCATGGGAAGGGAGCACTGGGGGTCCCCGAGGTGATGCTGAGCTCGGGGCAATGTCCCCTGGGCCCTGCAGTGACCGGCGGGGCCGAGCGGCCGCTGAACCCGCGCCCGGCTCCTGCTCCACCAGGGAACAGCCCAGGCCAGAGGGGCTTTGGCTGGGGCAGGACCACCCTGCATGGCTGAAAGCCCCACCAAGGGATGGGCTCACTGTCCCTCAGATCCCTGCACCGAGCTGGCTTTTCCCAGGGCAGGCACCGGGATGTGCTGGGGTGGCTGTGCCAGCAGGGTGACATCCCTGCCACCAGCAGCTGCTGCCCTCCACAGCACAGGGTCTGGGTTGGGATGGGAGGGAACCTAAAGTCCATCCAGTCCCACCTCCTCCATGGGTTCATCCAGTCCTTCCACAACCCCAGGGTGCTCCAAGCCCTCTCCAACTTGGCCTTGGACACTTCCTTCTCTGGGCAACCCGTGCCCACCCTCTGAGTACAGAATTCCTTCCTAATATCTCCTCTGGATCTCTTCTCCTTCACCTTCAAGCCACCCCAGCCAGCATCCCTGCTGGCATCCCCGCTGGCATCCCCGCTGGCATCCCTGCAGCCAGGCAGGCACTGAGCCTCTGCCTGCCTCGTGTTGTCACACAAATTGCACCTGGGAAACTGTTACAAGAATTAATTGATCATATAAGTACAGTAATTGGAACTTGCAAAGCATAGATAATTACCTTTTATTAGTTCCTGTAGATAATCCATTATGCACTGATTAGGGCTCAGTAAGGATCTTACAGCCCTGCTTTGATTAATGGCAGATTATGGATATTAAACTCAAGCAGGAATAGATAAGTTTCTATTTTCTTTCTTGCCTTAGGAGTACATCACCCTATGAGTTATGGCCAGGAGTTTTCTGAGGTGCTGGGGAAATCAGACTTGTCTGAAATTCCCACCTGACCTGGTGGGTACCAGCTCCCAGCTTTTCCCAGTGGCTCAAGACCCCCCCAGTCCACATTCACCAACCTGCTTCCCACTGACAACCACTCGTTCTGCACAGCCTGAGCAGCTCCAGACCTGGAGAAATAACTGCCATCATTTTTTAACCCAAACCTCACCCTCCATCATTTCCACAAATGCTTCAACCACGTGTATTTATTCTCCACAACGCTCTGCCCAGGACAGAATATCGACCTGCATCTCCTGCCTCCAGCTGCTTGGCTGCTGCCTGAGGTCCTTCCTGCCCCACTGCCACACTCAGCGGGGCTGTCCCCACACCAAAACCATCTTTTTCCCTGCGAAAGGGATCCTCAGTGGGATCAGCTGTAGGACCAGGGCTCTGCTCCAAGGACCACCACTCCCTGCCTGCAGAGTGAGGAGAACAGGATGGGGGCAACTGGACAAAACCTGCCCGCAGGCTACAGGAGGCTTTATTTAAGAGGAATAAATAAAAAATAAGGCTGTGATTATCTCGGGCCGCTCTCCAGCTGCCACCCAGGGACAGAACGGGGAAGGGGGGGGACGTTTTCCAAAGGAATAAACAAACGCCAGCGGATGTGACATGCCGAGGCACAGGGACGGATTCCTCCTCTCTTCCTGGCCAGATAACCCCCTTATCAGCACGGTGTTGGGGGCTAGGAGAGAGGAGGAAAGGAGGAAAACAGCAAATATGGGAAAAGGGGGGAAAAAACACCCCTTGGAGAAGCCACAGGAGGGAGGAGGCTGCGTCCAGCGCCAGCCTGTTCATCCTGCACGCTCCACACTGCCAGGGCTGGGGATGAATGGGATTTACTGCCCATTAAAATAAAGCCCTTTCTGTAGTTTATAAACAATGTCGCTGCTCAGTGGGAGGTTGGACATTTTAGTTCATTAAGCAGCAAATAATCTCTGTCACTTTTTTCATTTTTAAGTTTATTTACACGTAGGGTTGGGCTTTTTTATCCTTTCCTCCTCCTCCTCTTCCTCCCCCCACTCAGCCAGGAGCCAAAATCTTCTCCAGGCCCCGAGCTCGCTCCTCCTGTGGCCTCTGGCCAAGCCACAGAAATAATCCTGCTTATGTATCAAAAATGTTCCTTACAGGAAAAAGAAATTTCTATCTGCCCTAAACCCCAGGCGTGGCTGAGGGGGAGCCAGGGCAGCGCTGCTGGGCACAGAAGGAGGCTCAGCAGCCATCCTGGGAATAGAACCGGGCCCTGGGGGAAAGCCAGGGACATCAGCAGAGACTGCCAGGTCCCAGCGTGGCCTGGGACACCGACAGGGACAGGGACACCGTGATCAGAGCCCATTGTGCCAGGCAGGAATGTGAACAGACCCTTCCCTGGGCATTACAGAAACACTGCGTGCCTGCCTGGAAATGCCACCCTGTCCAGGAGCCTCACCTTGTGCAAGGGGACCCCTCGTAGGGAGGGGAGGGTGACAGGGTGACACAGCTCCAGTGTGACATCTCCAGCTGTGTCTGCCTGGCCCTTTTCCAGAGGCTGCAAGAAGTCCTCCTGGCCAAAACTCCCCAGCCCCTGGCTCCACACCAAGGCTCTGCCAGCAAACTCCCCCGGCAGCAGAGGGAAACCTGCAGGATGCTGAGGATGCTGACACCAACTGTTCCTCGAGCCTACCCTAAAAACAGCCCTGGGATGGCACCGTGGAGCAGCCAGGAGCTGGCTGAGGCTCCGTGGTGCCCGGCACAAGGCACAGCTGCGAGGGGCAGCACTCGGTGTAGCCTCCAGCAGCTGTAAGGCTGCTCCGATGGATTTTACAGGGGGATGTGAACTCCCTCCCAGCCGGGGGCAGGGATGCCCTCCTGAACCGTGCTCCCACCTCGGTGCTAAGCGGCTCCCCATCCTTCCCTGCTTCCTCTGTCACCCCCCAGCAACTCAGCCCTGCTCCCTGATGGGCAGCAGGGATCCCTGCTCGTGTTATCTGGGTCCTGAAGCACTCGAGCAGACGGCAACCGCGCGAGCCATTATATCATTCACGCACTATCAAAAGCTCACACAGTGGCACTTAATTACAGCCCCGGAAGCGCAGGCTTCCTTAATAAATCAAAGAAATAAAGTCCGAGATGATGCACTGAACAGAAGGGGTGGGGTGGGGGGGAATAAAGAGCTTACAGTTTCTCTCTGTGTGTCCCCTTTAGATAACAGATGCTCTCTTCTTAACCTCTCACTTCATCAGATCAGCTCCAGCTGTGTTTGGATCAAGTGCACAGCCTGGCCCGCGTCCAGCCTGCCTGCTTCCCTGCTCCAGTGCCAGCTCCATCCCCGCGGCTCCGGGGCTGGCCGTGCCGGGGTGCCACAAGGAGGGGAGCCCTGCCGAGCCAGGCCCTGCGTCATCACACACATTTCACCCCATTCCTGCTTTCAACCACCCAGCTCCTTCAGCAGAGCATCCCTGAGACTCTCAGAGGGTGGATGGAGCATCCATCCTGAGGCTGTGCCTGGCCGGGCTCCCGGGGAAGCCGCTCGTGTCACCGCGGCGACACACGGGGCATGTTTGTCCTTGCAGCCCCCGCTGCAGTGTGACAGCAAACAGCTTCCAGAGGCCGAGCCGAGAGCCCAGCCTTGTCCCGGCCATAAATCACGGGAGGAACCCGCCGGGATGCTCACACACCACCCACCTCTCCCTGTTTATTTGGAAGCGTCACCTCCTCGCTCCGCTGGCGCGCAGCCGGGAGCGCCGTGATGGATGGATGAGATCCCTCCTGGCACAGCCTGTGCACCAGCAGCCCCCCCGTGCCGGGCTCTGCACCCCCGGGAATGGGGGTGCCAGGAATGCCCAGGTGATCTGACCCGCCTGCAAACGTGCCGGGAGCTGAGCGGAGACAAAGCCGCTGAGAAATCCCCGCTGCTCCTAATCCCCCAACAGCACCAAAATAATGGAGCATTATCTCATCAGGCTTTAACACACTAATTACTCCGGGGATGGCTTAATAAGGAAGGGACACCCACCTGGCAGAGGCAGCCTAAGCCTGTCTGCTGGCCAGTTACACAACAGCACGCTGGGCATCCTTCAGCCCTCCTGGTCCAACCCATGCCGGGACAGGGGAGCAGGAACAGCCCCGTTCCTAACCTGGGGGATGTCTGAGGGAGCCCGAATACCCACAAGACACAACTGCTTCCCCAGAGCTCATGTCACTGCCCTGAACATCCCCGTGGACCCAGCCAGGAGGAGGCAAGTGGGAGTCTGCTCCCAAACTCCCCAAAACAGCCCCAAAATCTCAGGGGTGGAGGAAAGCACCTGCTCGCAGGCTCTCCACACCACCCTGCCCTCTCCAGCTCAGCTGATGAGAGAGAGATCATCCCACATCCTCCCTGGGCACATCCCCATGCTCCAAGTGCGGGGAGCAGGCTCTGAGATGGGTTTAAACCCTGTCCTGGCAGCTTGACCTGCAGGTGCCAAGGGCTGCTCATAACCCCCCTGGCAAGGCCAACATCTCCTCACCACGAGAGCCCAAATCACGAGCGGCCTCAGCAAATCTTAGCCAGGGCTCCCCACGAGCCCACGTGTCCCGCTCGGTGAACGGAGCTGGAGCGTGAAAAGTGAGCCTGGCGGAGGGGAGGGCTTGGGTTACAGCTGGGAGCAGCCACGGCGGGGCTGGAGAGGGCTCTGACAGCTCCTGGCTGCTCCCCGGGCAGCGATATCTCCAGATCTCTTACAAATAAATATCATTGCTCATTATCTCGGCATTAAAGTTACATGCTGGGCGAGATGGGCACTGAGCTTTCTCTCGCTAATCTAAAACGGATGCCAGCGCTTCCATTATTAATCTCCCAGGTCCCTGCTGCTCCACGGCTGCCAGCTCTGCCACCCCACGTCCCCACAGGGCAGGGGACAGTGGAGCAGCCTCTCTGCTCACACCCTGCCTCCTGGGAGGGTAAAGCCTCCTCCAGGGCCAGGGCTTGGAGTTTCCTGAGGTTTGGCTTTGCTGAACCCATCTCCACAGGGCAGGACGAGCAAGGGGCAGTGGGGACAGGGGAGGTTCCCCCTCCATGTCAGCACGGGGTGCAAGGATGCACAAGAGCATCCAGGAGAGCTCTCCCCAAACCTTCAGCTCGACAAGGCTGGTTCCTGCACACCTGCTAGACGTGGAGCCCCAAGGAAGATCCCTGTAAGAAAATCTCCTGGCACAAACAAAACCGAGACCGAAACCCCTCGGTGGCTGTGTTCACCCCAGGAGCAGCACCCCAGGGTGCCACAGACCGGATCACAGGCTGGGAGCACGCTGGGGTTCCACACCCACACCCTGCGGTATCCCGGGCTCCTGCTCCAGCCTGGCACGGAGCTGAGCTGCTGCAGGATGTGGCAGGGCACTGCCCTGCTGCCCACGCGTGGCACCAGCCGCTTCCTGCGACGCCAGAGGACGGTGAGTCACGGGCACGGGCTGCACGACTCCTCCTGCCCCTCTGCAGCTGCAGCCCAGGCCCAGCAGCAGCTTCAGGGCAGGGATGGAGGCACAGCCACGGGAGATGGGCTTGTCCCTGCTGCCGGCAGCACAGGGCAGCCCTGATGCCCAGAGAGATCAAACTGGGCTGCTAAACACTGGTCTGAGGCAGAGAAAATGGCCCAAAGTCTCAAGACAGGAAGTTTCCCTTCCCCTGACCACACACAGAGGGTCCAGAAGCAGCTTTTCCCATTTCCCCAAGGTTAGTGCCCGAGCCATCCACCCAGTCCCCCCTCCCAGCACCATGAAATCACCCAGCAGAGCCCCAAGTCACGGCCAGGTGACAGCACCATCACCCTGGCTGCTCCCTTCCCTTCATTCCTCCTTTTTAAGAGAACAATTAAACTTCAGCCCTTCCATTATTTATACCAGAACCTGACCTGGCATCCTCCTGGCTCCTGATCCTTCCCGTCACATCTTACCAGCCCCCAGCCAGGCTCCCACAGTCCCCACGGGATGAGGGCTCCTTGTGCCAAGCCCTCTCCTGCCAAGGGGGACGTTTCCTGCCTGCCCTGACGTCAGGCAGCCGCGTCAGGGAAATGAATGTGAATTTCAACATCCTTTGGTTTGTCAGCTGCTCCTTTCGACATCCCCATGGTAAACCCCCAAAAAAAGCACACCCCGTGGCTCCCCCGTGATCCTCCTTCTGCTCACTTGGCTCCATCCAGGAGAGTGTTTGTCACCTCCAAATAAATATTTATTAACTGAGCTGCAGGTGTCTGGGGCTTCCCACCTCCTGTGCTCTCAGCTGTGCTGACACCGGAGCCGTGCCGAGCTCCCAGATGTCAGCTGGGAGCGGCTCCGGGAGCCTTCCTGCCTCCTGCTTTGAGCCCAGCATCCAAAGAGCTGCTCCAGTCTTCCCCCTAAGCCCAGCAGGAATGCTTTGGGTGACAGAGTGGCAGCACGAGTGGGTCCAGGGGACTGTGGATGAAAAGGTGGTGGTGGGAAGGAGCCTGCCTTGGGCTTTTCCAGAGTGAAGGAACACAGATCCAAAGGCAAGGGTCACTCCTGCAGGACTGACCCTCCCCAGCCCTGCTGCTGCAGAAGTGGGACAAAGACCTTCTGAGTAACAGAGGAACGGGAGGAAAATGAGGGAGAAAGAGGAGAGAGTCCCAAGCAAACTGCCTGCAGCACAGGGTGGTTCACTGTGGCCATGGAAACCTTCCCAAGCCACATCCCTGGGCATCCCTGGTCCCCAGCCAAGGGACAGCAGGAGCCACAAGAGAAGGGAAAGCAGGAACCTGAGATTTAGCGGTCCACCACAATGGGCTGCCAAGGACAGTGTGTAGAAGGGACACAGGGGTCCCTGTCCTCTCTGGGGACAGTCCAAGGCCACCACGCCGCCCTTGACGCACAAAGCAAAGGGATTTGGGCACCTCCACTGCCCTTGGGGACACCGCTGGGCTCCTGTCCAGCACAGCCTCCTGCCCAGGGTGATGATAAGCCCCAGGCTGGGAAACGCTCAGACGCAGCCACAGACACGGGGAGCATTTTCAGAGCCTGGCCTCTCCCCCTGCACGCCCCGTCACCGCTGTCACCGTGTCCCCTCGCTCCCTCCCACCCCTCTGGAATTAGCAGCCATCGACCTCCTCCCCCTGCGGAGCTGACATTAATCCAGCAATGTTTGTTTAACAACAGTTCCCATTGATCTGCTGCCTGATCCTCCCAGTCAATACAGGCTTTTGCCAGGCTCTGGAGTGCAGGATCTGCCTCTGGAGTGGCCCTTCAGGAGAAAGGCTGTGCAGGCTGATAGGATCAGATGCTGTCAGTGCTGCTCTGGGACCCATTAGCTTTAATTAGCTGATGATGCTGTAGAGGCCACATAAAACAATGAAGGGGATTGATCCCTCGTGTAACACTATTGACAGTGGAGCTGCATCTGGGATCAGTTTGGGGCCGGATGCATCTGTAGGGTCTATAAAACCAAGGCCTGCTTTCTTTTTCTGGGTTTGGCTGTGGGGTTTTTTTTGGCTTTAATTTTAAAATCTCATCATGGTAGGGCTGCCAGGTTTAAAGCAAGGGAGAAAAAAAAAAAAAAAAGAAAAGGGAAAAAGGCAAGGAAGCAGGGGAGCTCTCTCTGGTTAGGCATTCCCACATCCCTCCCTGCCAAAGACCCTCCTGTGCATTGCACATGCCGGTCATTAGGTCAGTAAGGCACTGCTTCCAGGTCATTGTCATTATCCCATTTGGAAAACAAGCCATCAGCTCTCCGTGCCCTGTGCTCTAAAAGGCACATTGGTCCCTGAACCACCTGAATTCTGCACAGCCCTTTCCCTCTGTGCAGT
Source organism: Motacilla alba alba (assembly GCF_015832195.1). NCBI lineage: Eukaryota > Metazoa > Chordata > Aves > Passeriformes > Motacillidae > Motacilla > Motacilla alba. The sequence goes on along the minus strand of NC_052032.1, from coordinate 8,029,995 downwards.
GTCACCCATCACACCTGCACAGTGTCACCCACCACACCTGCAAAGCATCACCCACCACACCTGCACAACCCTTTCCCTCTGTGCAGTGCCACCCATCACACCTGCACAGCCCTCTCCCTCTCCAGTGTCACCCATCACACCTGCACAGCCCTTTCCCTCTGCAGTGTCACCCCACACCTGCACAGCCCTCTCCCTCTCCAGTGTCACCCACACCTGCACAGTGTCACCCATCACACCTGCACAGCCCTCTCCCTCTCCAGTGCCACCCATCACACCTGCACAGTGTCACCCATCACACCTGCACAGACCTCTCCCTCTGCACAGTGTCACCCACACCTGCACAGCCCTCTCCAGTGTCACCCACAACTGCACAGTGTCACCCATCACACCTGCACAGCCCTCTCCCTCTGCACAGTGTCACCCACACCTGCACAGCCCTCTCCAGTGTCACCCACAACTGCACAGTGTCACCCATCACACCTGCACAGCCCCTTCCCTCTCCTGTGCCACCCACACCTCCAGCAAGGAACCAACATCCCCCAAGGACCACAGAGGGAACCCTAGAACACCAGGATGTCACTGGGAGCTCTTCCATTTTCAACTGGCCTGCTGCAATCAGAGACACTGAGGTGGGAAAAGACCCGGAGATCATCCAGCTGGGCATCTCCATGTGCCCACACCAGGTGGGGATTCCTCCTGGGGGCCCGAGATGCTGGCAGCCAAATGTCTTTATGGCCCAGGTACTCCCTAAAGAACGGAGAAATCCCCGTGGGATGAGCCCACAGGCATCACAAGCAAGCGGTGAGAACCTCCCCGGACACCTCCCAGAGCACTGGGGAATCACAGAGGTTTCACCTCCCACAAACTCCACCCTGGAGCCTCCAGCAGATGCAGCACCACTTCCCTGCTGAGCTACAGCTCGGGGACGCCAGTCCAGAACCAGATGCAGGGGATGAAAACTCCCCTGAGCAGGCAGCAAATCTTCCAAAGGGTGCCAAGAGGAGGATCTGCACAGGGACACAGGACCCCAGCAGAGCTGGGCACCACAGGAAAGCATCCCTGATGACAGGAAAGTATCCCTGATGACAGCAGAGCATCCCTTGATCTCAGGAAAGGATCCCTGACCACAGGAAAGCATCCCTGACCATAGGAAAGCATTCCTGACCACAGCAGAGCATCCCTGATCTCAGGAAAGGATCCCTGACCACAGGAAAGCATCCCTGATCACAAGAAAGCATCCCTGACCACAGCAGAGCATCTCTGACCACCGCAAAAGCATCCCTGACCACAAAAAAGGATCCCTGACCACATCAGAGCACCCCTGACCCCAGCAGAGCACCCCTGATCTCAGGAAAGGATCCCTGACCACAGCAGAGCACCCCTGACCACAGCAAGAGCGTCCCTGACCACAAGAAAGCATCCTTGATCACAGCAGAGCATCCCTGCAGAGGTCAACCCTTGGAGATCCCTGGAGCCCTCTCTCCCCACAGCAGCTACAAAAACTCCCTCAAAACTCTTCAAAAAAGAGGGGGGACAGAGAAAACTCATGCCCTCAGCCCTCTGGAGCTGGCAGTTTGAAGCCTGGGTGCAGTGTCAGGGCACGGAGCAGCCGGGCAGGCGGGGCACGGAGCGGGCAGGCGGGCGGGCAGGGTGCCGGAGCCAGCCCGGGGGGGGGAGCACATGCCAGCCCTGCCGGCTGACACCCCGGCCTAACACTTTCCAGATGTGGCTGCAGGAAGACAGAAGCAGAGCTGTTCCCTGCTGAGGAAGCTGGAAACGCTCAGAGATAATGTGGAATTCCTGAACGGGAGCCAGCGCCGGGCCGGGGCTGGGGCGCAGGGACAGCCAGGGAGAGGCAGCGCGCCGGGGCCGACACAAAACTCCTCTCTCTTTTGTGTGTGTGTGTGTGTGTGTGTTTTATTTCGGGAACTCTGCATGTAAAAGCCCTTAATTTATACTCTGTGTGGGTTGCCGGCTGTACCCAACAAATGGAACATTTTCTCCATCCCCTTGCGAGTGTGATAAACAGCCGCTGCGCACTGAGGGAACAGAGCCTTTTTCTTCCCCGTGATAAATACACTCCCAGCAGCTCCCGGCTTCTTGGCTTGCAGATTATTATTTTTTCTTCTTTTTCAAGAGGCCTCGGTCCCCTGGCCAGGTAGGCAGCCCAGCAGCAGGCAGGAGAGCAGTGGGTGCTGCCCGGCTCGCCTTGTGAGCTCTTCCTCCGCAGCAGCGACGAAGGTGGCACGGTCCTGTGAGCAAACCCTGCCACCAGACACCCACAGGGACCAGTCCCTGTCACACAGCAGGCAGAGATGGGCACCCATCCACTGCTGCCCCACCAGGGCTCCCTCTCCAGGGTGCTACAGAGGAGGCACTCCCTGCCAGTGGCACCCAGCAGCTCCTTCAGGAGCACCCATTTCACACCCAAACTCTGCCCAGATCCTGGCTGAAAGAAACTTCAGAGAGCTGGAGCCCAGGACAAGCAAACTTTGATCCAAAATCGGGAGGTTTTGCCATTTCTGACTGAGGAAGGTGTCTTGGACAAACAGCATTTCCTGAGGTATTTCAACGCTTTTTTCAAACCCATCTTTTCTCAGAGAGAGCAATCTCAGAATGGCTTCCAGGAACATGGATGGGCTTTGGAGCAGGCCCAGGAGGAGAACCACAGGAACCAGGAGGGTCTCTTGGAGCATCACTTGGGTTCAGACCACCGGGCACGAGGGGCCAGAACGGGACTGGCACAGGCACAGGTGGCACAGGGCAGGGACAGGGACCACAGCAGCAAAGCACTGATGAATTCAGCCAGGAGCACATCTCCATGGAAATTGGGTACCCCAAGTGGGGTGATGGTTCTTCTCATTTGTAATCCAGCTGGTGGGGAGCCCAGTCCATTGTTCCTGCAGCTTGGTTTATTTAATGTTTCCAAAAAAAAAAGGAGATGTTGCTTGAGATAACGTGGGTGCAGTACTGGGGAGACCGCGGCGTTGTGGCTTTGTCACCCATTTCCTGACAGCATTCCCTGGGCATCACTAGCAATGGGATGGCTCAAGGTCAGCTCAAGGGATGCTCTGGATCCTCCACACAGGCAGCAGGTAAAGCTCTAGTCCAAAACTCCTCCAGTGACCCTGGGTGACAGCTGAGGGGTCTCCTGTGACTCCAAGAAGAGATTCTGAGTGCTCCCCCCCAGCCTGTCCTCCAGTGTGGCAGAAAGTCATGACAGAATAGGTTAAAGAGGGCAATTCCCCCCCAAAACAGTCCCTTGGTGACCAGGAAGGGGCTGTTACCAGTCAGGAACACCAGAACACCCCCAGGAGCCCTCTGAGCCAGAGGGGAGACACTGAGGAGCAGTCTGGGAACAGGGACCACCCCCTGGCCTTCCCACCTGTACACCCAGGGATCTTTACACTGACACCTGCATGGCCCCTGACCCCATCACCCCAAGGCTGAGCAGCACCCAGCTTCTCTGGGGATGCCAATCCCACACGGATTTCCCACACCAGTTACATCTTTATTTCCTCTGGGAACAGCCCAGGGGGCATGGCTGCCCCTCAGCTGTGCCTCCCACCCTCCCCTCAGCAATGTGGCTGGGCAGGGCTGAGCGGAGGCCGAGGAGCAGCACCACGGCAGAGCTTCCCATCAGTGATAGTCCAAACAGATCCCACGGCTCCCCTTTTAACCTCTGTTAGCGAGCCAAAGTCCTTGAATTACCCACCCCAGCACACCCCCACCTCCCCGGGGCTCTGCTGAGCCCAGAGCCCCCTTGGCAACGGCTGCCCAGCCTCCCAGGCAGCATCCCTGGACGTGGACGGGCAGCAGAGCTGATGCTGATGGGCATGAAGGTCAGTGGAGAGGGAAGGTCAGCTCTGGCAGCCCCGGGGGGAGCAGCGCCCGCTCCCTGCCCTGCCCGCGCTGCCCTGGCCCTTCCCAAACCCATCCCGGGGGGCTGCTGGGGCTCAGCTCAAATAAAATCCTTGGGAATGCATCGCCGGGAACAGGAGAGGAAAGCAAAGGGCTCACTCTGAGCAGCGCTGCTGGTGCCACTGCTCCCTGCCCTGCTGCCGCTGTCACTGCCAGAGCCACACAGGCTGGCTGGCAGCCGCTCTCCCACCGCTCTCCAGGGAATGTCAGAGCCTCTGGCAAGCTCTTGGAGCAATGGGGTGACCCGGGATGCTGTTGGCCACAGCAGGGTGTGAATCAGAACGATTTGATGCACCCAGCATGGGCAGTGACCTTCCAGCCAGCCACAGCGTCCCAGTCCGCATTTCCCCCACTCATTGCTGGGGAAACTGAGGCACGGAGGGACCCCCACCAGGGACAACCACCCACACTCTGCCCATTCCCCCCTACAGCAATCCCACCCCTGTGTGGCTGCAGCTCTCCCTCAGCAGAATAAGCCCAGAGAGAAGAGCCATGTCCCCAGCGCTGTCCCCAAACCACTGCAGGCCCCCAGAGCTGTGCCCAAGCGTCTCCTGTGCTCTCCCCCACGTTCCTGTCAGGGCAGAGAGGGTGCCAGGCTCAGGAGTGCCCCACAGCCCCCATCCCTGCCTGCCTGGCAGCACGTGTGCACACACGCGTGCAAAAAAGCCGCCCGTAATCCCCCCGACATCTGCTCCTCCCTGCATCCACCACACACGGAAATTCCCCAGCTCCTCGCACAGCAAAACGTGGGGTGCACACACTTCCACGGGGCACGGCTCCTCCCCAGCCCAGCTCCCAGCACCCGTGCACTTCCCAAAGAAGAAAACACAGTGGCCAAGCTGGACACGGCTGCATGGAGGAGAGGAAAGCCACAGAGGTAGGAAGGAGCCTGCATCCAAACGGGATGAAAATCCCAGCCTCACTGCCCTACCCTTCCATCTCCCCACTTTTAAAGGTGGCTTCAGCTGCTCTCCTCTCTCTGGAAGCAAAACACAGCCCTGAGGAGAAGGACAAAGCCACCACGTGTCCCAGCCCTGCTCCCACACCTCCTCCTGGCCAGCGTGTCCAGCCCGGGCTGTCACTTGTGATTTGTGGCGTTAATATTCCAGGGGAGGGACACCAAGGGGTGACAACGGCAGGGCAGAGCCAGCTCGTGGAGGGTCATAGCTGAAGGCAAAGCAGTAACACTGATGGGTCCCAGGATCCGGGGTGGAGGAGGAGGAGGAGGAGGAGGAGAGGAGAGAAGAAAGCAGGTGAGGAAGGCTGGCTAACAGCAGAAACACAAAACTCTGCCTTTACATGAGCTTGTTCCAGTTTAGGGATGGAGCAGCAGCACCTCAGAGAGGGACCAGGACGGCGGGAGAGCCAGGACGAGGTGACAGGCCTGGCTGCTTCCAAAGGATTGCTCCCTAGCACTGGCAGCAGCCGCCAAAGCTGCACTGATCCCCAGCCCCAGGCATCACCTGCTGAGCCTGTCCTGGCTGCCCCACTGCTCCCACCCCGCTAATGCCCAGCCTGAGCCCAGCAGACTCGACAGCCGGAGCCTTTTTTAAGACCTGCAACCCTTGAGAGGCTTAAGGACAAGAATATCTCCATTATCCCAGCCCTCCTGCAGCCCCAGCTTAAAGGCTGGGAATTACCGGCGGGGCCACCCTCCTGGGTGGCATCCCCCACTGCCAGCCGTGCCTCTGCTTGCAGGGGGATGACAAATCTCCCCAGACCCCCCCAGGAATCAGCACTCCATCCCCTCGCTGGTGCTTTTCACACCTCCCATCAGCAGCCAGGCATGTGTGCCTGGCAGCGAGCCACAGCCCGGCCCGCCGCGGAGCTGAGACGGGAACGTTTTTGCTGGGAAAAGGGCAATTTAATTATCCTGTTCTTCTGTTTCACGACAACACAGGAACACGCTGCTCAGACACGGAAAGTGCCACGGAGGCACGCGGCAATCCCCCCTGCAGCTTCCCAAGGGTGGCTCCTGGGTTCCCGCTGGAGATGATGGGGTTAAAACAAAGCCCCAGACCTCCAGGTTTTTCAAGAGTCCAAAGAAGGGGGGGGAAATGGTTTTGTTGTCCAGCTGCAAGGCTTCTTCTGAGCTCAAAGCGAGCTCTGAGTGTCATCTGGGGGCTGTTTGGCCACGCTGGTCTATTTTTACAGGGGAAAATGGTATTTTGAAGGGGAAGGTTGAGCAGAAGAGGTATTAAAAACACTGCAGCCCTCTGTGGGGAGATCAAACTTCACTGAATTCCTCCGGACTTCACAAACCACGTCTGATCTTCCAAAGCACCACTTAGGAGAAAATTTACTACTCAAATATATTAAATAATAGAAAATATACTCAAAAGCACCCCTTAAAGTCAGCCTTAGCCATGGGACAGAGGGACAGAGAATGCTGGCAGGAGCAGCTCCTGCTCCATGGCGTGGGCAGGAGAATCCCGGGATGCTGCCTGGGCTGGGTGAGGAGCAGCACGTGTGCCTGGTGTTTGTTGTGACAGCAGCTCCATTAGCACCCAGGAGCCAAGCTGCCTTCCCAAGGACACGGCACAGACACTCTAATTAGTGCTTTAACCCTAATTAGTACGTTAATGAAACTCGCTGGCTGGGAGAGAGCAGGTGTGAGAGGATGGAGGGGGAGCTGCAGAGTCCCCTGGGCTGAGCCAGGTCTGTCCCAGTCCCCCAGGTGCCTCTGCCACAAGAGCTGCAGGGACAGAAAATCAGTGGGAGGAGGAATAAAGGGACTCCTCAGGTAGGAAAGTGACAAAAGGACAAACAAGTTGGTGTGGGGCACACCGGTGTGCCAGCTCAATCCCAACAGCCACCCAGAAGCCTGGCACTGGGAAGTTCCCACGCCCCAGTGAAACTCTGGTGACAATCCCAGCGATGAGCTGGCATGTCCTGGGCACAGGAGATTACCTGGCAGCCTGGCCCACAAACAGCTGACAAACAACCAGCTCTCTGCCCACCTAGGAGGGCTGGCAGTGGCATTTTGGGGACAGCAGCACACAGGCTGTGCCACAGAGCTACACCAGTGTGGGAGAACTTCCCTGCAGGGTTCCCTTAAAAATCAATTTGCGCTCTCACGGGTCCTCTGGTTTAACCTTCCCCCCCTTTCCCCCTCCAGGAGCAGAAGGCTCAGAGGCTGCCATCCCTGCAGTGGCAGACAGCAGAGCCACTCGGGCAGCACCCGATGTGACAGAGGACGCCCCGTGGCCAACGCCTGACACCAGGCTGGGTGACAAAAGGCATTTCTCTGCTCGGAGAAATCTGTCCCCCGCGCCTGCTGGGGAGCAGCCAGAGCTCTGCTTCCTGCAGGGCTGTGCATCAGCAGCTCCATCCACCCTCTGCTCTCCTCCTGCTGCCGGGGAGGGATGGGTTAAACTGCCCCTGCACTGCCCCGGGCCCAGGCAGGTGCTCAGCAGGGCAGGTCAGCACCCAGTGCCTCAAGGCCTGGGCTGGCTGGTGCACAGCTCACATTAACCAGCTCTGGTGGACGCTGGAACAGCTCTGATGGACACTGGAACAGCTCTGATGGATGCTGGAACAGCTCTGGTGGACACTGGAACACCTCTGATGGACACTGGAACACCTCTGATGGACACTGGAACAGCTCTAGTAGATGCTCAGGACAGCTCTGACAGATGCTGGAACAGCTCTAGTGGACACTGGAACACCTCTGATGGACGCTGGAACAGCTCTAGTGGATGCTCAGGACAGCTCTGACAGACACTGGAACAGCTCTGATGAATGCTGGAACGGCTCTGGTTGGATGCTCAGGACAGCCACAGCAGGGAATGCCCTGCCTGGGCACACCTGCCCTCGCTGTGACAGTGCAGTACCACGGGGGGACAAGCCCTGTGACCGCCAGCTGACCCCCCTGAGCTGGCTCGGGGTCAGAGTGACCCCACAGCTGAGCTGGTGGCCAGGGGCGCTGGCAGTGCAGCTCCACCTGCTCCCTGCCCTGCAGCACAGGAGCCTTTCCTGGCCTCCCGATGGCTCCGGCGGCATCGGGGCCACCCCCACGCCCAGGCTGAAGCCAGACCACTCCAAAGTGCACCTCCCACCCCTCCACCTCCTCTCCCTCAGCGTTTGCAGATGGGCTTTACTCATCCCCCAGCCCGGAGCTGGCTCCAGCCCTGCTGTACAGCCACGGGTCCCTAGGAGCGTCTGAATGGGGAATGAGCAACAGGAGTCCAGACTTCAAGGCTGGCGGCTTTAGATGTCATTTGGGTTGTTTTTTTCTTAATCAGATCCATTGTCAACCCACAAAAATGTGCCTCTGACACCCTGGGGCTGCGTATTCCTGACGCTGTCTCGGGAGCAGCAGAAATGCAGATGATTCAGCTCCAAAATTATCAGCAGTGGGATGGGATGCAAGCCTCCAAGCAGATCCCTGGCTATTCCTGGGCAAGAGCTCAAAGCCGCCCTTGCAGCTCTCTCTCCTCCTCTTGAAATCAGAGCGGAGAACGTAATTCCATATTCCCCTTATTTTTCGCTGTGAATACATTCCGGTCTCTCCCAGCCCTGCAGGAAGGGAACGGAGCTGGAGCTCCTGGGGCGGCTGCTCCTGGGCCGTGGCTTTGCTGGCTGGCATCCCTGCGTGCCAGCAGTGCCAGAAAGGACAAACACGACCCCAAGCACGACCCCGTTGGCCTTTGCCATCTGCCAGGAGGGTTCGTCCCGACTCCCGCTGGGCTCGGGCGACGGCGCGGTGCTGCCGCTGCTATTTTCTCCTTGTTTTCCTAGACATTGACACTTCCTCCCTGCACCCACAGGATGGTTTCCAGGCTTCAATTCTCTTCCCTATGGCAACAAAAAGCCAGCCAGGAAACCTCAACCCACTCGCTCAACTCTCTGGCAGGGAAGGGAAGGGAAGGGAGGTGGGGGAAGCTCCAGCCCCTCTGGGCTGGTCACTCCGGCTCCACACAAAACTATTCGAAAGCAAAACTTTGGTGACAATGACAAAGCAAACTCGTACAGGTGTGGCTCACCTGCAGTGTCACCATAGCCCAGGCAAGCAGGGGGACACCAGGAGAAGGATGGGATTTGCAGAAATCCTTGTTGCACATCCACTCCAGCCTAGATTCTCTCAGATGCTGGGCTTGAGCACTGGACTGACCCAGCCTTGCAGCTCCCCTGCTCCACCAGCATCCCCGGGATGCTGCTCCACGCCCACACTGCTCCTAAAATACCCAGATTGTCAGGGAAAGGCCAGAGCAAGGTGATGAAGAGGAAACAGGGAGGAAGGATGAGAGAGCAAACAAATCATATCAACTCAAATCAAAGCAGGCCACGGAAATGATTACGCTTAAGCCTTTCACGCCTGGTTAATTTTTTTATTATTCAAACAAATTCCTGGTTTTGTTTTGCCTCCTTGAAGGAAGAAGCAGAGGGGAGAGAGCTCCTCCAGCAACCCCAGAGAATAACCACTGGGAAAAAAGGCTTCCTGATCCAACAATGGGAGACAATTAACATGAGCTGAGGTGCAGGAGCATCTTTAACCTAGCCTGCCTGGTCAAAACAAAAACAGGAGCACTTTGTGGGGTAAAGGGCTGAAATTAGGGATTTATTTGGGGTGGGAAGGCCACACACCCCGGCACTGCATCACGCACCTTGCTGCCACAGCAAAAGACATTTTGGGATCCCTGGGGAAAACTGGGCCAGGGATGGGATCCAAGGATGCCCAGCGAGTCTGAGCAGTGAGGACACGGCGCAGCAGGCAGGATGTGACCCTGAGGTGGCTGCCGGGCTCACAACCCCACTCCCATCTCAATTTTCAGTTGTGTCTCTGCTTGGGACTTCGGCATCTTTGCTTTTTCCCAGCGCTCCCGAGCAGGTCCCACAAAACCACCCACCAGCTTTAAAAGGATTTCCCCCCTCCAGGACAATTCTTCAAGGTCAACAGAGGGATGAAACCCTTCCAAACCCACCAAGCAGCAGCTGAGATGCTTCTCCAGCTGCTCAGCCCGAGGAGGAGCAGCCTCTCCCCCTCTCCAGCCGCTGCTCCTTTAACTGCGCCGTCAGAGAAAACACCCGCGCTGCAAATCCAACTGTGCGTCATTCAGCTCTCATTTTGATTGTTAAAAATTCATTAATGAGAGCAGATTGGTATTATATCGCTGCCTTAATTAAAGAGGGCTACGGAACAGCATTTTAAATAGCAATGTCATTTTCTAATTGACACAGCTACATTATAAAGAAAAATACTTAAACAGAACTTGAAACCGAGCCGGTTTCCTCTGATGGCAGAGCTCATTTTGGCTTCAATTTTTAATCTGCTCGTAAAATATTTACGGGCAAGGGAAGGGATAATGTTTCTCCAGGTGTACAGTTCCCCTCCTCCTGCCCAGGCCCCCGGGAGGCTGGTGAGGGAGGAAGGCTCCAGCATCCAGGGAAGCTGCCCCTCCATCCTCCTCATGCAGGATCCCACGGCTGCATGCTTTCCTAAGCCCCAGGAGATTGGGAGACCCCAAGCCCTGCTCCACCTGCATCCTTGCAGTTAAATCCTGCTGGAGTTGAGTGGAACATGTGCTTTTTTTGCTGTTTTGCCTGGGCCCGGCATTTCTTCCCCACCAAGGGCAGAGGGATGTCAGGGAAAAGCACATCTGTGCCTGAGGTGGGTTCCAGAACTGGCTGGGTCCCCGTGGGCTTGCTGGGGAGGCACAGGGATGTGGGATGGGGATGCAGGACAGCTCAGGCCAAAAGCATCCCACGTCAGGCCACGCTCAGACACCACACCAGATCTCCCCCTCTCACACACACACACTCAACACCTTCCTCCCCTTTTCCATGTGCTTCATCCCCAGACTCCCTACATCCAACAGCTAATTCCACGCACTTCAGAGCCCAGATTCTTCCTGTTTTCCATTTAGGAAAAAATCTGCTCACCACTTCAAGCAAAGTAGGGAAGAAAACAGCTCCGTACGCCTGGACGTGAATTCCTTCGCGTCCCCCTCTCCCCACCCCGCACGCAGCAGTCTGGGAAAGCAGCCCCTGCTCACGCCAGCAGGAGATTTTTCCACCAGCATTAGTGGAAATTAGTGGCATTAGTCCACGGCTGCGTTTTGCCAGCCAGCCGGGGTGAACTCATCGCGAAGCCGTGCGCACGCCAAGCCGCGAAAGCGGCAGCACCGCGCTTTGGCCACCGCGCTCAGAACAAGCACGAGGGCAGGGTGAGCCAGAGGACAGGTTGCTCAGAGGCTTAAACTCTGCAGCTAACTCTCACTAGCATTCCAGACGACCTTCCAGGTCCTAGAGGCACCCTCCGCCCTGCCTCAGTTTCCCTTCTTGCCCGCTCCCTTTTTCCAGGCGCTTCTATGGCATCCCCAGCCCGAGGGGTGCGGGGACTGGGGGGATGCTCCCCCCAGCCCCAGGGATTTGGAGCATCCCTCACCCTCTGCCTGCTCACAACAGCTTCCAAAAGCAAAACATCAGCAGCCCACAGGGCGGCTTGGCACGCCTGTGCTGTTTTTTCCAAGATTTGGAAAACCAACAAGAGGGGAAACATCAACTCCTCAGCACCTCCTTCTCCCTTGCTCTCCGAGGGAGGGCTGCTCACCTCCATACCCCAGGGATGCCCATGGGGAAGCAAAGAGCAGGAGCTGGCACCGTACAGGATGAGCCCAGGGAGGTGGCAACACACCCACCCAGCTGCTGGAGGGTCCAGTCCAACCCCTTGCCCACCCAAGCCTCCCCCTGCCACCATCCTCCCGTGTCCCCTGCTCCCGTGGCTTCCCCTCCTGTCGCGAGAGGGTGAGGCTGTCCAGCTGGCTCGTGGAGGATCTGGCCAGGCTGTTTAATCAGGGAGAGCGATTGGGCTGTAATTTCTTCTGATAAAGTATTACAGATGCTACATTTCGAGCCATCTGGCAGCAGCCCACGTTTCCTGCCTCTGCTTCTCGCGCTCTTGGGAGGAGAGGGGAGAGAAGGAGCAAAAATTAAAGGCAGGACGACGGGGAGCCTGTACTGGGATGGGAAGGGGAGCAGGGAAGGAACTCCCAACTCCCATTCCTGCCACAGGTGCTGCTCAGCAAAGGATGGGACAAGTGAAGAGCACATCAATGTCCCCAGGAACAGCAGAGCAAGCGGGGCTGGAGCTGGTAAAAGCCAGGGCAGGGACAGAGCCCTCAGACCATCCTGGAAAACCCCCCTGGAAGGGTGAAACCCCCTTCTCCCTGCCTGCCCCACACTTCAGCCCCAGCACAGGCACCAATGAGGGTTCCCAAACCCTTAACTCTGGTCACAACATCAGGAAAATCCTCTGCACCCGCGCTCATCAGAGCGAGGCAAGCCCAAAACCAAACAGATCCGAGCCCAGCCAGCCTCAGAGCAGTGAGTAATTCACCCTGAGCCCAGCAATCCGGCAGCACGGGGGGAGGCTCTGCAAACAAGAGGCAGCTCCTCCGGATTGAGCCCAGCCTGAGCAGAACCACATTAAAAATAACTGAAGGGAAGGGCTCGCACTTCATTACTCTCGACAGAACTGGGTCTCGGCCACGCCAAGGATCTGCTGGGGAGCCCTCACAGCCCTGCCTTGCGCTGCTCAGGTGTGAGGCCAAAGTGATGGGGCTGCAGGGGGCTTTATTCCCCACTTTTCCCTCACCTGCTGGTGCAAAATGCACAAATCCCTTGTGCCCAGCATTCCCTGTATCCCCGCAGTGCAGCTCTGCAGAGCATCCCGGGGAGGTGGGGATGCTGCTCCAGCAGCACGCACAGGCAGCAGAGATGCTCCTGGCTTGCAAAACCACCGGAGATGCCTTGGCACAGGGCTCCTGGCATGTGTGGGATCAAAGCCCTGAAGTTTCTTTGCGAACCACAGAGAGTTAAAGGCTGGCCGAGGCCCCGCAGCACGAGCTTTATGCATATGTAGCCAATGTAATACAATTATACATTAATCTATAACTAACAGCCACGGTAATACAACATTACAGTAGGTAGATTATCCCATCTCCTGTCATTTATTATTGTTATTTGTAATCCATTAGTGTCCAGAGCTGGACTGGGGTCAGAGTGCAGCGTCCTGGCACGCTTTCACCCGCCCTGGAAGGAGCAGGAGGATGGAGGACCCTCCTGCTATGGGGCCAAATCCTGCCCCACAACAGGTCCTGGGCAGAGATCTGTCTCTCTGTTGGCACCAGGAGAGTTTTCATGGCTTGGGTTCCTAATAGGATACATCCACTAACACTGGATAAAGCCACCACGGCTTTGCCCACCATTCCCTGCCCCAAAATGCTGGGGCCAAAAGGGATGAGGGGCCCAGCAGGAACCTGGGAGCCCAGGGGCCAGACCACTGCCCCACCATCCCCATGGAACCACTCCAGCTGCCCTTGAGTAGAGGGAACAAAGCCCAACTGGTTCCACACAGCCACCAATTAATCTCGATCGACACCACCCTCCGGAGTGAGTCATCCACCCCAAGTCAATTTACATTTTTATTAAATCACACAGGAAAATTAGGAGCATTATTACTTCTCTCCGATCCAACACGAGTTCTGTGTTCCCCCACCGTTCACACCGTGTGGGAAAACATCCCGGCATCTCCGGTTTAACCATTTCCTCCTGGCACTCCCCATCCCAAAGCAGCCCTTTCTGCATAGCCTGCAACTAAATCAGGCTGGTCTTTACAGGAGGGAAACCAGATCCCTCGAGGGAACTGTGACAGCTGGAGATGCTGCTGCCCAGGGCAGGAGGGTTGGGTGCATTCCTGGACACCCAGTGCGTGCCACAGGCAGCACCAGCGGCTGGTAGTTATAGATCCAGACCCCCAGGGACCCCCGAGGGTTCAACCAGCTCTGTTGGTGTCACTCGTGTCCCCACCAGAGCCCCTGCACGGAGCTGGATCTACCTCAGGAAGTTCCCCGGGAGGGAAAGGCAGATCCATCTGCACGGCAGCAGCTGGGGGATCAATCCATGCACGTTCCTATCCATCCTCACGCCCATCCCATCCCGCCCTGCCTGCCGCACGCAGGATTATATCATCCTCACTGCTGCAACACAGGCAGCTCCATTCAGCAGCCTTTTATTTATGGTTCCCACATGATGCAAGCGGATCTGCGGGAGAGCGGGGAAGGGATCTTTGGAGAAGGGATAAAACCCAGCGTGTGCACAGCCAGACCAAAGGGCTTCCCCTGGAGCAGCACGTCAATCCCGCGGCTGTTCAGTGGGCTAAAACAAGAGGAAGGGTCTCCTGACACTGCCTGAATTAATATTTGCTTGAAGGGAAAGCCCAAAAGCTCCTACTGAGATCACGATTCCATCCTGCTGGGGACTGGGATGAGAGTGCTTGCTCAGAAGAGCACTTAATGTGACTGGGTCAGAAAATTATTTCCCAAGGATGAATGCTCCAATGATGGAATATTTCCCAAGGATGAACGCGGATTGTTTGCAAAGTCTGATCAATTTGGGCCACATTTCCTGTGAAAGGAGCAAGAGGAAGGAGGGGAATTTCCATCTTGCAATTAAATTCCAAAAATCCTGTCTTTTTCTCCCAAACCAGCACAAAAGCACGGTTTGAAATCTCTGCGCTTCCTGCCAGCGGGGAAGACTCCAAGTTTCAACCACACTCTTTGCAATTCAATTAGCTGCGTCCTAGGCAAGGGCTGAAATCCCAAAATCTGAGCAATGTGCTCAGGGATACTCGTGGCACAGGGATACGATGGCACAGGGATGTCATGGCACTGGGATCTCGTGGCACAGGGATGCTCCAAGCCAGCAGAGCCCTTTGGGATCACACTGAGCCCCAAACCCCAATGCCCAGCTCAGCCCCAAACCCCAATGCCCAGCTCAGCCCTTTGGGATCACACTGCCCCAAACCCCAATGCCCAGCTCAGCCCTTTGGGATCACACTGCCCCAAACCCCAATGCCCAGCTCAGCCCTTTGGGATCACACTGCCCCAAACCCCAATGCCCAGCTCAGCCCTTTGGGATCACACTGCCCCAAACCCCAATGCCCAGCTCAGCCCTTTGGGATCACACTGAGCCCCAAACCCCAATGCCCAGCTCAGCCCTTTGGGATCACACTGAGCCCCAAACCCCAATGCCCAGCTCAGCCCTTTGGGATCACACTGAGCCCCAAACCCCAATGCCCAGCTCAGCCCCAAACCCCAATGCCCAGCTCAGCCCCAAACCCCAATGCCCAGCTCAGCCTTTTGGGATCACACTGCCCCAAACCCCAATGCCCAGCTCAGCCCTTTGGGATCACACTGCCCCAAACCCCAATGCCCAGCTCAGCCCTTTGGGATCACACTGAGCCCCAAACCCCCATGCCAGCTCAGCCCTTTGGGATCACACTGCCCCAAATCCCAATGCCCAGCTCAGCCCCAAACCCCAATGCCCAGCTCGGCCTTTTGGGATCACACTGAGCCCCAAACCCCAATGCCAGCTCAGCCCTTCGAGATCACATTGTACCGGGATCACACTGCCCCAAACCCCAATGCCCAGCTCAGCCCTTTGGGATCACACTGCCCCAAACCCCAATGCCCAGCTCAGCCCCAAACCCCAATGCCCAGCTCAGCCCTTTGGGATCACACTGCCCCAAACCCCAATGCCCAGCTCAGCCTTTTGGGATCACACTGAGCCCCAAACCCCAATGCCCAGCTCAGCTTTTTGGGATCACACTGCCCCAAACCCCAATGCCCAGCTCAGCCTTTTGGGATCACACTGCCCCAAACCCCAATGCCCAGCTCAGCCCTTTGGGATCACACTGCCCCAAACCCCAATGCCCAGCTCAGCCCTTTGGGATCACACTGAGCCCCAAACCCCAATGCCAGCTCAGCCCTTTGGGATCACACTGCCCCAAATCCCAATGCCCAGCTCAGCCCCAAACCCCAATGCCCAGCTCAGCCTTTTGGGATCACACTGAGCCCCAAACCCCAATGCCAGCTCAGCCCTTCGAGATCACATTGTACCGGGATCACACTGCCCCAAACCCCAATGCCCAGCTCAGCCCTTTGGGATCACACTGCCCCAAACCCCAATGCCCAGCTCAGCTTTTTGGGATCACACTGCCCCAAACCCCAATGCCCAGCTCAGCCCTTTGGGATCACACTGAGCCCCAAACCCCAATGCCCAGCTCAGCCCTTTCCGCCTCTCCGGGCGCTCCCATCACCCCGGCAGGATCTGCTGGCTCAGCACAGCAGCGCCAGCCCCCAGCCCAGGCTGAGGGAGCAGCCAGGAGAGGGAATCCCCTCTCCAGCATCCCCCTCCCCTTCCCGGCAGGCGGCTCCTCCTCGGGGGGCAGCCACGATGCAAGTTCGGATTTCCCAGGCTGCCTGCAAAGGGCCTTTCTCGCATTCCTGCCGTGCCTGCAGCGCTTCTCAAGTCCTGTTTTTCCACTCCAGCAGCCCCCCCTTCCTTGTTTTCCTTCTCCGGCTGCTGACCCAGATTTCATAATGAATGAATCCATGCAGCGCTCTTCAGACTTTAATTATTTTTTTTTCACTTTTTCTCATCATACATTATGCATCAATAATAATAAAAAAAAAAAGAAAAGAAAAAAAAATCCACAAAATACCAACGCACCCCAGCACAATTAATTTGAGGCTGAATGGTTCACTCCTGCCTATCGCTAACAGCAAACGGGCCTGGAAATTGCAGCTTATTTCAAACCTTGTGTGAATGTCAGGATGAAAACAAACAGGTTTCAGGAGGCTGCTGTGCCTCAGACAGCAATGCCAACTCATGGATTTCTTCAGGAAAGAACCAAGCATAAAAAAACCAACCAGAGAAGTTGGGGGTTATGGGTATTTACAGTGAGAACTCGCCACGTAGCTGCCTCTTCTTGCCCTGCTCCTGAGCACGAGTGAGAACTGCACAGATCGGGCAGGAGGGCAGAGGGGATCAGGAGGGAAACGGGAACCAGGAGGGCAGAGGGGATCAGGAGGGAAACGGGAACCAGGAGGGCAGAGGGGATCAGGAGGGAAACGGGAACCAGGAGGGCAGAGGGGATCAGGAGGGACACGGGAACCAGGAGGGCAGAGGGGATCAGGAGGGAAACGGGAACCAGCAGGGCAGAGGGGACCAGGAGGGAAACGGGAACCAGGAGGGCAGAGGAGATCAGGAGAGAAATGGGAACCAGGAGGGCAGAGAGGATCAGGAGAGAAATGGGAACCAGGAGGGCAGAGGGGATCAGGAGAGAAATGGGTACCAGGAGGGCAGAGGGGATCAGGAGGGCAATGGGAACCAGGAGGGCAGAGGGGATCAGGAGGGCAATGGGAACCAGGATGGAAATGGGAACCATGAGGGCAGTGGGGATAAGGATGGCAATGGGATGAAAGAAAGAGATGCAGAATGGCAATGACACAAAGGATGGCAGTGGGATGCAGGAGGGGTACGGGATGCAGGAGGGAAATGGGATGAACAATGACAGTGGGATCCAGGATGGCAATGGGATGCAGGATGGCAGTGGGACACAGGATGGCAGGGGATCCATCCATTCCCCACGACTGCAGGGGCTTTGCTGGAAACCTCCCAGCTCACAACCAGCACAGTGACTTTGCTTTTCCCAAGGGATAACTTTTCAATCCCTCCACCTGCCAGGCCTCAGGGAAGTTCCTGAGCCAACCTTCCCTCGAGGTGGGCTTGGGGAAACACCACAGAGTCAGGGGCTCTGCCAGCTGCGCCCACACCTCTCCCTTCCAGGCAGGGCCAGAAACACATCCCCGGCTGAAAACCAACTCTGGACCAACTGTGACCTTTCCAGCTGAAATCCCAGCCCTGCCACAGGCACAGGCAGCGCTGTCCTGATTTACAGATGGTCAGGATCTGCCCATCTATGTGCCAAGCCCTTCCTGCAGCCCTGCCTACGCAAGTCCCTTCAGAAAAAAAAAACCAAAGCAACACATGCAAACACAAAAGGCCCTAATTTGATCATATTCCTCTGAACTAAAAGCACCTTTGACCTAAATTTCCACCACGGGCTGGAATTCACCCTCGCTGGCAATGGATTAGGGGAGAGCAGAGCCCTGTGTGCACGGAGAGATCCAGGATCCTGCTGGATCTGCCTCCCTTCCCAGCAGAGGGGAAGGAGGGCAGGAACCCCCAGCACACCCTAGAAGCGCCTGGGTGTCTCAATTTATGCAAAGTGGAGCTAATTTCACATTATCATATGATATTAGAGCAGCCTACCTCCCTCTTGCAGCCCATGTGCAAAATCCGCGAGCGGAGCGATGAGGAGCATATGGAAAAACATCTCCAAGCACAAACATCCACCTACGGCCTGAGCTGTCGAAAGTCACAGAGCCATCCAAGAGAGGGGCACCACGAAAGAGGTTTCAAGCAAAAGCAAACAGTCTTGTGTATGTTTTTTTTCCTCCCCAAAACACCCAGAGACTGAAGCTTCTCCTGAACACGTGCCTTGCATTTTTGCTCCTGCTGGCAGTTTAAAGGCAGCTCGCGGCGCTCGCCGGTTTTGTTATCAAGGTAACAGCAAGAATTATTCCTGCTCTGTCATTAGGAGCAGGTTTCCATCCCCTCCAAGCCAGCCAGGCTGCCAGAGGTGAGGAGAGGCTCTGACAGAGGCAGGAAGGTTTGGTGGGTGCTCGGGGAGAGAGCTGACCACGAGCTGCCCCTGCATCCTCTGACTCTGTCAACACCTTCACAAGAAATTTCCTGGAGAGGAGGGAGAAAGGAGATTACACGGTGCTGACAAGCTCATGGGATGCTTCTGAGATGCCCTGCAAGCTGTGAGGCTCTGATGAGCCTCCTCCAGGGGCTGCATGGGGAGCAGGGATCCCATGGCACAGTCCCTGCCGGGCTGCAGGGATGAGACCATCAGGTCACGCTGGACTGAGTCACCTGAACCTACCCGTTCTCATCAATCATTCTGGCACGAGGAACAAGTAATCCTCAGGGAAAGCTGGTTTTGGAGGCTGCTGAATTGTTCTTGGCACTGCTTAGGAGAGCTTCGATTCGCTAGAAAATCCCAAGTATTTTAACATCACCAGAATATTTGCTCACGGGATGACGAGTCCCGCCACAAAATGGGACCCAGCCTCTGTTTCCCCCCATAACAGGGACACTCCACTCTGTCATGTGGATGAGGAAGGAGCTGAGACCAGCCAGGGTCACCTCCTGCACAGTGTGACATGGCCATGGGGGCTGTGGACACAAGAGCCACCTTGCCTGGCCAGGAACTCCATCAGGAGCTGGACCAACTCTGAGCCATCAGGGTGGGATGAGCCCCACCATGCTGTGGGTCCCCAGCCTGGACAAGCTCCAAAATACCCCTGTGCCATCAGACCAGGGGGTTGATCCTCACCTTGTGCCCACACCTCTCTGCTGTGCCCTTTCCAGGTGCCATCAGACCAGGGGGTTAATCCTCACCTTGCCCTCACACCACTGTGCTGTGCCCTTTCCCAGTGCCAGCCAGAAGCAGCTCCAGCCACCTCCCAAAGTGTTGACTTTGGCTGTGGGCAGCCACATCTCTTCCTTGGAGCCACCTCACAGCCTGTTTTCCCTCGGCCCAGGCAATAACGCCTAATTATTACTTTTTTTTTGCCTCTCCTTTCTTCTATTTTAAGATCACACGCCTAAAATTAGATCTGCTCACACAATGGGGCTCTGAGATTTAATCCCTTCCCCAAAAGCTGACAAAATAAATTGACGTTTGAGTCATTTCTACAAACTCCTCAGCCGCCTAAAGGAGTAAATAAACAAACAAACAGAAAGTGCACTGGGGCCAAACCACTCTGTCCAGAGGGATTTAAAAATAGCTGCACCTGCACCAGACCATCGCCTGCACCCAGCCAGGAGCCTGAGCTGCTGGAGGGCTCCTCTCCCTCTCTCTCTCCAAACCCTCCACTGTGCTGTGGATGCTCAGATGCTGCAGCAGCTTCTGGGGAGCAGAGTGAAGAGCCAGCAGACACAAGACTGCCTGCGTGGGTGGTGGTTACCAGGAACATCATGGCTTCAGCTGCCTCCCCCCGAAGCGCTCACGGGGACGGAGCTCAGAGAGATGCTCGGGTTCCGAAGTCTGTGGGTGCACAGAGCTTGCACGGAAAACAGAGAGGGATCTATGGTGGGATCCGATCCTGCCGTGCCTGCAGCCCCTGGTGACTGCTGGCCACACCAACAGGAGCAGGATTAGCCCTGGCTGGAGCCACAGCGCTGGCGTGAACTCACCTCGAGCGCGGGTGTGAGGCTGCTCCACACCTCAGCCTGTCAGGTGGGGCAATCGCACAGACCGCGCTCACAGCGGAACAATTAGTTAATATCTGCAAAGTGCCCTGCAGTTAATTAATTGCCATTAACTCATTAGCCAGATTTTGACCTCCTAAGCCCAGCTTTAAGCCCTGCCCCGCTAGGCAGGTGCTGGTGTGCTCAGCCAGCTCTGTGCGTGCAGCGCCCGTGCCCAGCTGGCTGTCCCAGGCAGCACCACAGTGTCCCTCGGGGTGTCCCTGCACGGCTGCACGAGGCCATCCAGCCGTGCCACCCTGCTCACCCTCCCAGGGGTGGCTTCGGGGCTGTCCCTGCAGGGACACGGCCACCAGGCCGAGTGCTGGCGGGTCGTGCGTGCGGGAGCCGCACCGGGGCAGGAGCGATGGGAGCAAATTCCCATCTGGCACTGGATTACTGCCATATGCTTCCCACTGAACGTGTCTGCCTGCAGCCTGGCACCAGGGGGGTGCTCACCTTCCTCTGCCCTCCCTGCCCATCCTCACCCTGCTGATACCTGTCCCAAAGCAGCAGGGTAAAAATGTAACAACTGTACATCAGTGTCCCCTCCCTGTGTGCACAGACCCGTGGGCATTTCCCCCTCCCCAGTGAGGGATGTCCCTTCCAGCATCACCTGAGGCTGCACGAACACTGCTGGGGGGATGCAACACCCGAGGGCTGCAGCTGCATCCCTTCCACATCCCCTTCTCCATCCCCTTCTCCACCCCCAGGACAACAGTGGCTCAAAGCCCTGGGTGCGAGTCTGGAGCCAGAGCCCACCAGCCCTGTCCATGCTGCCAGGTGCTGTGGCACTGCCAGGGCTCAGACCCTGCAAGGACACTGCAGGCAACAACAACAAGCACATGCCAGCTCTCCAGGATGCCCACACTGGACAGAGCCCAGCCCTGGCCACCTCACACCAACTCCCAGGGATGCCCAGAACGGACATAGCCCAGCCTGGCCACCCCACACCAAGCCCTCCAGGATGCCCAGAATGGACAGAGCCCAGCCTGGCCACCCCATGCCAGCTCTCCAGGATGCCCACAATAGACAGAGCCCAGCCTGGCCAGCCCATGCCAGCTCTCCAGGATGCCCACAATGGACATGGCCCACCCCATGCCAGCTCTCCAGGATGCCCACAATGGATATAGCCCAACCTGGCCAGCCCATGCCAGCTCTCCAGGATGCCCACAATGGACATGGCCCAGCCTGGCCAGCCCATGCCAGCTCTCCAGGATGCCCACAATGGACATGGCCCAGCCTGGCCAGCCCATGCCAGCTCTCCAGGATGCCCAGAATGGACACAGCTCAGCCTGGCCACCCCACACCAGCTCCCAGGGATGCCCAGAATGGACACAGCTCAGCCTGGCCAGCCCATGCCAGCTCTCCAGGATGCCCAGAATGGACATAGCCCAGCCTGGCCAGCCCATGCCAGCTCTCCAGGCTGCCCGCTGCGGGCCGGCAGCAGCCCCGGCACGCGAGACCGCGGCCTCGGGAGCAGCCAACAACAACAAACTCGTGTGTGAGCCACAAAGGGAAAAACTCTGCGAGGAAACAATATTCAGCTCGACTCTTCCCGAGCCCGCATTGTAAATAACGCCGCGTACGGGTTTGTTTTATTTGTTTTAATTATGAAAACACAGCCCGGATTGTCCTGCTGGCTTGGGCAGGCTCTGTCCCTGAGCAGGGGAAGCGAGTGACACCCTGCAGAGCCACTGTGGCCGCCAACCCTACAATAAACAACGGGCCCACCGTGCCGCAGCCCTGCCCTGCAGAGCTCTGGGCTGACAGAACCTCAGCAGACCCTCAGGAGAACCTCAGCAGACCCTCAGGAGAACCTCAGCAGACCTTCAGGAGAACCTCAGCAGACCCTCAGGAGAACCTCAGCAGACCCTCGGGAGAACCTCAGCAGACCCTCGGGAGAACCTCAGCAGACCCTCGGGAGAACCTCAGCACCCTGCCAGGCTGGGCCAGCCCAGGTGGCACGCAGAGGCCAGAGGTGCCAGTGTCCTGTGACAGCTCCACAGCTGGGAGAGAGGGAAACAAGCCCCAGAGACAGGAATAGTGCACACTTCAATGGCTGTTTCCAAGGCAGTGGTGTCTGGGCCCATCAGTCCTGCGTGCTGGGGCTACAGGCCTTGCCAAGATACTCATCCTTGTTTTCCACAGAGATCTCAACACCAGACTGGCTCGCCCATGTCTCCATCGCTGCTGCCATTGTCCTGACACACCATTCCCATTGCTCCACACTTGGGCCAAGCAGGAGGAACCTTCTGAAATGGTTTTCTTGGCGTCAGAACAAACCTTTCCTTCTCTCGCCTCCTCCTCCTGGTCCAGCTGGGGATGGAGGGTCCAGCCCCCACCTCCCACCACATCCACTCAGCGCATGGCCAGGCCAGGAGAAAGCCAAGCAGCCCGAAGCTGAGACAACCCTCAGACACAAGCAAGTTAAAAATACATCTTTTTCAGCCTGAAGTTCAGTCCCCAAATGGTAAGAGAATCCAGGAAAAATGCGGCAGGCCTGGCTGGTGGCCGGCTTCCAGCACGAGCACCTCCCTTCGGAGGAATCCAGCAAGGAGTCTCGACTAATCCACCCAGGACACACCAACATTTCTTCCTCATATTATTGGGTAGGGTGTTGGTTTTTTGTTTTTTTTTTTCCTCTTTTCTGTTTTTCCATCTGCTCAGCAGATTTGGCATTTGCTGGGAAGGCACCGCAGCCACGGGGACAGAGCTCGGGTGGGGAGGGGGATGGAGGGACACCCCTGGAATGCTGCGTGCTCCTGGCACCAGCCCAGGGACTACGGGGAGGAGTGGCTGGAAAAGAAGGGACCAGCACAAGAGCTGGGAACAAACACACAACGTTAGCCCCGTGCCTCAGTTTCCCTGCTGTCACAGATGTGCTGGGGGGCAACACAGGCACCACAGGGGAAGGAGGTGGCACAGGCAGCAGGGCCAGCACCCAGCAGGATGGATCCCCAAGCAGTTCCTCCAGCCCCAGTGAGGACTCAGAGAGATCAGAGATCTCCCTCCCAGAGCATCTCACCCCACCGCTGCCTCCACCAGCTGCTGCTGCCCCTGCTCCCTTGCAATTCCCAAACTGCACCCCAAACCCACCTCACTCCCTGCCCAGCTCTGCCCTGAGAAGGTCCCACACGTTTCCCAGGAGGATTTTTGCCCAGGGCAGATCCAGCACCCTGCTGAGCTCCAGGCACACGGCCGCAGCTCCACGCGGGTGGCTCCCTTGTGCTGACTGGAGACAGGACACACACGGCCTCGCCATCCACACCGATTCCTCACTGCTGGGAAGGAGAGGAGCTGGGGGCTCACATTTGGACTCAGCACCAGCCTCTCCCCAGCCCCTGACCCGGGAGGAGCTGCCACTTTCGGGTCGGCAGCAGGCGCTGCTCTCCCTCCTGGTGAGATGCCCCCTGAGGAATTTGCACCTCATTCCTTGACACCCGCTTTAATTATAGGGATCAAGCCAGCTTCTGTCTTTCACAAGAGCTGTGAGCTAACTTCCTGCTCCCCTTTCTCTGCGAGGGGTTCGTGAGTCACTGGACCCCTCCCTATACAAGCAGAGGGGGGTGGGCTCTGCCACAGCCCCCCCAAAGGCTGCAGCAGAAACTCCTGGCACTTGGATATCCTAGGATGATCTTCAGCATTTCAGCCCTGGTTTCCTGCCGCCACCAAGAAGAGTCTACAGGCAGCAGTGACACCGAGACATGGGAGGTGTTGTCCCAAGAGCTCCCGGCACACAGGATGCTCCATGCTCACCCACCAGCCAGCACAAGCTCCTCCAACAGCAAAATGCTGATGGGTGTCTCCAAAATCCTTCCCCAACGGCACATCCCGATGCTGCAGCACCCCTGTGACTGTGCCACTGCCCACCAGGCTCTGCAGGGAGCAGGTACACCCCAACACCAGCTTGGTTCTCCTCCCCAGCTGCTCCCTGGCACCACTGCCCCATCCACCCATCCCTTGCTGATGGAGTTCCCTCTGCAGGGTTGTGGCTTTGAGTGTTGTTGTTGCCGTATTTTGAAACACAAACTCATTAATTTCAGCCTAATGAGGACTTCATTGGCTGGGTATTACCATCATTCAGCTCAAGGAGATACAAACAAACATTCACAAGCTCTGCAGTCCGTGAAAGGATCCTGATCCTACTGATGGCTCCCACCCCAGCACCCCCCTCTCCTGGCCAGACAGCTCCCTCCACTGCCATCCACCTTGTCCCTCCCATTCCTAGATTTCCCTGTCCCAGTCCACGGGCTGGGAACCCCACAGGGCTCGGGGTAGGGACCCTGGGCTCACAGCAGCCACACCACAGCACTCTGTTTGCTTTAATTTTTAATCAAGTCACAAGACGGGGCGGATGCAGCTGGAAATAAATCATCAACCACAACAGCAATAAAAGCACCCCGGTGGCCTCGGCTCAGACGTGGCAAGCACAGGACCAGCAGCCAAGCCACCACTGTCCCATCACTGACAGGGTAACAGAGCAGCTCCTGTGCCAAGCTTGGACACTGCAGTTGTCACTGAAGAAATGGTGACAGGGTTGGACCAGGAAAGGAAAGGCAGAAGCTGCTAGAGCCAGTCAGGCCAGCTGCACAGCCCCGCATCAACGGGAAAAAGGGATCCAGGATTGCAGCAGTCCCTGGGATAGCTGCCCTGGGGACACACATCCCTCCTTGCTCGGGGCTGCAGCTCCCCTTTCCAGCCTCCTCCAGTCCCAGGGCCAAGGGGAAAAGGGGAAAGAAAATCTGTGCAAGTCTCTCCCACGCAGGGTGCCAGCAGAGCTCCTCCGCAGGGATTGAGCAACGCGGGGATGAGCCAGCAGCATCTCCCCTGCCCTCACCCTGCACCACAGCAGTCAGCTCCCCTAAGCCCACCCAAATGCATCCCAGGAAATAAAATTTCTCTCTGCTCCTGCCCAGAGGATTCCTTTGCAGCAGGCAGGAGCAGGGGGCTGCTGCCTCCACACCAGGGTCCCTCCAGCCCCCGCCCAGCTCGCAGCAGAGGGATGTTCTCCCTTTCTTCTCTGTGAGGATTAGACACACTTCTTTTCTCTCATTGCTTTTCAAAAGAGAGCCTTTTTATCACTGCTGATCCCTGGGGGAAATCTCTCTCTCTCTCTCTTTTTCTCTCTCTCATGCTTTCATAGCTGGGACAGTGGGAAAGGAAGTTTTCCTTCATCTCAATCTCCGTGCTGACAGGCAGGGGCACAGCGCAGCCCCCCGGGACCCTGCGTACCCCCAGCTCTGCCTGACCCCACCAGGGCTCCCCGGCAGCTCCCAGCAGCCAGCACAAACCCTCTCTGAGCCATTTCGAAACCCACGCTTGCGAAATCCTCATAAAAACCCCGGGCAGAACCCGCCAGCAAACCCAGCTCAAGGCAGCTACAGGTGCTCTGCCCTCGCCTACCTGCTCTCTGGAGGCTCCCATTACATTTCCCAGCGTTTCTTAAATGGATTTTTTTTTTTCCCCCCTCTCCCTCCCCCCTCTTCCTGACGGCTGTGGAACAGATCGAGCTGAGGAGAGGAAACCAAAGCTGGGAGCTGGCAGGGGTTTAGGCACGCACGGCGCTTTTAATGGAGCGCTCGCATGAGGATGGGAGAACATGCCCAAGTGTGCCTGGGATCACGGCTCACAGCAAAACAAGCAAAGCCAGCCATCCCTAAAGTGCTGTTTAAAACACCCAAAAAGTGACTCCGTGTTTTTTTCTACCCTCTGAGCTCTCTCTGTTACCAAAATCAGGGCCCAGGCTGGTCACAGGCAGGGCGTTTTTTTAATTATCGACCATGTTGCAATGTTTTCTCTTTTTATTTTTAGGAGGCTCTCTAAAACTATAGAGGAAATTATCCAAAAGAAGTTTGTTCAAACGGCCTGTCAGTTTGAGGAAGTGAAATTAAACCAGAAAAAAAAAAAAAAAAAAAGAAACCCCAGCCCTGAATCCTAATAAATCACACATCCACACACACACACAAAATTGGAGAACTCCGGGCATGCCTCCAAAGCCAAGGAAATGGATGATAAACAAAACAAACCTAGTTCTGCCTGGTAATAAAGGCTTCCACAGTGGGAATTTCTCACCCTGGAATCACTTCCACTGAGAAGGGCACAGCTGGTGGCACATGGGGAGCTTCCCCACTCCCCCACTGAGAGGTGCCTGCAGGGACAGCCAGCGATGCCATCCCATGCTGAGCTGCTCTCCACGAATAAAAATCCTACACTGCATGAATTTCCTTCCATAAATCCCTTTGGAGCACGCCCCGGCTCTGTCCCCACTGAGAACTGGTTGATCACCCCATGACAGAGAGAGGTGGCTGCTTGGTTGTGCTGCTGTCACCAGCTGGGCTGGCAGTGGGGACCTGCTCAGGGCTCAGAGACCCACCCAGAGCAAACGAAACTCACCTTGGAGGGGGAAAAAAAAGCTGCAAAATATAAACAAGAGAAAGGAAGAAGTATGAAGATGCTGAAATAAATCCCACCAGGCACTCAGGTGTCTAGAGCAGGAGGCAAAATCAGAGTGTGGGACAGAAAAATGGCAGTGCCAAGGCCCCTTTCAAGCTCCAGATGCAGCTTCCCATAGGTGAGGATGCTGCAGAGTGATGCTCATCCCTCCCCACCCACGGGGCTCATCCTGTGAGGCCACACAGGGGCAGGGAGAGCAGGGCAGGGACACTGCCTGTGTCCTCAGCACAGCCCAGTGACCCCAGAGCAGCCCCTACATGCCCAAAGCAGCATTTTGGGAGACCACAGCTGAGCCAAGAGCTGAGGCTATGACGGCAAAACCAGTGGAGGGGTGGGGACACGCAGGGGTGACCCCAGAACGAGCTGGCACAGTCCCCACGGCCACCCTGGCACGGCCACCAGTGAGCCCTTGCTGCAGGGAGCTGAGCCCGGGTGGGCAGCCCGTCCTCTGCTCCATCTTCTCTCTGCCTTCCCGCAGAGATTGCCAGGAAACAGTTAAAGCTTCCTAAGCTGGGCTCTCCAGAGGACTCCAGTTAAAAGTCCACCGGGCATTTTCCCATGGTGGACTTTACCCCGGCGCGCGGCCGCGATAACGCAGCCGGAGGTGCCAGCCTGAGAGCCACCAGCCACCGGCCCTGGCACAGCGGGGAGAGGTGGCACCAGGCTGGGAGACCCCTGAAAAACCTGCACAGGACAGAAACCTGCAAACCAGCCCCGAGAGCAGCATTTTGGGGGTCTGGCAGCGAGAGGCTGCACGGAGCGTTCCGGGAGCAGCGCCGTGTTATCCCCACCTCGTGTGGGAATGACGTGCCTGTCCCCAAGGAGCCCGTTCCAACGTGTCCAGCCCAGAACAGGCTCAAATTCCCACCTAGCAGAACCCAGAGATTTCTCTCCCCATTCCTGAGGGCGAGGCAGAGACAAGTGGCACTGCTGTCCCTGCTGGAACAGCCACCTGGCCCTCCTCTCCAAGGTTGTCTGCAAACCCTCTCTCACCAGGACGACACACACCATTTTTTAAAAGCTGGGTGATGTAACCAACCCGTATTTATCATGCTGAAAACATCCCAAAGCTCCATCTCTTCCAGCTCCCAAGCACACAGTGTTCTCTTAATAAAATAATTGCAATGATGAATAGCTCCTTATAATGTTCTTCTTCTGCAGCTACTGACAGGGCCAAGAGCTGGGATGGAAAGTTCTTCTCCTCAATGAACCCTCAAGGTACATTCAGGATTTTACCTCCTCAAAGCAAAAAGGGCTGAAAAACTGGGAAAGTGCTGCCAGTGCTGTTCCAAGTCATCCCACCAGGCAGAGAACACCAAAATCCCTCTCCTTCAGCTCAGCCCCATCATTGTCTTAATAATAAAGTCAGCAAATCACTGCAGGTCAATCCCAGTCCTCGGCTAAGCTGACGCAATCTTGAAGCCACCTGATGAAATCAGTGCTGAGCTCCAGATCCTGCCACAGGCTCCACAAAAAATCCACCCCGACAAAAGCTCCTCTGCCCAAAGGTCCACGGGACCCCCAAAACCAGCGCCAGGAGCCCATCTCCTGAAACCACTTTGGAAATCAGGCTGTGGATTTAATCCTTCGCTGCAAGTCCTCATGTGCCTGTGATTTCCACACTGACAATTACAGGGCAGCTCAATGCACTGGGGTTGGCTTTTTTTTTTCTTTAGTCACTTCTACCTTATTCATTTGTAAAGGTGCTTTGAATTAGGAGTGCACTGGCTCTGCCTTCCCTTCCCACGCAAAGCTGGCTTTTACTCCCAGCCAGGGCCAGGCTCTCTGGGTGTTTTCCCAGAGCCTGT
The DNA here is from genome assembly GCF_015832195.1 of Motacilla alba alba. Taxonomy (NCBI): domain Eukaryota; kingdom Metazoa; phylum Chordata; class Aves; order Passeriformes; family Motacillidae; genus Motacilla; species Motacilla alba. The sequence continues at coordinate 8,001,646 of NC_052032.1, read as the reverse complement.
GCTCTCAAAGACTTAAAATTGAGCAGCCAAGGAAGAGCCCTTGGTGGCAGAGAGGGATCTGGGACCTCATCCTGGCTCAAGGGACTTCCCAGAGCCTGGGAGAACTGGCAGGACCGGCTGCTCCCACCCTGCAGGCACATCCCTACACCAGCTCCAGGCTCACCCCTTCCTACCCGGCACTCTCCCACCACAACGTGCCCTGTCCTCCCTACAAAGGGCTGGCCTGGGGTCCCCAGATTTTGGGCAGAGCATCTCTCTGCTCTCAGGGATGAGCCGGGATGAGCTTCACCCTCCATGGCACTGCTTTCCCAGGCTGTATCCTAAGGTTTGCCTGCTCGAGGAAGACCTGAGAAGAGCTTTGGGGCTCCAACACCATTCCTGGGGTGCTGCTGAGCTCCACCAAGCTGTGCCCCCGGGGTGTGATGCTGCATCTTCCTGCACCTTCCAGCATCCGAGGGCAAATGCAACCGCTCCAAGAAACAGACCTGGAGGATTCCTGGAGCAGCCCCACATCCCCTGTGCTGCCCCAGGGTTTTGGGAAGGTGCCTTGAGAGGAGGAGCCTCCCCTGGTGTGCGTGGGTGAGGGCTCCAGATGGGCACCTTGCTGTTTGTTACCTGCCACCCAGGGCCTGCTGCAAGAAATCCCTGCCCTGCAACATTTCCTGCACACACCTAGAGGCCGTGAAAGCTGGCCAGACGTGGTTTTCCTGGCCTGCCCAGCCTCAGCTCCCATGGCTCAACACCGGGACAACCGGAGGAGCGCCCGGGTGCCCGCAGGGAGCGGCGCCCGGCACCCCTCAGCCACCCCAGACAGAAAAATGCAGTGGGAAAAGCGAGAGCCCGAGCCCAGCAGAGCTGGGTGGCCTCCGATTCCCACAGAACAAACCTGCCCCACAGGTGAGGCACGAACCTGCCAGAAGGGAATTGCTGGTTTTCCCCCCTCGGAGAGGAGGGTGACACTCCAAGGTAAAGCACCAGGGCACTGCTACCAAAACACAGCTCCAAACACTGCCAAAAACCCCTCAGCCAACAAAATCTGCGTCTCCCGACCTTATAAGCAGGGTGTAATTTGGGGTGCCAGCATCAGCCACCCCAATCTGCCCTCTGGGGGTCCTGCTCCCAAAAAGCCCCAGCTCTGAGCCGCTGTTTAAAGGCTCCACATTTGCACACAACAGGTACCCAGCTGGCCTGGGGCCAGGCTATCCCAGCTGGGATCAGCTAAGCCTTCCTAAGTGCTCAAATAGGGGCCTGCAGGTGATTGTCCCAGGAGCCTTAACTCTTCCTGGAGCCCCTCTGAGACCCAGACCCTGATGAGGAGCACAGTGCAGAAAACCAGCAAGGCTGGCAGTGGAGAGATGTGCATTTAGGGCAGCACAGGTCACTGCAGGCTGCCCTCTGAGCCCTATTCCTGACTGCAGTGCTTCCCAGGATCTGCCTGGGCATCCTATAAATAAATCCCAGGGCAGGGGCTGGGGAGAGCAGCCTGTAAAGCACAAGGCATTAACACCCAGGCTGGCACAGCTGGCTCACAGCCTGCCCAAGCAGCCAGCCACAATTTGCTTAGAGGTGCAGAAAGTTTTGGTTTGCCCTGGCAGGAAAGGAGCCTGGGTGGCCTCTGTAGGTACAGGAAACCCCTTTCTATCACTCACATCACTCTGCTTCCTCTGGATTTCTTTAACCTTTCACTCTTGGCCTGATTTATGCTTTCACACTGATTTTTGCACGCCTGCATTTCCCTCCTCCTCCTCCTCGCAGCCCTGGTGCTGCAGAACCACACCAGCAAAAAAGCTGGCAGGGCTTTGGCATCCAGCTGCCCAGAGCCAGAACAATCCCTGCAGGGAAACCTCCTGCTCTGCCTCACTCCAGAGGAGCTGGGTTTTGGCAGGAGGAGGGGAAATGTTGTTGTGCTGCGGGGCTGAGCAGCTCCAGCCCACCCATGGGATCCACGCTGGGCTGCGTGTGATGGGCAGGCACTGGAGCAGCTAATCTGGGACCCCAGGGACACAGCCCAGGCAGAGATGGAGATTCTGCTGCAGAGGAGCTGGCTGGTGAGCCCCAGGCTCCCCGGCACAGCCCAAGGCTGATTTTTCCTCGCAGACGAGGAAAGGAATCCACGAGCAGCTCAGTCCTGAGCCCTCCAAAGCATCCAGGCATTGCACAGCAGGCAGCACCCCATCCACAAAGGGCATCCCTGGCACCACAAGCACGTGGAGCGGCGCCCAGCCATGCCATCAGAGGCAGGAGGGCATGAGGACAGCGGGGACACAGCCTTAATGTCACCTAAAGGGCCCCTTGGGTGGGAAGAGGAGCTGCTTGTTCCCAGTCTCCACGGGGATCCTGGCACAAAATGAGCAAAACATTGGACTGTGCTGGAAGCATCAGCTTCCTGGGAGTGGATGGAACACAGCAACTCCAAGGCACTGCGGGAGCAGGGACAGCAGCTCAGAGCCCAGGGGAAAGGCTGGGGAGGAATCACAGCTGAAGTCAATTCTCCAGGCCCAAACTGGCAGCATTTTAATCCGTTCAGATGGATAAATAAAGAGTGTGGGAGCAGGTGGCCCTGGTGTCACCAGCCATCACCAGGGAGAAGGGATGACAGAGCCAGTGCACCAACCTGGTGCTCCATCCCTGCTGCGGCATCCTAAACCCCACACACCAGCCTGCTCAGCCTGAGCCTTACAGGGAAAAGGAGAAACCTCCAAAGCGAGAGCAAAGCAGGAAAACATCTCTTCATTCCATCTGCATGGGACATGAGAGGCCACCCTGAGAGCCAGCAGCTCACAGGGCTCCCTCAGCCTGGCACGGCCACCAAAAAGGAAACGAAGTCGCAAAGGTTATCGCTTTGGGGTTTGACTGAGCAGAAAAACCCCGCTCCGAAAACAAAAACAAGGAAAAGACGGGGAGGGGGGAGAGGGGCAGGGATGTACAGCCCCAAAAAACGGGACAGGGGGTGCAGGGGCCCACCCCACACCAACACACATCTCCATGGCAGGAGAGTTTCCCGGGAAAATAAATGCAAAGTCTGTTATAAAAGTTTATCAGCGAGGAAGAGCGAGCGCGCCTGACTACAGGATAGAGATGTCATTATTTTCATGCATCTGCCTTACCCAATTTTATTTAGTTGCTTTCTGCACCATTTCATGCTCATTCTGCTGCTGAGCTAGACAATTGCTTTATAACTCTAGGGTGCAATTTCACTGTCTGTGAGCCACACGCACGCACGCGGGGGCTGCGCCGGGATGGAGAGAGGAGCTGCACTCCCTCCCTTCTCCCCACACCCCGAGGTTTGGAGAGGAGTTTTCTTCATACATTTGAGGGGGGGAAAGAAATGAAATTAAAATGCTAAGCCACTGCCTTTAATATATTCCAGGAGTGTGTGGGGGGAGCAGCCCCAGCGAGCAGCGGCTCCCCATTACGGCTGAGCAGGATGAACTGGAGGGCAATCTGCTCTCTCACGCTACGTGAATGCTGAGAGACAGAGCCCGGCAGGCTGCAGGGCAGGAACGCTGTGAATCACGCTGGATTTTTATGATCAATTGAAAGTCACACTTGAACAAGTGCAGGTCAGCAGGGAGGGTTGGTCACGCAGGTGCGGAGCTCCGCGACGGCGGCTTTCAGCTCGCTCAAGTCACCTGCTCCCTCACAGGCCGTGGGGACCATCCTTGGTACCCCTTCTTCCTGCTCAACCACTGAACATCCCCCCCAGGGCTGCTGTGGGGTGTGAGGGGTCACCAGAAGGAGCCCCAGCACTGATGGGACGCAGTGTGGGATCATGGCTTTCCCCAGCACAGCGTGCTCCAGCACCCCCAGCACGACCCGGCGCCTGCTCCACACTGTCAGAGAGCACAGCTCCTCCAGCCTGATAAAATCACTCATCTCCCACAAATGGGGCAGAAAAAGAAGGGCTGGGGGCAGAAGGGAAGCCCAGCTTAGCCTGGTAAGGATGACCAGTACAGAATATCTTCGGTATCCCTTTTCCAAGAGCCCCCACCTTCACGCAGGTCATTGAGGGCAGGGAAGGGAAGCTGCAGCACTGGCAAACCACTCTCACCCACCCTCCACACCCCCAGGAGCAGCCAAGCAGCTCCCCCAGCTCGATGTGATGCCCCTGGCTCTGCTCCAGCTCTTCTCTGCCACCACTCACCATCCCTCGCTCAGCTCCTCCATCTCCTCCCATCCCAACCTGTACCACCTCCGTGTCTCGGGGTGGATTTTGGCTGGAAGCTCTCCCCTCCTGCCCTCCTCCTTCCGCTCTTGCCTCACCACTGCCATTGCCTCACTGCCACTCCGGAACGGGCACGTAGGAGACGCGCTGCCCACAACAAAATTGTCTCGCAGCAGCCCACAGAGTTCACAGCAAAAGGAAAAAAAAGAAAAAAAAAACAACACACAAAGAAAACAACTCTCCTCCAGCACTCACTTGTCAGCCAGAAATGGAAAAACAATAATCGAATGTTTCTGCCTTCCCGCCCAGCTGAAACGAGATGGGGCATCCCTCCCTAATCCGCTCCTGGCAGCACAAAGGATCTGCCCCAGGAGCTGAGGGGGCTGTAAATCTCAGGAGCCTCCCTCAGCTCCCCCTCCCTGGATTTTTTTCCTTTTTTTTCCCCAAGTCTGTAAAGCTGAAGAAAGCCAAAACTCTACAAAAGAGGAGCCCATGAAAAGTAACAGCCAGCTGGGAATCCCATTACCATTTTATTGGTCCCCAATACTGCTATTGCTCCTTTTATCTCCTGGCTCTGCAGCCATCCTGCAGCTGATGGGATCCTGGGAAAGACTCAAATACACCACCAACCTCCACTCATGGCCCAAGAAACCAAGTCTTTGACCAAAAAATCAAATCCCCCAGGGTTTGGAAGAAGGAGCAATGAACATAGAGTGAGGGAGCAGAAGGGGATACCAGCCAACTCCCCAAATCTTTAGGGTGTTTCTTCCTTGCCCTGTGCTTTGGGAGCACCTGGCTCGCCCACAAACCCCACCTGGGAGCTTTCCTTTGCTCCTGGGCCAAAAAGCAGCTTTGGGGCGGAGTGGGTTTGGAGGTTTTGGACCCTGCAAAGCCCAGGGGAGCTCGGCGGAGCTGCCATCCCAGCGGGATCAGCTCTGCAGGGCTGCCAGCCCAGCTCTCACCACCACCCCACGCCCTCGCTCCGGGCCCCGTTCCCAGCTCAGACACTCCCCCGAGCCTCAGTTTCCCACCCTGGATCTGCCTCGTCTGGGCAGACAAGGAATTTTGGAGGCAAGATCCATGCCCTGCTGATGTGCAGAGGCAGGAGCTGGCACGGGCACAGCTGCGACCAGAATTACAGCCCCGAGGTGCAACCTTGGAACTTTTACTGTGGATCACAGTTAGAGAAAAGGGAAAGAGAGGGGGAGAAAAAAAAAGAAAAAAGCCCAAGCATTTCGTGCTTACCAATGGTCTGTTTGAACAGGATTATTTTTTAACTCCACGTTAAACAAAATTTCAAAGGAGAGGAGCTGCATTTGGGCTTAATTTGAGCCCTTTCTTCCCTTTCTCACAAGGGAATTGTTCCCTGTTTATCTCAGAAAACACCCTCCATTTTGAAAAGCTCCCTCCCCTCTAAATAAAAACTCAGGTTGATTTCCTTGACTTTGCTTTGCTTTTTCTAAGCCAAACCTTGTCAGAAAAGGCAAGTTCTCACAGCCAGTTTCCATCTCAACAATAGAGCATTTTCCCAGGCTAAATTGCTTCTGTCGGAAAATCTTCTGGCAGTTTTGAGCTGGCTGGCATGTGTGGGGATCCTTCTGTAGGGTTTTTTAAATCCTTATTTGCAATATTATTTCATCTGCTCCGCGCTGCCTTGATGTTGGGAGCAGCCTTTGGAGAGGCACAGCCGCTCCTCCCTCCTCCTCCTCTGTCCTCCCTCCAGGCACACGCTTCCCTTTGAGGAGGAGGAGAGGGGAGAAATAAAATAAAAGACAAGCAAAGAGGAAAATGTCAGAAAGCTGCTTTTTGTGTGCGTGTCAAACGTTCAAAGTTATTCCAGAGTCTAGTCTTTAAATGTAATAAAATACAGCAACTCCTGACAAAATCAATTAAAATAAAACCACCCAGGCTGCCTCCCCTATTGCTTTGTAGCTCGGCTGACTCCAAGAGCCCACCTGGGCCTTTTAGGAAGCAATTAGGGAAGTGCTGGGATGGATCCCGTGCAGACTGAGCATCCCTCAAGTGCTGAGCATCCCTGACACTTCTGAGCATCCCTCCACACTTCTGAGCATCCCTCCCGAGTGCCCACATCCTTCCACATCCCCCAGCACCCCTCTGAAATGCCCAGACCCCTCCACACCACAGGTCAGCGCGAGGAGAGCCCAGTTCCTCCCCTCTGATCCCTCCCCAGCTTGGGGATCAGAGCCAAGAAGGATTAATTGGAGCCCAATTAGGTTGCCCAGCCCGCAAGGAAGGTCCCCACAGCACTCGGCCAGCAGGGGTTTGAGGGATCCCAGGCTTTGGCTCAGTGCAGGAGCCCAGCTGGGGCACAGGGACCCCTCAGTGTCCCCACACCATCACCACAGCCCTGTTAAATCCCTTGCCAAGGGCCACCAGCTCTTGCTGTCTCACTGCTGGGTTATTTATAGCAGGAATGATTTGGGGATTTCAGGCAGCTGGGAGCCTCAGGGAATACTCTGAGCACACACAATCCCCAGGAAAAGGCACCAGGATGCTCCCAGGAACACAGAGCCCACAGACGAGGCAGGACCAAAGCGCACCCCAAAGCCCTGCAGCACCCACAGCTCCTCTGTTTGTTTCTTTCCTTAACCATCCTGCAAAAAAACCCTAAAAAATCTAAAATTCAGCCCGGTGCCAGGGCTCTGGCATATGGCAACCCACCCCTGCTCCCAGAAAACAATACTCAACAAAAAGGTTTTTAACCCATTTCTTAATAAATATTTATTTCTGCCTTGAAGATGTGGGTGGGACAAAGCCAGGGTGTATTTTCCAGTGAAATGTTTTGATTCCCCCCTTGTTGGGTTTTTTTTTTCCCCCTCAACAGGAGCAAAACGCCAATAATAATATTTGCAATGAATAACTCAAATTCTGTGGCTTTCTCCCCCGCTCTCTCTCAAATAAATAAAATACCCTAAATTTGAGAAACACAAACGCTCCCTCCAACCCAGCAGGACGACGTGGAATAAACTCAGGGACGCTCTGAGGATTTATTTCACTGCCACAACCCAGATCTGCAAAAGGCAAAAACTCCTTCCCAGCTTGTTTTGCACATGGCAAAGAAGAGAGGTCGAGCCCTACAAGAGAGACCAGGACACAACCAGACTTCACCTCCTGCTCCGGCCCCATGGAGCCAACCAGATGTGGGGCAGAGGATTCCTCCTTCCTCACTGGGCTGCTCAGATGCTTCCCACATCCCTCAGTTCTCCTCCCTGCAGATTTGTCACATCAGCTACCGATTTTCTGAGCGTACCAAGAGCAGGACTGAGCATGGTGGTGAGGTCTCAACCCAAACAGAGGTTCCCAAAGAAGCTCTGTGCAGCACCCAGGTTTATCCCACAGGCTCAGATCAGGATGAAGGTGCCTGATGGATGCTCACCGAGCAGCCCCAGCCCTGGGCTGGCCCAGCTGCACGTGCACGGGGTTGTTTTGCTGTTTTCCTGGGAAGTGTTGCTGCTCCAGCCCTGAGCACGGCACGGACAGTCCTCACCCCACATCCTGAGCAGCTGCAGCTGGCCCTGGCAGGGCTGCAGGGTGGGAAGAGGGACACACAGGGGTTACAACCTGCTGGAGTGACCTCCGGAGAGAAGCACCAGCCTCGGACACCCGTTAACTGTTTCTTGCCCCACAAAGCTGAGCCTTGGGAGAGCTCCCTGAGCTCAGCACTCCTATTTTCCTCCCCTGAGATACCCAGGGAATGGGCAGAGGGAAAGCAGAGCACTAAGAGGATGGCAAAAGGCAGAGAACGAGCAGCCACCTGAGGAAACGAGCCCTTGGTCTGCACATCAGTGCCCCGGGAAAGCCTGACCTCACGCACCCCACCACAGGTGATCCCCACACCACGGATTTTTCTTCATTTTCCTCCTCCTGGAGACCCAGCACAACACAGAGGAGCAAAAACTGGACAGGCCTGAGCTAGCTAAGCCTAGCAAAGCAGGACTGTAACTGTTTGAAGCCCCATCAGGGCTGTGGTACCTGTGCCCACAGCCCCCGTGCCAGGCTGCGGGTTGTCCTGGCAGTGGGATGGCAGACAGGTGACAGCAGCCAGCCTGGGAGATGCCCAGGGACGTGCTGTCCTCACGGGGAGCCTCTGGCTGGCATCTGCCAGCAGCTCTCCAGAGAAGCAGGAAAATGAGATACTACTATTAAAAGTGCCCAGTGCTGGCCACGCTTCCAGCCATGACATCAGCGGGGTTATCTAAGTGTAACCACGGGCAGGACTTGGCCAGGAACCACCAGGTTGGCCTTGCTGGGCCAAACTGAGCAGGGATTTTGAAGGGGACACAGAAATGGAGTAGAATTTTGGCCGTGTTGCTGCTGTGCCCCCGCTCAGGCCTGCACCGGTGTGCAGGGAAACAAACCCCACAAGCTGGGCTGGTTTTCTCCCCTGGGTTTTTCCAGCACCAGCTCCAAAAAATGACATGAGAAAGGGTTGGTGGAACACGCCAGGACCCTGCAAAGTTGGGACCTGGTGGGGTTTGGACCATCCTGGTCCAAAGAGGCCCCATGGCTCTCCCAGCTCTGCTCTGGGAAGGTCTCAGCTCACATTCCCCTCAATCCTACAAACTGCTCACAAGCTTTTAGACACAACCTGCCTGCACTGCCCGGAGCAGGACCAAGATTTCCCCTCCAAAACCTGCAGCAAACACTGCCCTTGCAGTCAAGGGATTTTTCCCAATAATCAGTGACCAAAGACCAGCACACAAAATTTGGGGGTCTCTCCAGCCAATCCCAGACCACCCACCCCAAACAGCTCCCCCAGACAGATGGATTTTCTCCTGAGACAAGGATGAGAAGTTTTAACCTCCCCCAGCAGGGCTGTCCTGAGGGGCTGCCCTGTTTGCCCTGGGGATGCTCCTGGTGTGCTGCCCATTTCGTGGCACAGTCCCATTTCTAAATGAGCAGATAAATCAGTTGTTTGCCACTTTGCACCAGAGTGAAAACCCTTCCCCAAGCCAGCAGCCACAGACTCTCCCCCTCCTACCCCCTCAAACCAACCTGACCAATAACACGATGGATTTTTTAGCATTTACAGCATAACAGGGGAGCTCAGGACTGACAGAAAACACAATTAACATACACAGAGGCCTGAGCCTGCCCGGATCAACAGAGATTTGGATTGTCTTCCACAAGAGCATCCAAGGAAATGGTTAAAGCACTCCAACGAGGCAAGAGAGGCACCTTCTGCTGGGATGAGCCCCAAGAGCTGCGCTGGCCCCAGCCAGAAGGAGCTGGCTTGATTTGGAGCCAGGGACACACCGCAGGTGAGGATGCTTTTGGCCCCAGCAGCATCTCCCAGCCCAGACAACGAGGGGCACTGTGAAACTGGGATTTTTGGGAGATGCCACCTACAGCCCTGCCAGCCCACAGGGCCAGGGTCTCCCTGCCAAAGCCCCCAGACCACCACAGCCCTGGAAAAACCTCTCAGCGGGCTGGGCTTGCAGGAAACCTCATGATGGTTGTTTGTATTTATTCTGCTCTTTGAAAGAAATAACCGAAATCGCAATTTGTCAACAAAACAAGCAAAAAAAAAAAAAAAAAAAAAAAAAAAAAAAACCACCAACACGTTAAAGAAAAAAAAAAAAAACAAGAGGAAGAAAGAATCAAAACACACCAGCGGCAGGCTGGAGAGGCTGAGCAGAGATTTAAAGCCCAGGGAAGGCAGCAGGGACGGTCTCGCTGGGCACGGCTCGCTCTGCCGGAGGCTGGGAGGCACCGGGCGGAGCGGGGACAGGGATGGCAGCACTCGCCCCTCTTCCCCCGAGCCCGCACTTGGCGTCAGGCCACTTCGCTCAAACTTTTCTTCCCCCCACCCCGAGCCCTAAGCTCTGCAATATCACTTCTCCTGGAAGCGAGACGCGGGAGGCATTCGCCCTTACAAGCCAGGACTTGACTCAGTCACCGAAACGATGGCAAACTCCGGCGGGAAATAGGTTTTAAAACGCAGCTAAAAGGAGGAGAGGGAGGGGGGAAAAAAAATAAGAACAAAAAGGCAGGAGGGTCCCAACAGCGGCGGTGGGAGCCGGCGATGCGAACGGAGGGGCCGGGCGCTGCCTCCCCCTGCCCGGCTGCCGCGGGGAGAGGGGAAAAAATATTTTAAAAAAGGAGAAAAAGTCAAAAATTAAAGAAAAAAAATAAACCGAGGGGAAAGGCAAGAGGGGGAAGCACAGGCTGCGCGCTGCCGAGCCCCGAGCAGAGCCGGCCCCGGGCGGGGAGGGGGCTCTGCCCGCTGCCGCTGCCCCGTTCCGAGCGCCGCTGGGGCCGCTGCCCGACCGGCACGGCGGGGCCCGGCCCGGCCCGGCCCGGCTCGGCTTCCCGGCCAGGGCCCGGCGTCCCCGGGGCTGCGCCACGGAAAAAAAAAAAACCAAAAAAAAACCAAAAAAAAAAACAGCAAAGCAAAAGAAAAATACCAACTGGAAGGCAGGGGCCGGGGGCAGGGGCCGGGGCCGGGCCGCTCGCCGCCGCGCTCCCCGGGGAAGGGGCGAGCGCATCCCCCGCCCGCCGCCCCCCGGAGCGCGCCGCTGGAAGGGGCAGCGGAGCCGGGGAGGGGGAGAGCGGCAGGACAGGCGCTGATTTTATCGTCCCGGAGCACCCCCCACCCCCCGCGGTAGGAACGGAGAATCTCTCGGAACAGAACTCACCCAGCGGCAGGAAGTGTTTGGTGTCCATGGCTGGTGCTTAACTCATGCCAAGGGGCTCGGCGAGCGCGGCGGCGAAAACACACAGGCAGGGCGGGCGGAGGGGAGGGAAATCAGCGCGGGGGGAGAGGGGAGGAGGGGAGAAAAAAAAAAACACCCACGGGGAGGAGGAGGAGGAGGAGGAGGGAGGAAGGGAGGAGGAGGAGGAGGCAGCGGGGAAGCTGCAGCCCCGCAGCGGCCCCGCAGCGGCGGCCCCGCGCAGCCGAGGCCGCGGAGTTGTGGCAAACTCCAACAATGTAACTCCGCCGGGCGCGCCCGGCTCCGCGCCGGGGCCCGCGCAGGGGGAGCGGCCGAGCTCCGAGCTCCGAGCCGAGCCGAGCCGAGCCGAGCCGAGCCGAGCCGAGCCGAGCAGCGCCGCCCCGCGCCCGCCCCGCCGGCCCGCGGAGAGCGCTGCGCTGCTGGCTGGTGGTTTTGTTTGGTTTTTTGGGGTTTTTTTTTTTTTTTTTGGGGGGGGGTTGTGTTTTTGTTGTTGTTTTTTTTTCTTAAAGTGATGGGGGAAAGGGAGGAAATGGGGGGGGAGGAGGGAAAAACGAAAGGGAGGAGGGAAAAAATAAAGGGGGGGGGAAGAGGTGGTGAGAAGGGGAAATTAGAGATGATGAGGAAGGGAGAGGGGAAAGAGAAGGAAAGGAGGGGATAAAAGGAGAGGGGAAAGAGAGAAGGGAAGAAGAGTGGAAATAGAAGGAAAAGAGGAGAGGAAAAAGATGGGGAAAGAGCAGCAAAGAGGGAGGGAAAGGAAGGGGGAAAGAGGAGGAAGGGAAAAGAGATGATGAAAGAAGGGGGAAGAGAAAAAAGAGGGGAAAAAAAAAGAGGTGCGTAGCGCTGCAGCGGCAGCCTGGGAGGGGGAGCAGAGGGGGTTCCCAGAGTGATGCTGAGCAATGCCAGCTGTGCCCAGCGATGCTCCTGAGCCCACTGCCTGTCCCCGGGCTGTCACAGCGCTCAGAGCACGATTTATTCCATTTCCCATCCGTGAGGCACAACAAATAACTCTCTGTGCGTGTGTGTGTGTGCGTGTTGCTCCTCTGCAAACTCTCGCCTCCTGAGCACCGCCGGTACCACCCCAGCAGCACCGCTGGCTGCTTCCCTGAGCCCCGGCCCCCCCTTGCCAGGCAGGCCTCCAGGTTTAATAAATGATACTCAGCCCTGGAAGAATGTGTATTAGTGGCTTGATGGACCAGAGCGACTCCACTATGCATGAAGCATATTAAACATCCTATCGACCCTCGCTTTCCAGGGCCGTAACATGCATAACAAACAGGCTGGGGCCACGCTGCAGCTGCTCGCACACGCTGGGGAGCAGGGCTGGGCACTCAGCGAGGCTGGAGTGACACCAGGGACAGCTGCTGGGGAGGGGGTGATGCTGGCACAGGTAGCTCCCAGAGACAAGCCAGCTCTCCTGCAGTGAGTGCACTGGGGTAGCTGGGACAATCAGGGATGTGCCAGATGTTCTCCCTGTGTGGCAGATCCGTGGAATGCTCCCCAGCCTTATCTGCCCTGATTTATTCTTTAATTGGCAGGGCGTCTCGTGCCAGAAATATTAGCTCCTCCTGGAAAAGTGAGGCCTCTTATCTGCCATCGCTGTATCCCCGCGTGCTCTTATCACTCCATCACTCCTGTCACTGTGGGATCTCAAGCCACGCAGGAAAGGCTCTGGAAAGGCCCCCCAACACCTGGATTTCTCCTACAACTCTTGTGTTGTAGGAGAACACAAGACGCTGCCCTTCCTGCAGGGCAGAGCCACGTGGGGATGGTTGGATGAGGGGTACGCAGCTGGCAACACCCAGGATCCCAGTTTGGGACCCTTCACCAGCCCATCTGCTTTAGAATAAAAATTCCAAATCCATTGCAACCCGCCTGAAGAACAAAAAACACCTAAAAGGACCCATCTTGTGTCAGGCAAGCAGCTGCAAACTGACACTCAGGTGGAGCTGCAGAAGTTAAAACTAAATAAAGAGTCTTGGATCCTTTTAATCCTCTGCTCCTGTAATTTCAGCATGTCCAAACAGATTTTGGTGTGTGTTTATAACTGGTAACTTCATTTGCTCCCGGGCTGGGACCTTAAATGCCAAGTTTCATCTCCAAGTCAGTTTTTAACAGTGAGTTACATCAACTCCTGGGAGAAAAGGGGAAAAAAGGAAATAAGGGAGGAAATAAAGGAAAGTTGGGGGTTGTCAGGAAAAGCAGGTTCAAAGTCTCTCAGAGTGCAAAAATCACAGATTTCCTGCGTATCTGTGTACAGACTGACAGCTCAAAGGTGGAAATTGGTTTCCTAATAGACAAACTAAAGCTCATCTGTCTGATAAGGGCAAGCACAGCTCGGGGCAGAGCGGGGCTCTCACCTGCCCATCCCCTCCTTGCTGGGTGCCCAAGGCCTTTGGGGCTTTGAGTGTGTCCATCACCAGCACAGGGGTGGGGATGTGGCCCCAAAGCCCAATCCCAAAGCAGGCTCAGCTCCCTGGCTGCAGCAGATCCCAGGGTTATGAGAGCCAGGGCTGCAAATCCACCTCTGCAGACTCCCAACACACGAAATTACCATAACCAGGACATTTCATGCTCCTCTCCCATCGAGCTGTTTAGAGCAAATTAAATTTCTCCCTAACCAGGCTGTAACAGTTCATGTTAGATGTGGATCTAAATGTTAATTGCAGTGACAATAACAGGTCTGATCCTGCAATCCTTATTTGAGTAAAACCTCCCACAGAAGCCAAAGGAATTTTGCCCCAGAGAAGGCAGCTGGATGCAGTCCCACATTTCCAGTCTCTTGAAGATGCCAGAAGGTAAGCCAGGATATTTCTGTGATGTTACAAACCTTCTCTTTCCCTTTCCCCTCCCTTCCACCTCCCCTGAGTTCTTTAATGCACTATTAATTTAATAAGCTGCCTAATGCTGTGCTCACCTTCAGCCTGGCACTTCCCAGGAAGGACTTCAATCATCGTGGGGGGGGGCACATTCAGATAATTTTGGCAGCTCGTTGCCTTGTACATCTGGTTGGTGCAGGGATGCTTGAAGGTCCTGTGCTGGCTGGGAGAGCTGGCTTGGCAAACTGCTGCTCCTGTCCTCTGCACCCCTGGGTGATGCCAACACCCTCCAGCCCGGGCTCCTGAGGAGCTGAGGCTGATAAAATGGGATCATTTCGGGGTGCCGGGCCTCAGCTCTCAGTCCCAGCTCTCAATCCTGGCTGGATTTGGCAGGGAGGGATGCTGTGTGCATCAGATGAACAAATCAACTGAGCAAAGGCTTCTCCTTCCATCCACACTCCCACCCCACTGCCATCCCTTTGGGGCAAAGGGATCCAGGTGCACGTGGGCCTCAGCAGGAGACAGGCACTGGGGTGTTTTGGGAGCTGGGACCACATTCAGAAGTGGGCACTTGGGCCCAGTCAGTGAATTTGGAAATCACAGCCTCTATGATTTTTTCCTAAGTGGTTCCAGCTTTTCTTGTCCATAACCCTGAATTTATCTGACAGGGCACAAAAGCAAAACCTGCTGTGCTTCCCCTACTGTTTTATACCCTCCTGCACAGTTAGAAAAAAAAAATTAAATCTATTTTCCTGCCTGGCTGCATTTTGTTACAAATTAAAGAAAGAATAAATGCAAACTCTGAGTGAGAAAGAATAGAAGAAGCTCATGGGCTGTGTCTGGGTTCCATCTCTAGCTGCACTAGAGGCCTCCAGCCTCTGCTGGAGGCTGTGACAGGTGGCCAGAGGTGCCATGATGTGGGAACAAGGGTGGCTGTGGCCCCTGGCCTGGGGCTTGTGGCCAGAGTCCCTCCCTGAGCAGGCGGTGTGGGACTCCAGTGACCTGAGAACCAAACCCAGCCAAGGAAAGACACCTTCCACTCGTGCAGAGTTTGTGGCACCTTCCCAGGCCTGTCCTCACCGCCAGTAAGCTGCTCTCCCAAAGTCACTGCAGGTTCCAGGACTGGGATCTGTATTCCCTGTGTCTCCCAGCAGAATTGCAGCAGAAAAGCCCCTCCACTGTGAAACTTCCTGCCTGGGGCTGCAGGTCTTCAGGACAGCACCTTCCTCGTGCTCTTGGGGGCAAGAGGAGCTCACAACCTGCTTTTCTTCCCTCTAGGAAGGAGAGAAAGACACAAGAAGACTTTGGGGGACAGGTCAGAGACTCTGGAGCCTGAGAGTAGAGTTAGCCCCTGAACAGAGCTTTGCTAAGACTCTCAGCATCCCTCAGGCACATCCGAACCCACCCAGCTGCTGAGGGGGCTCCTGCTCCTCGAGGGGACACTGCACACAAAATCCAGCAAAGCTCCAGGACGAGCCACTTGTGTCGGTGCTGCAGACTGCAGCTGCCTCGTTGCGTTTCCCAGCAGCATTTAACAGGCTGCTGATGTTTGTTTATGAAGGGAGATGCACATGATTTATTTGATCTGCTGGAGAGCCTGCTTCCCACGCCGAGGACAGGCAGAGATGCTGCATTCTCCCCTCTTTTGGGGACTGCTCAGAGCAAATCCTCTCTTGCACAGGCAGAGCTGCACTCTCAGCTGCTTCAGAGCTGGACATTAAACACTTGTTAGAGACCTCCAAACTCCAAGCCATGAGGCTGCATTTGTTCTTGTCTGTCTCTGCATGTAGAACAAGTGGTAAGAGAGTGTTCAGGCTCTTAAAACAGGTTTGGGGAAAAGGTCTCAGGGCACCTGGGCTCTGGTCTGGATCCAGCTTGAATAATCCTAAGGGAGGTTTCATCCTCTCCTCGTGCCTTTCTGGTGGATTGGGTTTGGCATGTCTCACCTGGCTTGCAGGGACAGTGGTTTAATGAACTGCTTTGCAAAATGATTTTACAAATGGAGAGTCTACTCCTGCCTTTTTTAACACCTGGAGATCTCTTTATTCCAGCTCATCACCCAGGCTGGAGCCTGGCTGCCGAAGAAGCCAGCAAAGAAAGCATTAAGGGGTGGAAGATGAAATGCAGCACATGAGATTTACAGAGCATCACCCAGCCTGCCAGTGGCACGGCAGCCAAACCCTGACCTGAGGGGAGCCAGCAGCAGCACAGGAACCCTGGCAGTGCCTGGGTTTTGTATTTGGGTTGCCCCCAGACGAAGGCAGGAGCGATGAATCTGACTCCATGATCTTAGGAAGCTAATTTATTATTTTCTGATACTATATTATATTAAAGAATATTATACTAATCTATATTAGTAAAAGGATACTTACAGAAGGCTAAAAAGATAATAATGAAAACTCGTGACTCTTTCCAGAGTCCTGACACAGCTTGGCCCTGATTGGTCATTGAGTCAAAACAATTCCCATGAAACCAATGAAACAATCACCTGTGTGTAAACAATGTCCAAACACATTGCAAAGCAGCAAAACACAGGAGAAGCAAATGAGATTATGTTGTTTTCCTTTTTCTCTGGGGCTTCTCAGCTTCCCAGGAGAAAATCTGGGCGAAGGGATTTTTCCAGAAAATATGAAGGTGGCACCAGCAGCTGGAGCTCAGCCCAGCCCGCTCGGCGTGGCACAGACACCACCTGATTTACACCAGGGCTTGTGAGGATGTGACTCAGTCACTCAGAGACAGCTCCTCTGCTGGCCTTCCCCTGGTGCCTGCATACAAAACACTTTGCAAATGAAGTGTGAAGATAATATGCTTTATCATGGGCATTTATTACCCGTGATTGTGGTATAAATCTCCCTCCATTCACATACATATACATAAGGTGTATATAAATATGCAGTATCCAGCAGTACCCAGAGCCTTTTTGATGATGTCAATGTAGCCCCCATAAAGATAGTGGGAAATGATTCATAATATTTATATGACAGACATGATATGAACTGTAATAGCCTGTTGGGATTGAGAATATCCATAGGTCTCTGTCAGCCACGAATGTGATTTAAATATTATATATGTGGCAACTGTAGCATTAGTAATATGATAGCTGTTATTGATAGTGGTCATAAAATGCAGTAGTTTTGCACTGAAGAATGTGAAAAATAATCTAGTGGTTTTCCTAATGGTCTTCCCAGCAATGCACTGAAAGGAAGTGTACTTTCAATGCCTCCTTTTCTCAATGCCTCCTCCTCTCCTCCCCCCACCCCAAATTACCATCACGTTCTCTCAGATTACTGCCAGGGCCATATTTTACTCTGCTGATGTCAGGTTGTGGCATCTCGTCCCCCTGGGGCTGTCTGGGGAGGGCAAAGGGTCCCTGCAGAGCCCTGGGCTGCTGTCGAGGCTGGGAGGGTCCTGTCGGTGCTTCCTCTGAGAACACGGAGCAGGAGGAAGGCAAAAAGCAGCGAGAGAGGGGCTCAGGGGAGTGGTGCCACTCTGGGTGTGAAGTCTGGACCGTGGCAAAGGGTCCTCAGCCAGAGTAAATCAGCACAGCCCTGCAGAAACAACGCAGCCACACTGAGTTATGCTCCCTGGGCTTCCCAAGGGGGGCTCTGGCACTCAGAAGCAGGAGTGAAGCATCTGAATCCGCTTCCTTTCCCTTCCCGGCCTCCCACAGCCAAAGCCTGCCCAGCCAGGGGTCTGCTGGAGGACTGGAGCAGCAGCAGGAGGGTGGATAAAGGCACCCTGAACCTTCCATGTGCATCAGTGTTCACCTGGGCTGGAGCACAGGAGAGCTGGGGGTGACACCTCTGAGCCCAAGGGATTTGTTCTTTGGCCACCACACACCTCAAAAGGCTCCTCAGGGCACAGCACAGTGGCTGGAGAGAGCTGAAGGAGCCCTGGCCACAAAACCAGCCCCACATCTGAGTAAAAATGCCTTTCCATCACTTGCAGAACAGCAAAGGTCACTTCCACTTCCTTGCTGGTTGCCAGCCTGCCTTGATCTCCCCATCTCTGCCCCTGGAGCAAAAATAGAGGGGGAAACTCTTTAAATCCATGACAAACCACTGGCTGCCACAGCCACAAATTACACCAGCCCCTGGATTTTCCCTGTGAGCAGAACCGGGGCGGGGGGGGGGGGGTGACACTTGCCAGGGTGGGCAGCCCCAGCCCAGCTCCCTTGGATGCCACAGCCTGATCTCACCCAGCAGGGTTTGGGGGGGATTCAGGGGCCCAAATCCCACCCAGAAATGCTTTCTGGTGTCCATCCAGGGAGCTGCTTTGAAAGGGAGCCTCTGCCAGGGATGAGGTGCTGCTCAAAGGATGCTGCACCTGTCAAGGGGCAGGAGCAGCCTGGGAAGCAGGTATTGGGATGCTGGCTCCATCCTTCCACATCACAGGGAATAAATCAAGGCAGTGATATGCGCTCCAAACACAGCAGACCTCAGGGCGAGGCATTGATCAGCTCCCTGGTGTGTAGCCTTAAAAAATAAATTAATTAGAGTTGTGTTAGCAGGGCTTTGCAGAGGGCCCCACGCGTGCTGGCACTAACGAGGGGTGTGGGGCTGCAGGCTGACCTCTCCCACCCCTCTCCAAAAGGATTTCATTCCCCAGGATTACATTTAAATATTTTAAAGCTCACAGGATGCCCACAGTTCAATTTAATCCAAAGCACCAGGCTCTTGGGGGACAGGGCTGGGACCAAGGAAGAGCTTGTGCACAAACGGGGGAAACTGGGGTGAGGAAGGGGTGCTGATTTTCCCCAAAACAGTAGAGGGGAACAGCAACCCACCCTCCATCAAGCACATGTCCAGCCCTCCCTTGCAGATGGTCTCTTCCCATGCCTTTTAAACTTTGACAATCCAGAGCATTTCATGAAAGAAAGCAAAAGTCTGTTTGAAAGTTGGAGTCCAGCAGTAATTTAATGTCAGTTTTCTCCATCATTTGCAGTGCAAGGGACCTGATCTTCCTCTTCCCCAGCCCGGTGTGAGCCAGGCATTGCTCCAGGGAAAGCCATGGGCCTGTTTCTGCTGTCCTTTCCACAAACATAAATCAGGAATTTACTCCGTTGAAATACGTGGAGCTGCACCAGTGTAAAACCAGTGTGAGCTCAGAGTTACAGTGCTATAAAAGCAGTGTGAGGCTAGAATCAGCCTCGGTATTTATGGAGATGGTTTGAGGAAAGCCTGGGGAAATTAGTAAAATTGGGAACAAACAGGAAAAAAAAAACAAAAAAGGCATGTGATTTCCTGATGATTTGGCAAATCGAATCCTCAAGGCCAGCTCTCATATTCCTTCCTCTGCTGTGATGCCTGTTCTGGTGAGCACTTCTGCCAGAAGAGCCTTTCTGTATTATTCCTCTTCTGGGTGACGCAGCTGCGAGAGGCTCGCTATGGAAATGCCGTATAAAAATAAATTGAATCGAATTAGGGAAACAACTAAAGTAATTTCTTCTCTGTCCTCACATTAATCCATTTAGGTTGATTCTCTGGGTGCTCCGAAGGGGATTTGCATTACTATCCTGTCAGCAGCCACAGTCCCTTCCTCTCTGCTCAAACAAGCCTCGGCACCTCCTAATTCGATGTCTTTTTATTATTCTCCCCCTCTGCCTGCCCCTGCACGGAGACTTCAAGGAGATTTTTTCCAGGGTGATTGGCTTCCCTGGCAGGTTGGATTAAGGCACGATTTGCTCTCAATTGAGACGTTTTAATGAGATTCATTTTTTTGAGAGGGGCGGGGGATGGAGGGAGGACACAAATTAAGAGAAGGGAAAACAAAAACCATCTTGTAAATGAAATCATGATGTGTGAGGCCTGAGATCTAATGAGAAGCATATCAGTGGCAATCAGAGTCGCTAATGGAGCCTGTGCCTTGAGATCTGCTCCGAGGCAGCCGCGGCGATTCCAGCAGCGTCACGGACACGGCGGAGGCTGGGCCCACATCCCCATCCTGCACGGATTTTCTGCTGCCCTAAAATTACACGTTGTGTTTGTGAGAGGATGAATTCCAGAAAGTCCCAGGGCCCGGGCTGTAAGTAGGTCAGGCATGAGATGTTCATCGCCACGCTCTCATATGGCCTCGCAGTCTCCGTGCCCCGCGGCCAGCACGCAGAGCAAGCAGTAAATAGCACAGGGCTGGGGGTAAAGGGCTCCATCCCCCTGCCAGGCTGGGCATGGGGACCTGGCCGTGGCCTTGGGGACACCCCAGGGCTCCTCCCCGTGCTGTCCCACACACTGGTGGGGCACTCGCTCCGCTGAGGGATGTTCTGGTCCATCCCTGCTTCGTTCCCACTGAGTCTGTCAAGGTGTGCTTGGGTATTCCCATAAGTGGAAAAGGAGCTGCCTCTGCAAAATATTCCCTGCATTATGCCAGGAAAATCACCAGCACGGCCACAAGGTGTAAGTAATTCAGCCCTTGATGCTGGTGAGGAGCCCTGCTCGTCTGAGCCGAGGGACAGCACTGCAGCACAGCCACCCCTCACGTCAGCTGTGGGGAGAGGCTGGGGGAAATGCTGATTATTTTCCTCTTCTCCAGCGATAAAAACCCCCAGGATTTGCCATGAAAACCCCAGAATCACCCTTAAACCTGGATGGTCCCCAAGGTAGGAGGTCTTGAACTTGGCTCTCTCGCACTGCCCCAAGCCCTGACCTCTGCACTGCACAATCCCCCATTTCCTCCTCCTCCAGAGCCCAGGAGGGTTTCTCTGCTCTGTTATTTCAGCCCTTTGGAATTTCCCTGCAAAAATGAAAGTCCACCAGAAAAATTCCCTCTTGGCTGTGTCACACACCCAGACATGGGGGGCTGGTTGCACAGGATGCTCTGAGTGGATCTGGGGGCAAAACCCCTGCTCCCTTCTCCTCTCGTCCTGCCCGTTTGGGACATCCCAAATCCCGTGCCACCCCCAAAAAGGCTTTGGAAAAGCAAAGCCCGGGTCATTCCCCTCTGCAGCTCTCGTGCCTCCTCTCCCAGCACTGTGATTTCCAGGATGCATCCTGGAGTCCTGACTGCCAGCTGCTGACTCTGCACGTTTCGGGGAGAGAGAGGCAGCTCAGGGATTTCCAGTGTAAATCATGGGACAATCCAACATAAATATTTCAAAAGAGATGGTGGGAGGGGGGATGGAGAGCAGCTTTGGGGGGTGGGGGGGGTGATTCTGCTGCCATCGACACAATGGGAAGTCAGACGTCACTTCCCAGCCTGGAGTGACCTTGGCTGATTCTCCCAGTTTCACTCAGATTTTGTGGCAGCGTCGCCAAGAGCTGGGTCTGACCCCTGAGGTCTTGCTTAGCGAGCAAGGTTGGAATTCCATGAGTCTTTTCCTGAAATTTCTTGAAATATCTTGGTTTCCTCCCCCAGCACTGACCTCAGCTCTCAGGGGTTTGTACCCCTGGCACAACTCTGCTCCACAAACACAAGAAATCCCAGCTCAGCCTCGGAGTTTTTGGCACAGCCTGACAGTGAAATGTCCTGAAATGGATGGGCAAGGCAGGTCACAATTCCCGTGGCTCTTTGGGAACCTCTGGGTTTGCTGCTGCTCCGAGCAGTTTTTGCTGTTGGGTGCATCACTGAAACACAGTTTGTGGTCCGCCATGCCGTAGGAAATACTATCATCCTAAAGAAATTCCAAAAATACATCCCAGAGGTGCATGGGCAGAACAGGAATCCTCCACTTCCAGACCCCAGTTCAGCATCAGCCCCGGGAGATGTGCTGGAGGCAGGAAAGGTTGGCCTGTCCTCGCTTCTGCTGCTGAAGTTTTTCAGCATTGATGGGGAACATGGAAGGCAAGGACCAGGACAGTTTTATTTCCCATGTCTGCTTTTTCTCAAGGATCAATGGTTCCAGGGGTGTTTTGCCAGATGAACCCTGGTTAAGTGAGTGTATCTTGGCTCACTCAAGGCTGGGGACTGGCTCTTGCTCAGCCTCTCAGCAGGCACTCAGTTTGAAGCTGGGTTAGATGTGGCTCTGGCCTTTGTATCCCTCTCGAGTGGGCTGGGCTTAAAAACTTACTTTTGGCCTTCTGAGTGTGTGAACATTCCCTAACTGAGCCTAAACGCCTTCCCTGTGTGGGAAGCAAGGCTCAGGGGGGTGCCAGTCCCAGGGGCACCTCTCCTGTGGGTGCCAACCCAGAGCGCTGCCCTGGGCAGGGATCCATGGCCCAGCGCTGCCAGATGTGCTGCCTTTGATGCCAGGCAAGCTCAGTCCTGCTGCTCCAGGCTGGAGCAGGCTGCTCCCAAAGAATCCCTGGGTCTGCAGCCACTGCTCAGTTTTACCCAGAATTTTGCTGGTGGTCCTGCTGCTCCAGGCTGGAGCAGGCTGCTCCCAAATAATCTTGGTTCTGCAGCCACTGCTCAGTTTTACCCAGAATTTTGCTGGTGGTCAGGTTTCTCCATCAGGCTCTGCAGCAAAAGCAGGGATATGGAAAAAACCATCAAAGCCTGAGGAGAAAAATGGGGAGAAAAGTGTCTGGGTCTGTGTGGACAAGGGGCTGTCATGTCCATGTCCCTGTCCCTGTCCCTGTCCCTGTCCCTGTCCTGCTGCCCACACCAGCAGCCCCTCCAGACCCTCCCCAGGTAGTTAAGAGAGCTCAGATCAGCTCATCACACCAGTGGGTATCTGCCCCGTTATCACCGTGGCTCCACAACATTCAAACCTCATTAGTTTTCAGTCCTGACAGGGGTTTTTAATAACCTGATGAGGGTGCAGCTGGACTTTGACGTGTCCAAGGGTAATCAGAGTTTCTGGGTCTGCCACAGAAGCAAAATGCAAAATGAAACATTATCAGAAATAACAATAACGGTGTTTGTGAGCTGCACGATGCAGGAGCTCAGCGTCGGGGTTGTTGCTTCGTTCCAGAGAGCTCTCCTGCTAAATCTTTTCTGATATTAAAGCTGGCTCGATAGGGTCCTGCTCCCTGGTTGAAACATCAATATTACTAATAAATAGAAATAACAAGTGAGGTAAAGGGCCAGACCAGCCTGACCTGCTTTATGAATTAATGTAGTGAAAACTGGCCCTTTTCCTCCAGCCTTTATGTACTGCAGGCACATATATGAACATTGTACACATTTATTGGACATCAGAGCTCTGGAATACAGCTGCAGCCATGCTGTAACCTAATTACCGTGCCAGGGAAAAAGTGGGAAAGGCCCATTGCACAGCCCCCTTTGGCTTTCAGGATTGCTAGGAACGAAATCACCTCTCCCAGGCAGGATTTTTTGTCCAGGGTGGATCCCCTCCAGCCCCAGAGCTGAGGGCTTTCTGTGGGATTGCTGTAGGATCCAGGGCTTGTAGCTGGCAGGGATTTTAGCTGGAGTTTGTGGGTCTTGTGGCAAGGCCATGTTTGGTTTGGAGCTGGGCTCTTTGGGGGATGGCTGCCAACGGGAGCTGGGCAACCTGACCCCTCCACCCTGTGCGTGTGCTGGTGGCTATATATATCCATATATCCATATATCCCTGGCTATATATATCCATATATCCATATATCCCTGGCTATATATACACCCATATATCCATATATCCCTGGCTATATATATCCATATATCCATATATCCCTGGCTATATATACACCCATATATCCATATATCCCTGGCTATATATATCCATATATCCATATATCCCTGGCTATATATACACCCATATATCCATATATCCCTGCCTATATATACACCCATATATCCATATATCCCTGGCTATATATACACCCATATATCCATATATCCCTGCCTATATATACACCCATATATCCATGTATCCATATATCCATATATCCCTGGCTATATATACCCATGTATCCATATATCCATATATCCCTGGCTATATATACCCATGTATCCATATATCCATATATCCCTGGCTAAATATATCCATATATCCATATATCCATATATCCCTGGCTATATATACACCCATATATCCATATATCCCTGGCTATATATACCCATGTATCCATATAACCCTGGCTATATATACACCCATATATCCATATATCCATATATCCCTGGCTATATATACACCCATATATCCATATATCCCTGGCTATATATACACCCATATATCCATATATCCCTGGCTATATATACCCATATATCTGTATATCCATATATCCCTGGCTATATATACACCCATATATCCATATATCCCTGGCTATATATACCCATGTATCCATATAACCCTGGCTATATATACACCCATATATTCATATATCCATATATCCCTGGCTATATATACCCATATATCCATATATCCATATATCCCTGGCTATATATACCCATGTATCCATATAACCCTGGCTATATATACACCCATATATTCATATATCCATATATCCCTGGCTATATATACCCATGTATCCATATATCCATATATCCCTGGCTATATATACCCATATATCCATATATCCATATATCCCTGGCTATATATACCCATATATCCATATATCTCTGGCTATATATACACCCATATATCCATATATCCCTGGCTATATATACCCATATACCCATATATCCCTGACTGTATATACCCATATATCCATATATCCCTGCCTATATATATCCATATAGCCATATATCCATATATCCCTGGCTATATATATATCCATATACCCATATACCCATATATCCATATATCCCTGCCTATATATATATCTCCATATATCCATATATCCATATATCCCAGCCTATATATACCCATATATCCAAATATCCCTGGCTATATATACCCATATATCCATATATCCCTGGCTATATATACCCATATATCCATGTATCCCTGCCTATACCCACCCATAAAGGTGGGCACAGAGGTGCTGGGCACTGCTCTGCTGCCCTGGAGCTCTGCCCCGTGGCTCCTGCGTGCTGTGGGATGATTTCTGGGAGGCGCGAGGCCGCCGTGACCGAGCTTTGGGATGAGAGCTGATCCCGGTAGTGTTCTACCCCAGGTCCAGTTGCTGGGAATGCCAGCACAGCTTTCCACCACGGAGCAGCAATCTGGGGCCAGCCCTTGCTCCCAGACACAGACACCGCGTGCTGTCCATAATTTATAAGCTATTCAAAATTTATCGCCGAGAACAAACTCCGGCTGCGGAAGGGTTTTAAAGCCTTGTTAAGTATTAAAGTGGAAATATCCGCGCTGGTGAGGATGGGGATGAGGATGAGGAGCATCGTCCCTGCCTGCCCACCAGCTCAGCCTGCCCTGTGCAGACCTGGCAGGGCTCAGATTATCTCTCTACCCCCTTATTTTTCCTTTTCCCCCCCAGTTTTCCCCTTTGTGCTGCCCCTCCATCGCTGTGTTTCTCCAGCCCCTGGGTCAGGGGTAGGTTGGGGCTGGCTGCGCCCCCCTCCGCTGCCCCCAGCCCCTTCCTTGCCTGGGGGAGCCCTTGGCTTTGCTGCAGGGGGCCCAGGCCGCACTGGCGAGGGGCTGACAGAGCCATACAAGCACTTGTCACCCCGGCGGTGACGAATCGGCCTCGGCTGACAAGAATGGATGGAGCTGTTTCCCGGGCTGATGAGGGGCAAGAGCAGGGCTGGGGATGCTCTGGGGGGGGATGCAGGAGAGGTGCTGGAGGTGGGAGGTGAGGTGGGACTCAGGTGGCTGCGCTGGGGCGGCCCCATGCTGGGGATGGGGTTTGGGGTCTGGGGTGGGGCAAATTTAATAAGCCCTATGGCAGCCTCCTTGCAGAGCTTGGCTTAATGGGATGCCAGAGACGACAGGGTTGCCTCGATCTGCTCATTCCCTGGGCCTGGGGAACCATCCATCTTGTTCTAACCCTATTTTAAAAAAATATAAAAGGAAAGAAAAGGAGGGGGTGGGGGAGAAAGAAAAATGATAAATCTGTTCAGGGCTTTTGTTTGCCTGCGATTCCTGTAAAGGACAAAAAATGAAATAAAAGCCAGGCCCATTTTTTCCCTGCTTGGTGTTGCCATGGGATAGAAAACCCCCTGTTCTCAAGAGTGCAGTGCCTCTGGGGAGGGGAAAACCCCTCGTTAACGTTATGAGTTGCATCTGTTCCCTGGGTCCGGTCACTTCCAGCTCTCCCTTGCTGCCTCCCCCACCCCCCTCACATTCCCGTTGCTAATTTATTTGGCTATCCACGCTCTCAGAAACCAAAGGGGAGATCCTGGCTCCCAGCTTGGGCTCTGAGACAACGACCACCGTGCCGAGAGCATCCCAGACCTGAGAGCATCCCGGCTCTGGGAGCATCCCAGCTCGGGGAGCTCTCAACCAGGCGCAGGAGACAGAGTGTAGAGCAAGATCTCAGAGTGCAGTGCCTCCTCACCCCTCTGGAAAACAGAAATAATAATCCTGGGTCACCACTGCAAGAGGCAGGAGAGGGAATTCCCCCTGGGACAACGCTGTGGGTAGGAAGGGTTTGAAGCAGCATGGCAGGATATTGATCCTGCACTCTTCCTTCTGCTGGAGCCTCTGACCTGCCAGGCCTGAGCCCTTGAGGAGCCAAGTGAACAAACCTCCCTCTCCTGCTCCTGCTTGGCTCTCCAGCTCCTTCCCAGCTCGGGGAATGCATGTGATCAGGACCCAGCACTATTCACCACATCTAGGAGGGTGAGGAGGCGTAAAAAAAGATCTTTGATGTAACACACTGCCATAAAAACGTGTCTGTACAGTGGAGCAGAGGCTCTCCAGGACTTTGCGGGGTGAGGGAACTGGCTGGATATTTCCAATGGCATGTGACAGGGAAGGGACCAGCCACTGCCCATATTGGAGCTCCGAGGTGAAGCACAGGAGCTGGCGCAGGGCTGGGAGCCATAAAGCAAAGAGCTTCACAGTGAGAGACAGAACAGACCCAGCGCAGGGAGAGCAGGATTTTCTTACCCAGCCGTGGCTCCTATCTGCTCAGATCCCATTTCCAGGCTATTTATAACCCAGGTGGCAGCAGAAGGCTGGTGGCTGTGAGCACTGAGCCCCCAGCACCCCGTGCTTGCCTGCACCACGTTGCCAAGTGTGCCTGGTTCTCTGGAGATCTGGCTCCAAGAGCAGAAGGGATCAGCAGCCGCAGCCACCTGGGTCTGCTCTGCACCAGGGAACATCCAGGGGGACTTTGGGCGGGGGCAGGCAGCGGGATGGGGCTGCAGAGAGGGAAGGATGGTGATTTCAGCTGGTGTAAAACAGAGCTTTGGTGCCTGATGTGCCAGTGGGGACCAAAACACGGCTGTGCAGGGGGCTCCGGGCAGGAACATGTCCTGCATGGGACGAGCAGCCACGAGGAGCCGTGCCAAGCCATGCTGTGCCAACCGCACCATGCCATGCCGTGCCACCTGGGCTGGGGACGCGCTCGTGGATCCCAGGCTGGCATCAGGGCTTGGCAGGGGCTCACAACCAGGCAGAGGCATCCTCCCAGCACTGCTGGCCAAAGGCCGGCATCACTGCCGGGAAGGAGGGAAGCGTGGCAGTTGTGCTTGGAAGCCAAGGAGAAGCACAAAATGTCTCTGCACACTGCCAGGATCCCCGGGTAACTCGCAGGTATCGGTGTGCTGGATTGTGTGCAAAAGGCTCCACAGCCCTTATTATAAACACTATAAATAGGTTTGTGGTTCTTCTTTGAGCTTAAGAACAAAAGGCTGTTTCATTATCATTAAACTTGCGTTTGAGTTGCTCTGTGACTGAGTGTCTGGCCTTTTATTGCAAGCTAGGGCTTTCAAAAGCTCCTTAAATGTTAATGTCACCTTTAAAACAACAGTGGCGAGGCCTTTGATCAGCAGCGCCGGTCACTTGGTGCAGCTGAAGCAAGAACCAGCCACTGACTGATCTTGGGGTTTTAATATTTCCCTCTTCCCCTGGAGGATGCCTGGCACCAGGAGAGCAGCCAGGCTTTGATCAGACCTGGGTTTTCAGCCATCTCAAAGACCTCCTGCTCCAAGGAGACGTTCAGCCCTGCGTTTCCACGGCTCGGTGCAATGGAGGAGAGCGGGGAACGACCAGGTTGATCCTGCAAGAGTGATCCAGCCACGCTGCCCCTGCCTGGCTTTGGGGGCAGGAGAGAGGCCCTTCTCCACTGCTTTGCCATGGAGCTGTGGGATTGCCCAGGTTTTGGGACCGCCAGCTGCACCCCCTTGTCTTTGCCATGGTGCATCCCCAAAATTTGGAGGCTGGCAGGCAACAAGATCATCTCAAAGCCTTCCCCTTCTCATGGCTCCAGCTCTGCCCTTCACCAAAACCTCCCAGCAAAGACCACACTCCCACAATTCCTGCCCATGGCCAGCCCCTGTGCATCCCACACACGTGCCCAAGCACATGGTCAGCGGTGCAGGGACAAGGTGACACCCGCCCTCCCCGAGCAGGCAGCAGCCAAACGCCCCAGGAAAGCACATTTCAGGTCCAATTAATGCCATCCACGGCTGCGCTGGTGCTGGGCTGGGTACAAGGATATGTTTGCAGAGATAAGTGTGAGTGTAACCTGATGACACAAGTTGCCTGCTTCCAAATGTCAGGCAAAGTTCACCCAACCCATGTGAAACGAGTTAAAATTTAACAGAAATCTGCAAAGTGTTGCGTTGTAATTGAATCCATGATGTGGATGGGAAGCATGTTCAGACACATCCCAAATTTGCCTGAACCATAATATTCTTCTGGAGGAAAAAAAAAAAAAAAAAGAAAAAGAAAAAAAAAAAAAAAAAAGGTCGATTTAAAGGAGGCGGTTGCTGCTAAATATGCACGCGCCCCCTCCTTCCCCTGCTGCAAGGAGAAAGTTCTGTCTGAAAACTTCTGAGTCATCCTGCATCGGTTTTGATGTGTCAAAATTGGTTTAAAAATTCACAGCTGAAGCAGCAGTGGGGAGAGCTGAGCCCAGGCACAGGCAGATGAACGAAAAGTGCTGCAGAGCTGAAGCATCGGCTCCTCATCCTCACCAAGAGTCGTTAAAGCTGGACCCGGGCGTTAAGGAGGAAAAAGGCTTTTTGGCTTCTTGACACTGTGATGTGGCTTTGTGTTGTTTTTCTCTTTGCTGGCTGCTAATTCTCCCTTTGTCCTGGCGTGGCAGGGTGCAAACCCCTTCAAGCTTTAGAAATGGAAAGTTGTTTTGTTGGTTTTGTGCTCCCTCTCTATAGCGAGCTCAGCCCCCAAGGCCTCCCCGCCGTGGGCTTTGGCCAGCAGTGGCCAGATGTGACCAGCACAGCCCATCACAGCCCCACGTGGGCTGGAACAACCTCTCCAGGCCTGAGGCTGCCCTGAGCCATCCCAGCGCTCTTTTTCCTTCCCTTTCCACGTTCTCCTGGCCAGATCCTGCCCGGGTCCTTCATCCCGAGCCTCAGCTCCTAAAGAGCCGTGTCACAGTCAGGAGGAGGAGCAGGAGAAATGAGCTCTGTGCTCTGGCTCCCTCGGAGGGTTTTGCCTCTATCTTTTCCATTTAGGGAATTTATTACACTAAGTGGTGGATGGAATGGATTAAAGAAAGAAGAGGATGGCCATGGCAGTTGGGAGTAACTGAAGTCAGCCCCCTGCCCAGGCCGGCTCTGCACACAGCATCCCCGTGGATGGATCCGGGGCTTGGCTCTGCTTTATCCCCTGCTCCTTGCCAGCAGATCAAAGCTGTGATCCTAAAGGTCGGTGCTGCTGGCTGCTGCACGGCCAGGCTCTCCCCTGGACACAGCAGGAGTGGAGGAAAACTGCGAGGGATGACTGACACCCTTGTGTGCTTTTACTCTGCAAGGGCTTTTCACAGGGGAGCTAAAAACAAATTTAGCACTTAATGCTCTGAAGAGTAAACACTTAAATACCCTATCATCTGCCCAAGTGCTTTGTTTATTATTCAGAGAAGCCAAACTGAAGCAGTTTTCCATGGAGATGTAGTACCTCCTTCAGATCAGCCAGCTTAATTAGATCCTGGTTGCAGCACACGCTGCTCTGTGCTGATGAGGGAAAGTCAAACAGCCACTTCCAGAAGCCAAGCTGGGCTTCAGCCCCACCAGGCACAGGGCAGGATTTTGGGAAGAGAGTGGCAAAGCTGGACATTTGGAGCCCTAGTTCAAGGCTGATAAGTGCAGGTGACAGGGACCAACCCAGCACTGGTGCTGGATGTGGAGAGGAGCCACCATCTGCTCCCAGCCATGCCAGTCTGTCCCAGCTTCCATCTCCAAATCCCAGCAGGGACAAATCTTATCTCTGGTGAGGATTGACACTTTAAACAAGCTATTTTTCCTTTTTTTTTTTTTTTTGAAAGAAAGTGGGATGAAAATGCCAGTTTAGGCACTAAACACTGGCAAAGGCCACTCCTGAATAGTAGCTGCCACGGCTGCTGAAGCATAAAATCTCCAGTCTCCCATTTACAAGCTATTAAAGCTGTTACATCCCATAATGGAGTTCCTCAGGTGAAGAAGACAAACAAGGGAAAATGCTGAAACACCACGGCAAGGCCTGACACAATAACAGACACGGCACAAGAAGGATGTGACACGGGGAGACAAACAGGAGCGAAATTTATGTCACTGGAGATTACAAGGGCATCGTAGATCAGCCATGGAGACGGGCTCTGAACGGAGCTGGCCCAACCTTTCAGGGGATAAACCTCACAGCAACAGCCCCAGCCAAGAGGAAAAGCAGGGCTGGGGCTCTCTGGCAGCTTGGGGAGAGCCGGGGAGTTTGGTGGGAAGTGGAGGCCAAAAAGTGACCCAGTGGCCACGTGGCTGATGTGGCACTGAAGGTGTTGCTCAGTTCTTAGTGATGCAAGGCTGGGAAATGCGTGC
Source organism: Motacilla alba alba (assembly GCF_015832195.1). Taxonomy (NCBI): domain Eukaryota; kingdom Metazoa; phylum Chordata; class Aves; order Passeriformes; family Motacillidae; genus Motacilla; species Motacilla alba. Next base: position 7,971,281 of record NC_052032.1, on the reverse strand, counting down.
AGAGGTAAGAGACGTCTGTGCCATGGTGTGAGGGGTTTTTCCTGGGCCCAGTGGCATCACTCTGGGCATGAGTGTCTAATCCTGCTGTTTGAGCTGGGGGGGCTGCTCTGATCCCCTCCTGAGCCCTGCCCATCACACCCCACCACCCCCCAGAGCAGCTCTGGTTAAAGCTGCGGGGAGGGGAAGCCAAAAGCTGAGCAGAGCCCAGACTCTACCACCCCACAGTGCATAGGGGAATTCTGCCTTGCTGATACCAGAGATCAGGAGCAACCTTCTATCATGGGGAAACCCATTGGGAATGGCTTTAATGACATCACTGAACCAGTCTGCAGGGGAAGGTTTTACCCACAGCTTATGGGATTTGGCCATTCCTATAACCACTTTCTCCTGCCCATCCAAAAACCTGTAAATAGCCATGAAAACTCAGGAACAGGAGAAGGGTGTTGCCCTTCGGTTGGATTTGGTGTAATGCGAGTACTTTGGACTTTGTTTAGCACTCAGATGAATTATTGGCTCCTTGTCCTTCAGCTCAGAACCTTCTTTTCTTGCTTTTAGTGACTATTTGCAAACATGTGATGCCTGCCCTGTCAGAGCACAGTCCCCACTCTGCACCTTGCAACTGCTCTTGGAAGTGTCAGGAAGTGTTAGGAGAGGCTGGGTATGGGCACTGCTGTTCCACAGAGCATCTCAGGTTGGAAGGGATCCATAAGGACCATCAAGTCCAGCTCCAGGACTCATCCATATGACCAAGAGCATCACCTGGGTGCTCTCTCAACTGTGCTGGGAGCACTTCCCTGTTCCAGTGGCACATCATACGCTGGGAAAGGGAGAAATCCGAAGCAATTTTTCCTATGATCACAAAATTAACCTATGACCACAGTGTGACCCGAATATTGGGAATATCTGTGTCATTTCCAGCTGGTTTTGGTGTTGGAAATGCCTTTACCAGCCTGCCCCAGTGCCAGGGTGCAAAGCAGAGATGCCTCCTGCCGCCCTGTGCCTGCCAGGAAGGACGAGTCCAAGGTGGAAGAGGATTTAAGAATCCACCTAAGGGTGATGCTGCAGAAAGAGAGGGTCCTGCAGGACCCGGCTGCTCAGCTGTGAGTCTCCTGCAACTCCCAGCCCTCATTATTTCACTCCAAGTCAGTGCAGCAGCAGTCAGACTTCAGAGTAAAACCTGTCCTACTTTCCAGTGACTGAATGCAGCCCGTGCCTCAGACTGCTGTGGCTGTGAACACACGCTTCCAGTGGCGTGGGCCTCCCAGGTCTGGATGGTTCCCCTCCATCCTTGGCTTACGTGAGCTGAAATTGGGGTTGATCTGTCTGGCCCCAGCACAATAAATTGCCCTGCTGCCTCGGCTGGCAGCAGCGTGGGGGCAAGATTGCTCCAGCGGCAGATGAACTCATCGCGGGAGCGTCGCAGCCGATGGCTCAGCGCGAGCGTGTCTGTCACGGGCTCTGCAGGGATCAGACACCCTCAGCCCCCCCTGGCAAATAAAAAATGCCTTTCCTTCTCCAGCCTCACAAGGCAGCAGCTCTGCCTGGAGCCCAGAGGCAGCAGCAGAGCCTCCTTCCCTTCTCTTCCTCCTTCCTTCCCCCTCGCAGGCGGAGATATTGCATTCATTCATCTCGGGGGGAGGCTGAGCTCGCAGCCTGACAATACCTTATGGTGATGGAGGTCTTCATTTCGCGCTGTCAGGGTACAACAGCCGTATCCACAACCCACCGGGCCAAACAGGCCAGTTCCCCCAGCTCCTCCACCTCTGGGCATGTGCCCTGGCCGTGTCCCACCCACGAGGCCCCGGGAAGGAGGGCAGTGCCCGCTGCTCTGGCTGTGGGACGGGGAAAGGGGGAGCCAGGAGGAGATGGATGGCCCCGAGTGGCACGAACACAATGAGGTAATTCCACCCAGCAGAGCCTCATCAATCCCCCAGCTCCGGCGCGGCGTCCCCACGGCCAGGGATTGCCAGGGCCATAGCCCAGGTGTGTGGCTGTCAGGGAGATAAAAGAGCCTTAATTAAGACCCAATAAGCTAAGTGATTTGTTATCTCGGCACAATATATTACTCCAGCCTATCGATCCCAGGGAAGAACATGTGTCTGAGAGCCACTGACCAGGCTGGATCCCTCCCTGGTGAATATCCACGGTGGAATTCCCACTGGAGCACCAGTTCCTGCTGCTGGCTGCTGCCAGAGGCCGGGAACCAGCCCTGAGATCTCCCCACTGCTGGACATAGCCACGAAAATATCAGGATTTGCTTCGCCGAGGGAAGAACACTGTGAAATCTGGGAAAAGGCAGTTTCCATAAACCAGCATGAGCTCAGCTGTGGAATGGGAAGCCCCAAGGCCTGTCCCTGTCCCAGGCAGAGCTGGATGTCCCCGAGCAGGGAGCCAGGTCCTGGACACACATGCCATGACCTTGGTGCTCCAGCCCAGCCAGCGCCACGCATCCCCGGAGCTGCTGAAACATTCCCTTCCCAGCAAAGATCAAACCTTTTATTTTTCCAAACTTGAAGGAGGGGTGAAGGGGAGAGGGAGGGGAACCCAATTCCTTTAACATTCGAAATGTTAAACTGTTCATGGAGTCCTTTGATCTTTTGAGGTTTTGCTGCAAAGGGAACACCCTTTCCCCATTGGTTTACTGAGTCACGCTTATTACTTCAATGCAGAAATATCCTTTCTGTCAAGTGTATAAATATCCAGCTCTAAGCTTCAGAAGCCTTTTCCTTTTTTCTTTTTTCTTTTTTTTTTTTCTGTCTGCCTTTTTTATTATTTTTTTTTTCTCCCGGAGGAGCGTGTTTCACGCTCTCCCGGAGCCGCCTGCATTCTCCCTCGCAGCCACTGTGGCTTCCCAGCAGGAAAACTGCGTGCTCTGCATGGGTGCCTTGCAGGGAGCACCCCTCTCTGCATCCTCCCCGCATTTCTTGTGGATAATCCGACAAAAAAAAAGCAGAGCGAGGAAGAGAGTAGAACATCCAGCCTGGAACTGCAGTTGTGTTAAGATCCAGGGATGCCCCTGCTGCAGGAGGAGCATCTCCCGCGGGATGCGCAGCAGCAGCACGGGCTGGGGAGCGGCTGCGCGGCTCTCCCACGTTTCCTCCCGCATCTCTGGCATCTCCGGGGTTCAAAGCGGCCGCAGGTGCGGAGGAAAAGCCGCGGGCTGGCGGAGCGCGGCTGGCACACGATGCCGGCGGCACCCACGCGCCCGCCCGGACCTCCCGCACCCCGGCTGGAGCCGCGCCGCGCCGGGCCGCTCCTCGCCGCCAGCCCCGCGACTTGGCCCCGAGCTACGTCTGCGATTGGGCTTGTTGGAGCAGTATTGATGGCAGGCAAGCCGGAGCTTGAGCGGCGGCAGCCCCGGCAGTGTTTGCTTCCACGGGGAAGGAAGGAGGCGGTGATGCCCCCGCGCCCCGTCTCGGCTGCGGGATGCGGAGGGCAGCTCCTTCCTGCTTTGCTTCAGCTTCCCGGCAGGGTGGCACCTCCAGGACAGGCCATCCCGCTGCCGTGGGTGCGCCAGGTAGTGCAAAGCCTGTTTGAAACCATGGCACAGCTCAGCAGCTCTGGGTTTCCTTTTTTCTTCAAGGAAAGACCTCGCAAACCGTGAGCCTCGCTCAGACCTTAGCCAGGCTTAGCCAGGCAAAGGGAGGCATTCCCGACAGCCCCCCCAAAATGGGACGGCATTCCCACTCCTGCCAGCCTTGGCTGAGAGGAGGCAAAGCTTTTAGGGGCCACCTTCCCTGTCCAGTTCTTGCTGCAAGCTGAGGAGGATGCTCAGAGCTACCTCGAGTCACCACCTCTGGGGACCACCGAGCAGATTCCTGAGCAGCTGTGTGTCCTGTGTCCCCAGATCAGGAGCTACATCAGGAATGACAACCTGGCCGGCTGGGGCAACAACCAGAGCCCTCACCTGGCAGAGGGATCAGGGCTGCCCTGTGCCAGAGCTCGCTCAGGGATGTGTCTCTGCCCTGTGTCCTCCCTTCCCTGCAGCACAGCACAGCAGGGGTGAGCAGCATCACCCCCTCGTGTCCCCTGGGGTCTCAGATGCTTTTGCTGGACGTGGCACATCCAGGAATGCTGGGTGGACCCTGATCCATCCCTGGCCATGCCAGGAGCTGAGTGTGGGAGCTGCTCTGGCCCCTCCAAGCCCAGCTGTGCCCAGGCTGGTGCAGCTCCTGATTGACACTATCCCTGTGCTCCCTCTTCACCCCCATGTGGAAGTGGGTCCATGCTTTCCTTTGCCTTCCCCTTTTCCCCCTCGTTGGAGGTCACACCCCCCCCATTACATAACCAGGAGCCAGCTCTGGGCAGAGCAAGGAAACTCGGCATTCCCATAACCTGCCAGGCTCCCTCCAACAGGGATTATTAAGTCATTAGAGTCTGTTAGCAAATTTTCCCAAATACTTTTTGCTTCTTCCCAGGGGCACCTTGATGGTTAATGATCCCAAACTACGGGCTGGGCTTAAATTCACCCGCTCTGGTCAAACAAGCTCCAGTGAGGGTGTGGGAGAGCTGCAGAGGGAGGGGTCAGGAGGGACCCTTAAGAAAATGCCCTCAAAAGGATGCTCCTGTTGAATGGCAGAGGGAGGGAAGGGCTGGCAGAGGGGAAGGGAGGGGTGCCCGCCCCAGGGAGGGTGAGGGGGTGATGATGCCCATCCTCCCCGGGTAACACACACCCGCTTTCTCCTCGGCTGAGCTGGCAGCCCAGGGCAATATTTCTAACAGGCAACTGTATTGCCTAACTGGAGACAGAATAAAAAATAATCATAAAAAACCAGTCAGGCAGGCCAGTTGAGCAGAGAGGAGATAGGCTGCACCCAAGTGCAGCTGGCTTGTCCTCACATTCTCAGGCTGAGCAGTGTACACATCAACACCTGAGGATCTGAGGCTGGTGACAGGGGATATCCCTTGGCCCCCAAACTCCCACCAGGAGCAGGATCTGTTCAAAACCCACCCTTTTATCAGACTATCCCTCACATTTTTGTGCCAGTTGAGAAGCAAATTCTGAAGGAAGGGTTACAACTGGAATCCAAGGCGGAGGTAAAGGGGAAACCCCACACAGACTCCTCTTATTTTAAACCCATGGCTTTTAAAAAGAATATTATACACTTAAAAGGAGTTCTGATTCATTTAGCATTTAGAAAAGCCTTCATAATTTTTATGAATATCAGTAAAAGTAGCAATAATAATGAACTGATGGCTACCAAAGTGTGCCTCCAGGTAACTCTGAATAATTTCCACTCGGATAAGCAGTACAGCTCTCTGATCCCCATGACCCCACAGCCTTCAAAACCCTTTGAAAGACCAGAGGAGGCCGTGATTTCCATCCCAAGCCACTTTTGGTTAATATCTGTGAGGAAATCACCTGGGTATATCCAACATGAGGTTCAGCATTGGCATGGGGCTGCAGAAAACTCTGATTTCCCAGTGCAAGCACCCGGAGCCCCCCAGACACCCATCCCACAGCTCCCAAGACAGGGAATGGAGCCTTGCAATGGATCCCCCATCAAGGACCAGAGATCCCTCAGTGTCACCAACCCCTTCAACAGCGGGCAGAGAGCAGGGAACCAGCGAGTCAAAAATTCACCTTCTCTGCAAAGTTGCTCGTGGAAGGAGATTTGTCACATGAGCCTGTTTGCTCCAGAAATAAATCTCCCTTTAAGGCAGGTAAATCTCAGGCAGAACCTGTAAGATACCCTAATGTGGCATTAAGCTGAAGTTAAGGTTATATTCCTCCAGGGATGCCAGATGGGATTTGCTTTCCTTGAAGACAGGACACATATTTTAACTTTAATGGGTTGATGGAGCCCCTTTTATCTTGTAAATATGAATGAGGAAGGGGGAAGCTGTTAAATAAATGGAGGGGTTTTACCTGAACCTTTTTCCCTGTCATTGGCTTGGACTGTGCTAAAGACCTTTGTTTTCTCAGCAGAAAACTCACTCAATCATTCAGAAAAGGAACTAAATGCCTTTTGAGAACATAACCTTTATTTTCCAGATAAATGGTTCACTCAGAGCAATTTGCATGTGGGAAGCTGGTATATGGCACAGGGAAAAAAAAATTATATTTAAAACCCAATAGCAATGTAGGTCATGATACAAACATCTACTGCTGAGATGGCTTCTCTGGGGTTGGAGAGTTAGGGAGCTCAAGGCAATGTAAAAGGATGGGGAGGGTTTGTGCAGCAGCTCTGCTTGGGGCTGGGTGGGGAGATGAAGGAGTGAACGATCCATAGGGGTGCAGAGAAAAGGGGCTGGGTCCTGAGAAGGTGCAGTCAACCAGATGAGAAACTCTGCAAATGGTTCCCTCCACCCCACGCCTGCTCTGCAGCCCTGTCCCCAAGGCTGGCTTTGCAAACCCATGCCAGCCCCTCTCTCTTTCCAGAACTGATCCCACCAGACGTGTCCCATTCCCTGGAGCTGTCACACCGACCCCAGTGACACTCGGCCACCTCTGCCCAAGCACAATTCCCACAGCAAAGCCAACCAAGGGAGCTGCTGCTGCCACCCCAACAGGGAGGGAGGGACAAACCAGCACTCAAACCTGACGGTTCATCTTCCTCCAGCAGCAGGCTACCCTAGAGTTCTCCAAATCAGCACACCCCAAAACTTCTCATCCCCCATCCCAGCTGCTAGAAGCAGACTCGCTGGTCCAAGCCCCCTAATCCAGCCCAGAAACAACCCCAAGATTTCCAGACCGTGGGCTGGGAACTAAACCCTGCTCTCTAAAGTGAGAGAGGACCCTGCGAGGCACTGACCCCGCTGCAGGTTGTGCCCCTGTGATGGTGTGGAGGAGGCAGAGCCTGGGAAAGGCGCCGGGAGCAGCTGCAGCAGAGCCGGGTGCCAAGCCCAGCTGCTCGTTAATTAGGGTAACATGTTGTCTCTTGTACACACCTCCAAAGACGCTGCATTAGCTTGATAAGTATTTAACACTTGGCACAGGGGGAAATTTCCACTTAGCATCCAGCAGCGCCGAGCAGCAGGGAGGGAAAGGTGGCACAGGCAGGGCAGGAGGTGGCACAGCCCTGGGGAGGGACAGCATCAGGCAGCAGCCGAGGGGTTTGTGGGCTCCGCCATCCCACTGCGAGCTCGCAGCGCTGGGAAGAAGCCCTGGCTCTGTTCGGGGTTTAATCCACCCCTCTCCTGGGGGTTGTGGCTGCTCGTGCCTTTCTTTGAGGGCTTTTGGAGCGAGCTGGCCGTGACGGGCGCGCTGCGCCGCACGCATTGTGCCGGGGTGCAGGTACCGTGCAAACACTGCCAGGGCCGATGTGCCGCTGCCTGCCAGACATCTTCATCCCCACAGCTGCCTTCCTGCAGGGGGACTGCAGGAAAAAGGGCCAGACTCGGCTCCTGGGACTGCAGGATATCCCCAGAGCTGAGGGAAACTGAGCTGGGATCCAGAAAAATGGTCCTTGCTGCAAAACTCACCTTTTGCAAGCACAGTGGGCAGGGATGAGGGTGATCAGACTCTCTCCAGCTTTGGGGACTCATCCCAGTCGCACATAAACTGGGGTGGGAAAGCTGGTCCCAGTCCATCAGGCGCTGGCCAAGCCTTACACAGGGCCAGGCAGCAGCCCAGCCTCCTCTTTCCACCACGGGATTACATTAGCATTTTCCATATGTTCCAGTGCAGATAAATCTTTTGTCTGAATCGAAATCAGTAATTATGAGTCAGTGTTAGCACACAGTGGGTGAGTCAGGCACAGAGGCATTTTTGCCTCATACCCTCAAGGTCTGAGACACATCGCTCTCCCGAGCCTCCCGTGTGTGGTCTTTGTTCAGGGCTTTCACAAACTCCACGGGCAATCCACCAGCAGCCCCCAGCCAGAGCTGCCACCTCCTCCTCAAATGCTCGGGGTGGGAAAGCACCCTCAGCAGCTGGGCAATGCACAGGTGGTCCCTGCTCACTCCATGCCCCGTTCCCTCATCTTCAGCTCTGGCAGGACGTGGTTGTTAGAGGGGATGTTTTACTGATGGGTGTGGCTGGCTGGAGATTTGTCTCCCCACTCCCTTTGATCCCCCCACTCATCTCCTTACCCCATCTCCTCTCCTCACACCCCCGTGGAGCTCGGCCCCATCTTTCCCTCCTCTGTGGCACTTCATCCTCCCACACGCCAGGCCTGGCCCACGGAAAATGATCCAGCCCTGAGAGGTGTCGTGGGCCGGGGGTTGGTTTGGTCACCCAGGTGCACGGAAGGAGCTCCAAACCCTGGAGAGCCCATCCCAGGTGCTGAGCCAAGCTTTAAAGGTGTGTGGGAAGAGCAATACATGGCCTAAATCCCTAATCTCTGCGAGGGCCACATCGTTAATGCCGCCAAGGTGAGGCTCACTCACGGTTCTTCTGCTCCCTCAGAGTGGAACTCCTTTAGGGGCTTTGTCCTAAAAAAGCAGGAAGCTCATGGCTCCAAAAGTTATTAGGAGAGAGAACACAGTCCCAGGCCCTTTGTACAAATAGTGTACGGGGAGAAACCAGAACTGCACGTTGCTTGCGATACCTATGGAGTTTTGAAAGCTTTAGTTCTAGCTAATAAAAGAAGTTAGTTTTAAAAAAAGCCAAATAATTTTTTTTTTTCTTCACCGTGATATTCTTTGGTGGTATATGGTGTGTTGTCTTCTTTTTTGGTGTTGTTAACTCTGTGTCATTTGTTTTTTGAGTGAAGATAACTCTGTGGATGGGTTGGTTTGTATTTGAAGCAGAATTAATTTCAACAGGTTTCTTTAAACAGACTTCTGAGATGTATTGCTGGGATTTTGGCTTTGGGATTGCTTTTGGGATTTTGGATGAGATCCCCACATGCAGCATGATCATCTAAACTCCATTTAATTTCGAGGCGCCACGAGAGAGTAACAACACCCTGAGGAGTGCCACGAGCCAGCACCACACGCAGGGGAGGGAGAACATCCCCACGCTCCTTGCTTGAGCCACAGCAGAGATAAAAATCCCGCTGGCATGACCCAGGAAGGAGCTGTCAGCCCCCAGCTCTGCGCAGAGATTAGCCCAGCGAGCCTGTGTTTGCTTTCTTTGCCTTAAAGCACGCAAACCCCAACAAAACAGACTTTGTTTACTGCCCCTCCTAAACCGCTTAGGCAGGGGGAGATGAGCTGAAAGCTTAGACACGCTGCAGAGCTCCAGCCAGATGTGGTTTCCAATGGCTGAGTTAGGCACCTCTGAAACCTGAGGTTTATTAATGAAGGTGCCTGCTGAACCATAACGAGCTGTTGTAATTACCTCGGCCGCAGCACCGCCACGAGTGCCCGGCCGAGTGACCACAGCATCTCAGGGAGGTGAGGAAATAGGTGAAGGTCATTGCCCACGCTGACAGGCTCTGGCGGATGGCTGGGGAGAGATAACAAACCATCAGGGTCACCCCGATAAGGGATGGAAAAGCTCCAGAGGCGAGGAATAATTACATGTGAAGGGTGATGCTCACCTCCCAATGACAAGCTCCTCAGCAGAGCCCTCCAGAGCTGAGGGTGCTCCCCTGAGGGACCAGCCCCTGAGATGTGTCTCTGTGGGGCGAGCACTGGGCAGGAGAACCCTTCCCTGCATGGGGGATGGTCCCTCCCCAGTTCAAACCAGTGCAAGGAGCAGAATGGAGGGGCGTTCTCCTTATGGCAATTCCATAGGTTGATCCCAACACCCAACCCCACTGGTCACCTTGTGGATGAGCTCTTGGATGCTCAGGAAATGATGCTGGGCTGTGCTTAGGCAGGAGCAGCTTAAACTGCAGTCAGCCCAGAGCCCCCAGCAGGGGGAATGGAAAAGCCACCATGGCTGAGGACCAGAGAAGCACCTACCCCAAATTACCTGGTTGATGGAGACTGGGAAGATCAAGGAAGACAAATCCCAGCATCCAGGAGGGGGTGACAAAGCAGGGGGACAAGGTGACCCTCCCCAGTGGGGGCACAGATCTGTCCTCCTCCCCTGTTCCTGAAGCACAGCCCTGCTGATGGAAGTCAGCACCTCAGCCAGCCAACACTCACTGGGAGCTTTTCACACCTGGCTTAGCCTCTTGGAGTTTCACACCAGAGAAGAGCTGTGACCCCAGGAGGGGAGGGTATCAGCTATATTTCCCAAATATCAGCAAATTGTGTGAGGGAAAGAGATATGCTAAGGGGGCAGACTGCTCAAACCATTACCATCCTTCTTAGTACCACTTAGCTGAACCGTTAAAAAGATCCAGGGCTCCCAAAGACAATTAAGCTCAAGGGAAGCCATAAATCTCAATAAACATCAAGCCAAGTTTTCTTCACTGCTTGAAACAACAGATATAATTTCATTGGTTACTGAGCTCATGCTCCCAAAGGGATTTCAGATAAAAAGCCACTTATTCAAAACACCAAACCCAGGCTTCTCCTGTCTCTCAGGCTACCGAGGGGTCAGATTTCCCAGCATGGGAACATGTGCCCCGCGGTCTGCAGAGGTGGAGCCTGGCTGCAGCAAACCTTTGCAGATTTATGATGTCTGTGGCACGGCGCTGTGACCTGCCACCAAGGTCAGGCACCTGCCTGGGGAGGTGGCTGAGCCCAACAGGAGGCAGGCACGGGGCAGGAGGGGTCCTGGCTGCTGGACACAGCCCTCCATCCTCTGCTGAGCTCGGCAGGACACGGAGCTGGTGGAGCTGGACGCCTGCTCTGGGGACCCAGGGACCGAGGGCACACACGACCAAGGGTGTGGGGAGCATTTTCTGTATCTCCAAGCTGGCTTCCACCCCTGCCTCATTATCTCTGAGGTACCTGAGGAGCCCAAAAGGGCAACACAGAGCACATCAGCCCTCCCAGCTGCCCCAGGAGCCTCCTGGCACTTTGCCCCTGTGCTGTTGATCCAGCTCACAACCAGCCTCTCTCACCCATGTGCTTTCCACTGCGGAGATCAGAGCGAAAGCCACGCCAAGGCAGCACATGCCAGCCTCAAGTCCTCACTCCAGGGTTTTTTCCTGGCAGGTTCTGTGCTCAACAGGGCTGCGGCTTCAGTTTTGACAGCTCTCTGCAAGGTCATTCCATCCACCAAGCGCTGCTTCCTTGTGCTTTGATTTAAGTTCTGGCATGCCTCTCGTATTGATTTCTCTCAGATGTATTTTATGGGGAATAAGCACTCAAACCAGGAGGCCAAGACCTCCTGCATTGTGCACGGCATGGTAATGGATGAGCTCCTTCTCACACTCCTCCCTCCCCTTGTCCCCAGTTCTCTCACCTTTTATTTAACCCGCTTGCAAAGGCAGTGGGGTGAAGGATGGCAAATGCACAAACACGTGAAATGTCCCTGCTTTGGGTGCTTCCCTGGAGACCCAAGCACGGGATGGCTTTGGGTTGAAAGTAGAAAGATTTCTCCCAGTTTTGATCAGGAGTTTCAGCTGCAAAGGCATTTCCCTGGTGGAGACTGTCTGTGGGATCTCCTTGACCACTGGGTAGTGGCCAAGAGCCTCAGGAAGCCTAAAGAATTCAGCCTCGTCATTATTTAGCACCTGAAAGCTGCAGGTGGTAGAACCAACTCAAACCTCGACTTTTCTCCCCAAGAGAAAAATCTTTACCACCAGAAATGCCCTGGTGGGATGGCAGGGAGCACGTCTGTCCTCATATCTGTTCTGCTGTCTGTGCAGACTGTCCAGGGCCAAACATAGCCAAACATTCCAGGGAAGGCTTTTCTGCCAGCTGAAAAATCTCCTGACCTCAGCAGAGGTGGAGACACGCCTGATCCTGGGGGACAGCCTGAGCTCTCCAGGTTTCCAGCCCAGTGGTTTCTCAGCATCCAAGATGCGCACTCCGGGTTTGCTGCATCCAGCACTGCTGGAGGTGACCTTGGCAGTGCTGGTGTCCTGGTTAAACCCCAGCCTTAGGTGAGACCTAAAAATCACCACCAGAAATAGCAGAACTTTTCAAGGGACAAACCCTCAGCAGAGCCAAGGGATGGGTTTTCTCTCTTTTAGTAAACAAACTACCTGGGGTCTCTATTGCCAGCATCAGGCTTCCCAAAATCCCGAATCCAGGCTGCTGAAATGACGACATTGCTGTAAAAATGAGGACTCCAAAACTACCGTTCAATATATTTCCCTCTGATGACATAAGCCCAAGGAGTCAGGATTTGGAAGGCAGCCCTCGTTCTGTCCACGGGAGGAATAAAAACATGGTTATTGTTTTCCTCAGTGAACTGCAAAGCCTGTTTTTAAGTGAAACCTGAGCTTCGCGTCTCATCACGTGCTTCCAGGAGCTCGAGCTTTAGGAAAACCAAATACTTTCAAACTCTGGATAAGACCATTAGAGTTGCTTAATTTCCTTTATGTCCATCTGTTTCAGTTCAGCTCAGTTGCTTCTGTCCCAGACAAGACATTTGGCTCTTCTAAATAAATCTTATAGCCCATTTGGATTAAAGACTTTCCGATGCAGCCTCTGAATATAATCCCTCTGATTTGCATCTCAAAGAAATCGAGTTAAAACCCAGTAAGAACCGTGCACGGAGTGCTTGGAATTGCTGGAGTACGCGAAGTGCTCACGAGGTCCCATATGGATAATGGTGCTTTTGTTTGGAATTTATCATGAGCTCCCGCGCTCCCCCGGCTGCGCTCGCACCAGGCACACTCCGGGGCTTTCAAGGCAGACAGGGTGCAAACAGAATTGACTGGTTTTGCTGTTGTCCGAGGCTCGAAGTCTTACACCCCCAGCACCCGAGAAGGCTGCGGGGAAAGTGTGAGACGCGCTGGGGCGGCAGGTGCCACCGCGGGGCCAGCGGAGCACGGATGGATGAACGAGCGACCCGACAGCGCTGGAGCTCCAGCAGCCCCGGGATGATTCTGTTCCGCAGCTCCACTAGGTGCTTTTCACATCCAGGGAGAGCTGAGCTGCGGTGCTGGAGCACATTGCTGCTGTCCCGCTGTCCCCAGCCGGCGCTGGCAGCGTTATCTCGTTTTTGGGTCACGGGATGCCGGGGCGCTATTCGTGGCGGTGACGCAGCCGCCTTCCTGCCCAGGCAAATGCTGTTCCCCTTTCCAGGGTACCTGTCGGTGACACATGCCTTGCGAAAGGGCTGCAGCGCTCCGAGATTGCCCAGATAAGAGGCTCCGTTCGAGGCTCGCTGCATTCTGGCAGCAGCCCCAGCGCTCCCTCGCTGCTGTCCCACTGGTTCCTCTCAGAAACGTTTGAAGGCTCGAGGTGTTTGTGCTGCTGAGGCGTGGGAACAGCTGCTTCCCTCTTTTTAACCTTCAGAGCGGTAAAATCCTGGGGAAAAAAAATAATAAAAAGGAAAACTTACATAAGCCTAAAAAAAAAAAAAAATGAAGCAAAGCCTTGCTGCACCACCAGTGCTGCCCATGGCAGAGCTGTGCTCTACATGGATTCAAGGGAGCAATTGGAAACCCTGTCACTGTGACATAATTATAAGAGCAATGGACATGGTTGCATTGACAAACTCTAAATCTCCTCCCAAAGATCCCAAGATTATCAGCTCCTCACACGGTGGGGAGCTGAGTCACAGAGCAGGGAGGTGGTTTGGGTATCAGCCCTGCAGGGTTACTGCAGAGGATCAGATCCACAGCGGGACACAGGCAGGAATCCCTTTGCTAGGGCAAAGCAGACACCCACGCGGCTAATAATGATAATAATTAATTACAAGGACAGAGCAGAACTGCCCCAGCCTGAACCTTTACCCAGAAAAACCTCATTTTCTCTGGATGAGAAGAGCCTGGGCTGTTTACCACTGAGGAACAGGAGGGGGAGCCCAGCTGGACCCAGCTCAGACCACCATCCCCTCCCCTCTGCCCCAGCCCCAGAGCCATCACAGGGCCATTAAAAGCCAAATTCATTTCCACAGCTGAAACCAACTGCCCGTAATACAGAATCTGCTGCAGCTGTGGTTCAGTGTGGCACCTGAGAGCTGGGAGGTTAATGACACAGGGCTGTCAGCAGCCTTAATTATATTCCCATTTTTCCAGCCCCTGATTAGCTTTAGAGCTCATCTGGTGTCAGAAATTTGGTGCCTAAGCTTTGACAAAAGTGTTTCATTATTACTTAATAAACGGGCAGAGAGGGAGGGCACGTCTTTAAGCTCTGGCTTGTAAAAGCTTCCTCTTTTTTTCAGCCTTTTTTTTTTTCATTTAACCTCCCGAAGGCTCCCTTACCTCACCCATTTGGGCTGACCCCATTCTCAGTGCCCAGCCAAGAGCCCCCCACATTTCTGGCACCCCCAAACCCGTCTCAAATTCCCCCATAAATGTGCTCTGTTCAGCTGGGAGCCTGCTGCTCCCTGGCTGCTGATGGCCAATTAATAAGAATCATTTATTACTGTTCTATCACCCCTAAAATGAGCCAGGTGTTTGCAGGGAAAAAAAATAATAACATGAAAGGAGATTTAAAAACAATAATAATAAAAGCACAAGCTTCGAATCAAAAGATCCAAACGGCTTAAAATCCAAAGCAGAGCTTAGGTTCTTCTTGAGATTCAATTTCCTCCAGCTCTCAGTGAAGTTAATTAGCTTGACTATTAATAGAATTGGTGAGAAGGAGCCTGGTATCTTTTAGCTCCTTCTCTAAAAACACAGTGAGCTCCACCACAAACCTCACCGGGTGAGGGCCCCCAGCAGCTCCCTGTCCTCACTCAGACCCCCAAAGGCAGCTTGGTGCCCAATTCCCAATGAATCCCCCCCCAAATTTTGTCACCCCTCGATGTTTTTCTTTTTTTATCATTTTGCAGGAAATTCCTGCAGCGGAAATTTGAGCAAATAATCACAAAACACTGGAGTTGTGCTCAGGACTGAGACCGCTGGTGCTGCCTGGGTGCCTGGAGGAGGTTTTTTAAAGCTGAAGTGGCTCTTCAGCATCATGAGCTGGATGTTGCCTCCCACCTGGCCTGACAGTCAATCCCCTAAATCCCTCCTGCGTTTGTGAACATCCCTCACAATATTTTCCCTGTTTCTGTGAGGATGAGAGGGGCCTGCCCAGAGGAGCACTCACGTGGGCTGGGGTTCATGGTGCTGGTCTCTCTCTGGGCTTGGCCACGTTCATGGCAGTTCCCTGAGATGAAGGACGCTCTCAATGACTTTATCCTTGACCTCTGATCAGTCAGAAACCACGGAAGTTTCCAGCACCTCCAACCACTTAATGTTTAACTTCTGCCTTGGCTTCTGGAGACTGATACGATTTTGGCTTTGCAAAGGCAACTGGGGCTGGAAGGAGCCGACTGCAAATCATTAGCAGGACTGTTCTCACCCTCGTTCTTGGCTTTTTAATTGCCAGGCACAGTGACAGGAGACATTTACTGCAAAAAGCTGCAACCACACGAAATTTGCGTCGTTTGAGGTTTGGTTCCAGTGGAGCAGCGAGTGATAGAAACCAGGTTGATATTGACAGAGCCACTTCCAGTGTCTCCGCTGGTGACAGCACTGGAGTTTGGCTCAGAAGATTGCCCGAAGCTGGAGATGGGCAGGGAGCAACAGCAGCGTTTGGTGAATGGCCTCAGCTCAGCACAAAGCAGGTGTGGGGCATTTCTGTCACAATCCCACCACTGTGTCTGATGTTCCTGTCCCTTGAGTGATTAAAACAAGCCCCATCAATAGGGACCATGGGGAGGTTGGTGACTTCTGTCCAGGAACAGCTGAAACTACTGGAAAGAATCCACCTCCTTCCCTTTCCCCCTCCATGTGAAAAAAGAAAAAAAATGTTTGGGAGGGAAAATCATTTGGAACAGGAATGGTTTTCCATCAGCGAGGAAAGTGTCTCACGATGGCTGAGGTGGACATTCCCTCTGAACAGAGGACTTTGGTCCAGCAAGGCACCAGTAACACCAGTAACACCAGTAACACCAGTAACACCAGTAACACCAGCCCTGCAGCCTGTCCCACAGCATTTGCAGGGCTGGTAACGAAGGGCAAACACCGAACGCTCACTGCACGGAACCCACCCAGGCTAATAACAGTATTAATTACACACACAGCCCCTTCTTCCCACTGTAAATCTCTATTAGCAATAAACTGGAAGGGTCATAAAAGGGAGTTTACAATGAACCCACCAGGCAATATGTGCCTGAATCCTTGGCTTTGTTGCAGCTGGCAATAAAGCCATCTTTTATTAGAGCACAAACCCTGCCCTGGAGATAACGTCCAGGGCCCAGGACTCCTCGAAGAAATGATGCAAAGCTGTTTTGTTGCACTTTGATTTGCTGCAGAGCTGTTTGGAGGTGGGAAAAGCTGAGGGATCCGGGTAACAGGCTCTGGTTCCCTCACTCCCAGCCTGACACTGAATCAGCGGAGCTGGAACAGCCTCGGTAATTCTACATCGTAAATGTTCCCCTGCCCTGAGGGGGGGAAACTCGAGGAAACAGGGGGGAAAAAAAAAAGAAAAAAAGAAAAAATAAAATAAGGAAAAAAACAAAAAGAAAAAAAGGAAAAATAAAATAAGAAAAAAAAGTTGGCGGTAAATTAAGAAACGCAAGGAAATCTCTGGTGTAAGAAAGGAATAGCAAATGGTTGTGGTGGTGTCACGGGCAGGGGTTAATGTTTAAGTTTCTGGTTTTGTTTATAGAAGTCAGGAGCAGACAGTGCTGAATATCTCAGAAATAGGCACAGATCCATCCAGGGGCACGAGGGCCAGGCCTGGAAGAGATTTGCTGGCTTCAAAGTCCTAGGCAGGCTGGTTCTAAAAGAGAAAAAGTTTAAAAAAATAAGGAAAAAAAACAAAAAAAAAACCCCAAAAGTTGATATCTGCAACTTGTGGGACACGAGAGAAGCACCCAGACCAGCACACAGGTCCCAGAAAAGATGTCCCTCTCTCCGCTTGCCTCCCTAGCAACCACAGAACTGGACTTTGATGCTCCTTGTAGATCCCTTCCAACTCAGGCTGTTCTGTGATTCTGGGAAAGTTTGCTTTGCTGAAGGACAAGCACCACCACTGACAGGATCACCAGCAGAATCCCTGGCCAGCCCAGTGTGCCTCTCTTCCCACTCCTGTCCCAGCATGGGCTGCCTTCAAGCCCTAAAATGGGGACCTGGATCCTCTGGGCTTGCAAGACCCCTTGAGAAGCACCAGCACTCATTAATTTAAGCTCAGTGGAAGGTGCTGCAGACACGGGTGTGAAATCACCAGTTTTATTTAGCTCGCTGCTCAGGTAGGATTGTTCTGAAGTGCAGATCAGCCCTGTTCTCTTATATACCTTACAGCCTTAAAAGTAACAACTCTGTCACCTCTGGAGCCATTTCTCTGCTGTTTGCAGCTTGCTGGAGCGTCAGTGTTTAGCTGGAGGGCTTCATCTCCTTCAGACAGCCACCCGTCCATTATCCATCCCCTCCATAAATAAAATAAATGGCTGGTGGCTTTTGTTATACCCATAAAAAGTCCTTCTCCCTCTGTGTTTGCAGTAAAGCTGGTGGCACCCTGCTAGGGGAAGGCAAACAGATTTTTCCAGGGAGTTTAATACCTGGCTCCAGCACTGTGGTTTGGACTTTCTTTCAAGCTGAAATTCAACCACGGCCCTTCACACTGCTGCCTTTATGCTGCTCTGAGGTGTGTTTCCATTCTTGTAAACACTCACAGTTTTGGGGCTGCTCTTGGACGAGTTATTGCCCACAGAAGCCGTGGCTGCTCCTGGGAGTGTCCCAGGCCAGGCTGGACAGGGCATGGAGCAACCTGGGACACTGCGATGTGTCTCTACCCTTGGCAGGGGGTGAGATGGGATGAGCTTTAAGGTCTCTTCCAGCCCAAACCATTCTGGGATTTTATGTCTGCTGCCCTGGATGATGGTGAGACCCCACGGTGGTTGTCAGATGAACAGGACAAGTGCTGTCCTCAGGGTGGCCTTTTTAAAATTTTCTTCTCCTTCTTCCACCCTCTCCAGACTGGCATCCTGAGGGAAAACTCTCATCCCACTTCTCCTGCACTCTTCCCTTCCCAGGTTAGAGCTTTTCCCAGCTGGGTTTGCAGGCCAGACACGCTCTCAAAGTCAAGGGGAGAAAAATAACACGCTGGAAGCACTGGAGCCCTGGGCCTGGCTTTTTAAAGATGAATATTCCACCGAGAAATTACTCATTGTTTTTTGTGGCTCTTTTACAGAGACGGAGAAAGAAAAGAAACTGATGTAATAGGAGATATTAGCCAAGACATCTGACTAAGGCACCTCATTCCCCATCCACCACATCCAGCCCGCTTGGAACTTCTGCTGCCAGCCCCAGCCTGGGCTCTGCTCCTGCTGCCTGATGGGCACGGATGGGGCCGGACCCCAATCTTTGGCTGTGTCTGCAAGAGCCACCCCAAAATCAGCCTCTGGACCCACCCCAGAGGGGAAGCAGAGGAAGCTGGGGAGCACCACCAGCCTACAGCCAGGCTTGGAAGGGACCTTGGCTCTCTGCTGGGCCCTTTGCCACCAGCCTGTCCTTCCCTGTGCTACTGAGAGTGCCGGGGAGCCAGCAAGGCCAGAGCTCCTGAGTCATCCCCAGCTCCAGCTCCCATCCATCCCCATGACTCACGTGTGGGAGGGGACATTTTTAATATATATATGTATTTTTACTGCATGGTGGCCCTGTTCCTGAGGACAGAGGAGTGATCACCTGCTGCTTTCACGGTATAATAAAGAGCATGTCTTGTACCCTGCATAAATTTATCTCCCGAGCTAATGAGCGAGGAGATTTTTCCCCTTTTCTGCCCTGGACTGTGCAGATGAGTGCTCACATTTATCCAGCACAGGAGTGGGAAGGGATGGCTGGGTGAGAAGTGGGAGCAAGGCACACATGTGCACGCACAGGGACACATGGCCCCGTGCATACTGAGCCAGAAAAACGCTGCAGCTCTAAATCTACGCAGCAATCCCGCTCTAATCTGCTCAGTCACAGGCCCAAATATAACTCGGGGACAATAAATAAACGAACAGGAGTTAAGTAAGTTCAGCTTCTTAACCTTTGCACGGATCAATCCCCCTGTTATTTCATTTTTCCCTTGTTTCTCTCTGTCCCCGTGTCTTGTTCTCTGCTTCTCCTGGCGGCAGGGACAGCAGGGCACAGCAGCCAGGTGAGCAGGGAGCTGGAAGACCCAGAGGAGGAAGACCCAGATCTGTGAAAAAAATAAATCACCAACCACTTCCTTTCTGAAACCTGGGGTTGTTGCTTCCTGCTCTGCATCCCAGATCTCAGAAGGTTCCATCTGTAGGAGGATTGACACCCTCAGAGTGCAGGAGTTGAAAAATCCTGGGTTAAAAAGCTCTGGCCGTGGGTCCTGCTTGTAAATCCCACTCTGCCAGTCAGGAGTGAGATGGTCCATGGGTTTGAGATCTGTGAAATATCTGGTCCAACATGTACTGGAAGAGAGTTTACCATGTCTTTCAACATGACTCATGTGCTGCTGTGCCACACGCTCATGGGGAAAATATGATGCTGGTACCCAGCAGATGCCACGCTGGAAGGGGACAGTCCCAGCTGAACTGCTCAGCACATCCTCCTGCTTTATTACCCATCCCAGTAGGAATAAGTCTTTCTTCCCAGCTGGACTCGCTGTTCCCTCAAGAATGATGAGCCTCCAGCCTTGCTGCTGCTGCCATCTGCACAGGCCACCATTTTTTAGGTCTTTTTTGAGGTGGTCAGTACAGCCACCATCCCGCTTTGCCAAAATCCTGGGAGGGTTTTTTACTCTGAGCTGGGAAAAAGAAGATGTTTTCCAGACTCCCGCCCTCGGAGGATGAGTCGGAGGAAATTAGCAATGATGCACCACTGAAAAAAAATCAAATTGTTCGAGCAAGTTCAAAGCTGAGCCAGTCTGGAGACATCTGCACACCACATGCCAGGAGCAGTGAAGCACTAATAAATCCTTGCAGGATGGCACCGAGGCAAGGAAGCTTGAGCTGCTCAACCCAACTGGGGAAGCTCCCAGGGCTTCTGTTCTGAGGTGCCTGAAGGGACTCAGTGGAAAGGAGAGAGAGTTGAGGGAAGTGAGGGAAGAATAACAATTTTGGGGGGAAATGTTGAACTACCCATGTTCATAGAATCCCAGACTGGTTTGGGTTGGAAGGGACCCGGAAGATCTCATTCCAACCCCCTGCCAGGGGCAGGGACACTTCTCATTATCCCAGGGTGCTCCAAGCCCTGTCCAACCTGGCCTTGGACACTTCCAGGGATCCAGGGGCAGCCACAGCTTCTCTGGGCAACCACAGGGGCCTCCCCACAGTTACCTTGATTTTGGATGTGGTTATTGCTCCAGTTTCCAGAATGAGGTGACCACTGAAGTCTATTTTCTGACTGAAACCCAAAATCATTAGCCCAAATATAAAGGAAACCTTTCTAAAATTGGAAGACAACCATGAACTGAAACAGCAGAGAAAAATGGAGGTGAGAGTCCAATTTTATTTCTGGAGGAAAGGTTGGTTTTCAAATAAAACCAGAAGAACCTTGCCAGGTGAAAAAATGTCCCTCCCCTTCACCAGAGATCAATAACTCCACAGGATCAGGAGCTCAGGCCAGCTGACCTGTGGCTGTTTGCAAAAGGCTTTTGCTCTGCCCATGGAGCTCAGAGTAAAAAACTTTACAGTGTTCAAAGAAAAGTGAGTAAACAACCCCAAATCAAAGGCCCAGGAGCTTCTCATCCAAATGGCCTCAAGATGATGCGTGGTGGAGGAGGAGGTGTCAGCCCAAGTGGGAAAATCCCACTGTACCTGAGCAACACGGGAGCTTTGCCATCAACTCCAACAGAGGCAGGAATTATTCACTGTGTTTTTCTGAACTTCTGTGTCATCCTCAACTCCATCCCTCTGGAGTTTGTGGTTGAGGTAATGCCAGGCCTGGAGCAAGGCAGCGGTAGGAAAACTTTAGGCCCACATTTAGTAAGCACAAATATCCCCTTGTGAAAGTCCATGTCAGTGTGATGGGTGGATTCCTCCACCTTCCTCCACCTGGGATGGATTCTTCCATCTTCTCCAGGCTGGGATGACAGGAATGCTGTGGATGGGTTATTCCCACCCTGACAGGTGCCACACTCCATCCCCAAGTGCCCACAGCCTGGGTGAAGCCCCATCTCCCCACCCAGCTCCAGTCATTCCATGGCTCCATAGCAGACATTGCCTTCTCCAAGGAGAAATTTAGGGTTGAGCATAGTTTGAACACCATGACCAGCCCCATGGTCCTTATATCTGAAAAGGGCTCCTGCTCTTCAGGCACAGAAATTCAAATAAATCACAATCTACTCTCAGCAGCTGAAATATCCATCAGTTGTAGAGAAAGGAGACAGAGGGAAGGAGCAGGGTTAGGGCTGCCCACAGCAGAGGAAGAGACATGAGAATGGAGCCTGGTGCCTGCCCTTCCTCTGAGAGAGGAGTTTCACACAGACCTGAAACCAGATTGTCAGAGGGGGGAGTTTGCAGAAGTGCTCCAGCACAGGGGGGCTCCCACGGGGATGCTCGAGACCAGACTTTCCTGAAGTGCTCACCTGATCTGCTGTGCTTTTTGGAAAGTCTGACAGGCAGAGCAGATAGCTCTAGACACTGCTGTCTCATATAGGTATGGCTGACTCAGATAAATATATAAATATATGTGTGAGTGGCTTAACACACTTCCCTTTCTTCCTCCTCTCTCCCCCCAAGTTTTGCATGTCTGAAGCTGTTTCAGATAAAAGATACTCAAAAATGAAAATGCATTTGGGATGTCTGGGAACTGAAGAAGTCAGACTCAGAGAAAACCAGACAGGGTTAAAGCCCAAAAATCCCTGTCTCCTGCCAGGAATCGCAACCCACTGCTGAGTGCAGGTTGAGGCTCCTTGTGCTCGGCAGCAGCCAGGGATTTTTCCAAAGTGTATTCCATCAGCAGTAATGGGTCTTTCCTCATAAGCTCTGTTTTCATAGTAAATCTTCAGTCTTACATTGCATTACAGAGTTCAGCTGCCGCTAATCCTTAAAAACAATTCATTTCCAACTGCAAAGTGCAATAAAGAAAGGATAATCACTATTAATATTAGTTATTGTTATTGATTTCAGCTTTAAAGAATTGATTTTCAGTCCTGGCTGCATTTATGACTCTCTTTGCTGAAGATGCATATACGGGGCTCACCACTATTTTTAGATCCTTGCCCCAGCTCCAGGAGGAAGAGGATGGAGAAGGCGAGGGAGAGACCTTGTGGGGAAGATCCTGATGGGTGAGGGAGAGCATCTCCATGTGGCTTCACATGGCAGGAAGACATGGAGATTAAAAGGAAAATTGTCAGGGCTTTATTCCAGCGAGGCCCTGCAGTACCAGTGAGTCCTCCCAGTCCTTCATGAGCCGTAAATTCTGTTTTACCCCCTGCCAGTGAGTCTTGCTTTGCCTGGAGTCCTCCTGCCTGACATTTCTCCCCACTCCACCCACAGTTTGATTGCTAAATGTAACATCCAAATATGAATAAAATGGTTTTAGTGGAGGTCACCCTTTCCTGTGGGGGGGCTGAACCCTCTGGGGACCCTCAGCATCCTCCACTGAGCAAATCTGAGTGAGGGTCCCAAAACAGGCAGTGATCCAGGATGGGATGGGATTCCTGGGAGGACAGTCTGGGCAGGAGCTCAGGGATGGGATGGGGATGGGCAGGTGGGAAATATTTTGCCACTTGTGGTAGAAGCAGATGCCCAGGAAGGGATGCTGAGAAGAGAGAGTAAAGTTTCAGTTCCTTCTTTTTAAGGCAAGAAGGGGGTTGGGTTTTTTGAATCAACATCTTGCTTCAAAAAGTCACTGAAGTTCTGTCTCAAGGGCATAAAAATATTGAGAACCTCAAAAGCAGAAGGAAGGGGGTTGTTTCTTTAGGCCACCAAAATGTTTCAGTGGGCTTGGACTGAAAGAGTTTCCAACATATTGCTTGGAAAGAAATTTTGGATTTTTTTTTTACAATTCCAGTCACCCTGCAGCAAACGCTTCTTTTCCCCAGTTGTTTGGAAATGGCAGTATATATAAAAAATTCCATATATAGCTCTATTTTCTGTGAGCTTTAAAAGCTCTCCCTCTAGATAGTTTGAATGTAATCTGGTGAGGATGTGGGAATGAAACAGGGATAAAAACCCTTAGCCAAGCCTGCAAAATAATTAAATGAGCATTTAACCAAGATCATTATTTTCCACAGTTTTATTTATATGCAAGATTGGATACAATGGTCTGGAATATTGTTCCACACTATTACTGTGCTATAAATTATTCGAGCAAAGCACAGCAAGGCATCATAATGCAATATATTTTTATAGTGCCATAAAGTAATTACGCACCAGACAACAAAATCCTACAGAAGTGACATATTTTATGCTTAAATTATAATTACATTAAAAGCGTCTCTTCCATTTGATGTTTATGGAGCACACACAACGGCTGTCGGGAGGCCTGGGAACAAAGGGGATCTCTCACAGAGAGCTGGGCTGGGCCAGGGAGATGCAGCTGGGGAATAGTCCCTGGATTTTGGTGTTTTGAGAGTATTTCTGACAATTTCTGACCATTTCTGACAATATTTTTGACACTTAATCTCAGCCAAACTCAGATTAACATGACTGCTCCTTGGGTTAGGCCTGCGGATACAGGCCCAGCTGGGAAAAACAATGCAATCTAATGGTGTTCCAAGAACTGGGCTGGGGTTTTCACTTTCTTTCACCTCCCCTGCACATGAAGGATGAGGAATTACCCGAATTAACATTTGTACCCCCACAGATCTCAGCCACAAGGAAATCCAGCAACCTCCCTCAAGAGCGGCCTCAAACCGTCTTCTTCCAGCACCATTTTCCCATAAATCTCGTGATGTTCTGGGGATAAATTCAGTCCAAAAGTGGGAATAACACCCCAAAAATTGCACTCGGAGCATTGGGTGGGAAGACCCTGGAAAAAAGAAAGAGTTCTTTGGTGGGAAGAGCCTGGAGCCATGGATTTTTCACCTCAGAGAAGTTCCAGCCTGCAGGAAACCTTTGCAAATGGGGCCTGGAGATTTTCCCTAGCGGATGGTGCCTGGTTTGGGTTAAAACCAACTGAAAAGATCAGATCAGTGATGCAGAGAGGGGTTGGTAATCCAGGCAAGGTGCAGGAGGAGAGATGAGCCATGAGGCAGAGATGGCCCCATGGTTGTCCCCAAGGCAGGAGCTCCTGCAGGGAGCAGCCAGGGTGGGAAAGGGACAGCTCTGCAGAGGGGACGTGCGGGAGCAAAGCCCCTCCTCAGGAGGGCTCAGCATGTGCAAAGCAGTTGTTTCTGGCAGGGGAAAAATGGCTCGAGCCTGCAAGGAAATGGCTTCTGTGGTTGCAACCCAGCTTTTCCTGGAAAGTGCCCAGCTCCCACCTCGCAGCTCTTCCTGCGTGACTCACGCCAGGCAGGCTCCCCAAGGTGGGCGTTCGACGCCCTTTAGAGGCGGTGACATCTTCCTAGAAGTGTGACAGAGACTGTAACTGGCAAGACAGCCAGGGGCAGCAGTCAGGGAGAGGATGGAGGACTGGGCCCTGGCTCTGCCAGGCCTGGCTTTGCTCCCCGTGTGTTCTGCCACCTTCAGAGCATGCTTTGCTGCTGCGTGCCTCAGTTTCCCGTCCGTGCGGGAGCTGTGCATGGCGGGAAGGAGGCCAGGAGCAGTTGTGAGCCAATAACACTGTGCAAACACTGCCACACTCAGGAGCAGGGTGAAGATACACAGAGTCCCCTTCCAGAGGCACCCAAACCTACAAAACCTGTGCTGTGAAAAAGGGCAGCTAATGGTCCTGGGAAGGCTGCATTGGTCTGTCTCTGTTTCTGTACCCCCCACATTAACTAACCAACTAACTAACTAACCAACTAACCTATCTGTTAATCTAGCAACTCTCTGTTTATGTATCCACCCCCTGCATTGGGAATGGCCCCACTCTTCCAGAGCTGACACCCTTCAGAAGAAATCCATCCTGCCGGAGTTGGTGTTTCGCTAGAGAAAGGTCACTTCAGCTGTTTGTGTGAGAGCTGAGGCCAGCTCAATATCCTTCCTGTCCTGACATCCTTTTCCAGGCCAAAGCCCTTTCTGGAAGCACGCAGAGGAAAAGCTCAGAACAATATCTGCCTTTACTTCCCCCTCCTGGGCTATATCCTTCAATGTCCCTCGATCCAGGGGTTCTGCTCCATGCTGGAAGAAGGAATGGCTCTTAAATCATGTCTACACATGGCTGCTCCCCTGGTTTACCCAACAAACACTGAGGTCTCCTGGTGTGTGGGAGCAGCCCTTAAATTCAGTGACCCGGAGAGCTCAGAGCAGAGCAGGGATGGTTTGAAAGCCTTTCCTGGCTCCTGTGGTTTCTCTTCCCTTGGATCTCTGTGGTGACACGCCTGGACAGCGTGACAAGACCTGCACAAACTCTGTCAGCCTCATTGTGCTCCCTCCAGCATCGAGCTCTTCTTGCAAGCTTACTCCAAGAGAAAGAACAGCAGAGATGCTGCAGGCTCTACTGGGAGAGGAGAGGCCAGGGGTTAAATTCAGGCCTTGGAGAGCTGAAATATTCCAAACATAAGGCGGATGTGGCACTTCCCAGACTGCATGTAAATCAGAGACACATGCTCCCTCCGCTCTGGCAGCACATGTGCACTGTTTATTTGGAGGACCCACATTGCCACTTATTTTTGTTTCCACCCAGTCAGGACTGGAAGAAGTTTGCTCCAGCTCTCCATGGCAAAATAACACAGGGTCTCTCTTCCCCCAGGACTGAGGGCATGGGAGCTACCTTCAATTTCTTGATCAAAAGAACTCGGTGTTGCCCTTTTGAGATGAGCTCCAGATCCCCCACCAACCTTGGAGCTTTCTCTCCCTCTGAACCCAGCCAGGAGCAGCTCAACATCAGGAAACAATTCCAGGGGCTGTTCCACATTAGCCACAACCCAATTATTTTCCACAGCCTGGTGATGTCTTCCCGCACCCCTTCCCTGGCCATGGCGATGGCATTGGGCGGGTTGGGGGTGACCAGCCCAGGGACAGCCTGGACGGTGGCAGCACAGGAAGGGACATGGCAGGCTCTGTGCCTCTGGCTGTTTGCACAAGGCCAGGTTTGCCCTGGTGCTGGCAGCAGCATCCTGGGGGTGAAGTCCAGTGCTACGCTGTCAGTGTGCAAAGGACACAGGCACTGTGGAGACCTTAAGCAGAAGACCAAAGGGGACAAATGTCCACGGAGGACACAATTACAAAGCCAGGGTGAGAAAGGATTTCATGTCCTGGGCACAGGCAGTGAGAAACTGAGAAACTCTCCAGTGCAGCAGTGCTCAGGGCTCAGGCTCAAGGCTGCTCCAGCTTCCCTCTTGGGTGTCTCCGCTGGGTATTTTGCAAGCAGAAAGTCTGTTCAGGCTCAAACCAGCCCTGGCCTCAAGCCAGCACCTGTGGCTGTGGTCAAGGAATGGTTGAGGCACCACTAACAAGCCCAGCTCGCTGTGCATCAGCCCCCACACATCCCCAACTGCTCCGTGTGACTTTTGAGGCTTCCCACCCACGACAAGCTCTTCATCTCCTCCTCCATGACACCCTGGCTCCTTTTGTGCCCAATTTCAATTTATTTCTTGCTTGAATGGGCTCCTTTGCTCAGCACCCAGCCCGGGCTGGGCCAGGCTCCCCGCAGGGATCACAACACGGATTGCAGCGATCTGCAAACGGGATTTAGGGTCCTGGGAAAAGTCCTCCCTGCCATCCCTCCTCTCCTCTTCCCTCTGAGCTCTGCACTGGTGAGGCAGGAGTGCAGCACTGCAGGCTCTGCCTTTCTGCAGGGCTATTGCTCTGCTCGGAGTCGCTTACCCTCGGAACCCCCGGTGCCACGGCAGCACCCCAGGCGTGCAGCAATCCCTCAGGAGCTCAGCATCTGCTGGATCCCCCCTGGAAGGGTGTATTTCTGTCTGGCAGCGCCCATATGACTGCAGCAGAGAGGGAGGGCTGGCCCAGCTCTGCTGGAAGTGGCCTTGTGTCACCCAGGAGAGGCCGGGCCCCCGCTGTCCCCATCAGCCAGATGTGACTTGGCCAGTGATGCGTGAGCGCCTGGGCTTGAGCTTGCTTGGTTTTCCTTCCTTCCCAGTGCCCCCAGCTGATGGCAGGAGCTGGAGGAGGCAGCTGAGATGCCAAGGATGAAAGCTGCTGTCCCCTAGCACGCGAACCCTGCGTCCCCAGTGACAGATTCACCCCCATCAACCTGTCCCCTGTGACACTGGGAGCCGCCGGGTTGCCAGAGCTCTCAGTGAGTTTTGGTACCCAGCCGTGCTCCCATCCTCCTCTGGTGGAAGGAGGAAGGCACAGAAGACAGAAAATGAACCTGGATCCAACATCTGGTCCCCTCCAGCCCCAAAGGGGCAGAGGAACCGGTGTCACTGGTCAATTCAACAGGTGGGAGCCTCACACCAGGCAGGTGCAGGCACCAAAAGCCACTCTGCAGAGCAGAAAGGCTCTTTGCAGCCATGCACCAGCCTGGTTTTCCCTGCTGTATTCCGACTGAGGTGTTGATCCCTGCTGAACCCGGGACTGATAAGAAAGGACCCACCTGGAGCAGCCCCCAGTGCATTTTTTGGCTCTGTGATGCCCATACCCATCCCTCAGACTAATCAGGAGTTTGGAGCTGCCGGGGCTTGCCCAGCTGGAGGGGATGTTTGTGAACCCACTTTCAGCATCACAGCACGGGGAAAACAGCCAAGGGGGGCTGGGGGAGTCCAAAAATCCAAAACACAAACAGAGCTAGGAGGAGAGAGGGAGGGAGGGGAGGGCTCCTTGCTTTTCATGCCCAGGTAAGGCAAGGCAGGGAGGAGGAATGTTTTCCTCTGGATCCACATCACCCTGATCCCCTGGGGGGGCTGGCCTCACCCCTGAGAGCACAGTCCCTGCTGTGGCACCTCACCCTGATCCCCCTTTGGGGAGAGGAGAGCAGATCTCCCCTCTCTGCAGCCTCCTCCACCCAGGGAGCTCTGGAAACTTCCCTGCCCAGCCAGCAGCGGTACCACGAAACCTGGCAGGGCCACAAGTGATGCTTCCCTCCCACTGCACACAAATCAGCCTTTATCTCCTGGCTAAGTGGGCAGGAGGTGCCTCTTCCGAGGCTGAGGAGAGCCAGGAGTGTGAGGCATGGGATGGGCAGTGCCCACAGTGGCTCTTTGTAACGGGGCTGAGGAAGGCTGGGCAAGCAGAACAGGTTTGCTTCACAAAGACCAAAATCCTCCCAGGAGCAATTAGCAGGGGATCTGAGGGTAAGAAAACCCCCAGCTCCCTGTAATTTGGATGTGAGGACAGGCTGACCCGTGAGGACACAGCTAACGGGGTGAGAAGCATTCAGGGAGGGCTCCTGGGGATGCTGCTGGAGGTGGAACTGCTGATCAAAAATCCTGCACGGCCAGGCAGCTCCCTATGGAAACGAGATGTGGGGAAGGACTAACTCCTGCTTAATTTGGAGCTGGAAAAGATCACACTCCCTTAGATGGCTTGGAAGCATATTGATCTGACTGTCGTGCTCCCGGGCTGCTGTGCCATGTCAAAACAAGACGTTTTGATCAGACTGAAGCAAAGGAAATGTTGAATTTTCCCTTCAGGGAAAGAATTCCCAAGACTGTGAATTTCATCCTGGCTTGAGACTGCCCTGCCTCAGCATTTCCCGTGGGACAGAGAGGTTTTATTCTTTTTTCCAAGCTCTTGTCCTCAAGAACTTCTTCTGAAATTCTGGACTTAGTCTTCCCAGAGGGTCAGGTTTATTCATAACTGAGGAGGCCAGAAGGCCTTTTAAGCCGTACTGTAATTATAACTGAAATGTCCAGAGACTCCAGAGAGAGCAGAGGCTGAAGACAAACACAAAATGCCTCAGGACCCTTGAGGAAACGAGGAGATCTGGCACGTGGATTTGGACAGCCACGGACGTGCCATGAAAGCTCTCATTAGTGTTATTCCACATTATGTTTATGGCCGTGATACCAAGACAGAGCTCCCACAGGGAGACCATACAGGAGCATCACAACAAACGGTGCTGAATGGAGAAACATCTCCCACCTGCTGCTGTCAAAGGCTTTTTCTCCTCTAAAGGCAGCAACACAGACTCAGAGACTGAGCCCAGGCACTGCAGCTTGGAAGCTTTAGCCCACAGACACATCCTGAGTCACAGGATGGTTTCTATTCCTGTTTTCTGTGCCTTTGCAGGTCGGTTTGGTGCAAGATTGTGTCCCCCACGCTCACACAGAGTCTGTGTTGAGGCCCTTCTTGACCCTGCCACCTTCATCTCCTGCTGTGCCAGAGATTTCCACCTCCACCTGCCTGCACAGAGCAGGAGCACAAGCACAGCCACATCCAGGGCTGGCTCAGCTCCGTGCCAGCCTGCAGGAACAGCTCCAAAGTGTGGCATCTCTTCGTGGGAATCCAGAGCAGACAACTTCCAGAACATGCCCGCCTATTTCAGCATCAGTTCCCAAATTCTGGTCCTTCAACCCCCCACACCTGTGAAACACATTCCCAAGTCCCCTTCCCACCTGCTCTGCCTGAGACTGGCATGACCTCAGGGCTAAAGCAGTGGATTGGGATTCTGCTTGCTGCTAATAACCCACTGCCAGCTCAGAAATGGGATCAGCTTTTGCCCATGGCATCAGATCCACCACTGGCTCCCAAGAGATTTGTGGCCTCTCCAATTCAATGTTCAGACCTACAACCCAAAATGCAGGAGATGACCTAAATGGTCATGAAGGGCTGAGAGATATTTGGACACAAAACCCCACCCCAGCAATGCCAAGAACCAGCTGCACTCTGAAACCTTCTGAATCTTCTTCTCTGCCAAGACCATTCCAGGTGACCTTTTGCAGCTCATCTTTCCCTCTCACAAGAAGTCCACATCAATGCTTAAAGCCTTTGCAAAGTGCTTGGAGTTCCACAAAGTGCCCAGTGCTGGTGCAAAGGCAGATGTTGAAAGCAGGGCTTGGGCTCTGTTTGGCCCAAATACTGCAGCTGAATGTTTGGGTTTTGATTTGGCCACACACACAGCAATCAGTTAAAGTTTAAGCAATGTCCAGAAGTCCTGTTGGCTCCTGTGAGGCCAAAGGACATATCTGAAGTGAGGTGTGGGGCTAAATCAGGTTTTACAGTGGAGTCTAATTGAGTTAAGCCTTCAGCTCCCAGGATGTGCCTCAATCCCTACACCTTTTCCAAAAATGAGACGTGAAGAGGAGGTTACTTCACCTGGATAAAGACTTGGAGGGTTTTATGCCCAGTTTGTCTTTCCCAAAACATCATGTTTTCCATTAAAGGGAAACGAATGACTCCAAACTTCCACAAATGTTGAAGCCATGTAAAAAGTGACAATGCCCACCAGTGCCACCCATTTTGTGTCAGTGGCTCACCCCTGACAATGATGGAACAGCTCCTGCTGCCACTGTGACATAAGAAGCTCCTCGTGATTTTGCAGAGCTTTTGAGAACTTGAGTTCTCTTCTGTTTAAACAATCCTCACCTTAAAAATGAGGCTGTGGAGAATTCACTGCAAATCCCTTTGCATTTCCTCAGCGCTGAGGAAACGAGTGAGATCAACTCCAAACTTGCAGCGAGCTTGCCCTGCCAGAAATATTTGTGCTTGGACCAGCAAAGCCAACTTTCCCAGGCTGGCTTGGGAGAGCAGACACTTCGTTTTTTGGCTCCAAGGGAAAATGTTGCCAGCTGCCAGCATTTAAACCAGCAGTGCTGCTGCTGCTGAGCACAAAATCAGCCAGGCAAGGCATTGTGACGGGGAGAGGGAAGGGAAGAAAGCAGGGCACGGACTCAGTGCAGAAACCACCACGCTGAGAAACCCAGCTGTGCCACAGAGCTGGGGCGTGCCCGTGGTGAGGCCAGATTAAATCAGGAAATTGGGATTGTTGGCTTCTTATTGCTGCCATCCTTCACCCGTTTGTCCCAGGAAATGGAGCAGGAGCTTCCAAAATCCTGCCGGTGCCATTTCTTGTCACTGCCTGGTTTGACAGCCCTGATCCATGGGGTGACCATGGATATTGCCCTGGGAGGATGACTCAGTCTCACTGAGGATAAACTTGAATTATTTTGAGAGCTGACCATGTTTTGTCATGGGGTCCATGGCTGGGATTGCTCCCACATCACACCCTCATTCTCCCACACTTTTCCCCACTCTCCTCAGCCCTTCCAGGATGAAAGCAGATGTTGGCAGCTCTCAAGGCTTCTCTTTCTGAGCCAGGCAAAAGTGACTTTGGTTTTCCATGCTGCTCTAGCAGAATGTTCTGACTGAGTGCACGAGTGGGTATGGATTAATGGGGAATTTACCCAAAGAGATGGGAGCTGGAGAATCATATATATGTATATAGAAATTCTGTTTCAAATCAATACCCCAGGACTGTTCTCCATAAAACCAAGAATTTACACAAGCAAAAAAGACTTAAGATCACTGTGTTCCCCACAAATAGAAAGTTTCACAGAGTTTGGGTTTTGTGGGTGTACATTTCAAAATCTGCCCACGAATGTTTTCTGTCTTAAACACCTCAAAAACTTCCCAGCAAAAAGTGACAGAATGTATCTCTCTGCAGTCAGAAATGGGATTGCATCACATGCACACACAATCAGGCTGGTTTTCAGCTAATTAGCCCTGCTCCAAACTACATCCCTGCTTGAACAAAGCTGTAAGAGACCCAGGGCAAGTTTCATGATCAGGAGGTCCATGGGGGTTAGAATAAGATGCTCTTTTGGGTCCCTTCCAGCCCAAATCATTTTATTATTTATTATGAATCCCTGCCTGAGGGGCTGGAGTTCCCTGGAAGGCCATGTTGATGCCACTTTGAACATTTTCATGTACTCCAGGGAAAATTCTTCGAGCTCCTCAAATGTTAAAATATGAGTTGGGAAAATATTCCGAATTCCTTTGCAATAGTGGGGGGAAAATTCCAAGTTAAATCTGGAGTGTTTTCCTACCTTTAAAATAAGAGGTTTAAATTGCATTTTATTTTAAGGGATGTTTCAATTTTATATTTATTCACATTCTATGATGACGTGAAAGGCAAGAGTGGTTCCTGCAGCTGGAGGATGATGAATTTTGAAGGAGATGCTCTGTGCAGGGAGTTGTGCTGGACCAGGGTTTGGGACCAGTGCAGCAGCATACCCAGATAATATGAAGGAAAAGCTCCCACTGTCTCCAGCCGATTGTAATTCAATTGTGTAAAAAAAAAAATTTGCTCCAGGTGGCAATTTGGCATCTGCTTCCCTTTCCCCCTGCAGTGAGGGATTGCAGGCACTGCTAACGAGGGGATAATTTTGCACACAGTGGGCCAGATCCCGGGCTCTGCAGAGCACAGGGAACACCGTGGAGTGGGCAGCAGCTCATTCCAGCCCAGGGGATTAGCCCCAGGAGTCAGTCCTTCCACTCCCTGTTGCGACAGCAGCTCGAAGCTGTGAGGTTTGGGCTGCAGCCTGGGGTTGCTCTTTGCATCCGCAGCCTCTTTAAACATTCTCGTGCCGTGTTATCGCTCTGGAATTCCAGAGTGCTGAGTCCCGGCCTCAAGCAGCCAGAGGAATTTGCTCCCCAAGCATTTATGCCTTCTTCTTCCCCAGAAGGATCCCCTGGGATGGCTCCTGTTGTGCAATGAGGGTGGGCTGGTGTCCTGCCAGGCCCCAGATCCGGCTCTGGGCTTGGTCACCTCATCCAGCTGTGGCACGTGAGCTGGGTGATGGGACCAACATGGTCCATGGTGGGACCGGGACAAGCCCAGGGTGAAGGACTGGGCATTGTGAAGGACAGCAGCCTCCTCCACCCCTTCCACTCCAGGGGTGTCCAGGTTTGCATCAACCCATCCAGAGGCAGAGCTGGGAGCTGCTCTGGGGGCCATGCCCCATGTCCTGCATCCTCACAGCTAGTCCTCCCGCCGATGGTGAGGACAAGACAGGAGGCTTCTCCTCTCAGCTGCAGGACTCCTCACTGCAGCAGAATTCCTGCCCGGACTGAGCTCACAAGGAAGAATTTGAAGTTGTACACACGCAAGAGCAAGAGTTTAAAAAACAGGGGAAGAGATAGAAAAGCTTCTGGATGAAAACCAGGCAAATTCCTTGAGTTTGCAGGAGGCTCATCCACATCTGCTTCCTGCAGGGGTTCCTGTCACTGCTGCTGCCTCTGCAGAAAGGCCGTGGGACAAACGGGGCTGGCGAATCATCCCAGGCGAGCTCCAAAGGAGCCAGCAAGCTTTTGCAGAATCTTTTTGATGACAAGAGCGTTGTGCTGACAAAACAGCCCATTTTCCCCGCTCTAACCCCCTCGTTATCAGCCCTGCCTTGCAGGAGTGTTGGCTGACACTGCAGCGAGGCAGACACGAGGATTATGAAGTTGTTGACAGAGAGCTCATCCACTCCGAACAGTTCTCGTGGCAGGGAGCATCCAGCACGCAGGCAGCTCCTGACAGGCTCTCTCATCAGCCAGATCCTGTGTGTGGGGGAGCCTCCTCGAGCCTCACACCCCGTTTTCCCCCTCTTAACTGTATCTAAATGAGTCTCCCAGCAGTGTTATGGTTGATTAGCCCTGCAGAGAAATTAATGGGGACCCGGCAGTAAATAATCTTGGAAATGGTTCTTAGCTGTCCCTCCAGGTGAGTCCATCTCTGTAAGGAGGTAGGAAAGGGATATATTTGGGACAATGCTGCTGTGATTGCTCCAGGGAGGAGCATGGGACCTTCATGGATGGGGAAAACCAGACTAAGGCCAGAACTCCACCTTGCCAGGACCTCCCTTGCTTTACTGATTTTGGTAGAAGGCTCCTGATTGCTCCAAGTGGCTGAAAGCCATGCCAAAGGCCAGGATTAGGAAGCCAAAGCACCGTTCAGTGCTTTATTCCTGAGCTCAATAAATGTATCCCCTCCTGGAAGTGCTGCTCAATGTTAACAGGATTAGTGGGCCTGCTCATCCATCCAGGCAACCTCTCAGAGTGGGGTAGGAAGGAAGAAGGTGGGAAGGACAGAAAAAAGGAGGATGGAGGCTGATGAAATGTTCTTAATCCTGCTCCTCTGGCCACTGGGACACGGCACTCCCTCCCTGCTGCTCTGCCATCCAGACAGCTCCATAATCACAAGGAAGCAGCAAGACCAGCCCCAACCCACGGTGCAGCGCTGCAAAACTCAAGGTTTCACTTTGATCTCTGCCTGAAAGATGAAAAGTCTTAATCAAGGCTGAGAGCACGTTAAACAGCAGACTGTAAAATAATTGGGCACTCTGGCCTTTTTAGGTGAGTGCAAAAAGAGGGGATTATTGTGGCTTGGGTAGTCAAACGTGTCCAGGCTTTATCCTGGCTGGAATAGGGCACGGGCAGAGGGAGCAGGGCAGTGCAGCTGAGCACACCCTGCACAAGGATTGCCAGACAATCCAATGGTCTCTCTGCTCCCAGGATCGTGCTGTTCCCTGCTCTCCCCCCAGGCTGGCTGCATTAAAGCTGGCAGGGGCAGGGCTGCCAGGCTTGGCCAGCACTTGCCTTGCCAGCCCCAGGAGCAGCTGCTTTTGCAGAGGGGATTTGTCTGCCTGGAGAGGTCAAATCTTTCAGTTCATTTCCCTCAAGCATTTCGAAAACCTCTGCCTGCAAGGCTGAAGGAGACTTTAAAAAGGTTTTAAACTGGTCACTGCTAGTGGGTGGACACCAAAAGAATTGTCTTCCCAATGCTCTTAGGATGATGTGCAGGGGAAAAGGGACAACCAGGCATCTAGATGAGCCACACCATTGCAAAAAGCTGCAGGAATCAGGAGGGACGGAGAGGAGAGGGATGGACTTGCTCCTGTGATTGAAGAGAAAACAGCAGAGCCACCATGGCAGGAGGTCTCCTGTACTTCCAGCTCAGGTGATGCCACTGGATGCTGGAGCAGGTCCCAGATGTGCCATTTGTCATTGCAGGTTTGTGTCACGTTGGCTCCCAGCACTTCACAACCAACTCCTCGTGCAATAACAGGACACGAGAGCGAACGGGGAGGCTTGTGCCATGGAAAAAGTGCTTTGCCCCTGATTGGAAAACCTAATTAGCTGTTAGACAGGAAAGACCATCCCATCAAGTAGATGTGTAGGTTCTTTTCCAGCCCATCAGGTTTGCAGAGAGCGAGGGAGCAGCTTCTGCAGCAGCACAGGGGAGCAGGGCGATGGACAGACGAGAGGATCATCTTTAAGAAAGGAAAGGACATGAGACAAAATGTTCTTGCTCGATGTTGTAAACAAGCCTAAAGTGTTTTGAAAGACTCTGTCAATATAAATTACTGACAAACAAGACGCTGGAATTGCAAAAGAGGAGCCCAGCTGGAGGAAGGCTGCTCGCAGAGTGCCTGCTGCCCACCTCAGCCACTCAATGCGGCAGCACCACTCTGCTGCCCTCCCACATTCCTCTCTATTCTTCCCTCTCGAATGGAGAAGAGGCATCAAGTGCTCTGTGTGAGATGAGTGCACTAAAGCATCCTCCAGCCCGGCTACTGCAGCCCTGACAGCCGAGGGAATGTGCCAGCAGAGCTCTCTGTGCAGCATTTCATGCTAATTCCCTGTGCAAGCTCTCCCTGCGCTGCGGGGTTGGGAGATTTGCTCAGCACTGTCTGTGCCCCTGCTCCTCCCTGCTGGCAGCTCATTCCCATCCCCACAGGACGGATCAGGGAGCCCCTGGCATCCTCCATGGGGTGAGTGTGTGCTCAAGCCACGGGCAGGGAGCAGCTGCTGCACTGTAAATCCACAGCCTCGGTTACCTGGTGTTAACCTTCTCCTCTTGTCCTGGGACAGCAGCCAGAGCTCTGCCAGGAGGAACTGTGGCAGCGCCAGTCTCAGCCTGGCTGTGGACAGCCCAGGCAGCAACCTTGGCAAAAAAAAAAAGCCCAAAATAGAGTAATGCTGCTCTCTTACCCATGGCCTGGAGAGATTCCAGCTGCAGGTACGGGGGTGAACAATCCCTGTGTGCTTCGGGGACAGTGATGGGGACAAGAGCTCACACCCACACTGGGCGTGCCTCAGAATCACAGAGTCCATAAAGGTGGGAAAGATCTCTAAGGTCTTCAAGTGCAACCAGTACAGATAGAGGCCAAAAGTCTCTATTTTTAGGGGTGTTAACCCTTTCCCAAAGAGAGAAATTGAAAATAAGTCCTTGCAGGGTTTGTTGGTGTGGCCAGCTCCCAGCTCAGCCCCAGCACCAGCCCAGCAGGGCTCCGGTGGCAAGTTTCAGGAGGATTTTTAATTACAACAGTGGAAGTTAGGTCTTCAAAACCTCTCTGCCTCTGAGCTTAAATTGCTAAAACAGCCTGGAGAAGAGAAGGCCCTGGGAAGACTTCAGAGCACCTTCCCACTGCTTAAAGGGGCTCCAAGAGAGCTGAAGGGGGACTTTGGACAAGAGGCTGGAGTGACAGGATGAGGAGGAATGGCGTCAAACTGCCAGAGGGCAGGGATGGATTGGATATTGGGAAGGAATTGATCCCTGTGAGGATGGGGAGGCCTTGCATAGGGTGCCCAGAGATGCCGTGGCTGCCCCTGGATCCCTGGAAGTGTCCAAGGCCAGCTTGGATGCAGCTTGGAACACCCTAGGATAGTGGAAATGAGATGAGCTTTGAGGTCCCTTCCCACCCAAACTGTTCTGTGATTCCACAAAAACAAATGCTCCAAAACCCACTGCAGCCCCTCAACGTCTCTGTTTGCAGCACTGGCATTTCAACCTTGTTACCTTCTGAGTAAAGCTGGTAAAACAGATGAGAAACAGGAATTTCTGCACCCAAAGACTTCCTACCAGCTCCCAATGCCACCCTGTGAATGGCATAAATCAGGCTTTTGCACTTTCCCCCCTGCTGTTTAAAGCCCAGATGTGTGAGCAGAGCTCCAGGAGGAGAGCTCTGCCGGTGCAGAGCCATGCCTTGCACTCAGGGATGCTTTAAAGCCATGTGGGATTTCCAGTGGGCCCTCCTGCACTTGGGCCTCGAGTTCAGAGCAAGGGGAGGGCAGGAGGGGTGGCTTGAGCAGCTACATAAATAAGCTGGAGTGGGTTCGTCCACCATGGAAACACAAACATGGCTGGGCTGGCAGGAAGCCAAGCAGAGAGATAATATTTTTCTTAGGTATTAGCCCGATATGAAATCAGAGCAGAAGAATACTCAAAGAAAGCCTTGACAGGGAATAATGAGATTTTCAGGTGGGTTTTTAAATTTTTACTAGAAAGCTGAGAAACGAATGAATTCTAACCATCCTTCCTATGATTAAAGAGTCTCAGTGCTCCTCCCCAGAGTGGCACGGGTAGGGAGTGCTTTTCAGGAGGATTTTGTGGTTATTTCTGCTCCTTTCTGTTTTCTGGGAGGCTCCAGGAGATGCAGAGCTCATCCATCCTTTAGCAGAGGTGAGCTGGGCTGTGCCCATGGCTCAGTGCCCACCGAGCCCTGCCCTGGCACAGGGGGGCTGGGGGAACAGCAGGGCTGCCCTTGGACCAGGGTTTTGGGGCGCATCCCCTTCTCCAAGGAGGAGAAATCAAATCCAGCCCAAGGATCAGACAG
This sequence comes from Motacilla alba alba, assembly GCF_015832195.1. Classification (NCBI taxonomy): domain Eukaryota; kingdom Metazoa; phylum Chordata; class Aves; order Passeriformes; family Motacillidae; genus Motacilla; species Motacilla alba. The sequence goes on along the minus strand of NC_052032.1, from coordinate 7,933,928 downwards.
GAGGTGTTCTCCACATGCTCATTGCTGAGTTAGCTCTGCCTCCCTTGGGGCTAAAAACACCTCGCTGGGACACTTGAGAGTGGTGCCAGAGCAGTGCCAGCCTGCCTTGGGGACACGGGAGTGGGGCAGGCAAAGGCAAAACAGGGACAAACATCCCATTTTTGTTTCCACTGAGATCACAGAGCGCTTTGGGTGGGATGGCACCTTAAAGACCATCCCGTCCCAAGCACGGGACACGTTCCCCTGGAGCAGGCTGCCCGAGGTGGCCCCGGCAGCGATGCCGTGCGGGGTTTGGCTCTGGCTGCCGCCTGTCCGTGTCCGCCGGGATGGGGAAACCTGAGCCCAGGGACGGCTCGCAGCTAACAAGAGCTGACTGAACCTCCAACACGAAGTCAGAATATCTGCATCTGGATTTTTCTTTTTCTTTATGCAAGTAGAAGCAGTTAATTTGAGCTGCACTTCTCACGGGTTTGTTTTCTAGTCCTCATCATGGGGATGGATTTACAGACACCTAAAAGCCACATGATATTTTGAATTGCTCCACGTATTCTGGAAGACAAATCTCAAACACTTTGGCTAAAAACACCTCACTGGGACACTTGACAGTGATGCCAGAGCAGTGCCAGCCTGCCTTGGGGACAGGGGAGTGGAGCAGGCTGGCAAAACAGGGACAAACAGCTCATTATTGTTTCCACTGAGATCACAGAACGCTTTGGGTGGGATGGCACCTTAAAGACCATCCCATCCCAAGCACGGGACACGTTCCCCTGGAGCAGGCTGCCCGAGGTGGCCCCGGCAGCGATGCCGTGCGGGGTTTGGCTCCGGGAGGAGCGCTCTGGCTGCCGCCTGTCCGTGTCCGCCGGGATGGGGAAACCTGAGCCCAGGGACGGCTCGCAGGAGCAGAGCTAACAAGCCAACAAATCAGGGCGCTGCCATCTCCTCCGCCCCTCTCTGTCTGGTTCAATAACAGCCGATGGGGGAGGCTCCCAGAACTGCTGAATGGCTCGATAACCAGGAGCCAGAAACATTCAAAACCGCACGTCTGAATTAATTCATCCCAAAGCATCCGCAGACAGGGAAGGGGAGGGGGGAGGTGGTGAGGGAGGAGGTGGAGGAAAAAGAAACAGAAGAAGGAGAAACGACTTGGCTCCTTTTCAAGCCCTTTCTAAAAATGCTGAAAGAGTTTGGCAATACTAATAAAGACCCAGTGCAGCAGTTGCCCTAATTTTTCTGAGCAACATCGCTGAGAGACAGGCGACAGGATGGCTGTGGCATGTAAAATAAGGGATGAAAAGGAGGAGGAAAGGGTTTGGGTGTCAAAGTGACGGTGGCAGGATGGAGCCCGACAGGATGAACAGAGACATCTGGGATGGCTGAGCTGCTGGAGCCCCTCTCAGATCCCTCCCTGCTCCATCCCTGGCCTTCCAAAGCTCAGCCCAGACCCCCTCCTAGGGCTGGGAGTCTCTGTGCTCGTGGCTCAGCTGCTTCCAGAGCAGCAGAGATGGATTTGAACACGGTCTGGAGGCAGCCAGTGTCAGCCTGTCTGCTGGGATGAGACTCAACAGAGCTCCAGCCAGAGCAGAGGAGCAGAAAAGCCACACGTTGGTATTGGAGAGAGGCAGCCCAGCAGCCATGCAGGAGGGAGCTCCAGGCAGCAGGTTTTTCTTCAAACAGCATGAAATCCATACAGGAGAAAAGTTTGTGACCAACTGAGCCTGGGAATCTCCTCCCAGGGAGGTGAGGGCTGAGGGAGCACCGAGGTTCCTGCAGTGTGGACAGGGTTTTCTGCAGCACCATCAAAGCTCCATTCTGGGCTTGGTTTCTAACGTCTGTCACTCTGGAGGAACACTGGCAGCATGTGGTGTGGTCACTCCCAGGTCCTCACACACTCAGAGGGATGCTGTGGGCTGCCTTGGAAGTTGATTCATCAATTAATGGCTTTAAACTGGAAAATAACGCCTTTGAATTGAAAGAAAGGAGGGCTAGATGGGATAGTGGGAAGGAATTGATCCCTGTGAGGGTGGGCAGGCCCTGGCACAGGCTGCCCAGAGCAGCTGTGACTGCCCCTGGATCCCTGGGAGTGTCCAAGGCCAGCTTGGACAGGGTTTAAAGCAACCTGGGATAGTGGAAGGTGGAATCGGATAAACTTTAAGGTCCCTCCCAACCTAAACCATTCTGTGACTCTGTAATTCCACAATTAATTAAAACATCACTCAAGAACCATCTCAATCCCTTAGATTTTAGGTTTCCAACACCAAACATCACTCCAGGAGTTTGGAGGGCTCCATTCCAGCCTGTGGCTGCTTTTCCCAACCCTCCAACAATGGCATTTTCAGGGCAGTGGCAGACCCAGGTCCATGTTAGGGGTTGCTAAATTGAGAGGCCAACACTGCTGTTAGAAACACAACATCTAAGGGCTGCAGCCCATCAAACCACCAGCACAATCAAGGTCAAAGCCAGCTTTGAGTCATCCCATGGAGTTTTAGGGATCTGTATAAATATCTGGAGAGGCTAAAGCTAACGGCAGTGCAAACACTCCCAGTGCTGCAGGACTTGGTGACATTCAGCCAAAAGGTCACATCTCTCACCACGCTATTTGCATTCTCCATCTCCATACAGCAGGAGGGGAGCAGAGGAGCTGCAGGAGGCAGGTGAACGGGCTGGAAATGCTGCCCAGCCTCTGGTTTGGACAGGGCCTTGCATTTCCTGTCATGAATTTAACTATGAAGGTTTCATAACAAAGCACCTGGTGGGGTGTTGGGTCTGCTGCTCCCTCTGACCAAAACTGAGGACAGCACACGTGTGGGGACACCCCGGCAGACCAAGCTGGGACGTTGTGGCTGCCACATAAGACCATTCCCTGCTCCAGCTGGGACTTGCTTCCCAGGAAAGTGCTCTTGTAGGAACCACTGAGGAAGGGGGCTGCTCTACCAGGGCTGCTTCAACCCAACACAGGGGGCTTTGGAAGAAGGAAACAGAGAGCTCAAGCATTATTAGGATATGCAGAATTTTAAGGTTGCTCTTGTATTTGCGGGATGCCCCGTGGCAGGAAGGAATGATGAATCTGAGTCCGTGTTCTTAGAAAGCTGATTATTTTATGATACTATAATTTATTAAAGAATACTATAGCAAACTACACTAAAGAATACCAAAAGGATACAGACAGAAGGCTAAAAAGATAATAAAGAAAACTTGTGACTCTTTGTCCAGAGCCTCGACACAGCTTGGTCCCAATTGGCCATTCAAGTCAAAACAATTCCCATGAAACCAATGAAACAATCACCTGTGGGTAAACAATGTCCAAACACATTGCAAAGCAGCAAAACACAGGAGAAGCAAATGAGATAATATTGTTTTCCTTTTTCTCTGAGGCTTCTCAGCTTCCCAGGAGAAGAATCCTGGGCAAGGGGATTTTTCCAGAAAATATGACTGCCATAGGGTGCCCCTCATCCCAGTGATAGTTGAGGGTAATTAAAATTGCAGGCCTTGGGAAGGGAACCACTGGATCTCCATGTGACTCCAGGCTGGCCAGCCCCGGTTGGGATGAGTGAGAACAGGGTTTCTGTGTCTCCCAGAGCTGGTGTTTGCTATCTGAGGAGGGCAGCAGGGAAGAGGTGTTAGGAAATCTCTCTGACTCAGCCTCAGAAGTTGCTCAACTGAAATATCCACAGCAAAGCAGGGTGCTGCAGCTGAGGGATTTCTTCCCCAGTCGCAGAAGAAGGAATGGCTTGAAAAGTTTCAACCTCCAGCTAATTTTAGATGGACTGCCCTATTATTCTCCAAGCTTACATCAGTTAAACCTTGTTTTTCTGTCACACAGGACATGGGACACATCTGTACCACTGAAGATTGGCTTAGTCAGAGCCTTTCTGAAGCCTGGGGCTTGCTGGATTGAATCACGGAATCGTTTAGGTTGGAACAGACCTTTAAGATTATCGAGTCCAACCCTATTTATGTACCTATGTAATGTTTAACTTCATGGCACTGTAATGCAGTTAAAGAGAACTCAAAGGGAAAACTCTGCTGTTCTTAATGCGGTTTCTGCTGATGTCTGAGGCACCTCAGACAGCAAAATGCATCTTTTTAATCAAGAAGAAAAAGGCTGCAGTGTGCACAGACCTGGTGAACCATGTCCTCAAAGTGCCAGGAAGGATCAAAGTTGGAAGACCTCCTCCTGCTCCCCAGAACGGGCTGGGCTGTTGCACCAGCTCGTACATGAATTTAAGTCCCAGGTAGGATTTTAACCACAGCAGATGGTTGGGAAGAAAGCAAAGGCTCTCCAGAGGAGCCCCACCTGGAATGTGGGCTGTGCTGTGGTGTAGGAGATTGATGATGGGGTCTGACTTGTTCCTCTCACAGGTACCAGAGGCTTTGAAGCATCTCCCCAAGGTTCTTAAGGACAGTGTGGGTGTGGGGAAGCCACCCTGCCTGCCTTGGGGAGGGGACTGCTCAGCCCTCAGCCAGGGGAAACCATCCATAAAGGCTCCAAATAGGAAATGCCTTCAAAAAATTTAGGGGCAAAAACCAGTCCTTGTAGATCTTATCTCAGGGGAAACGGGAATCAGGCTTTTGGGAGGAGGCATTTCCCACCCTGTGGGCTGCCAAGCCCCCCCGTGCTGCTGCAGATCCCTGGCAGTGGCCTTTGCAGGATGCAGGAGAAGGCCTCTGAGACATTTCTTTCAAAAATAGAGCAGGGGTTACCCTTTCTTTCCAAACTCCTCCCGGGAAGGAGCCGCCCTCTCCCAGCGCCTCTCCGTCCCCTGGCTCCGTGCACGTTAACCCCGAGCCATGATGGTCCAGCCTCACTCTTCTCCGAGCTCTGTGGTCCCTGTTCATTCCTGGGGAGCAGCTCCCACCTCTCCTGCTGGTGGCTTCCCACATGGTCCCAAAAAGTCCAAGGGAACACCAGGGAAAGGTGGAAATGTGTTGGAACTTGATGATCTTTAAGGTTCCTTCCAACCCGAAGCAGTCTGTGATTTCTGGGATTCTCTGATTTAATGTCAGGGCCCTCCCCTGCACCCCAGCCCTCAGCAGGGCTCCAGGCCAGCCAGGCAGGAGAGGCTTTCCAGAGCTTACGGCAGAAGAGGAGCTAGAGCAGGAATTTTAGGAGGAAGGCCAGATCCCTGCAAGCCGTCAGCGCGAGACAGCCCCAGGTCTCTCAAGGCAGATGTTTCCAGATGTGGCCAGGCAGCTGGACTACCTTACAGGCAAAATGATGACCCGGCCAGAGGTTTGGTGCCCAGAGGGTCACAGGCCAGTTCAGCAGCGGGTGAAGGGGGCTGATTTGGCTGAGCCAAAGCCCCACAGATCCCCTTGGACAGGCTGAGGATCATCCCATGGATCCAGGACATCTCTGCTCCTGGGTTTGTGCCTATTTAAAAATCAATCAAACAACCCTGGGCTTCTGGAAGGTGCTGTGACACTCCGTGGATGTGGCTGGAGTGTTTTTAAGTCCCCTCTCTGGAGAGAGTTCTGCAAGTGCCTCTGGAACTGACATTAACCTTTTCCTGGGTCAGGGAGCTTCACTTCAGGCAGCTTCAGCATCCAGGGCATTCAAGCCAGAATCAAAGATCTCTTCTGCAAGGTGATAAAACAGTCAAAGGCCATGCGCAGATGGATTTGTCACCCAAACAAAAAGGAAGCTGGAGATTGTTTAGCCTGGAGAAGAGAAGGCTTTCTGTACCTAGAGGGGGCTTACAAGAAGCCTGGAGAGAGATTTTGACAAGGAGGGCAGGGTGAGATGGGATATTGGGAAGGAATTCTTCCCTGTGAGGGTGCTGAGGGTGCCCAGAGAAGCAGTGGCTGCCCCTGGATCCCTGGAAGTGTCCCAGGCCAGCTTGGATGGGGCTTGGAGCACCCTGGGATAGTGGAAGATGTCCCTGCCCACGGCAGGGGGTGGGATTGGATGAGCTTTAACCCCTCTCCCACCCAATCCAGTCTGGAACTGTGTGAAATGGAGGGAGAAGAAACCCTGAGCATCCCTGCTGAATGGGTGAAGGGATGGGGAGAAGCAAAGCATCAGCCAGCCGAGGAGCTGAGCTGCTCCCTCTGCTCTCCTGAGCATCCATCCTGCTCCTGTGGATGCTCCTGCTGCCGTGGGAGGGATGGGAGCTCCTGCAGCTGCATTACCTGCAGGGCATGGGGGCTAATTACCAACCACACAGCCAGCAAATGGCTCTGCCACAGCAAAGTGTTATTGACTGAATCGGAGTGCAGGGAAATGGCCCCATCCCAGCTAAGGTAACCTCCTTTTTCTAAATGGTTAATCTCCAGCATTAGAGCTGGTGTGTTAAAGGAGGTTTAGGGCAATTTAATAGCTCATAAAACTTTATGGTCCCAGTTGAAATTGGAGTGATAACTCTGGAGTGTAAAGCTATACTTTGCTAAATGTCTCCCTTAGATTTTTTATTTTATTTTATTATTGGAAACTTAACATCTGCTACAGCAAAATAAAACGGAACCATTTGCACTGTTGAGAGACGTGAGCATTCTGCTTCTCTTCATTCTGTTTATATGTTTATTGCTTAAAACTTTGGCGTGGATATTATCCTTGATTATTAAGATTTCAATCACTCTGAGGAAGGGAGAGACAAAATAAGCCAAAATAGAGCCGTGATCAGTTTCACTTGTGGGCAGAATGGAAACCAACAGGATGCCAAATCGTAGACATTGATATTGTTTGGAGTCTTCTGAGATTTCCATTAATGACTCCTTGGCCAATTTCTGTCTGGAGCAGTGCTCCATAAAGCAACACACAAAATGGAAAGGGAAATGGGGTGGATTTGGAAGGTGCTCAACCTGTAACAGTCCCTGCTTTGATGCTTCAGTTTCCCCTGATGTCAAATGCTGATGGCTCCTCCTCAGTGGAGACCTCAAAACTTCATCCCAAAGGTGAAGGGTCACTACTGCCCTGGGAAGCTTCAGTAAATGCCAAAATGTGTGGCTGTGCTGCTTTTCCTGAGTCCCAGCACTGTGGAATTCCCTACAATGCCCAAAATATTATTTTTTCCTCCCACAAGTACCTATTTGCTATTCTTCCCCAATTCCTTTCAGCGTAAATCTCAGCTCACGCTTCCAAGCCATGTATTTAAGGGGGGGAAAGTATGTTTCTAAAAACAGCCACGTGAGAAATGAACTGGGGACTTACAGAGCCAGAACAGCCACGACTCACGTGGAAATTGAAATTAAAATGTTGGTGAACTCCAGCCAGGAGGGGGTCAGCAAGCCCAGCACAGGCTTCAGTCCCTGGGGAGTGCTAAAGGAAGTTTGGGATTTAGTCAAAGATCTTTGTGTGGAGACCAGCTCGGTCTGCTCTGCCAGCAGTCTGGTTTAAGCCTGGCTTTAATCTGGTGTCCCTTGCTCAGCACCAATCCCAGTGCTGCATTACCTGGGAGCTCCTGAAGCGCAGAGCACTGAGATTTCCCCACTGCCAGCAGTCCCCCCGAGAACGCCCTCTGTGATTCTGTGTGTTGGATTGCCACTAGGAGCAGAACAAAGCCCTTCTGGCACAGCCCTGACAAGGGCAGGGTGTCGAGCACAGGCTTGAAAGGGCTCGTTCCTCCCTGCCAAGGCCCAGCTCTGGTATGTCCCCAGACTGGCCGCAGTGTCCACCCAGGCTGTGTGGGAGTGGGCAGCACACTCCTCTTGAAAAGCCTCTTCCTCACCTCTCCCTGACGTGTTTTCCACGCACAGATCCCCCCATTCCTTTCAATTCCACCCCGATTTTCCCTTTTCCCTGCCTGCCATGCACAGGACAGCTTTGCACAGGTGTTTTCCCGTGATTCAGCAATTTCCAGGGCAGCAGCTGAAGGGTTAAAGAGCCTCTCGTTAAGTTGTCCCCAGGGATCCTTTCCCAAGCCTCAGTCTTGGCCTTTGCTGAAAGATTTCCTCCTTCCCCGAGATGTCATTTAGGCCATTAGGGGGATCTTTTGCAGGGAATAATGCCTACCCCTTACACGTGGTCCCCCCTTAATTAGTAATTAGGATAATGCAATATTGAAAAAGCAAGGCACAAATTTAATTAGTTGTGTTTTATTAGAGTAACTAAGGAGAAGGCCCCCGGACTGCACGGAGGGAGAGGGATCGATACTGAACATCTATTTTCACTAGAAAACAATTGCAGCTGACGGGCTGGCTGTGGGGGAAGCCACCCTCAGCCTCCATCCCTGCCTGCCCAAGGGAAGGGGCAGCACAGGGCCTGGAAAATAAATGATCAATACCTCCAGAGAGGGTCTGTGCATTCTCAGTGAGCGTTCCAGAGAGGATTTAATAGGAGCTGACACATAGCTCTGGGGAGATGGCCTCCATTGCTCAATTAGCTCGTTATCTTTTAAGCTCTTCTGGCTCAAATGATGGCAGAGGAGCTTGAGTTTTGCATTTCTGTCCATTTTTGGGGAGTTGGTGACTCCGTTTTGCAAGGAAGCCCCTTCCCACTGCCACGCTGGGGTCTCTGTTCACCCTCCCTGACCCAGCACGGCCGGGTGTGCTCAGTGTCTGCTGGAAAAAGCCACCATGTCCCTGTCGTGGGGTCTTTCCCCCCTCTTAGGGGGGCTGCAGCAGGGCTTGGCATCCTCTGAGATGAAACAACACTTCTGTTTGCTCTGCAAACCCTTCTGGTGGAGATCCTGTGAGATGTTTCCTCCTTGGCAGGGCTGCCGCTCACGCAACCCTGCCTTTATTTACACGCCTTCATCTCAGCAGAAACCTCCCACCCGGGCACACGTACACACCTGCTGCCAGCGCCAGGGAGTCAGTGAGTGCCACCTCTTTGCATGGCTTCATAAAGCCACCAGACAGATCCCAAGCTTGCCTTTTCCTACCTCCGCTTCTGTTCCATAATTGTTCTCCAGCCTTCCTGCGCCTCGCCGAGTGCGGAGAGCAGGGCCCTGCTGGGCCAGAAACTCTGCCTGGTGAAATAAAGGGACTTCATGCAGGCACTTGTAGCTCAGACAGGAAGATAAAAGCTGGAAGAAATGAATTATTCTCGTCTGGTTATTTGAGAGACAAATAAAAGGGCTGCTGAAGGTTGCAGAGAGCAGGAATGGGCACAGTGCTGAGGGTCGCAGGCCGCGAGGGCACCCAAATTAGAGTCAGACCCATGCGGGCTTGATTAGAGGTCAGGCTTTAAAATAAAACCCACCACCAGTGGTAAAGATAAAATATGAACTCGCACGGATTTCTCAGCCTGGCTGCTCGAGCCAGGAGAGGGATGGTGTGACACAAAGGGAGCCGGGTGTGACCCTCCCTCCCCACAGGCTGCTGCAGACCGAGCCTCTCTCGGTATTTAATGCTCTCCAGCACGATTTGGTACATGGAGATCAGTCAGGCTTTGATAAGATCATAGCAGGAGGACAGGAGGAAATTGCAGTCTTGCCCAATGCTTGATCTTGTGCTGCTGAACCTGCTGTATCCCAGACGTGATGGTCCAGCCTTAATGGCATCGTATTAAGCTGAGACAATGCAGCCCCGTGACCTTGTGATGCTTGATAGCCATATGTGCTATTTTAATGAAAAATCGGGGCTAACTAAATGGCTGCCCATCGGCTGAGGGCTGTTAGCAGGATCTCACTGTGAGCCAAGCCTGCTCTGAGCCGGGGGAAGGGAATTGGGATGTAATAGCCATAATCATCCCTCAGTTAATGACCTCCTGCTCCTCTGATCCCGGCCCATGGTGCTGCTGGAGAGGCAAACCCAACAGGGCTCTGGCCCACTTGGGGCTGCTGCTGGGTCTGCGCGCTCAAATTTGGGTTCGTGCCTCAGTTTCCCTCAGAAGGAGCCAAAACATTCTGCCACTGCCACATCACTCGAACACACCAGGGGCAAACAACGACTGGATTCAGAGCTCTTCCCCCTTGCTCCAGCCTTCTCCATAGCAATACCCACCTCGGGGAGCAGGGGCTGGGGCGGACACCCCTTCCAGGCACACGCACCGGTTTCCTCCCCCACAAATTGAAGCTGTAAATATTGATAGCCTTCTCTTCCAGGGCTTTTTAATGCCCTCCCATACTTAGGAACTATTAAGCGCACCCATCATTACTAACCTGCGAAGTAAATGCGTCCTAATGGGCAGGCGAGCTACGCTGGCCCCCACAAATCATTCCTAATGAATAGTACCTGGCACATCCATCACCCTTAAACGCCAAAGCAAATCCATCTGCGTTAGCCGCTGAAAAGAGCCAGGCAGAGCTCGCCCTCCCTTTCTTCCCAAGGTAGGGGAGGGCAGGGTTTGGCTCGCAGCACGTGAGCGGGGCTGTTTCCAATCTTTCCCCATTCCTGCAGTCAGCATCTCCCAGGCGCATTTCTCAATCGCCGGGCTGCTCCCGCACACAATGCCGAGAGGGCTCTGGCAGAGGCATGAAAGGCTTTAAATAGAAACCAGCGTTTCTCCCTCGCGCTGCACACAATGCTGCCCTGACCCTTCGCCGACCTCACCCTCAAATCTGGGGTTCACAGCCCCAGCCTTGAACCCGGCTCTGTTTTTTCATGTTTGGCCTCTCTATTTCCTGAGGTCAGGCAGCCCACCGCTCCATTAGCATGAAGCAACTCAGGGCTCATTTGCCAAAACTGACATCCTGGGAAAGTCCTGATGAATTTATGAATTAGAGGCTACAGATGCCAGTAAAAGAATTAAGGACTTATTTATTTATATATATGTATTTATTATTGTTATTTGCAGGAAATCGGCTGGGATGCTGCTGTTTGCTTTTTCTGAAAAGCACCGCCAGCCTTGAACGCTGTGTCAGCAGCAGTTTTCTTTCAGAGAGGAAAAAACACTTTTTTTTTTTTTTTTTTTAGGGTCTGTTAGGCGTTGAGTTTTTTGGAGGTTGTTTGTAATTTTATTATTATTATTATTATTATTTTCGGTTTTTAAAGGAAGGGCCTGAGGAAGAAAGTTCATGGAGCAGGAAGCTGAGGGAGCCAGCCCGGCATCCCGGCGGGGCGAGGCGCTCTCACCTTGCGGAGCGCGGGGATTGCGACACCCGGGCAGAGAGGTAAAATTTATATCCCATAAATCACATGTCAAGTGCCTGCGAGGAGAGGTCATTAAACAGATGTATGAGGCAAGAGGCAAAGTCCATCCATTTCAGAAGACGCTCCCAGTGTCAGCAGCTCTCCAGAAGTCTCGAGAGGCGCAGGGATCCAGCCGGCACGGCAGCAGCTTCCCCTGCTGCTTCCCTTATTTGTTTCCTTCTCTTATTTATTTCCCCCTCTATTTATTTGATGGCATTTTCTTTATTGGAAGAAGTTCCCTGGCTTTGCTCTCCCCTGTCACAGCTGCCCAGTGCGGGGGCTGTGGGAGGGGAGGGAGGAGGGTGGCACATCAAACACGGAGGGATGGAGTGATGGATGGAGGCTGCCCCGTGATTAATAATCAAACCAAGTGCTTTTACTGGGCGTCATGTGGAAAATGTGGCTTTGGAAACATTTGTCTTCATCCCACAAACAACAAGTGGTGTTTCTTTCCCTTTCTTTGTTTCTCTCCCCCACCCCTTCCCCCCTTTCCTCCCTTCCTCTCCCTCTTTTTGCTTTTCTTGCCCAGAATCGCTGATTAAAATCTTTTCCATGCTTTACCTGCTCCAAGTGGCTCCTGTTCTGGTTTGATTTATGCTTTGCTTATCTCAGGCTTCAGTGGAAAAATAATGACCAGATAATAAAGAGCACTAAGTAGCTTTTCAAGTGACATGGCATCCGCTGTGGGACTGGGTTCTGCAGGAGCAGGGAGGGAAACACTGCGATGGCCTCGGGCCAAAGCAGAGGGAGGAAAACAGAGGATAACGGGAGGACAACCACAACCCTGGGCCAGGGCTTCCTTAATGGGTGAAAGCTCGGGACACCCTCCAGTGGATGCCTCATCCCTGACCTGCTGAGGGGCAGGACAGTTCACCAATGGATATTGTGATTTCCCCAGGGCTTTCGGCCAGGATTCCAGGGGCTGTTTGTCCTCCCAGGACAGGGGCTTCCCCCAGGCACACTCATCAGGCTGTTCCTTCCCATCTCCTTGTTTTCTCCTATACAGACCCTGCCAGTGAGAGAGGAGACCCCCAGCTCCAGTGTGCAGCTGCTCCGGGGTGCCCAAACCCCTCTCCCTCCGGCAGCTCTGGGTCTTGCTGCTCCCAATGGATCTGCGACAACTCCAGACACACCAGGCTTCACCCACAGCAGCAGGGATCAGGCTGGCACCGACAGGTTTCCCTGCCTCGTTCCTTGTTGTCTGCAGGGTCACAGAGCCTCCCTGCTGGAGCTTTTCCCAGCCCTTTTCCCAGTGTCATCTGCTTAAGGAATCGCCATTAATTTCAGGGTAGGAAGGACCCATTGTTTACTCCACGCTCAGGGAAAAGGGAATGGTTTTGTTGCCAAGGAACTATTTTTGATTGTGATGTGCATCCAGCATGGCCAGAGAGGGGGCTGCAGTGTGGGAATAGCAGGAAAAGGGATGGGAGGCTGTAGGGATAACAGCTGGGCATCACCCCATGGAAAACCTCGAGGTGTCAGCCCAGCACCCAGCGACACACAGGAGTGTTCCCTCAGCCTGGGAAGCAGCAGCAGCCCGTCCCTTCCAGTCCACATCCCCAACAAATCATCCCCAAAATGTGCTGCTCAGCTCAATTTGAAGAGAAGAAAAGACACGAGCCAGCGCAGGCCTCGCGGTGTGAAATTATTGCCGAGCGGGGATCGCACGGCTCCCTCCTGGCTTTCAATAATCCCAAAAAAACAAATGCCTCTGGATTGCCTCCGCGGAGCCAGGGCTGCCTGTGGGTGACTTGGAGGGGAAAAGGAGGGATGTGCCCATTTCTTTGCCCCCTGTCCCTGGCTGGCAGCCAGCCCCTGACACCTCTGGCAGCGCCGGGGCCGGGCGCTATAAATACGTGTGCATGACAGATCTGGCAGCGCGTGTTCCTGTAAGTGATGTCATCTTTGGGGAGTTACTTAGCAACCGTGGAAAATGTTTTGGAGGCTCTAATTTTTCAGTATGGCAAAGCCATATATTTATGCAGCTCGGCTAATCAGCTCGCTGGCGAGGCAGCCCCGATGAGCTCATTTTCTTCATCATTATTTTATGTGAATTGGGCTTTTAGCGCTAAAGAGGCCACAAAGATTTAATTCAAAAATGTGATTGCTTTATGTTTCCAGGGTATCATTAACATGGCATCGACGCAAATAACCATGGTAACAAACTGGTAATTAGTACATATATGGCACTTATTATTAATACAGAAACAGGACAAGTTCCAAATCAGCACAGATTACAGTACATTATTACCATAGTAATTACCTGCAGTAACACACACAAATTGAACTAAATGGCCAATTGAACTAGAGTGAATGGCTTTTTATTCCAGTCCCTAAATAATGTGCATTCTTGGCTGAGTAGTTCAAGGTAAATAAAACTGTTTTTAATTTATTGCCAAGTGTTTTTTTTCTCCCCCTTTGGTGGGAAGGGCTGGCAATGGCAGGAGTCAAGAACTTTTGATTTTTTACCGTGCTTACAGTATAATTATTGTACAGGCTAAGCCATTCCTGATTCCCAGAGAAAGACAAAGAGGGGTAAAAGTTATTGGTTTGTTTTATTAGTGGGTTTATTTCTCTAATTTCAGCCATGAAGTAATGTTCAGTGTATCTACAGGACTCAATGCCAAATAAAGCAGGGTCCAAATCCAGTCTTTCAGTCCCTGGGTTTGGCTTTTTTTTTTTATTGAGAGGGAAGGAATATCTGCATTTGGAGTAGGTTAGAAAACTGAACTTTTTGGAGATGATCACATTTATTAAACTAATGAAAAAACAGGGGTTTGGCCTAACCCTTCCCCTATGGGTTTGAGGTATATAAAAGTACTGGACCCACCAACCCTGAGTCAAACCCAAGCAGCCAAATGCACTGGCTGGAGCCAGCAGTGCTGGGGTGAAGCCAACCACCAAAAACAGAGGGAAAACTCAACATTTCTTCTTATTCTCTCCATTTTGCTACATTTTATTAGTCCTATCCCAGACCAGGGAGGGATGGAAACGTTTTCTTTCTGAGGTCCTGGAGATGCTGAACACGCTGGGCTCGGAGCAGCAGTGGCAGCAGACTCCCAGCCCTTTAAAGATTAAATCCATCCCTCCATCCTAAGCTTTTTTTTTTCCTCCCCTTTCTAAATGGAAATAACATTCAGAGAGACACTTTCAGCAGGAATCTGTCTGGCCTCTGTGTCTGCAGACCTGGGAGCAGGAGCACACTTTGCACTCACTCCTCCTGTTCAGGGGCACCCCATCCTGCAGGTGCATGGTTCAAGACCTCTTTTTCTTTTTCTTTTTCTTTTTCTTTTTCCTTTTTTTTTTTTTTTAACCCAACTTTACCTCCTGAAATGATTCTCCTGGGTAGTCAGGATGATGATGATTTTACCAGTCACCACTTTCTTGGAGGGCTCTCTTCCAGCTGACATTTTTTTCCTGTCCAAAGCCACACTGAGCAAGTTCTCAGCATGCAGGAGTTCCTTGTTCCCCCCAGAGGAGGTGCCTCCCCTCTCCCCAGCACCAGCAAGAGCAGAATGAAAATCCCAGCCATTCAGAGGGGGTTTTTTTCCCCTCCCTTTCCTTCTCTTTCCTCTAGACAAGCATTAGTATTTCCACTTGCTGTCGGGATTTCAGACAGCACCATTCCTGGAGCAGCCCTGGATTGGGTGGCCATGCTTTGGGATGGAGACAGGCAGTCTGTGAGGGCTTCAGCAGCTGGCACAGCCCTGGAGAGCACCCCACACATGGATCTGCATGAGGGAAAAGAGCAGGACCTTCAGCAAACCCCCTTTGCTGTGCTCTTTGCCCACGTGCTTCTGCTGGAGAATTATAGTTCCTTCATCGGGTCCATCTCTCATTGTATTTTACCTTCCTCAATTCATAAGAAAATTATTATTTTAGCAGGCAGGCATTTAATTAAGTTTCACTGTGTTTGCTTTGGCTCTCACAGCGTGGAAAATCTCCTTTTAACAACCATCCCTCGAGCGTGGGCTCTGATCAAGCCAAACTGCCTGGATGCAATCCCTTCTCCCAGCACTTCCCTTCTCCTTCCAAACCCTCCCAGCCCCACCGGGGTGCTCCCAGCCCTGCCAGGAGCACAAAAAAAAACCCCTCTCAGCAGGCAGCAGGAGCTCAGCACTGCTTGGCATGGTGGCTGCTGCCCACTCCTCCCCTGCACCCCTGCCTGACTCACAAACTTCCCACTCCAAATTAACACCCATTAGGGCTTATTTCCATCACGCTCCTCCCACGCAGCCACGGCACAGCTCTGCCTGGGTTCAAAACAGGGATGGAGCTGTGTTTTGAGGCTCAGTTTAGCCCAGTTTTGTTTCCTAGAGGGATGTTGCCCTCATGAGAGCTGAAAGCATCAGTTTTTTGGGGGGTGGGAGCCAAGCAGCTGCCCCTGAGGAGCTGCTCGCTCCTGGGCTGGGTTGTTTCATCCAGCAAGTCCACAGAACTCCAGTCCTAAGGAGTAAAAAGGTTCTTTTTCCTCTGCAGTGCCACGAGCAGCTCATCTTTGTGAGGTAATTAAGAGCTGCTGTTGATGTTTTGGTTTAATTTAGGAAAAGAAAAAAAAAAAAACAAAACAAATTGGATTTGGTATCCTCAGCTCCCTGCCCTGCTCTGCTGCCAGCCCTCAGGATCTGGGACCTTTCCCAGCCTGAGCAGAGGCTCAGGAACCCCCCTGGCATCAGCACCCAGATCAAGCTCTGCCTCCTCCACCTGATATGCAACATCTCCCCAAAAAACCCTTTGGGGGTCCTTAAAAACCCCCAAAAGGCCAGAGCAGGGCTTGATTTTCCCTCTGCCCTCCTCTCCCCTCCTCTCCTTGCTGTTTTGTTTTGCAGTTGCTGCTGTTGCCATGCCATCTCCTTTTGTTGCTATGGATTAATAGTGTTTTTTACTTATTTTTATGTATGTCCTGGGAACACGATTGCTTAATTTGCCCTGCAGGTTCGTGGGCCTGACAGGCATTTCCACACCGTCACCTTATCTTAATCCAGTTCTGGGCTGCTTGCAGGATAAATACCTGC
This sequence comes from Motacilla alba alba, assembly GCF_015832195.1. Taxonomy (NCBI): domain Eukaryota; kingdom Metazoa; phylum Chordata; class Aves; order Passeriformes; family Motacillidae; genus Motacilla; species Motacilla alba. Next base: position 7,917,903 of record NC_052032.1, on the reverse strand, counting down.
AGAAATACCTGTTCCTGTGGAGCTTCGGGACAGGTATTTGTCCCAGCAAGTGGCCAGGGTGGGAGTGGTGGGGACACGCTGTTCCTCCAGCCTGTGCTGGGCCCTCTCAGATGTCACAGGGCTGGTTTTTACCTAACCCAGGATAACCCCTCAGGAGCCACCTGTGGAATGATCTTCCAAGCCTGGGTGGAAGGATGGGCTCCAGCTGTCCCTGCTGGACCCCAAGGTGACACAGCTTGCATAAAATTGCACAAAATGCATTCATTTATTTCATTCTAATGGGCGTTGAATCAGGATTTGGCCTCCAGCTCTTTCTGTGCCTGGAAAATCCAGAGCACTGGAGAGGGACCAGGAGTCCCCTGGGAGGATCTGAGCTGTGCCATGGGAGAACCTTCGGGGTCCAGCATGGAATGTGGTGCTGGGAGTGAGGCTGTCACAAAAAGAAAACCAGGAACAAAGTGTTTCCCAGCGGTTTAGGAGGCTGGTTTGTGCTGTGGAGGCAGAAGACTCTGCAGATCCAGACATTGGTGTCCCACAAACCCCAAGGGCTGCTCCACCACCGCCCCTGGCCACCCCCGCAGGGTCACTTGTCCCCAGCCTGTCCAAGAGAAGGATTTACACGAGGAAACCCCTGCAGATTTGGGGTTTGGTTGAGGGAAGCACAGAGGAGGGATCAGGAGGGATCTGCTCCTGTCCAGCTCCCACACACCCCGTGTGGGACCACCCTGTGTTATTTTGTCAAGTCAAACCTTTCATTGCTCCGTGTCTCCATTCTCCCCAGGCAAAACAGGGAGAAAAAATCCATCCTTTTCCCCCATTATTGAAAACTTCATGGAAGTGATTTCCTCTGCTTCTTCTCCTTCTTCTTCTTCTCCTTCTTCTCTTTCTTCTCCTTCTTCTCCTTCTTCTCCTTCTTCTCCTTCTCCCTCCTTTGCTTCTTCTTCTCCTTCTCCTTCTTTTGCTTCTTCTTCTTCTTCTTCTCCTTCTTCTCCTCCTCCCTTCTTCTCCTTCTTCTCCTTTTCCTTCCTACTATTATTATCATTATTATCATTATTATTATTATTATTATTTATTTTAAATTTTATTATTGCCCTTGGCTCCCCACAGCCCCAGGGCACCAATGAACATGGATACAGGGACGCAGGGATCAGCCTCTTCCCTGCAGCCATTAATCCTTCCTCTGTCCCACGGGGCCGTGTCCCAAGCGCTGCTCAGACAAATTTGCCCCCAGAGCCGCGAGCCTTGGAGGCCCCTGGCTTGCACACATCAAAGGGGAGCTGGTGACATCATGGAGATCACAGAAAACATCGACTCTGCCTTCGTGGAGGGGGGAAAAACCAGCTCCTCGCAGATGCACAGCTGGTGAGGCTCTTAATGACACAAGGGCCGAGGAACATTCCAACCATAACATCCTGCAGCCTCCCTGCCACCAGACAACTCGCCTTTTATTAGGGTAGGAATGTGTCTTTAATAAACTGGAGGTTTTTAGCTTGTCAGGGGGTGCTGGGGACGGGATCCGCCGCAGTCACTCTTGGCCAGGCTGTTGTGCTGGCTGTCCCTCGGCCACCCTGGTCTCCTGCTGGCTGCTGGGAGGATCCTCGCTCTCCTGGGCACCCTCCAGGCCCCCTTCCAAGGGGGTGATTCACCTCCATGGGCATCTCACAGCATCTTCCCTCTGCTCCTGTGGAAATCCATCCTTGTCCTGCCAGGAGAGAGGTTGGAAGCACCTCTGAGCCCCTGGAAGTGTCCAAGGCCAGGCTGGATGGGGCTTGGAGCCACCTGGGCTAGCAGAAGGTGTGCCTTCCTTAAAGGAGGACCTTGAAGGTCCTTTCCACCCCAAATTCCATGCTTCCATGGTGAGTTAGGCTAAAAATCCTCATGGCACAGGAGCAAATCCATTCTTCACCTTAATGACCCCTGCCCTCACCAGTGCCCTGTGTTTGCCCAAACTGGGCTTTGGAGGTGGGGGGAGTTCCATGCTAATAAACGTTTTCTGCAGTTCCAAAACCATCTTCCTCGCTGCTGCCTGTGTTTATATGTGGGATCCCGTGGAATTCTGCAGGGTTTGGGGCTCTACTGGTGTTTTTTTAAAGGTTTTCTTTCACCCTGTTTAAAAGCAGCACCTGAGGGAAGGTGATGCCGGCAGGTTGCTCCACCACGGAGTAAATCTCTCCCTTTATTTATCCTTACTCCGAGACTTCCAGCCCCCTCTGAAGGGCTGTTTGCTGTCATCAATCCCGGAGGAGCCCGTGGGGGCCAGGAGAGGAGTGACACCTGAGATTTGTCCTGTTGGTTACCCCGGGGTGGAAGGAATCAAACAGCAGGAGCAGACAAACACCGGGGAGGAGAACAGGGCAGTTGTCAGGTTCGCTTTGCAGCTTATTGGGTTTGGAGGATTTCATTTTTCTTTTCCTACCTGGAGGCTGAGAGAAAGAGGCAAAACTTTCCTAAATTCCTCCTCGTTTCCCTGTTTGGAGTTCCCCAGTTAACACCACGCGGCAGAGAGGAAAAAACCCCCCTCAAAACCCCCCCTCTGCCTGCCAGCCACAAGTGAGATCTCACATTATTGCCTCTGACAGCTCTCATTCCTCAGGCGCTTTCTTTTTCCTTCCTCAAAGGAGGAGGGGGAAAATATCAAAGGTTTCCAAACCTGAGCACCTTCTGAGACTGCAAAACGCAGCCCCATGTCGGGAGGGATGCTCCGAGCTGGGAGGCAGGAGGGAGGATGGATGCAGTCCTTGGGAAGAGTTACATGTGTTTGCCATTGCTTTTGCCTTGGGCCCTTGGAAAATGTTTGTAGCTTTCAATTAATCTCATTAGTTTGGAAGTAGACGGAGGGGCGGGAAATCAAAATAATTTCACGGGGAATTCTCTTTAATGACTTTTTAAGAACATGTAATTGAGAGAGGTGCTGGTGGAAAACATTTTGATAGTGCTGAAATCAGCGGAGGGGGAGCAGGAAGGAATGCTCAGGAAAAGCCTCGTGTGAGGGGCCTGCCAGGAGCTCCGGGGACAGGTTTAGGACCCTCAGCCAGGTCCCTGATGAGCCCTGGGAGAGCCCTGCTTGCCATCATCGAGTCAGCTTTTCATTTCCTTTTGCTGCTCTCCCGAGTTTGCAGGCTGGAAGGGGTGGGGGGTTCCTGCACTTGGCTCTGCCTCGCTCGCTGACTGTCCCCAGGGTGCTGTGGTGGTGCTGGGCTGCCCTGGAGGGTGGCCTGGCACGAGGACAGGGCCTCCCCTCCATCCCTGGAGAAGGGACAGAGCCTGCCCGTGCCCTCAGAAGGGGCACAGAAACCTCTCTGCCTCTCAGAGCCACCCCCAGCATCCCCCCAGAGAGCCCAGCACACCTGGGGGACACGGGACACGCTGAGCATGCATCCCACCCCTAATTCCCTGTATCCCAAACACCTGGGGGACACGCTGAGCATCCATCCCACCCCTAATTCCCTGCATCCCAAACACCTTGGGGGACATGGGACACACTGAGCATCCATCCCACCCCTAATTCCCTGCATCCCAAACACCTTGGGGGACATGGGACACACTGAGCATCCATCCCACCCCTAATTCCCTGCATCCCAAACACCTTGGGGGACACGGGACACGCTGAGCATCCATCCCACCCCTAATTCCCTGCATCCCAGTGAACCAGAGAGGTAGGACCGTGCCCTGGAGTAATTTTATTCCAGGAGCATCCTGTGCCAGAGACCCCGACAGCCAAAGCCGCCCCCAGCCCCACTCTGCCCGTATTCCAGCAGAGGTGCGCCCTCCTCTGCAGGCTGAGCACTTAATTGATTGGATTCTTTCCTAATTAGCAGGCGGGAGCGCTCCCCCTGCTCGCAGCTCTGCCGTGATTCATTCCTGCCGTGTGCAGCGAAACTCGGCTCGGTGCTTTCCCCGGGCTCCGCTGGGCCCCGGGAGGAGGCAGTGCCAGCCTCTGCCCGTCTTTAATTCGCTTTATTTCCCCTGGCTCCGCACAGGGTTGGCTGTGCTGGCTGTCACCAGCCCGGTAAGCGCTGTCGCAGAGCTCCGGGTCTGCTGCTCCGCGGGGACAGCGCTGCCAAAAACACAGCCGGAGGGGAGGGACACGGCACTGGCGCCCAGAACAGCTGGCTGTTGTCCCCAAAGAGCTCCCCACGGCCAGGACACGCTGCCCGGTCCGTCACACACCTCTGTCCATCCTCCTCCACGCCAGGCTCTGGCTCTGGGTGTTCATCCATCCTCCCCCAGCCCCAGCCCTGCCACCAGCGGGCAGGAGAGGGGCAGAGTGCAGGATTAGGCACACTGTGTACCAAGATGATGTTTTTAATGCCCCCCTCAGTCTTATTTATTCAGAGTTTGGGGATTTTGGGGGTACAAACATCACCTGGTACAGCAGTGCCTAACCCTAACGCCAACCCTAACTCTGATCCTAACCCTAACCTTAACCCTTACCCTTTCCTGCTGGATTTTGCCATTCTGTTCCTGCCACCCTCCCAGCCACTCCTCTGAAGGACATCCAAGAGTAAATTATGCCAGGAGCATCCGTCCTCTCTGCAGCAGAACCAGGGAGGTCAGTCAGACTGGCCCCAGGGCGTGAGATGCTCAAAGCACCGAGCAGGAGAAGGCTTCAGGGTGTGAATCCAGGCTGGATAACCCAGACACCTGGGAGGGAGGACAGGAGAAGGCTTCAGGGTGTGAATCCAGGCTGGATAACTCAGACACCTGGGAGGGAGGACAGGAGAAGGCTTCAGGGTGTGAATCCAGGCTGGATAACCCAGACACCTGGGAGGGAGGACAGGAGAAGGCTTCAGGATGTGATTCCAGGCTGGATAACCCAGACACCTGGGAGGGAGGACAGGAGAAGGCTTCAGGGTGTGATTCCAGGCTGGATAACCCAGACATCTGGGAGAGAGGACACTCAAACCCTCTGGTGCTCCATTAGCAGGCTCCATCAGGAGATGTGAAGGGAGCTGCTGAGCCAAGGAGGGCACCTTTGGACTCCTTAGCAGCCAAACCCATGTGTGCCTCACTCAGAGGTGTCCCCGGGCACACACGACATAGCCCCTGTGCCTCCCAGATGCACAAAACGAGGAGAACATCCCCAGACAGGTGTCCACATGCAGGCTACCCCGTGCCAGGGCTGCTGAGGGTGGAGGATGCTGTGAGATGCACGTGGTGTGCCCAGCACGGAGCAGAAGCTTCACCCTGGTGCTGCCAGCTCCTGTGGCTCCCAGGGGAGATCCCGGCTGGGTGCAGGGAGGCAGGGAGGCAGATCCTCCCCCACAGTGTGATCTCTGTGATTTCTCCATTTCCTTTCTGGAAGGAAAACAAAATTTTGCTATTTCAATGGGCAAGCTTTGGTCCGTGTCCCTGCACTTCATGGCATCCCCCACCTTTTGAGGGCTTTCACTTTGGCAAAGATTTTTTTTTAAACTATCTGTGTCATGCCTCACATATTTTCCCCTCAAAGTTGTGTCTTCCTCCTTGATTTTTTTCTCTGCTTCTTTTGCAGCATCTTTGAGGTCAGCTTTGGCCTCTTTTGTCCCATTGCACTGCACCTCATGTTATCCCAAACCATTTCCTTGTAGTCACCAAATATCCCAATTTTCTGGTTTTTTGGGGTTTTTTTTCAATTGCATTTCATTTGATCATTGACGTTCCCTTCCCGAAAGGAAATTAAATTTGCCTGCCAATGGATCCCTTGTGCTCAGAGGGCTCGGGGCTCCCTGCAGGTCAGGCACATCCCTGGCTCCCACAGCGCCAGGGAGCTGTGAAATGGAGCAGGATCCCCCTTCTCCCTCCACCCAGCCCTCTCCGTGCCCATCCTTGGCACAGGGCAGCCTGGCTCTCCTCCTAGAGGAGAAGAGCATTGCCCCGGGGCAGTTTGAGCACAGCCAGTGTGTGTCCAGCTCCTGCACCCAAAAATCCCCTGGAGCACGAGGAGAGCTCGGCGCTGGGCGGGGGAATGGGCAGCATGACCCAGTTCGTGGGTGTCTGTCAATAAAGCTGGCGCTGCTCCCGCTCAGCTCGGTGGAATGGATGGGCCTGGAGCAGCTCCCGGAGCAGGGGATTTCTCAGAGCAGCAGCCCCTGGGAGGAGGGAGCTGCATCTCCCTCATGTGGTTGCTCCTCTGCTCTCTCCATGGGGGTGGAGTAGAGAGGAGACATCCCAAATTCAGCCTTGGAGCTGCTGGTTTTGGCCACCCTTGATTCCTTCACCCTTAATTCCTTCACCCAAAGAGGAAACCCAAATCCTCTGGTACCCTGGGCTCCTCCTGGGCTGGCGAGCTGGAAGGAGAGGGAGGCATGGAGAGGGAGGGAGAGCAGAGGAAGAACTTTGCCAAACAAACAAACAAACAAAAAAAAAACAATAACAAAAAAAAAAGGGCAAAAAATCCACCAAAACACAAACAAACAAAAAAAACCCCACTCAGTAGTTCAGAGCAAACTTTGTACTAGCTGAAGATTTGACCTTGTGTTCTCTCCTAGGAACAAACAAGAGCAAAACGAGGATCATATTATTTTGCCTGAAGTTTGGAGTGGCTCAGACCCCTGCTGTTCCAAGCCCCTGCAATAATGGCTATAAACAAGATGCATTTCCAGAGAATGAATTAAACACTGAGCCCGAGTACTGGCTGTGTTTGAGAGATGTTTATTTGTCCTTGCTGCCTCTCCATAAAGAGTTGCACAAGGACTTACTAAATTTTAACCCCGCGTTGTTCTTGGGTAAACAATGCCCTTTATCCAACGTCAGGAGTGCTCAGAGCTGAGATAAGCTCAGGTTGGCTCGTGCTCTCTGGAGCATTCAGCCCCTTGGAACCAGCTTCCCACAGACCCCAGGGCATCCACACAATTCCCAACAGCCTCCAAACCTCTGGCAGCTTCCTGCATTTTTATGCCAGAACGTTTTTTGAGAGAAGTTCTAGCAACTTTTATCTCAGCTCCTCTCCTTCTTTTGGAAAGAGAAAAGGGGACAAAGCATGAAAAACTGTCCCAGGAGCTGTGCTGTGACTCCCCAACACGTCCCTTGTCCCCACTGCCACCGCCCCAGGGAGCAGGGGGTTGGAATGAGGTGATCTTTGAGGTCCCTTCCAACCTGAACCATTCCATGGTTCCATTTGCCACTGTCCATCCTCCTCCTGCCCTTCCACAGCGGTGGAAACAGTGAAGCTTTGAGAGCTTCCTCCATCCCAGCCTCACGCTGGCCCTGCCAGCACCACTGCTGAGCACCCACACACACACAAAAAAAAAAAGGCTAAAGGGGGGTGAATATCACTGCAGGCTTTCCGTCTGCTTTCATTTCCAGAGTCTGCACAGCCTTGTGCTTTTGGACCATCTGCTGGCATCCAGTGGGATGGGGAGTCGGGTCTGCACAGCCATCCGCATCCCAGCAGGAAGAGCAGCGTGCAGTGCAGCATTTCTGGGGGAAAAATAAAAAAAAAAAAATGGAGTTTTTTTGCTCAGGAAGGAAAAGCTGAGCGAAAGAGATGTGAAAACCAACCCCTGCTCCCCCCTCCCTGCTTCCAGGGGTGTTCTGTGGTGTTTCCCCCACTTTGGGGGGACACAGCCGCGGGATGGGAGATGCTGAATGTGACTCTCCCAGAAGAAGGATCTGCGCCTTGTAGAAACATTTCTGAACTCGTGTTTGTTCCCTCTCCTGGGTCTGGGCAGAATGTCAAAGCCTGCTCTGAGCTGGAAATATTTTAAGACTAGCACTCACTGGAGACTGAAACAATGGCAATTCTTCAGCTACTGAGGCTTTTATAAAAGGGCTTTTGACACAGAGGCTGCTTAGGGTTGGGGTTTTTTTTTTTCTTTTTCTTCTTTTTTTTTTTAGTTGGTTTTTCCTCCCAGAGAACACTGTGCTAGTGTCCTGTGTGTGCCCATGCACACACTTCTGAGTGTGCAAAATAATCCCTGTGCTTCCAGGGGGGCCAGAGGTGGGAATGCCCAGGAGATGCCTCCAGTCCTGCTCCGGCGAGGAGGAGGAGGAGGCAGCAGCTCACACGGGATCCACGCAGCGATGCAGCAAGAAAAAGACATTTTAGAGTAAATGTCAGCTTTTGCGTTTCTGGGTTTGGGGCTTTTTTTAAACATGTGGGTGGGACTTTTAATGCCCAGATGAAGCTGAGATGGTTTCAGTCTCCAGGGCTTATCCAGAAGATTCACACAAACACTATGGAAAGTGTCTCTTTGCTCAGGGAGGATGAAATTTGACACTGCAAAGATTTTAACCCGGTGTTCCAGCGAGGAGCCTTGGTGGTTAGCGTGTCATATCTGATAAAGGCTAATCAGCCCTCCTTCAGGCACCGTTCCATTCTTATTTCCATCTGCTCCCCATGCAGATTGTGTTATCCCTGAGATGGACTCACATGCAGGCAAAGCACTGCGAGTCCTGCTCAGGAGTCAGAGGACCAACAGTGGAGAAGGACAGGATGGATCCCCCAGCCAGAACCCCTGAAGAGAGCCCAGGCAGCTCCCAAACCAGAATCCCTGACAAGAGCCTAGGCACCTCCCAAATGAGAACCCCTGAAAAGAGCCCAGGCAGCTCCCAAACCAGAGCCCCTGGAAACAGCCCAGACATCTCCCAAACCAGAACCCCTGAAAAGAGCCCAGACATCTCCCAAACCAGAGCCCCTGAAAAGAGCCCAGGCAGCTCCCAAATGAGAACCCCTGAAAAGAGCCCAGGCAGCTCCCAAAACAGAGCCCCTGAAAAGAGCCCCGGCAGCTCCCAGTCCTTGTTTGGAAGCCAGCAGCATCCAGCCCCAGTTTGCACCGGTGTGGGGATGGGATCCCACTGGGCAGCAGGTTCCTGCCCAGCCCCATGGCCTGCCCCAAGCTCTGAGTCCCCTGGCCCCAGTGCCATCCCTCCCAGGCTCCTCTCCCTGCCCGCAGCCTCCTCCCCGATTATCCCGGCTGCTGTTTGTTCAGGCCGTGTGGATTTAGCTCTCCAGCCTCATGTGCACTGTGTGTATAGGGAAAGATAGATTGTCGCTGCTTTCCAGTATAAATCACATTCCTTACAACACTCCAAAGTAGCATTTTCAACCTCAGGGTGCTAATAGGATCCAGCAGGAGAAAGAAATGTCAGCTAAGTAGCAGGCGCTGTTTGGAGAGTGCAATGGAGCTGATCCACAGCCCCGGGGCAAAAGGAGCAATCCCAGGGCAAAGGTTAAAGAGTTCAGGAGCACTTCAGCCTACTTAATTGCAACAGGCCTCTTACACGGTGTAAGATGGATGGCTCGAGCCGGGCGAGGGGGGCAGAGCGGGGCCAGCAGCATCCCCCGGCCCGGGAAGCGGCGGCACGGCGGGGAGAGGAGCGGGATGCAGCGATGGAGGCACCGCGGCCACTCCTCGCCCCTCCCCAAAGCGCTGCTGGGGGGCAAAGCTGCCACAGCACACCCTCCGGCCATCAGCTCTGCCCCATCCCCATCCTGAGGCCACAAACTCTGCCCCATGCCCATCCTCCAGCCATCAGCTCTGCCCCATCCCCATCCTGGGGCCATAAACTCTGCCCTATCCCGATCCTCCAGCCATCAGATCCCCATCCTCGGGCCAGGAACTCTGCCCCATGCCCATCCTCGGGCCATAAACTCTGCCCCATGCCCATCCTTGAGCCAGGAACTCCGCCCCATCCTCATCCTGGGGCCATAAACTCTGCCCCATCCCGATCCTCCAGCCATCAGATCCCCATCCTCGGGCCATAAACTTTGCCCCATCCCCATCCTCGGGCCAGGAGCTCTGCCCCATCCCGATCCTCCAGCCAATCAGCTCTGCCCCATCCCAATCCTCAGGCCACAAACTCTGCCCCATCCCCATCCTGGGGCCATAAACTCTGCCCCATCCCGATCCTCCGGCCATCAGATCCCCATCCTCGGGCCATAAAGTCTGCCCCATCCCCATCCTCGGGCCCTAAACTGTCCCATCCTAATTCTGGGGCCACAAACTGCCCCATCCCCATCCTCGGGCCATAAACTCCGCCTCATCCCAATCCTCCAGCCATCAGCTCTGCCCCATGCTGGATCAATGGGAATTTGTAGTGGAGAGGGCTTTTGCAGATAAATAACCAGTAGCCAGAATAACTCCAGCTGCCAAGGAAATGTTTCCTGCTCCACCGAAAATCATAAGGAACGTTTTAAGAGGAAAGAGGGGGAATTGGGTACAGTTGCTGCTCTTGTCGTTCTTCTTCTAGGATTTGTTTTCTGATTTCCTTTCATTTTGAATCTTCAGGATCTGAGCGTGTTTTGTATCAGTCCCAAGGTGTTTCTCTTGGGAAGGTGCCTCAGATAATATTTTTAGTAGAGTTTTGGCTTGTTTTCTGACACACATCTGAGAAATGTCATCAAAAGCTGATGTTTTGCATGGAAAAGGTCTTTTGCATTATTCTATTTTTTTTTTCTTCAGATGAAAAAAAAAATAGGGAAGAAATATTTTTATTCTTTCTCCAAGCGAGGTTGATGCTGTTTCCCTGGTGATAAAGACACAGGGCTGGCTCTTGAGACAGATGCGTTTAATTCCCAGCCCTGCCACAAACCCCCGCGATGACCTTGGAGCAGCCGCTCGGGCCGCCATCCGCACGGGATGCGATTTTGCTGTCAGAGCTCCCGTTTGGCCTCTTCGGCTGGGAAAAACCTCTGGAAATTCTTTTCGCCCGGGCCCCCCGTCCCCCAGCCCGGCTCCCACCCCCCGTGCCGGGGATGCTGCTCCATCCCCGAGCCGGGATGCGGAGCGAGGGTGGCGGATGCCCTCTCGTGGGAAGAGCGGGGCTCGGCCGCTCTCCCGATCCTCGCGGGGGCTTGGGGAGACCCCCCCGGCCCTGCGCTCCCCCTTCCCCGGGATGCTGCGGGTACCCCCCGAGCCCGGGGAGCATCCCCGTCCTCCCCGCGGGGGCATCACCGAGACCTGGGCAGGGCGCAGCGTCGGGCACCTTTTATTGAGAGAAGGGAGAGAGGGCGGACTGCCCCCCGGCAGGAGCAGCCATGGGGGCACCCCAGCTGCCAGCACCCACCCCAGGAGCACCCCGAACCCCCCAGGCCCGGGGGGCTCAGGAGAGGAGCAGGGCAGCGAGGATGCAGGGCAGCAGGAGGTGGCCGGGGGGCGGCCGGGGGGCTCGGGGGGAGGCGTTGCACAGGTCGGTGTCGCAGCAGTGGATGCGGACCCCCGGCAGCTCCTGCTGCTGGCAGTGGCGAGAGGTGGCACAGCCGCTGGTCAGCAGGATGCCCAGCACCACTGCAAAGCAAGAACAGGGACGGACGTCAGGGGGATGGCGTGCTGTGACAGCCCGGCACAGGGGATGGGGTGCTGTGACAGCCCGGCACAGGGGATGGGGTGCTGTGACAGCCTGGCACAAGGGGACGGGGCGCTGTGACAGCATGGCACAGGGGGATGGGGCGCTGTGACAGCCCGGCACAGGGGACGGGGCGCTGTGACAGCCCGGCACAGGGGATGGGGTGCTGTCACAGCATGGCACAGGGGACGGGGCGCTGTGACAGCCCGGCACAGGGGGACGGGGCGCTGTGACAGCCCGGCACAGGGGGACGGGGCGCTGGGACAGCCCGGCACAGGGGGACGGGGCGCTGGGACAGCCCGGCACAGGGGGACGGGGCGCTGGGACAGCCCGGCACAAGGGACGGGGCGCTGGGACAGCCCGGCACAGGGGACGGGGCGCTGGGACAGCCTGGCACAGGGGATGGGGTGCTGTGACAGCCCAGCACATGGGATGGGGTGCTGTGATAGCATGGCACAGGGGGACGGGGTGCTGTGACAGCCCGGCACAAGGGACAGGCCCTGCAGGGTTGGGGTTGGGGGTGAACAGAAGCTGGAGCAGCCCCCACGCCCCGGGGCGCACTCACCGCTCTCTGTTTTAATGCAGAAGCGGTGCTTGAAGCCCTGGTGGGACTGGGAGCAGGTGATCACCTCGGGGTTCGAGCACCCCATGTCCACGTTTTTGGTGCCGACCACGATGTTGCAGCCGTAACACTGGAGTCCAGACACTAAAGAAGAAGCAGCAGAAACGCGGCTGGATTTTTTCCAGGGGGGAAAAGGCTTCAGCTCGTTCCGAGCTGCTCTCTACCGACGGCTTCGCAGCGCTGCCTGCCTTGCCAGGTCGCATTAAGCCGGAGCCCGGAGCTGCCCGTCACTGGGATCCCCGGCGGGCCCGAAAACACGGACTCATCTCCCGCTAGAGGTCAGTGCGAAATCAGAGATTAGCCGGAGATTTGAGCTGGGATCAAGCTGCGGCAACAAGCGAGCTTTGAAACAGGGGGTGTCAAGAGCAGGTGAAACCTCACGGACACCGCCGAGCCAGGGCTCAGGCACGCTCAGAAACAGCTTTTCCCTTTTTCGCCAAATTTCTCCGGTTTAGCTGTGCCTGTTTTGGAGGTATTTGCTCCAGAGGGATGGGTTTATCAGCGTGGTTTGGTTTTCCCCCCTGGACAGAGCCCTGATGTTATCACAGGGTCTGTCAGGAAGGCAAACCTGGCTCGGAAACAGAAGGGAAATCCTCCTTCAGAGCACTGAGAGCCTCCGTGCCTGTGACCCCGGGCCAATGGCCTCCGTGTGTCCCCAGGGCTTTGCCACACTTGCAGTGGCGGCAGCTCGGCCCTTCCCTGCAGCCACCGTGTCTGAAAATTGCCACAATGGGAATTAAATAATTTATCAGGTTTCTAACAAAAAAACAAAAAAACCACAATCCAAAAAGCCTTTAAAGGATATTAATTTACACCATGCACCTCTGCTGTGGAGTTAAAGGCAACCCCTGTTGATTAATCAGGTTGTTGCTTTTACCTTTCCTCACCTCTGAACACAGACCCAGAGCCCTTCCCGAGCCCTCCTGGGCTCCCACAGGGTTTTTGTGGGCTCAAAGTCTGCTCCCACAGGTTTGGAGCACCCTCAGCGCAGCCAGGGGAGTCCCTGCCCCGGCCAAACCAGGGAAGAGGAGCCCAGGGGATCCCAAATCCTGGCACACTGCCCTTCTGTACAAAGCACTGTGACATGACCTCCATCCTAAAAGCACCAGCACGCAGCTGCACAGCTCGGGGTGGAGTGCTCCTAAATGCACCCCGAGGATAAATCCCACCTGGGCAGGTCGGGTTTAGAGAAAAGGATAAATCCCACCTGGGCAGGCCGGGTTTAGGGAGGATGGAAAAGGGTAAATCCCACCTGGGGAAGTCGGGTTTAAGGAGGATGGGAAAGGATAAACCCCACCTGGGCAGGTCGGGTTTAGGCAAAAGGATAAACCCCACCTGGGCAGGTCGGGTTTAGGGAAAAGGATAAATCCCACCTGGGCAAGTCGGGTTTAGGGAAGAAGGAAAAGGGTAAATCCCACCTGGGCAGGTCAGGTTTAGGGAAGAAGGAAAAGGGTAAATCCCACCTGGGCAGGTTGGGTTTGGGGAAGAGGGAAAAGGATAAATCCCACCTGGGGAAGTCGGGTTTAGGGAGGATGGGAAAGGATAAACCCCACCTGGGCAGGTCGGGTTTAGGGGGGATGCAAACTGCCACTCCAAGGCACGGCCACACCCCGGCAGCGCGGCACTCACCCTCCGGCAGGACGAACACCACGGTCAGCAGAGACAGGATCCCGTGGGCACCTCCGGCCATGTGTCCACAGAGCATGGGGGGCATCTCCGGGGGTCCCCCAGAGCTCACAGGGTGAACACGGGCTCTGGGGGCTCTCTGAGCCCTCTTCTGCTCCCGGCTCTTCTCCCCGGCCCTCCTCCTCCTCCTCGGCGCTGCCTCTTCACCTGCGAGCCCTTCCCGCGGGTTCAGGGAGGTGCAGCAGGGATCTGGCTGCTCCCCGCTTGCCCAGCCAGCCCCTGGCACCCAAGCTCCTTGTGTGGATGTTTAATTTCTCCCTCTTGCTCTGGAGAAATTCCCCGATTCTTTCAGTTCGTGCTCAGACCTGAGTGCGTCTGTGCTCCCCTCAGTTATTTCTGTCCTATTTCCTCTGTCCACGATCACTTCCCATTAATACCACCGTGCAGCAGCTCTTGGAGAGAAATTCTCCCTAATCAAGATTTAGATTTAAATCCACTTCGAAATCCTCTAATTCAGTTGGATTAGGCAGAAGGGGTTTGGAGAGATGTATGGTTTTACTTTTTTTTTCTTTTTTCCTTTTTTTTTTTGCCTGTCTCTTTCCTCTCTGAGCTGTCTCATCTTCATGAACGGACCCACCGGCTTTCTGTGACATATTGTGCTATTTAAAGAGGAAAGGAATCATTTTATTAAAGAGAAGCAGTCAACTAATTTTAAATCCCAGACTCGAGATCTTCTAACAAAAGTACAGCTCTGGGGATGGCCCTGGGGTGAAGGGGAAAACCTGAAGGAGAGGGAAGAGGGTTTGAATGGAATGTGTGTGTTTACACGCAGGAAAATAGGTGCCTTAATGAAGCAGGGGGAGGTCAGAGCCAGCCCCGGGCTTGGATCAGCTCTGGAGGGAGCTGGCACTGCCAGGGGCTTGGGGAGGGGACAGCAGAGGGAAGGACCGAGCAGCGATGGCTCTGCAGGGCCAGGGTCACACCCACATGGGACACCACGGATGTCACCAGCCGCAGGAGCAGCCCCCCCAGCCCCCTGCTGGCTCCTCCAGAGCTGTCCCCACGAGCAAAGCCCCAGCTCTCAGCGGAGCTAATGGGGCTTGGGGAGATAATGCTTACTAATAAGAGAGCGCGACCGAATGCACGGGATTAAAAAATTAAAATGACAAAATAAGCTGCTTATGTAGCTCATCCAGCAACTGCCTGCTAGCAGCACCTGAAATCCCCCACCCTGGGCAGCCCAGCCCACCGGGCACCTCCTGTGCCAGCCAGGCAGGCTCGGACCTAATCTGCAGCAGCATCTTTAGCAGGGAGGCTGGTTCATATCTCACTGGGAGGCAGCACAAACTGGCCCAAGGAGGGGCATCTGCAGCTCAGGAGGGGCAGTTGGCACCTGGGAGAAGTGCCCGAGAAATGCAGCTCATGGATTTAAATCCCTTAAACCACCCGCGGTGTCTCGCTTGCCTCAAAACAATGTGATTGTAACAAATGCCTGACACACTAAAGCCTGGGGGAGAAGGGATAAAAGGCAGGAAATGGGATTGATTTAAACGCGTGCATAAATCAGAGCGTTCAATAAGGAGGGGAAACTAACTTTTAATCCCCTAATAAACACATCAGTTATCTGGAAGGGACAGCCAGGAGCAGCCTGGGCTCTGTGGCAGCGATGCAGCATCCCTGGAAGTGTCCAAAGCCAGGCTGGACAGGGTTTGGAGCAACCTGGGAGAGTGGAAGGGGCTCCTGCCCATGGCAGGGGGTGGGAACGGGGTGAGCTGGAAGGTCCCTTCCACCCCCAGCCGTTCTGTGAGTCTGTGCTGCAGCAGCTGTGCACAGCTGGCGGCGCCGGGGCTGCGCAAACCCCTGGGCGCTGCAGCTGGATCCGCAGCCTCATCCCGAAAAGCGGCTCCTCCGCTGGTCATTCCCACCGGGAAGGTCGGGGAGAGTCGAGGGGGTCGGGGGATGGAGGCGGCATCGGTGGCACCTGCAGCGGGATGCTGGGGGAGTCATCCCGGCGGGAACAGCAGCTCCCCGGGCCGGTTTGAGGTGTTGCAGCGCTCATTTGTTTAGAGAAATGTTTGTCTGGTTTGATTCCCTTGGGATACCGAAGAGAAAGGCCTTAAGAAAAGGGGGGAAAAACCCACCCAACCTTTTCCACCGCTCCCGCATGCGGAACTCGGAACTCGTCATTCGCGCTGGCGGAACTCGGAGCGATTTGCGAGCTCCGGGGCAGCGGGAACGCTTCGGGAACGGGCTCCCTCCTGCACCGCTCCTCCGGCTGCGGGAGACACCGCCAGCACATCCTGGGGTACCGCTCAAACCCGGGGATACCCGGAGAGAAAGATCAAATCCATGAGATATCCAGCGGGAAAGCTCAAACCTGTGAGATATCCAGCGGGAAAGCTCAAACCTGTGAGATATCCAGCGGGAAAGCTCATAGCCGCGGGATATCCAGCGGGAAGGCTCAAACCTGTGAGATATCCAGCGGGAAAGCTCATACCCGCGGGATATCCAGCGGGAAGGCTCAAACCCGAGGGATACTCGGCGGAAAAGGTCAAACCCGCGGGATATCCAGCAGGAAAGCCCAAACCTGTGAGATACCCGGCCGGAAGGCTCAAACCCGTGGGATACCCGGCGGGAAAGCTCAAATCCATGAGATATCCTGCGGGAAAGCTCACACCCGAGGTATACCCAGCGGGAAAGCTCAAACCCGCGGGATATCCAGCAGGACGGCTCAAACCCGAGGGATATCCAGCAGGACGGCTCAAACCCGCGGGACACCCGGCGGGAAAGCTAAAACCGAGGGATATCCAGCAGGAAAGCCCAAACCCGAGGGATATCCAGCGGGAAAGCCCAATCCCCGCGCAGTTTACGCGGCTCCGCTGCCCATCCCCGCGGCACCGCCCCGCCGGGGCCGGGACTCGAACCGGCGAACCCCGGGCGCGCCCGCCTCCATCAGCGAGGCCAGGGCGAAACCACACCCCGCGCGTCACAGGGCAGGGGGAGAAGCCCCGCCTTCTGCGCGCTGATTGGCTGAACTCGATGAATATATTAAAAGGGTAGCGGAAAGAGCCAGTTTTAGCGATTTGACCGAGATTTTTAGGGTTTTTAGGGCAAATTTCGGACGTGGAGTTAAAGATTATTAATGGGAATTAGAGATAGGTGTCAGATTGAGGGGGAAAATATAAAACAGCTCGGCTCACTCTGTTCTGTATAGGTGAAGGCTCCTGGAGGTATAAATAGCATCGGGTGCACTCTGCGAGCCGTGTTGTATGAAAGGAGAGAAGGTTAGCACTCCCCTTGATAAGGATGGAAGAGGCCCTAGTGGCCTGTACAACACGCATACGGTTAAGGCACTGCCACCTACTTCGTGGCATCTAACCATGTTTTTTCCCCATTTTTTCCCTCTCGTTTTCTTTCCCGGAGACCCTAAAGAAAGCGCGGCAGCCTTTTGTAGACCCCCAGCTCGCCGCTTCCCTCAGCTTGAAAGTCACCGGTGTACCCGAGGCCCACGGCAGGAACTCGCCCTCTCTCGGCATGCTGTAACACACCCCAGCCGCTCTCAGCCCGTACCAAAAATAAAGTTACACCTCCCCTGCTGCAGCCAGCGCACAATCCTGGTTTCCAGAGCTGTGCTCGAGCTAATCCTGGCCCTCCAACCACCACCACAGCCATGCCAGGCTGCACAGAATTAGAGGTAAGTAGAGCTCATGCCAACGGGCTCCAGTATTAATCCCAGGTGGGATATTAAGGATTTAAACACAACCTTTATGAAGAGCAGCTTTACAGCAGATCCTTTACATTAGGGGCTTTTCTATCCCTGTCCAGGAGATTTCCTCGTGACAGCAGAAAATTCATCTCCCTCCTCCCCAGCTCAGTGTGGCAGCACAGCTGGGCAAGCAAAGCCACTCACACAGAGCCGGGAAATATTCCTGAATCAACATTAAAATGCTTTGCTGGAGTCAAATTCCACCTCCTCCACGCTGTAAAGCAGCACAGCCACATCTTACATTGAAGAGTTTCACTGGCCTTCAAGAATAAGGCTGAAAAAAACCACGAGTTGATCATTTAAACAGTGACACCGAGTCTAGACACAGTGTCCCTTCCTGGGGGTAATGAAAAACCTCCAAAGGCAGCGATATTATTAATAGCCATTTTAGAAGCTCAACATGAACTCTATTTTTATATTTTAAAAAGAAAGCCTATGCTTCATGTCTTGCAGCTCTTTCCCTCCAAGGGTTTCAAAGCAAGGCAGCCTCAGAGCAGCACGCCACAGGTCTGGACTGTAATTGATTTTCTGTTATTATCAAGCACATGAGGTAAATACCAAAAAAATGAGGTTTTGCTTCACCAGGAGAATATCCCTTGGCAGCAGAACCCTTTGGGTGCAGTAAAACTTGTGCACTTCTTATCCAGCACAAGGTAAATCCTGGATCCCTGCCCAGGAATCCTTTCCCTTGGCTCAAGCTCTCTGTGAGGGGTTGCAGCAATGTTGTCTCTGCTGAGGACACCTTCAGCTCAATCCTTTTCCCCTCATTAAATAAATTTGGACTTTGGTTTGTTCCTCTTTTTCTCTCCACATTGCTGCTCCTCATCCTCCCTTCACTGGAGTTTCTACAGGAAACATCTCCCCTTAAAAGTGCTTTTTAAGAGAAGCTTCCACGGGCACGGACCCTTCACACGAGCACACCATAAACCACAAACATACACATAAAATCCCACCTTTTTATTATGGCACATGGTATTTTTCTGGAGGTGTAAATACCACATGGATATGACAAAAAGGGAAAGAAATACCAATGCTGAGATAGATACAGAGCCATGCCATTTGCAATACAGCTTCATACCATGGATTGCCAAGATACAAAAAGTCTGGGTTTGTTCCTTTTTACATTGAAATAACTTTACAGTGTTCTGTGAGTCGGCTTTAGAACCAGAAGAGGCAAAATAAAAACCAAAAAAAAAAATTAAAATATGCTGAGAACAACTACAAGCAGGATTCATTTTAATGGTTAACAGAAGAACTGTAACTTTGCTCTAGAACAGCATCTATTAAACACACGTAACAAGAGGTAAGCAACTATACAGAAGGTAAAGAGATTCCACCACAGGAGTCAAGTCAGGGGCAGGAAGAGGGAAATCTGGAACTGCATGGTTTTATTTGGTCACAAAGTTTGAGCTGAGTGTTTTAAAATGAAGCACCCTTAGAGATGCAGTACTCCTATTTAAAACAATACAGAAATTTCCCAAGAGACTAGAAACTACATTCTGAAAAAAAAAAAGTTTAAAAAAATTAAAAAAAAAATTTTAGACATATTAAAAAAAAAAATCCACACATCTCTAGGCCTGTGACTTAACTTACTGGTACAAAGTAGACTGGCAGCTCTTCCTTAAGCAGCAACAGTGCCCAGAAGCAATGCCATCAGAAAATACAGTATCTTTGGGGTGTCCAAGACTTCTGACCCGACATCAGAATCATCCATTTGTCTGCCAAAACATCAGGCAAGAAAAGGAGACACTGCATCTTTTTTTTTTCCACCACGTTGCCCAGCTCTAGCAGAGCTAAGATGTTTTCTTTGGGCCAAGACTAACAGAAACCACTTTATCAAATATTCTTCGGGTTTCCTGCCAAACTGGATTTATGGGTGTTTTTTATTTTTTAATAATTTTTTTAAAAACACTTTTTTTTTTTTCTTTTTTCCTGACAGTCTCTAAAGCAATCCTGGAACGTTTAACAGTCACTCTTCCACAGTTTAATCGTTTTGTCGTTTTCTAGCGCCGCTGACGCGATGATGTTTTCTGTTGGGTGGCAAGCTGTGGAGATGACAACATCTGAGCAAAAAGAAAAGATAGAAAAACTCAATTATTTCAATCTGGTTGATAGCAGGCATTTCTGAAAATTAGCAACTGTGTTTTATGAAGCCATATTATTATTTCCTTGCAGCAGAATTAAATGTGTTATTGGTAAAGATCTTACAACTGTTGCTCCTCTGTGAAAGGAAAAACAAACAAGAAAATAATTATTGAGGGCAGCAGGAGAGAGTTTGACAGGTTTCAAAAGGTGAGAACTCTCTAGATTCCAGTTCTTACTTCTATCAGATCAAGTCAGACACAGCTGAATCAAAACCCAGGTCAGTTTTTGTCATGGAGGGTATTTCCAACATCCCGGGCAGTTCTCAGGTAACACTTCATCTCCAGAGCCTGAAAATGGAAATCTGCTGCCACTGCCTTCCTTGCACTCCAAATCCCTGGGATCCAGCCCAAAAATCTCTGGGATCCAGCCCCAAAAAAGCCCTGGGACCCAGCCCCAAAAAAGCCCTGGGAGCCAGCCCCAAAAAAAAGCCCTGGGATCCTGCACCAAAATAAAGCCCTGGGATCCTGCACCAAAATAAAGCCCTGGGATCCTGCACCAAAATAAAGCCCTGGGACCCTGCCCCAAAAAAGCCCTGGGACCCTGCCCCAAAAAAGCCCTGGGACTCAGCCCCAAAAAAGCCCTGGGACTCAGCCCCAAAAAAGCCCTGGGATCCTGCACCAAAATAAAGCCCTGGGACCCTGCCCCAAAAAAGCCCTGGGATCCTGCCCCAAAAAAGCCCTGGGATCCTGCCCCAAAGCAAAGGAGGGAGCACACTGAGATTTCAGCTAAACTCTGCTCTTTTACAGGACTCAGACTGAGGTACCCAGCAGGTGACACCTCGTGGCTCCAGACCAGGCACACGCACAGACATTGCCAGCCCACATCAATCCCTATCCCTGGGAGCAGCAGCTCTGGAAGGTGTTAACAGACCACTCACACTCACTAATTTATTTATGAGACATTTCAGTGTCTTGACCAGTTCTGTGCTCAAGAAATCTCCTTTGCAAGCTGATGCCAAAGTTCTCTCAGGTGAAGAATAAAACATTTTCAATGCCCATAAAAACCCTTCACAAAAAGGAGCAAAACTCCCAGCATTTGATTAAGCTTCAGCCAGTCAAGAATTTATGGGTTTGAGAGTAAAAAATCGATATAAGAGAGAAAATGCTCAGGCTAAGCATTGATGAGGTGAGGGATATTTCATCAATAAAACCAGAATCCTCTCCCTCACCTGTGTGTCCTTGTAGTTTCTGTACAATCTCTTTTGTCTGAAGGTTCCAGATATAAACCAGGTTGTCTTCTGAACCAGACACGATCCACTGGAGGGGCAGAGAGAAAACAAAGTGATCTTTCTGATCCATATCCAAGTGCTACTTCTCAGTAAACATTTCACTGTTCTCATGTGAAAGGGACGAGGAGGAAAAGTCAGGAAAGCTGACAGTGAGCCCACCTAGAGACACAGAAACCAGCACCCACCAAAGGAGGTTTTCAGGCCCAAAATCCTCTTTTATCTACAGAGAGGAGCAGTAAGAGCTGCACACAGGTAACAATAAATCATCATCAACACCAACCTTGCCACCAGTGACAGAGAAATTGGCAAATATGCAGTACTTCTCGTTTTTGTGTCCTGTGTAGGTCTTCAGGCACTGGAAGGGAAGAGCCACAGGGCGTTAATGCAGCTGGGAGAGTTTTCTCAGTCAAGGACAAACTCTCTAGCAAAAAAAGACTACACGCATCAGGCTGTGATTGTCACCCTGCCAAAAAGGGTGATCTGGAGGATGCAGAGCGCAGCTCTGCTCTAACACCCAAAACAAAGCCCTAAATTTGTCCCATTACAAGAGTGAAAGAGATCAAAGGCTGTCGTAATACGACACGAAAAGACACACAGACACTGCTGCTCTCCAGGTGAATAAAAAAGAGGGACCTTTATTTTCTGACTCCAACATTTATAGTTTTCCAAAAGTGACAGTGGATTGGAGGGTGACAGTGCCACCTCTCCAATGACACTGGACAGACTAAGAGTCCATCAATTCTCTCCTCCTCCATGAAAGAATGCAAAACATAAGTTATTTACAGAACTGTGTGTAAAAAAGTTTGTTACAAGAATGCAAACATCAGAAGGCTTAGCAAAGTCTTAAAAAAATCAGGGTGACAAAAGGCAATTTATTGTCCATGAAGAGACAAATGCAGAATATTTGTGTACTTAATGTCTCAGGGCTATGTAGAAGGCAAGTTATTTTCATTTTTTTTTATTTTCTAAGACATTTTTAGTCAGAATCACAGAATAGTTTGAGTCTGAAGTGACCTTTAAAGGTCTGATGTGAGCAGGGACACCTTCCACTATCCCAGGGTGCTCCACACCCCTCCAAGATGGCCTTGGACACTTCCAGGGATCCAGGGGCAACCTCAGCTGCCAGGGCCTCCCCACCTCACAGAAACTTTGGAACCCGAATCCTCTTTTAGTTTAAAACCATTACCCCCTGTCCTGTTGCAACAGGTTCTGCTAAAAGTTTATCCTCTCCACTAAAGAGGTGCTGTTTAAAAATCACATGTAAAATCCAATTTTCCTAAAAGCTTAGTTCAGTCTGCATAAACAGAAAGAATTACCTTTCCTTTGCTGTAGTCCCAAAGTTTAAGAGTGCTGGAAAACAAAAAAAACCCAAAGATTTTAGTTCTTGGATATATTTTTTTTTTTAATCTGAAAAGTTCCTAGCAGTTGAAAAATGTTTCTCTATATCAGAGTTCCAAAAAGTCTACGTGGATCATTTCAGCCTGGCTTTGGAATCCAAAAAATCAATTTTACTGCCATGCCATCCATTCAAACTCTCCTGCACAGAAAACACTATATATGAAGTCATGGACTGTAATTACTATGGCGGCCAAAAAGCAAATGAAAGCATCATCTGATACTCCAAATTTCAAATCTGTCTGTTACTCTCCTTTCTTTTTCAATACTTACTTGTCCAAAGTTGCAGCTAATATGTATTTGCCATTTGGTGAGAATTTCACAAAAGACACGGGAGGGTTATCATCATCTGCAGCAAAATGAAAAGCAGTGTTACAAAGTGCACAGCTGTGTTGTCTCACTGACAGAGGGTTTCTTTTGACATTCATTTGTTTTTCACAGTTTCACTGAAACACAGAAAATCTGTGTGAAAAATACAGCCCGGACAAGAAATATTTCTACTTACCAATCAGTGTTTTCAAGCACTGGCCTGATGCTGTATCCCAGATACGACTGTTAAAAACACAGAAAAAAAGAATTATTATTGGGCTTGAAGCTTTTTATTACAGTTTTAACATTATAAATACAAAGTTTTGGTTTTTTGAAGTATTTTGAAAATGCAAAAGGTTCAAAGAGTGATGCAGACATGAAACAACCACTTACCAGAGTCCATCATAGCTACTCGACACTATCAGGGATCCATCACGATTAAAATGCACCTGTAATATTATTAATACTAATTATTAAAATGAATAACTTGACTGATGTTCATAAAGATCAAGGGTTTAAGCTCCTTATCTTCCATTTCTGACATGGAACACATCAGCAGAACAAAACACGCAGATAAAACCTGATTATTTTAAGGGCATGGAATAGAATCTCTTACGTAGCCACTCACCTGTTTGAAGGTGAATTTTCTGCTGTTTATATCTAAAGAATAATTCTTTAGAATTATTACTATTAAAAGACATTTCTAAGTGTGAAATATCTTTTACACATGGCAGAACAACCACGTTAGAACAGCCACAGTTCAGCATATCTGAGGCTCCGATTTTTTTTCAGTGTTTTTCATTTCACAGAATTAAAGAGTCAAACAGCTTTTGTTTTTCTTTAATTCCAATGGATATTGCTGTATTCCAAGCTCACTTCTCCTATGAAATGACTGAGATTTAAAGCAGGAGTGTTCTCCTATGAAATGACTGAGATTTAAAGCAGGAGTGTTCTCCTATGAAATGACTGAGATTTAAACAGGAGTGTTCTCCTATGAAATGACTGAGATTTAAACAGGAGTGTTCTCCTATGAAATGACTGAGATTTAAACAGGAGTGTTCTGCGGAACACCTTCAGTAATGACTTGGAACATGAAAGCAAGAGAAATACAGGTTGTTCTCGGAGCATCCAGTGCCACAAATGTGCCACAAATGGCACAGAATGGCACACAAATGGCACAGAGTGACACTCAGGCATGCCTGGCACAGCTCTGCACTATTCACATCGACAGCTAGGGCCAAAATCCACACTGATCTTAGAGAAAAACACCAATCTTTTCATTCCCACTGAGCGATGGCCCCTGGCAACAACCACAGCCCAGGCTGGATGCTGTGTAAGGGCTTGGTCACGGCACAAACTCAGCCCTCCACAGGGGCAGGAGAGCAGCTCTGCTAACAAAACAAGCATTTTTGTGATTTTCACCGATCAGGAGGGACTTACGGCTGAAACTGGGTCAGAGTGAGCAGGCAACGTCTTGAGGCACTTCCCTGTTTTCACATCCCATATCCTCACGCTTTCGTCAAACTGGAGAGGCAAGAGAGGCACCAGGGGGGTCAGTCAAGCACCTGACTGAGGCACTCAGGTACAGCTTGGCACAGCATCAATCCCAGCCCAGCAGGGTCAGACAGCCCAGGACACAGCCAAAAGTCTGGGAACACCTCCCCGAATCCCTTGTGTCCACGTGGGGCACTGAGGATGGATTGAGGGATTTTCCCTCAGCAAACACAGCAGGGGCAATGCACAGCTCACCTGACCACAAGCTGTGCCTGGAAGGAAAACACAACTAAAACGAGCTCTGTGATTCATATTCTTTCATTTCATATTGTTTTCAAACCATGATCTGACCCAATCTGAGGGAGAGGTGATTAAAAGTCATCCTTTAGCTAAGGCAGAATCCCGGTGATTGGAAACCTTAAGTTGTACTATGAATTTTGTATTCATACTTATAAATTGTACCACATCAATCCTGCCTGCAGAAATCCCGTGCCATTCTAATCATAAATTAGTGTGCTACACTAATCATAATAATCTGTTGAGAAAATAAAGCTGTAATTGTAACTATGATTTAATACCATCATCATTCTGCCAAGGATCCCCAAAGAACCTGTCTGTCCCTTTAGTGACAAGTGACAGAGTGTGCAGTACTTGCTTCCCACAAAGGCAAAAAAAAAAAAATTAAAAACCACTCACTGAGCCAGAAACGATGAGGTTTGACTGAGGGTTGAAATTGCAGCAGAAAACGTAGTTACTGTGCCCTTTCAATGTCTTTAAGCACTTACCCTGAAATAAAATTCAGCAGAGTTAAATACACAGCATCACCCAGCACCATAAAAGCATCCAGAGAGATCACATTAAGGTTAATCACTGTGCAGCACAGAAAGAAACCACCTCTAACCCCAGATTTAGATGGGCAGAGGGCCAGCTGCAACAAAACAGGAAAGAAAAAAATAGAAAACTGTCATAATGATTGCAGATGAGGTGCAAACTCTTTATGCAGCTCAGGAGGATCCAAAGCATTTAATATTCCTAATCAGAACTCCGCCAAATTATCCAGTTCTGTCACGACAGAATGGGGGGAGAAGCAGAAATAAGGAGGTACAAAAAGGTTTCATCTGAGAGGCTTTTTGCTGTGGGTCCATCTCCATCATCAGGCTTTAGTGCTCTCTCAGAGCATAACAGGCTCCTCGTGGTATCCACAAGCATCCCACTTTTTCCAAGAGCAGACAGAACAATTCATTCATCCTCACAGCCCATCCACCAGCTTGTTACAAGCAGGAACACAAGAGAAGAAGGCAATGCTGGAGAAAAATGAAGGTAAATAAATAATAATTCCTGCCCTTACCGAGCTTACATCCCATATTTTGAGAGTTTTGTCATCAGAGGCAGAGACAAGGAGGTTGGAATCTGATGACCAAGCAACATCAGAGATCCCCTAAAACAAAGGAAAACAATTCTCTTCTCAGCTCTGTTTGTTCAGCCACACAGAAAAGTGGAAAACACAGACTGCAGATTACATTCCCAGCTGAAGCTTGAATGAAAATTCAGCACTGAGAGTCGGGAATTCAGTGATTTTGCTGGGTTAAAAAACTCCTCTGGCACAATTTAGTTTTTAGCTGAGCCACATACTCTGAGAACATCAGTAGCTCGTTCACACAGTTCTTACTGTGGCCACCAAAACCCTTTGTTGGAATTCTAAACAGAATGCTCATAAATTCATCTGAGTAAATGGCTTTTCTTCATGACAAATGGCTGCTCTTTACAGTCCAAGTCCCCAGAGGCTGGAGAAGATTCCAGCGGTTTTTCTTTTGATAAATCTTCATTTTTGCTCATGAAACTTCAGCATGTAAAAACTTTTTAAAAAAAAAGGAAAACCAAAGAGCTTGGAAGTTTTGTGTTTTCTTTAGAACTTTGCAGAATGAGTAAGTGTTGTGTTTATGTAGGCAAACCCACAGGAAAAATTTAATCTCCTTAAAAGGCAAGTGTTTTGTTCCTTATACAAAGCAAAGATGGAACGGGACACAGTGTTAGAATTCACAGGGATTTTCACCCAGGAATGCTCTGGCCTGTGTCTGAGGGGGGTTCTCCTGCAATTCAGGGACACAAGGAGCTGGCTGGGCACTGGGAATGCAGCCTCCACTCCACCCATATTCCCAGCCTGCCTCAATCCAGCAATTCCAGGACTATATAAACAAAAAACTACAACGTGAGACTGAAGAACAAACCTTCTACACAAGTAGAACTAACCAAGAATGGAAATTTCTGAATGAAGAAACGAAAGCAAAATTCTCCCCAGGTAAAATCCCACAGTAATCACCTGATACTTACCAGCTTATGACCAGATATTGTTTTTTCAAACTTGCCATCATAGGCTCCCCAAATTTTAATGAGTTTGTCAGCAGCTGGAAAAGAATTCCAGTTCAGAGGTTAATTAACAGCACTACCAGAGCTGTCCCTTCCAGGTGACAGGAAATCACTTAACTCTGTCTCTGGGCAGTTTTCCCTCCCCAGGCAGACCTCAGGGAAGAAGGTGAGGTTGAATTGGTGAAGAACAGCTTCCTACACAGCACTCTGCAGCAGCTGAGGTTACATAAGCTGCCTGGAATGCAGAGACACTCCAGCAGCTTTAGTTTCCCTCCTGACATCTTGGGTTTCTACTTTTGTTTTAGACTGCCAGTGGTAAAAGTAGTGCTGGTTCACGGGAATGCTTGAACGGCTTTTGCCCCAAAAAGAACAATAATTACACCACAAGCTGGACTGAATGGATGCCTGCAGAAACCCAAACATATTATCCATGGTAACTTGCAAAGCAAGCCAGAGAAAAAAAAGCTGTTATTTGCCAGATATAGAGTTTGGAAAACATTTTCAGGGGAAAGGGGAGGGGGACTCTGATGGGGGCACTGTAAGAATGATTTATATGGCACAGTGCACTGGTTCTATTGAGGTTGTTTGCAGTTAAGTCAAAGCCCCAAGCCATTCCCACGTCTGGAAGATGTTCCAGTGACCCTCACTGTCACATTCAACATTTCCAACTGCCCTTTCCTCACACATGGATTCTCTCTGGATCACTGACACTCACAGAAGCACATTTTCAAGGCAAAGCTGTCAAGCAGTGCTGAACACCAAAGAAACCCTCGGGAAATACCAAAGCTGACAGAAAGGAGACTTGTTCTATCACTTAAGAGAGTTTGAAACACTATTTGTAACAACCTTCTGCACTTCACTGGGGCAATCAGAGCCTCTGACTGCCAAGCACCACAGGCACACAGGACAGAGCACGTGCATCCAACTCTGCAGCACCTTCCTTATTTCCCACAGGAAAGCTCTGCCTGCAGATACTGTGCATAAAGTTTAATTTAAATGTTCATTTCTAGTGTTACAGAAAAGCACAAGGGTTTCCTCTGCACAGGAAAGAATCCTGTGCTGGTTTTTGCTCAGTCAGGAGAGCTGAACGGGTGAGGGCTCTCCTGGAAATGCAAAGAGCCAGTGCTCAAAGTAACAGAACTTCAAGCAAATAATCTCAAAGAGTGACAGCTTTGGTATCACTCTCTTAAGAAAAACCATGTCATGACATGGCATCCCTCCTGTCCCTGATGGAGGCTGCAGACAAGCCCTTCTTCAAGGCCCACATTTGTGTTTGAAATGAGACAAAAACAAGCAATACTTACAGGAGCTGGCAAGCCACTCTCCATTAGGACTAAACTTGACTGATGACACTGCCTTTGTGTGTCCTGCTAACGTGAACTTGAGAGCATAGTTTGGCTTTACTGGGGCAGGCTGTAAGAAAAATGTGCATGAACGAGTTAAATTCCAAATTTAGTATCTCAGTGGCCAGCTCTGATCAGCACAGGGGAATGGACCACGTGGATGTTCACCACAACACAGATTCCAGCATTAAATCACATTTACATTCCCATTCCCCTCCAAATTCAACAAACAACTAAACAAACCAAACACCCTTTCAGTCTGGGGCCTCACTGTTCCAAGCACAACACCAAGTCACCCCTGAGGTAAATTCCATCCAAGCCAGTAACCAACAGGTGAGAAAAATCCAACAGCACAACCACAAAGTGCCTGGCACTTCCAAGTGACACTCTTGCTATTGATCTGTGCAGTGCTTCCAAGTGTTTGCATTTTCACCCTGCTCATGAATTAAACCACAGGCCAATTCCTCCATGCCCCTAAAATCCCACCTTTACCTTTTGAAAAGGCTTCATGGTTAGTCAATGACATCTCCCTTGAGCACCTCCAGGCTTCAAAGAACCCAAATAACTGTTCCCCCACTCCCCAACTAGAGATTCACCAATTCTCCAGCCACCTCCAGGCATTCCAAGGATGCACACAAACAGCCTTTGTCATCATCAAAATGACAAGAAGTATTTGACTAGTGAGAACTTCCCCAAAACCAATAAAAGAACACTTGGCACTACAGCAGAGCTGCACTCCATCCAGTTTTCCCATAAAATCCTCAGCATGAGACAGCAGCAGAAGCAGCCACATGGAAA
Source organism: Motacilla alba alba (assembly GCF_015832195.1). Classification (NCBI taxonomy): domain Eukaryota; kingdom Metazoa; phylum Chordata; class Aves; order Passeriformes; family Motacillidae; genus Motacilla; species Motacilla alba. The sequence continues at coordinate 7,889,542 of NC_052032.1, read as the reverse complement.
AGATCTTAATTTACAGGAAAATTCAAATCCCTGATTCTGGTCTGGCTGCTGAGTGTTCAGGTAGTTCCAGGTGTTTTTCCAGGGATATTTTTTGGGGCCCCACACACACCTTGCTCTGATTGGTCGAGGAGGAAGGAGTAGATTGTGTTTTGGTGGATTCTGCATCTGGCTTCTTTTCTTCTGTTGCCATGGTTCTGGAGCTGGCAAATGAGACTTATGGGTGCTTGAAGAGGAGAATGAATGTGCTGCTTCAAAAGGCAGCTCTTGCCACTGAGAGGAGAACCACGCTGAAAGGAAAACCTGGAAGAAAAACAAAATATTCTCATTAGCTGTCAAAAAGATTCTCAGCATGCACAAGAGAGAGATTGGTCAAAGTGCAGGTTGCCAGAAACCAGCATGAAAACCCCTATTTATTATCTGTTGAGCAACACAGCAGCATTTTAGGCCTTCAGACCTACTTATGTGCAAGACCAAGAACTCAAGCCACAGCCTTTGATCGCTCCTTGGAAAGCTTTTCCCAAACAGAAGTACAGCACAATAGCTTTGAGGTGAGGCAGGGTTTTGATATCACAGACCCCAAAGCACTTGTAACAAGTACTTAGCACAGGGTAAATACAGTAGCCTGTATGGACGATGGAAGGAAAAGTCCAAGGCCTTTCTATTTTAATTTATTAGAGAATACAAGATGATGATGAACACAAAAAATAACCAGCACTTGCAAAACTTAAGACCTGACTAGATTCCTTTCACCTCAGAATGCGAATATTTTGGTGTCATATTTCCCTGCTGAAAGGTCTGAGCATCAAACCACCCCCTTCTCCACCCGAGACTTCCTCCTGACTGGCAGCAGCCTCGGATCAGCCTCTCCAGACTCGCTTTCTGTAACAGGACCTGCTGGAGTGCAGTGCCAGGATTCCGTAATCGGGGCTGATGCTGCAGAGGGAACAAACCTCCACCGCAGCTCAGCCACATTTCAGCTCAGCAGCAGAATCACCCCCGGCGCACACTGTCAGGATTTGCCTGCTAAGTGCATTTGCCACATCGCAGCTCCTTTTGCTGGTGGCGGCACATTCGGGAACGAGAGCGTTTGCTCCCAGGATCCGCTGGCATCCCAAGCATCTCCTTCCCGGGAGGGTGCAGAGCAGGGCGCTACCAGTTGCCTGCGGGCTGTGCTGGGTGTGGGGAGATCCCAGAATCCCAGCCTGGGCCAGGCTGGAAGGGATCGCAGCAGGGTCATCCCAGAGCACATGGCACAGCCTTGCATCCTGACTGTCGCCACCCGGGGACACTCCCCAGCCAATCTGGGGGCCACGAGAAGAAATTCAACTTTCCTAACGCAGCTCCCCAGTCCTTCCCACCTGGAATTCATCTAGCAACTCGGGCGAGCCCGCAGCGCGCTGCCAAACCTCCGCAGCATCGCCTGGGCCCCATGCCCGGGGGGGGCTCCATGCCCCGGGGTGCGGGGGGGGCTCCCAGCGCATCCCCCGCGGTACCGATAACACCCTCCCCGAGCCCCCCCCGGCCCCGAACGGCCCTTCCCTCGCTCAGGAATGTGGGGGCGGCTGGGGGAGCTCCCGGTGGGGACCCCGGTTGTGGGGAGGGGGTGAGCTGAGGGGTCCCCACGCGGTGGGGGGGGGGGCAGGGCGCGCGCGGAGGGGCCCGGGGTGGGGGTGAGGGGGGGGGGGGGGGAAGCGGGCGGGCTCCGCGCGCGCCGCCGCCGCCTCCCCTCAGGCAGCGCGCGCGGGCAACGGCGGAGCGGGAGAGCCCCGGGCGGTGCGGGAGACGAGGAGAGCAGACGGGAGAAGAGAGGAGAGGAGAGGAGAGCAGCCGCTGCCTCGCCCCTCTCGCTCTTCCTCTCGGTGACTTACCGGGGGATGGGGATGGGGAAAGGGGGGCGGCGGCGGCCGCCGCCTCCTCCGCGGCGTGGGGAGGAGCGCGGCCGCGGGAGGGGAGGGGGGGACGCGGCGGCGGCGGCGGCGGGTCCGGCTCCGCCAGGCGGGGAATGGGGCCCGGCGCCTGCGCGGAGCGGGCCGGAGGCCGCACAATGCCGCTCTCTCCCGGGAGCGCTACGGCGCGGCCCGAGAGCCAAAAGAGCGGCGCGAGTGCGCGCACGGGAGGAGCCCATCCCCGCGGCGTCGTGCCCGCCCCTTCCCTCCCCTCCCTTCCCTCTTTCCCCTCCCTTCCCTCTTTCCTCTCTTTTCCCTCCTTTCGTTGCTTTCCCTCCTTCTGTCCCCGCGCCCGCTGCCGTTCCCCGCTCGCCGAGGGGAGCGCCCTGCCCGTGCGGGCCGCGTCCTTGCCGGTGTGAATCCCCGTGAGGGAAGCGGGCTCGCACACACCGGGATCGGTGGCCGCGGCGCTGCTCCGGTGGCCCGGGGGCCGTTGAGCTCGGCTGCAGGGGGTTAGGTGTCGTTGGCCCCGTTGGATGTACACCGATGAAAGCGGCTGTGGGAAGGGCAGGCCCATTGACACGGCAGTAATGGCTATAATAATGGCTATGATAATAATAATAATATCCACAATCGTGTCTGTAAAGTGAGGGTCGGGATCTTCTCCCCGGCAGGGAGCGGGGGTGTCATCCTCAAGCTGTGCCAGGGGAGGTTCAGGCTGGACATCAGTGGGAATTTCTGCATGGAATTAAGTGGTGTTAAACGTTGGATCGGGGGAAACATTGAACATTGGAGCTGCCCAGGGAGCTGGCGGAGTCCCCATCCCCAGGAGTGTCCAAGGAGTGACTGGACGTGGCACACATTGCCGTGATTTAATTGACAAAGTGATGATCAATCAAAGGTTGGACTCGATGATCCCGGAGGTCTTTCCCAACCCAAGTGATTCTGTGACTCTAAATGCTGATGTTAGAGCCACTTTAACACCAAGAGGGTATCTGAGGCAAGGTGGTTTTCTCAGCATATTGTCACACAAAAAGCCCTGACTCAGAAAAGTGTTTAATTCATTAAGGCCAAACAGCCCCGTTACAGTTAAACACGTGTTTAAGCACTTCTCGGGAGAGCAGTGGGTTATTTCTGAACCCACACGTTGCAGTCTGCTTTCAGTTAAGAGGGAAGCGAAGGAGACGTGTGTCATTCACTGGCCCTTTAAGACAGGAAGAGTTTTGGCTTCCAAAAATTCTAGTGGCGGTTGAGAAAGGAAAAAGATGAAAAAAACCTGTGGTGTAGTGAAGCCAAGGCCCTTCTCCTCCAGCCTGGAATCCTGCAGCAGAAATCTGGAGAGTTAGCCCTGCCCTCTCAACTCAGGGAGGTAAAACACAGAAGAGCTGCACAGTCACCCAAACAATATTAGGGAACAAATCCAGTTAAATCCCATGTGCTGATTCTTCCAGATGGCTTTGGCTTAATGTTTTCAGTCTTTTAAACAATATGAAATAAAATGGGAGAATGCAAATCAGCAGGATAATGCTATTTATAGAACTTCCTTGTGGCAGGGTGTTTTTTGTTTCTTTCATGTTGGAGATAAGTTCGTATTTTGCCTCTCGGTGCCTGCTTTGGGAATTTTTGCCTGATGTTTTTCTATATATGTAGAAAATACATATAAATATATTTATATATGTGTAGAAAACATATATATGTGCATGTACAAAAATCCTTATCTGCTGTGAATAATACCTCTCCGGAACCTGAAAAATGTAGTCTTGACTACAAATTAAGTGCAATCCTAAACAACCCCTCAGCCTCCAAGTGTCCTGGATGTTTTTTTAAACTAGTTTAAAGTATGATAAACTCCATTTGGCCAAGTACCTAATTCCATGCCAGGCAGGGTTTTTGACAGCATGGAGCTTTCAGAAACAGCACGAGCAGGGGCATTTCTTTGGCACTGCAGAACATCCCCAGGGCTCTGCACAGACAAAAAAATTTTGATTCAATTTCACTTGATGGTTATGAATCATCTGTGAGGGTCTTTCTTGCTTCCACAAGGCCAGGCTTCCACAGCTGGGATCAGCAGGATGTGACATCTGTCCAAGCTCTGGAAAAGTGTGGGCTTGGCAGGCTTAGCTCTCACCAAATCCTTCACTCCCTTTGCTTCCAAACAGCCTGAATCTGGGGATGTGCCAAGTGCACTGGGAAAGACACCTGTCCGAGGTGTTCGTGGGAGGGCAGCTTCCCATGGTGATGAAAGGCAGAGGAAAACGGCTCAGATTGGAAGGAAGTGGCTTCTCCCAGTGTTACTGGGGTCCCTTTGGGTGGCTTCCAGGGTGTCAGGAGCTGAGGCCGTGGCTCCTGCTGTGACCAATGTGTGTGATTTTGTCCCAGGTTGCACTGAGGCCAGAGCTAACCCAGAGCTGCAGAGCTGATCCAAAGGACCTTATTGTTTGGGGAAAAGCTCCCAGGAACTTCACTACAGCCTGGACCTGTTCTTTAGACCTGCCTGCTGCAAACCAGCTCGTGCTTATGTTTGTAGTGGTGAGTAATCACACGCGGAGCTCACAAGCTGCGAGAGCCCATGTTTATGTTTTGGCACAATTAGCAATCTCAGCTCGCATTTTTATTTGCTTGGGCCCCTCAGCAGACAGAGGAAGTGCAGAACAGACTCGCTGTGTGTTACACTCTGCTCCAGAAACAGGGAGGAAGAGCTCAGGAGAGACCTGCTGCATCTTTTAGGCTTCTAAAGAGCAGCTGATCCCTGACACAGAGCTGTTGCTGGGTGGTTCCTAACATGCTGCTCTGGTTTTTCTTTTTCCCTAAATCCCAGATACATCACATTCATATGTTTCTTCTGGGATTTAAAAGCAAACACTGAACCTTTTCCAGGATGATATTTCTACCTCCCCCACTACACTCTAAGCCTTGCTTGCATCATTGCCAACATTTGTTCATTTAAAGCTAGGAAATCTTAGCCCAGTGGAGAGCAGGTAGGATTGGAATCTTCCTGCCCGGGGAGGGATGTGTACAAACACTTAATCCAGGCATGAGGGGCCTGGAAGAAGTTGAAGAACTCATTTCAGTGTAAGATCATTGAACACTGCATGTATCAAACCCTTGTTAGTAAAGGCCTGGTAAGAAACATGATTTTGAAGAGCGGGTCAGACTTCCCACAGGTTGGGAGCCCTGCGATGTGCTGTTCATTCAGCACAATCTCCCCCCAGTGCCAGCCCCAGCCAAGTTAATGCACAGAGGCTGCTGATTTGAGAGCCCAGCCTGAGTCACACACACTCTGACTGCCAGACGTGATGACAGCCTGCCTCTCCCAGCCACTTCAACTGGAGCAGCAGGTTCTCAGCACTCGTGTGAATCAGGAGCTTTGTTCTTTGGCTGCAGCCACAGTGAGCGGACAGTTCAAGGCAATTCCCTCACACCCCTGAAATAGTTTTAGTGAAATCTATTTATTACTCATTGTCATTTACAGATCAAGATGTTTGAAGGTGTTAGTGTTAGAGGATCTCTCTGCCATTCTCTCCAGTCTTTGTGAGGGGGCAGGAGGAAAAGTAAGGAAACACAGAGGAATCCTTTAGGGCTTTGGCCAGCTGAAGTCTGGCACGTTCCAGTGTCTGTTGGTTTAAACTGCCAGCTCAGTAACACACACTATTCACAGCCTTGCTTACCTGTGCAAACACTGTGTTCACAGCAGGTGCTGGCTCTCCACATCACACTGAATGTCCAACAAAACCATTCAGATGCAGGTAATTTCCAAAGGAACATTTTTAACTACGGCCAAAGATACATAGCAATGTTGGCTGAGCAGTTTCTTTTCCATTCCCAAATCCTGTGGTCATGTCCTTCTCTCTCACAACAGTTTAGGCCTTTGCTCTGCCTCTTTCCTTACATGTAAATCTTAGCCCACTGTATCCCAGTCTCCAGCTCCTCCAAATAAAGCTTTTTGCTGCCTCCTGGTAAGACACATCATAGTCAGACAGAAGATTTTGTGGGCTCTTCATGCCCTTCCTGTCCATTACAGTGGAAGCACTTCATCTCTGCTTCACTGGATTGAGAACTTCCAGTCTGGAAGGACTTGATTTAAATCCCCTCTGGACCCTCCAGTGGATATTGGCTGACTCCAGAGCACCATTCAGATCACAATGAAAACTCCTCTTTGCAGATGAACATATACAAGATCCTTTAGGTCCTGGATTGCTCAATTCTTTCCTGTCTTCCCTTCAAACAGGCATTCCCGTGCCTTTTGGGGCTTGTAGGCATCCTGGCTTCTCAGTCTGGGGGCTCTGCTCACCCCTCTCCAGATGAAGAGGGGACACTCCAGATGAAGAGGGGACACTGAAGATCCAAAAGCCCTGCAGGCACTGACATTTCTGGGCGTGAGGAGCCAGGGTGGCCTCACCAACTGGTGTGTCCAGGCTCTCAGAACTACAAAGAATGAGTCAGAAGAGCTGAGTCCCAATTCTGCCTCTGCCCATGATTCTCTGCATCATCATATTCCCTCTCAGCTTCCTCAGCTGAAAAACAGGAGTCATAATATTTCCTTACTTACAAAAGCTGTTAGGAGGATTATTGCATTGTTGTGAATTCCACAGATGAAAGGTACTACAGAAGAACAAACTGCAATTATTGTTTCAAACCTCTGCCCTAATCCTGTCATCCTTAACTTACTGAATAACACTTACTCAATCGAGGAAATCCTGCCACTACACTGAAGATGATCACTGGAAAAGATGACTCCCTGTTGTAATAAGAGCATTTATCCCCTTGTGTTCGACACCCTTCTGCCTGACACTGGAGTGATCTGAGTCATGTAATCTCCCCTTGCAGAGGGAATCTGTGGTTTTGATAGTGGAACAGGCACAGGTAAAAATCAGAAGCTTGCAGGAAGTACCTATGGCAAAGCTCAGGAAAACTGGTGCTCCCAGCAGTCCCTGATTCCTGCTAAATGCTGTTGGGTGCAGTCACACAAGGCACTGAGTGTTGCCCATCCTCCCAAAACTCATCTGTCCCACAAAGCATCTCCTTTTCTGCTTCCATCCCCTCTTAATTTCAAAACACTCAGCACTCCATGAGCAGAGAGGCTCAAGTGCCGGTGTTTAACAGCCCTGAAAACCACTCTGGTTTTGCACAAATAACATTTTTCTTGTTGAAGCCTGTGCACAAAGCTTCTGAGAAGGATGTAGGTACCAGTGGGCATTACAGGATAAAAGTACTGTAACAGCCAGGAATAAATACATGGCAGATGTTCATTAACAAGACACTAATTGGGTAACTGGAGGTGCAGCGTAAAAGACCACAGAGGCCAATCGAGAAGCGTTGGGTGAATCTAGGATGCTCCTCTGAGCTCGGGGAGCAGGAGGAAATAAAGAGCTGCTGCTGTAGGTTTCTGTTTTATGGAAAAGCTGGTGTTAAGGTGTCTCAGAAGAGGCAGCCTGTTACATCTTGTGTGTGAAACTGTGTGACAAAATCAGTTCAGAATTTAATTTAAAGATTACAACTCTTCCTCGGTTGAAGTGCTTTTACTTTGGCTTTGGTAACTTGAGCTTAAATTGTTCTGATTTGATTTCACTGTACCTCCTAAGGGGCTTATTCAAACTGAGTCAGCCTGGGCCTGTTTGGCTAAACCATTATCTAAACTCACTGCCTTGCATAAAGAAGGCTTTAGGGATCCCAAAATATGTTTGCTTTCCTAATCCCTTGGAGGATGCAGCAGGGTTCTTCAAGCACAAGTCTGCAGACCTACAGGTAGGTGTGTGAGTGACTGCTGTGCTCCAGGTTGAAAGCTGATAGTGGTGAAATCTCTGGGGACAGTTTCCCACGTGAATTGTTTTGCCTGCTCAGCCTGCTGCATAATGAACAAGACAATTTGGGATGAAACTGTCTTACACCCACCCTGGGTGAGATAAGGCAGGAGAAGGTGTAATTGGAGACTCCTTTTGGGTTGCAGCTTTCATGTAACCCAAAAGGATGCATTTCATGTAACCCAAAAGGATTTAATTTTTTGGTGCACCCTTCATCATCGTGCTCCTGGCAGTGGATTTGCAGTGAGGCTCAAACTCCGATACTGAACTTGTGCACATTCACTGTGAGGTGAGTGCCCTGCTTGCTTGGAGAGTTTAATGCTCTCACAGAGTTTCTGCTCTCTGGCTTCTCTTGTCTCTGCCTTTCTGCCTGCACTCCCCAATTTCTCTCTGCTCTGCAGTTGTGCTCTGTGTCTGTTGCTGGGGTTGCTGAACACTTTGCATCAGGAGACCCCTGCTCAGTTCCTTGTGGCTCTGCCAAGTCTCACATTGCAGCCAACACTTCTTTTGTGGCAGGAGTTTGTCTTAAACTAAAATATAAATACTTTTAAAGCCCAAGCTTTCAGGTTATGATTTAGCTGAAAAGGAGTCTTTAGAGTGCATGGAGTCCATTTTTCCAAGTGTTCATAATGAATAGTCAGCCCATTTCTCCCTGCCCCCTTCCTTGGAAAGCTTCAGCTGCCAACTTTTCCCAGCCCCCATGCCTGGAGCTGCAGCAGTTTTCATTTAGGGGCTCTTTGGTCATGCTCATGATTTGGTGTCTGTGTATGTTATGGCATTCAGGAGCTCCTGCTCTGGTTATCCATGTGGGATCAGGGACATCCTGGAGCAGGACAGTGCACTCAAAAGAACTGCCCTGGCTCCCTTCAGCTCTCCAATGCTTTGATACACTCGTGGTCTTTTAGATTGCCTTAAAAATGGGCTTAGAGCAGAACAATGGTAAAAAGTGCTCAAAGTCCTTCCCCCTACTCCCAGGGATGTGGACTTCAGGACACTTGTGGGCAGGGCAGAGTTCAGGTGGTGTTTCAAAGGGATTTCCTCTCTTTTTGGCAATCAGGCTTGTGAACACCAGCTCGTGAAGCGTGGTGGTTCTCCTTAAATAGACCTAGAATGTAATTTTTTCTTACTGCTTTCATGCTTTGTGCTTCTGCAGAGAAGGAGGTGGGGAGGTGACTTTGGGGTACCTGGTGGTCAAGTCAAGAGGGTCAGCTGGCAGGAAGGAAGCCCAAGCCCCACACGCTGACCCACAGTGGGGTTTGGGTGTTGCTGCACATACACCAAATGCTGCCTTAGGAAATGTATGCAAGAGTGGTAGAGTTGTGAGCAAGTTTCTGGTTCCTGAATTTGCACAAGCCTTGAAGTTGAGTGCCAAAAAGCCCTTTTTGGGGGAAGTTTGGCTAAGGCATCTGCACAATATTGGTTCCATCCTGAGGCAGCTGCGAGCCTGGCTAAACGGAATTCTCTTAAGCCTGTACAATCTTTCTGATTATATCATACCTCTGGAGAAATTTCAGTCCCATTGCTTGTGTTTTTCTAAAGCTAATCTTCTGGAAATAAGGTCTTTTAGTAAAACCGCCTTCACCTTATGGTTACAATAAACTGACTTATTAATTGGCATCAGCATGCGGCTGTGTGAACCAGCAGCGTGGCAGCCTCTGCTGGCACACGTGTCCACAGAGAAATCCCTTCACTCTGCCTTATTCCACATTGGCACTCAAATGTTCCCCTCATTTCTTTTCCAATAGCTCTATTATATTTTTTTTCTGCAGCAATTCAATCATATTTTGGCTTATAACGATTTTTTTGTTTTAACTTCTGTTTGCAGTTGTGGATTTGCTTTAGGACATGGGCTGTGTGTGTCTGTTCCTTGGAAGTGTTTTTAACAGCGCTGATGTTTGTTGATGCTTTTATGGTGGTGTGCTGGTGAAATTCACATTGTTTTTATTGTATACGTTAGATTAATTTCTGTTGTTTTCAGCAGTTGACAATGTTATGAAATGCACCAACCAGTGCAAACTACATCGGGCTGTGGCTTTTCTTGATGGATTTTTTTTGGCCGCTCGCTACTCCAGCGTGCATCGGCGGCGGGCTATTTTTATTGCAGCTCGTATTAGTTGTTGCGTAATACCTGCGAGAGCGCATTACCCAATGCAAACCGCGATTAAAAAAAAATACAAACAAAACAACACAACAAAAAAAAAGGAGGCGAGAGCAGTTGTGATTTCCAGCTCGGCCTCCCGCAGCACGCGTGGGTCCCACGCGCGTTTCCAGGCGCACTTTTCAGCCTCTGCTCGTACCTCGGGAGGCGCGACGCGGGCGGCCGGGGGAAGCCGGGATTTTCCCCGGCCATGTCTGCCCGGGGGACAGCCGCCCGCCGCCACCTCGGCGCGGCTCCTCGTCGCGGGTCCCCCTCGCCCAGCCCCGCCGGGCGCTTCCCCCGCCGGGCACATCGCGTTGGGCGGCCCCGCCGCCCGCTGACCGGGGCATCACCCCTGCCGTTCCCGTCCCCTGCCCGCCGCTCCGGGGAGGGCGCGGGGGGCCGGGGGGGACCCGCCGGCTTCTGGGACTTGTAGTGCGGGCTGCGGCCGCCGCTTCTCCCCCGGCCCGGCCCGGGACTACGGTGCCCACATGGCCTTGCGCCCCGGCGCATGAGCGCTCGGGCGCTGTAGCGCATCTATTATACTGCCTTGCCGAGGATAAAAAGAAGAGCAACTGGAGGGACTGTAAGGCAAACGTTGCTGGAGCTGCCGGGGCAAAGTAATCTATTTAATCTTTCCCTTTATTTGTTAGATGCTTGGGTGTGCATTGCTAGCACTGGGCCATGGTTTCTGGAGGGAGGGGGGCCGGGGAAGAAGGGGGAGGAAAGCAAAACCCACTTGGGAAAGGCCAACGCTGAATTTTTTTTTTCTATTTTTTTCCCCTCCTCTCTTCTGTTCCTTCTTGTTGCGAGAGCCCCGCGTCGCTCCCCGCGGCCCCGCAGCCTTTGTGCGCCGCCACAATTGTAACAAAGCGCGGCGGGGCTGGCTGCAGCCTGGCCATTGATTTCCTCCCGGCCCCGCCGCTCCTGCCCACCCTTTTCTTCTTCTTCTTCTGCCGTTTCTTCTCCATCTTCTGCTCCCCCTCCCCTTCTCGCCGAGCGCCCGAAGACGCCCCGGCCGCAGCCGCGGCCCCGCCGAGCCCCGCGCCCCAACGCAGGACGGGCTTGCTTTGCTTTCTTTCTTTCTCTTCTCTCTCTTTTTTTTTTTTTTTTTTTTTTTTTTTGGTTTTTCTTCTTCTTCCCCCTCTCTCGCTCGCTTTCCCTCGCTCGCTCTCTCTGCCCGCCATCTTTTTGAAGGGGAAAATTAGGGGCGAAGAAAAGGAGGGCTGCAGGCGCTCTTGAAAACAAGGAAAAAAAGAGCAAAAAAAAAAAAAAAGAGGGAGGGAAGAGGAGGAGGAGAAAAAAAGAAAATTTAAAAAATAGCGCGGAGGAAGGGGGGGAATGGGCAGCCCCCAGCCCCCGGTGCCGGCGGTGCGCGGGTCCCGGCTCCGCGTTGGTGTCGGGCGCGGAGCGGAGCCCGGGGCGGCCCCAGCCTGGGCCAGCGCCCGCCTGCTCCGGCCATTTCCCCGGGCCCGCCGCTGGCTTGGGAGCTGGAAAAAGGTCTGAGCAGGCAGCGGATGATGGGCTGGAAAGTGCGCCTTTCGCGTGTTGTCCGTGTCCGCATGCATTTATTTGTGTCTGTGTGTGTGTGTGTGTACCCAGCTGCTCCGCTCGTGTAAATATCCGGTGTTTACCAAACTTTTGCAAATAAATGGAAACCCAAGGGTTCGCTGCCTAAACTCGATATGCTTTCTAGGTGTAAAAAGAAACGCAGATCGCAGATTTTATATATAGAAGTGTCACGCTATAAATAATGCTATCGATAATAAAATGTAAAACTTCAAAACTCAGCCGTCCTTCTCCTCCGTTTATACTTCTTGTTTGGGTTTGGCACCTCCCTGGGCGCTGGGGATAGAGCATTATTTGTAGCCTGCTTGGTTTCACTTTCAAACAAAGCTGTAGTGTTCAGGTCGCGGGTCTGTGTGCGTCTTTACGTGGTTGGGTCTCGCAGGGTGTTAATTCAGAACGTGTTTTCCTCCACAACTGACTTTTGACAACGTGGAGAATGCGTTCTGTCAGGTTCGGGATAAATGTTCTGTGACAGTCCCAGAGTGTGCATGTTCCTTTCTGTTGATTTTTCAGGAGCCAAAAGTTACTAAAATAAACTTGTTTGGATGAGCAAATGTCATGGTTTCACTAATATTTCAAACTTCTATATGTAAGTCTTGAGGTTGTTTTGGTTTTTTTGTTACATCCTAAGTTCCCTGACACTGGTAAATAATAGCAGGTTAGGAGCTGACATAATTAGCAAAGCACACCTGCTGTTCCTTGCTGGGAACAGAGAAGCACGTTTTTAATATGCTTATTAATTTTTTTAATGTGTACAGTGTGAGTGTGCGGGGGGGTGTGTCTACGTGAAACTGGAAGTTTAGTTTTAAAGCTGAAACTGTTGTCTTTAATTCACACAGTGCTAAGCCAAGGTATTAGAGGGGACTTGGTGACTACCATATGTGCTGCAGGATCTGGGTGACAAGTGCAGAATAAATATGCATCGATCAAAACAAACAAGGAGTCCCCAAAGCAGTTTGGTTGCTTTACAAGCAGAAAAAGCCATGATCTGTATTGCTTACAACTCCCAAACTGCTTGAGTGTTCTGTGAATGCAGGTCCTGCCTCCTGATCTGCAGATCACAGCACTGGCAGACTGCTGGCTGTCTCATTTTTTTAGCGCAGAAGTTTGGGGAGTTTTTAATAATACCCTGGGAGGCTCCTGCTGAAACAGAGTAACTCCAGACCTCAAAGCCTTCCTTTTTGGAAAGAAGAAATGCTAAGATTGTGTATTTCTTTCTCTCTAGTCTGCGCTGGATAAAAATACTCGTGCTTATTTAGTGTTTTGAGACAATGTTTAATAAAAGGGTTGGGCAGGGGGTAACAGTCTTTTCCAATCTTCAGCATAAGCTTGATTGCAATATTGTCTCTTCAGTGCTGAGACAGTAGCTATTGCAGTGAAAGGCTTTTTAGTTGTAGTGACCTATGCATGCAGAGTTGAAATTAAGAAAGAATGCACGTGCAATGTGAAGTGTCTGAGGGTTGTTTTCAAAGCTGACTCTGGAGTGTTTGTTCTGTTATCTTCAAATAAAAACTAGGCTTCTGGAAATAAAACCGGTGTCATTTAAGCACCAAAGGGCTTACAAAACCTTTAGTTCTTGTCATTTAATAAGTTTTTAGAGGAAAAGCATGTTGAAGTGCGAGTTCCAGCTCAGTAAGCGTGCTGGGCAGCCTTGCCCTTGCACTGTCTGTCTTTAAGAAGGCTGATTTTGTTATTAGTCAGTGTCTGCAAATGCAAGTGTTTCTGTGGGCTTCGTCGCTGCTTGTGTCTTTGCACTGCTGTGTACAGTGACACAAATCACAGTTATTAATAATCTCTTGCAAGAGGCCTCTTTGCTGAGTTAAGAACTGTGTGTTTAAAACTCATCTCTCAAGATGGAGCGAGTCTAATGGGGTTTTTTGGTATCCCAGACCTCACCTGCAAGCCAGGGGTGCAGCCTGCCTGACCTGAGGGTCTCTCCCTTTGAGGCAGTGCACACACTGAGCTGGGGCTTCCCATCGTTTTCCCAGGCACATCTTTTACCTGCTGCACATTCTGAATGATGCTGTTTAATATTTCCCATTTCCCTTGGAGGGGAGGCACTTGTGCAGTGGGGTGTGGGTTTCCAGCCAAGCCCTGCTGCACTCCTAGAATCTCACTCCTCCTCCCAGGAGTAATCTGGGAGCCTGATCGCTCTTGTTGACAGCACAAACAACTTGGGAGTCAAATCCCTCTCCTCGGCAGCAGCTGAGTGATGTACTGAGGTCTCATATTTCAAAGGTTTAATTACTTTTACAAAATATATTACCTCTGTCTTCTTTGGTAAGCTATCAGGTGCTTTCAGCACAGGCAGAACTACACTTTGCTAAATAAATGAACAGAGAGTGTTTTGCATCTCGGTGTTGTTGATTGTTTCTCTTTAATCCTGCTTGCTCCTTCTTTGCTGATTTGCAAAATTCATTAATCCTCAGTGGGTTTCCCAATCATTACCATGAGCCATATGTTTTGTTTTGTACGTGGTGTTGTGTTATTTTGGATTTGCTTTTGTTTTATTTCAATTTGCCACATTATTCTTTAGTAGTAGCCCAGAACCCTGTGCAAGCAGTGGAGCTGTGGGAGTTGGGAGGGAGCCATTGTGTGCTGAGCTGTGCTGCTCAGTGAGCTGTCAGGGCATTTTGGAAGGGTCTGTGCATCTCCAGCTTTTCATTCCACAGGATCTTACTGCGACATCAGGGTTGTTTTGTCAATCATCAGCGCTTGTTAGAGGTGAAAAACTTTCTGTGGCACACTAACTCTTTAACCCACTTGTTGCTAAAGGCAGTGTTGGAAGGATGTAAATTCTTCTGGAGAGCAGTGCAGAAATTCTCTGCAATGTGCTGTGTTTTCTAGTAGTCCTTTTCCCTTCTTCTTGATAAGATACTGACTGAAGAAGCTTCTCACCTCTATTTTGGGTCCCTTATGCACCTTTCCAGGCCTTGGTCTCTTTTCAGCAGATGTTGTCATATTTGGAAGGGTTTCAGCAGCGTGCATGACCTGGTCAGAGGAGTTTGCTTTTCTTCTTTCCTGGGAGCAGGGTTTTCTCCTCTCCACCAACATTGCAACAAAGACAATCTGAGGTGAAATTTCTGTGCTTGAGGAAGAAATTTCTCTGTCTGCACTGATCCCATTTACTGTCAAACCTTGAGACTGAGACTAGGATGTGATTGACACTGGTCTGCTTTGGGAATAATCCTGTTTGCTCCTGCCTTTCCTTTAAAGAGAGAAGCAGGGGCAGGAAAGGATTTCTGTTCCACTCTTGAAGTCTACACTTGGAGAGCTTTTCTGACACAGCTGCACTGCCATCCCTGCAGAGCATGCACTGGCACAGGTGTGCAGGCTGAGATATTCTTCATTGAGACTGACTCTCCTGTAGCAACCAAACCCTGCTTATATTGAAGAGAATGCCCATTTCTCCCTCTGGTACTTTATCTTTTCAACTGCCCAGCTCATCCTTGTGTAACATCACACAGGGTGCCTGGTTGGGGATCTCCCTTTCTCAGAGCCCATCGATACGGCCATGCTGAGATAAATCTGTCATCTGAAACTGCCCTGGTCCATTGGTTTGGCTATAAGCAAGTGCAGAGTTTGCAGTCCAGAGCTTTTAGCAGGGAGGGGCTGTAGGATGTAGCTGCCTTTTTGCTTACCAAGGCTGGTTTAGGAACTGTGTTGTGCTGTGAGCTGTAGTGAAAGTGGTAAACGGAGCACACGTGTGTAAGAATTGTCTGAGTTTAGTGGGGAATGCTGTTCCTTCCTGGAAAGCACTGCTTTTTGCTCTTCCTTCCTGGAAAGCACTGCTTTATGCAGCTTTTCTGTTGCTGCTGCAGTCATGCTCAGGGTCTGTGAAATAACGTTGAAGTGCAGCACTTCAGTGAAGAGAGGGGGAATGCTCATCCGAGTTTCCCCTGGAGTGAGTGGGAGTATTCTGGATCAGCCAGTGTGCTGAAAGTGTATTCCTTTCCTGGGCAGGAACAAGCCACATGGGAATCATTTGGGATCCTTGTGTCCACACTGTCATGGTCATATTTCCTTGGACTTGAGCTTCATCCATATGCAGGAGCTCTGAGCAGCTTAGGGCTTGTGTGCTCTAAGCCGTGGGTGCTCTCAGCAGGAGCTGTGCTGGGGAGGCTGTGTCCTTCTGTCCATCTGCCCTCAGCACTGTTCCCTGGGGGTCTGAGGCAGTAAGGGAGCACCTTCCCCCCTTTTCCTGAATCAGCAGCCTCTGCTCCCTGCATAGGGAGGGGTAATAAACTTTAAGATTCAAATTTTTCCTTTTTTTGCAGACCGTTTGGGGATTTAATTCAAACTCAGAAACTGCTTTGATGCTCTCTAAGGGAATGACAGCAGCTTAACTACCACAGTTTGTTCACACCTCAGCTGACCTGGAACTTCCTTGCATAGCTGAGCGAGTTTATGGATCTACCCAACCTTAGCAAAATCACTTTTCATCGGAAGTAGCAGACCCCATAGAGCCTTTTGTGCTTGTGTGGCTGTGTTTGCTTTAAGTTAACACACAGAGTTATTCCGGGACAATGTGCTTGTTCAAACACAGGGCACTTCAATTGCTCTGGGAACAGATAAAGCCGAGCTGGTGGGAGTGTGCACAGGGGATGAGTGGTGGTCTTAAATGAGAGGGTGGCTGGTGTAACAAGTGGCTGCCCTGCCTGCAGAGCTGCAGTAATTCCCTTGCTGTGTGGGGGCTCTCACCCTGCCCCATTAGCAGCTCTGACGTTACTGTGGCTCAGCTAACAAGCAGTATATTTATGTCATGGTAATTCAATCCCTTTCATTTCATCCTTCATCCCTTTAAACTGACTTGATTGTCGTGTATTGATTTTAGGTGGATTTTGCATGGGAAAGGTGCAGTGCTGTAGTTGTAAACCCAGAGCATGATTTCAACCAGTGGCAGCTCATCCATTTTTACTACACTTGTAAAGCTTTTTGTCTGAAATGAATCGGGTTTTGTTTTTTTTTTCAAAATAGTAACTTTAATCATTTAAATACGTAGAAACAAATTTAAAACTTAAGTAGGAGAAAATGTTGGAGCACAACAAGTGTACAGGGGAGGTTGTTGATAAAGATATTTGCTCTAATGAATCACTTTGGTTCTGCTCTGTACAGTGAAATGCTTCAAACAAGTTAACAGATGGATCTGGATCTGTTTATTAGAAGTCTGTCGATGTTTGCATGGAGCTGCCCCTAAGGAGAACATCTGTAGCACTTGTAAATCATATTAATAATGCTGATATATGGCCTTGCAGAACTGGTGGTGTAAGGGAGAACTGCAGTGAAGGTTCTTAGCTCCACAGAGCAGGAAACAACCCTTTAAATAGCTAATACAGAGCAATTAAGTGCTATTTGCAAGGGCTCTGTATTTTACACTTTGCTCAGAGTACTTTCTGTACTTAGTTTTGTAAAGAGGAGGTGATCTTCCTGTTTCTGTAGCCTCTTAAACTCAGCTGGAAGTGGAATTTGACTGTATCTAACCTCCCCTCCCTAACAGGTGCCACTAAAGACCTTTTGGGTGTTGTGGTTTATCTTTCAGAAATGTTTTTAAAGAGTGCTGCAGTGTGGGCAAAGGGATAAAGCAGATGGCAGTTTTAGCTTTGCATTTTCTTCCAATGACAAGGAGTGTTGTACTTAGTCAAGAAGTTGTTTCCAGATTGAACACCCTGTAAATAACAGTTCCTTTGTGCTCTTGATTCTTTTTTTTCCCCCCCTTTCTTTAAAATCGGTGCAACCATAACGCTGAGGAGGGGTTAATCTATAAATGTGTGGGGAAAGGCTAATGACTGTAATTGCAGATGGCAGTGGAAATAGTGATATCCCCATTTGCCAAGTGGGGGATAACCAGCCCGCAGCCTGGGGTGTCAGACCTGTCAGCAGGCTGGCTTGTAGCAGGAGTTTTTGTAATTCTGTGCAGGTACAGCAGATGCTCAGAGATGCTCTGCCCAGCAGGGAAGTAGTTGAGCTCTTGTGGCTTTTTCTTTTCCTTTTTTTAGACTTTTCTTCAGAAAGCTTTCTGTCCAATAATCTCTCTTTTTGGAAATCAAAGTGCAGAGAAAGAAACAATCGTGACAAAACCTGTTGTGGGAAGGCTCTGTGTCCTTTATTCCCTGTATGCTGAATCAAACAGAGTGAGTTTGAGGCTTTTCCTCATGCTCTAAAAGTACACAGAGCACCATATGCTGATTAAAAAGGGGAAGGGCTGACTTTTTCAGGACTCAGATGTTTAACTGTGCACATCACATCCTTTAAAAAGCAGAAAACGGGGGTGTAGATGTAAAATAATCCCATTAGGGGTTCTGGACCCTGTATGGGTGTTGCCACATTCTGCTTTACTGGCTGTACCTAAATGCTGCTGCTGTGCATGCATTGGCTGAAACTTGGGACAGGGCCAGAGTGTGTGTGGGGTTTTTTGTTTTTATTCTCATTTCAGTTCGTTTGGTTGGTTTTTAATAATTTATCTGAAATACAGTGTGTTGACCTGAAATTGGCAAAATGGCTTGCTGGAGTCACAGGATGAACGGTCAGGAGTGTCACTGTTGGAGGAGCTGTGCTTTGGAGAAGGGAGGCTGTAAAGGAATAGGGGAAATATGGGAAAGCAGGTATGGAGGCAGAGCCTTGAAGGAGATGGGTTATGATGTATTGCCACGTCTGGGGTCACCATTTATTACCGTGGGTCTTCTGGGCAGTCAGGACTTGGTGAAGGGGAGATCTTGCCTCCATTTCAGAAGGCTGGTTTATTATATTATGATAGATATTACATTAAAAAGGACCACACTATAACTGTACTACAAAGGACAGAGAGAAAGATGCATCAGAAGGCAAGACAGGAATAGAAAGGAATGAATAACAAAGTTCTGTGACTCCCAGAGAGTCCGAGAGCTGCTGCCCCCTGGATTGGCCACCAAGCAGAAACATCCCACACTGACCAACCGAGGAAGCACCTGCTGCATCCCACAGCAGCAGATCACAAACTGTTTACACTTGAAGCTGAGGCCCTTCACCTTCTTAGGAGAAGAAAATCCTAGCAAAGGGATTTTCATAAAATATTACAACTACCATGATGCTTTAGCCTGTAGTTCAGAGAAGTAGTCTGGGTGTGATCCAGCATTTAACAGCAGCCTGTGGTCAATCACATTTTTAAACTGCATCAAGCAGGGAGCTTTCACTTCTGTCTCCTCACTCTGTTCATCCCTCCTTTCTTTTGCTGACTTTCTCTGTTTTGTTTTCTCCCAAAGGGTGTAGGTTAGCTGCCTGTTTCCTCTTGCAGTTTATCTGCTTGCTAGTATTTATATCTGTTTCTATCCACTAATTTTGTTTCCTGAAGGAATACAAGCAGAAGCAGCCCCGGGCTGAGTTCTGCTGGAGCCACTGAGTATCGGGTTAAGACTATTCAGCATTATCATCCAGTTCTGAAATGATTAACAGCCTCAGCCTGCTGCTTGTCACTGGGGTGGTGTGTCCAGGGTGGACCTGTTGCTCCTGCACTTTTAGCTGGGTGGTTTCTTCTTAACAGCTCTCAGCGAGTGAGATTTTTCTTTTGCTCCATGTGCATTTTCTGATGGCTGGGCAAGCAGGAATTCAGAGATGCCCTGCCGCTGAGGAGGAACATCAGCTTGTCACACAGTTTGTCTCCCACTTTCAGAGCAGTTGGTGATGCTGATATGAAGGATGCTTAGAAAGGGTGACTGTGGTTCAAACCCAGGTGAGGAAATGGATTTGTAGTTCTGGTTGTTCTTGAACTATGGATTGGAATGCAAAACCAGAGGGGAGCAGAAGTGGAAGAGTGGATTCTGTCCCTCTGTGAAGGTTAAAGTGATAGTAATTCCAGAAACACAGAGAGGTGGAATAACAAAGAAGGCATCCAGCAGACAGCATTTGTGCCAGTTCTGGATTTGCAGAATTGGCCAGCCTGCAGAAGTTGTGACTGAGTCTGTGGGGTCTTCTGCTGTGCCCATCAGCAATGATGAATTTGAACTGGGGGGTCACCCAATTTGAATTTGGGGTCACCAAAAGTTTTCCACTCCTTGGCCAACTTTCGTGTAAACATGGAGATAGCTTTTCTTGATTAGGTTGCAGTTTCTTTTTGTGCTGTTTTAGGAAATGCTGTGGCAGAGGGCAGGATCTCCATGCTCCTGCACCCCTTGCCCTTGTGCAGTGGGATTTCTCTTGCTGGGATCGTGTTCTGCAGGGACAGGCTGCTTCTGCAGGGCTGGGTGGCACTGACTCCTTCAGCTCTCCCAGCCATTGTGACTGAGGCAGTGGCAGCACCCACACATCTGGTCAGCCTGACAGGAGTCTCCAGCCCCAGATGTGGAGCACTGAGCCTCCCTTGTCATTTCACCTCTCTGTAACAGCTGGAAAAGGAATTGACTCAGGTAGAGAAACCACAAAGTGTGCAGAGCTAAGGTTTGTTCCTGCCTGTGCTTAAATCTTCCTTAGAAAAAGGTTTATCTTGATTGACCAATTAGTTGTATCTTGCAGGTGACAAGTCTGCAAAAAACCCTCTGTGGTGAGGTGCTGAGCCACAGAGACCTTGCAGCTTAGTGAGAGGGGAAAGCTGCTGAGCACTTTGCAGGATCAGGCTTGAAGTGGTTCCTGAATCCCAGAGGACTGGGCTGCTGGCTGTGTTGTGGTTTGCACTGCACTTCAGTGTGCCCTCAGCCACATTCCTGCCTCCCTGAGCTCTCCTGCCCCTCGTCCTGCTCCTGACACGTTGAGAGCATGGATGGTATGTGGCCATGTGCCAGCACCTTCCCAGTGCTTCCTTTCTGCCTGGTGTCCCAGGCTGCAGGGCTGCTGCTGCACGACGGCTTTTGGGGGGCTGCAGTCACCCCTACAGGTGCTAGGAGTTGCCAAATAAGTGTGCAGTGCGCTGGGTAGGAGGGAAAATCTGCTCTAAGCAGGATCTTTTCCCTGTAAATTTTGGCTGTCTGGTTTGTCCCTGGCTCTGCCCCCCATTAGGTTCAGCCCTGTGGGTCACACAAGGTAATTCCATTTCATCTCCACCTTTCCCTTTGGGGGAAAAATGGCACGAGCAGAGTCTGCCCAGACATGTGGTTATCCCAAACACTTCACTTGCTATGCCAGATCTCTTATGTAAAAGCCCAGCAGTTTTTTTCCCATTGCCATAAAGGTGTAATTTGTGTATCTTGTGAGGGGCACAACCAGCAGCATTTTCCTGTTAAGCACTACCCATTCCCATCCTGTTGATTTGGATGTGCAAGCCACCAGCTACTCCAAGTACTCTGGAACCTGTTCATAGATCTTGTTTATTACAGCTAAGCATTCAGTTAACTTTTTCATGATGGGCCACCCAGTTAATTTGCTGAAGTACCTCCTGGCTGATTTTTTGCAAGTGCAATTCAGCTTATCTGAGTCCAGACCTTACTGCAGTCAGGTCTCAAAGCTGGCTGAGCTCCTTCAGTCAGGAATCCAACCCACAGTAAGCTGTGGAACCGCTCACTTTTCCCTCCTCCTGTAGCCTTTTCAACAAAACCCTGTAACTCAGGAGCTTGCACAAAACCAACATAGGCTGAGTTGAAATCTGCCTCTGTGTTTTCCACAAAAAGCAGGGCAGGAAGAGATATCCAGAGGTCATTCTGTCCTCCCCAGTGCAAATGAAGGTCAGCCATGCCTAATTCATTACTGACATTGGTCTCTTAAAACTGTTCTCAAAGCCACATTCAAAGCTATGAAAATGAACTCGGTTCAGTGTTAAACATCACTCCCTGCACTTGAAACTGCAGCCTTGAGAAATCAGTTGAGCCCCATTTGATTTGTGTGTGACATGCAGCTAAATTCCTGCTCAGGCTTGATCAGAAGGTTCTTCCTGTGGCATTAGTGACTCGGGGGAGAGAAATACTCTGGCCTCAAATTATCAGAAAGTCCATCACTTTATTGGAGGTGTCTAACAGTGTTTATAAGTGTCCAGTGCTTTTATTAAAGTGACTTTTGGCTACCCCTGGGATTGAAGGCATCTCGTCAGAGATCTTACAGCAGCCTGATTTGCAGGGAGCACTGAGAAGGCATCAGAACTGAAGACCCTTGAAATTACCAGTTACTCCTGGCTGATTCCTACCTACTGCTTAGGAACCCACAGGCTCCTTACTGAGGAAACACCTGCTCTTAGAATAGCCAAGGAGAGACCAAGGGTAGGAAAGCCATCTGCATAATCTAATGAGCATTAAACCAACCAAGTCAAAAGCCAAGGAACTGACTTAATCTGCTGTGATCTTCTCCCCTCCCTCATGCAGAGGTGAGCTCAGGACACAGTTGCATCTCCCAGTCTCAGGATGTTGTTAGGGCGGTGCTCAAAATAATACACACGAAAAGCAAATCTGTGAAGTGTGGAATTAATGATTTGGGAGACAGCAAGGATGGCTGAGTGGACTTTCAGAGTGCTGCAGGGGCACTAGGAGCCAAATTCCCAGCTCCTGCAGTGAAGCAAAGTGTAAATCCCAGTGTCTGGAGGGGGTGGCATGTTGTGTGTGGTGTGTCTGTCTGCCAGGGCAGGGTTGGCTGATAAAGCAACTTGTCTGTCCTCAAGTCTTGCTCTCAAATTGCACATCCCTTGTGTTTGAAGACAGCATCCCTGCTGACGTGTTAGTAGGTACTGAAAGCTGCCTGAAGTTCAGTTCCTGTGTGGGGCTGGGAAGGGAAGGCAAAGGAGATGGAAAAGGAGGCATTCACAAGTTTTGTTTCCTTCTGAGCAGACTGATGTAGCCCTCAATTTCTACAGCCATAGAATGAAATGGGTAGAACCCTCATTAATAACCTTACCTGACTTTGTATCGAGGTTCAGTAGTGCTAAACCTTTCCTGCAGAGAAAGTCAGGGCGAGATGACCAAGGCTGAGCTGCTTCTCTGCCATGGCCGGTGGCACATGGTGGCTAATCTGACCAAACTTCCAACTGCTGGGAAAAAAGAGACTGACAATCTGCTTTGGAGCTGCAAGGAGCCAGTGTGGGGGAGCAATGCATGGAGCAGCAGCTTGGAGGGCACTGCTCTGATTGCCCTGCTGGCAAGTTTTGGGTCTGGCTGCTGACTGGGGGGCTCTGGGCGAGTCACCTCACCGGGGTGTAAAGTGTGAGTTGTGAGCAGCAGCCCTTTGAGGAAGGAGCAGGGTCTTTGTGTGTGCAGAGTGTGAACTGCTAAGGGACCTTGGTCTCTGCCCAGCCTCTGTGTGCTACTGTAATGTAAATAAAAATGTGCAGATAACAACGAGGTCAAGGAACATCTCTCAAACTCGATAATTTTCCCTGATGGGAAGATTTATGTGGCTGTTTCTTTGCCGAGCTGGAATCCTGCCAGATTTTGATCAATGTCCAAGTAACCACGCAGAAATACTATACCAAGGGGAGGGAAACCAAGGAGTTGTTGGACTGCCAGGCTGCCATAAAGCTTGCTGTAAGTTTGCAATCAAAACAAACCCCATCGGGTCCTGCACGGGAGCAAAGCATCCGTTAAATGTCGGGCACTGCCAAAGGAAGTGGCAGAGCCGTTGGCTGGAGCAGCAGGAGAGCTGGCACACTGCACACTTCATGGGGCTTCAGAGCTGCTTTTAAAATAGCCCCCACCACTGCAGACAGGAAAATGTTATCCTGCTAGTGCAGGGAATTATTTACATGTTTTCTCCATGCCAACTGTCTCTCCGCTGACTGACCCTGTGTGAGAGACTCAGCAGAAGAAAGGTTTCTGTAAAGAAAAAATCCATCCAACCTCGCTGGGTTTTTTGATGCCTGGTTTGCCACACTGAGGTTGCAGCTTAGCAGAAAAAGACTTAAACTCCATCCAGGACTTAAAACCTCCTTTCTTTGAGGTTTTTGGGTTTTGTTTTTAATTACTCAAATTGAATAAGAAGGAGAAGCAGTGTTCACTCTTTGTGTATGACAGCACTTTAGGGTGTATTTTAAACTCGCAATATCAAAACCACTTGTGCAGACAGAGAAATCAAGAATAGCTCCTGCTACTTGAACATTATAGGCCTGAGGAGCAGGATAAGTAAGGATTTAAAAATTAAAATTTAAGAAGTTATTACTGCAGGGCTAAAAGAAGCCTCACCTTAGCCCCTCACTGGAAGGTGCACGTGGTGTCTGGTTTTGGCAGTCTTCACTCCAGGCTTGTGCAGTGATGTCCTGAGTCATTGTCCCTAACAATTGAAATATTTATTGACACCAATAGGGTGCTGGAGTGCTGAGACAGGAGCTGTGTAGTTCAATTCTACTTCTAATTATGGGACAGTTCATAGAAGCTTGCTTAATTTTTCTCTGTGGGTCTACTAAAGTGTCCTCTTGCATGATTTGTGTGGTAATTTGGGATGTCAGATGGTCAGGGCTCTCACTTCCCTCACTTACTAAATTATGTTTCACATGGACTAGATTTCTCAGGCATTAATTTATCTTTAATTCAAAGTCATTGCCTTTTGGACATTTCCAAGCATTTTTACCCACATCTTCCAGGTTACTTGTAGTCCTGCTTTTTACATTCATAAAAATGACACCGTTTTGAGTTTTTAAAGGAATGCCAAAGAAGCAAATTCTTAGTTTTAAAAATTACAAAGTGATCCAGTATCAAAGCAGCTCCCCCAGCAAATGGTGAGGAAGCTGCTGGACCAAGGGTTAAAGGTGCAGTGAGGCACATTAAAGCTTTATTTATGGCAGGACAGTACTTCCAGTGCTGCCAGATAGTCCAGGTAGCTATTTCTGTCTTCTGCAGGATCCAGCAGTTCAGTGCCAGTGCTGCTGGGAGGTTTGGAGCCACTTTTGGGTGTAAAAACCAGTGGGTTGGAGCATGGAAGTTAAAGAGGAGCAGGGAACTGTCCAAGTTGGCTGTCATGGTTCTGCCCCTCCTTGTTTTGGTAATGTTCTTAATTAAAATCCTTTCTGAGTTGTGTCACTGATGACTGTTCCATGCTTTTATGTGGACTGTACAAGCCTCGTTTAAGCTTGAGGATCAAAATGGCCCTGTGGGGAGGCAGTGCCTGTGCCAGAGAGTTTTCTCTACTGGGTGGGGACAGAAAGGAGCTCCCACTATCTCCATGGCACAGATGAGGAGCTGTGGGGTGAAGATACTGAAAGCCTTGGCTAAGGTCAGGGAGAAAAAGTCTGAGAGAGGTAGGAGCTATGGATCTGTGGTTTGTTGAATTACAGTTCTGGGATTTAATACAAATTAATTAAAAATCCTTATCAAATTGGAGTTTGAGAGGTAGGACATGAGGAATTTGAAATGAAAAGAGAATCATATTTAGCCTCAGGTTATTTAAAGGGAAGACTTAAGTTACACTTCATAGTTTCAAACTTGTGACCCAAATGCTCTCTAGCAGTAGGAATTGCTCTCTGTGGGTGTTTTATTTCCCCTCAATCCTTGCACTGGATCCAGTTTGTTAATTAAGAAGACAACAAACAGAATGTTTCAGTGGTGGTCACCAGGGGCCAGCCTTGCATTCTCTGGGATGATGGATGTTGCTCAGAAACCTGAATCCATGCAGGGAACTCCCCAGAAGGAGACTGAGGGAAACTTCCTAATTATCTTTTTTTGTTGTTGTTTTTAATTCTTTGCCTATTTACCCCCCTCGATCTGAAGATTGAGTTTTGCAATATTTCTGCTGCTGCTTTGACTTGATGGAACACTGGGAGAAAATCCTTCTCCAAATCTGAAATCCCAAGTAACATTCCAGTTTGTAAATTCCTTTAGGAGTTTAATTACAAATTTTTATTTACAAAAATTTACAAATTTTTTTAATTACAAATTAAAAAGGATGCCAGCACCCGTTTTGGCTGCTTGGTGATCACCCTGCCTGTCAGCAGCAGCAGGAGCACATGAGAAACCAAATTGACTCCTTTTGGAACTAAGCTGGGCTCCTGAGTTATCAAAACCAGGGACCAGAAGCCTGATTCTGGAGCTATACCTAAATCCATGAGTCCTACTGGCATTTTCCTCCATCCTTGGAGTATAGTGGGTGTTGAGCAAATGGTGGCAGACCACCAGAACTGGACTTGTCTGCTTCCTGCACAAATAATCACATGTTTGGTGTAGGTTTTTTAGCAGTTCCCTCCCTCTCTGCTGCAGATCTGTTTGTTTGTACACAGCTATTTTGGTAAAATTTCCCCAAGTTAGGTATGTGTTTACTTTTTGCCTTCATCTAATCAGCAGCTCACAGGGTAAGTTGATGTTCTATATTTAGATCAGATATTCAGTAGAGATGATTAGGGCTGTATTAAAGCAGAGGTTTTTGGGTTTTTCCTAGGATGTCTCCCTGCTTTTTCCTTCCTGTGTTGCTGCAGCTTCTGTCCCTGCTCATGTTTCTCTGTTCAACCAAAAAAAGTATATGTCAGGATATTTATATGGCTTTCTAAACATATTTGAAATAATTTGCCTCTAGAAAGTGATTGTGGTCTGTTTGCCATGAGAAGAGTAGCTGCAGTCCTGATGTGAGCTGAAATATCCAATGTTTATGGAAGATGACATAGCAAAGCTGTTTACCATATGCTACACAAGGCACAGTGATACTGAGCTATTTTTACCTCTGCAGTTTGCAGAGGGGAAACCAGAATACAATAATGCAATTTATGTATTCTCCTCTATTTCAGATGTGCCTTTGAGAGAGAACATGACAGCACTGTCTGAGCCAGGTCACGGGATATCAGTGTAACACCAGTTATTATTTGAGCCTGGATCTCTAAACTTCAATAAAACTGGGGTCAAAACCAGTCAGGTGCATGCAGTAAGAGGCATAATGAGACATTTATGAGATTCAAAGTGCAGATCACTTCAAATTGGGCTGGTTTTGGTGACACCTTTCACTCTCAGCAGTTCACAGCATCTCACTCTGCCCCTTCTTTCATTTCCCTGCACTGAGGTCCTCTGGCAGCTGTCGTCTGCTCTTCATGATGGGATTTCAGCCTACCCCTTGCACCAGAGCAGAGCCCTGTGAGCTGACTCAGGGCCAGCGTGGGTCTAGAGACAATGCAGTTCAGCTGACATGGAGCTGGAAGCTATGGATTTAGCAGCTTGCATCCGTGCATTCATGGAGTCTGCATTGCATCCTAACTGTATTCTCTGAATGAATTCTTAGGTTGCCCCAAGTGTTTTTCTTGATGTGAAGATGCTCTCTGAGCCAGCTAAAGCAAGAACTAATCCCATGAAGCTTGCTGTGTCTCTCCAAGCTTTGAATTTGGGAATTGCTGTTCCACTGTCTCTTAGGTCTTGAACTGTTCCCATCTCCAAGATAAACAAAGTCAGTGGGGTAAAGAGCCTGAGTTTAAATGTTGTCCACAGAAGCAGTGTCTCAACCTGCCTGCTTCAAAATCTCTATTTACACCCTGCCCTCTCTCTCTCTCTAGTTTGCTCTAGGTTGTATGGTTGCACTCTGGAAATGGGATGTCAGTCCCATGCAGGGAGCATAAAGGAAGAAAGAGAATCTCCCCGTTGCTGCTGCAGTGACAGCGAGTGAGAGCCCGAGCAGGAAGATGTCGGCAGTCGCCTCAGCCATCCAGGCTCCTCAGGGCCCCGTGAACCCGCCGCCTCCAGAGGTGACAAATCCCAACAAACCTGGCCGGAAAACCAACCAGCTGCAATACATGCAAAATGTTGTGGTGAAGACCTTGTGGAAGCATCAGTTTGCTTGGCCTTTCTACCAGCCTGTTGATGCAATTAAACTGAATTTGCCGGTACGTTTCTGTCGTCTTCTCAGCCTAGAGAGCTTTGTGGTGGTCAGGTCGGTTTTGGGATTGCTCAGAGGGGAAATATCAGTGTCTGGGATGGTGTTGGGCTCAGCCAGTCACTTCATGTGCAGCAAAAGAGGCTTTGGTGCTCTAATCCAGAACAAGAAAATGACTCTGCACAGCCCTGCAGCATCCCCTAATCACAGCCTCTGCAGGTGCTCCAGACCAGCCCAGGGAGAAACTGGGTTAACAGGTGGAAACCTTTTAAAGGCCAAAATGCTCTTAAAATTAGAGACTGAAACTTTGAGCAGAGTTTTAACCATCCCTGATAAACTTCTGTGAGTGCCAGAGGCAGTGTTTTAAAAAGGGAGGCAGAAATGCTGATTCCCAGACTGGAGGTTGTGTGTTTTGGAGTCAGGTTCATAATAATGGTAAGACTAAAAAGATATAAATTAGAAAATAAATGAATATATATTTACATTTAGAATTTCTGGGGGTGATTTTTAGGAGGGGGGGATGAGAAGAAAGCAGGAGTCAGAGGGAGATGTGAACAAAACTGAATCAGAAGATGTAACGTTTTCCCTGGTTTTCCAACAGGATTATCACAAAATAATAAAAAACCCCATGGACATGGGGACGATCAAGAAGCGCCTGGAACACAACTATTACTGGAGTGCCAGTGAATGTATGCAGGATTTTAACACCATGTTTACAAACTGTTACATTTATAACAAGGTAAAAAAACTCAGAAAAGCCTTTAGAAAACACCCACCTAGCCCTGTTACTGTGCAGGTTTTGAGCAGGGCCGGCTCCAGGCCCTCCTTGCAAGGATTTGAAATGCCACTAATTGCAGCCACGTTACTTGAAATGCACAAAGCTGTCTTTGTGCTGCCTCTTTCTTCCCCCAGACTAGTTACAATGGCAAATATGCCTTTTAATTATAGGTAGATTTCTGTTTTGGGGTTATGCAGCAAGTTTTTACTCCTTTTATTGTCAGTTAGGAGTTTTCTGGGATGAGCTGCACTTAATGCAGTGCTCTGCAGGTGTTTTAAGGTGCTTTAATGCTGTGTGTTGGACTGTCTGGCACTAAATAGCATCTGTTAGCAGCAGAAAGGAGTTCAAGAATCATAACTCTGTTCTCTGACTCTGTCTCCATAAATATGTTCATACTTACACACATTTAGATTGCTTATTATTATTATTATTTTGGGTTTGGCTTGCTTGCTGTTTTGTTGGGTTGTTAAAATTCTTTGTGTTCTGTTTTCTCCAGTCATTTGTCATCATAGACCCAGACTGGAGAACAGCTGAAACAAACAAATTAATTAGTTTGAGCCACAGAATGTGTGTTTAGCCTCTTGCCTTGGACCTGCTGGCAAGCAGGGAAGGACAGCTCATCGGTTCCACTTTGCTGCTTCCACACTGCTGCACTGGATACTGGTTTATCAGGCTCCTTCTGAACTCCTGATAATTCTCTGGATGCAGCACACTTAGGGGCTGTAATTATTGCATGCTAGAGCAGAACAGAAGAGCAGGAGAGTGGCAAGCAAGGAGGGAGAAGAGCTAATCTGTTTATTGTCAGCGTTTGAATACCATAATTTATTTGAAGGGCCTCAGTGTTTTCTAAGCTCAGTCTTCAAGCTCACTGCTTCAGATATGTGAATGATACAACAAAGGCTCATATTCTTCTTTGTGCAGCCCACAGATGACATTGTCCTCATGGCCCAAGCCCTGGAGAAGATATTTCTGCAGAAGGTTGCCCAGATGCCTCAGGAGGAGGTGGAATTGCTACCCCCAGTTCCTAAAGGCAAAGGTCGCAAGCCCTCAGCGGGCACACAGAGCACAGGTAGGGATCCACGCAGGGACAGGGAATGGTGGCAGCTGTTCCCAAAGCCTGCCCCACCTCCTGAGCTGCTGGACTTTGCAGATGGTGAAGAGGCTGGGAAGGGAGAGCGTGGTCTCCCAGTTAAAGCAGTGGGGAGGAAGGTGTGAGATGGCTGGAGATGCTCACTCGGGGTTTCAGGGCTCGTCTGTCTCAAGGCCACCCTGCATTTGTCACACCAATCTTGCCATCTGTGATGTGCCCATCCAGGCAGCCCTTCAGGGAGGGAGGGCAGTGCTGTTGCTTCTCTATGCAAAGAAAAAACCAAGGTGGTCAGAAATGCCAGCCTGCTGCCAGTGCCAGAGCATGGCATGGAAAGTCCTTGCAGATTTGGGTTTGCACAGCTCACCCTGGGTCCTGGCAGAAATCTGGCACAGCAGAGACTTGGACTGAAATTCTGCTAATTCCCTAAACCCTGTATATTTCCCTTTTGTACACACGGTTGCACCATCATAAAATTAAAGGATTTATTAAGCCATTGCAAAAGGCTATGTACACCATTGCATATCAGTGGAAATTAAGTTTAGTTCAGCTTGCCTAGAATTGATTTTAAATGGATTTAGGACTAAAATGTCCAAGCGTGGTAAAACAGTTCATAAAGGACCTTGTGTGGGCTGAGTTAAATGATGAGAGTAATTTTTTTTTCTCTAAACAAGGTCTAATTGTTGCTCTGGGAAAGTCAATTGTTCCTCTGTTTTCCCACATTTCAGGTGCTAAATGGAGCTATAAATCTATCCAAGCTCAGAGAAATTAATGATGATCTATCTTTTCAACATCCTTTGATAAAACCTAGAAGGAGGATTGCTGCTTTGGTTATTAGGTAGCAGGTGTGTCCCCCTTATGTTACACCAGCAGGCAGCTTTTTAGCATCAGGGACATCGAGGCCATCAGGATGCTTAAGCTCTACTGAGAATCATAAAGATGGAGTTGGAAAGGACCTGCAGGAATCACTGAGCCCAACTCCTGTCCCTGCACAACCCCAAGAATCCCACCCTGTGCACTTGAGGCAAATCTGAAGTGCTTTGGGCTCCTGGGTGCTCAGGTGGCTCAGGGCAGTGGTTGTTGGCATTTGCATGGTGTGAACACCTCCCACTGCTCCATCTCCTGCTCTTTTCCTGAGCTCAGTGCAGCTCTGGGAGCATCCAAGGGGTGAAAGCTGTCCCAGAGCAACACTCCATATGAAAAGCTGCAGTTATTTTGTGTGTGGCTGACCCAAACCCATGGTACAAGTGTGGTGTTTGCTGGGTTCCAGGGGGAGGGAAGAGATGAGGAATTTGACTCCATGTTTCAGAAGGCTGATTTATTATTTTATGATATTTTATTAAAAATGCTATACTAAAAGTATACTAAAAGAAATAGAGAAAGGATACATCAGAAGGCTAGACAAGAATGAATAATAAAAACTTGTGAGTGACCAGAGTCCTGACATAGCTGGACTGGGATTGGTCATTAAGTAAAAACAATTCACATGAGCCCAATCAAAGATGCACTTGTTGGTAAACAACCTCCAGACCACATTCCAAAACAATCAGGTAATTGTTGTTTACATTTCTTTTCTGAGGCTTTTCAGCTTCGCGGGAGAAAAATCCTAGCGAAGGGATTTTTCATTAAATATCATGGTGACAGCACAAGCACTCAGATCAGAGATTCCTCACTTTTGGTGTACCCTGGGTGTGACAGCACCGAGCAAATCCCACTGTGTCCTCTGTGTTTTCCCTGGGATCCCTCTGCCAAGTCCAGTTTGCTCCCAGCACTCTCCCAGCTGTAACCACACCAGCGCCTTTCCCCTCTCGTTTGAAAGGAGCGCAGCAAGCCGTGGCCGTGTCTTCCGTGTCCCCGCCGGCCCCGTTCCAGAACGTCCCTCCAGCCGTGTCTCAGACGCCCGTCATCGCTGCCACCCCCGTGCCAACCATCACCGCCAATGTCCCGCCTGTCGCCGCCCCTGCCGCCGCCGTCCCGCCCCCGCCCGCCGCTCCGATCATGCCCGTGGTGCCTCCCACGCCCCCGGTCGTCAAGGTAAATGCGGGCAGTTCCTCTGCGGGAGAGGGGCTGCGCTGCCAGCCCTCGCTGCTGGATCCCTGCGGTCCTGCTTTCACCGCTGGCTGTTGAGTTGGAGAAGGTTGAGAACAGTTCTGCCACTTTTCACACGGTGCAGCTGAGGTGATGTCACCTGTGCTTGCTCCAGCCCGGTTCCAGCCTCTCCTTTCACAGCCTTCCCCTGTGCTGCTGCTCCAGGACTGTTGGAATTCTCCCCATTTTACACCAGATAGCTCAAAGCATTTTTTCCCTCTTGTCACTGAGCTCCTGACTTTACTGGGGCTGTTCCTTTAAGGTTTGTATCTCAGAGCATCTCTTCCCTCTGTCACTGAGCTCCTGACTTTACTGGGGCTGTTCCTTTAAGGTTTGTATCTCAGAGCATCTCCTCCCTCTGTCACTGAGCTCCTGACTTTATTGGGGCTGTTCCTTTAAGGTTTGTATCTCAGAGCATCTCTTCCCTCTCTGACAGAGCTCCTGGTTTTACTGGGGCTGTTCCTTTAAGGTTTGTATCTCATAGCACCTCTTCCCTCTCTGTCTGAGCTCCTGGTTTTACTGGGGCTGTTCCCAAAGCATCTCTTCCCACTCTGACAGAGCTCCTGACTTTACTGGGGCTGTTCCTTTAAGGTTTGCAGGCTCCAGCATCAGGAATGTTCCTCTCTGCTTCCAGTTCAAGACAAGCCTGTCACTCCAGTTGGAGGAGACTGATGTTGCCTGCAGGTTTTGGGTGCATTAGTTCTGTCTCCCTTACTGAGTAATCTTTTGGGAGTTGTCACTGGTGTATTGCTATTTATTATGTTAATTTATGGGTAAATGAAGACATTACCTAAATAATTGAAATTCTCTTAGCAAGCTGTGAATTGCTTTAAAAATGATGAAAGCATAGCTCAGAGAAAGCTGGGGGTCTTTTTATCTCAACTGTGGAATTAACTGCAACATTTTTGGTTGTGGGGTTGCTTGCACCAGCAGAGGCACAGAATTGTTTTGTTTTTTAATCCAATAGTTAGGGAATTGCTAGAGAAATTGTAAGTCAGATCTTGCAGCTAAGCTGTCCTGCTCAGAAACCTGTTTCACCTTTTTTTTTTGTTCTGTCCAAATAACTTGCTTCTGAGAATCAATTTCATTTTAAAACTCAAGGATGAACCCAGAAGTGAGTTTGCCAAATACACACTGCAAAATTAGTTCTGCTTGGGATTTACTTAAGATTTCCCTTAGATTTCTCTAAGGAACTTTTTCCTCCTTATCTCCCTCTCCAGAGAAATCAATCCTTGACAGGAGCACGAGAGAGCTGACTGGACAGTCCCAGCTTGAATTTATGTGAGAGGGTTTATTTGCTTAAGGCAAAATCTACCTTAGCACACCCACTAAATACAGGGCAGTGAGGCTTTGGTGATTAATATGCTTTGGTTCAGAACTTACAGTCTGATCCTGCCACTGGGGTCTCAGACATGAGGTTAGGTTACTGACACTTGCTCAGTGCAGATGCATCAGCTGAGCTGCACTAATGGACTGGGTGCTCTCCTTTCCCTTGGCAGACACCAGGTAAGAGTCCTGGCTTCCCTCTCAGGGAAATAACACATTTTGCAGCATGGTTGGGCTTGGGTTGGAGCCATGCAAATGCTTGGTTACTGTGGCTCAGGTGATGTGCAGTGTTGGAGCCTCTAGTCACAAATCCCATTTATCCCAGGGAAATAACTGGGTTTTTTTCTGTCAGAGGATAGGCAAAACTAGGGATGAGTGAAATATGGATCTCCTCCAGCCAGGTCTCATCAGCTCTTGGAGATCTATTTCACACCCAAGATAGCTCAGCTATCTTAGAAGGCATAAAATCAGCAGGATGGCTTCTGTGGTAGCGTTGGAAACAACAAGGTTTTAATAAAAGGCAAAATAACAAAACTCTTTACAGAGAAAAACCGAGCCAGGTGCAAGAGACCCTTGCCCCTGGTAAACACCTCCCAAAAGCCATTGGTTCCTTTGTTCTCTTCTTTTTCTGGTAAATTGCTCAGGCAGGACTTTTTGGCTCCTGTCCAATTGTCTGTCCTTAAGTTTGAGGTGAAGTCCCCCAAGTCCTATGAGAGGTCTTTTCACCTAATTGAAGAGAGAAACTTCTGGGCTTCTTTCCTTTTTAAGGGGACAAAGGATGGTTCTGTCACTCCATCAACAAGGGGCTCATTCCTATAGATGAGCTCTGCTAGAGTTTCTGCAGGGCTTGTACTCATGGAGCCTGTCCCTGTGTGGAGTTTGCAGTTGGCCCCCACAAGGGAAGAGATGAGAATCTTGACTCTGTGTTTCAGAGTCTGATTTATTATATTATAGGCTGATTTATTATATTAAGGCTGATTTATTATATTATATTAAAAATGCTATACTAAAACTATACTAAATAATAGAGAGAAAGATAGAGAAGGCTAGAAAGGAATAGAAAAGAATGAATAACAAAACCATGTGACTGCTCAGAGTCCCGACACAGCTGGACTGGGATTGGTCATTAAGTAAAAATAATTCACATGAGACCAACCAAAGATGCTCCTGTCAGAAAACCATCTCCAGAGCACATTCCACAGCAGCAGATAGTCATTGTTTGCATTTCTTTCCTGAGGCTTCTCAGGAGAAAAAAATCCTAGCGAAGGGATTTTCATAAAATATGACAGTGCCATGCCTGTGCCGTTTCAGAAAAAGGGAGTGAAGCGGAAAGCAGACACCACCACCCCCACCACGTCTGCCATCACTGCCAGCAGGAGCGAGTCCCCCACGCCGCTGTCGGACCCCAAACAGGCCAAAATCATCGCGCGCAGGGAGAGCGGCGGCCGCCCCATCAAACCACCAAAGAAAGACCTGGAGGATGGAGAGGTCCCTCAGCACGCAGGGAAGAAGGGCAAACTCTCTGAGCACCTCAAGTACTGTGACAGCATCCTCAAGGAGATGCTCTCCAAGAAGCACGCGGCCTATGCATGGCCCTTTTACAAGCCCGTGGATGCAGAGGCCTTGGAATTACATGACTATCACGATATTATCAAACACCCCATGGATCTCAGTACTGTGAAAGTACGTCCTCATTTAGCACCTCTTTTTGCTGGGGGTCCCTCTGGTTGCAGAGGACTGGCTCCTTTGTGGGAGGGGGAAGGGGAAAGGGTGGAAACGGAACCTGTTTGGATATCAGCTGGATATTTTTATATTTGGTTTCCTTCCCTTCTCCCTTTTTTGCCATAACCTGGGACATTTTTTCTGCCCTGCCAAGCAGATGCTGTACACAAAGCAAAGTACAATGGCATCCTCTCCTCTTTGTGGATAGTCCAGGTATTTAACTGGTGCTCTTAGGATTGTGTTGCACTCTGAGAACAGGAGGTGCTTTATTTCATAGGATTCAGTTGATGGTATCCCATTTCCAGAAGCTGCTGCCTACCTTCTTGGTGGTGAGATAGGCTTACACTGAGCAATTCCAACTGGGATGTGATGGTACTCAGGGAGATGTGTGCTGGTTTTGTGGTTCATGCTTGGCTCCCCAAGAGCATGGTCCAATATTCTTGTTTTTCCCAGTAGGTTTGGAGGTTTGCTGAATCTCTCCATGAAGCAAAGCTGTGTCTTTGTAGTTCCCATCTTCTTGTGAGCCAGGCACTGGATTCTGTGTTGCTGGAGGGGAGACTTCCATGTGCAGGAGGTGAAGATGTTGTTGCTGGCTTTCACTGGCATTGCCAGAAGGGTTTTACTGCCAGCTGAGGCAGCGCCTGGGATTGTCTGAATGCCCAGGTGACAGAAGGGCAGCTGTGGTTGTGATTCCTGTCATGGTGCTCAGGAGCAGCATGTCACACTCTGATGTGCCATGCATCCATCCTAGGGGTCCTCTGGGTCTCCACACATACCTGCAGCCTGCTAGCTAAAGCCCCAGGTGACTGCTGGAAGCTTAGAGATGGACAGTGAAATTCTGACCCTCTCAACTATTTCCACGTGTGCTTAGGTGATTTCTTATTGCAAGAGATTATTGTGCTGTGTTCTGAAAAATCTGGGTGCAAAGTTGTGATTTCTTGGGTTGTTGATTTCTTCATGCTTAAATCGCTTTAAGGTCCTGACTTCATTCTTTTAAAATTGTGCATCTCTGCTCCTTTCTGGCAGGTGCAGGTGATATCCTCCCTCTGCACCTGACTACTGTAGGGTAGAAAATTGGAGACAGGCTGATGGCAGACCCAGTGGAGTCTTTTCCACCTAAAGACTCTGGGTTTCTCATTCCACATGGTAGTATTTTTCTTAATTAAGTTGTTTGAAGTGCTGTCTGGTATTGTTTTTTTATGGAGTGTTTTATTGTCATTGCTCTTGGCCTGCAGATCATGGTGTGACTTCTCAGAGATGCAGCTCATAATATGTTCACTGTGTGGAACAGAAACCTGCCATTTGCAGGCAGTGTCATTTTCCAGTGTCAGGGACTTCTCTGTGGCTCTGAAAGGTTTATAGATTTAATTCTGCCCAAGTGACAATGGCTGTGATAAAGCAGCACAACTAAGGGCCTCCAAACTAACCTGAGAGGAATTATGTGAGAAAGTAAAACACGAGCATTGCTGCAGCTGTAACACATCTTGTCTCTTATTTCTGTGGCTGTAGGTTTGATTTTCCCCAAAGACTATGTTTCGTGTCCATTTTTTCCCCTGGCAGAGGTGTCTCCAGGAGGATTTGGAGGTTGTTTTCTCTGTGTGTGGTGGAGGAGGCAGGTTGGCTGTTGTGACTGTGCCAGGGGCAGGTGGGATGGAGGGGCTGTAGCTGAGCTTGCTGCAGCCTGGAGCAGAGGGATGTGCTGGAATTTTGTGCTGGAGCTCAGACTGAGAACAGGAACAGCTGAAGGACAGGATCTGTGAGCTCATCTCCACCTCAGTTCTCTTTATCAGAGGATAGAGCAGGACTGCTTGGACTGGGAAAGGATGGAAGTGTGAGGAGAGAGAGGCAGCAGCTGTAATTCCCTGAGAGGAGTGGGATGCACGAGGCTGGAGCTGCTGCTGCCCTGTCCCCAGGCAGGCAGGGACAATTGCAGAACATCCCTGTCCCCATCAGTGGGGCTGGGGGAGCTGGAGCCCCTCTTCTGCTCCGTCCTCTGGCTGCCAGGTCCCAGCAGTGACATGGATGTCTCTGCCTTTGCTTTACTCAGTGGTGAACAAGCAGCAAGCCATGCTGTGCAGGAGGATTTCCACAAGGTGTTTACTTTTGGAATAAAGCCCTTCCTCCTGGGATGTAACTCTGCTCATCCCTTAATTTTCCTGCAGTGAACTGCTGTAGTTGCAGAGCAGCTGAGTTCAGGGTCTTAAAAGTGAGGAGACATTTTTTGTGTCCTCTGTGGGCAGGACAAGACTTAGAGCAGGGGACACATTAGACATGAAGAAACAAATTTATGAACAGTAAAGATGATTAAACAATTAATTTAGGGGGGAAAATGAGATTGCTGTGGCAGGTGCTGTCTGTGGGACAGAGGATGGGTGAGCTGCCCTGCTTGACTCCTGATTTCCAGATGTAAATTAATAACTTTTTTTTTTTTTGTGAGCAGCTGGATATCTCCAAGTGTATTTATAAAAAGATACTCCAGCCCACTGATTTAAAGTGCTTCTCTTTCTTTTGTTAAGCTAATTATTCTTTATAAGAAAACAAAACAAAAGTCCACAGATTAAAAACTGTAGGGCTAGAAAACTGTTGAGTTTGGATGAAAAGCAAAGCCTCAGACACTGGAATGTATTTCATCGGCAATAATCAGGCCCTGAGTATGCCAAACAAATATAAAAAGGCCTTTCATGCAGTAAGATGTATTTTAAAATAAATGGGCCCTTTGGTTTGAAC
Source organism: Motacilla alba alba (assembly GCF_015832195.1). NCBI lineage: Eukaryota > Metazoa > Chordata > Aves > Passeriformes > Motacillidae > Motacilla > Motacilla alba. The sequence goes on along the minus strand of NC_052032.1, from coordinate 7,852,761 downwards.
ATATGTTTTGCTTTGGAATTGCCTTGAGAGGCTTTTCAGATGGGAGCACCACAAACCTATTTCCCTCTCTGCTTTTGTGCTGTGCCTTCCAGGCTGTCTCCTGGTTTATTCACCAGGAAAATGAGGTCTCCTGACAAAAGTTTTGACAGATGTCTGGCTGCAGCACAGCAGGGAGCAAGGCTGCAGGGATGTCACCACCCTGCACCAGGTCCCTCAGAAGCTGAACCCCTGGAGGTGAAATTCTGCCCTTTTCACAACAAAACCAGCTCCAGGAGTCATTGCAGTGTTTCAAGATGGTTAGAAGGTTAATCACAGCTGTGAAATTTCTGTAGTTCTGTGAAAAATGGGAATTTTGCTTGTGGAAGGGCTGGGTGACAGCCCCTGAGCATCCCTGATTGCTGTTGGGATGGGGGATGTCTGTCCCCATCAGGTCCCCAGCCTGTCTGCCAGTCAACCCTTCCCTTCTCTGGGCACACAGGTGCCCAAGACATACAAAAGGGAAGCACTTGGCAAATAGAGAATTTCTTTAAACCCAGGTCTTTTAAATGCAAATGAAACCTAGCGTTAGCTTCTGGTTCCTTTCAGCAGGAGTAATTGGAGCTAAGGTTTTACACACAGTAGTAATATATGCATAAAATCAGTTAAGTGCTAGGAATGCCATAAACTGCTCTCTAAACCCAAGTCACTGAGTCCCAAACAGCAAGAGAAATGGCTGGAAGTGAGAGCTGAAAAATAAGAGAGAAAGGAACAAGGTAAAAATATTTGACATTTATCCTCACTACTCTAGGAAATAACATTATGAGGAGGTTCATAAAGGGTGAAGCCTGGATCCATTTCTATCAGTTGGACTTTTAAATTAAGTGTGGGAGTTGGAGTTTGACTGTAAATGCCTGTTTTGCTGTAGGAAGTGCAGAGCAAACCTCCTGCCCTCTGCTAGCAGGAAGTCAGAGTTAGATTTTCTTGATCTTTTCTGCCCTTTCAGATTTACAAGGCAAATATATCCAAGCGTATGTAGAAATACACACTTCGGGTACTCCTGTAATTGGAACTTGCTTGTTGACTCTTGCCCTTTCCATCCATGATCCTTGTTTCTATTAGTTCCTGATCCATTTTTCTAAATTGTTTTTCTAATAATTTCTAAATGTTTTCTGGTAGAATGTGGACCCTGACAGGTTTACATTCTACTACTTAGAAAACAAGTTTAGAATCTTGGTGTTTAAACTGCTGTGAGATATCAGCTCCTGTGGTTGCCTGGTGTTTGCTTGTTTTATAAAGCAGAAACTTCGAATGTTATTTAGAAACCAATAACCCAAATCAAACTTCCATTCTCTAAGATGGGATTTTTGAGGATCTTCTGAGGTTCGTGTGTCCTCCATGCACTTGCTACAAATGCCTTTTGCTTATGGCTTTTCCTTTTTCTTTCCCCTTTGGCTTGTTTATCTGCAGAAGAAAATGGACAGTCGGGAATACCAGGATGCACAAGGCTTTGCAGCAGACATTCGGTTAATGTTCTCTAATTGTTACAAGTACAATCCTCCAGACCACGAGGTGGTGGCCATGGCCAGGAAGCTCCAGGTAAAGGTGTCGGCAAATGCATCTTCCAGAGTGTTTTTAGTTCAGGTACAAGGTGAGATCCAGGTGTGGATCTGCTCTTGGCACCAACAAGGGAGATTCTTCCAGCCCTTGGAAAGAGCCTCGTGCTCTCTGCAGGACTCTTGTGCTCTTCACATGGCATGGGCCCAATGCCACGTTCGGCTCCTAAAATATAATAATCCTTGGTTTTAAAGTAATTGGGGGATTTTCTTGGGATTTCCAGCCATATTCTGTATATGATTATTTACTTGTAGTGCACAAAACCCCTGCCCCTGATGTATTTGAGGCCAGAGTGAGCTGTTTGTGGCCGTGGCTCCTTTGGTCACCAATTCTCCTCCTTCTTGCAGGATGTCTTTGAGATGAGGTTTGCAAAAATGCCCGATGAGCCTGCAGAGGCCCCCCCTCCACCTCCCCCAACAGCCCCAGTGGTGAGCAAAAGCACAGAGAGCAGCCACAGCAGCGAGGAGAGCTCCTCAGACTCCGACAGCTCCGACTCCGAGGAGGAGCGGGCAACTCGGCTGGCCGAGCTCCAGGAGCAGGTACTGCACCACCCCGGCTGTGTGTCCGTGCTTTAGACAGAGCACGGCAGCAGGAATTGTCTCCTGAAAAATCCCACCTAGGCTGGCATGCAGGGAGACATTCCCAGCCTAATGGGAAGAGCATTCAGCCGTGCAGTCAGTGCACGTCGGATGTAACGGTAATTTTCTTCAGGATGGTTTCTCTCAGTGCTGATGCTCTCTCCTTCCTTCTGGGATCTCAGAGTATGAGCTGCTTGATTTTTGGCTTTAGGATATACTTACACCTTGGCCTGTAGAGGGGTTTGTGGAGGCAGCAGTTACCTTGCCTTGATGGTTCTTTCCCTGTCTCCCCCCAGCTGAAAGCCGTCCATGAGCAGCTGGCTGCACTGTCCCAAGCGCCAGTGAACAAACCAAAGAAAAAAAAAGAGAAGAAGGAGAAAGAGAAGAAAAAGAAAGATAAAGAGAAGGAAAAAGAAAAGCACAAAGTCAAAGCTGAGGAGGAGAAGAAACCCAAGGTGGCTCAACCACCAAAACAAGCCCAACAGAAGAAAGCCCCAGCTAAGAAAGCGAACAGCACAACCACAGCTAACAGGTGAGAGCCAAGCTGCCTTGAGGGGAGAGCCAAGAGCTTCCAGCTCTGCCCTTAATTCCTGGGGAAGCTCAGTAGTTGTTAATTTGCTGCTGAATACTGTTCCCATTCCCAGACAGCTCCAGGGAGTCTTTAACTTGGAGCTGGCAGTGGAACCACTGTGTTTTCAGTGTCCAGCTCTTTGAATCCCTGCCTGATTGCTCTCAGATAAGGTTTTGGGGGTTGCCTTTTGTGCAGCCACCAAGAACGTGCCATTTCGTGGCTGCCCCCCTGCTGCTACTTGGGCTCACTGTCACACTTCACAGGGCTAAAATATAATAGGAGCACAACAGCTGATCTCAGGCTGCTGAACTTTTTCAGCACTTGTGCTGCTGTTCCAGCCATCTGACCAGAGCTTCAAAGCCAAGAGCATGGGGATGTTTGTTACAAGGGAGTCAGGGAAAAAAAAAGAGTTCATTGCTGTGTCCCCATGAATGTTTTCATGCTTGACAACCTCCCCAGGCAGCCCAAGAAAGGAGGCAAACAGGCATCTGCAACCTACGACTCGGATGAGGAGGAGGAAGGGCTGCCCATGACCTACGACGAGAAGCGACAGCTCAGCCTGGACATCAACCGCCTGCCCGGGGAGAAGCTGGGCAGGGTGGTTCACATCATCCAGTCCCGAGAACCTTCCCTCAGAGACTCCAATCCCGACGAGATTGAAATAGATTTTGAAACCTTGAAGCCCACAACGTTACGAGAACTGGAGAGATACGTGAAATCTTGTTTACAGAAAAAACAAAGGAAACCATTTTGTAAGTTAACCTCCCGGGGCACGTGTTCCCCCCAGCAGCTCTCGGGCTCAGCTGTGGAGTCAGGGCATGTGTATTGAGATTCTCTTATCCGCCTGTTGGGTATGTTGTGGCAGGAATTTTTAGAGATTCTTTTCTCCCAAGGAAATGTACAGAAACTTCCTGTTTTTCTCTGTTCTTTCTTCCCGTGGTGTCCTGCTGCAGAGACCCGGAGAGCCAATGTGTTCCTCTGCAAGACCTGTGGGATGCCTTTATTACTTACCCAGGCTCTGGAAGGCCCTGTAAAGGTTTCAGTCTCATTGTGTCAGGTGTTACGTGCATACATCTGGAAGGATCAGTTTCTAATCCTGAATAGTTTAGCATCTAATTAGGAAGGAAACAAAAAACGTGGTTGGGATCCAAACCACCAAGGCAATAAATGATTTGCACAAGGTTACCCGGTTACCTGTGGATTCTGGGTGTGTCTGAGTTGTGTATTCACCCCAAAACTGCTCTTCCTGTATGTCCTGGTCACCACATTGGCCTCGCCCTCTGTCAGTTGAGAGGGTGAATGTCAATTTGCTGCTGAGTGTGTGGTTCAGTGTGGGACAGACTTTGTGTCTCATCCACAGAGCAAATTCCTGCAGCCCCTGGAGAGTTTAGCTCCAGCTGGACAGCAGTAAGATCACTTACCTGAAGTGCTCCTGGCCCTCTTGGTTAAGGGAGTTTTGCTTTTAAGATTATGGCACAAAAGCTACTCCTTGCTCTTGCAGAGCATCTCCACTCCTTCCTCAGGATTTTCAGGAAGGCCTAAGCAAAGCACAGACTTTGACCTTTCTTTTTGCTTTATTTTCCCCCCCTGAATCCTTCACTGTTGGCCTAGCTCAGGAAAGAATTTTCCAGAGTTCTTAGGAACAGGAAGCATCCTTCAATTTTGGAACCAGAGCACAGAGTAACAGATAACCTCAGATATCCACTCTGTGAGCCTGGCTGGCCTCCTGTGCCGAGTGTTCCCTCTTAGGACTGTGCTTTCCATTTTCTTTTTTTGATGTTTTTTAAACCATCGCTTTAAAACAGCTCACAGAAATGTAGGTATTTCCTTGCTAGATCAGGCAAAATATCTGGCTCCTGTTTTGTGCTTCCAATCCTGGCCAACACCTGTGTCCAATTACCCCTCCTTTGGAGGAAAGTTTCCTTTCCTTGGCAGTGAGTGTTGCTGGTCCTTCTCACCCTTTCCATCCTGATGCAGTTACATTCCTGTTGTCTGCCAGCCTTTGCCTCCGTTGGTTTTTAATTTGCCTTTGTTTGTTTTGTTTTCTATTTAGAGCAACATAAACCACAGTAGATTCTTGCGTGAGGGGATCGGAAGTTTTACTGGCAGATGCTTTACTCCTGACAACCTTTAATGGGACACTTTATTTTACAGGGCAGAAAACCCATGTAACAATTCTGTAATTACAAATCTGTAATTATTGACCATATAACTGGCTGGTAAGTAACCTGTAATGACAAGGTTATTACGTGGATATTTTTATCTTCTAAAATATTTTCCAGAAGATCTCTCTTAAAAAAAAAAATTGCATGTTACAGGATGGTGGTGATTTGATGAGCAAGGCAACTTCAGGTGTTGTCTTCTCTCTGGGATGTGTAGTTGCTGTGTGAGCACTGGCTGTTGGCAGTGTCACTGCAGAGTGTGCACACAGATGTACATGCCCTGTAAAATAGTGATGTCCGCTCTTTCCCCCTGCATCCCTGCACTTTCAGGAACTCTGCCTTCCTCCCCCCACAGCTGCCAGTGGCAAAAAGCAAGCGGCGAAGTCAAAAGAAGAGTTAGCTCAGGAAAAGAAGAAAGAACTAGAAAAACGGTTACAGGACGTCAGCGGGCAGCTCAACAACAACAAGAAGCCTGCCAAGAAAGGTAATGCCTTTGGGTTTATGGGAAAAGAGCCCCCCGAAAGTGAGCAGGCTTTGTCACAGGGTCAACACCTCTCCTCTGTGACAGGAACCCTCAGGAGTTCCCTCTGGGCGCTGTGTGGGGCTGCTGTGATCCCTGGCCTGGTGGGAGCTGCTGGGTGGTGAATAGGAGCTGTCTGGGAGGCCATTCCTCCTTCAGAGGGAGGAGGATGTTCCCTGTGTTAACCCGGTGTGCAGCCCGCACCACAGAGCTTCTACACAGGGGGTTAAAACATCCCAAACCCCCACGTAGCTCAAGGTGCTCCAAAAGGTTCCCCTGGTGCAAAAAAAAAAAGCTTTTACAAGGGGATTTCCTGTGCTCAGAGGTGACACTGCCCCACAGCACAGCTTCTCTGTGCATCCCAAACTTCCATGGTTTAGGGTAAATTTGGGAGAAAACTTTTAAAGGGGTTCTTCTAAAAAGTAGATTTAAGCAGCTTTGTTTATTTTAAATGGTTCAGGAAAATATTTCTTTGGAGAAAAGTGGAAAAAAAGCCGTTCATTTAATAAGCAAAGCATTTACTAGTACCAAAAAAATGAACATCATTAAACAATAAAGCTTTTTGCTGCTTTAAAAAAGATGATAAATTCAGAAAGTCTCTTTTGTGGGCTGTAGCTGGACTCAGTCTCTTCTCAGTCTTTTTGGTGTTGGAAATGCAGTGGCTCAGGCTTGGCTTGGTGGGCTGTAGGTGCTCTTTTGTGTGTTCACTTTAGAGTAGATTTAAACAGGTCTAAAGAAAAAGAAAAACTACATTTTAGGAAATTTCTCTGCTTCAGCTATCTAAAAAGTAACTAAAAGCAAAGGAGAGCTCTGTCTGTCTGTCTGTCTGCAGACTGCACAGTCCAGCAGCAGCAATGTGGAGGAGTTGAGTGCAGTTTCTGAAAACAAACTGCACGCTGCTTTCCTCTCCTCCCTCACCTCAGAACCAGCCTTAAAGGTGCAATGTCAGACCCAGAACATTCCTCTGGCTGTCCTGGATGATTCCAAACCCTGGCGAGGGGCTCAGAGACCTTGGCACAGAGTCAAAACCACCTCTGCCTTCAATTTTAGCCCATGAAACAAAAAATGACCAACTCTGTGTAAAGATTTACAAGCCACAAGAGTTGGAGTAGAGGGGTAGTTAATTTGTCACTGAGTGAAAAAGTAGAATTTTGAAGTTTTAGAATGGGAGTTCAAGAGACAAGATGGAAGAACCTAAGCGTGTCCTGTCCTCCTTGTCCTTCTTCTTGTCCTCCATCTTCTGCAGTGATAGTGACACTTTATAATTAAAGACAGACTGTCTAACATAAGTAATAAGTATTAAAAAATCATTGTAAATAAAGTACATTAATTCTTAGTATAAAAAGCTAACAGCACCCCAAGAGCAGTCACTGTGCCTCAACCCGAGCTACTAAACAAATCTCAGGGAGTCAAAAAAAAAAATAATAAATAAATAACAGTAATAAAAGTAATAAAATGTAATAAATAAATAACTATAAATTTATAATATATAATAATTAATATATAATTATATATTATAATATATAATAAATATATTATAATTAATAAATAGAAATTAATAAATATAAGTTGATAAATAGAAGTGATAAATAGAAGTGATAAATAGAAATGATAAAAATGATAAATAAAAATGATAAGTAGAATAATAGATTGATAAATAAAGATTAAGAAATAAAGATTAAGAAATAAAGATTTATAAGTAGAAATTAATAAATAAGGAAAAACAAACAACCTTAAAAAACAAAACCGACGAGTCTCAAATTCTTCTTCAATCACTAAAAAAGCTAAAAAAACCCCCAACTTTCTAGTATCTCAAGAATCATCTCAAACACAAAAAGCAGAAGTTCAAAACTGATTCTCCAGCCTGCAGAGAAGGGCTGGGGATGCCAGCATCACTCGGGCAGCCCCGGGCAGGAGCGCTGCCACCCCTGGCTCCGCCTGCGGGCAGCCCTCGTGCGTCCCCGGTGCCTGGCACTGACCCCATCCCCGCTTGTTCCCGCAGAGAAATCCGGCTCCGCTCCCTCGGGAGGCCCGTCCCGGCTCAGCAGCAGCTCCTCCTCCGAGTCCGGGAGCAGCAGCTCCAGCGGCTCCAGCTCGGACAGCAGCGACTCGGAATGAGCGCGGACACACGGACACACCCCCCAAACGGACACCCCCTCCTGGCCCTGCTCTGCAGCGTCCCCTCCCCTCCTTACCCCCTGCTCTCGGGCCACCGCGGGCAGGTTTTATCCCCTCTCTCTTTTCTCTGACTTGTTTTTTATTTTATTTTTTAACTCAGTGTTACAAAAGGTATTTTCCTTTTTTTTTTTGGTTTTTTTTTTGGCGGGGGGGAGGGAGGGAGGGGGCTCTCTTTTAATAGGTCAAAGATCTTTGAGTGTGTGTGTGTGACTAGACTTTATGACAAATAGTTCCCTTTGCATAAAGTCTCTAAAATTTACATTTATCTGGAGACAATTGGTCAAAAGTGGAAGAACTTTGAGCTCTTAGCAGGAGATAAATAGAAAATTCTGCAAGGTTTGTAGTACATTTCCCTCCCAGCCCTTCCCTCTCCCCCAGAATATTCTCTTTTAATAAGCCTGCCTGGCTCACACAAGGTAAAAACCATCTTTTTTTAAAGAAATCTCTGTAAAATGGTACTGTATCTGAAAGATGTTAGCTTTTGAACTAGTTGGTGTATTTGTTATTAGCACTAGTATTCTTAATCTCCAAGTCTACAGTGTGATGAAAATGTCAGATGCTATCATCTTTTTACATAAAACCAACAAAAAAAAATTCCAAAAAAAATTCTCATGTACTGTGGATTGCTAACATGCTTTTTTTTAAAATCTTGGTAGAGGCATAGGCACCTGTTCAGGAAGGTTTTGAAGCATGAATTTAACTTTTAAGCACACAAGCAATAGAATTGGTTGCATTTCTTGGTTTTCCACTCAAAAGCTTCACTTTTCCCGGGGATTCATTGGGAAGAAGGGAGCAAGGGACACACTCAAGTTTCTTGGGAATGTTATTTTTACCCTTAAATAGATCATTTCCAGGAAATGGGACGCTCTCTATGAAAAGTTTTCATGGAACTGACAGGAGGTTGTTTTATTTTGGCTGGAAGTTGTCAGCTGGAGCCTGGAGTGATCCCTGCAGCGAGCAGGACGAGTCATGTGCCCATTGCTGGGCACATCTTGGGCGTTTTCTCCATGACAAACACCTCAGACTGGGCTTAAAATAAAGCAGCACTTGAGCTCCAGCTGAGGCTGAGCTGGCAGGGGAAGTGGAGAGGGATTTTCTGTGTGTTCGGGCTTTTTGCTTTTGGGTTTGCTTCGGTTTTCTCCCTTCTCCTCATCGTTCTGGTGGTGAGCTCCTAGAAAGGGGATGCTCCTCAAGCTGCAGGCACTGAAATGTTTTACCTCAATGAAAAGAAGAAAGAGGGGAGGGAGAAGAAAAAGAAAAAAAAAAAGCTAATTTTTTTTAAAGCTTGCTATTTTTTTCAGTCCAGCCTAAAGTTTTGACCTGCACTGCTGCAACACACCCTGGTTTCAGTGTCCCTAATTTCATGTATCTACCATGACTTTATTTATTAAACACAATTGGTAATTTCAATTATAATAAAACCTAACAAAAGCAAAGCTAGGGTTCTGCAGGCCAGCAGACAGGAAGACTTTTAATGAGGTTTGAACCAGATTTAAAAAAAAAACAACCAAAAAACAACAACAAAACAAATAAAAATCCACAACTTTATTTATATACCTTGGACTTTCTGCCTACAGGTGCTACAGTCCAGTCTCTCGTGTGTCTGGTGCTCTCTCATGTTTGGTGTATTCATTTTTAGATTTTTTCCTCCTCTTTTCACCCCAGCCCCCTTTTTTCCTGTTTTGTACAGATTTTGGAGACATACACTTCAATACAATTTTATTTTCTCAGTGGTCTTTTTTCCTCCCCTCTTTTTTTTAGTTTTGTTTTGGTAGAACAATGGGGGTTTTATCCTTTTCTAATCCAATTTATGAAAACACCAATTCTATAATTACATCCAATTTGTAATCTGAGGGGCAGAAGTTTTATTGCAAATTCTTTTCATTGTAAAGAAAAAAAAATATACAGAATTTAACAGAAAATTCTGCCTTTCCATCTCCAGCACCAGCCCCTAAAACTGCCTCTCCCCTGTGGGGTAGCCCTAAATTCACCTCCTGTGCTCTGCCAGTGGTGCAGATTGCTCCAGATTTTATTTTCCCAGTAGATGAGTGGTCCTGGAGGCCCCTCAGGGCCAGCCCAGATTTGCTTTGCACACCCAGGAGCTGTCCTGGGGGATGTCCCTGTGCTCAGTCTGGAATCACTGCCTGCTCAGCATTCCAAGCTCTGCGCTTCCAGCTGCAGCCCTGCTCCGTGCCTGCCACCACTGCCCAGCAGCCAGGGGGCATTTTCTGGGCACTTGGGCCTCTGCCTCTCAAAATGTGCTGCTGGCCAGAGATTCTTTCCCACAGCAATTGAAAGGAAAATGTTCTGATTTTTGCTGAAATTCCTGATTTGTCTTTTCCATTAACAATGGAGGTCAGTTCTTATTTTTATTTTTTAAGTTCTGCCCTTACAAAACCTTCCCCCAGACAGATCCCTGGTAATATATTTTCAAAATTTACTATGAGGAAATGTAATATTCACCTAATTAAGAGCTTGGGTTTCTTTTTAATGGGGTTGGGTTTCACCTGTGTTTCTCCTGTTGCCTGCGACCCGAATGATCAAAACCAAGGAATATTTTAAGGAATAATTGCAACCAATTCACTGCCATGGCTTTTGGATAAACAAACTCCCAGTTCTCCTTTCCTGGGACCTTTTCCTGCGTGCTCGACCCTGAGCTGTGGTGGTGGCTGCTGTGGGCAGGACAAACCGGAGGCGACAGCATCGCTGCCACAAAAAAAATCCTGGGAATTTCAGCTCTTGGCACCATCCTCTGCCATCAGGAACAGCCCCTGGAACACACAGACATCCCTCAAGGAGCCACGGGGCTGCCCCACCAGAATTAGTGGGAAAGTTGGAGCCAGAGGGTTGAGAACCAGGTGTGAGGTGATGGGAAAAGGCACAGCCTGAGGCTGGCTCAGCACTGGAGGAGGATCCCTGCTGGAGCTGGAAAACCCTCCCAGCCTGGGGCTTTTCCAGGAAAACAACCTGCCAAGGCTCCCTGTTGGAGCTGGAAAACCATCCCAGCCTGGGGCTTTTCCAGGAAAACAACCTGCCAAGGCCACCACGGAATGGGAAGAACCTGCTGCACATCTCTGCTCCACCAGCTGCAACTTGGGCTTCCACTCACTGGGAACCTTTGCACGGAAAGTGAGGCGTTCCCGACAAAATGGAGCGAGGAGAAATCCATTTTGGCATGACTGAGGGAAGAATTTGGTGACTCCTCCCTTCCAAATGCTGTCCTTACACTTTTCCATTCCCAGCTTGATTGCAGTGCTCTTTATCCCCACCATGGCCACGGGGGTGCCTCTTGTACATCCTGAGTTTCTCCAGGAAAGAAAAGATGTTTCCAGTCCAGAGTAAGTAGCAGCAGTCCTAAATGAGTTGGGAACTGAAGCAAAGAGCATTTCTTGAACTGGGTTTATTGCATGACACGTCAGTCCAGATGTCACAAAATAACTTGGAAACGATCAAACACGCAACGTTTGAAGGACATTTTTAAACTTAAGAATAAAAAAATATTAAAAAAAAGGAAAAAAAAAATTAAAATTTTTATGGTAGAATTTTTCTTGAATGAACAAAGTTTAACTTTGTTTTCCAGGGGAAACTTCACTGAAATCAGTATGATTTCATATGTATGCATACACACAGAGTTTTATTGAAACTGCTTTTTTCGGACTAATTCCTGTTTTGACAAAATATCTGACCAGACCTTTCTCAATCAACCAGCATTACTGCACCTTCTAAAAAAACTTTGTGAACCTTTTCTCTGATTGTAAACTCAGCCTGTCTCGTGGCTCAGTGGGACCAGAGGGAGATCCCCATCCCAGCGACCCAAGGAGTCTCTCAGCTCTCTGCGCGCCAAATGTGTCACCTACACGACAAAATCGTGGCAGTTTTCGTGCTGCCGTGGTTTGAACCCTGCCCCCAGGCTTTGGGAGTGTGGGAGTGATGTTTCAGGGCTGTGTCACCGCTGGCAGGGTGGTGACCCCCAAACACACACACACATCATTGCTGGGTGTGGAAATGCACAGCTGAGTTCCCCCTGAGCTCTGTTCCCTCTTCTCCATGTGCTAGAAGCAGACTGACGTTTCCTAATCTTGTTCTTTCTCTGCTTTGGGGACTTTTAGAGCAGTTTTTAGTTTTGGTTTTTTTTTTCCTTGTTTTGAAAGGAATGATGTTTTTTTTTTAAAGCTGGGGTTGGAGCTGAGGGGAAAGGATCGGGGCATGACAAAGACAAACCACAACCTTTTTAGTACTGGATTTTAAATTCTCAGTCTCTTCTCAACCCTGAGCAGTTACCACTAGGGCTAACTGTGGGCAGGCTCTGCATCAGTAAAGAGAAATTTAGGATTCCTTACACAGCAGCGTTATCTTGCTTGAGCTGCATTTTGTAAAGAAAATGGTATTTGCATATCTTTTTAAAATGTCATTTTTAAAAAATAAATTAAACCACCAGCTAGGATTTAACACAGGCCGCTTAGAACACAGCCCTGATACTGGCATAACCAATCCAGAAAGATTTGTTGTTGTATTTTTTGTTTTGTTATTTTGGGGTTTTTTTAATATTTAAAAAAAAAGGAAGTTGTTACTTTTCTGTATGATGTGCATGCAAATTTACCGTAACTCTTTTTCTTAAAACTTTTTAGTGCCATTTCTAGTATATTCCTGTAAATGTCAGTTATTGAAAAGAAATGAGTCAATGTAAGTAGTTTAGCTTGTTTATTGCAAATTGCTGGCCTCAAACAAAACAGAATTAAAAAGAGTTAGAAAGTAATCTTTGATGTTACTGGTAATCACGGACCCTGGTCCTGGGGCATTCGTTTTGTTTTCATAATAAAAAGAAAAATTGTTTGGTGTGTGCAGTTTGATGCCATATTTTCCCCTCTCCTGATCTTTTCCAGGTGTGGCACTCAATCGTGGACTGGGCAGTGCCAGGAGCCAAACACCAGGGGGGTATTGAATCCTGGTGCCACGAGTCCTGGAATAATTTGGGAGTTGTTCTGGGGAATGTCACACTCAGAGGGCTGACTGCCCTCAGAGCGGGGCAGCTCTGGGGTGTCTGAATCACAGCTGGAATAAAACTGCTTTAAATCCCTTTTTTTGCTGAGGGAAACTCAGCTGCTCCTCAGGGCAGCCAAGGAAGGGCTTGAGCTCTTCCCCAACATCCTACAAGTCTGCAGGGTCTTAAATTCTATTTGGGAGTTGTTTTGGGGAATGTCACACTCAAAGGGCTGACTGCCCTCAGAGCAGGGCAGCTCTGGGGTGTCGGAATCACAGCTGGAATAAAACTGCTTTAAATCCCTTTTTTTGCTGAGGGAAACTCAGCTGCTCCCATGTGCCAGGGCAGCCAAGGAAGGGCTTGAGCTCTTCCCCAGCATCCTACAAGTCTGCAGGGTCTTAAATTCTATTTGGGAGTTGTTTTGGGGAATGTCACACTCAAAGGGCTGACTGCCCTCAGAGCAGGGCAGCTCTGGGGTGTCTGAATCACAGCTGGAATAAAACTGCTTTAAATCCCTTTTTTTGCTGAGGGAAACTCAGCTGCTCCTCAGGGCAGCCAAGGAAGGGCTTGAGCTCTTCCCCAACATCCCACAGTCTGCAGGGTCTTAAATTCTGTGAGAATTGCTCCTGGTGGAGGTAAGTTGGGCTGAAAGGAAATGAAATTCCACCCAGGTTTGCTGCCAGCAGGACCTGCGGGAAGCAGAGGGACTTTGTCACCTGCTGTGTGAGCTCAGGGTGACCTGGAAGGCCCAGCTTGGAAAGGGAAGCCTGGAGCAGCTGGTGCCAGTGCCAGCAGAGTCCTGGCATTGCTGTGTGGGGGCCAGGATCTATTTTGGTCCTCAGAGAGGACTGGGGTTGGTTTTGCCGTTTGCTTTGTGCGTGAGGTGGGGTTAGCACAGCCAGGCTCCCCCGGGGTTAATCTTTAACCCTGTTCCTGCTCGCTGCCCCTCCGAGGCTCCAGCAAAGCTCTGCCATTCTGCTCTTGTAGCAGTGCCACTCCAGGGGCTGTTTGTCCAGCCTGTCCCCTAAACAATCTCCCGTGAGGCAGGTGAGGATGTTTCTGAGGCGTTTGCAGGGGAGTTGTCTCTGGGGGCAGCAAACAGAGCTGTTTCTTCAGGCTGGGAGGAGGTTGAGGACACACAGGACACGGCTGAGGTTCAACTCTCCCTGCTCGTGCCTTGAATCCTGGGGCTCTCAGAGGGGCATTGAGGGGCTGGAATGAGTCCAGAGAAGGGAACAGAGCTGGGGAAGGCTCTGGAAAGTCTGTCCTGTGAGGGGCAGCTGAGAGGGCTCAGCCTGGAGGAAGAGGAGGCTCAGGGGAGACCTCCTTGCTCTGCACAGCTGCCTAAACCAGGGCTGTGAGGTGGGCTTTGGTCACTGCCAGGACAAGAGGGAACAAACAGCCTCAAGCTGCGTCAGGGGAGGTTCAGGTTGGACAGCAGCAGCAATTCCTTCGAGGAAAGGCTGCTCAAGCCTTGGCAGGGCTGCCCAGGGAGGGCTGGAGTCCCCATCCCTGAAGGTGCCCAAGGAAGGCCTGGATGTGGCACTCAGGGCTCTGGGCTGGGGATCAGGCACATCTGGATGTGACAATCTCTGAGGTCTTTTCCATAATAATTCCCTCATTCAGTGTGACATCCAGAGCTCTCCTTATCCTGAAAGTGCTGCTGGCCTGGGGGAGCTGGAGGAGCCTCCCCTGCAGCTCCCAGTCCAGTGGTGTGGCTTGGGAGCCCCAGCAGTAACTGAGGGGATTCTTCCCCCCTAAAAGGAGAGTCCCAAAAGCTGTCACCCGTGCCAGAGCCGTGGGCATGCAGGGGAAAAACAGCCACTCACAAAACTGCACTCAAATCATTTTAATGCACTTTATCAAAGAGGCTACAGCAGTGTTTGAAACAAGTGCATCACCACCACACAGCTGGCTCACAGAACAGCCACAGCAGCCACTCACAACCCTGCTGTGACCAGTGACACACAGAAATGGAAAACTACAGTCACATTCACAGAGATGGAAGGACAACTCATCCTCTTCTTCCTGCGCTGTCACATCCAGCCTCCATCCTGGAAGAATTTACGCACATTCTTACGGGTTTAGTCTTGTATACTCCAATTAACACTCTGCAAAATAACTGAATTTTGGTTTACCAGCCACATTAACAAAAAGAGACTGATTATACCCAAAATAAGCATCTTCCTTACTGAAATTAAAAAGAAAATAAGTGTTGGATTTCTTTTTTCTATAAGAAAAGAAAATGAACAGCTGGTTTGGGGGATGTGCTGTTCCTTAAACTCCCAGAGTTCACGTGCTCCCCAGGGCTGGCCTGGAACCCACCTCCCCTGCTTCTCCAGGTGAATCCACCTGCAGTTCCCGGGGAGCTGAGGGCCCAGCCCCTGCCTGCTGGAGTAAATCATCTCCTGTTCACTCAGCCAAGCACTGGAGGCCCAGGTGGGTCACACACCCTGGCTCTGCTCCCCGGGCACCTCGCCGAGCCTCGCTGGGGTTGTGAATTCATTGAACGCTCGCACTCGCCCGAAAAACATTTATTCACTGGATTGTTTCTCCTCCAGAGCTAGTCCTGACCAAAGCAAGAGGGTTATTTGTGTGCAGAGCAATGCACAGGTCTGCAAAGCAGCGAGCTTTAAATCTACGAGCGCACACACACAAGGTAGCAAACACCAACACATGCAGAAATAGTGCTTTTAAAAAAACAACGAGCTGCCTATTGTTTGCAGTGCTGTGGAGCAGGGCTGAGTACACCAAACCTCTAGGATTTCACTCTAGAGCAGGCGTGTTCTGCTCAGTACATTGAGTTCAGCAAGGCTGAGTGTCTGTGTGTTTGTTGTAGCGTTTCACCCACACGGGAGAGGTGGAAGAGATTCTTCACTGTATTAAAAACAAAAATAAATAAATAAAATAAAGTGCTTGAAAAAATGCAAAGGAGGTTTTAGATGAATAGAACAGAAGTAATGACTGTGCCTAATAATAGGCAGGTGAATAATCCATCCTGAAGCTGACATCAAATGCTGATTTGCCTGGAGCTAAGCCTGTGCCCAGGCACTGCTGGGTTGCACACATGGCCTAGGCAGGACAGCAAGGGCAGAGCCCCGAAGAATTTTCCTGCTGAGCCCTGGGTACATAATTCACACCCCTGGAAGGGCTAGGTTTGTTTTTAACAAAGATTCAGGTGCTTGCTGGGCTGAGTTTCTCAGCGTGATCTTGCCTTGAGCAAGTCAGGATTCAGCAGAAACTTAAACCTGAAAGCAGCAGCCTCTGTGCCCGAGCAGGGCAGTGCTTCTCCCTCCTAAAATCCTCCAGTTAATCCTAACAATCCCAGACACAACTTTTAAAGTACATGCACCAAACCTACAATCCAACCTGAACTAGAATTAAACCCTTCCAAGCTACTGCATGCATTAAAACTCGAATGCAAAGCAAACTCCAGTGGCCTCCTTGCTTCTGCAGCCCATCTCAGGAGTGGCTCTGTGCTGTGCAGGAGTTTCCTCGTGTCCCTTAGGGCATGTGTGCATTTCCAGGGGTTTCTTGCTGTTGTCCCTCCCTTCACTGGGGGATCTGCCTGCAAGGAGTCAGCTCCCCTGACTCCAGAGCTCCTGGTATTTCCATCACAGAGGGCCCTTGGCTTTGCACAGAACTCCAGCACACCTTTCCTACCAGCTGCTTGGATTAAATTCCCAACACATTCTCTCCCTGTTCCCACAGTGAACCACTCCATTCCCTGGCTGGAAGAGACCCTTCAGGGCAGGAATTAAAGACAGACAGGGCAAACAGAACAAGTCATGGCCAGATGGTTTTGGAGATCAACTTAAAACCACAGCCTTGATGGGAACAGATCTGTGCTCGCCACTGTCCCAGCAGCATTCCCAGAGCTCTGGAAATGCACCAGGAGTGGCCAGTAAGGGTGGCTGGGGACGGTGCCCAGGTGCCAGCGGGTGTTTCTCAGGGCACGAGAGCCACTTAGAAGCAACGCATGGTCCAGCACAGCCCCTGCTAAGATGCTGGGCAGTGACAGCCTTGAGAGCTCCCCAGCAAGGCTGGGTTTGCTGGACACACTCAGCGACGTGCAGAACGGCAGTCCGTAAACAGCAAAACCAAACAGAAACAACCAAACTCCAGCCTTCCTGCAACGCCGCTTCCTGCGCGGGGCTCCGACAGGGTGGTGCACACCCACCTCCCCCAGCTCCGCTTCCTCTCCACGCGTGGATTCCTATGGGAATTACATAATAGCACAAAACTTGGACTGCCCCGTGTCCCTGGAGACGTCCAGCTTGTTTTTGTCCCGCACCAGGATGGCTTCGTTGCCGTACTGCGAGTACCACATGCTCCTGCTGCGGCTCAGGTAGGTGTTGGGGGGAGCCGACTCCAGTTTCTGCTGCTGCTGCTGCCAGATGAGCAGGGAGGTGTCCCTGTACCTCAGCCGGGCGTAGCCCTCGGACAAAGCTTTCTCAGGCAGGGGAACCCTCCCGTTCATCACCGGGTCACTCATCTGCCCCAGGAGAGCTCCACCAGCGGGAGCTCCTTCCCAACAGCTCCGAAATAATCCCCGCGGGGTCTGTCCAGGGCGATGGCTGCTGCTTGGAGCTCAAGGGAGAACATCCCAGGGCACGGCTCTCGGCATCCACGAGCTGCTGGCACCGCTCAGGAGAGGGAGCGGGGCCCTAAAATCACAGCAGGCAGCTCGGCCTTGCTTAAAAACCACTCCAGGACTTCTGAGAGCTCAGCCAGCGGCGCTAGTGCTGCGTGTGCCACGCTGGGAAGGGCCCACACGTGCTGCTTGTTGACGGTCCACCAAGCTCCTCCATGGGGGCGAGCAGCCAGGCAGGACGGGCCGAGCGGGCCCGGATGAGCTGAATTCCCCGCAGAACGGATCCCGAAGCTGTCAGGGGTCGGAGCCCGGAGGTCAGCGGTGCCCGGGCCTGTTCACGGCCTCTCGCCGCCCATGGACGGGAGCCCGGCGCGTCACGTGCCCAGGGATGCAGGAGAAGATGCTCGGCCCCGCTTGTGGTACCCAACCTGGGGGGGGGGGGGCAGGCACCTCCGGACGGCACCTGCAGGACACAGCAAGGTCACCCCACGGGCTGCCACCGGGGGTCCCCGCCCTGCCAGCCTCCCTTTCCGCGCCCCCATCTCCCGCCCGCCCCCAGCCCCTTCTCCCAGCGGCACCGCGCACCGCCCGCGGGTATCCCGCACCCCCCGGCCCCGCCCGCCCCGAGCCGGGGGTCCCACACCGCCCCCGAGGGTCCCCCGCGCCCCCAGCCCGCCGCCCCGGCCCCACCGTGCTGCGCTGGCCCGGCCCGGCCCGGCCCGGCTCGGCTGCGCCCGGCGGAGCGGCCGCGGAGGCTCCGCCCGCCGTGATGCGCCCGGGAGGAGCCACGGCCGGGCGGGGACACCGGGCACGGGGGGAACCGGGGGGGAACCGGGGGGGAACCGGGGGAACCGGGGCACGGCACTGCCCGGGGGGCGTGGGGAGCGCCGAGCGGCGCCCCGGGGGTGCGGGGATGGGGGGTGGGATACTGGGCGCCCCACTTTGGATGCGTGGGGCCGGGGATGGCAGTGGGGTGCCCGAGTGGGGCCGGGGATGGCAGTGGGGTGCCCGAGTGGGGCCGGGGATGGCAGTGGGGCTCCCCAGTGCGGCTGGGGGTGGCAGTGGGGCATCCCAGTGGGGCTGGGGGTGGCAGTGGGGCATCCCAGTGGGGCTGGGGGTGGCAGTGGGGCTCCCCAAGGTGGATTTGTGGTCCAGGGATGGCAGTGGGGTACCCGAATGGGGTTTGTGGGTACAGGGATAGCAGGGGGTACCCGAGTGGGACTGGGGATGGCAGTGGGGCTCCCTAAGGTGGATTTGTGGGTCCAGGGATGACAGTGGGGCACCCGAGTGGGGTGTGTAGGTCCAGGGATGGCACAGGGGTACCCGAGTGGGGTTTGTGGGTCCGGGGACGGCAGTGGGGTACCCGAGTGGGGTGCGGGAATATGGGGTATGGTATTGAGCTCCCCAGTGGGATGCGTGGGGCTGGTGATGGCAGGGTGGCTCCCCAGTGGGGTGTGTGGGTCCGGGGATGGCAGTGGGGCTCCCCAGTGGGGTGTGTGGGTCCGGGGATGGCAGTGGGGCTCCCCAGTGGGGTGTGTGGGTCCGGGGATGGCAGTGTGGCTCCCCAAGGTGGATTTGTGGTCCAGGGATGGCAGTGAAGCCCCCCCAGTGGGTGTGAGAGTCCCGGGGGTGCCACCCAGCTCTGGATGTGCAGTGTTGTAAAGGCACACCCAGCCCAGCGTGCGCTGAGCCCAAACTGGGAGCACTGGGGCTGAACTGGGGGACTCCTCCCAGGCGCTGTCCATGGGAGAGGAGCTCTCCCGGCTGCCACAGGCTGGGATTTCCTTTCTGGTGGGTGCTGGGAAGGTCCAGGCACCCTTTGTACCCCTCGGGGCTCCGCAGTGACCCCCGGCCATGGGGTGAGGACAGGCAGGGACAGCCCTGTGTGCTGCCAGCCTCGTGCCACTGTCACCGTGGCAGGGGAGCGGGGCTGAGCAGCCCCTCCTTGAGCTCCTCCTGTCTCCCCTGGCTGCCCCGGTGCCTCTCCTCTTCCTGCCCCTGGCCAGCACAACACGAAATATGTTTTGGAGAGAGCTGCAGGGCTTATGCTTTTCCTGATGATGCTAAATTTAAGCTCTCAATCTTCTTATCTCCTGTGAAGGCAGCGCCATCTAATCTCCTGCGGAGGACCCGGTGCATTTATCCGAGCAGAGCTACCCCAGAGCTACTCCTGGTTGTGCCTTCACAAACACAGACACAAACAAGAGGCTGTGGTTTGCTTCGGTCACAGGGAAGGCAGGCTGCAATTCCCTGTTCCCAGGAGATCTAGGCCAAACACAAAGAGGGAAGCAAAGAAAAAAAAAACCAACAAAAAAACCCAAACAAAACCAAAACCAAAACAAACAAACAAACAAAAACACAAAAAAAAACCCCAAAAAAACCCCCACAACAACAACAACAACAAAAAAAAAAAAAAAAAAAAAAAAAAAAACAAAAAAAAAAAAAAAGAGAAAAAATATTTAAAAACAATGGCCACACTATTGAAATGTTTATTATCAGAAATATCCTGACTCTGCTGCTGAATCTGCTTCCTGCTACTGCAGGGAAGCCAGCCCTCGTGAAAGCTGCTGAAAAAAAAAAGTGGGAAATCATTTAGTGGACAGGATTTAGGGTCTTTTTAAGGCTCTCTTGGTGTTGTCTGTAAAATTCCTGGCTCTGTTATCACCAAACTGACAGAGGTTGGTTAGGGTGTGGGTGCACTGCCAAGGGGCAAGGAGGAGGATTGGAACCTGCCCCCACTGCTCTGACCCCTCCACTCAACCCATTGCTTGAGTCAGGACCTTCCCAATAAACCACGGAGGCAGCAGCCGGGGAAGGGATGGGGTGAAATCCAGGTGCTACTCAGCCAGTGGTAGGGATGGGGTGAAATCCAGGTGCTACTCAGCCAGTGGTAGGGATGGGGTGAAATCCAGTGGTTTGCTCCTCTCCACCTTCCTGGTGGAAATTCTGGAGGAGTTCTGGAGGAAATCTCTGCTTTGCTGTCCCCGAGCTGCCTCAGGCTGTTCTGCTGTGCCACGGCTGCAGAGAGGGGCTGGGCTGGGCTCTTTTTCCCTTGCCCAGCTCCCGGGGCTGGGAACACTCCAGGTCTGGCTGATTTTGATGGGAAACCTGGAGCCTGGTGGAGGATTAATTACTGAGGGTGTCCCAGCAGGACGGTGATGGGGTGGTGGTGTTGGGAGCTGTTAACCGGTGCTTGCTGGCGTTCAGCCCAGCTGGGACATCCCAACATGAGGCTTTTCCACAGAGAAAGGCCCAGGGAAGTGCCAGCTCCTCCTGCTTGGTGCCTGGGGTCAGAATCCCTTACCGGTGCACCCTCAGGCTAAACAAAGAGCACCTGAGCTGAGGCTCCAGCACAAGAGAATCCATCCATCCCTCCTGCCTGGCATGGAGCTGTGCCAGGTTAATCTCCCTGCTCCTTTCCATGGTGACAGGCTGTCACCTCCAGGGGCAGCTCCAGGAGGTGGCTCCTGCAGGAAGGGCTGCGGGAGTTCAATTGCAGGGACTGTGGCAGGGTGCACCTTGTCTGGGCAGGTAGATCAGGTGCGTGGTGAGGCAGACAGAGGATTCTTGTCTGTGCCCAGCAGCTGAACGCTTTGCTGGCCCTGCGCTTTCCCCCTGGCTGATGATAACCCAGCAGAGCCCAGCTCGCACAGCTTTCCTAAAATAGCCGGTGAAAGGAGATCACAAAATGCGAGGGCATGTTGCGAACGGCACGCAGGCTGTGGGACAGCTGCCCTGCCAGCAGCCGGGCCGGCTCCTGCTCTGGGGACCCTGGCTCCGGCTGGGACACGTCCCCTGGCAGCCGGCACGGCCCCGGGACAGGCTGCTGCACGCCTGGGCTAATCCAGAAGGTGGCAATGGCAATCCACAGACACTGCCTGGCCGCGAAAAGAGGGTTTCCTGCCGGTGTGGAGCTGCTGTTTAAGGGATGTTTTCAGAGGGGCTGCACTGTGGCTGCTGTAGAGAGCTCTGGAGTGACCCCAACATTGCCGAAAATGCACCTTTCTTGGAAGTGTGGGGTTGATTTGTAAGGTTTGGTGTCCTCATACATGTTAGTGCGTTTAATTTCCTTCCTTCCTTCTCTCTTTCTCTCCTCCCACTAGTTTTGCCTGTTCCATGCAGGACTGGGATGTCCCCAACGAGCTCTGTGACATCCCCGAAGTGCCACCACTTCAGCCGGGTCCCCCTCCCGTTCCCTGTGCGTTGGGACCCGAGCTGAGGGGGCTGCCTGCCTTGTTCTCCTGCACACACTGAGTGATTTGGGGGTGAAAAAGCCCCACGTTCCCTCTGGCAGCATCTTCCCGCTGCACCCCGCCGCCCCTCGGGCTTCTCTCGTGCGAGGAGCTGAAACAAAAGCCCCTGGAGCAAAGTCTGAGCGGAGAGCAGCTCCACGCTGGGTCCCCAGCAGAGGGTGGTGGCAGCCCCTGCCCTGGCTGTCTGTCGTTCCCTGGCTGTCTGTCGTTCCCTGGCTGTCTGTCCCTGGCTGTCTGTCCCTGGCTGTCATTCCCATCAGTGCCAAGAGGCAGGACAGGGGAGCACCAGCTCCAGCACAAAATCCAACCTCTTTAATTTATTCAAGCTCCCTTTTAGGTCCACATTAAAACCAGCAGATATCTGGGTCCTCTCCATAGGGCGGTTTGTACAATCTGCAGCTCACAGCTCACCAGCCTGTGCCGGATTCAAGCTCCTCCCCAGCCTGGCTGTGCAGGTTTTGGTTGTTTTTATTTTTCCTGCCGTCCAAAATACGTCTGCCATCAGCGCTTTGGGTTGTCAGAGGTAGGAGAGGAGCGTGCTTGCTCCAACACCTCCCACGCAGAGCCTGGCTCTGCAGCTGCAGGGATTGCTCCCAAGTGTCCAGGGGCCAAGAATGCTTTTTATTACCCAGTGAAAAAGCGAAGCTGTGGCTCGCAGCTTTAATTATGCACATACAATAAACTCCTCTGTTGTCATCTACCTACAGACCTGACCTCACACGGCAGGCTGGTTCTGACTCAACCAAAATTATCCCTGGCACGACTCCACCGCCTTCAGTAGCCTCGTGATCCCTGCCCATGGGTGCTGTCGGAGGGCAGAAACGCTTCGTGAAGAGCTAAAAGATCAGGAAAATCATCCTGAGAAAGCAGCTCCTCGGGGTATGGGGAGTGTGGGCTGAGATCTGGATACTCCCAGGGCAGGGCGCAGCTCTGGTGGCGAGACAGGAGCGTGTGGATGCTGCTCCCTCTTGGATGGCACTGCTCACACCCTGCCCTGGCCCAGGGGCTGAGCTCTGGCCAGCCAGCACCTCGGCATGAAAGAATTTCTCCTTACCGAAAAAAAAAACCCAAACTTTCCTTGGAATATGAAACAATCGTTTTCTGTTGGTCGGAGAGATCCTCCTTCCCAGATTGAAAAGGAAGGACCATGGCTGTAGAGTTGCTGTTTCTCCTTTATCTGCGCTTGGCTCCATTTGGAAGAGATTAGCGTTGCATTTGTTTGACACGCAGGTTAATAGCTTCCCTTCGTCCCAGTCCCGCCTTCCGGTTCTGCCTATCTGGAAAGCCGGGCTGGAAATTAATCGGCAAACTCTGGGGAGAGGATCTCGCAAGAAAACTCAGAACAGATTTGAAAAGAGGCAGCTCTGAGCCGCGCTGATTTGGAAGGGAGCCACCGGTGAAAATTAGAGATTTTTCAAGAGTTTGCTGCCAAGGAGTTAATGGCTGAGAGTCGAGGTTTTTAATAAATACGCTGGTAATTAATTATAGGAGTTGTCCTCCCGTTTGAAAGTCAAGGAACGCGACGCCTTGTTTGGGTTAAACATCTCCGCGGCAGTATTTGCAACCCAAACACGGGGTGAGGAGCGGGAGCGATGGCTCACACAAAGCGGGCTCTGTGCGAGCGTGTGCGGCCCCGGGGAGGCGGCGGAGCCCCGGCCCCGCTCCGGCCGCTGCCCCAGCGCCGCGGGCACCGGGGGGGCCGCGAGGGGGAACCCCACAACATGCGGGGTCAGCGGGGACAGCGAAACAGCGCCGGGGCTCCGGGCGGATTTCCCGGAACAGGGAGAGGAGCGGGACGGAGGGAGGGATACAAGGCGGGGGGGAGGAAAAAAAACCCCCAAACAAACAAAAAGCAGGAAAAATAAAAAAGGGGAGGGGGAGAAAGGGGAAAATATCGGGGGAGAAAAAGCGGGCTGCGAGCCAAAGCGTGGCCAAAGCCTCTTCGCCCCCGCTCGCAGCTCGGGCTCCCGCAGACAAAGGGGCGGCGGGGCGGGCCGGGGGCGGGCCGGGGGCTGCTCGGGGGCTGCTCGCTGCCCGGGGCGGGTCGGGGGCGGGTCGGGGGCTCTCGCAGCTCGCAGCTCGCTGCCGGGGGCGGACCGGGGGCTCTCGCAGCTCGCAGCTCGCTGCCGGGGGCGGGTCGGGGGCTCTCGCAGCTCGCTGCCGGGGGCGGGCCGGGGGCGGGTCGGGGGCTCTCGCAGCTCGCAGCTCGCTGCCGGGGGCGGGCCGGGGGCTCTCGCAGCTCGCAGCTCGCTGCCGGGGGCGGGCCGGGGGCTGCTCCACTGCCGGGGGCGGGCCGGGGGCTGCTCCGCTGCCCGGGGCGGGGAGAACACTCGCACCCACGCACTGGGGTCCCTGAGCAGCGCAAGTTTCCGCAGGGCACCGCCACGGAGTTGCGCGGGGGGCGGCCCCGCCGTGCCCGCCCGTCCGTCCGTCCGTCCGTCCGTCCGCCGCTTTGTTCCCGGAGGATGCGGCGCGCCTAACCCCGGCCCAGGCGGTGGGGCCGCAGCGGGGGCAGGGGCAGCCCTCCGCCGGAAAACTCCGCGCCGCCCTCCTTCCTCCTCCTCCTCCTCTTCCTCCTCCTCCTCCTCCTCCTCCCGCTCGCAGCCCCGGCGCGGAGCGATGCTCCGGGGGCCGGCGGGCGGCGATGGAGCGGGGCGGTAGCGCGGAGCCGCCCAGCACAGCGGCCCCTCGGGCAGCTGCCCGCGGCCCCTGAGCGCCGGCAGGAGGAGGAGGAGGAGGAAGAGGAAGGCCGGGGGAGCCAGCAGAGCGCGGCCATGGAGGAGTGGCGGCAGTGCGGCCGCTGGCTCATCGACTGCAAAGTTTTGCCCCCGAACCACCGGGTGGTCTGGCCCTCGGCCGTGGTCTTCGACCTGGCACAGGCGCTGCGGGACGGGGTGCTGCTGTGCCAGCTGCTGCACAACCTGTCCCCCGGCTCCATCGACCTCAAGGACATCAACTTCAGGCCGCAGATGTCCCAGGTAGGAGCGGAGCGCGGGATGGATGGAGGGGTGGCAGGGTGGGGAGCCCCCAGGAGCACCTGGAGCCCTGGATGCGGCTGCTGCTCTGCACGACTTGGTGGGATGATGGGATGGGATGGGATGGGATGGGATGGGATGGGATGGGATGGGATGGGATGGGATGGGGTGGGATGGGTGCGAGACCCTTTGTTTCATCCCTCCCGGATGAAATGCGGCCGAGAAATCAAGCTAAAAAGGGAGGCTGCGTCCTCCAAAAATTTGAGAGACCCTAAGGGAATGCCCCATAGCCTCTCCCTTTATTGGACTAAAGTAAAAGGACTCTCTGTCTCCTTGTTGGACACCAGCCTCTGATGTTGGTGGATTTAACACCCGGCAGCCCCTCCCAGGCTTTATCCCCCGGTTTCTCTCCGGTCCAGCGCCGGGGGAGCCGCGGCCGCCCGGGAGAGGCTCCGGGGCGGGGAGAGAACAGCCCGGGCAGGAGGGAAACATCCCCTCGTGTTTACAGCCCTGGCGAAACAAAAGCAAATAACAGCGCTAAGAGGAGGAGGAGGAGGAGATGGGATTATTGGGGGTTTTCATGGAGGCGCTGCTTCGTCTGAGATGCGCCGGGACGAAAGTTTGGCTGGGAAGATTGAAAGCAAAATAAATGAATACATTTATGAAAACACACGAAGCTCTGGGGGATCTGCGAAGCCTGCCCCGAGCCTGGCCGGGCAGGGAGCGAGGCCAGAGCAGTGCCCGAGCCCCGGAGCTGCATCCCGGCAGCGGGAGGTGATGGGGGCTCAGGTCAGGGACCCCAATTCCACCCTTGCCCCGTCCCCTGCCCCGCTCCCATCGTGGCTCTCCCATTTGGGTCCTTTAAAAGGGCTCCATCCTTGGAAGTGTTTCCAGTTCCTGGTTGGTTTGGCGGAAGGAGGCTTAAACAGACGGAAAAAAAAAAAGAAAAATAAAAAAAAGAAGTAAAATCGGCTCAGCTCAGGTTGTTTTGTGTCTGAGAGCTCCGCTGGTGTTTTTGCAAGCTGAGCTGCAGGTATTTGCATGGGAATCGGGAAGTGAAATCGATCAGAACAAACGAAATGGGGGTTTGTGCCCTGCCCGCTGGCAGCCCCTGCGCTGTGTTGACAAGCTCATTTCAGAGTGTCGGCTCTTATTTTTGAACAACAGGTTCTAGCGGTGAAATCTGAAGGGAAACTTTCTGTCTGTAACTTCGCTGAAGCCTCCAAGGATAAACAACCTCCAGTGCCCACACGAGCTCAGTTCCTGTGCTGTGAGAGTGATTCCCTCTCCCTTTTTCCGCTGGAGTTTCCTTCCAGGGCGATGTTTTTTTTCCACTTTGTCCCCCTCACCCAGCACGACCCAGCCACGTGTGGCTGCTGAGGCTCAGGACAGCCAGGAGCCCCCAAATTCGGAGCCCCTCTTTGGGGGAGCAAAGGGTGCTTTGCTGTGAGGATGTCCTTGATCCTGCAGAGCACCGGGATGGGAATCCCCAGCCCCCAGTAAATAAAAACACGTCCTGATGCCTCTTCCCAGGGTGGAACAATGCTGGGAGATTTCCTCCTGGCTTTCCAGGCTATGAACTGATCACGCTGCTTTCCGCTCAGGCTGATGTTTCCAAATATAAACTGCCCTGCAGGAGCTGTGCATGTGGAGGGCTGCAGCTTTCTGGGGATGGCACACTGTGTTTTGGGGTTTTTTTAAGGAAATGCTGTAGTCCTACAAGGCTAATTTTGGTGTGGTAGTTGCCCTGCGGGGAGTTCGGGATGGGTTTAAAGAGGTGGCACTCGGGGACGTGGTTTAGTGGCAGATTTGGCAGGGCTGGGTTTTGGGTGGGACTCGATCTCAGAGGGCTTTTCCAGCCTGAGCTCTGGCTCCGTGGGATGCTGGGGTGGTTTGGAGAGGAGGCTCCTGCTGTCCCTGCCGGGGTGGGTGTTTGCTGCTTGGAGGGGACAGTTCCCAGCCCTGCTGTCTTCAATAAAACTGCTCTCTGCTCATCCCACCCGGCTGCTTCCACAGCTTTTGGGGCTGTGTGAGGGGATGGGTTTGGTGGCCCTGTCTCTGAAAATCAGGTCATTAGAGGGGACCAGCACAGGGCTGAGCCCACAGCACCTGCAGAGCATCGCCTGGTGTGGGAGGGGATGCTCTGGTGAGGCTCGGCTGGTGCCTCAGCCAGGATGGCACCCAGACCACTCTGGAGTCAGCCTTTATATTTGATGTGTTTGGTGCTCTTTTGGCAATTCCTGGGTTTGGGAATTTAGCTTTTCCCCAGGGTGGTTAAAGGCACCTTCTGCTGCCCTGGGGTGATGGGGAGGAAGGGGCTGAGCCCAACCACAGAGGGGACAAACCCCCCTGGGGTGCCCCAGCCCTGCTGTGGCTCTGGGGGAGCAGCTCAGGGTCTCTAGGCCAAATTTCAGAGGAGTTGTGTAGGAATCCATCCTTGCCACCCGGCTGTGATGTGCTCAGACACGGGGCAGGGATGTGCGAGGCAGAGCGTGCTGAGGAGCTTCAGAGGCTGTTTTTGATGATAAATGCACACTTTGCCTGGCTGGCTGGACTGGCTAACCAGCTGTCTGCCTCACTAGAGAGCTCATTTTGTTATTAATCAGGTAAAATGCCAGGGGACAAGACACTTGTGCTAGACTTGAAACAGCCAGTAATACCCTGTCATGCACCTTTCCTGCTGAATTAAGTGAGGTGTGCAGGTGTGCAATGAAAAACAGATTTTTGCCCGAGGTGAGCAGCGTTTCAAAGGCCAGAGGTGAAATCACATCACTGCAGAGAAACACTTTAAGATCCAGGCACTTGTGTGTTATATTTTTTTAATCCTTTTCTCTGCTGATTTGATTTTCCTTGCAGCTGTTGGAGGTGTGCTGCGAGGTGAGGTTGGAGTGTTGGCAGCACAGGGAGGCTGCAGGGACTGCTGTCCCTGTCCTCCTAAAATGTCCCCAGCCTCACAAAACCTCCCTGTGCTTGGGCAGCAGGGAGGCCAGGCTGGCCACACGGCCGTAGGGGGTTATTAAGCATAATACATGGTGCTTAATTAAATAAACGAGGCAAATCACCCCGTTAGGCTGCAGTCTGAACGTTGCTTTATTTCCAGTTCCAGAGACCCCAAATCTGCTGTTTGGTGGTGCCTGGGAAGATGGGATGACCCAAAGAACTTCCAGAGTGGCCAACAAAATAAACAGGAAAAACAATCTTGAGTCGCGGCTCTCTTCTGAGAGTCGCTGGACGTGAGGCCAGTTTTGGTGGAGTGAAACTTCATTTCTGCTCCTTGCTTCTCTGTTTCTGGAGAGCTGGGAAGCGGCGTGAGGGTGGTTATTGATCACTGTGTCTGGAGCTGTGATTGGATTGCTGGGGTGTCGTTCAGGAGATTTTCCAGCAGATGGGAGAGGGTGATGCAAAGGACATTGGATTTGTAGGTGGGAGCAGAGGTGGGAGAACCCAGAACCCCCTCCCGAGAACCCCACTCCTCTCCCAATTCCCCTTCCTAATTCCATCCTCTGTCACTGTGTGCTCTTGCGAGTGAGGCAGGGATCTTTCAGCTCTGCATTTCCATCAATAACTAGGTTTGAATCTTGAATATGTTAAATCTCTGGTCAAATACAAATTAAATGACTCTCCACTCCTGTTTCAGCATAAAAAATACCTGCATGTCATGTTTGGGTGAGGTTAATATTTGGTGCTGTGAATTTTGTGAGGTTTTCCTTTTTTTTTTTTTTTTTGGCATTTGTCTTAGATAAAATTAATCCTTCCTGACAGGGCTTTGGATGTGTTTGGAGGTTGGTAGGAAAACCTGCTGCAGGCTGCTCCCTCCCAGGAGCAGGGACCTCCTCGTGGGGGCTGCATCAGCTGTGCCAGACACCTTTGCAAGTGTGGGATTTGATCAGGAATTATCCAGGAAAACTGGGAGGGGGATCTGGGAGTTTCCTGCAGTTCCAGATCTCTGTCCCTCCTCTGGTGGGGATGCTGTGAAGGGCATTTCTGCTCCCAGTCTCTGCAGCTGAAGGAAAATGGGTTAATTCAAGGGAGAACAACTAGAAAGAAGCAATAACCCCCCCCAAATCCTGCCCCACTGCCTGTCCTGGCTGGCTGAGCCCCTGCTGCACTCTCTGCCTATTGAGAGGGGGAAATTGGTGCCTCACAAAGCTGTGGGGATGTGATTGAACATCAAGACTCCCACAGGTATCACTACCCCTCAAAGGCTGCTCTGGGCACTGCTAAATGTCTTCATTTTCCAGCCCCAGAGCCTCCTGGATTCTGGAATGAAGCAGCCACGGCGTGAATGTCGGTGGGTGCACCGAGCTGCAGTCAGCAGCAATGGGCAGCTCATTAAGGATTCTTATTTGGCAGCATATTGCCATCTCTCCAGAGGGAATCCAGCCCTCCCCGCAGCACCTGGGGGTTTGCTTGGGGCCCTGGAGGCTGATGAGAGGCAGCGAACCTAATTGGAGTGATGGCTGGGCTGCCCACTGCTCTGCTGTGCTGCTCCTGGGGAGCCAGGCACTGCCAGCCCTGATGGCTGCAGCCCCACAGCTGCCTCAGCTGCCACCTTTACCTGTTGTTTTCTCTCCGTTTGCCACCAAAATCCTGTTTATTGGTGGTGGAGGTGCTGGTTTGCCGTGACAGCCTGGGAGCAGGTGGCTGCCCCGGGTACAGGGGAGGTGGGAGCACGCTGGAGGATTTGGGGCAGGTGATTATTCACGAGGATTTGGGGTTTTTAATGTGCCACCTGAAAGCTTTATAGCTACAGAGCTTGTAATTGCTTCCATGTGTCAGGATAGCAGTTAAATAGAATTCAGTATTATCAGAGCTGGGTGGGTTCTTTGAGCAAGGTTTGTGTAGCCACTCTTGATTTACCCTGCTCAGCTTCTCTGGCTTTTTATTTACTCTCTGCTCTTTGGAAACTGAGTTCTGTTCCAAAAGAAAAGAAAAAAAGGGCTGTGAAAAGTGGCCTGGTTGCATATCCCTGTTTACTGTGTCTCACTGACTTCCCCTTTGGATGTGCTGAGCCTCACAGAGGGAAAAAAGGGAAAAAAGAGGAAAAAAGGTGCTCTGTGTGTCCAGCCAGCCTCGGGAGCTCCTTGCAAAGCAGGAGCTGCTGCTCTTCCTGCCCAGCCCCACTCTGCATGCCAGGCAGAACCCTGAAACCTCCTGTCAGCAGAGGGGGAGCCTCTTTGTGACCCTCTGAGCTTGGGGGATCCACCTGAACCTGCAGCTGAAGGCTCATAAATATTCTGGTGGGGCAGGGGAAGGTGGAGGGGGCTGGATGGAGGCTGAGCTGTGCCAAGCAGCCTGAAAAGCAGTGAAAACTTTTTATTATTTATTTTTTTAATCCATGCTCTTGAATGATTGATGAGAGCTAAATACCTGCACGAAACACCTACCAGCAAGAGGCTCCTGAATGAATAGATGCCCTTAAAAACACAAAGCCACACACAAAAAAAGAAAAAAAGGTGATTTGGTTGGGTTTTTTTCAAGCTGGGACTGGAAGCTGCCTCCTGTCCCTGTTGAGCTGTAAACAATGCCTGGCTGGTCCATCCTGCTCGGGGTGCTGGGCCAGGAACAGGGGGTGCCCGGGGCTGGGTCCCCCCAGAGAGGAGCAGGAGGGTTTTTGGCACTGGCACTGCCCAGCTGCTGGGGCTGGGCTGCGTGAGGAATTGGGGGAATGAGGGAATTTGGGGTGGATTGTGTGGGAGGGCTGAGCATCCCCCCCTCAGCCTGCTGGGAAGGGACCCACCAGCCCCAGAGCCCTTCCCTTCAGCTCATCTGGGGCCAGGAGGGACCTGACTCTTGGCAGGGACGGAAATGTTGCTTCAGACTGACCCGAGGGCAAATTTTTGATCCGTTTCTTTGTCGTTTCTTAAAGAGCCAAAGCCTTTTCCCAGTGTTGGAGCTCTTCTCCACTTGACTCTCCTCAAGCTGTGCTGAGAAATCAAATGTGCACATCCCAAAAATCCCAGCAGCCTGGGCTGGGAGGATCAGGATCCCACTGATTTGGGGCGCAGGGCTGTGGGGTGCCTGGGTTGGGCTGGAGAGGGTTGGTGGAGGGTGGTGGAGGCTGGGAATTGCAGTGAGCTTGGGGGGAATGCAGTGAGTTTGGGGAATTGCAGTGAGTTTGGGGAATGCAGTGAGTTTGGGGGGAATTGCAGTGAGCTTTGGGGAATGCAGTGAGTTTGGGAATTGCAGTGAGTTTGGGGAATTGCAGTGAGTTTGGGAAGTGCAGTGAGTTTGGGGGAATTGCAGTGAGCTTGGGAATTGCAGTGAATTTGGGAAGTGCAGTGAGTTTGGGAAGTGCAGTGAGTTTGGGGAATGCAGTGAGTTTGGGGAATTGCAGTGAGTTTGAGGAATGGAGTGAGTTTGGGGGAAATGCAGTGAGTTTGGGGAATGCAGTGAATTTGGGAATTGCAGTGAATTTGGGGAATGCCATGAGTTTGGGGAATGCAATGAGTTTGGGGAATGTAATGAGTTTGGGGACATTGCAGTGAGCTTGGGGACATTGCAGTGAGTTTTGTCACACTTCTGGGAACTGAAGACTCTGCTTTGATTTTTAAAGCATGGATCCCCCTTCTTTGAGCTGTGCAGCATTTTTAAAATAAATTTTTATTTCCTCACGCCTCTCTCAGTTTGCTCCTTTGGACTTCCAGTGATCTTAAAGCAATCTCGTGCTCTGCTCGCAGCCCAGGCTCGCTCCGTGCCCAGCAGGGTGACCCTGTCCTGTTAATGCTGAGTCCATCTGTCTGCCCAGCTGTCCCTGCAGCCCTGGGGCTGCTGGCCCTGCTGCCAGTGTCCCCCCCAGCCCTCCTGCCAGCGTGAGCCCCAGCATGGAATTCAGGTGACCCCTGTGGGAGCCAGCAGCCACCCAGCTTCACCTGCCACGTGCCCTGCTGTTCTACACCTCACAGGATGGGGAGGAGGAACCTTTCCTCATTTGCCATCAAAATCCTGTTAACTGGTGATGTAGGTGCTGGTTTGCTGTGCCAGGGGTGGCTTAGTCACAGCCTGCCTTGGACACCTTCAGGCTCAGCGCTGCTGAAACTGCTTTTGGATTTCCCCTGCAGAAAAAAAAAGGCCTGGGGAAAGGTCTGCTTCTGATAAAAGTGACTTTTCCTCCCTGCTTTGTGTTTGCTTTGGTTGCAGCCCAGGGCTGCGTTCAGCCCGTGACCCAGCTCTGGGGGGAGCGTTCCCTGCCCTGCGCCCTCGGGATGGGTTTGAAGAGCTGGTGCCACTTGGGGACGTGGTTTAGTGGCAGATTTGGCAGGGCTGGGTTATGGGTTGGATCCTGGAGGGCTTTTCCAGCCTGAGCTCTGGTTCTGTGAGTGGAGAGGAGGCTCCTGCTGTCCTCTGGAGCCTCCCAGGTGCCCAGGGGTGGCCAGGCAGGGCTGGGCTCTCCCTGCGGGCTGCTCTTTGCTGCAGGTGGCAGAGTGCAGAGCTTTGTGTGTAACCAACCCGTGCTGCTCTCCAGGTGTCTCCTCCCCATCCCTGCTCCCTGTCACCGTGCAGCTGCTGAGCCCTGTGCCTGGGGTTTGCTTTTTCCCTGCACATTTTGTGCTTCTGGGAGTGTTTGTCTGGGATCCTGCACTAGCCCAGCCCTGGAGTTCAGGCTGAGTTAACAGTGAGGTTTAGCTCAGATGCCCTGACCTGAAAGGCTTTTTTGGGGGTTGTTCTGTGATGGGTGCTGGCACTGAGTCCCCCCTCCTGTGCCAGGGGGTGTTTGTGCTCTGCCTGAAGCCCCAAGGGCTCCTCTGCAGAAGGAGCTGTGAAAATATCAGGTGTGGATGCAGTTTGATGGTCTGTGCAGGCTCTGAAAAACCAGTTCTCCTCAGGAAGGTCACTGCAGATCACGTTTGGCCAGCAGATTTCCCAGCCTTGCCTAATGAGCCCTGCAGAATAAATTTTTGGGCACCTCTTTGGATCTTTTTGGACACTTTTTGGACGTTTTCCTGGAGTCCCCAAGCAGCTGTTTCAGAGCTGCCAGCCCTTCCTGCCCCAGGACAAAGGATGTGCCTGCCCCTTGTCCCTCCTCTGCCCAGCACCCTTTGCTGTGAGGAGGCAGTGTGGGATCTGTTCCTGTTTTGCAACCCTGTCTGGACAGCCAGGATTCAGCTGCAGGAGCCTCCTCTGCCTCCTTGGAAAGCCACCAGCCTGACTCATATCCTGACTTGCTCCTCGTGCCTCCGTGAACTCTGCAGTCAATGCACTCCGTGCTACAGGCCCACCAGAAAATCAGATTTTATTCACTGAGATGCCTCGGGCCTTCTCAGGATTGGATTTTGCAGCCGTGCTGGAGCTGGGCAGCGTCTCCCATCTCACCGTGCCCTCTCCCAGCCGTGCTCCAGCTGCCGGAGCTGCTTTGGCTCCGGGGGATGCTGCCAGCTGCTGTGGATGGGCTGCACGGAGGCTGGCAGGGTTTGTGCCCCTCCGGGCTGTCCCAGCAGGGACCACCAGCCTGTGCCTGCCCCCTGGGCCTGCTTTGGTCCCCACACACAGGATTTGGTCAATGAGGACAGGGGGGGTTAAAAGGTTCCCACTGAGGAAATTGGCTCTTGCTCTTGCAGCTTTTGCCTGGACGCTGATGCAGGGGTGTGGGGCTTGCTGGGTCCCCAGGACAAAGGAGGAGATGATGAATGTGACTCCATGCTCTTAGAAGGCTAATTCATTATTCTATTCTATTATGAATATTTATTATATATTATATATAATGTATATTATATATAATATATAATATATAATATATAATATATAATATATAATATATATAATATAATATATAATATATAATATAATAAAATATTGTGTCTAATATAATATTTATATATAATAGAATAGAATATATATAATATATAATATATAATATATAATATATAACATAAATATTGTATACAATATTTTATATATAATATAATATAATATATAATGTATTATATATTATATTATATTGTATATAATAAAATACAATATAATATAATTTATAATTTATACTATATACTATATACTATACAATATAATATACAATATACAATATATAATATATAATATTGTATATAGTATAATATTGTATATAGTATAGTACTGTATATAATATGATATTTTATATAAAATTTATATTATATTATATTATATTATATTATATTATATTATATTATATTATATTATATTATATTATATTATATTATATTATATTATATTATATTATATTATATTATATTATATTATATTGTATTATATTGTATTATATTGTATTATATTATATTATATTATATTATATTATATTATATTATATTATATTATATTATATTATAATATTATATATGCTATACTAAACTATACTAAAGAATGTAGAAAAGATACAGACAGAAGGCTAAAAAGATAATAATGAAAACTCGTGAGTCCTTCCAGAGTCCTGACACAGCTTGGCCCTGATTGGTCATTGAGTCAAAACAATTCCCATGAAACCAATGAAACAATCACCTGTGGGTAAACAATGTCCAAACACATTGCAAAGCAGCAAAACACAGGAGAAGCAAATGAGATCATATTGTAATAATAATAATAATAATAATAATAATTTAAAATTCTTTAAAATAATAATTACAAAAATATAATAAAATAAAAATACATTTAAAATAAAATAAATTAAATTTATTTAAAAAATAATTTTCCTTTTTCTCTGAGGCTTCTGTGCCTCCCAGGAGAAGAAATCCTGGTGAAGGAACACATGACTGTGACAGAGGGGAGGAAATTAATATAATATAATATAATATAATATAATGTAATATAATATAATGTAATATAATGTAATATAATATAATATAATATAATATAATATAATATAATATAATATAATATAATATAATATAATATAATATAATATAATATAATATAATATAATATAATATAATATAATATAATATAATATAATATAATATAATATAATATAATATAATATAATATAATATATTGAGGAGGAATTTGGCCCTTTTGGAGCACTGGTAGCTTTTGGTGTGTTTTATGCTTTTGGTGTGTTTTATGGTTTTGGTGTGTTTTATGGCGGTTTTCAGCTCAGTGGAACATCTGGTGTCTGAGGAGGGAACAGAGGAGGATTGTGCCCGGGGAAGGGGAGGAGTGATTTGTGTTCAGCACCACAAACCCTGAATTATCTGTGAAATCCATGGAAATTGGGGGCACCCAGCGCCTGGAAACAGGCTGGGAGCAGGGCACAGCCAGCGCTGGGGCAGCTCCTGGTCCCTGCAGGAGAACCCAGCGCAGGCTCTGCCCAGCAGCTGCCCCTCTGCCAGGTGTCCTGCTGGTTTTGCCCTCCAGGATGAGTCCTTTGGCTCCTGGGGTTTCTCGGGGCTCGGGATGCTCTCGGAGCACTCAGCTCCCTGCAGGACACAGGTTTGTCCCCAGGCAGAGCCTTGCTGCTGAGAGGCTGGGATGTGTGGCAGGAGCAGTGAGGATGGGAGGTCTGTGATGGTATAAATATGTTTTCTATATAAAATCTGTGTATATAAAAGGTGTGTAAAAGATATAAATATATTTATATGTAAATAAAGTGGTATTTCTGTAACAGCTGGAGTGTGTGAAACCCTGGAAATCCCAGGCTGAGTGGCATGGCCCCAGGACAGGAAATGTGCACAGCGCTGGGGCAGGCCTGCGTGCACATTTTGTGTTTATGGGAAGCACTTTCTCATGTGAGTGATCTTCCAAGAAAATCACTGGTGGGCCTTGCAGAGGGGAGGAGACAAAACAAACAAAAAAAACCCAAAAAAGACCAGGCTTTTCCTCCCATAGCTGTGGGGGAATTGTGGCTTTAAACAGAAAATAAGCCAGAAAATTTCCTTGTAAACCCAGCAGAAGAGTTTATGATTTTTTTCCCCCCCTTTTATAGATCAGCTTCTATATTTTTATTTCCTTGCTGCTGCTGCAGGGTTTGGGGCTGTTTTGCTGGGTCAGCTCTGTGTGCCTCTGGGCTCAGCCACTGGCCCTGGGTGGCTGAAGTGGCCCTGGGGGTCCCTTTAGTGGCCCCCTGGCAGCAGATTTGCTCCTTTGCAGGGTGTAAATGGTGTAAATGGCTTTCTTCTGCTGCCTGGGCAGAGCCCAGGGGGTGTCCCAGCTCTGAATTTGGGGACAGGGCATTTTTGTGGTGCTGTGGCAGCTTCCAGCTCTGGGCTGATGCTCTCAGCACCAGCTGGGGGATGTCTTGTAGAAAAAAAATTAGGTTTTCAAGCTGCAAAGTAGACCTAAAAACTTTAAGTTGTCAAGGGATTTGGGGCTTTTCCCAGCAGGAAGGCTGGGGGTGTGGGGCTGCCTCTGAAAAGGTGAATTTTTCAGGGTGAAGTTGCAGGAGATGAAGTGTGAGGTGTGCTGAGCTGTCCAGACTGTCTGTGCTGGGGGTGGGTGCTCCAGGGAGGGGTCCCTGCCCCACGGCTGAGTCACTGAGATCCCCCAGCTCCTGTCTGTGGAGCCCTCAGGGGATTGGGGAGTGGGAATGGCTTGAACACAGGGAATTCTGCAGGGAAGGGGAGTTTCGGAAGGTTTTTCTGAAATAATTAGAAGTTTCGTCCAGGCTCTTGCCAGATGTGAACCATCCCATTCCAGGTCGCGGGGCAGGCTCCTGGCTGCCATCCCAGATCTGTCACCTCACTTTAACCCTTCCTCACCCATCAGTTTTGGGTTCCCCAGGCGTTGGGATGCTCTGATGGAGGGGGGGGGACACTCCCAAAGGACTTCCCACCTTCAGCTGCTGCCACTGCCTGGGCTTTGGCCACCTGGAGCTGCTGCAATCGGTGTCTGGCTGCTGAGAGCTCCACCTGAGGTGCAGAAAGCGTGGTCAGACACCCTGAGCAGCCAAACCTGTTCCTTTGGTGGGAAGGGTGAGAGGCCACACAACCCCTTGTGCTGCTCCCCTGCTGCATTTCCCACCCTCAGCGTGTTCGGCTGCACGTCCCCCAGCTCTGGGGGAACGACTGAATGTTGGGTTTTCCTTAGAGGTGACAAAGGTTGGGAGTGGATTTTCCTGGTACTGACAGCTGGGTTATCTCGGGAAGGGTAATGAGGAGGCTTTAATGAAGCTGCAGTTTCTGCCTGAGAGTGGGGTTTTAGCCAGGTTGTTGCAAGAAAGCATTTCTAATTAGGAGAGATTTAATTCCAGATTTTTGTCGTCTCCCCCCACCCCACACACACCCCCTTCCCCTCTTAATTATATTTGCTAACGTGTGTAACAGCTTTCCCTTCAGAAAAGAACAATTTATTCAAAGGTCATAAATAGATCCTGGCATTAATTACTCCGGGAGCCACAGTGGGCTGCTCTGGAGCAAGCAGCTCCGTGGGGAATGCTGAACCTCTCCCAGCTGGATTTATCTGGGCTTGAAATGACTTTGTTTGCACGCTCCCCCCATCAAAGACACCTCCAAAAAAGTCCCAAATGTCTGACTGTGATACCTGATCATCCACATTTGTGCCCAGCTGAAAACCCCCTGGGACCTTGTAGCTAATTTCCCCGAGTTTTTGGAGCAAGCCTGCAAATCACAGCATCTCCCTGGATCTCTTGAAATTATAAGAAATTATAAATAATGTCATATCAAATCATATAAATTACACCATATTATATTATATTATATTATATTATATTATATTATATTATATTATATTATATTATATTATATTATATTATATTATATTATATTATATTATATTATATTATATTATATTATATTATATTATATTATATCATAATACATTATATCATATTATATATAATAGAATATTTATTATATAATACAATATTATATAACATATAATTTTATATTAAATAATATTATATTTACTATATAATATCATATTATATTTATTATATCATATATCATATTCTATCATTATGTTATACAATATTATATTTACTCTATGATATCCTATTATATGATATTTTATATCATATTATATCATACCATATAATATATTATAGATTATTTTATTAATAAAATAAACAAAAATAATATTTTATATATTATATTTATTATATTTATTATTTTAATTTTATTATAAATATTTATTATATTTATTTTTATATTATTAATTATAAAATATATAACTGAAATGATAGGATTTGGGGGTGTTTTTGTCCCATAGTTTGGCATCCCCTGGTTGCTGTGGATGCTGAGCTGGAGCAGGGAGAGCAGAGCCAGGCTGGGGGCAGTGGCAGCAGGACAGGGCTGAGCTGTTCCTCCTCCTCCTCCTCCTCCTCCTCAGCCCAGCTCAGGTTAATAGTTTTTGTAACCTCCAGATTTTGGAGTGGCTGCAACATCTGTTCCAAGCGATAAAAATGCAGTGCTGAGGGGGAATTAGCATACAGCTGCCAGGGGTGGGGGAGAGCCTCTATAGAAAAATAAATGAATTTATTGATGGGAGCTGAAGCCTCACTGAGTTTTCATCGTTCTGGTAATTTTGGCAGCGTGGGCAAAATCTGTTCCTGAGCAGCGGGCAGGGCTGGGGCTGGGCTGTGGGACTCTGGTGTGATTTGGGGCTCCAGGCTCCTTTGTTTTGTCCCTTCACCCCGAGCCAAGGGTACTTCCTGCTGGCTTGGGTTCCTTTTGAGGCTCCCTCTGCCTGATGAGCTCCATTGCCTGGGCTGGGCTGGCTGTGCAGGGAATATTTAACACCTCTGGGAATAACCCTGCTGCCTCAGAGACCTGACCCAGGGGGTGGCATCCCTGCACGTTGTGCCCATCAAAAGCTCTTTTTCTTGCACTTCGGCTCTCGCTGTGCTCACCAGCAGCTGCAGGGTTGTGCTGGCACTCCCAAAATGTGTTCCCTGTGCTGGTCCCTCCCCATCCTTCACCACCCCCAGGGGTCAGGATGCTGCTCCCCTGAGCAGGCTCTGACCCCCAGACAGGTCTGAGGTTAAAGATTTCTGTGCCTCTTCCTCCCCTGGTGTTTTTCCTGGCATCCTGTGATGTGATGGTTTAATTTTTCCTTGAGGGAAGGCAGACAGACATTGCTTTTGTTGCTTTGGGGCAATGCAGGAGAACGTGGTTGAAGTGTTCTCTGAAGCCTCACAGACTTGAAAGCGAATTTAAAACGCCCAGGTTTTAAGATTTATAAACCCAGAACGATGATTGGTGAGATTCTGGATTCCCCTCCTTGTGAAATAATAAAAAAAATTAAACTGAAGCCAACCCACGTTCAGCTCTGGGCTTCACCAGCAAGACCTCAGTGAATAAAATTACCTGTTTTATGTGGGGACAAAAACCATCTTCAACACCTGATTTACCTGGATGTGAATGAAAGGAGTGAAAGTAAAACTTCAATAAATCCAGAGGGGCAGAGAGGAATTGCCAAAGATGTGGCTGTGTGTGTGCAGGGATGTTGAACCCCTTGAGCTGGGGCAGAGGGAAAGAATAACAACCCCCTGTAGCCACCAGGTTTTGCAGGGTCTCTTCTCAGGAAAATCTGGTTTTCTCTGAGCAGATGTAGAACTGCTCAAATCTTTTTTTGTTGTTTATTTGGTTGTTTTTTTGGTTTGTTTTTTTTTTTGTTTTGTTTTTGGGGGGTTTTTTGGGTTTTTTGTTGTTTTTTTTTGGGTTTGTTTGTGTTTTTTGTGGGGTTTTTTTGGGGTTTTTTGGGGTTTTTTTGGTTTTTTTTTTTCCCCCTCTGATTGAGAGGTTTCTTTTTGAGAGACAGCTCTTCTGCTAGCAGTGTGAGGGTGTGAGGATGCTGTGTGACACCGCCAGGGTGTCAGGAGTGTTGTGGCTCTATACAAACCCGTTATTCAGCTGAGCAGGGCTGTCATTACCTGCCTCTGCTGCTGCTCAGGCAGGAGGAGCTGCTCCCAAAAAGAGATATTTAACTTGTCTGTGCTCCAGGTGCCTTAATAGCTGCTTGGGTTTGTCTCTGGCACGTCAGCAGCCAGGCTCGGAGTGCTGAAGGATCAATGTGGAGCTCTCCTCCCTCCACCCACTGAGGGTTTTACTCAAAAATTGGACAAAAATCCTCCTGGCTCTGGCTGCTCATCCCACCCAGGGCTGGCTCAGGTCTTTGGGGTTTGACATTTGCAGTGTCTGTGGAACTGGAATGGGTCTTCAGCCTCCCACCCAGCTCTGGCAGGCTCGTGTTGTGCTCCCAGGATAACCAATAATCCCAGGGCTGAGGGGGTTGTGCCCAGCCCAGGGCTCCAGGTGCCGTCCCTGGGTGTTTTGGCATTTTGTTATTCCTGAAAAACTTCTGCAGAACTTCTGGGGGAAAAAAAAAAAGCCCCAAACAACTGTTGGATTTTCACAGTTCTGTGGGTTTAAGGCAACTGCGAAAAGCCAGCTGTGGGCTGCTCCCACACCCTGGTTCTTCAGGAATCTCCCTCAGCAGTGGATGTGAGCGCCCAAAAAAGCCACTTACCTGTTCCTGTTTGCATTGCTTTGGGGTGTTTGCTTTGCTTTTTGGATTATTTTCGTGTCACTCATGGATTCCCAGTCCAAGCTCCACTTGGTCCCAGGCCCTTGGCAAACAGAGGTGCCGATGCTGGGCAGAGGTTATCCCGATAATCTGGGAATGCAGAGCACCTAGATCTCATTGTCCCTGAGCAGAACCATTGGCCGGAGTGATTTGTTGTCCCTCTGCCTTGCTGGGGCTTGGGGGCAGACAGCTGGGCTGGGTTTTGTAATCCAGAATTTGTTTTTGTCAGAAAGGGCTCAGCTGCTGGGTCGTGGCTGTCCCTGTTGGTGCGTGGCTGCGTGAAGGGAAGGCGACAGAAGCGTGACCTCTTCCTCCCCTCCTCCTCATCCTCATCCTCCTCTTGGGGTGGTGCTGGCTCTCAGGTTT
Organism: Motacilla alba alba; assembly: GCF_015832195.1. Taxonomy (NCBI): domain Eukaryota; kingdom Metazoa; phylum Chordata; class Aves; order Passeriformes; family Motacillidae; genus Motacilla; species Motacilla alba. The sequence continues at coordinate 7,812,543 of NC_052032.1, read as the reverse complement.
AGGACACGGATCCTTTTGCAGCTCCAGAAGTTTGGGAGAGCTGTGGGGCAGTCCCGCTGCCGTGCCCTCCGCAGCATTCCCTGGCTGCTGTCCCTCCTCCGGGCTTCCAGGGGCACTCCCAAACCTCCCGGCCTGAAGAGAGCCTGCCCAGGAGGCTCTGGCTGCTGGAAGGGAGCCGAGCTGCCTTTCCCAGGGGTTTGGGAGCAGGTTTGGGGGTCACACTGACCTGCTGTGACGCCTTGGAGGAGATGGGCTGGGTGAGGAATGAGGGCGTCCAAGGCACAGAAATTTGGAGGTGCTGTGTGACCACCCCACCCCAGGGCACCTCTGCTGTTTTCCTGGGAATTCGGGCTCGTTTTGGGACTGGTGCTGCTGTCAGGCTGTGGGATCTGCCCGGAGCGGGCAGGGGAGGTGGGGAAGGAGGATTCCATGCTGGTGATTGTGTAACCCTGGAGTTCCTCCCTGAGCATTCCGAGCTGTGCTGGACCCTGGGCTGCTCTGGAGAAAGCAGCTCCGTGGGGAATGCTGAACCTTTCCCATCTGGATTTATCTGGGCTTGAAATGACTTTGTTTGCACGCTCCCCCCATCAAAGACACCTCCAAAAAAGCCCCAAATATCTGACTGTGATACCTGATCATCCACATTTGTGCCCAGCTGAAAACCCCCTGGGACCTTGTAGCTAATTTCCCTGAGTTTTTGGAGCAAGCCTGCAAATCACAGCATCTCCCTGGATCTCTTGAAATTTCTTTTATAAGATTTGGAGGTGTTTTTATGTCCAGTAGTTTGGGATCCCCTCGTTGCTGGGCGCAGAGCAGCTGGGAGCTCGTTCCACGTGCTGGAGGAGGGACAGAAGTTCCAAGGCTGAGTGTCTGAGTGAGACCAGCAGCTCCACACCAGGGAAGAGCTGACACGGCCGGAAACCAACTGGGGCTGCAGTTGTGTTTCAGATTGTTGCATCACTTTTACAGGATGTTCCTTGCATTATTCAGCGCAGTGTGAAGAAACTTTCCCGGGGTGGAAGGAGGGTTTTGGGAGTGGAGGAGGATTAAAACCTCCATGAAATCCCTTTGGTCCGTCCTGCCCAGCTGGGGAGTGAGGGATCAGAAGTGTGAGTGTGAGTGTGAGTGTGAGTGTGAGTGGGCTCACAGAGGGCTCAGCTGTCCCTGGGCTCACACACTCAGTGATTTGGGATCTGGGAAGAGCCTCCAGGAAGGGCTGCCCTTTGGAGCTCTCCCTGTGCTGTTCCAAAGCCAGAGGAAAGGTTTTGCTCCCTGGAGGCTCCAATACCCATCCCCAGGGAGGGAGGCCGTGCAGTGCTTGGCTCCCTCAGCCTCTCCTCTCTGGGAGCCCCTTGCCAGAGCTCCAGCAGCCAGATGTTGGTCCCTGCCCCAGCCCTGGCCTGGGAACGCTGTTCCTGCTGGAGTGTGCTCCAGGAAAAGCCTCCATCTGCTCCCTGAGTGTGAGCAGAAGTGACAGGTCACGATGACTTTACATGACATGTTGTTTTTGCTCCCCTCCCCGAGGCACTCAGCAGCTGGAGAGCTTTTCCCCCACGGAGCTGGAGGCAGCTCTGCTTTGAGTAAGAGCCTTTTGCATTGGAAGCTACACCTCAGGAGAGATGTTTTATTTCCCTGGCTGTTTATAGCCCTGTGAAATACTGTGGAGCCTTCATCTTCCCTCTTTGCATGGCCTCCACTGCATTATGCAGAGGAACAATTTATTCCTAACAGCTCAGCCTAATGTGTGCCACAGCCATTTCCACAGGAGCCAGACCTGCCTTAATGTTTGCTGGATGGCTTTTTAAATGCATCGTGCTGGCTCCCAAGCCAGGCTTTTTAATAGCTCCTGCTCAGGGCTGAGCGTACAGAAGTCTGACAGAAACCTTGGTGCTTGTTCTCACACCTTAATTCTGGGCTTAAAAAATCCCTCCCTGACTTCTACACTCTCTGTGTGTGTGTGTGTTGGTGGAGGCAGTTGCTAAGAGAAGGGATAATTTAAAGCAGAAGGAAGTCATACATGCAGCTGTACTAAAAATTAACTTCAGTTGGGTGGTACTTAGGAAATTAAAGCAGGGATGTTGCCAAAAAGAAAAAAAAAAAGGGGAAATGAAGAGTCTGCCTTTGACTGGGTGTTGATAGTGTCTTAACTGTGTCAATAAAGTCACTTTAATTCGTGGGTCAGTGAGCTTTTTTAGGGCTGCTGCCTGTTTAGACTCATTGATCCTCTCCCATTAAGCTCCACATGTTGTCCTTTCCTGTCCAGACAATTCTCAGCCCAGTCCAGCAGAGTGGGTGGCTTTGGAAGGAGATGGAGTGGAGCTGCTGAGAAGGAATCAGATGCTGCTGCCAGTTCCCCTCTTCACCCCTCTGGCTGAGACACAGCATTAATGGCCCAGCCCAACATGTCCCTGGGGCCTTATCTGCATCCTCAAATTGTACCAAATTAATTAGCCTGGCACAGCAGAAGCAACCCAGCCTTCCCTAACGCTCTGCAAATGCAATTACCCTGCTACCAGAGTTTATTTGAGATATTCCAATTAACAGTCAGCTTTGCTTGGGCACTGTCTGGTGGAGCTGCTCCTGTCTGGCTGGGAAATACCTCATTAAATGCTGCTCCATGGAATCCCAGACTGGTTTGGGTTGGAAGGGAGCTGGGTGCTGATCCAGTGCCACCCCCCTGCGCTGGGCAGGGCCACCTTGCGCTGGAGCAGGTTGTTCCAGGGGAAATGCTGGCCTGGGGAATGGCTGGGTTTGGCAGGACCCGGCTCCATGCAGGATTGGAGGGGAGCTCCCAGAGAGCCAAGCTGGGTTTTCCCACTGTCTCACAGGGAGATTTTCCAGTGGGGTTTTCCCGCTTGGCAGAGTGTAAATCAGTGCAGAACGCCACAAGGGTTGTGCTTGTGATTAATCCCCAACATGCAACTTCCCATGAAATAATTCACCAAAGCCTAGTTTGGAAAGATACAGCCCCCCTCACAAAACACAAAATGATGTTCTTCCTTGTTTTTAGCAGAGGGGAAAAAAAAAAGGATAAAAAATATAAAAAATATTTCTCTGCTTGTGTGTGTTTAACCCCTGTTAGCCTGGCTCAGAAAGGAGGACTTGCCTTACAGAAATATGAATGCAGGAAACTGTTCAGTCAAAGCATCCAGGAGATTTTGGGAGCATTTCCAACCCCCTCTAGCCCCAGGTGCCAGCTTTGGGTGCACCCCTGATGTGTTACTGTAATAAATGAGTGCGTGGAGCTGCCAGGAATGGGATGTGGGTGTTAAATTAGAGGGTCCTGTTATCTTGTTATCCTCCCCAAGCATTAATTTATAGAAATATCCAGAGCCTTGTTTCCCGTAATCGCTGGGATCTCTTCTCAGTGCTGGTTTTTATGAGCTGGGGACCTGACCTTTTTAAGCAGCTTTACAAATTAAGTAGCCAGTAGATTAATTTTCTGCAGCCTGTTTTCATCATGGGGAGCAGGAACTGTTCTGCATTGCTGGGGCAGTAAATTTTACCTCTGGAGTTTGGCAAGGAAGGGGGGAAAAAAAATCTTCCAGATAAGGTAAAAGAGTCACATCCTCAAGGAGAGATTGAAATAAATTGGGCAGAAATGAAGCTCCCCTTGCTTTAATTCAGGGGAGGTCAGGGACAGGGTTGTGGCCAAACCCTGGGAGGTTTGGAGTCTGTGGCCAAAATTTAAGCCCTGCTCGTGCAGAAAGATCTTTAATTCATCGTGGTAAGAATTCTCTTGGTGCTTTAGGAAACTGCCCAGAACCAGACTCAGTTCTGGCTGGAGAAAGTTTCAATTCAATTCTCTCATTCAATTCCACCCTTGCAAAAAATAACTCGGAATGGGAAGTGATTTCCTTTTTTCGTCGCCTGTTTTGTCCCTGTGGGGTGAGCTGGATGATTGAGCTGTGCTGGGCACGTGCAGGAGTGCAGAGCCACTGCTGGGGCTGCTTCAGGACAGCCCTGCTCCTGCTGGGGCTCTGAGCATCCTCCCCAGAGTTGGGGTTTCCTTCCAAACAGGTGCCAGGGTCCAGGAGTGATGGCTCTTGTGCTTTTCACCTGGTTTTCACTGATGTCAGAGTGCTTGCAAGGATGCTTGATACTCTCTAGTAAAGAATTAAACCTCTCCTTTTCCTCCACGAGGGCTGAAAGTGCTTAATTGAAATCTTACAGATAAAACACAGCCTCTAATCTGAAAATCTTAAAAAAGAAAAACCCAACCAACCAACTTCACAGCAATGCCAGTGGCCTCCTCATCCTCCCCTTGATCAAAGTTCATTCTGATTTTTATCTGGTGCCTACATTAAAGATGATGGTTAACCTTCAGATTTCCTGTCTCGGCCTCCCAAGCTTTGTGATACTTGCAGTTACTCTTCAGTTAATTAATTTCCTTGCAGAGCTGCCGGGAGAGGAACTGATACCCTGAATGCAAATTGCTCAGGGCAGCACGAGTGCTTCAGGTGGAAAGAGAAATGGGTGTTCCTGCCTGTGCTTGTGGGTGGGTTTTCCTTTCCTGGGACCCAGGGATGGGTTTGGGGTTGATGTACTCGGGCAAGTAGGATTTTGGGATGTGCTCTGAAGCTTTCTGGAGTCTGGTAGAGACTCGTGGGGGGCTTCTCCTGCTGCCAGGGGAGTTCTGAGCACCCAGCTGTGGGTTTGGCATTTAAAACTCTGATATTGTCCTGTTCCTGGGGGGAAGGTGCAGTGCAGGGCGTTCGTCCCATCCTCAGTTTAAACGTGAGCATGACCAAAAACCCTTCCTGTTCCCAGCACTGCTTCTTCCTATACTGAAATGCCACAAAACCATTCATAATTTAAAGCTGAGGGGAGCAGGAAGCCCTGAGTGACCCCCAGGGCCTCGGGGCTGCCTGTCCATCCTCTGTCCCCAGGCACAGGCAGCCTCCAGGTGCTGGCACAGCCACCCCAGCTCTGCCAGCCTCTGCTTCAGCTCCTGCTGCTGCCCAGAGCTGGAAATTCAGTGCTCAGCTCCTGCCCAAAACCCAGGAGGCTCAGAGCAGCTGCTGGGCAGTGGCTGCTGCCTCCCCAGCGAGGTCTGGGGTGGGATTTTTGCAGGCAGTCCCGACAAGGGGAGAGATGAGAATCTTGATTTGATGTTTTAGAAGGTTGATTTATTATGTCGTGATATATGTTATATTAAAAATGTTATGCCAAAGCTATATTAAAAGAATAGAGAGAAAGGATAAAGGATTTATCAGGAGGTGGAAAGGAAGGGAATGGAATGATAACAAAAATTTGTGATTGCTCAGAGAGTTGGACACAGCTGGACTGTCACTGGTTATTAAATAGAAATAATTCACATGGATCAATCAAAGATGTACTTGTTGCATTCCACAGCAGCAGATAATTATTGGGTTTTTTTTTTGGTTTTTTGTTTTGGTTTTTTTTTTTTTTGTGTGTGTGTGGGGTTTTTTTGGGTTTTTTTGGGGTTTTATTTGTTTGGGTTTTTTTGTTTGGTTTTTTTGTTTTGTTTTGTTTTTTGTTTTTTTTGTTTTTTTTTTCTCTGAGGCTTCTCAGCTTCTCAGGAGACAAAATCCTGGCAAAGGGATTTTCATAAAATTCCATCATAACAGTGTGGCTGGCAGGGGCTGTGCACAGGGGGGTTGTTCATGTTGCAGGAGCAGTGCACAGGTTGGTCAGCCCGGGGGCACCCCACAACCCCGTTTCTGCTGCTTTTTGGGGTGAGGAAGGTGCTGAGCTGCTGGAGCCAACCTCACCTGTGCCCTGAGGAGCTGCTGGCAGCGCAGAGCCCTGCTGTGCTGCCACGAGCATCCAGGGGCCCGTTCAAAAGCACATTTGGGGCTCAGTCTGGTGAAAATGCAGCTCGATTTCGTCTGCAGGTCTGCACCAGCTCTCCAGAATGTGAGGAGTGTTGCAGTTTTAATTCCTCCTCTAGGCAGGAGCTGGGGGGAGTCTTTCAGCATCATTACCTGGTGCCATTAAGTGAAATGTTCTGAGAATCCTGTTGTCTGCTTCTAAAAACGCCATCCCGGCCCCTGGGGTGACATTTTGGGGCTGTTTCTCTCCAGACCCACTGGCCTGGTTTTCAGCAGGGCTCTGGGGGTGGCTGGCAGCCCAGGAGGTGTCCCCCAGCCTGGTGTCACCAGGGGTGGGCTGTTCCCATCTCCTGGCATGCAGAGCTGCTCTGCTGAGCTGGGAGCTGAGCTCTCCCCTCCAGCTCTTGTCTGGTGCACGAGGCTCTGCAAATCTCACCACAGCAGACATCTGCAGGTTTTCCAGGCTTTTCTTTCCTCCATCACCCATTCCAAAGGTAAAAGCTGTGAGTTGCACGTGTTTTTCTTGGCTGAGAGCTTGCTTTGCAGGGGTGATTTCCCTGTGGGTGACGCTCTGCTTGGGCTCTGTGGGATGAATGTGGCAGGAGTCTGTTTGTTCTGCCTCCTGGCAGGTACCCTGGCACTTCTTGCACTGAGGAAAACACCACATTTAGCTGTAATTTTGGAGGCTTTGTGAGAGTGAAGTGAGGCTAATTGGAAAGGAGTCACCCCACAGCGTGACTGTGTGCAGAAAAATTGAATTTTACCCACGATGGATGAATAATGCCATGGCAGCCATACAAGCTCTTCCCAGAAAAGTCTTTTGGGTGTTGGAAGATTGCATGCTGTTGGTCTGATGGCAGAATTTCTGAAATCAGATTTCTTGAGGTGCTTTAAGAAGGCAGAGTCTGCAGTGAGGCCCCTGAAATGAGCATGTTCCTCTGGCTAACGTCAGCTCAGGGGTGTTTGGGGATCCTAAAATCACAGATTTTATGGAAAGGACCCTAAAGCTCATTGGAGCCATGGGCAGGGACACCTCCCTCTAGACCAGCTTGCTCCAAGCCCTGTCCAATCTGGGCTTGAACACGTCCAGATATCAACGAATATTTAAAATCTACTCATATGGAACTCCTCTCTAACTGGTATATAAAGACTTTAAATTCAGCTTGCCTGTTTGATTACTATTTATTTGCCTGTTTTGACAATTCTGCATGAATGACACTGCAGTCCCCTGCTGCGGACACCTTCCAATCCCACCCTGTGGGAGCTTGGCTCTTCCTTTTTTCAGGGCAGCTTGGTTTTAGAGAGACAAAAATGAGTTGTGGGAATGCCTTGAATGAGCCCAGGCTTGCAGGCTGCTGCCTGCACCCAGTGCTTGGCGTGACAAGGCTCCATTTGCTGGCTTGGCTGCTCTTGACTCATCTGAGAGCTGCACCAGAGCTTTTCTCATCACTGTCCTGTCAAAAGTTCATCAGGGTTCCATTCCCTGGGCCAGCCTGAGGAGCGGGAGGACAGTGCCTGCCTGGAAAGTTCCCTGGAAGAGCAGCCCTGCAGTGTAACTCGAGCTGGGCTTACGCAATTCCTGCTTTTCCTCAAGAGCAGCTGAGTGGTCTGCTGTAATTTGATTGTCATGGTTCAGGTCAAGCCCTTTCTCAAAGCTTTGGGTTGGCCCAAACGTTTGGAGTTTTCTCTGCAGGAGCCTTCCCACGCATGGAGTTATCTCATGTCTTCATCAGCTCCCAGCAGGGTTTGTTTTTCACATCTCTTATCTGTGGTGGTGTTTTCGGAGTGAAGCGTGATCCTGGGTGAGGCAACACGAGGTTGGGAATCACAGCAGTACTACGAGCTAAGACATCTCTTCTTTTTATTCTTTTTTCTTTTCTTTTTCTCCCCCTTTTTTAACTGGGTTCTCCTGACGGAGCTGTGTTTCCTCCAGCAAGAAGAGGAAAAGGCTGGGTTTGAGGAGTGTGGAAGGAGCTCTTCATTCAGGATGCCGAATGTGGGCAGGTTGAGCAATGCCTCCGAGCCCTCCTGCTCCCAAGGCTTTCTGCAGCCTCAGATTTAATTGCTCAGGAAAGCCCAGCCCGGATTTATCAGTCTGCTGTGGAGACACCCACATGTGGCATGCAGGAGCCTGAGATTCCTGGAATCCTGGGAGAAAGCCCAGAAGAACCACCTTGGATGGATTTGCTGGGTGAACCCTGGAAGTTTCTGGGCTTCTCCTCTGGAGCAGGGCGCTGATCCTTGGTGGCCTGCCCACGCTCAGGGGTGCAAAACCCCCCTGCCTTGCCATCCATCCCCCAGGACACCAGAGAGGGGCCGCGCCCACCTGGTTTTGCCAGAAATTCTTTGTTATTCCTGGGATTGGCTCTTCAGGTCTCTTAGAGATATCCTAAATGTTATTCCTGGGATTGGCTCTTCAGGTCTCTTAGAGATATCCTAAAAGATCCATTTCTAGAGTCCAGGCAGCCACACAGGGATTTGATTGGGGATTTCCAGAAGCCCAGTGGGAATGGTTTGGGTGACACAAACCTCGTGCCTCTGGCTGGGAGGGGTTGCCCCAGTGCTGAACCTGTTGGACCCGCTGGATTTGGGGTGGTTGGGGGAACTTCATCCCTTGTAAGCACTGTGGGTGAAACCCTGCCAGGCACTGCAATTAAAACCTTAAAACCTTAATTATTCTGCCTTTCCCAGCCTCTGCAGGCCTGGGAGGGCTCCACAAAGGAGGGAAGTACTGTCAGCAGTGGCAGGTCCAGCGTTTTCTTCGGGAAGTTGCAGCTTCCTTCCTGTCATTTAGAGCCCCTGAGTGCCGTGGGGCGACCGTGGATGGACAGACGGACAGAGCCCGGCATTCCTCCGGGAATGTGGGACCTGCTGCCTCCTGGCACGGGCTCTCAGAGCCTCTCCTGCCACCAGGGAGGGGTTTTGGGGGCTTTGGGGAGGCCATGACTGCTGGTGGGAGTTCACCTCTCAGCACACAAACATGGGACATCCCCGTGTCACCAGATCCTTGTCCCCTCCTCCAGCCCTGAGCTATCCTGCCCTCTCAGCTGCCTGATGGACGGGGGGTTTAAGCCACACTTACAGCCTTCTTTTTGCTTTTCCTTTTGTTTTTCCCATGTGTAATGGGGGAAATGAACCTGGCAGTCTTCATGGGGAGTTCAGGAATCAGGAGAACTTCCCTTGGGTAAAGTAGGGTGAGCTCTTGGAGCCCTGGGTTTGGCTCCAAGAGTGTCCTCTGCCTCTGGGGCTGAGGTTTGGGACCTCTGGGTATTCAACAGGTTACTCCAGAGTCTCTGTTTGTTATTTTCTTACTTTTATTTTGTAGGTTTTAATTACTTTTTCACAATTCCATGCGTACTCTGGTTTCCAGTTCACGGATTTTGTATTGTCAACTGAGAGACCTCTTCCCTTTGAGAGCCCATGATGGGAAGTTCCTGTGGGGTCACTGGAGGATCTTTGTCCCTTTGAGCCACGCCAGGGCGATGATGAGTGCAGGTTTGAGGATGAGCAGGACCAGAGCAGGGCTTGGCAGCCTGTCCTGGTGTGTTTCTCTTGAGCAAGGTGGAAGCTCCTGGTGAGCTTGTGCAGGAATTTTTCATCCCCCCTGAGCTCTGGCTGATTTTCCTCCCTGGGTAGAACCTTTCCTTGCTTTCCCCCAGTCCCCAGTGCCCTGCTTTGGGTGTTTGCTAAAATCCATGGTTGCTTTCCCTCAGGTGCTTTCCTAGGGATAAATGGTGCTTGTGAGGGGCTGTGAGAAGGAGAAGCTGTGGAGAGGTCAGCCCTCATCAGTGTTTCAGGCTCATTAATCAGCCTCCCTAAGTGGAATTTGCCCAGCCCTGGAGCGCTCAGCAATGGGAATGGCTTTGAAAGGCAGAGGGGGGGGGAGAAATAATAGTGCTAAACTGTTGGAGAAATAATTTCATTCTCCACTTCTCAATAGATAAATCTGCTGTCCAACAACCTGAAATTTAATCTGTCCATCTGGAGTAATTGATGAGCTGCGACTGGAATCCAAATGCGCGGGGAATTCTCTGCAGAGAGGTTTTGTGCTGCCTCTGCACCAGAGACAATGGGGCGAAGCTGGGGAGGAACAAAGCCAGCAGGAACAAAGCTGTGGGACATTTGGGGGGGAATCCAAGCTCCACTGGTGCTTTTGACTCATTGCTGGTCCCAGAACTGTCCTGGGGAGGTCTTGGTGTGGAGGGGAGCTGGATGGGGCAGAGCTGTTCAGAGAGGTCAGATACGGGTCGTGATTTTCAGTTTTAGAGAATGGTTTGGGTTTGAAGAGACCTTAAAGACCAGCTAACCCCAACCCCTGCCCTGTGATGGCTGCAGCCCTGCAGTTCCCACTGGATACCCTTGGACTTTCTCTCCATTCCTGATGTTGGAGGAAGCCAAGGGAGATTTGATGAGTAGCGCCGGGCGACTCGCCGTGGCTCAGAGATGCATCCTTTGGCTCTCTGCAGAGGTTTGGGCCATGGGACACCTGTTTTCCCCTGGTCAATGATGTGTTTTCTCCAGGAGCCAGCCTCCCTTGCCCGTTTGCAGAGCCTGTGATAAGCAGATGCTCCCAGCTCCCCGTTGAGGACTCACTTCTCCCCCAGAGCACCCAGAGCATTCGCAGGGAGATAAGAGGAAATCTGACATCAGGGCCAGGAAGTGCTAAAGAAAGTCCCTTGCATCATTCATCAGAGGGGTTATCTCCCCCAGCAGAGCTCCAGCATCCCTTGCACGCTGCAGGACACATTTCAAGCCCACAGCTTTGGCCACGCTCGGCACGTGGCCGCGTGCCCAGGCACCCTGTGTGCCATTGTGTGCTTCCCCACAGCCCCAGCCCCTCTCCTAAAGGCCCTTTCCAAGTGCTGGGAGCTGCTGGATGTTCCTGCCCTTCCAGGCAAACCCGTCCTCCTCATTTCTTTCCTTTCCTTGTGTTTTATGGCATTTTTTTGGAAGTCTCTCAGAGATTCCCAAGCTTTGTGTCCATCCCAAGTGTGAGGAGCAGGGGCTGCTTTGATGCTCCTCCAGACCCCACCTGGGATTTCTGTTTGGTTGTTGAGAGACTGCTGCTGCATTCTCCAGCTTTGTTTGTCTCTGCCATCACCAGGAAAGCAACAGAGTCCCCATCCCTGGTGGGATTTAATGGGGTATGGATGTGGCATTTAGGGACATGGCATTTAGGACAAGCCACCCCCTTAGTGGAGGGCTTGCAGTGCTGGCTTGATGGTCAGACTCAATCTTGGAGGTCTTTTCTAACAAAAATATTTGTGTTTTTCCGTTAACAAAGCAGTTTTGGTGTGTGGCCTTCAAGCCTTTAGGGCTGGGATGTGTTTCCAGCTCACCCTGAGTTGCTTGAGTAGTTTTCTGTGATGAATTTGCATTGGAAATGGCTCCTGTCTTGTCAGTGCAGGTGCCACGGCTGCCCAGTCATTTGGGGACTGCAGGAGGTGCCTGAAGTGAGGAAGAGTCACCCACACCCTCCCCAAGAGTCCTCTCCCACCCCCAGGGCTGGAGTTTCCAGTTGCAGAAGCATCTGACCTGCCCTGGGTGGCTGGGCATGTCCCTGCTGAGGTACCAGTCATCCCAAGTGCCAAATTTCCCCTTTTTTTGACCTCCCCTGAAGGCACCTCCAGTGCATTCCTGAGTTTGAATGGCAGCACAACCCTTTGTATGCCCTGTGATCATCTGAGGAGTCTCTAAACTCAGTGAATCCAGTAACAGAGATAAAATCATGAAAACCTTCTTTTAAACAGAGCATCCCAGGAGCTGCTGAGGAGCTCCCAGCGTGTTCCAGGCATTGGGGCTGTTGGCCACCCCGTGTGCAGGAGGGTGGCCAAGGGCTCCCAGTGGGAGTCCAGAGCAGTTTATTCACTTTATGACTCTGCAGAGTGGTTAAAAATAAGCAGAGCTCTCCTGAAACTGGGTGAGTGCAGGTGCGGGGCCCTTTGCTGCCTCTCCCTAGTGCTGGTTCTTACAGCCCTCCAAGGCCTGGGGCAGAGCTGACCACGCTTTTCTCATCCATTATCAGGCTTCAAGGTGTTTCGTTTTACCAGACGAGTCTCTTGCTCTGTTTTTCACAATCCCATCCCTCTTCCAGTCCCTCTTCCCTCTGGCTTTAACTTCCCTCTCTGACGGGCTTTGCAGTGCCCAGGATGTTCTCCCCAGCCAAGGATTTGTTCTGTGGCTGTCCCAGAGCCTGGGAATGTTGGTGGCCCTGGAAATGTTGGTAGCCATGGAATTCTGTGTGCTCTCAGCTCTGTTTCCAGAGCTGAGCACGGTGTCTGTGCCCAGGAGCCATGGCTGGTGGCTCCCAAAGTTGTTTTGGATGCACAGGAGGGTGGGAATTTGTGGTGTTGGTGCTCCCTTGCTCTCGGGACCCTGCTCAGCTCTGGCCTCGCTCGAAGCAGATAAACGACAGCTCTGCTTTTGGGCCTGACAGGTGCTGAATGGAGAGCATTGATTTCTTTTTTCTCCTGTGAAATGTTTGCTTGTCCAAAGGTGTGATTGACTGGTGAATAAAATGGCCTCGGCACAGCCCGTGTTAAATTGGAGCTAATTTTAACCTGTGGCTGCTGAGTAGCGGTCCTGAGCCAAGAATTCATCATCTTCCATCAGCAGCGACCTCGAAACGCCAAGAAAATAAAAGCCACGAGATGACACTTTGCAGATTGGCCACAGAAAAAGGGCCAGGAGTGAATTGTGCCACCAACACCCACGCTGGGTGTCCCCACCTGGACTTCTGGTGCTCCAGGAGTGAGGGTGAAACCCACCTGCAGTTGTCACCCTGAGTGGTGGCTTTTCCTGTGGTGGCCTTGCTCTGCTGCCAGCTCCTCGCGGGTGGAGCAGGGCCTGGTTAATTGTGTTTGTTGTGGTTTACACCAGGCCTTTTCCAGCAGCTCCTTGAAGGGATGATGGGCTTTTTCCTCCATGTTTGTCACCTGCTGGCACTCAGGGCCTGGCGTGGTGGCTCTTTGCTGATGTCACCTGGAGCTGCCACTGTGGCAGGTGCCTCCTCCTCATTCGCCAGCTGTGGTGAGGGGGTTTCCACCTCTGAACTGGATGAAGAACATCACTTCTGGTCTTTGGTTCCTTCCCTGGCACAGGTTTCCAGAGTGCCCCATCCCTGGCAGTGCCCAAGGCCAGGCTGGACAGGGCTTGGAGCAAACTGGGATAGTGGGAGGTGTCCCTGGCCGTGGCAGGGTGTGGAAATGGATAATCCTGAATATCCCAAACCATTCCGTGATTCCGATTTGGTGCTGCCCAGCCTGGGATGAGCGGGAGCAGGGGAGGGAATGCTGCAGGAGGGCAGGGCGGTTCTACAGAGGAGGTTTGCATCTTGCTGTGTGTAATTGTGGCTGTACCCTGTGCCATTAACTTTCGAAATTGGAGGCTTAAAAGGATTTAAAATAAGCACACGCTGGAACTTTGGAATCAATGGGACTGCAGTGCAGCAGCACAGGCAGCCTGGGGTGCAAATTCTTGCAGAGATAAAGTTGTGAAATAACCGGTGTCAGCAAGAGAGCCTGTAAAGCAATTCCAAAAAAAAAAAAAGAAAAAAACAACCAAAAACCTCCCAGTCTAGACACTTATATTTACTGCAGTGTTTATGTGAGATAGAGGAATGCCCCAGAAAACCAGATTTGTTTTCAATTGCTGCCTCCGGCACGTGCTTGTCTAATGAGAAGGCTCTGATCTGATGGGACTGTCCTGTGCTGGGGGAGCTCTGCTGGCACGGGGCAGAAGGGTGAAAGGTTATTTCTGCTTCGTGTAGGTGAACCAGCCTGCTGGTAATGAGGTGGTTTTGCTAATCCAGGCTGGAAGCCCTCGTGTCCAATCCCCAAAGCAGCGCTAACGAGCTGCACCGCCGCCGCGTCTGTGGAGATACCACGGCCCCAAAGACCGTGCTTTGGTTCTTTTAATTAAAAGAAAATTAAGCTATTTTCTTTTGCTTTGAACCCCGGGTGAAGTTTGCAAGCTGGTGTGTGTTTGATGACAGCTCGGGGAGCCGGGATTGTGCCGTGTGACAAAAGCAGGCTGAGGGAATCCACCCAAAGGCAGCTTGGCTCCTCGGCCTGTTGCTCACATGGGGGTGATTCGCCCCCTTAATGGGTTGATTTCCTTTGGATTCTAACGTGTTTCTTAGGCATCTGTAAGGAATTTGCTGGAAAAGTGAAGAGTTGCCTAAAGATACAGCGATAAATTGAAGGTATTTTGCAGTGAGGATGTAAAAAGAAGGGAAGTTAATTGGCTGGCTCAGCAGATGAAGGATGTAGGTGATGCAGCTGGAAAAATGAAGCAGATTTTTATTTCTCTCTTCTTAAGCCCTTGTGCTGCCAGGAGCAAGACCATTTGGAGTCCTCAGGCTTCGGAATCTCTGATAATTTTGGATTAACAACTTTTTATTGCTGTAGCCAAATAAAGGATTTTTTAAAGAGAAACTTGATGTTGCTCTGCCAGTCAACCTTGCTGGATAAGCAAAGGTTTGAGTTGGAAGGGATATTGTAGATCATCCCGACTCACCCCTGGGCAGGGACACCTTCCTCTATCCCAGGTTGTTCCAAGCCCCGTCCAACCTTCCAGGGACAGTTCCAGGGATGGAGCAGCCACAGCTTCTCCTGGCAGGGCCTCCCCACCCTCACAGGGAAGAATTCCTTCCCAATATCCCATCTAACCCTGCTCTCTGCCAGTTTAAAGCCATTCCCCCTTGTCCTGTTGCTGTAACACGTGTCCCTTCTGTGGGGAGCCAAATGGGACCGTGCTGGAAATGGTTAAATGTTCAGCACTGGGCTTCTGTGCAACATTAGCTGCAATTTATATTTGCCTTCAACCTTGAGAGGGAAACAGCCTGGCTTGAGTCCTGCAGCCCTTCTGCAGCGTTACCTTGGGAGAAAGTTGTTTTTCAGAGGGGCGTTGTGTTCCTGGTGTGCAGCTGGGAGCACAGGAGCCCTCGCGGGGCACCAGAGTCTGACATCCCCAGAAACAACAAAGAAACCCCAGCCTGGCCTTGCAGGGAGAGCTTCTCAGTCCCTGCCTGTAGGAGTGATGGGGGTAGGATGGTCAGGACGGACGGAGATGAGAGGTTTTTGAAGCCACGTCTGGGAACTTGGGGTTCATTGCCAAGGGCCTGGGTGCAGGGGCCCTGCTGGGAGCTGCCAGCGGAGCTCGGAGCAGCCCCAGGGAGGGAGAGACAGGGAGAGAGAGTGGGAAGAGAGAGAAGGCAAAAGGGTGGTGAAGAGAGAGAGGCAAAGAGAGAGAAGGCAAAAGTGTGGTGAAGAGGGAGAGAGTGAGGTAAAGAGAGAGGTAAAGAGAGAGGAAAGAGAGAGAAGGCAAAAGTGTGGTGAAGAGGAAGAGAGTGAGGCAAAGAGAGAGAGAGAGAAGGCAAAAGAGAGGTAAAGAGAGAGGTAGAGAGAAGGCAAAAGAGAGGTAAAGAGAGGAAAGAGAGAGAAGGCAAAAGTGTGGTGAAGAGGGAGAGAGAGAGGTAAAGAGAGAAAAGGCAAAAGAGAGGTAAAGAGAGAAGAAAGAGAGAGAAGGCAAAAGAGAGGTAAAGAGAGAGGAAAGAGAGAGAAGGCAAAAGAGAGGTAAAGAGAAAGAAGGCAAAAGTGTGGTTAAGAGGAAGAGAGGTAAAGAGAGAGAAGGCAAAAGAGAGGTAAAGAGGAAGAGAGAGAGCGAGAGAGCAAAGAATAAAAGCAAAAAGGGAAGAGAGAGTGAAGTTCCCATTACAATACAATAAATCTTCTTCTGTGCTGGATATTCTAATTTTCACTAGCCAGTCTAGTACAAGGTACAAATCCTATGGTATTTACGTGCAGCCTATAAGAATCATCACATTACCATACTGTGTTACATTTTAAACCCTAAAAACAGCTCTCTGGGCCCCTTCTGCCAAGGTGGCAGGGTCTGCTCTGACCCTGGGACCTGTCTGCAGGCAGAGGGTATTGTTTCATCCAAAGGGGATTACCTGCAGCTGGCCATACCATTGTTTTCCAGTTGTTCAGTAACTAAGGTATCTCAAAGCTTGCTTTCATTTCAATCTCACTTACAGTTTCCATATTCTCAAATTCTTTTGCCAGGCAATCATATTTATAAGGCTTGCCTGTTTCATCTTCCCCAGCACCCGCTCGCTTGTCTTGCATTTAACTCAGGAAATCTCAGTTATAATTTGGGCCTGTCTCACTCATTTCCCCTCCTTTTCTCCTTTTTCTCCCCCAGTTTCTGTGCTTGAAGAACATCAGGACCTTCCTGAAAGTGTGCCACGACAAATTTGGGTTAAGGAACAGCGACCTCTTTGATCCCTTTGACCTCTTCGACGTGAGGGATTTTGGGAAGGTAAGAGTTACTGCTGAGCTCCTGGGGAGGGATGGGTCTGCCCCTGGGGCTGCTCCCTGCCTTTGTGCTCCAGGTTTGGGATGAAAATACAAAGGTTTTGTGATTTTCTAAGCAGCCTCTGAGAACTGGGCGCCAGTTCCCTTGTGCTTGTGATGTATTTAGAATTTTGCTGTGTCCTCAGTGTATTTAGGGGATGTTTTAGGTTGATTCTGCTGTGTCCTCAGTGACCAAGCCTTTAAGTTTTCTGCTTTAGATGGAAAACTCTCTGGGATCAGTCTCTAAAGGGTGTGACCCATGTGTTTTTGAGAAGAACCAAACCTTGCCTAGGGTCCACACCTCGCTCAGTCCTTCCCCATCTGCTGCCACCTGTGCAGAGCCAAATAAACTTTGCTGAACTCACCACTGATTTTTGTCATGTGGCCACTGAGTGTCTGTGGGGTCAGGGAGTGAAGGGAGTGCCCTGAGCTTCTCAGAAGTGTGTTGGCTCTAAGTGATGGCTGGCACCAAAGAGCAAACGAGGAAAACTCTGCCTGGTTTTGACGAGTGGCTCTTGTTCTGATCCCCTGCCTTTGACACCAGCTGCGTCAGGGCTGATGGAAACAGGGCTCAGGGAAGCCATTACCCAGGACAATTGCTGTATTCTTCAGCAGAAAAGGTGATAAAAGATTTATTAAAGCTCTGTATTGTTTTACCTGTTTCGAGCTGCCAGACATAAGCTGCTGGAAGGCATCTTCCCTCCTGATTATCCAAGGAGTAGATTTTCACTGCTGATGGGGATATATTATTTGATATTTATTGCCTAATTTATTTCTGGACCATTATGTGGAATGTGCAATTGCAGTGCCTTGTTTTATGAGGTTTTTTTTGATTTATGGAATACAAGGAGGCAGTTGTTGTTCTGGGAATATGAATGCACAGAAGGAACCTTTTGGGGCTGGGGAAGGAGCTGCTGCTAATTAAAATGCTGCTTTATGGTCACATTGTCTCTTGCTTTGTGCAGTTTCAAATTGCCTCTGATGCCTGGTGTTAAACACGGCTGGAGCACATCAGCTGATGAGCACAGTTTGCTTTTCCTTGTCCTGGTCTTCCCTCCCCGTGGTCACTTTTTGGGGGGGCATTCAGCTTTGTGACTCAGGGAGGTGATTTGCCACTCCCTCTTTCCTCAGGACAGTCTGGTTTTTTTTTAGGAGACTTGGGAAAGAAATGTGTCATAAACTTCCAAGAGATCCAAATGTGCTTTATTGCCTGCATCGTGCTCGTGTTCACGTTGCTGTCATCCCCAACCAACCACAGAAAATGTGGGAAGCACAGACTCTCTAGACAAAAACCCAATTTTTTCTTTTTTATCAGCTTGGTGGAGGTATCAGCTGTCCAGCTCTGCACCACCCTAAATCCCTCTGGAAGCCTGTCAAAACATTCCCATTGTCTCCAGCACCTTTCATTCCCACATTATCCTCAGATCTGTGTTCAACAGTGGCAAAGCAAATAAACAGGGAAAAATCTGCTGTTGACCAGAGCTCCCTTTCCGTTTTGAGTCACAGCAAGAGCAGGAGTCTCTACTCCACCTCCCCACTGGCCAAACACAGACTTCACACACAAAAAATCCTTCCTGGAGCTATTCACTCCTCAGGTTAATGGTATTTTTCTGGTTACAAGGCACTTACACCGTGCAGGAGGCGTTTCTGATGGGACGCAGTAACATAGAGTTTAATTGCAGAGGGGCTTTGGTGGAGTGGGCTTGGGTGTTTCCTTTCTGAATGCCACTGGGAGAGTTATTCCTCTCCTCAGAACCAAAAGGCCCCTGGGACAGCAATTACCAGCAGTTTTTGGGATTGCTGGAGTGTAATTACTGGGGAGAAATGTGGGGACTCGGTGCCAACCTCTGCGTAAAGGGCTTTGAATCTTCGGGGTTTTTTAGTGTTAGAAAACCACTGGTGCTTTAAAAGAGGCTGAAGAATCAGATCCCTCCGTCCTGCCTTGCCCAGCTGTTATTTTGAGAGAGGTTTCCATGTTTCCATCCCTCCTTTTGGCTCCCGAGCCAGGGATTCTGCAAGGAGGAGCTGCCGTGGGAGCCGTGGAGCCCCTTCCAGCTCTGCCTGGGGGCTCCTCAACTCCAGCTTTGCTCCTGGTTTGGCTTCTTCCTTGACTTTTAAGCTTGGGGAGGTGCTTTCTGCTGTCAGCTGGGTGACAGCTGGTGAAATGGGATCATGAGCCATGTGGGCTTCTCCAGCCAAAATCCCAGTGGAGCTGGAAACTCCGTCCTGGCTCTGTGGGGTGTCGGGGAATGGGATGCTCAGGCTCTGCCAGATGGGTGCATCCCATTCCCTGGGATCTGCAGTGTCCCCCAGCTCCCCAGGGGAGCACAAAGGCTATTTCCAATTGCCCGTGGCCAGCTGAAATTGCTGACAGGCAGCTCTTTTCCCCATATCCAGTTATTCAGCAATGCTGCTGCGGTGGGGGCTGGCAGAAGTGACCCGAGATGCCGGTGCCTGTGTTTCTACCCATGCCCCTTCAACAGATATATTAATTATTTCTGAATCTTTGATCTCTTTAAAGTGGTTCAGAGCTCTCCATAAATCACCAGTAAAACACCTGCAGAGGTGTTTTCTCCGTGGCTGCAGGAGTAAAATATTGCCCAGTTAATGTTGCCTCATCCCGAACTGGGGTCTGATTCTGCAGGCTTGCTGTGCCCTCCCTCTGTCAGTACAGCCTGGCTCTTGAAAAAGAAATAAAATAAAAAGCTGGTGCTCATGTAGCGTGTGTTGTTACACATTTAGTAGCCGTGATGGTATAAAATCAAACTCTTATTGGACTTGCTAATTTATAGGCACCGACTGTAATGACATAAAATGTACATAAATATGGATTAAACTCTTTATTACTCTATTAGTCAGCGTGATGGTAGCCAGGTTCATTAAAAGGAGTTACTCATTTTAAATAACTTGCAGTAATGTACAATTTTTTTAAAAGGAAATACAGTTCAAATATTCATAAACCTGTGGAGCGTGCCATTTATTAGCTTCCCGCTCCTCTCTGCCCTCCTGACGTGGATTTAATCGTCCTGAATTCCTTTTGAAGTTCTTGCTCTCTTTGAAAAAGGCCTTTTGGGGCAAGATTTTTTGGGTCTTCCCTCCCCTGCCCCACAGATAGGAAGCACTGCTGTTCTAAAAATGAAAAGGGGAAGCGATTCACAGGGCAGCTGGAAGAGGAGGAGATGCTGGTACTGAGATTAAAGTCGTGTTTTCCACTCTGCTTCTGGTCCAGAGGCTGGGGAGAGAGATCTGCACCCACCTGGCAGCTGGAGCGGGGTTTGGAGCAGGCTCTGGATCAATTCTCCCTCTCAGCTGAACCCACAGAGGGTTTTGGCTGGTGTGTGGCAGGGCCAGGGCTCACAGGAGGCTTGTTTTGGGTGGCTGAAGTGCCAGGGAGAGGATGTGGCTGCTGGGGAGGTGGCACCGAGCCTGGCACGCTCCGGTGGCTGTGCCAAGGGCTGCCTTGGAGGGGGAGTGAAATCAAAGTTTTAAAGCAAAAGGGATAATTTATAATTTATAAATTTATACATTTGGGGTAATTGTTCCAAAATTGCTGCAGATATTCAGAGTATTTTTTTAGTGTTCCCTTCCTCCTGCTGATGGATCCCTCCTGGAAAGCCCTGGGGGGATCCAGGCTGTCCTCACTGTTTGTCCCCAGCACCTTCCAGCTGAGGGATTCCCCCTTGGCATCCATTTGGATGGGTTGGGACAGCTCAGGAGGGGCTCAGTCCCTTTCTGTCACACCCCAAATGCTGCGAAAAGTCTGTTTTCTGCTCACTTTCAGACAGGAGGGTGGGGAGTGCTGTCAGAATTATTTAAGGGATTCATAACTGAGAGTTGGTGCTTGGTGTTTCTGTTTCTCTGCTGAGAATTCCCCTCCCTGCAGCATCTCTAACACCATCCAGGAGCCTCTAGCCCTGCAGCAGTATTTTTAAAGCTGCCTTTTTAACACAGTTTGAGCAGAGAAACGGAGGGATTTATATGAATTAATATAAAAAAGGCAGAAACTGCAGAAATTCCAGATTTACAGCTGCTGTAAGCCCAGTGCCAGCTGTGACCTGCTGCTGTGCTGGGAGCAGCTCCTCTTCTCTCATTTTGACTTTCAGGGTTGTTTTTTCCTGCCCTCCTGCAGCCAGGAACATATTAAAAGCAGTGTTTTCTCCATGCACCGTGGAGTGCATGAAGCAGCAGCGTCTGGGAGCAGAGCAGCGCTTGCCAGCCAAGCTGGGTGTCCCATCCCAGCCCTGCCCCTTATTTTTACAAATCCCCCAGAGGTCCAGGCAGCCCGGATGGGGCTTCCCATGCTGTGGTGGCTGTGCCAGCTCCTCGGATGGCTCTGTGGCATTGGCTGTGTGCCCAGGGGGATCCTGTGGCAGCATCTCAGATTGCTGTGTCAGCAGGGTGGGTGGGGAGGGAAGTGAGGAGGATTCTCCAAAAGAAGGGTGTGCATGTTTCATGTATTTTTTTTTTAAATTCCCAAGGGAGCAGTAACTGCCACGAGGTTTTTGTGTCATTGCAAGGAAGAAACCAAATTAACTCCGTGCCTTCCCAGTGCCTGGTGACTTTATCCCCACTGGAGAAGGAGCCACATATTCACCCTGTGCCCACACCAGGTTTTTCCCAGAAACTTTGGGACTGCAGTTCCTGCCTGAGGGAGAATCCCCAGCTCTGGGAAGTGTAGGAGAAGGTGGGGAAGGCAGCCCCGGATGCCTGTGCAGGGCTGTGCCTGCCCACAGTTGATTATTAACTCCACTGCAGGAGCTGTGGGTGAAGTTTGGGTTTTTTTTTTTTTTTTTGCTGTTTTAATGGCCTTGCTGGAGCTGTTTTGGAGATTTGGACACTGGCATGAATGCTCCAGATGGCAAAGGCAGACTAGAACAGCACAGCCTGGGTTTGTTCTTCCCTCCCTTTGCCAGCTTGGGGGTTCATTTGGCCTTGGAGCTGAAGGTTTGGAGTTGGGGTGCAGCAGGGACGCCCCTGGTCACCCTGAGGGACAGCGCAGGCTGCCCAGAAACCCTGAGGCTGAACTTCCCCCAAAACACAGGCCCAGAATTCCAGATTTTCTGGGCCAGTCCAGGCCGTGCCTTTGGCTGTGCAGAGCCAGGACCATTCCAGGGGTGGTGCTTGCCCTGAGGGATGTGCTGCTGCAGCCACTCCTCCACAAATGGACATTTTTAGCCTCCAAATCCTGGTAGTTTCTCCCTGCTCTGGGTGTTGCCTGGATCTTCCCTGTTCCTGGGGGCACTTGGTGCTGGAAGGGCCCTGCTGGGGAATTTTGGGTTCAGAAACAGCACCACAGCCTCAAATCGAGCTTAGGCAACCAAATGCTGATAAAAACCAGTTAATCTTTCACTGCAGCCTGAGGGCAGAACCTCTGGGACATGCCAGCCGCCTGTGGCCCGGGTGTCACCTCCAGGGCCCAAGGAAATGCCACAATCCAGCAGCTGCTGGCCCTCTGGTATTCCCTGCAGGAGCAGCTTGTAATTGTGCCAAATCCTCTGCTTTCCCCCCTTCCTTTCTCCCCTGCTCAAAACTCCAGGCTGTTCTTAGATGTGCAACTGAAAGAGCCAGAAATGTTCATTCTGGGAAGTTTGTGGTTTGGGTTATTTTGGGGGATTTGGGGGTTTTTTTTTGGGTTTGTTTTGTTTTGTTTTGTTTTTTTGGGGGGCTTTTTTGTTCCTTTTTTCTTTGTTTTTGTGGTTTTTTGTTTTTTTTTTTTTGTTTGGGTGTGGTTTATTTGGGGTTTTTTTGCTTTGTTTTCTTTTGTTTTGGTTGGGGTTTTTTTTTGGGTTTTTTGGGGGTTTTTTGTTTGTGGGTTTTTTTTTTTTTGGTTTTTTTTTTTTTTTTTTGGTTTCTTGTTTTTGATTTTGTGTTTTCCCCCTTTCTTGGCTGCTTCCCCCAATATTTTTCCAAGGGGTCACACTAAGGGGTGTGGGCAGGATCTTTGTAATTCTCACAGTCCTGATGGGAGAATTCTGCAGCCAGGCCTGGAGCAGTGATGGAAGTGCTTTGGAATCCAAAGTATTGATCAGGACCTGGGTAAATGCAAATCCTTAATGGGCATGAAATTGATTTCCTTGTACCTTCTTGATTTGCCTGAGTTCTCCTTTTGTTCATGTTAGACGAGATCAGGGAGAGAAGGATCTTTTTGTACTTTGGAAAAAAACAAAACCAGTGAGTGTTAAATCACCTACAAGCGTCTCCAAGAAGTGGGGAGGGGAGATGCCAGGCTTTTTTTGGGGGGGTGATCCAGCAATTTCTGGCCATTGTGCGGTTTCATTTGAGCCTCCTTGGTGATGTCATGGGATTTTTGAGGTTTGCAAGATTGTGGGTGCAAGATGCCAAGAGGCAAAGGCCGGCTTTGTGTGCCTGTGCTCATCCCTGGAGCTCAACTGTTCAGCATCATGTGCTCTGGGGAAGGAAGGAAATCCATCCTGGCTGACAGCACTTCAGGGACTCTTGGAATAAAAGGAATTTTTTTATTCTGTAACAAGCTCTTCTGTTTCTTCATTAAAACCCTCGGCATGTGATGGTGAGACCGTGCCGAGGCCAAATAATACAAATAATAATTAACATTTCTGGAAACGGATTAACACGTGGGTGTAAACGGGGTTCAGTAGAAAGTGAAACTGCCAGGCTGAAAGTTCTGGCACTGCACAATCCCCGGTGCTCAGGGCACAGCTGATAGAAATAAAAGCTTGGAGAGGCAGGGTGTGAGACAGAGCTGCCCTGTACCTGAGCCTGATGGAGTGCAGCAGAGAGAGAAACTCGCTCTTCCAAGCCACTGGACTGCAAAGATGATTGGGAAAAAATGGAATTTATTTCTTTCATGCGGAAATAGTGCTGCAGTCCCTGTACGGAGAGATTTATCAAAGGGACCTCTGTGCTCTGGCAGCAGCAGGGCTGAGATCACAGCTCGCTGCAGATGTGAGCCGAGCTGACTGAGTGCCACTTTCAGCAGCTCTGAGTAACCATTGTGCACTGTCCTGAACCCCCACGCCAGCCCTGCTCCCAGGCTGGCCTCACACGAGCCACACTTGCACAGCAAATGAGGTTTTCTTTAAAAAAATGATTTTTCTGGGGCCTGGAAATGCCCCAGTGAAGCTGGCAGTGTGGGGTGCTGCAGTTCCTTGGAGAGGATGCTCCAGGGCCAGGGAGGTGTTAGAGATGGATCCACCAGCCCCTGGGTTTGTCTGGTTTTGTTTCCTTTTCCAGCTGGGATGTTCCACCCTGTTATAACAGAGATATTTAATTATAATAGATTATAATAGAGATATTTCAGCAGCTCTGAGTAACCACTGTGCACTGTCCTGAACCCCCCCACACCAGCCCTGCTCCCAGGCTGGCCTCACACGAGCCAGACTTGCACAGCAAATGAGTTTTTATTTGAAAAAAATGAATTTTCTGGGCCCTGGAAATCCCCCAGGGAAGCTGTGTGGGCTCTGCACTGGGAGCTGCAGTGTGGGGTGCTGCAGTTCCCTGGAGAGGATGCTCCAGGGCCAGGGAGGTGTTAGAGATGGATCCATCAGCCCCTGGGTTTGTCTGGTTTTGTTTCCTTTTCCAGCTGGGATGCTCCATCCCGTTATAACAGAGATGATTTTATGTGTATTCAGATGATGCAGCAGTTTGGGGTGCTGTGATTTTTGTAGGTGTGGATGACAGCTGTTCTGTGAGAATCTGATTTTTGGGGGGCTGAGTGCTCGGTGGGATTAGGCTTCAATGTCTGTTTCTTCATGAAAAGAACAGAGATTTATTCTTCATAAAAGAATAGAGATTTATTAATAAAAGAATAGAGATTTATTCGTAAAAGAACAGAGATTTATGACTCACTGGCATGTCTGAAGCAGGACCTTGAGTCGAATGTGCTTGCCTGGAAACAGGAAAGCCCCACTGACCTTGGCGAGGGGCTGAAGGAGCTGGGTCTGGCTCACCAGCCCCATGTTTGATCTGGAAATTGGAAATTTCATTCTGAAACACTGCTGCATAGAAAAATGGAGAGCTGGGGAGGGCAGAAGGTTGTGGTGGAAGTCCAACCTGCAGGGATCCTGTGGGGGGCTCTTGCCCTGGGGCCTCACTTGACTCTGGGTGTTTGCTCAGCCCTTTCCTCATCCAGCCAAGTCCCTGTGGGAGCTCTGCTGCTTGCCCTCCCCCTCACCCTTTTTTTCTTTTTTTTTGGTTGTTTTTTTTTTTTTTTTTTTTTTCCCCAATAATATTGTTCTAATTACTGGAGTGTGAAGAATTGACTCCTAAAATGCCTCTTGGCAAATTCCATTTGTGCATTGATGAAACGTCCAGCCCGTCCTGGGACCAGACTTCCCCATCCCAGCCCAACTGGGACGTGGGGCTTGTTCCTCTGGCTGGGGAATCCTAAAATCCAGCAGGAGGTGGAAAAAGGAAAAGAAAAGGAGGGATTTGGGGAGGGAGAAGGGTTAACACTTGTGTGCTGGCATCCTGCTGGGCTGTGTTTTCACTGGGCTGTTTCTCCTGGGGAGCTGCCAGATGAGATTTTTTTGGGGGTAAACAGGGACAGGCTGGGACAGCTGTGGGTGCAGAGCTCTGAGGAGGAGCTCAGCAAAGGGGTTTGCAGGAAAGTTGGGGGGCTGAGGGGTTTGGGGGATGCCCAGCCCTGAGCCCTGCAGGAAGCAGGGTTTTTTTGTGGTGGCTCTTTGTGGCCACGTCCTTCCCCTTCTCACCATGGCTGTCCCTTAGGGAAGGGGTTCCTGGCTCTTCTGCACCTTCTGCTCCCTGGCTGGAGCATGGACTTGCAGAGAATTCAGAGCTCTGCTTTAGGTACTTTCAAAATGAATTATTTTAAGACCAGCACTACTGTAAGGCTGTTTCTGGAGGTTTTTGGGTTTTTTTTTTTTTCCAAGTGAGAAAGAAGCACTTAATGCTTCAGGCTTTTTCTGCATTTCCAAGGGCATAAAAACCTGGAAAATGGCACTGAAAACTCAGTTAATGAGTAATTGCAAGGTTTGCAGGGCTGAGGCTTCAAGAAGGATGGCAGGGAGGAGGTTTTGTTCACAATGCTGGAGACTGGGCAGCTTTGGACCAGGTCCTGATTGCAGAGCACTCCTGGTGGATCCACAATTGTGCAGGAAAATGTCAGATTGCTCCTGCCTGGGCTCCCCTCAGCCCTGGAGAGGGGAGCAGGGCTGGGATGGAGAGGGGGTTTTCCCTCTGTGTGCACCAAGGGGAGCACAGTGGCTTTGGCTGCCCTGAAATCTCCTCCTTTAGGGTGGAATCTGCTCCTTTAGGGTGGAATCTCCTCCTTTAGGGTGGAATCTCCTCCTTTAGGGTGAAATATGCTCCTTTAGGGTGAAATCTGCTCCTTTAGGGTAGAATCTCCTCCTTTAGGGTGAAATCTGCTCCTTTAGGGTGGAATCTCCTCCTTTAGGGTGAAATCTGCTCCTTTAGGGTGAAATCTCCTCCTTTAGGGTGAAATCTGCTCCTTTAGGGTGGAATCTCCTCCTTTAGGGTGAAACCTGCTCCTTTAGGGTGAAATCTCCTCCTTTAGGGTGAAATCTGCTCCTTTAGGGTGAAATATGCTCCTTTAGGGTGAGATCTCCTCCTTTAGGGTAGAATCTCCTCCTTTAGGGTGAAATCTGCTCCTTTAGGGTGGAATCTCCTCCTTTAGGGTGAAATCTGCTCCTTTAGGGTGGAATCTGCTCCATTAGGGTGAAATCTGCTCCTTTAGGGTGAAATCTCCTCCTTTAGGGTGAAATCTGCTCCTTTAGGGTGAAATCTGCTCCTTTAGGATGCAATCTCCTCCTTTAGGGTGAAATCTCCTCCTTTAGGGTGAACCCCCACTGGAATCCTCCTGGGAGGGTGGGCTGTGGGCTGCACAGGCGTTTGGCTGGATCCCAGTTGGTTCTGCTGGATCAGCTGCCCTGACAGAGAACCCAAACTCATCCCCGTGGCCCTGCTGTGTGTGGGGCAGGGGAGGGGACAGCTGTGGGATGACACCCATGTCCTCTGTGCCCCTCACTGGGGACCTGGCAGAGGGCTACCCCAGCCTCAGTCTCCCACTGGGGATGTGCTGGGGGCACCTCTCCCCCCTCCCCAGCTGCTCTGGGGACATCAAGGGGTTCCAGTGTCCCTTGCAGGAGCTCTGGGCACACCCCCTGCCTCATTTAGTGGTGAACGCTTGGACTGGATGATCCTGGGGGTCTTTGCCAAGCCCCGGGGCTGCATGGATGTGTGATTTTAATGTTCCTCTCCTCTCTCGATGGCTCACAGAAGGGCAGTTATCCTTCAGAGGAGCAGCAGAGCCTGAACCTTCCCCACCTCAGCCCCCTGCTCCGGCAGCTCATCCCTTTTCACCTTGCTGAGGGGAGACTTTGAAAAGCAAGGGAAGGAGAGACCAGGGCAGGGATGCTCAGCTTTGGGATTTGTGTTTTCACAGTGCCAGGGACCTTCAAAATGCAGGGAAAGGGCAGTGCTGGAAAACCTGGAGGCAGCTAAAGTGGGATGCAAGCCGGGTGATGCTGGAGAAAGCTTTTTGGAAGCAGAGTTCTGTGCGGGGAGCTGCTCATTGTGTGAAGTCTCAGCATGAGCTGCAGCAGACACTTCTAAAAGGGTGTAAAATGGCCCCAGACCCGTTTGACTTCAGGCACTTCACTCTTCCCAGATGTTTTTCCACCTCTGCCTTGCTGGAGAAAGGCTTGTAAAGAGCGAAGAATCAATGGAAATGATGTTCCTGGTGGTGGGAGCTGTCTGGAGAACAAGCAGGTCTCTGGATTCTTGTGTCTCTTTTTGTGGTTTTCCTTCCTTCTATTTCTAGGTCCATTAAATCCATTTTTTTACCCCCGTTCTCCACTGAAACATAAATGAGTAAATGAGGCAACAAGGGCACACTTAGGGAAGAATGAAGCATGACCATAAATACGAGTGACCCAGCTGAAAGGAAGGTCAGATAAGAGGCATTACCCAGTCGTGTTCATTAAGGGTGCCAGGCTGGAATTTAGAATCCTGCTCTAGGATTTAGGAAATTACTTGGAGGAGCCGTGGAGAGAGATAAGAGCTGCAAGAAAAGGAGAGGGAAACATTTTCCTTCCTGTTGTTTTGCAGAGGGTGAAGTGAAGGAGTGTTTTTGATACCGGTGATTATCTGTGATGTGTGATTAGCTTGGAATTTTGGGGGTAAAAATCATCTGAGGGGGAAAGGCAGGCTCTGGCCCTTGGGGTGCTTCTGTTTGGGGGGAGGCAGGGCTGTTTGTTTTCCTGCCCCTTGGTGTGTGAAAAGTGCATAAAGGAGCAGTTTGGATGCTGAAATTTGGATTTGAAAACTGCCACCCATCACTGGTGGTCTCTGCTTGGGGAATACTGAAGGGAAATGCATGGAGTAGCTTCAGAAAACAGAAATGAGCTGGAGACAGGAGACAAACTCCCTGCTCTGTGGGACTGAGAAGGTTCTGCGGGGCTGTTGGATGTGGTGGTTTTTCCCAGGATTGCCCCAGCCCCTGCCTGTCGCTGTCCCTGCTCCTGTCCCCCTGCCTGGAGCTCCCCAGGTGTTCTGCCAGGTGATGGCAGGGAGAAAAGGCAGCGCAGGGAAATTCCTCTTTATGGCAGCAGCCAGGAGAATGGGGATTCATCTCGGAGATTAACTGGGCTGCTCTTCTCAGTTTGCTTTTCCTGCCACGGAATTCACTCCTGTGAGCTCCACAGATCTGCAGAGGGTGAAGTGATAAAGCTGCTTAAATCCCCTTTTGGATTTGGGAGGGACAGTGGTAATTCCCCTGGTGATGAGGTTTATTTTTCTCCATTAGTACCTGGTTTTGAAGAGTTTCTTTTCTTCCCCTTGCTCAAGGCTGGGCTTTCAGAAAAGCCTTTTCTGGAGGAGACTTAGTGTGAGCACACACCACGTGAAGTCAACAAGGGCTCAACTTCAAAGTGAAGCATGTGGATAAATATTATCCTGACTTCGGGCTGCTATTTATTCTTTTTCTTCCAAAACAAAACACATTCACACATGCCTTCTCAAGACTTGGGATTAATTATTTTTATTTTTTTTAACCCCTGTCTGTTCACTCTGCTCTGCTCAGATGATCCCACCTCATCTGCCTCTCTCAGGTGAGTGGGGTTTACAAAAAATTCAGCAATTTTTGAATATTGAGGGGAAGATAATGTAGCCAGGGCCAAAATCTTCTACTTTTAGGCTCAAAATCCTCTGCTCCTGTTTGTGTGCTTTCCATGGGTCACCAAGGAGGGATGGAAGAGCCCAGGGAGATGGAAACCTGAAATTTGGAGGGTTGGGAGGGTATTTGGTTCAGGGTTCAGCTGAACATGAGTTATGCCAGCGCTGAGTAGGATTTCCTCCCTGGAAGTGCCTGCAGCAGGCAAATCCCTGCATCCCAGGTGTTCAAAAGAAGCCACTCTCACTAAAAACCAGCCTGGTTAATTCTGCCTCAAAAGCCTCAGGACCAGCTCCTGATATTCCAGACAATTCCTGGCTGTGGGATCACCATCCCAGCTGTGTCTGCTGCGACCCCCCGTGCAGGGCAGAGCCTTCCCGCATAGGAAATAATCAAATAAAGCGATGCCATCCCATGTTTTATGTATGAGGAGGCACGGGGCTGTCAATAATCTTCCATGTTTTTTAATGCCAGCTCTCTGGGCCTCGCTGCTCGTGGCTGATGACACCAATTAATTTGATTGTTTGGAAATAATCTCGTGCGCCGTGCGATTTGCACGGCCTCAGCCTTCTGCTTTCTAATGATTTCTCTATTAATTTCCCTGCTGCCAAGAAGCTGGGGATGCCTTTCATGTGGAAAGGGAAACATGACCTAATACCATGGATAAAATATTAGCGAGGGTGAATTAAATCCCTGTTAGCAGTGGTGGGACCCCAGCCCCTAAAGACACAGGAGCTGCTGGAGCGTGGCAGAGAGAAAAGAGCTGCACATGCTGCCTGTGGGTGCACCAGTGTGGAGCAGTAAGTTCTTGAACAGCTTTAAAATTAATGGAGAACCAGTGTTTTTCTTGTCCCCTCCTGCTCCAGCTGGCTTTTGCCTGGTTCAAAAAGAGCTGACAGGGAGAAATTCAGTGTCTGGGCCTCCCTGTGGGATGGAAACACAGGGGCCGGGCTTGTCCCTCTGGAGCTGGGGTTGTGCTTTGCCTTAATTCCTGGTTTTTGGTCTGAATTTGGGTGTGGTGACCTCCTTGGCAGTGCTGACTTTGTCACCTCGTGTCCACCTGGAAGGATGAAGCTCCAGGGAGGCTCTCCCCAACCTGCGGGACAGTGCCATTAATTTTCCTGGTTTTCAGCCTCATAAGCCTCAAACTGTCCTCAAGCCTTGTACTTTTTATCCACCCAACTAGCAGAAATCCCCCAAAACAAGGCTTATGCACAAGATTTCCAGCACAAACTGCAGTTGATGACTTTGGTACTGCTTATCTGTGAGTCCTTTGCATCACCTGAGCCCTGAGAAGTGCCTTGGAGCAACCAGGAATACCAAAAACTGTCCCTGCCCAGAGGATTGGAATGAGCTGGGCTTTAAGATCCCTTCCAGCCCAAACCATTCCATGATTCTATGCTGAAATTACCCTCTTTCAGCCTTTGGAAGAATTCTGTATCCATGGTGTGGCTGACTTTCTTCATTTCCTTGTGAGAGGGAAAAAAAATATTCCTGTAATGCACAAAAACATCACCCCATCAATATTGCCTAAGCAGGGGAAAAAATCAATCCAATTTGTGGCCAAAATATTGATGTGATGATTTATATAAACACCCAGATATTTACGGCTTTAATGTTTTAGTCTCTGTGCTGGGAAGGTTTTTTGGTTCCTGCACAAATGAGTTGGTAATCAAGGGTATGGAGCTGAGGGCTGGGGAGAGATGAGGGGTGAGAATTTGGGGAAGAGCTTGGGGTGCTTTGCAGAGGGGAGGATGGAGCCAGGGCAGCAGGATCAGAGCTTTTCCTCCACAAATTTCTCATTAGATGCAAATCCTGAGGCTTTGGGGTTCTGTGCTTCCACCTCGGTAACCTCTGGGGCATTTCAGTAATTCCATATCCCCCCCATACCCAGTATTTTTATTGTGCAAACAGAATAAACATCAGGTTTTTACACGAGTGGGTGGTGACAGTGTGGGCAGGAAGAAATAATACAGTGAATTCTGTGTAAAATAGTGCCAGGAGCTGAGGTGGGCAAAGTGTGCTGCTGCTGCTGCTGCTCTGGAAGGTTTTTGGGTAATTTCATATTTCTCCCCCATACTTTTAATTGTGCAATTAAAATATGTTTTAGTCTCTGTGCTGGGAAGTTTTTTTTTGGTTCCTGCGTGAAGGATTTTGGGTATTTTCGTATTTCCCCCCATATTTCTGCAGGGAGAACAATGAGGACATTGAGAGCAGATCCCTGCTGGCCTGCCAGAGCCCTGTGCCTGCTCCCAATCCCTTCTCCTCACACATCCCATCCCATTCCATCTCATCTCGTCCCATCCCATCCCATCCCATCCCATCCCATCCCATCCCATCCCATCCCATCCCAATCTCCTTATACCATCCCAACCCTCCCCATCCCATTTCCATCCAAACCTCCCCATCTCATCCCATCCCATCCAAACCTCCCCATCTCATCTCATCCCATCCAAATCTCCTCATCCCATCCCATCCAAATATCCTTATACCATCCCATCCCTTCCCAATCTCCTTATACCATCCCAACCTTCCCCATCCCATTTCCATCCAAACCTCCTCATCTCATCCCATCCAAACCTCCCCATTCTATTCCATCCCATCCCATCCCATCCCATCCCATCCCATCCCATCCCATCCCATCCCATCCCATCCCATCCCATCCCATCCCATCCCATCCCATCCCACCCCACCCCATCCCGCCCCCAGAGCCCCTTCAGGGCCAGGGCCAGGGTTGAATCAGTGACATTCCCCCCCCTGCGCTGCTTTCTTTGCCTTTCTCTCCCTGATGGACTCTAATCCTGTGATATTGTGAGAGTGAGGAGTAATGGAGCTCCTGGCCTTTTTAAATATGCATGAACTTCTCAGGGAGATGCAGAGTGCTGGAGACAGATGTGAGCTGTGTCATTAACCAGGCCTGGGTGTCTCTTTTCCCCCTGTCCCAAGTCATTATTCACAGCAAACCATAATGTTTCTGTTCCTTTGCTTATGGATTATTATTATTATTATTGTTATTTTTCAGGAGCTCACAGAGAGCTGCTGGTGCAGTTCCTACCTCTGGGTGTTTTCTGCTGCTTGGCAGGGTCAGGCCGGGTGGTGACTCACGAAAATGAGCTTCAATCCTGTGATTTTGGTGACAAACCTGCACATTTTTGTTTGTTCCGCTGGGCAGGTTTGGTTTTTCTGAGAGTTGGGTTTGTTTGTCCCATGTTCTCACTCTGATTTGTCCCTCCAGGTGGATTTGGTGGGATTTCTCTGGGGTGAGTGACATTTGTGTTATTCCTAAATATTGATATACCCTATGGATCTGTGGATAGCCAGGATCTGTTCCTCATCCCTCACAGCACAGCAAAGCATCTTCCTCACTGTTCATCTTCCTCACAGCAATGGTGACAGCAGGGCAAGGGCATTTCTCTTCTTATTTGATTCTCCAGATAAACTCTTCATTTTAAAAAACCTCCTAATTTTGGCTGAAATGCACCTGACAGTTTCATTTAAAAATCAAATTATTTGAGATTCATTTTCTTTAATTTTTACACGGTGTGCTTTCTCTTCATTTAAAATTACATTTAATCTGGTGAGATTTTTTATTCTGAGAGCTGGGAGCTGGTACAGAGATACAGCAGGAGCAAACCTTGCTGACGTCCCACTCTCCTTCCTGGCATCCCCCAGAATGAATAATTCAGCCACTGGGGTGTCTGAGAAGGTCACATAAATGAGGTGACACCCACTTTTTATCAGCCCTGAAGGTCACACGGAGGGGGTGACACCCATTTTTAGCAGTCCTTTGGTGTCACAGCTCTAAAGGTGATTCCTGAGGGGAAGAGTTAAACCTTGGGATGCGTTTTTTTTGCATGGAGTTTCTTCTCCATGCATGGAGTTTCTTCTCCATGCAGCTTTGCAAGGTCGGGGCTTCTGGAGTTGGTGGAGTTCTGATGTGCAGCACGTCCACCAACACGAACTTGTCACCGGAGCACTCATGGCACGAATTGGTTTTTTGGTTTTTTGCTGGACAAGGGGTGCTGGGGAGGGTAGGAAAAAGAGGAGAACAGGCAGGGATGGACAGGATTTGCTCTCAGGGAAGGCTCTCCCCACCCAGAGGGTGCTGGGGTGAGACGTTCCTGTTTGCACAGGGGTTGTGTCTCTTACAGGAGCGGGCTTGGCTCTCAAATAATCGATTCTCTTGGGTTCCTCAGGCTCTGGACCATGGAAAATGTGGCAGTCATTGGCTTTCAGCCTCCTCCCCAGGGCAGGGGATCAATACGGCTCAATGTGGGGTTCAGCCCGGGGTTTGTGCTTTTTCCAGAAGGACTCGGGGAGAAAAGATGCCGTTTAAAGAAAATGACTGCCTTGCCTATCGGCTGAAAACAAAAGTCTTTTGTCCTGTCAATCAGGGGGAGGCTTTATCTTGTCAATCACTGGGAAAATGCTTCCCTTGCACTTCTGCCAGGCTGTGCTCAGGGTGGGTTTCTCCTTCAGTCACACAAGCCAGCGTTGGGCACAGTAGCTTTCAATAAAAAAATATATAAAAATTACATAAAAATAGAGAAAAATTACATGTAAAATAGAGAAAAATTACATGTAAACTAGATAAAAATACATTAAAATATATAAAAATTACATTAAAATATAAAAATAAATTACATAAAATATATAAATACATTAATATATAAAATTACTTTGAAATATATAAAAATACATTAATAGATATAAAATTACATTGAAATATATAAATTACATAAAAATACAAAAATACATTAATATATATAATTACATTAAAATATATAAAATACATTAAATATATTAAAATGACATTAAAATATATAAAATGACATTAAAATATATTAAAATTACATAAAAATTAATGTTCATGTCCTATCAGTATTTAGGCTTGAGAGAAGGTGGTGATGCAAGTCAGAGGGCAGATCCTGGGGGTTCAGGCAGAGGGAAGGGGCTGCAGTTTGGTTCCACGAGGAAGCCACAGGAACGTTCCAGAGTGTTTGCAGAGCCCAGATCAAGCTGCTCCTGTCACTTGGGCAGGACCCAGCCTGGCTCTGCTCACAGACTGGGCTCTGTGGTTTGTTTTGAATCGTTTGGGGCTTTTTGTTTTGTTCACGAGACCGAAAGACACTTTCCATTGCCTTCCCACTTCCTTTCCCTTTTGCACAGTGGTTTTGCTCCTCGTGCTCTGCTGCACAGCTGGGCTCTGGGTGGGTTTTCTCTGGGAATGAATGCACTTCCAGGAGCCTGTCTGTCTGTCCATCCATCAGTGCACAGCACGGTGGGAGCTGGGTACCAACCCCTTCTCATCCCTGCTCATCTTCTCCATTGGATGTCTCTGCTGGGAGGTTTTACATCAGCTCTCTGAGTGTTTTAGCCTTCTTCTGCTGCTAAAAATGTTGATTTTCAGAGCACGGAGTAATCAGGAGTGGCTCCTGGGTCAGCTGGAGCAGAGGGCAGGGACCAGTGGTGGTGATAATTTACCACCTTCTGTAAAAAACCTGGCTCATTCCCAGAAATTCTCCAAATTCTTTACAAAATCTTTTAAATTCTTTACACATCAGTGTTCTATCAACCCCAGAGCACCCAGCCCTGGACACCAGACAAGGACAGATGGGACCTGGCACTGCCTTTTCACTGCCCTGAATGCAGGAGATCTGTCTTAGCCAGGCTTTTCTTCATGGAAGACAAATACCAGTCACCCTGGTGGTTTTTCATACCAGTCTTTTGTTTCTTTCCCTTCTGAGCTGCAACAAAAGCTTCAGAGCTCTGGGAGCAGTAATTAGTTTTGCTCTGATTTCCCACAGAACTCACCTCTGGAGCACGTGTGTGCCAGCAGCCACATCCAGGAGAATGGCCCCAGGGCTGAATTTGCATTTCTGATACAGAAATTCAAATTAGTTCCACACATCAAGCGATTCCAGTGGTCAGAGGATCACTCCTTATCAGGGGCTGTTGGGATCCTTGGCTGCAGCTGCCAAATTCTTTGGAAACTTGACAGAAATAACCCCCAAACAATCCCCAGGTGGGATGTGTGCCTCTGGAAGTGCCTGTGTCCTCTGCCTTTGATCCCCAGGTGTGTGAAGTCTCACTGCTTTCATCCATGGTTGCACCTTCTTGGGAGTTTATTCAATTATTATTTTATAATAATAATATTTATTCAATTTTTTTCTCAGTTTATTCAATTATTATCTCAGCGTTTTCTGAGGTAAAACAAGGTCTGGCTGTTCCTGAGCCGATTGCTGTCAGCCAGACTTTGTGTTTGGATTTAATCTGTGGAAGTAGTAAAAGTGGATGATTTGACATCCCTCTTTCTTCATCCTTGAGTATCCCAAACCTCTCTGGGAGTGGAAATCTCTGTGGAGGAGGCTTGGCACAACCAGGAGCAGCTCAAGCACCAGGAGATGCCTTGAGGAGCACAGGTTTGCTAAACAAAGGGTTTTGTCTCTGCCCACGGAGCTGAGGCTTCCAAAGAAGAGCAGATGGCACTGAAAGCATCTTCGTGGTGACAGCCAGGCCTTCTGCAGGGCTGCTTGCACCCAGGAGGTCACACTTGCATGATTTTCAGATTTTTGTGCAAGGTTTGCAGGTCGTGTTTCTCAGCTGCTCGTGCTCCTGTTGATACAGAGCGCCACAAAACTTCTTATCCTCTGTTCATCCGCTTTGTTTTTGTATTGAAAAATGAGGTTTTTTTGGTGACATTTCCAGTGCTGCTGTGTGAGGAGGTGGCTGTGGTGCATTCAGTGCCCTGCTGTGGTGTTTCTCCAGCTGGATCTGGCTGTGAAATGACATTTTCCACCCCCAAAGCCCCAACCTTCAGGGGGTGAGGCACCCTTGGTGAGGAGAATCTTCAGACTGCAGCAACGCAGGGCAGAAAGAAGCAGAGGGGAGAGATCTCCTGCGGGAAATTGCAGTTTGCTGACTGACCCCAGGATGTGCTGAGTGCTGGCTGCCTTAGGGGTGGCTCTTGGCAGCTGCTGTTCCTTCCCTGCTCAGCCCTCTCCTGCTTTCCAGGAGCTTTCCCTGCCCCAAATCTCTGGGACACTCGTCACCCACACCCAGAATTGCTGCTCAGCTCATCCCCCTCCAACAGTGGGGAGCTCCTGTGGAGCATTTGCTGAGGAGGAGAGGACTGAGCATCTGCCGTGGCTTTGTTTGCAGGAGGAAGGTAAAACAGACACAAAAAAAGACAGAAAATCAGCTCCTTGTTCAAATTCCCCATCTCCTCTGCCTCATCACTTGGGTTTTGGTAATTGCTTTAATCTGCGCTTGGGCTTTCCTGGCAGGAGAAGGATTTTTCAGTGGCTGTCATTTCTTTGTTACTGGTTGTTTCCAAACTCATTACTCCTGGCATTTATTCACCCAGGCTGGAAGCAGCTTGCACCAGGGGCACAAAATGGAAATTGATTTACAGCGACGGTGTGTGATCTAGAAGATGTCAATTTTTTTTTTTTCCCCCTCCTGAGTCTATAAATTAGTTTTGATTTCAGTAAGGTTTTCTGCTGTAGTTATAAATCAGATCCCAAGGAGCTGTGGGAGCTGGGATATTAAAGCAGTGAAGCAGCAGCCCTGTATCCCAATATTGCTGATGCCCAGAGGTTTTGTGGGATAAACTTGGGAGAGGGGCTTTCATCTGGGGAGAACAACCAGCTGCTAAAATTCAGGTGTATCCAAAATAAATCAATTAAAAATTTGTATAGGTCTAATTTTTTAGGAAGGTAAGGGCCTGGAATTGTTTGTGATTTGAGGAAACAAGCCCCACACTGGGTTTTTTTGGAGAATGTTGATGCTCCAGCAGTTCTGAGCCAGCAGATCTCTAGGAGGCCTTGCCTCAGGCTGTGAAAGCTCTGGTGGTTTGGCAAATTTGGGCTTGTTTGGATTTGCAGTCTCAGCGCTGGGAGGGCTCACAGTGAGCGAGCAGCTGATGCAGGGGTGCAGCTGAGGGGCTGCAAGGAGGAGTGGGAATGGGGAATCCACCTTGGAGCTGGGGTTTGCCAGGATTGCTTTGACCTGCTGTGAAAATGGAGCGAACTCTGTGGGCAGACACCACGGTGGCTGCTCAGCAGGTGCTGCTGGGCTGATCCTCCTGATTCCAGGGGTGTTCCTGGGGGAATCCCAAGCCGCCCAAAGCTTTTTTATGAGCTGCCAGCCCTGGCTGCCGTGCTGTGGCAGATAATGCCCTGGCTGCCAGCGAGTCTCCTTTCTGCTCAAGAGCTCGCTGGAAAAAACTATCTCTGACCTGACACCAAACTCACAGGAGGTGACAACGTGATGTGACATCACCCTCATCGGATTTTCCATTCGCACAGCCATTAAAGGCCACCAGCAGCAGAGAGCATCAGCCCCCAGAGCAGCTGGGGCTGTGTGAGCCTGATCTCTGCTCTGGCACCCAGGGCTGGGTGCTCACCTCCCAAACCAGCAGCTTGTCACCGTGCCCCTTCCTGTGCCGTCCCACCCTGCTGGGATGGATTTTACAACCCTTAATAACTCCTTTCAGCCTCCCAGTGCCAATGTTTTGAGCTTTTTGTGGATGCGTGGGGATGTTTGCTTCACTTTGGGTTCATTTAGCAAATGCTGGTGGGTTTTTTAATATCTCTCTCTTTTTTTTTTTTTTTTTGTATTTTAATTAGGGAGATTGAAAGCTTAGAGCAAATTTGAAGCAGATGGAGCTGGTGACATCACTCTTTGTTTTACTCCTGTTAGTGCACATTAGCTACTTTGGGGTAAATCCTGCAGAGAACCTTTCTGGGCTTGAACACCCCCAGCCTCTGCAGCCTTTCCCCATCCCTGTCTGCCTGCTTTGCCCTCTCTTTGTGCCCCATCAGATGCTGTTCCCAGACCAAAATCCCATCATCTTCCAGCTGTTCCTTGTGCAGGGAGCTCTGGGGGCTGGTGCTTCCCCAGGGCTTGGTGCTGGTGCAGCAGCAGGGCTGCCAGACCCTTCCCAAACCTCCCCCACCCTCCATGCGCTGCACCTTTGGTGATTTCTGATTCCTGTTTCTGTTTGGTCACGCACCCATGCCAGGAGTTGGAGAATCCCCACCACGGAGCCAGCAGCTCCATCTCTTGCTGTCCTTGCTGTCCCTGCTGTGTCCCTTGGGGCCCCTGACTCTTCTCTTTTCTCCCTGTTTTCCTTCCACACTCACCCAGGACTCCAGGCAGGGCTCACCCCTCTGTCCCGTGGCCCACCTCAAGGACGGGGGGGATGGCTGCAGGCTGTCCCCAGAGCTGTGTCCCCGGGGCTGGTGGCAGCAGAGTGGCTCCCGTGGCCCTGTCCCTGCTGTCCTGGTGCCAGCCCTGCCTGCGCCAGGCGCTGCCCCCCACAGCTGGCAGGAATTCTCTTTATCCCCCTGGCAGCAGATGAAAATCCCCGGGCACAGGATGTGGCTGTTGCACATTCTGCTGGTCA
The DNA here is from genome assembly GCF_015832195.1 of Motacilla alba alba. Lineage (NCBI taxonomy): Eukaryota > Metazoa > Chordata > Aves > Passeriformes > Motacillidae > Motacilla > Motacilla alba. The sequence continues at coordinate 7,774,851 of NC_052032.1, read as the reverse complement.
GGGAGCTGGCCTGGGCTCTGTGTGCTCAGCTCTGGGTTTTTCCCTGCATTTCTGCTGCTTTTTGGTTTATTATTTCTTATTTCTGGCTCGCAGGTAGTGAGCTTTGTAGTTCTTTGCTAATAAGGTACAAAATGGTTAATGATCTTTTGTTAGAAGGTATTTTAAGGTTAAAATATTTCATTAGGAAATGATACTTAAATTATTTTCATTTTTAATTTAATAACTAATCACTTGAAGTCTGCAATGCAGGCTTTTTTGTTTAATTGCAAAATACTACTTAAGCTTACAAAGAAGAAGGTGAAGAAGAAGGAAGAAGAAGAATTAGTTTTTGTTTTAAAACTTCATCTTATTTTTAATATATTATTATATTTTAAAATATTATTTTCTATTATCATTATATTTAGAAACTTTATCATCTATATAATTTATGTATTATTAAAAACTTTATATTATTATATTTTAAAACTTTAAATTTTCATTTTTCCACCCTGTGATATTACACTTTTATTTAAGAGTATATACTATATATACATATAGTGTATATATATACTATATATACTATATATACATTATATATACTATATATACACTATATATACATGTATACTATATATACTTGTGATTTTAGTGTTATTAATTAATTTTAGAAGGGTTTTTTTTTTGCTTTAAGTTAAATGTAGTGGTTTTTTTGGGAGTTAAGTTTGTTAGCATAGAAAGTCAAACCATTTTAGCATCTAGTTTGTGCTGCAGTTGTTGTTTCCCTCGTGTTTCACCCCCTGAGCTCCCAGTCCCTCCTCCCTCCAGGTCACTGGGGGTCAGGGCTGCCGTGGAGAGGATGCCTTTGGGAAGGATGTGCTTCTGCTGTGTTTGCTTGCAGAGTTTCCTGTTGGAGTGTGGTTTCTCTTCCTCTGCTGCTTCCAGCAGCATCCAGGGGCTCAGCTCTTCCTGCTCCCTGCCCTGGCGGGGACACGGTGCCACCTGGGTGTCCCCAGTGCCACCAGCAGCACCTGGGCCTTCAGGGTGTGTCTGAAAGATCAGCTCCACCAGTTAGGCTGGGTATTGGATTTCATCTGCTCACATTTGGGTTTAACGTCTGAACTCCTCAGGGGTGATGAATCAGTGCTGGGTTTTCTGGTGTGGAATAAGAACATTTCCCATCACTTCATTCTCTGGGAAAAAAAAAAATAAATAAAGAGGAGAAAGTGAGTCTATGAATAGCTGCGTGAGGAAGGCTGTGCACAATAAAGACATTATGAAAAATATTACACTCATCCATATTGATTTTTGCTTTGTTTGCTGGCTGGTTCCTTTATTACCCTGGCAGAGCCATGAGCAATGTCATCCCAGCTCAGCTAATGAGAAAACATCAGATGCTGCTGTCAGGCTGCCTTGAAAAGCCGCTGCCACGGTCATTTTAAAAAGGACAATTTGGAATGGCCAGCCCGGGCTGTGGGTCTAGCACAGGGAAAAGCTGGGCTGGGAAGGGGCTGCTCTGCCTCCTGGTTGTGATGGGATGGATGATGTGACATGGAGAGTGTGGCACATCCTGGGACAGGGCTGGGCTGGGGGCAGCCTCCACCGCCCTCCAGAACTGGGGCTTCTTGCAGGATGGCTGAGCCCAGCCAAAGGGGGTTAAACACAGTCCTTCCCCACATTTTGCAGCTGCCCTTTATTCGATGGCCTCTCCTTCGGTGATGCCCTTCACCCTCCGTTCCCCCCAGGAAGGAAATGTTTGCCAGTGCCTCGTTTCTTTTAGGCTGAGCCTGTTCCCTGCAGCCAGGGCTGGAGCCAGCCCCAGGCTCTCTGATGGGATCAGCCTGGGGCTGTCACAGAGAGTGACTTGGTTTCAATACCATTCATTAATTAGGATTTTCCAGCCCCTTTTCCAGGCTGGAGCAGCACCTCCCTTCATTAGCAAAGAGATAAATGCTCCCTGCAGCCAGCTCAGTGTGGTCCCAGGAACCTTCCTGGCTCCTTGCTGGAGCACGTGCCCAGCTGGGACTGGATTTCCAGCACCATCATGTATTATTCATCCCAAATAATACATATTCCAAGCCTGTCAATGTGCAGGGCAAGGCAGAGTGATTTGAGGGATGTCTCCGACCTATAAATCTTAATATTCAAAGCTTTGACAGCTTTTGTGGGGGTGGTTTTTGGGGGGCACACAAGGAATCCTTCTCCTTAGCAGAGAGCAAGGGATGCACCCAAAATTAAATGTTCGCAAGCAGCGTTTCCTTCAGGTGTTCATGAGTGGTTTGGTACAGAAATTCTGGTGTGGTCTAAATATATCTGTTGGGAAAAAAAGTGAGAGCTTGCAGTTTGAGAGCATCCTGTTGGACTTGAGGTCATGATGCTTGCTTTAAATGATGGCTATGGCCAAGGTAGAACCTGTTACTAAATGCAGATTTCCTCATTTGCTAGTGGGATTATTTCTGGTTGGGGAAAAGGAAATAATCTTAGCATTTAATAAAAAAAAAAAATTAGATGTAAGTATCTGTTAGGAAATCCGGGCAGTTGGGACTTTTTAAAGGAGGTGTGCACTGATTTATCTTAATCTTATTATAATAATTGATGCTAAAGGAAAAACCAGCAGTGAAAAGCCATGTTCCTTGCCATCGTGAAAATCTTTGTATTTCTCATAATGTCATATTTACCCCAGGACTAAATTACGGCTTGTGCAGCCCTTTCCTTTAGCTCAGTAAATAAGATTTAGCTCCTGTGTGCTATCCCCCTGTTTCTATGGAAACCAGGCTGGAGTGCCAGGCAGTGGATCCAGCCCCGGGCTGGAGTGAGGGTGGCTCTGGAACCACCCCAGGGCCCGGGGGGCTCCACTGACACCTGGAGGAGCCCAGGGAAGGGGGGGCAGCTTCTTGTGTGATGCTGAACTCATTCCTGTGATGCCAAACTTGGCTGATCCCCTTAAAAGTGACAATGAGTTGATTTTTGTGCCTGAAACGAGGATCTCGCCTGTTTTGGAGGGGGAGAGGAGATGCTTGGAGCTGCTGTCTGCACACAGACCCGATGCTATGTTTATTAGTGGTGTTATTTATTAATTGGCACCGTGGGTAGGACATGGAGGGCTGCAGAGCTTGGGGGGGCTGGTCCAGGGGGGTGATCCCAGATGCTCCAATGATCCCTGGGCTGGATCCTGGATGAGATGAACAAGGAGGAGTGGAGCTTGGCTCAGGGTTCCTCTTCAAGAGCAAAGCAAGCCAAAAAAACTTGCCTTTTTTAGTGAAAAAATGATCAAAGCATAATTAATATCTTAGACTCAGATAATGAAACATCTTCCTCTGCTGGCCCGAGGGCCCAAATAGGAGCATTTTTAACGTTATTTTTAACAGTGCTATTTTTTACGTGTCTCAGTTCCCATTCTCTTCATGCTCAAAGCAGGGAAAGCCGGGCAGTGAGTGGGATTGGTGTTTAAACCTCCAGCCTCTTTTTTGCCATGAGCTTAGATAATGCAACAGGTCTGAGGTGTGCCCTGGAGCCAGGGGTGTGTGGAGCAAACATCAGCTGGTTAAAGCCAGATGGCCTCCCTGGTCATTTTCTCTGGTATCAAAGGCAATTCTGCATCATTTTTTAATGTTCTGATAAAAAACTGGGGTGCATGTTGGTGTTGCCTTACTCAGGGCCTGGACAACCCCGTGGTCTTTCCAAGATTATTCCATAACCCTTTGGATATTTTTCTCACTGCTTTGCTGGCATTTGCCCCTTCTCTTTGCTGTGCTGGGATTTGAGATGTGAGGGAAGCACAGCAGAGTGGGAAACAAACCCAGCCTCGCTTGCACTCTGAAATCTTGATGGTAATGAGCATTAATAACATTTTCACGGTGAGAAAATTGGAGCGGACCCAAGGTTTAGCAGGAAGGACCAGGGGAGGGTTTTTACTGGCAGCTCTTGTGTGATGAGGAGCATCAGCCACCACTTGGTGAGAGCTCAGGAGCCCCCCTGCTCTGCCAGGGAAGGTGTTCCTTCCTCGTTTGCTGCAATGGCTGTGGAGCTCAGAAAATAGATTTTTCTGTAAAATGGTGTAGCTGGAGGCTTCTGCCGAGCTCTTGCATTCCAGTCTGAGGGTTTTTGGGATGAAAGATGTTGTGTTCTTCACCCCGTGTGCCAGAGGGGTGTGTGGGGCAGGGGAGATGCTGGGCTGGCTGCAGAGCCTCTCTTTTCATCACCTTTTTTTTTATTTTTGCATTTCCTGCTTTATTTCCATCATCCAAGTGCCTGTTCCTCAGCTGAAACCACCTGGATGACTGGTGGACCCTCCAAGTCAGAGACCCCCCCAGCCTGTGACCAGTTCAGATTTTGGTGCATTCATGAACGGGGCAGAAACACAATCCTGGATCTGGAGCTTTTCCCTTTCTTCCAGCCCCAAACCCTTCTGTAATCTTAATGGAAAAAAACAAACCCTCCATCCCCATCCACCTATCCTTTATTGGAAGTGCTAAACAACCTTCTTCAGCGACTTTTTCTAATAAAAGGATGTCTGTTAAACAGAGCCCCAGAGAGCTGAGCTGCTTTACAGGGAGCTGTTTGAACTGCTCTCCGCGCTGCCTTTTTAATATAGTTTAATACAGTCCTGGCCCTTTTTCTGCATAGTTTTTCCCCATCAAAGCTTATCGTTTCCGCGCTGTTGTCTGACTGTCACGCAGCTTTAGAGGGGTTTGGGAAGGGGGGTGGCACACGGAGCAGTGGAGAGCTCCATATTTTACATCCCAAATGCAGATTCACCAGTGACTCATCTGTGTCCGGGTGGGGAGATGCTCTGAAGTTAAAATCCCAGTGACAACAGGCACGGAGCACCCCAGCTGTTCCCTTAACAGGTTGCACTGCGTTGTTTTTTTGATTTGTAATTGTATTTATTTGAAGTTTTTCCTGCGGTGAGGGATCAGTTACAGCCTAATGGCACCGTGTGGCCCCAGGCAAACAAAGGCAGGAACACAGATGTGCTGCTGGGGCCAGCAGCCAGGGAGGAGGGATGGGCATTTCCACAGGTCTGAACCCTGCAGCAGAGCTGGGAGCAGCACCAGGCTCTCCAGGATCATTTGGGTGATGTTGTTGGAAAGACACAATAGGATGTCAGCTTGCTTTGTGGGATTTGTGGATGGGCCTGGCTGGGCTTCCTCTCCTAATATTCCATTTGAAATTCTCTCCTCAGCTGTGGGGTGTGCCTTTGTGTTCAGGGTGAAACCCAGCAGAGCTTGTGCTGCTTCAGGCGACAGCAGCTGGGGCCCTTTGCCAGGGTGTGGGGTGATGCGAGAGCCCTGGGTTTGTGCTTTGGCACCTTCACCTCTCCCCAGAAAAGGTGCTCTGGTTTCTTAGGAGGACACGAGAAGGTTCTTGTGTGGAACGGAGCAAACCAAAGGCAGGTGAGGGGCCAAGGGCACTTGAGAGCCCTTCTCACAAGGGTCCAGAGGAGAGCTGGGACCTGCCCCTGCCCCGGAGCCCATCTGGGAGCCATGGTCCCTTGCTGGGAATGCTGTCAGGAGCAGGAGAGGGGCTGGATGTTTAATTAATTTACATCGTTTATATCATGAAGTGATTGGCCTGACAAGGGCGCAGGGAGATGGCTCGCAGTAGCTCTGCTGGAGTCACTGGAGGGGAGGTGACAGTGCCATCACCCCCAGCTGGCAGCACACAGTCCCTGAGGGAAATCCCCATCAGAACATCCTTGGGGATCTGCAGGGCCAGGAGGGAGTGAGGACATCACCGAGTGCCCTCAGCAGATCCACAGCAGCATCTCCAGCTCTGAGTGGACCCGTTGCCCCAGACGTGTTCCATGCTCTGCTCATCCACCCTGGAGCATTTTCTGTTGGAGCTGTGAGCCCTGGCTGGGGCTGGGCTGAGGAGGTGAGGATATCCTGAATTTTACAGAATGCAGTGCACAGCACGTGCTGCTGCCAGGGCTGCATGAGAAACTGCCCTTACTGGGGCAAACTGGGATAACTCTGGCTCAAACCCACTCCCACTGGTGTTTAGGTGAGAAGAACAAGGGTGAGAGGCAGCAAGCTGATTGTGCTTTTTAGTGGAGGCATTCCAATATAAATAACTGGGATTCATGGAGGCCTTAATAAACACTGGATTATTTTGGGGCAGGGCTCGTCAGCTCTTCTCCAGAGCTTTACAGATACCAGCACCACCTCCTCCTCCCCTGCAAACATTTATTGCCGATAAAAGTCCACGTCTGCAGCAGAATAAAGCACTTTATGAAAAATACATCAGGGGACCTTTGTTAGCAGAGGGCTGCCTCGGTGTTGCTGCTGTGGTACCCAGCAGGGACATTCCCCTGGGCTTTCCCTGGAAGCTGCAGTGATGACAGCTCTGGCTTTCTCTCTCTTGACCCATCTCATATCCTGGGCTGCTGCTGGATCCCAGTGGGGTCTCGGGGCACAGACTGGGCAGGAAAAGGCTCCATGCGCTGGGTGGGAAAGGAGCAAAACATGGGAGGGGGCTGGGGTGGCAAATTCACTGGTGCTGTGCTGACTGGACATTTTGGAGAGTCTTTTTTTTTTTTCCCCCATTGTTCCCCTGTCCAGAGGCACCACCAGGATGCTGCTGCTGGGAGAGCAAACTTGGCTCTGGTGTGACTTTCAGGGTGCCTGTGAGCAGCCCAAGGAGGGCCCAGATCCCTTTATAGGTCAGCACACCTCACGCCAGGGATGGTTTTTCCTTTGAGGTGGGGTTGGGTGAGTGGTGGCAACACGGAATTCCGAGCTGGAGCAGCTGCTCCTCCTTTTTGCACCCAAACCTACAACTGCAGCTCCTCACTGGGCAGTCCCAGCACTCCAAACCCCATTTCCAGCCAGCAAGGGGGAGGGAGTTTGCTCAGCTGAACGCTCTCTTCACGGATGTAATTCCCGCATAAATATCCATGCATTGTCAAACCATCTCTTTGGGGTTTTTTTTCTTCTTTTTTTTCCTCCCTTTTAGCCCCTCAAACATGTGATTTTTATTTCTCCAGCCGTAAAGCCGAGCGTGTGAATGTTAAATTGTTCAAGAAGCCAAACAGAATTATTCGAGCGCCCGCCGCAACGCGCGTCAAGGGCGCGGGATCCGAAACCGACGCGGTGCGCGCGGGCAAACGCTTCTGTGGGGCCTGCGCTCCTCAGGGGGATGTCATTTTGACAAGAATGTGTTCTCCCTCTTTCACAGCCTGTCTCGTGCTGTCTTGATGCTTTGGTGGAAGTCTCATCAACCGAGTAGAGTTGATTTTGATGGGGAATTATTCCAACCTTTCAGATCCCTCCCTGCGGACTGGTTCGCTCCGCGGGCTGATGAGATGATACTGGCGAGGAGCTGATGTCAAATAAAAGGTTTTGCTTTTGCAAGGCTCGGGCTGAGCTGGTTATCTCTTGGTAATGCTATCAAATGCTCTTTCTGCAGTCCAAGCACATCGTCTACATCTGGCCAAAATGTGGCATGAAAAAAAAAGATGGTGTGAACAAAAAAAACCAGCCTTAATAGCAGATGGGAAAAAGTCATTAAGACTCAATTTTCAGGGACTTTTTGGGCTTTTTTTTAAAATCTAAAATTGGAAAATATTTTGTTTGTTTGTGGATGTACAGGAAACATTGCCTTTCTTCAGTGGACAAAACCAGAATGCTCCTCAGTATTGATCAAACAGAAAACCCTTTCTCTTTTCTCTGTCCCACTCCTCAGTTTTGAGTTTTACACCAGGCTGAGCTTTTCCTCTGGGAATTCCAGACATTGCTGCCATTTTAAGCACACACAGTTACTTGCAGTGCGGATTTTCATGCCCCACATGAGGCACCTGAGCAGGGGCTCAGCCTGACCCGGGATTTTTGGGGATTTTGTGCTCTGTAAAATGCCCTGTGCAGTGGTAACTCAGTGGCGCTGGTTGTGAAGTCAGTGAGGTTTCAATGTGCTCCTCCTGGCAGTTAGAAAATGCCAATGCTAAGAACAAATCCCAGTTTCCTGTTCCCTTCCCACAAGTAAATACTTGTCAGACATTTCCAGGAGCTCCACGGGGCAGAAACCAGTTTTACCAGTTGGATTACAACAACCTCTTTGTTCTGGACAGGAGCTCCAGGGAGGAGTTTTCCCTGACCCTCTGGGGCTGACCTGCTCAGACCTGAGGTGACAGCAGTCACTGCTCTCATCTCATCCTCACATTTGCATCAGGGCCTTTGGGATGCAGTTTTGGCTTTTGACATTAATTGATAACTCTGCCCTGCTGGCACCAGCAACTCCTGTTCCTTTTTTACTGTTTCTTCCCTTGGTGGCTGCTGGGACCCTCATTCCCTCCTGCACAGGGTGTTCTCAAGGACTCTCATCCATCTTGATGACCTTTATCAACACTGTGTGTTCAAACCTGAGCCCTTAGAACCATCAGGGGGCCGTGCTGATGGCAGCCTGTGCTAACACATGGAAAAATCCCCTTTTTTCCTCTCCCCTACAACCCCAGGCTGACCACAGTGCACGGCCCAGCTGCTCTTTGTCTCTGAACTCTGATTAAAGGGCTGGGAGAAGGTGGTTGAAGCCACATTTCCCTTTCTCTGTGTGATGATGTGTGAGTGTATTTTTGGCATTTTCTCTCCTGTACCAAGTCTGGTTTTTCCCAGCCCACTGGCTTTGAACGTCGCGTGTCGAAATCCCTCGAAGCTTCAGCTCCCTGTGTGTTCCCCACTTGCTCAATCTGTTCCTATTAATTTTTAAAGGCTTTTTTAGCAGCTGATAAACAGCTGGTGACACTTTGGGAGCTGCTGAGGAGCTGCACCCCCCGAGCTGGGGGATGGGGACGGTGTTCCCTTGGGATGCCAGCACCCTCCTGGTGTTCCCTCGGGATGCCAGCCCCCTCCTGGTGTTCCCTTGGGATGCCAGCACCCTCTGTGTGCTGCTCTCTGTGAGGATGGGGCTCTCCAGCTGCCACTTTGCCACTCCCTGCTGTTTCCCACCATCCTGGTCCTGAGCAGAGCTGAGCTGACACTGGAGGATGCAGCTGGGGAATCTGCCTGAGCATCCTTGACAAAGCTATTTGCATTCCTTAAATCACTGCCTGAAAACATCATGCCTGACTCATTTTTTTTTTTCTTCTTGGAGACAGACAAGATCTAATCTGTGATATGTTTTTCCTTTTTTTTAAATTTGTTTTTTTACAGCTGTATGGGTTTGTTAGGCCTGGAGGGACCCTTAGATCATCTCGTCTCACCCTCTGTGCAGCAGTGATCGTGGAAATCCATCCAGCTTCCCCTTCCACCCTGTCATTTGTGAGCTCTCCCACCCTCTTAGGGGAGCCAACGTTCTGGATGTTTGTTCAGTGCAGTTTTTTCTGGGCCCCTTTGCACATTTCAGTCACCCCCAGAGCAGTAAATGTGCTGTCTGCAGAGGCAGAGCAGCAGCTAAATTTAAAATCCTCAGTCCAATCAAAGCACTTTGTGGGTGTATTTATCCTCTGTTACAGGATGAGAGGGAGGGAGGTGGTTTCTGGGCATCTCTGGAAAATTGCCTTGTGGGTTGCTGCTCCCTCCTGCCTTCCTGCAGGTGGAAATGCATTAATTGATGTCATAGGATTAATTAAAGGAAAAAACAAATGTGGCAGTGTCAGAGGTCTCTGTGCCATGTGCCATTCTCTTAGGAAAGCCCAGGCCACGAATTTGCCTGCCCAGGGGTCGGAGACTGCTCCAGACAGAGTTTTGTCTGGAAACCTCTTGATGCTTCCAGTGAATCGTGGATTTGGGAAATTCAGGGCTTGCTATTTTGGGAACTGAATCACAGAGGAAGCGAGGGTTGTTTCTGTGCTCGGGATGTGATTGATGGAAAACCCTTTTTTAATTTCTGAAATAACATTTATTTCTGGAAGGTATTTCACCAGCGAAGCAGAATCTGTAATAAAATAGAACCCAATCCTTTTATCTCCTTCAGGGAGGGCAGGGAAGAGGAGGAGCAGCATCCACAGCACACGGATGTCTTGGAGAAGCTCAGTCTGGAGAGGCTTCATTTGTGTCAAACATGGAATAATTGCAGAGAGAAAAGCTCGTGGTAGTGTTTGTTTGCCTGGTAGAGCTGACCTTTCCCTCTCTCTTCCTTTTGAAACAGTTCTTGGAAAACTGGGCAGGAATTGTGCAGTGAGGAAGAACAAAACACACAAATCAGGAGCTCTGATATTCAACACTGGCCCCTGATTGTGCCTCTTCTTAGAGAATAAGAATTTAAACATTCTTAGGGGTTTTTTTCCCCCCAAAAAATGATGCAAACTCGCAGAAAAAGGTGATCTGACCTTGCCTCAGGAGCTGGGAATTTCCCCTCTGTGCTCTGAGCTGCTCCTCCCTACCCTCAGTCTTCTGAACATCCTGGTTCAGCTCCTGCTGGCTGCCTGTTTTTCTAGGAATTGGGAATTTACCACAGTTGTTTTCCAGGAAACCCAGAGGTGACACTTTGGAGACTGACAGGAAGGCACGGAGGTGTCCAGCTGGGTGATGCTGATGGAGGGGTCAGGCCAGCAGCAGAATCTTGGCACATCCCTCTGGTTTAGGTGCTCAGGACAGGGAAAATGAGTGGATAGAAACAGTCTGGTGAAAATATATGAGGAATTTCTCCTGACTACAGCTAAAGGTTCAACCACAACTTTCTACAGCTTTGAATGTGGTTTTTTTTCTGTGTCAAGAGCAGTGAATTCCTGTGATGGCTCTCAATAACCTGGATAAATTGGGCATTTTTTTCTGATGTGAAATCTTGCAGACCCTGTGGACAGGGGGAGGGAGCAGGGGGAATATTCTCCTGCCTGCCTCCACGAGTGGCAGCCTGCATCCCTCCTCCTTTCCTCCGAGGAACTTTGGAAGGGACAATAACAGCAGCTAAATTGGCAATATTGGAGGGCTGAAGTTCACGTCAGTTATTTTGCAGACTTGCTGGATGCTTGCAGACATTCTCAGAGCGGTGCAGGAGATGGGTAAATGATTCCCTGATTGATTTCATGTCTTTGTGGGGTTTGGGAGCCTCCTCCAGCTCGGGAGGAAGGGCTGAGAGCTGAAGTCATAATCTGACCTCACATTTCCTGGGTTTAGAAAGGAGAAGTTTGCTTCCTTGTGCCCCACACTTGAACTGCTGTAGGATGCTTGAGGTGATCTTATCAAAGGTTTTAGTTACTCATGAAGCCAGGACCTTGCACTTGCAATCCAGGGTGCAGCTGGAGCTCAGCAGCACCAAGAGATGTCTCAGTTTGAGGAGCTCTGAGGGTCCTGGAGCAGCCCCTGGTGATGTGATGGGCCTTGGTCCTGTGTCCAAGTGTCCCCAGTGCCTGAAAAATGGATATTTAAGAGGCATCTCAGTGCTGACCTGGGCCAAGGAGGCAGCTCAGAGCTGGCTGCCTTTGGGGGAATTTTGTTTGTAATGATAATAAACCCCACAAGTTTACAAGGTGCTGTTCCTCCCTGGAGTCTGGGAGGGGATTAGAGCTAAGGAAATGAACCTCATCCTCCTTTCCTGTGCTTCTCCTGCTACTGTTCTCCTTCCTGAGAGCTTCTGCTCAATGCCACTCTGTGTTCTGAGGTGCTTGGCAAGGGGTGCAGGCAGAGGAGAGCTCCAGCCCTGTCCTGGTTGTGTGTTCCCAGAGCTCATGGGCACATCGAGTTCTTTTGCCCATTCCTTCTCTTCTGGACCTTTTCCCCTCCTTTTTTTAAACCGAAAGCTGTGAAGGTGAAGATGTTTCATCGAGGTGGGATGTGCTTGTGCAGGAGGCTGGAGCAGCCCCTCCATCTGTGGAGCCAAGAGGGATTCCTGCCACGAGCCCTGACTCTGAGCAGCTGCAGGGAAGGAAACTTCAGTGGGAAAGGTCTCCCCTCCCTGCAAACACAGCAGTGCCAGGTTTTGAGCAAATCAAAGCAGCAAATCCCAGGCAAATTCTAAAAGCTGCCTTTTACAGTGCACTTTAAACACTCCTGTTTGCTTCCTGCCTCTTTTGTGTACCTTGGAATTACAGGAATTCCTTTGAGCTTAAACCAGTTTTTCTCCTGATTTGTAAAACACAGCTGGTCTCAAGCAGCCTTGTGATGGTTAAGCTGCTGCTGCAGGAGGGCTTTAGGAGGGACTTGGCTTCCCCGAGGCTCCCTGGGGCACAGCTGATGCTTTGCAGGTACGATGGAGGGGGTTCAGCAGAGCTGCAGGATGAATCCAGGGCTCAGAGCCTGGGGGATCGATGGAAAAGCTTCAGGGCTTGGACCACAGCAGCCTGGGAGGTGTTAAGCTGCAGGTGCCTCCCTTGAAGTGGGATATTTCCATCCAGTGGGATGGTGACTCCCAAACCAAACCCCTGGGTGTGGCAGGGAGGGACAAACCTGTCCTTGGCGTGTCCATCTGCAGGTGGCCTGGGCATCTCCCACCAGCTCTGCTGCTCTGGGGCTGCAAAGGATTTCAGCTTCTCTGGAGAAACCTGGAGGCTGTGGCCCTTCCAGAAATTGGGGGCTCTGCAAAAGGCAAAGAAAAAAAAAGGCTTTAAAACGCTTTCCTTTGTGTTGTTTTTATACACAGCTGCATTTTTTCCTTCAGCACCTGGGATAATGAGGAAGGAAATCAGGCAAGGAGAATTTTGAGCTCTCTCTCTCTCCCCAATAGGTAAATTACTCTTTGTGCAAGTGGATTGGTTTCATATGGATGCTTCCAGTTTCTCCTGCACATGCAAAACCTTCCTAAACCTCTTTTTTGGTGCTCCACATGTTTTGCTCTGACCTCCCAGCTCCCTTTTGGAGCCAAGAGGAAATGGGAACCCAAAGGGATGTGAAAATCTGTAATATTTCCTGCTTACATCCCAGGCCTTGATCGAAAGGGATTAAACCTAATACAGATTAAAGCCAATTTCTTGGAAGCAGGTTTGGATATCCGTGTTTTGCATCTGACTAGCTGTTTTCTCCATCTGTTTCAACAAATCCAATCAATACTGGGGGAAAGGGGGGGGATGTTTTTGCAGGAGAGCCTCTCCTTGCAGCATGCAAGGAACCCTTGGAAGCCCCCTAGTCTGGAATTCACTTGGAATATCTCAGGGTGGAGCTGATGAAAGGGCTGGGATGGGGTGTGCTGGCTGGGCTGGCAGCTTTTTAATTTAGAGTCTGGTCATGGAGTGTTAAAAACACAGAATTTGGACATTAAAGCCCATCTTATCACTAGTCCAGGTTGCCCCAAGCCTCCTTCAGCAATTCAAGGGATGGGGCAGCCACAGCTTTTCTGGGTGACCTGTGCCACTCCAGGGCAGGATTTCAGGTGTGAGGACAGCCCAGGTGACAGCTGTGAGCAGAGCAATGCCCCTGCCTCACCTTCTACCACCAGGAATTAACGTGAGCTGCTCCTTTTCCGTGCTCTGCCTGAGCAGTTTTTTACTTAGGGTACCTCTGACAGGGGCTTTTCCCTGGAAAAGTTTGTTGGGGTGGCTCATTTTGGGTCACAAGATGAGGGTTTTGCTTAAGTGCCTGACTTTGGGCACCCTAAGTTATGGGCTGGGGTCAGAGAAGGACCTGGAGTCTTTAGCACGAGGTTGTGGAGCAGCTGGCCCACAATTTGGGGAGTAAACTGAATTAAATCTGACTGAATTCAAATGTTTAGCAGGAGCAGCTGATTTCTGGACAAAGTTTAGCCTGTCCTGGTGTTCCCTAGGGCGTAAGACAAATATTGAGGCCATTTTTGGGGCTGTCTGCCCATCAGTGCTGTGGGGTCAGGAGTTGTCTGCAGAACCCTTTCCCCTGAATATTCCTGGTTGTTACATCCATGGAAAGCACAGATATGATAACTATAACCACCCTGCTTAGCGTGGGGTGAGCTCTGAGCCTTTTCTAGGCTCTCCAAAGCCTGCAGAGATCCATCCAGAGCATCCTGGCCAGGGTTTGGACCACCTGTCCTGCTGCTGTTCCCTTCCCCACGCTCCCACACCTGGGCACGAGGTGTCCTTGTGGCAGCTCAGGGTTTGCAGACCGCCTGTGTAAACCCATTTACCAGCATTTGAAGCTAATCAGTGCTTTTAAGGATTTTTTTTTTTTTGCCTTTTTCCCCCCCTTCCTGCCCCTCTTTCCGGGCCAAGCGCCCAGCACAGCTTGGTGGCTTTCAGCAGGGACTCGGCGAGGTCGGAGCTGTCAGCGCCCACGTCCTGCCACGTGTTTCACACCTTCCCACGCTCCAGCCCCCTCCTCTGCTGCTCAGCACTGGGCACCCTTCCAGGTTCATTAGGGAACGGCTAATTAGGGGCAGAGGAAGGAGCTGGACAGAGCAGCGGGGCCGTGTTGGGGTGTGGAGTGAGAAGCTCTGCCTGGTGCTCACCTGAGCGTCTGCTCCAGGCACCCGAGCCAAGTTAGTTTGTGGTTTTCCCCCCTCTAATTTGCAGGAATAAGCCCAGTTCCCCTGCCTCGTTACCCTCCTTTCCCAAAGGACAAGCTCTTTTTGTAACCATCACAAAGCCATGCAAACGAGCCCTCTCCAGTTACACGCTGGATTTTTGTTTTTTTCTTAAGAGACAGTTTTGTGATGTCTTTAATCTGGAGGGAGCACATCCAGCACCCATGGGTGCTGCTGAGCTCACTGCTCCCACTATTCCAGGGCCATCACATCCATCTCTGTGCCCTGCTCAGCTGGGGGCTCATTCCCAGCTTGTCTCTCTTGGCTTTGGTGGTGTCTCACTGGAGAAGCTGCTGGGTTTCCCCCCTGAGGCTTTTCAAGTCCCATCAAAGGCAGCTCCTCGCTCCAGTCGCTGCTATCACACAGAGATAATAAAAGTCCTGGACGAGGCAGTGGCTCAGCAGCCTTGGTGGAGGAGAGAGCTCATTAAGGAGCAGAATAACTCTTTATTGCTGCTGGATTAGAGGAGCTCGGCAGCACAAAGCAGGCACTGGAGTTTCAGGGCGTTCATTCTGTGTCTGGAGCTGAGCAGGGAGCGGGGCTGTGGCTGGGCTGGTTTGTGGCTCTCTCTGTGTCAGGCTGCTTTGCCTCTTCTCTTCTTGCCTTTGGATCTCCTCTGTGTCCTGGGAGAGTGAGGGACCCTGCCCTGACACCTCTGACACACAGACATCGGGGTTTAGGGACACCAGAGATGTGTGGCAGTGTTCCCTTCCTTCCTCAGCTGCTCTGTGATGGGGAAAGACAAATTGGTGTCTTAAATATGGGAGCTGGAGGGTGTGCGTCTGGATAACTTATGATGGTGTGACAGAGTGCAGAGATTTTCTAGCAGTAGCCATAAATCCACCTGAATTGTTCTTTCCTCCTCCTTGTAAGGGAACGGTGCTGTTTTTGCAGTGACTGCTCACTCTTGAAAGGCTTCATGATTTTAGACATGATGCCAGCCCCAAAGAGCCCAAAATAAACCTGTTAAAATCCTACACGAGCCCTGTTCCCACTGGAAACCAGCAGTGGCCTTGCCCAGTGATTTAATATTTGCATCCCCAGCACGTAATGTGGCCAAATAATGGGTTTAATGCAAAATAGTGATGGTTTAATAACGTTGGTTTTAAAAGCCCATTTTACAGCTAATGGGCTTCACCACCCTGTGGGGCTGGGGAAGAGGAGGAGCTGCCAGAGCTCTGGGACCAGCAATAAAACAAATGGAAGTGGCAGGGTGTTTGTTGGGGGAAGGAAGAGGCTTTACCATGCCCCGACTTCCCCATCTGTTGTGTGGTCCTTGCAGTGAGTACAGGGACAGAAGCCTGGATGTACCATCACAGGAAAACTGGCCTGGCTTTGATTTGAAACCCTTATCAAATAAATATCAGCACAAATCAGCTCAGCTGGCACCTCTCCAGAAGCTGGATGCCAGCAAACACTGTGCCTGGCATGAGAGGGAATGGGAGGAGAAGCTGTGGCCTCCCTGGGCAGGTGAATGGAGCCACTGGGGAAATCATCCAGGCAGGCACTGGAAAGGCTCAAACCAGTTCTCCAAACCAGTTATTATTCAACATCCTCAAAAATCATCCTCAGCAGGCAGCTGGGTGGGTGTGGGCTGGTGTGAGAGGATGGCTGTAGGGAAATCCATCTGACTGGATCCTTTCGTGGGGCTGTGCCCAGCCTTGGCATCCCAGGAAAGCATCTCACCATGGCTGATTCCCCCTGCCCAGCCAGGGCTGGTGCTCTTCTCAGCTTGCATCAGGAGATGGGGATTTAAGGAATTCCCCAGTGAATTCCCAGGGTGCTGAAGCAGCAGCAGCAGCAGTCCTGGCTGCTCTGTGTCCAGGGAAAAGGGCTGGCTTGGGTTGATCCCTCAGGGTTTAGCTTTTCTATTTTTCAGGTTCTGTGCTGCTTTGGTGTGTGGGTCTGAGCTTTGTATTATGGGATGCTGAGCTCTCTGCACAGAGCAGGGAGACAAAACAATTCCTGCTCCAGCTGGGGACCAAGGACAAATGATCCAAATCTCAGCCCAGGAGCACAAACAGCGTGGGCTGGAGAGAGAAAAACAAGCAGGGTGGGAGTGCCTGGGCTAAAGCTGGAACGGGACAATGAACTGCAAGGTGCAAATGGAGCAGAGCTGAGCCAAGGGAGAGACCCCGGGAGCGCTCGTGCATTTTGGGACCATTTGGGTTCCTCTTGGGGGCAGCCCTGGCTGGGCTCTTGTGCTGCCCAAGGTGGATCCATGGAGGAGATGCTTTGAATAAATCCCTGCTTTATTCTGTAACTCCCTCTAGTCTCTGTTCTAGCTCAGCCTTCCCAAGGCATCAGCTCTTTCAGGTTTATGCCCCAGGCAAGAACACAAATGGCTGATCCAGAGCAAGCAGGCTGTGATTTGTGTTCCCACCACACTCTGGGCTGTTCTGCATTTCCAGGCTGGTCCAGCCAAGGTCCAAACCATGGCACAGGGATGTGCAAACAGAGAGATGGGAGCCTGGAAGCTGCTGCTGAGACCTTGGTGTGCAAATCCCAGCTGGTGCCCAGCCCAGGGGGTGCCCAGGTGTGCAGGGAGAGGAGCAAACAGGAGCTGCACGTGCTCCAGTGAGAGAAAATCCAGGATTCTGCAGCACCTCGGGCAGGAGGCAGCTGGATCAAATCCTCCTTGCTCTGAGGACTGCTTTTCTTTGAGCATTCCTGTCCCTGGGACTGTTCCCATCAGTGTTTTGACTGTGGGATGCCATGATCCAGCTCAGAAATGGTGTCTCTGCCTTCCTCCCGTGCCAAGTGCTCCCCAGCCCAGCTGCTTTGTTTTTTCAGACCTGAGAGAGTTTATTTGAGGGATTTTCTGGTTGCTCAGAGATACCATCAGTTTGTCTCTCATTTTGGGGTCAAGTTTCTGCCTGAGGCTGGGGATGTTTGGCCTGAGGCTTTGTTTTGTCCTTCCTGAGTTTTAAGGGCAAAGCAGAGAATGACTCCCTGTAATTCCAGGCCGTGAAATCCCCTCTCCCTGGCAGGGGATGTGCAGAGGTGGCACAGAGAAATCTCTGCCCAGAGTTACCAGTGTTGGGCAGAGCTCCTGGTTTGCTTAGAAGCAAATCTGTTCTGGAAATGCTCAGTGCTGGCTGGGAGCCCTCAGCTCATTCCTGCTCCCAGGGTCACTCCTGGAGTGCCCAGAGCTGGAAAGTTCCTCCTATGCAAAGTGTTCTCCAGCCCAGCTGGGTCAGTTTGTTTTTTCAAATAAGAAAAAAGTTTATTTTAGAGTTTTCTAGACCCTCAGAGATACCATCAGCCATAAACAATGCCAGAGGAAGTAGAAGAGCAGTGAACATAATAATTTATTTTCTATCTGGCTTTGGTTTATTTTAAAATCTGTAATTCCTAAAAGAAAGTGTTGGAAGTAAGGAAGAAAAGTGGTGAATTTTTATTGAAGTAGTGTGGCTATTGTGGTTTTTTTTTTCTTTTTAATTCTTCTCAAAAACCCCATTTCTTTACTCATTTTGTTGTTTTCCAAAGTGACCCCTGAGTGCGAGGAACCCATTTTGAGTCGTGATTATTTCATTTTATTTTTATTTTCTTTCTTTTTGCCATGAAGTGCGGAACTCTGTGCCTTTTTCAACCCGAAGTCCCCTGCAGGGCTTGTGCCTCACGTTGTGGTGCTGTTGTTTTGCAGCAGTGCTCTCTCTGGTCAGTAAATGATCAGCTGGGTGCTTGGATTGAACCCATGCCCCTAAATAAATACAAAGCACTCTGGAATTTCAGGAATGTGAAGGGCATCCCTCACTTGTCATGGCAAAACCACCAGAAATTTCCCCACCAAGCCTTTGCAGGTCACTGGTAGGGGAAAGTGGCTGTGCAGCACCTGCGTGTGGTACCTTTCTATTCCTATTTATATTCCTGCCATCTCATTGTCAGTGGGATGTTATATATAGCTTTTATGGTAATTTTGTGTGCTGAATGCAGTTTCCAGGGAGGAAATTGCATTGAGGAATGGGTGAAGAAGTAATAATAATAATAGCAATAATCTGCATAAGCCCCTGTTGTTAAAACCCACAGCCCTACATCTCCTGAAGAAAAATGCACAGATAAGAGAACAGTTTTCCAAACAACATTTTTAAATGACTTGCAGGGTGACTTTTGGCAAGGGATGGAGGGGCAGGACGAGGGGAAATGGCTTTAAACTGACAGAGATTTGGGTTAGAGGGATATTGGGAAGGAATTCCTGGCTGTGAGGGTGGTGAGGCCCTGGCAAAGTTGTCCAGAGAAGCTGTGCCCCATCCCTGAAGTGTTCAGGGGCAGGTTGGAATGTCTGTTTTAGTTGTTTTGGTGTGTCCTGGTATTCCAGGAGCAGGGAAAAGCCTCAGCTGGGATCAGGGACCCTCCTGCTGCCCTGTGGGTGTGGGACAGATCCTGACCCAACCCCAGAGCCAGGAGTCAGGCCTGGCTTTGCCTGCAAGTAAGAAGCTGCTTTCCAGGGGAAAATGAGACACAGTTTAGCAAACGCTTAAAGGCTGAGTTAGTTTTAATAATGTTGTTTAATCCTGTTGAAATTGAGAGGATTACTTATCCTTAAACACTTCCCTGGCTGGGGGCTGAGATCTGGAGGAGCTGGCCTGGCACTGGGCTTGTCGTGCTCTCGGGAGATGTTGGGAAAAATATTCCTGATATTGGGACCGTCCTTCTAGAGGTGCTGCAAGGAGGCTTCTTGTGCCTGAGCCCTCACTCTGGGTGGCTTGGCTTCCTCACCTCAGTGTGGGTTTGGGATCTGTGGATTTGGGATCCATGCATTTGGGATCCTCACTGGGCTGTGATGGCTCCTAACTTCCTCACCTGAGTGTGGATTTGGGATTTGTGGATTTAGGGTCTGTGGGTTTGGGATACTCACTCCCCTGTGCTGGCTCTTCACTTTCTCACCTGAACGTGGATTTGGAATCCGTGGATTTGGGATCAGTGGATTTGGGATCCTCACTGGGCTGTGCTGGCTCCTGACTTTCTCACCTGAGTGTGGATTTGGGATCTGTGGATTTAGGGTCTGTGGGTTTGGCATCCATGGATTTGGGATTCTCATTTGGCTGTGCTGGCTCCTCACTTACTCACCTGAGTGTGGATTTGGGATCTGTGGATTTGGGATCCTCTCTGGGCTGTGCTGGCTCCCCACTTCCTCACCTGAATGTAGATTTGGGATCCATGGATTTGGGATCTGTGGGTTTGGGATCCTCACTCTCCTGTGCTGGCTCCTCACTTTCTCACCTGAGTGTGGATTTGGGATCCATGGATTTGGGATCTGTGGGTTTGGGATCCTCACTGGGCTGTGCTGGCTCCCCATTTCCTCACCTGAGTGTGGATTTGGGATCTGTGGGTTTGGGATCTGTGGATTTGGGATCCTCACTGGGCTGTGCTGGCTCCCCATTTCCTCACCTGAGTGTGGATTTGGGATCTGTGGGTTTGGGATCTGTGGATTTGGGATCCTCACTGGGCTGTGCTGGCTCCTCACTGGAACCAGTGCCCAGGCTTTGATGTGCTGGATGAGCAGAGCCTGGGGCTGCTCAGCAAAGAAAGAACAAAGGGAACCTTGTTGGTGAGGAGAACAGGGAGCTTTCCTCTTAAATTTCCCTGGAAGTCAAACCCCGCAGTGGCACTGTCTGATTCATAAACTGGATTTTTATTTCAGAAGGCTAAAAATAGAGCATGGAGGAGACTCATTCAGTCAGTCTGGGACTTCCCTGGTGCTATTTTAAGCCCCCTGGAGCAGGGCTGGGGGTGCCAGTGGAGTTTCCAGTCTCTGTGCCCTGGGCTGGGTGTTCCAGGTACCACTCGAGGTGTTCTGTGCCCTGGTGAGCCCTGGAGCCTTTCAGGGATGTGCTGTTCCCTGCTTTCCATGTGGAAATCACCCCCTTTTTGGGTGGTTTCCCAGTTTTTTTTTGGTTGCTGCCCTGGCTTTGGCTCCACTTGTGGGGCACCAGCAGCTGACAGCCAGGCTGGAGTTCATGGCACATGAAAAACGGGGGGATGAAGGTTGCAAAAGTGTGGAGGAGAAGGATGGTCTGAGATGAGGCTCTCGTTGATGTCGTGGGATAAAAA
Source organism: Motacilla alba alba (assembly GCF_015832195.1). Lineage (NCBI taxonomy): Eukaryota > Metazoa > Chordata > Aves > Passeriformes > Motacillidae > Motacilla > Motacilla alba. Next base: position 7,754,460 of record NC_052032.1, on the reverse strand, counting down.
TGTGGCTCTGAGTTCATCCCAGGAGAAGATCCAGGGCTGTGGTCCCTGGGTGGGTGGTGTGGAGGTGGCTCAGCAAACCAGGGGAGCATCCCAAAGTAAAATTCCTGAATGAAGGGACCTGAGGGGTCCCCTTGGCTGGGTTGGATGCAGGGCAGCCCCAGGCAGCAGCAGCCCCCAGGGGTTGGGTTTGTGCACCTGGAGCCCACTCAAGGAGCCCTTTATCCATGTCCCATCCCAGGAGATCCCAGGTTTCCTAGGAGAGGAAACCAGTCCAAAAAAAACAGGTTTGTTTTTATCGCTCCAGCTTTGAAATGGTGAATGTGAGCAAGGGTAAAACACAGCTTAAATCCACCTCCAACCCATCCTTTGTTCCTCTTCATTGAAAATTCCCCGTAGCAATTAAAACTTCCATCAAAAATGGGAGTTCTTCTGAAAAACCTGGAGGTTTTATTGCTTCTGCTTGCAGTGCTGATGAGAATGTTTTGGTGTTGAATCACTCCTGGCTGTTCTCTGCCAGGAAAGGGCAGTGGTCTGCACTCACCTCTGACAAACTGATGATGCATCTTTATTCAATTGCAAGAAGTCAGAGCTGCTCAGTCTTGGCAAGTTTGCCTCAATAAGATCATTTTGTGTGAGGGGAGCCACGAAAGGAGTTGTAATCCTTTTGTCATGAAACACAAAGTAAGAGGGTTTTCTCAACGCTTCTCAGGCGTTGCATAAAACCTGTCAGGGCAGGTCTGGGCTCATTAAAGGAGTGTGGGGATGGAATTTCCTCAGATGAAGCTGTTCAGTAATATCTTGAGGGTTAAATGCCTTTTGTGCTCAGTGGTGGAAGCTAAAGCAGGGTCTGCACTGGCAGTGTGCTCCCAGCCCTGATGGTGACACCGTGACACTGAGGGGGGGACTGGAGCACTTCCATTCCAGTGGGGTCCAGCTGCAAGCACCAGGCTGGGGGTCCTTGGGCTCCCACCAAACCTTCCTGTGTCCTCAGTAAGCACTCCAGCCTCTTTTTCTCTCATTTCCAGGTGATCTCTGCAGTATCCAGGCTCTCCTTCCACAGTATTGCTCAAACCAAAGGAATTAGGTAAGATCCTTCCCATAAAATAACATCTCTGTCTCCCCCTCTCCGTATTCCTTGTATCTAATCACATCAGACTCTTCAGAAGCTGCACATAATGGGCTTAAACAGACACCAAGGGTGCCTTTGGGATGCAGGTAGGAATAGTTTCAGATGAAATAAGTGAAAACATGAGGAATCGTGTGCGCTGTTCGTGCTGGGGAAGGCAGCAGGGAGAGTTTTGCTGTCCCTAGCTGGAGGTTTTGCTCAACTCCACGAGGGATCCCAGGAAAGCCAGCAGTGGCAGGAGCTGTGGCATCACTCCACTGTCCCCCCTGTCCCCTGCCCCTGTGCAGGAGAGCCCAGGGACCTTTCTGCCCTTTAACAACTGGGAAATGTCCCCGTGGCTGTGTCACAGGCACATCCTTGCTGAGGGTGTCGGACTGCGCCCAGGGTGTGCTGCCTGCTGCTCCTCTGAGGGAGCAGTGCAGCAGGAATTAAAAGCAGCAGACAGCCCCTATTAAGCAGAGCTGTTATCCTGCTCTTTGTTCAGCTCCCTGCGAAATTGCTTTGCAATTGCTTTCCTTGTTAGAGTGCGTTTGTGTTATTAATCTGGGAACATCTCATTAGGACCACGGCTATAACAGGGATGAGTTTGCAGCCCAAATTACCTCTCCTCGTTTTTCTGGGGAGGGAGTGCGTGCGTGTTTTCACTGTTTTCACCCCCCCCAGCTACAGAACACGTTGGATTTTCTCCACACCTTGTGTCCTGCTGCTGTTCTGGGTGGGGATGTGTGGTGCATCCCAAGCCAGGCACAGCCAGGATGAAGGGATGGATGGGATCCCTGCCCCCTCCCAGCCCTGCCACCCACCCCCAGCACCCCCTGCCATGATTCCCACTGTTGGAACATATTTTCCCTGCCTTGTCTGTGCTGAGATTGCTGGAGGGGAACAGCTTTTCACGTGTAAAACCAGCTCGGAGCCTTCCCATCTGTTAAACACAGATCCCAGCAGGGCTGGGGGAGAGGCAGGGCTGAGGGTTTGAGGAGGAAAGATGTGCTGTAAGTTAAGCACTGTTTGTCGTGATGATAGCCCTGAGTCCTGCAGGAGCCTGCAGTGGTTTTTGTTTTAAGGGAGAAGAACATCCAAGGGGTTTGGCGTGCACAAACTGCAGAGCCTTGGCACAGGCTGGGTTTGAGCCTCAGGGCATCACTGGGGGGGTTCCAGGTGTCACCCCCTGGCAAAGCCTTTCCCAGGGCAGGGAGGGAAGTCCTGGATCCAGCTCAGAGGGTGAAGGAGCTGCCATCCCCTGGGAAGGCTTTGCTGAGCCCCTGTGGGTTGTGTGAGGGCTGGGCTTAGCTGGGATGCAGAGACAAGGGAGGCTTTGCTATTCTTGTGGATATGTGGCTTTTTCTCATTCATTTTACAACTGGCATTTACAGTTCCCACTAAAATCCTTTATCTTGGAAGCCTCTGGCACCATAATTACACAAGAATAGCACAGAGCTCAGTGAGCCTTTGCTTCTAACCCTGTTTTCCTGTGTATTAACCCTGTTTCTCCTCCAGCTCTGCAGGAACAGAAAATGCTGTCACTCCTTTAGCTGGAAAATAGAACAGACTGGAAATGAATTCTGTAATTCCACTAAAACACCCTCCTGGGAGTGTTCCCTCCCATCTCACTGTCCCCTGCAGCCACAGAGCCCTGGCTTTGTCCACTGCTGCATCTTCTTGCCTTTAAATTAGGTGATTTCTTGCTGCACCATCACGAACCCCTCAACAGCAGAAACTAATCTCAAATGAGTGAATCTGAATTAATCTAATCTTGTGGGAGCCAGCAGCAGCTCTGGCTCCCTGAAGGGACTGCTCACAGCAGCCACCACTGCTCCTGGGGTCCATCCTCTTCCCTCTCCCAGTGAAGATGCTTCTCTTGGAAGTGGGGAAAATCTTGTTGGCTCAGGCACAGTGCTTAAAACCATGGTAAACACAGTGAAATTTGGATGCTGGGTGGTTTGTATGGTCTTCAGCCCCACAGCATGAACGTGGCCCTGCTCCAATCCCTGTTTTAGGGTCTGAGAATGAGGATCACACAAATTAACAGTGAAATAAATCCCAAAGCCCGTTCCTTGTCCTTGAATAAGTTTCATGGATTGGAGGAAAATAAAAATCAGTCTTGTGTGCTGTTCTGTGAAAAAAAGAAATCCACTTTTTCTGTCTTAATAATCTCTGGCTACAGGAGCCTTGGCAGAGGAGGCCTGTTTCCCAGAGTCCTGCAGACAGCTATCAGGGCAGCTCTGTGGGGATGACAGAGTGTTTCTTCCAAGAAACAAGCAGCAAAAACAGGGCAAAACCTCCGTCCTGAACGCAGTGTTTTATTTGCAATGTGCCTAATGCGCAGCAGCTGTGGCTACAGCCCTGCTGGGACCATGCTCTGCCTGCCCTGTCCCCATCCCAGGGCTGCTTGCACAAATCCTGCAGGAGGCAGGCCCTGTGCTGCTGGGGTGGGAGCTGTCTGCTGGGATTTTGATCCCCCTCTTGTCCCAGAGGGTCGTACACAGGCACAAAGAGCAGATCCTCCTTGCTCAGGAGAGGAGATCTGTTTGTTATTGGTTCTCATCCTTCTCTCCATCTCTTTGGAGGACTGTCAGCACTTCCAGGGAGAAGTTCCACTGTGCTCCATCCCTGAACAAGGAGCCTTTATTACCCGGCTAGGATTTTCCACTGCAACCCTAATTCCATTACCCCATTCCCACGCTGGCTGGCGCTTCCCAGCCAGCCTGGAGGATTCTGTGGCAGCGTGCTCTTTGCACAGAGATGTCGTGCAAAGCTTCTCCTGGGCTTTGGAGCAAGAATTTTCACTCTCTTCCCGAGTTTTCCTTCCCTTTTCGCGTTTTCATTCCAAGTTTTCTTGAGCAAACTCAGCTCTCTGGAGGACAACAAGGCTTCTTGTTGCAGGTCCCAATAAACCAGGATTATAATTATTTTCTTAAAGCTTTTTTTTTTTTCCTGTTTTCCCCTGTTTTTCCTTCCACAGGGCTGTTCCCTGCTGCCTGTGGCACATCCTGGCGTCCTCTGGGCTCCACCATCCACCTCGTGCTCTGGGGGCTGAAAGGGAGCTCTGAGCAGAGAGGAGGGGGGCACGTGTTTATTCATCTCCCTGAGATCTGTGTTTTTTCTGGAAGCAGAGTTCTGCAAGCAAAGCAGGAGCTTCAGGAATATTGGCTCGTGCTGCCTGCATGCATTTTTAATGTGTGCGCAGCAAAGCCCAGCTGAGAACGGGAAGGGGTTTGCATGTTCAGAGGCCTCTGTGGAGGCCCTAAATCTCAGTAAAACCTTTCTGTATGAGCTGAACCTCTTGGTGACTCTCCTCAGAAGGCACCCCAGTTGATAAAAGGCAGTTAAAAACATTTGCAGATGGGCAGGAGGGTGAATCCTGGTTGTCAGAGGAGGTTTTCTCTCACAGGAGCAGTGGCAGTGCTTTGACTGGGCCATGGAGGGAAGGACACAGGGATGAGTTTTCCCCCTCTTGGGGCCAAGGCAGGACCCCTTTGTGTCAGCTGAGAGACAAAGTGACCAGTCCAGGTCCAGTGGGAAGGGCTGCCAGGGCTGGGTGACCATGGGCACCCTGTGGAATGGCCATCTTTGCCATCCTGTCTCTGGCTTTTTGGACCAGGTTGCCCAGAGAAGCTGTGGATGCTCCATCCCTGGAGGTGTTCCAGGCCAGGCTGGATGGGGCTCTGAGCAGCCTGGTTGAGTGGAAGTTGGATTAGGGAGATTGGAGTGAGAAGATCCTTATGGTCCCTTCCAGACCATTCCAGGATTGTGTGACTTTTCCCATCTCCACGGTGCAGACAGAGAGGGGAGAGGAGAAAAGCTCAACACCGGGATTAGCTCAGGTCAGAGCCACCTCCAGGCAGCCAGATGAGCACCAGCATCCTGCCTGCAGTGAGGATTGAGCCAGGGAGGGTTCCCTGCAGCCCCTGCCTGCTGCCAGCCTCATCCCTGCCCCCCTTTGCCCAGGTGAAGCATCAGAAAGGCACAAAATGAGCATTCATCCTGTCAGCCCTGGGATTTCTGTATTAACAGCTTGCCAGTAATATCAGGATGTGTGTGGGGGGAAAGGGAGGAGGGATGGGAGAGGCAGAGCAGATTCCTGGCAGGAGGTGCCCAGGCAGGGGAGGCAGGGGGCTCAGGGAGCTGGACCTGCAGCCCCTGCCCTGCCCAGCTTGTGTGTCTGAGCTGGGTGATCAGGAACCTCCTCGGTGAGTCAGCCTCCAGATCAGAATTAAACCTGGAGTTTTGTCCAGTTTCATGACTTTCATCCATTTCCCCATCTGACTGAGCCCCACTGTGGTGTGGGGTGACCCTGTAAGAAGGGCTTTGTGATCCTGACCCTGAGTAAATCCTGATCCTTGGGAAGGCTGGCCTGGAACAGAGGCTGGGCAGAGTTACAGAATAAAGCAGGGGTTTATTCAAAGCATCTCCTCCATGGATCCACCTTGGGCAGCACAAGAGCCCAGCCAGGGCTGCACCCAAGATGAACCCAAATGGTCCCAAAATGCACGAGCACTCCCGGGGTCTCTCCCTTGGCTCAGCTCTGCTCCATTTGCACCTTGCAGTTCATTGTCCCGTTCCAGCTTTAGCCCAGGCACTCCCACCCTGCTTGTTTTTCTCTCTCCAGCCCACACTGTTTGTGCTCCTGGGCTGAGATTTGGATCATTTGTCCTTGGTGCCCAGCTGGAGCAGGAATTTTTTCCCATTGTTTTGTCTCCCTGCTCTGTGCAGAGAGCTCAGCATCCCTGGTATGAAGCTCAGAATTACACACCAAAGCAGCACAGAACCTGAAAAATAGAAAAGCTAAACCTGAGGCATCAATCCCATCAGCAAACCCCACTTCCTGCAGAAGATGTGGTGGCACGAGCTGGAGCTGATCAGGATGTTCTCCTCGCTGTCCTGAAGGAGAGAAGGGACACAGTGGCAGATCTTTTATGGCCTCTGCAAGGATTCTCCAGCATTCCCAGGCTTCCTGCAGATCAGATTTGTTCTCTGCTCCCCCTTCCCCTGGGGATGGGAGGCGGATCCAGCTGGGTGTGAAAATGGCAAGCAATTAAAGGCACTAACAATTAAGTCCTCAAGTGTCTCTTGGTGAGGAGGTTGTTAGGGCACCTCTTCTCCTGAAGGTTGGTTTTACAAGGCCTGTTTTATTCCCTGCCAGCAGCTCTCTGCAATTGCACTCTGCCCATTATTCTCTTACTGCCGTCGTGTTTTCCTTGCACACACTTTAGGTGTTGCTATAACATGGATGGAGAAGGCTGTGGGAGGATCTGTGTCTGGAAATGGGTGCACTTGCTGGTTTTGCAGAGCTCTCCTGGAACTGGTCACCAGCACAAACTCAGAGAGGCTCAGCACAAACCCCACAAGCAGGAGGTCAGGAGGAGATTGTTTCTTCCTTTAGGAGTCACCATAAAGCTCCTCCATTTGTTGATGAGCAGAATCCTTGGCTGAAAAGCAGCTCCTTTCCCACTAAAAAAAAACAAAAAACCAAACATTAACAGATTTTTTTTTTGCCAAGTTTGTATCCTCACAGCGAGCCTGAAAAAAATATCCCTGACATGTTTTCCTGCACGGCTGCTTTGTAGGCTGGGGGGATGCTGAGGTCACCCCACAAGCATCTGCTCACAAAGCTTCTCTGTCCCCTCCCCAGCAGCAGCTTTGCTTAATGAGCACAGCTCTGATGAGCTCAGCTCTGCTGCCTGGGCCCAGGTGGGGCTTGCTGGGCTTTGGGGTCACCTGCTGTGTCACTGGTGCTGCCCCCAGGCTCCTCCTGTGTCACTGCCCGCCCTGTGGGACCTTTCCAGCAGCTCTGTTTGTCTTCCCAAAATGCAGCTCTTGCCCCAAGGATGCTCCAAGGATGGAGAAGGGCTCCAGGCTCAGCTGGTCTGAAATAGGGGGCCTGGGAGGTTTCAGCACTGGGGGATTGGGACAGGAGCGCCTGGAGAGGGGCACTGGATGCTCTGGGACAGCCCAGGTCTCTCTGCACCTCCCTGGGGAAGGGATTCCTGGTGGCCCTGAGGATGGGCTCTTTGGAGCTGGTTTGTGCTGCACAGTTGGGCCCCTCTTGGCCGGGATGTGCTGGTGCTGGAATCAAGCAGAAAGGTCCATTTTGGACAATTAATTGTAATTATTAATTATTTCTTTCCACTGGCACACGTTTCACAGGATGGCAGCTGCTCAGGTACAGCAGGAAAACTCGGAGGGCAGAAAGATCTCCTTGTGCTGCTTTGCTGCAGGTTAAAAATGGGGATGGCAGCATTTGTGTTTGCACCAGGTGTTCCCAGTGTGAGGCAGTGGATGTTGTTGGGAGGGATGCACCCCAGGTCTTTACTGGCCCAGTCCTTCCCTAGTGGTTGGTTGTGCTGTTACCCCACAGGATTTGGGTGGGTTTTTTTATTTCTTTCTTTTCAAGCAAGACATTTCTGGATTCCCCTTTTGATTTTCTCCATCTGTTCTCATCAGAGTGGAGCTGAAGTGAGGAGAAAATCATTTCTCTTGCTTGAGTGAGGCATTGGTACGCGAGGGGTTTTTAAAAACGCGATAATGTGTTGAAACATAAAATTCTACGAGCTGTTATTTTCTTGTCTTCTCATCTCCAGAAATGCTCAGTTCAGATTGGAGCTGAGGATAAAGCAGGGCCTGCAGCCCACCCTTGGGTGCTGACACTGCACCGAGTGCTCTCCTGCAAAATCATCACCATCATCATCATCATGTTCGTGTTAGCTGGTGATGTAACTCGCTCTTTCCCTGCTGAATTTCCATCAGAATTCATCTTGCAAGAATTTCTGCAAGCTCCAGACCACAAATAAAAGCAAACTGTAATTTTTCAGAGGACGTGTCTAAAATTTGGCGCCCCGTGAGGTGCTTCTTTCCAGAGATGAGTAATGCAACAGAAGAGTGTGATTTTAATTAAATTCAGCAGCTTTTGGTATGCTCTGCTGGGTCTTGTTCTGCACGAGGAGAATTGATTCTATTCTGCTTTATGAGATGGATTTTGGGGGCATTAATAGGGTGGTTTTACCTCGCAGCACTCGGCCAGGATCACTGCCTGGTGCTGCTCCTCTTTCACAGGTGGGAACCAAGTCTTGGAGGGGCAGCTCCAGGTCACCTCTTTGCTGGTGCCTGGTCAGCTCACGGCCACCTCTTGGTAAATTAATGCTGCTTTAATCTGCCTAATCCCATGAAGCCAGCGAGGGAAGCGTTTTCAGTGGTGTGTAGAAGTCTTGGAACGATACCTGATTTTATTTGGGCAGCTCCAGGGTGGCAGGCTCAGGGTTCCAGAGCTGACAGGGGGCACAGGAATGGGGCGATCCTCTGTGCCTCGTCCTCCTGGAGAAAAAGAGGAGGAAGAAGAAAAGCGGAAGATTGGACCTGCCAAAATGATGTGCTGGGAACAACCAAAGGTTGACATGTTGGGATTGAAGCAGCATTAAACCTCAGCAGTGGGACAGAAGGACTTCCCTGGAAGCATGGGAGCTGTGGGGCTGAGAACCCCACTCCCAATCTCCTGTGGGAACACAGCCTGAAGCCTAAAATGTTGGTGAAATCCATGTCCTGTGGGGTTTCTGTGCAGTGCCATGATGCTCCCTTCAGAGCAGGGATGTCAGGGGGTCTGTACCCCCAGCCAGGGGAGCTGCACGTCCCTCAGGGTGCAATTTCAGGCTGCAGATTCCACACCATGGGAATATTTGTCTGCCAGGAGGATTCAGCACAGCCCTGTCCATCCCAGCAGAGCTGCAGGAGCTCCTTTGCACCAGCCTGAGGCTCTGCTCCTTCCCATCAGTGAAGAAATGCCTCGCAGAAGGGACAGCAGATGGGAGCAGCTCAGGTTCCCTGGGTGTCACCCGCTCCACCTGCTCTTTAAAACACTCACGTGTTATCCCTGGGCTTGGGGAAGCAGGGGCAGATTATGCTGCTGGTGCTGGCAGGGTGGAATCCCCCTCCAGAAAGGGATAAATCACCTCCTTTACACTCCTCAGGGGGTTTGCACAAGTCAGGGAAGCTTCCTTGCAGATCTGCCTGACAAACCATCTCCACTGAGAGCAGCCTCATGTGGGAGCAGCTCCAGGGGATGGAGTGCCCTGAGTGGGACATTTCCTCCCTCTCTGCCTCTTACCAAGCTTGCTGTTCCCAGGACTGGTGTTTGACCCCAGGAAATCAGAGTGGAGAGAGGAAAAATGGTGAACAAACCACGCTGGGTCCTCCTTGCTGTGTCCCACATGGATTTGAGGCCGAGGTGCTGCTGTACAAAATGATCAGCCTGAAGCTGCCTCACCCCTGACCCTCTGCTCCCTGCAGAGGTGAAGAGCTGCCTTCAGTTGCTAGGACAAGGCAGCCCAGATGCTGAAATGTGCTCATAAATAAATAAACCCCCCTGTTTATTGCTGTTAGAATTGCAGCCTACCTGGCTCTTCCCACTAAATAATTCAGAGGAAAGAGCAGCCAGGCAGAGCTGAGCGGCTCCCTGTGCAGGGCTGGACGGTGGGGATGTGGTGTGGGAGGGTTCATGGGGCAACCTGAGAGCAAGGGAGGGTTTTTTTTTTTGCGTGAGGTGCCTCGTGAAATATTAATTGGTTGTCCCCTGGGTGATGTGCTGTGGCTGTGGCTGGCTCTGCCTGTGTCCCGTTTGCTGGCAGCTCTGTGAGATCCAGGAATGGCCAAAATGTTTTGTAAGATCAAGGGGGTGCTTTGCATCAACACGTGCTGTAAGTCCTGCCCTCCAGAGGAGCAGCTCGCTCCAGACTCCAGAACAAATTGCTTGGTCTTTTCTTCCCTTTCCAGCCCTAAACAAACCCATCAGATCGATCCCCACTTCCCTTCCCTCCTTTGATCTCTGGAAGTGATGCTGTGCACTGCTGTGGGGTCTGTCTGTGCAGGAGTCTACTTTGGGAGCTTTATTATCTCTGAAGAGCCTGTTCCAGCTCCGTTTGATGCCACTGGGGGCTTCTGCTTTTCATCTGAGCAGGGTGGGGCTCCCAGCAGCCCCGGCACGGGCTGGGAGGCTGAATGGCTCAGCAGGTGGTTTTGCATGGTGGTGGAGGAAAAAAATCTGGTGCTCAGCTAAAGATATGAAATAAGAGACGTTTTCAAATGAATTTTAATCGCCTGGGGTCTCTGCAGACCTGTTGGGTTTCAGTGGCCTCAAAGCACTCGTTGCTGTTGGGCATTCCCAGCTCTGCTGTGCTCCTGCATAAGAAGTTGCAATGTGCCTGCAGGCCTTTGACAGTTTCCCAAGGAATCCAGAGCTTTTCCATCTTTTGACTGACAACATTTTTACTCATTTTACCAAAAAAAAGGACACTGAGATTGGTCCCAAAGCAGGTGTTTGCTGTTGGGGAGCTCGTGGCTGGGGAAGGGACAGCACCTTCACCCACCTGGATGGAGATGCTGCTCCCTGCATGGCTGGGGCCAAGGGCAGGATCTGTGGGAAGGTTCTCAGTGAAAGCCTTGTGCTGGTGAGAAATATTGGCTTAAAAGATCTCCCAGCTGGCTTTTCTTTGCGTTGCCTTGATGGGGATCTGGTGGGGAGGGAGTAAGAGCAGAGTTCCTCTCACCCACTCTGTCCCTACCACATCCAGTCTGTTTTTGCAGCCAGCTCAGGTGTGTTCAGTGACAAAAAAAGAGCCTAAATGGATGTGTAAGGGAGCTTAAGTCAAAGTGGGGAGATATTTCAAATAGTGGCTGTTGGTAGAGCTGAATTAAATGGTGTTGTTGCACTTAGAACTCCTGGGGAAGAGCAAGGGATGAACAAAGGAAAAACCCAAGGCTTTGTCCCAAAAGCTGCCCTTCAGCTCCAGATTTTGGATGGCCCATTTAGTAATCCTCACCCTGGTGTGACTTCTCCCTCTAATTGCACTCTGTGAGTCCTTATTTAGCCATTAGCTGCCACTGCAGGACACAGGTTATTAATTCCTCCCCTGCCCTGACTTTCACTCTGGGCCTTCACCAGCAGTCAAGGTGAAGCTGGGAGGGCCAGGGCAGCTGCATCCCCATGAAACTCTGATTAGAAAACATTTTTCTCCCTTTTCTGCCTCCTTGTCTTGCATGGGGGGGTTGTATCACAGGAGCCAATTACACCCCAAGCCCAGATTTATGGCTGGAGATGTGTCCATGTGATTTTAATATTTTTTATGGCTCTTTTACTCCTTTCTCTCTGGTGTGGTGAGCACTGGGGAAGGAAACACTCAGAGAACAAGAGCAGAAAATGCACGTAAAAGAAAGGAGGCCGTGCCTTGTGGTGGATTTCTTTTTATTGCTGTTGTGACAAGCGATATTGAACCAGAAGTCACCTCTGAGTTCTGCCTTCTTGCCAGAGCTTTGCATCCCTTGCCTCCCTCCCTCTCCTGTTGCCACTTTGCTCATGGACACCCCTTGGCAGCTCCTGGTGGCGGGGCAGGGCAGCTGGGGTGGCTGGGATTGTCCTGCTCCATGGCAGGGCTCAGCACAGCTCTTTCCCCACCTGCTCGGGGTTTTGACTGAGCTGGCTGCAGGTCTCAGCCCTGTTCCAAACTGCTTGCTCTGGAGCTGCTCACCTAAGGAAGCCTGAGGTGTAGCAGGGGAGAGAAAGCAAATTAATGCCCGTGAAAGCATCCAAAAATAGCAAATTCAGGGGCTCACCAGGCCATGTATTAAATCTTTCAGGAGAGGCAATCTATCATGGGCAGGGAGGGAAGAGGAGGAAATTGCTCCTGAGGGTGGTTAGAGGTTCAGATGTGGCCAGGTTTGCTCCTCCACAGTGTCCCGTGCCTGGGGAGCCCCATCTGCCTTCTCCAGGATGCCCAGCAGGGATGGGCAGAGCTGCTGCCCTGCTGCCACCCCTCTGTGTCCCTGTGCTGTGCCCGTGGGGATGCTCCAGCCCCAGCAGCCACACCCCAGCCTGGCCCCGTGCCAGCAATAATACGTGGGGTTTAATTAAAACAGTATTTTTCATCTCCCTCATACATTATTTGGTTATTGCTTCAGAATGAGCCAAGGAATTCTTGTATTCCCCCAACTCCCTCCCTTGCTCCTTTAATCTGCTTTCTCCCCTCCTTTCTTTCTGCCCTTTTGGTGTCCTTTCGCTCATCTCCAGGAGTTTCACTTTTCTCAGCTGTCCCAGAGTTAAGATGAGGAAGCCTGGGGCTCATGAGGACTCAGTCATTCCTCTGGAATTGCTGCAGGTGCTGCCTGGCTGAGCAGGGAAGGAGCTCACAGGTGGAAAGGCTGGAGGAGAAGGTGCTTCTCCATCCCAACAAACCCAACACCAGGCTGGAATTAGGATTCCTGAGTTGTTTGTGCAGCACCAGCTCAGCAGGGAGGGCTCAGCCACGGGGGGCTCTGAGGTGCTGTGCTGTCAGACCATGCAGCTGCTCATTTTGGTGCCCTGTGTGCCCAGCCTGCCTCCCCACCTGCCCTGCCCTGCCAGCTGTGCCCTCGGGAAGCAGCGGAGCTGGCGTCACTCTGGGACAAAAATGACTTTGCAGGGAATATTCTGTGCTGCTCAGCACGATGCTCAGGGCCGGGCTGAGTTCAGGAGCTCTGCTGTGAGGGGTGAGGCACCAATATAAAATATAACCCTGTCATTCCTTCCCTGCCAGGCCCTTCCCTTCGGAGGAGACCACGGAGAATGACGATGACGTGTACCGGAGCTTGGAGGAGCTGGCAGAGTGAGTGGCCTCACCTTCTCCTGGGAGGGCTGAGGGAAAACTTGCTGTGGCTTTCCAGCAAAGGCAGATAAAGTTTGACAGCAGGGCTGGGAGAGCCAGGACGGCTGCTTTGATCCTTTGGCCAGGAGATTTTTGTGCTCTGACAAAAGTCCATCTTTTTCTGGTGGAAAGCCCTGGGAGATGTCACTTTGAATCAGGTTGAGCTGATGAGTGCCTTGGTGGGGGGTGAGAGGGGCCAAGCCCTGGGGATCCCAAGCTCCTCCTAAATCCCAAAACCCTGGGACATAATTCATCCTCTGAGGTGATCCATGCCAGCTCTGGGAGTGAGGAACCCATTTCCCCCCCGTGGCATTTTCTGGGTGCTTCACCCCCCACGTGTGATTTTGGACCACGCCAGCTGGCCCTGAGGCGATCAGAAAACAATTTGGGTTTAAAAGGACCTTGAAGAACATTTCATTCCACCCCTTTGCAACGGGCAGGGACACTTCTCACTATCCCACGTGGCTCCAAGCCCCATCCAGGCTGGCCTTGGACACTTCCAGGGCTGTGGCAGCCACATCTTGCCACGGCACCCGTCCTGCTTGTCCTTGGTGGGGCGTGGGGTGATGCTGCTGCTGTCTCTGCCTGTGTTTATCTGGCTTTTCTGCCTGTGGTGGTGATGTAACAGGCTTTTAAAATCAACCTTGAACTGCAGCACACACGGTGAAGTGCAGGCACTATTGGAATTCAATGGCAGCATTCCCACCAAGCCGGGGCTTTGCTTGTGGAGTGCAGGCTGCTGCATATGGAGGGATGGAGTGCACGGGTGGAATATGTGGCTTTATGCAGTTAAATATTATTGTTCCACAACATAAATAATAAGACTCCTTAATCCAATGAGTTCCTTATGGCTTCAGTTATTACCAAAGTAAATCATAAATTACCAGCAGAGGGAATGGAGTGCCCTGGAATTCCCTGCTTGCTGTTGGCTCCCAGCAGCTGCAGTTTAATAAAATTTTAACTGAGAAAAGGATCTTTTCAAGAATAGCGTTTTTTTGTGCCCTCTCTCCAAAAGTTCTCAAAATCCCCTTAATATTGGGGTTTAAAATTCCCGTTTCTCACACACAGATGTGCTTTTAATTGGAGAGAGATTTGTGTGGGGACTCTCACGCGAGTGCTGGTGGGGATGGCAGTGCTGGCCTAGAAGGGGTGGGTTTGGGGTGCTCCCCTTGATTATTTGGTGCTGGACGTGGGTTCCCAGACTGGTTCCCTTGTCCCAGTCTGCTGGGGACAAGGTGTCCAGGTGGAAACTTCCCAAACTGCTCCTTGCTGCTTGGTCAGAGGGGCTGTGATGCCCATCAGATCACATGGAGGTTTATTTCAACTGATTTCCCTGTTCTGTCCCAGATCTCCAAATTTAACTTTCCCTGTTTTCCCATTCTCTGCAAAATCCTCTTTTTTTACATCTTATTTAGGACTCGCGGGGGAAAGGCATGTTGGAATGAGCAGGGATTGCACAAATTCCTTCATCCAGGCCTGCCCTCCCAGTGCGTGGAAACACAGACACGAAACGGTGTCAGAATCCACCCGTAGCTGGAAAACCCCCAAAAACTCCCTGGAGAACCCCTCAGCCTGAGTTCTGCTGCTCCTGCTGCCTGCAGCAGAGTGCCCTTTCTCCCCTGGAGCAGGGAATTCTGACTGGAAATGTTCCAATCCCAGTGCTATGCCCAGGCCCCACAGCCCGTGGCACTGATGAGAAATCTCTTTCCTCAGCTCCTGCCCTCTCCAAACAGCTCAACAAGGGCAGCATTCTCTGCTGGGAGTGATTCAGTCCACCCAGCATCTCTGCCTGTAATGCTGCTGATGATCCAGCAGCCTTGGGAAGATGTGGCTGCAGCCACAATGCTTTTTTTGGAGGCGAGGAAGTGATTTCCACAGCAGGCATGGAAATGACCCAGTGTGTGGAGGGAGCTGCTCCAGCCCTGCCTGTAAAACCAGCAGGGATTTGTCACCTCAAGGTGCCACTCTGCTGTCCCCACAGGCCTCAGAGGGACAAGGGTGGGTGAGGAGGGACAACCCTGGTGGGCTCTGTGCCACCAGCTCACCCTGGGAGAGGGGAATCCCCAAAGGGAGCTCTCTCTGGAGAAAAAGCTCAAGATAAACTCCGAGTTGGTCCTAACAAGACATTTTGGGGGCTGGTAAATGAGGTTTTTTTCTGGAGAATGTCAGAGTGCTTCATTTCAGCTTGAATGGAGTGGTTTGGTGTCCCCAGGTTGAGGTTTTGAACTCCTGTGCTGCAGAGCCTTTAGAATATGAACATATTTGCGATGGAGGTGCTGATTTGGGGAGCAGAAGGAGCCAGGCTTTGTCCCTGTTGTCCCTACGATGCTCTAAAGAGTGAGAACCTTTCTCCTGAGAGCTCTCCCAGCAGGGAGGAGCTGTGGGACAAAACCCAGGGCTGCACGGGGGATGCAGGAACAAGCTGTGGGTGAAATCATGGGGCAGCCACGGGGTTCTGCTGTGTTTAAAGGATGTTTAAGCCTTGGTGACCCCATTGTGCTTTCACCTTTGGGGTGCTGCAGGGATTAATCCCAGCTCCAGACAGATCCCCAGCCAGGCAGATCAAGGCACATAATTGCCTGGAAACAGCTATTTAGTCAAAAAAACCCCGAACAATTGGTGATGGAAAGGGGAAGGGAAGCTAAAAGGCTATCAGGGGAGCTGGGAAGTTCTCAAATTCCCTGTTTTCAGCCCTCTGGCCCCTCGGTTTGCTGTGCCCTGGGCCAGATGGCAGCTTGCAGCCAGCCTGGGCAGATGGCAAGGGCTGCTCGCATTGCAAGTGCTGCTGATCGATGCTCTGAGGAGCTGTAAAGGGACAATTGGCCTCTGCTGCCTGATTTATTCCAGCCAGCCCCATGCCAGACCCCGGGGCAGCCATTTGGGGGGTGTTTGTCCATGAAATGAGCTGGGTTTTGCAGCAGCAGCAGGGTGTGGGTTCATCCTCTGGAGCCCGTGGCCCCAAATCAGGGATTGTCAGTGACCCTTGTCCCGAGGATGCTCCTGCAGATCCCTGGGGATGGGAGCTGCTGCTTCCCACATGGCTGTGGCTGCTGGGAGCTGATGTCAGGAGGCAATTATCCACCTTACTGCCCTGCCAACTGCTTTTCCATCCCCCTTTATGGCTCTTTCAGCTGCTCCAAACCATCCTGGTGCCTCAGAGTTATATTTAACATTTCACCTAAATTTTCTCCGCTGCCACTCGAGCTCTCCCCAGTTATTTTGTCTCATTAAATTTATGGCAGTGGTTAATCCTGGCCCTCTTTACAGCCCCAGAGCTTTCTTGATGATGAACCTTCTCCACTTCACGGCGCTGTCCCTCTGCAGTGGCACAATTAGGGAGATGGCACAGGGCAGATTTTTGGGTTCTTTGTTGGCTGCTTGAAGAATTCAGAGTCAGGCAGAAGTTCTGTGAATGGTTTGATGTGAAGCATTTAATTCACATAACTTTTACCTTTGTTTTCTCTTCTGAAGATAATTTGTTGTGAGGAATGGAGTTGTGGCGTTGCATAAAGGACCAAGTAAATGTTTTAGGCAAAGCAGGTCTCCACCAAACCCTACCCCTGGAGAACCTTGTCCCACAGTTTGTGTTGATATCCCCAGCTCTTGTTTTGAGCTGCAGCTCACTGGGAATTTACTCCTAACAAATTTATTGGGGTAATTGTGTATTCCCAACCTTTCCATCCTAGGGAAGGGGGGAAGGACATCTCCTGGGCCACAATTTCTCAAGTGATGTCTCTTCTGGGCTCAGCTTCTTGCTGAAGCTTCTCCTGCTTCTCTCACTACTGTCACCAGCACTGCCCCCCTCACATCTTCCAAAATAGTGCTGTGCTCAGCAGAATTTCTCGAATGCATTAGAAAAAGTAACGAGCCCAGGAGCCAAGGTGAGATGATGAGTGAGCTGCCACTTTTCCCATTATTTTTATGTTGGACAAACCAGGCACAGCAGCCCCTCAAATAAATGGCTCTGTGGTGCAGAGCACTTGAGCCAGAGTGCCTGTAAATGTGTCTGTCCCTTGCGTGTCACTCCTATTGATTTTTACATGTCCTGCTCGTGCCATTTCTAGGATCATATTGGCCACTTTTCTTAGGATCAGAGCCTAAGAAATTCCGCTTGGAATGGGGAATGTAAGACCCAAGCAGAATAGATGGGGAAAAGTTCTGCTATTTCCAGATGAGTGTTTCCATCCAAGTCCAATCTGAGTAATTAAAACCCTGCAAGATCTCAAGTCCTCCGGCTGCACATCTTGCACTCCCTCACCCCGAAGCCCAAACCTACCAGATGTACTGCAAATTTAGGGTTCTGCTTCTCCTCTCTGACAGAATGGCTGGAGGAACCCCCTGAATGAGGGGGCTGGTTGGAGGAGCTGTGTATTTATAGCTGTGAGTGCAGAGTGAGGATGAGAGGGTGGGGATTGGGATGGACGGGAGCCTCCCAGCTGCTGGGCAGCTGCCTTAGAGACCCTGCAAATCTCCCAGCCTGGACCTGTGGTGATCTTCTGGCTCTCAACCCTGGTCACAGGACTGGAAATTTGGGGTTGTCTCTTGGTTGTCTTATTTTAGCTCCTTCTGTCCCCTCCTGCTCTTTCTTTTGCTGTTCCTGGTGGTTCTGGCTCTTTCCTCAGCGTGGTTTGGACGGAGTTTTGGTGTGGTGGGTTTGTCATGAGGGCTTGTCCTTGAATTCTTGAGGCTGGTACAAACTCATCAACTTCCCACAGCAGCTTTTGTGGCTGGAGAGGCTCTTTCAGTGGCCCTGAAATCCCTCAGGGCCTCCCCAGTTGCCCCCAGTGTCACTGCAAAGATGAATGCAGGGTTCCTTCAGCGTGGTGGACCCTGCATGTCATTGATGGGGTCATTACAGACTGTTTGTGCCCATGGTCCCTTCCAGCCCCAGCCATGCTGTGATTTTATGGATTTGTCCTTCCCTTTCCCTCACTCCGAGGCAGCAAATCCTGGCACCAGTCCCTCAGTTCTGGGAGCTGCTCCTTGGCACGGCTGCTGCCTGGCTGGGTGGGTGTCAGTGCACAGCAGGCACTGCCAGTAAGGCAGAGCTCAGCCAAAAGCATTGTTTTTGCCTGAAATTGCCTTAGCTATGAAAAGCTTTATTCATTATCAGCTTTTCTGCCTCGGTAAGGTGCTGCCAGCCCAAAGCTGGTTGCATCCATCCTAATAACAGTAATTGCAAGTGCTGGTGTTCCCTCTGAAGGGGGCTGAAATCCCTTTCCTAACCCCAGAGCTGTCAATGAACCTCCTAATCCAGGCAGTAGATCATAGGCTCTGATACCCACGGGTAACTCGCAGACTCTGCTGCCTCTATTGAAGGAGTAAATTGCTTTTCTTTGTGAGGAATGAGGTGATCTGGCTCTCCTTGCTCAAGTTGTTCCGTCTGCCCGTGACACGCCTGGGATGCTGAATTCACTGCCTGAATTCAGTGTGTCCTGAGGTTTCCACTGGCTAAAATCATCCCAATCCCAGTTTTAAGGACGGGGAGGGTGTGTATTTTCACCTCTGGCAGGCACAGTGTGGGCACAGGTGAGGATCAACATGTGCAAAGCAGAGATGTCAACATCCATAGGGCCCTGCAGGAGCTTGGCTGCTCCTGGGCTGCTCCAGGAGAGGCTGGTCCTCGTGCTTTACTGCTCTCCATGAAAGCTGCCAGCCTCTGTGTTTCTCAGAGATGCACTGAGAATGTGTTTTAATAAGTAACAGACTGCTGGACCGTGGTGATGTCGTAATACTGCCACGGTTGTCGGGTTTGAGGAGCTCTGCTGCATCTCCCCAGAGCTCTGGAGTGGAGGTGTCTTTCTAGGTGTCCCCAGGATGTGGGAATAGTTCCTGATTTTTCCCCAAAACCAGAAATTGGAGTAGAGAAGGGCCTGTTCTGCTATGGAGCACCAGGAAGGGCTGGAGCAGCAAGGCTCAGCCCCTTCATTAGAGGGATGGAGCTGTGAGGTGCTGTCAGGATGTGGCCCCACGTGGTGGGGGCAGCATTTGTGTCTGAGGGCTGTTGGCACTTCTGTGGGCGGGCAAATCTGCTGGATTGTCCCTTGGGAGGCATTTATTCCCTAGTGGGAAAGGCCCTGGGGCATCCACCCTTCTCCAGACTCAGCCCATGACTGAGCAAAACCCATCTGGCACTTGGGGACATGGCTGAGGGGTGGTGGTGCTGGGTTCAGCTTGAACCAGATGTTCTTGAAGGGTTCTCCCAACCCTGATGATTCTGTGAAAGCCCCTCAGCACCACGTGCTGTCACCTGGGTTTGTCCCAGTGTGTGCCCACCACGCTCCGGAGCTCATGGCTTCCTGGAAAGGGAGAAGAGGAGAGTTTGTCCAGGCTGGGGACAGCAGCACCAGGCTGGGACAGGCAGAGCCAGGCTGGGGACAGCAGCACCAGGCTGGGGACAGGCAGTGCCAGGCTCTGAGGCTTGGATGTGGCTCCTGCTTGTGTGGGAGAGGTGTTCCAGGTGATGCTCAGGGACACCTCAGGATGCCATCTTCTCCTCTGCATGTGTGCCAGAGCAGTTCCCAAGCTCTCCAGGGATGGGGATGTTCATCCCTCACTCCAAGCAGGCTCTGCTCCAGCAGCAGCATCGCCCCGGCCCTCTCCTGGTTGTGTTGATGCCTTAGGAGGAAACGATGCCTCAGGTTTAGCTTTTATATGTTTCAGGTTCTGTGCTGCTTTGGTGTGCAGTTCTGAGCTTCACATCAGGGGATGCTGAGCTCTCTGCACAGAGCAGGGAGACAAAACAATTCTCCAGCTGGGGACCAAGGACAAATGATCCAAAGCTCAGCCCAGGAGCACAAACAGCGTGGGCTGGAGAGAGAAAAACAAGCAGGGTGGGAGTGCCTGGGCTAAAGCTGGAACTGGACAATGAACTGCAAGGTGCAAATGGAGCAGAGCTGAGCCAAGGGAGAGACCCCGGGAGCGCTCGTGCATTTTGGGACCATTTGGGTTCATCTTGGGTGCAGCCCTGGCTGGGCTCTTGTGCTGCCCAAGGTGGATCCATGGAGGAGATCCTTTGAATAAACCCCTGCTTTATTCTGTAACTCCCTCTAGTCTCTGTTCTAGCTCAGCCTTCCCAAGGCATCAGCTCCACACCCAGCTGGGCTCCTGCCCGTGCCATTAACCCAACCACACATTCCCAAAACCCCTCCAGCCATGGAAATGATGTACGGAGAGACAGCCAGCAACCCGAGAGGTGTGGGCAGGGAGATTCATCAGGAGCTGGGAGTGACTGGCTCTGGAAGAGGAGCAGAGCTGAGAATATAAATATTGGTGCAGATAATAACGGCGACGCCTGGGAGGGGGAAGATGGATCACCAGCTATTAGTGGGCATTATTGCAGCAGCTGCAATGCATCACCCGGGAAGAATGGGATGGATCCATCATGCCAGTGTATTTATTTAAAATCCCCAAACTTTTATTGAATAAATCTGTTTGCGTAAATAGAAAGGGCCGTATTTAAGCAGCCTGGTTTTGCAGGCAGATGTGCTCTGCTGCTCCCTGATATGTAATAGAGAGATGTTGAGTGTCACACTTGGAGCACAGCTTTACACCTAAATTTATTTGTGTGTAATTAATGCCCCTGTTGAAAGACACAGCTCGTAAAATATGCGAGCGCTGTTTGATATTCCAGCATTTCACACCGTCCTGATCCTGTGGGATTGACTTCAGTGGGAGCTCTTAGCAGCCAGCACCTGTAGATCTAAGCACTGGAATTATTATTGTTAATTGCTATTTAATATGGGCTGAATTTTCAAAAGTATTCCAAGGCTGAGGAGCCCCTGGGAGAGGTGTGGAGGCTCAGATGATAATTAATTACTGAACACCATCACCTTTAGCACAAACTGGGCTCTACAGCTCTGGGATGCCTTTGAAGCCTGGGAATGCCGGGGCAGCTCCAAAGTGGTGGGGCTGGCCCTCAAAATGTGATGTTTTGCTGCTTAATTTCTCCCTGCTGTAAATGTTGTTATTGGCCTCTGCCCACCGAGCTGAGTGCCTGATGAGATTGTTTCATGGTGGTCAGGAGAGCCTCCCGTTCCTCTGGCAAATTCTGGATTAAAAATCATCCAGATCCCCATCAGGGCAGGGACTGGGCTGTGTGGGAGTTGGTGCATCACTCAGATAACGGGATGCAGATTTAAACCTGGATGGAATGCCCAGGGCTGGGCCCAGGCCTTGCTGTGGGTCCTGCACAGCCCAGGGTTGGTTCATCAGGGCTGGGATGCTTCTCCTACTGCTCAGAGACATTGGTTGAGTGTTTAATATCTGCTCCTGCTTGGAGTGGATCTGGGCTCCTCCAGCACTTTGCACCCCTGGCTGGGGGCCAGGGATGGTTTTGTGGCACAAAGGAAACGTTTCAATGAGGAAAAGCAAAATCAGATCAAGAGCGAACACAGAGCCTTAAGCAGACCAAAATGCAGCCTTTGATTGAATTCTCTGAGCATGATGTAAAGTCACTGAGGCAAGAGCTGCTCCTGGTCCTGAAGGGGAGGCTGTGGGCGCCTTTGGAGCCGGTGGAGCTGGAGCTGGTGGCCCTGGTGGCTCAGCTGGCCCCTCTGGGCTCTTGGCTGGCCGAGCCATCTCAGCTGGGCCCATTAGTGCTGAGCCAAAGCCCTCCAGGGGCAGAGCCCGTGGTGCTGAGGGCATCGTGGGCACGCCTGGCACAGGGCACAGAGCCTGGCACGGGGCACAGAGCCGTTCTTGGCTGTGATCCCTGCTCGTGTCGAGCAGCGTTCCGCCTTTTCCAGCCTCCAGCCAGCGGAAAGAAATGTGCAGCAGGCACTGATCCGGGAGAACCAGAGAGCAGGGGCTGAATTCTCACAGGATTTTCTTCCTGGGATTCTCCTCCCTCCTCGGTGCCTGATGAAGTGCCAGTGAACGTCCCCTGGGTGTTGTCCCTGACTCCTTCTCCTTCTCCTTCTCCTTGCAGCGAACACGACCTGGGGGAGGACATCTACGACTGCGTCCCCTGCGAGGATGAGGGCGATGATATCTACGAGGATATCATCAGAGTGGAAGTTCAGCAGCCCATGGTAACAACCCCGCTGTGCTTGCACGGCTACACCTCGGTGCGAGGGGGAGGGAGGGGGTTCCAGGAAGGAAATAACTCCGTGCCACTGGCAGGTGATGCTGCAGGGAAGGGAATTGCTCCGAGTCGCTCCTGCAAACGGAGCAGCAGCTGGGGTGGCAGCAGCCCACAGGGGTTTTCTCAGGAGTTTCCCAGCCCCGCCTGTCATCTGCAGGAGCTGGGGAGGAGGAAGGGAACGAGAGACCTAATAAGCCCTAAAAAGATAAGCTAAAAATAGGATTTTGCTGCTGCTGAGGCTGTGTGACTCCAGCCTTTCCGGGGAGGCTCCGCCTGCTCCATCAGCCAGAGGTGCCACTGGTATTTTTAGTTGAGGGTGACAGATCTGTGTGTCAGGGATCCAGCAGCTGTCTGTGCCTGCTGCTCCTAGGAAGAGCAGGAAGATGTTTACAGTGGAGCTTTCTGGGGCAGCAGGGAGCAGTGTGGCATTAGGGACAAGTAGCTGTCCCCATTTGTCACCTCTAACAAGCTTTTGCTGATGGAGAAGCCCGAGTGTGAGGCATGGACAGCATCATGGAGGGACTTTTGATGTCTCCAAGGGCTCTGGAGCAAATATCACACTCCATGGATGAGCCAAGGAGGTGTTGGTGGCCCTTGCACCTCCCTCCCTATGTCCCTGAGTGTGACCTTCCAGATTTTCTCCCCCACCTCCAATATCTGCCTCCCCCAGGCTTTGTCCAGCCACTAATTACTGTCCCCTAGATCACACCTCCCTGGAGCAAAGCAGGATCAATGGACAAGTTCAGTGATCAATTCAATCCCTGGAGCAGGGCGTGGAGCCTGGGAATGCAGGGCTGCACCCACGGGTGCCTGTGCTCTGGTTCCTCAAAGATAACAAACCCCTCATTCCATCTCTTCTCGCCTTGGCTGCAGCTGGAGGAGCTCCCTGCACACCAAAACCCCCCCTGGGTCAGGGAGTTGGGCCCAAAATATTCCCCCTGATGCTGCCAAAGTGCTTGGCTCTGAAGGCAGCACAGCTCGTTGGCCTCCAGTTTTTGCCACCAGTTGCAAAAGCCACTTGGCCCAAGAACTGCCCCTAGAGAAAGTTTTTGGTAGGAATTTCTTGCATAAATGAGAAAAATGGGGGAAAGCTCCAGCAGCCAGGTAATAAAGGATTAAGGTCAGTGGAATTGGCAATTTTTCACTGTCTCCTCCACGTTATTTTGTGTTTTCTGCTGGGCAATTGAGAGCTGTGACTCCCTTTCACATCCCTGAGCAAAAGAATCTATTTTTAATATATCTGCCCCAAAATTGAACATTTTGGGTAACATTTGTTGCACCAGCAAGTGTGTGATGCTAATGGCTTCTTGTATTTCTGCATGCTTCAGATCAGATACATGCAGGTAAGATGAATTGATTCAAATCTGGGGTTTCATCCAGCTGAGAGTTCTGAGAGGGTGGACAGAGGGGCTCTGTTCCTGTGCATGATCCATAAAACCCCATCACTGAACTCTCTCCCAAGGGCAGCAGCTCCCAACACGTGGTCCCAGCTTTACAGAGCAGGAGTGACTCCAGGAGCTGGGGCTTTGGGAAAAGCATATTTTATCAGATTTGACCTAAAATCAGGAGAATTGGCAACCCCGGGCAGGGATTTGTATAAGTCTGATGTATTATTTGTGACCCATTTAGTGTCTGTTGTGAGTTTCATCTTAAACAATAAAAAAAATAAATAAAAGAGAAAAAATCAGCCTTTATTTCTCATTTTTCTTCTTTAGCTGATAGTCTTTAGTGGTGTGGCTGTAATAAGTGCAAAAGATGCAGTGTTTTCCATGTTGAAACATATTTAATAACACAGCCAAGGTTCCTCCTTATATTTTTGGGTAAAAATAGTTCCCTTTAGCATAAACCAGTAGTGGTTCTCTCCTGACTTGCCAGACTTGTGCTTGGTTGCTGTGACTGGACCACCCTTAGGACCCCCTGACCATCCCTTATTTTTCCTTTCCCTAGAAAATGGGAATGACAGAAGATGACAAAAGGAATTGCTGTTTGCTAGAAATCCAAGAAACTGAGGCCAAATACTACAAAACCCTTGAAGACATAGAAAAGGTGAGAAGTGAGCCCTGCTTTCCCCAGCAGCCCTGGATCCCACATGAGTTGTGCTGGGCTGATTCTTGCTCCTAGAGCTGGGAGATGTGAGGGGCAGGATGGAGGGAAAAGGGAGAGGAGGGGGATCCGCAAAACCCTGACAAGCAGCAATGGGCAGGAGTCAAAACCAGCATCTTTTTTTGTGATTGCTGCAGATTAGAACCAGGCTGAAAAGCCTCCTGCAGTGTCCCCCCTCTCCTGGGGTGAGAATCTCCCTCTCCTGGCTCAGCCAGACCTGGTTTGCTGATAAGAGCTGTGTTTGCAGATATCTTTTATCACTCTGATTGCCATGGAATAATTCCTTTATTCCGAGTGCTGGAGCTGTGCTGTCTTGCCGTTGAAGCTAATTGGATTAAAAGGAACGTTCTGCTGCCTAAATTCGTGGGGGTTTAATTGGTTTTGATGAATTATTGTGGCTCCTTTCTTTTAAAAACAAATGAAAGGGAACACCTCAGCAATGGATGGAGCCTGGAGGTGGTTCCTGCTCCCAGGAAAGCAGCAGGAAGGAAGAACAATAATGAAAATCAAGCTGCCATTTCTAATCACCCTGATGCTTTTGTTTCCTCCCCTTTTTGCCATTCTTTCCCTCTGTCTGCTGAAAGTTCCCCTGAAGGAGCTGTGAGCAAAACTGGGAAAAAAAAGGAAGAATGTTTCCCATTTTCCAGGAAAATGCCCCAATGTATTTGTCATTTATGTTTCCAAGGAACCCTTGTTCCTTGGAAACAGCCACAGCCCTCTGCTTCAGGAGAAAGGAAGAGTTAAATTATTGCTTTCTCATCAATTAAAACTTGCAAAGGCTCTGCGGGTCCTGGTGGGGTCATGGGTGGGAGTTCCCCTTTTGGCTGCATGGCATTTGGGGTTTTTTGCAGTCCCAAGTCACGGAGATGTTCCTATTAATATGTATTTGTTCAGAAAGGCATTGCCCATGTAATCACATCATTGCTGCCTTCTCAAGGGCAGAATTCCAGGGAGATAAAGAGCTGGGAACATGCTTCAGTGCAGCCAAGGACTGCAGAGTGCATTTCACCCCCCTGCCACAGCTTTAGCAGGGGAAGGGGCTGTGGGCACCCATGGGTGAGGGTCTGGCACCTTCCCACCCCTGGAAGTGCTGTGGGAGCTCAGGGATGGTGCACTCATGGAATTCCTGCCTCCTACTTCCATCCCTGGTCATCCTCTGCCTCTGCAAGTGCTTAAACTCGTGAAAACCTGCCCAGGTGACCTCAGCTGGTGAAGCAGAAATTACAAATCCCTTGCACAGCCTCGTTCTCTCCTCTGCAGCACCTCAATCCCTTTTCCATTTCCTTTTGCAGAACTACATGAACCCCCTGAGGCTGGTGCTGACTCCCCAAGACATGGAAGCAATTTTTATCAATTTGGAGGTAACACCGTGGGCGCTGTGCCTCGAATCTTTGTTCTTTTCCCAGCAGCTCAGCCCTCTCCCTGCTTAGGAGGAGGTTTTCTGATTTCCTGTTCGATTTGTGCATTCACTTGGAGAGCTCCAGCCTTTCGTGTGCTGTGGAGCTTAAACTGCTTCAGGAGACATTCTTTAACACTCAGTTTTAGAGGTGGGGAATATATGAACTCCAGGAAAGGAAACAACTTTATCTGGTGGATGTTTCAGGGCTGGGGCTCTGGATTTTAGCTGATTCGGGCACAGGGTGACGAAGGGATTTATTTCTCCTCTGGTTTGCACAGGATCTAGGTCCAGACCTCATCTCCTCCCCTCCTTCCATCCCATCTCCTCCTCCCTCCCCAGCCTGGGGCATTCCTCACTGCTGGAATTACATCCCTGTCCTCCAGGCCAGTCAGGGCTGCCTTGCGCCAGAACAACTTTCTTTACAAACGCCTAAAAGAGGGGAACCCCTGCCTGATGGAGGAGGGATGTGCATTTCTCTGGGCTCCCTTTGCCCACCTGCTTTGAATGTGTGAGGTGTTGACTGTTGCTTGGTTTCAGGACCTAATTAAAGTGCACTTCAGTTTCCTGAGAGCCATCGATGTCTCCATGATGTCTGGAGGAAGCAGCCTGGCAAAAGTGTTCCTGGAGTTCAAAGAGAGGTAAAGGAATCCCAGGCTTCAGGCAGCTGCAGTTTTAACAGATTTGGGTTGTTTTTGGAGATTTAAACAGAGTTCTTGCTACTCTCTGCCTTCTCACTCTCTACTAGAGCGTGAAAGGAGGTTGGAGCCAGGTGGGGATCTGTCTTTTCTCCCAAGTAACAACAGGACAGGAGGAAATGGCCTCAGGTTCCACCAGGGGAGGTTTTGAATGGATATTGGTGAAAATTTCTTCACTGGGAGGGTTGTCAAGCACTGGAACAGGCTGCCCAGGGAGGTGGTGGGGTCACAATCCCTGGAAGTGTCCAAAAATGGTGTGGCTGTGGTGCTTAGGGCCATGGTTTAGCGGCAGTGCTGGGTTAATGGCTGGACTCAGAGGTCTTTTTCCACCTAAATAATTCTGTGATTCCAGAGATGCCTTTCACAGCAGCCCAGGTTTGCATCCTCCACAGCAAACTGCTCTCAGGCAGCTGAACCATCACTGAGAGCTGGCATTAAGCAGCAAAATCCAGCCACAGCTTCAGAGGCAGAGGCTGGGACATCTCTCCTGTGAGCACTGGGCTCAGTGGTGTGGCTCCCTTGGATCCCTGCTCCTGCCAGCCCCTGAGTTTTCCTTGAGCTCAGCATCCCCTAGGAGACTGAACATCCTGTGTGATTGTGGGGACACATCTGAGGGGATCAAGATGAGCTGGAATGGAGTAAAAACCTCCGTGGTTTTCAGGGGGTTCTGTGTGGTCTCTGCAAGCAGCAGAGGGCTGTGATGTGGTGAGGTGACTCCTGTGCAGGGGAGACTCTGCCCTGCTTTGATCAAAGTGATTCCTCACTCTCAAAGAATCTCCTATTTGGCACAGAGCTCATCCTGCACCTTCTGCACCGTGAATAAATGTAAAGGTTTTCTCCACAAACAGAATCAGTCCTGGGTTTTGGCAGCTGCAAGCAGGAGCACCCCAGCACGCAGAGATAAGGTTGATAAAAGCCTTTAATATCCTTAATACTAATCAAAGGGTGATTCATTGTGGCATGGTGCCAGGCTGTTATTTCACTGTGATTAAACCAGTGTCTAGACACAGAAATGCCATTCAGAAGTCAATAACTCCAGAAATACCATCTGCATTAATAACACACCGTGAGGTCACATCTTCCATCATTCAGGGGGCCTCTTGTTATAAAGGGCATTTTTTTTTTCTGGGTTAAATTACAAAAATATTCCAAAGAGGAATGCAAATAATTTCAAAATAACTCACAAAACTCACTCAGGTGATTGTGATCTCCTGATTCTTGGCTCAGCCCCATGCATGCCAGTGCCATCCCTGGGGCAGAGCTGTGGACACAGGGAGCAGGGAGGGGACTCGGGAGGGGTTGTGGAGGTGACACTGCTGCCCAGGGAGGTGCAGTGGCTGTGCAGGAGCACGAGGCTGGGTTTTGAGCCATTGAATCAATGTTTTTTTCTGTTAACATACTGGTGGGAGCTGGGAGAATGCTTGGAGCTGGTGGGTTCCTTGCAGATGGGTGAAGCAGCTGACCCCCTTCCTAAGGGAGCTTGCAACTTCCTGAAGGTCCTGAAACCTTGGAGAGATGTGAGGGAAGGAGCCAAAGCAGCTGTGAGCTGTGATGGTGGATCTGAAGCTCTCTTCAGTCCGTGGGGACTTTGGGGACATCAGTGCTGTGGGAAACTGCTGCTCGAGGGAGGTTTTGCCTTGGAGAAGTCCCTAAAATCAGATTGTTGGGGATGAAGAGTTTGGAGCAGCCTGATGTAAACAGGCAGAGTCCTTTCCTCCATCAGGAAAGTCAGGAATAACAATTTTACAGCAAGGGAGTTTCACTGCAGGAGGAGGAGAAGGTGAACTTGCTGTGGAGACAGTGTTGCTTCACCAAGAAAGGAACATGGACCTCCAGAGTCCCCACTTGGTCCCTGAATATGAGACCTTCCTCCATCAAATCCATCCATGACAAATAACTCCTGCTGCCCTCCACATGCTTGGAGACATTCTGCCCAAATGATGCATTGCTCCGTGGCTTTGCAGGGGCCTTTTTCAAGGAAATAGTTTGGAAATCTCTTCCTCTGGAAGCCAGAGGTTTGAATTTATGCTCCTGAAGCATTTTTGAAGCTCTCCCCATGCTGGCAAGGTAGATAGTATTGTGCAGAAGTTGTCAGGTGAAAAGGTGGAAGAATAATCTTTCCTGGCTGTGGCTCTGCCGGGGCTGGGGCTCCATAAATCTCTTTATTCACTTGCCTGCAGGGTGTGAATGTCCCATGTTTATGGAGCAGCTGGGTCAGTGGTTCCCAGGTCATCTCCATCGGGAGAGGAGGCCCCTAGATAATGGATGAGGTGCAGTGTGTGATGGAAGATGTGTCTCAGCAGCAGCAGCACAGTTAACAGCCAGGAAGGGGGAGAAAACCCAAACCTGTCAGGCAGGATTAATGAGGGAGAGGGGGGAATCCATGACAAAACTGCTCTCTTTTGTCAGTGTTTAAATTTATGGCCCAGGGTGTCCATGCAGAGCTTCACTGTGTTTCCAAAGGCTCTGACAACATTCTTCTCCCAATTACCCAGGCTCTTGATCTCCAGGTCCCTGTGGCTCTTTCAAGAAGATGTGATTCTAAAATGTGACATAGAACCATCGTGGAATCACTGAATGGTTTAGGTTGGAAGGGACCTTTAAATTCACCCCATTCCACCCCCTGCCGTGGGCAGGGACACCTCCCACCATCCCAGGTTGCTCCAAGCCCCATCCAGCCTGGCCTTGGGTGCTGCCAGGGTCAGCCACAAGCTCTCTGGGCAACTTCTGGCAGTTCCTCAGCACCCTCACAAGGAAGAATTTCATCCCACTATCTCGTCTACCCCTCCAAAACCAGGCTCCTCTGCTCTGGCCACCCAGCCCCTTCTGTTCACCATGAACTGAATCACCTCCATGGGCTCTGGAACCTTCTAAACGTTCGAATGTTGAGAATCTAAATGTCAAAAGGCCACGCAATAAAAGGGTGCTCACACTTTGCTAAGCAGTGAGAAGGGGGAATTGCTGTTTGCCTCGGCCTGTTGCTGTGCACACGTTTATATATCTTTGATAACAGCTTATAACTGCCAGCATCTCCAGTTAAACCTGTGATTTTCCTCCCTCCAGGCTGCTGATTTACGGCAAGTACTGCAGCCACATGGAGTACGCCCAGAACACCCTGAACCACCTCCTGGCCAGCCGCGAGGACGTGCGGCAGAAGGTGGAGGTGAGCGGGCAGGGGGCTGAGTGCTGCCCCCAGCCCTTGGCACAGCTTTGGGAGGGACCTGCTGGAGCTCAGGCTGGTGTCTGGGGAATGTTTGCTTGACCAGGAGAGAAGAAGGGTGTCAGAGCGTGTCCGTGCTGCCACAGAGGGAGCAAAGCTGCGGGTTATCCTGTCCTCACCCCTCGTTTTTCCCTTATCTCCTCACTCTGTCCTTCCTCCCCAAGTTTATCCAAGTTAAAACAAACCTTTATTTGAGTGGGACTGGCTGGGACAAGTTCTTTGAGTTGTGCAGGCCCTGAGCATCCCCAAACCAGGAGCCACGTGGCTTTCCAAAGCCACCAAAGCAGCACTGGGGACCCTCAGAGGCAAACCCAAATCCCCAGGCAAGCACCAGAATTCCTGCCCTGGCCTCCTTAGTGTGAACAGAGGCTGATCCAGACATCAGGGAATCAAAGGAGCCCCAGAAGGGCTGCATTGTTTGAGCTGCTGTTTTTACCCAGCTCTGATTCCTGCTTTGCTCTTGATGCTAATCAGAATTTGCCAGGCTGCCTGTCCACGTTACCTCTCCTTCTGCAAATGTGCTTTGATTCCCTGTGTGAACCCAATTCAGGAGTAAAACTGCAGCCAGGAATTGTGTAAAATGTGCTCTCTGTGTCTCACATCAAGGCTGGAGCAGTTGCTCCCTGCTTTGGCTGTCTGTCCCTCCCTCATGGCAGCTCTGTCAGGCCACACAGAGGGGCTGAAAATGGGTCTGGGTAAAGGTAACGGTGGCAAAATATTACCGTGGGTCTTCAGGGCAGTCTGGACTTGGTGAAGGGAAGGAGAGATCTTGACTCCATTTCAGAAGGCTGGTTTATTATATTATGATATATATTACATTAAAAAAGACTATACTATAACTATACTACAAAGAACAGAGAGAAAAGAATCAGAAGGCGAGACAGGAATAGAAAGGAATGAATAACAAAGTTCTGTGACTCCCAGAGAGTCCCAGAGCTGCTGCCTCCTGGATTGGCCACCAAGCAGAAACATCCCACACTGACCAACCGAGGAAGCACCTGCTGCATCCCACAGCAGCAGATCACAAACTGTTCACACTTGAGGCTGAGGCCCTTCAGCTTCTCAGGAGAAGAAAATCCTAGCAAAGGGATTTTCACAAAATATCACAACCACAGCAAAACTTCCTGCAACCACAATTAGCTCATCTTAATGACTTAATGCTCATCAGTGACTCCAGAGCCACGGGCTGCATGCTCAGTGCCAGCCCCTCACAAATCAGCTGCAGGAGCTCGGCCCAGCGAGGAGGTGGCTCAGGCAGATGGGTTTCATTTGACATTTCCCCAGGTCCGGGAGCATTCGTGCAGTGCCCTAATGAGCAGCATCTCATTAGGCTGGAGTGGCTCATTTGCATGGCAGTGGCTGGAATTTAGGGTCCAGCCCCTGGGGTTAATCCCTTGATAACCTCTGGGGTGGGAGCCCAGCCCTGGCTGGGTGGCTGCAAGTTCTGTGGGCATCAGAACTGAGTTTCCAGGAGCCAAACAAACATTCTCAAGGCTTCAGAGACTTCTTTTAGGTGGGAAGCTGTTGTTTCCCACTGCTGATCTATTGATCTCCTTCCTAGGAATGCACACTGAAGGTCCAGGATGGGAAATTTAAACTGCAGGATCTGCTGGTGGTTCCAATGCAAAGAGTTTTGAAGTATCATCTCCTGTTAAAAGTAAGTTTTTCAGCACTGGCACTTCTATCTCTGCTGCAGCATCTTTTCACCTCTGTCAGTGCAGGGTGAATCACTGCCAAATGCAGAGCAAGGGTTGGGATTTTTACACCCCTTCAAATAAAATAATTACTAGAGCTACTTAACACGACATAATATTTGTGCTGTCTCCTGAAATACAGTGACCCAGGGTAATTCTGCACTTGCTAGCCATGAGAGGCACTTAATGAATATAAAATAAGCTTGCATATAATCTGATTATGTGTGAAATTCCTCCAGTCAACTCCGTATAACAGATCTCTCAAGCCCCAGCCCTTGGTGTGTTCCCTGTCCTGCAGCCACAGCTGCCTGCCTGGGCATCCCTGCATCCCTGCCACCTCCCTGGCATCCCTGCTGTCACCCAGGCATCCCTGCTGTCACCCAGGCATCCCTGCCACCTCCCTGGCATCCCTCCAGTCACCCTTGGAATGCCTGCAGCCACCCTGACATCCCTGTCACCACCCTGCCAGCACTCAGGCTGACCCTGTCCAGTGGAAGCAGGGTCTGGACATCTTTCCTACCACATCCAAATTCTTTATTTTTATTAATTTATATTTATTTTGATTTTTAAAATTGTTATTCTTTTTATTTGTTATTTATTATTTAATGTTTTATTTATTTTTATGATTTAATTTCTATTTCAGGAGCTGCTCAGCCACTCCTCAGACAGGCCAGAGAAGCAGCAGCTGAAGGAGGCTCTGGAGGCAATGCAGGTACAGGAGGTGAAGTGGGGAGGGGTCTGGGCTGGCTTTGGGCTGCAGCAGAGCTCAGGATCCCTCTGCTCTGTGGAACAAAAACTTGGATGGAAACAAAAATCTGTGGAGCAAAAATTTGGATGGAAAACCCATCCAGGAGCAGCTCGAGGGAAGGCAAGCTCTGCTCCTTTTGGCCACACTTGGGTGTGTTGGTTGTCACTTGCTGTGGTGGCCTCACAGCAGATCCCTGGTCACCGCTGTCCCCCCCGAGGCAGAGGGGGGAGCTGGGGTTTGTTGACAAGTCAGGACTTTTCCCTGATTGCTGTTGTGTGTGCCGAGGCTGTGCCAGATCCGGCTTTTGTTTCTGCTGGGAGGGATTTGGAGGAGCTCCAGAGCTCCAGAGGTATCAGCAGGTCAGGGAGTGTGGCAGCCACGGGAGCCTCTGTGTGTGGAGCATTCCTTGGGTGCTCTTAGCCAGGTGCTGGGTGGCAATCCTTTAATCCACCTCTTTTTTACTTTATTTTTTTAAAAGGGAAGATGTGTTCTCAACAATTGATGACTTTTGGCATCAGCAGTTTGCCTTGCTTCAAGCTTTTTTTTTTCTTCAGCTTTTAGCCAGAGCCCCCAAAATCTCAGAAAAACCAACAGCAACAAAAAAAAATCAAATTGTAGAATCATCTAAATGTTTTCTGGCTCGGTTATGTCACCCCACGCACACATTCACACCAGATCCATTGTCAGCAGAAGCTGACTGGAGGATGCTCATTAAGTGCAGGTTTTTCCTCTGGAGAGCACCCCAGGCTTCATCCCTGTGCTCGTGGTCACTTTGTTTTCCACCTCTGGGCTGCAGCTTTTGTAACGTGGCTGCATTTCCCGGCCCTTACATAAGCTGGGTGACCTTCCCAGCCATTATCCTGCCAGCCCAGGGATGCAGAGCTGCTGTGTGCCTCTCTGAGGTGCTTTGAAGGACGTTGCATTCCCAGCCTGCTGCTGTGGCCTCAGATGAACGCTGGACCTGGTGACAGCAGTTAAACCCCGCTGCTGGCCTCATCACCCAGCACCACTGCTGAAAAATAAATGTGTGCTTGCTCTGGCTCTGCTGCACACTCAGCATTTGCTGCAGGAGGATGTTGATAACCATCAGGGAGGTTTCTCTCTTCTCCTCCCCATCACCAGGAGAGTGTGGGAGCAGTTCCGACCACGCTGGGCTCGGGGGCTTTGGGAGCCATTCAGAATGGTTTTAATTGATCCGTAAACCAAGGCTTAACTTCCAAGTGATGTCTTTCATCACAAGTGCAGCCTTTCTGTCTGCCGTGCTGGCAGGCAGCAGACATTGCTGCTGTCTGGGGTGAGAGCTGTGCAGGGGGGTGGATGGAGTGACATTCCCAGAGGGATTCAGCTCCCTTTCATTTTGCTCGAATAGTTGCTTTTGCAAGGCAAGGGCAGGATTTGCACAAAAAAAAATCACTTGTGCTGGGGTTTCTTTGGTGCAGGTACCTCTGTCTGAGAATACAGGACTGAGTTTTCCCAGTGCTGGTGGGGGAAAGGCAGCTGCCAGTGAAATTCCAGAGCCAACGTTTGCAGGTTGTTGTTTCAAGTCCTGGTTGCTGCTGGGATTGTGTTTCCCCGGGATTGTGTTTCCCTGCCTCAGAAGGCTTTTGGTTGTGTCATTTCTCATCACCCTTCCCTGGCCTGGTGATGTTACAAGTATTGTCACGTAGATCTGTGATTATGGGATGTGATTAACCCTCCTTGTGTTGGGGAGCTGAGCGAGGTCTGACCCGGGGGGGATGTCTTAAAAAATCCCCTGCTCAGATTTAATCCAAGTTGACAAGAGCTGTTGTTGAGGTCAAGGAGGGAGCAGATAGGAAGCAAACAGGCACAGCAAATCCGCTCTGAAAGGTGCAAGAAGTTGTTCCAGTGGAAGGGATGGTTCCTTCTCTTTGATGGATGAAAATTTGGGGTTCGGGGTCGCTCTGCTGCCGTGGATTCCTGCATTGCCATGGATTCCTGCATTGCCATCTTCTGGGAAATGGAAAACATTGCAGCACCTGCCTGGCTCTGGGAGCACCAGCAGCCTCACCTGTCCCAGGCTGCAGTGGGGTCCTGCTCAGCCTCCTGAGGGATTCAGGGAGCCAGGCTCATGTTTGTTCTCCTGGCTACTGGTAAAGTAAAAATCACTATTCACCTTTTTTTCTTTTTTTTTTTTTTTAAGGACTTGGCCATGTACATTAATGAAGTCAAGAGGGACAAAGAGACTTTGAAGAAAATAAGTGAATTTCAGAGCTCCATAGAAAACCTGGTAAGCTGGAAAATCCTCTTGAACCCAGTTTAAATTGATTATTATTAATGTGTTTGGGTTTTTTTGGGCAATTACTACTTATTCTGATGTGCTGAAAGATCCCCATGTGTTCAGACTCTCTCATGATTTGCTGATGCTCCAGAGGTGGATGCTCCATCACAAAACTGCTTTGGCTGGGATGGAGGGTGGCTTCTCTTGCTGCTGTCACACTAAAAGTGTTTCTTCAGCTTTCTCTCACATTATTAGTGTAGGGAGGATACAGAAATTCCTCAAGCTGCCCATCTGGCTTCTATTTTAAAAGAGGTTTTCTTTTGGTTTTAAGAGGGCAGAGGTTAACTGAAAGGGGAGGGGAAGGGCTCATGTAAAAAAGGCACAGAATCCCCAAAAATCTCAACCAGGTATTTTAAGGAGAACTCATCCTCCAGCCTGCAGAGGTGTCAAACACTCAGCCCTGTTGCTGTGCCTCAGCAGAGCTGGAGGGGTGCTGGCTTTGGGGGCTTTAAGCTTTGACTTCATTAGGAAACAGTGAACTTTGAATGGATGGTTATTTAACAGAGGCAAAATCCTTAATTATTGTGGCAACCTCTGAAAAATAGCTTATTGCAGGGGAGGGGTTTGCAAAAATAGCTTATTTCAGGTGGGGAGGGCTTTGCAAAAATGCTTTGACTGCTGAGCCTTGCCCTGGGGTGCCAGTGCTGGAGCTCTGGGGGTTCCTGGGGTGCTGGAGCTCTGGGGGTTCCTGGGGTGCTGTGCTCATGGCCAGGCTCCCCTTGCAGCATCCTCCCTCCCCGTGCCCAGGGTGCTGCTGCTCCCAGGAGCTCTGGCAGGGCTGGGGGGTGAATCCAGCCAGCTCTGGGTTTGCACCTGCCCAGGGCACTGTTCCAGGCCTGGCTGTGGGTCTGACCCTGCTTTGCTTCCTGCAGCAGGTGAAGCTGGAGGAGTTTGGGAGGCCGAAGATCGACGGGGAGCTCAAGGTGCGCTCCATAGTGAACCACACCAAGCAGGACAGGTGAGTGGCCCCTGTCCCCGGTGTCCCCAAGCTCACCCTCACCTAATGATTCCCCTTGAGCTCATTGCTTTAATTACTGCCTGGAGCTTCACTGCCATAACCCAGCATCCATGTGAAATCACAGCAGGACACAAGCACTGGACACTGAGCTGGGGAGCTCCTCAGAGCTTTCACAGAATCACAGAATCACAGAATTTTTAGGTTGGAAGAGACCTTTAAGATCATCTAGTCCAACCCATGTTCTAACGCCTCAACTAGATCATGGCACCAAGTGCCACATCCAGTCTTTTTTTAAACACATCCAGGGATGGTGACTCCACCACCTCCCTGGGCAGATGATTTCCAAATCCTTCCCCTTG
Source organism: Motacilla alba alba (assembly GCF_015832195.1). NCBI lineage: Eukaryota > Metazoa > Chordata > Aves > Passeriformes > Motacillidae > Motacilla > Motacilla alba. Next base: position 7,719,108 of record NC_052032.1, on the reverse strand, counting down.
GATTTTTTTTAAATGATGTGTTTGACTGGGTTGCTTGTTTATTTGCTTGCTTTGGGCAGGTATTTATTTTTATTTGATAAAGTGGTGATCGTCTGCAAGAGGAAAGGATACAATTATGAGCTGAAGGAAATTATTGAGCTGCTCTTCCACAAGATGACTGATGACCCCATGAATAACAAGGACATTAAGAAGGTAGGTGGACCAAGGATTAGCTCAGGAGAGCATTTTGGAGCTGTTTCAGGGTAGTATGTTCCCATTAGCCTTTTAAAATAGAAAAAAAAAGCTGGAAAATAAATGCTCAACTTTCAAGGCAGCCTTAAATAGCGTTGGGAAATGTTTATTAATGTGGGGCTGGGCTGGATCCTTGACCTGTGTCCTGGCAGAGCAGCCCTGAGGAGGCTGGGATGGTTGGAGTTAGGAGGGAGGAGGCTGCTCTCTGCTTTCTGGCCCAGTGTCAGGGAGCAGACATCAGATGGGCAGGAGAGGAGGGCAGGGAGGAGGGAGAGAAGGTCCAGGATGTTCTTTCTCCCACAAGCTGCAGGGTGGAGGAGCCTGGAAAGGCAGCTTTGCACACCAGGCTGCCAAAATTGGCACTCAAAGTGCTGAAGGAACATCAGTTCCCTGTGGTTTGATGCTCACTCTGCAGCCATGGAGGAAAAACTGAAATATGGGTCTCCTCCAGCCTGGTCTCATCAGCTCTTGGAGATCTATTTCACACCCAGGATAGCTCAGCTACCTTAGAAGGCATAAAATCAGCAGGATGGCTTCTGTGGGAGTGTTGGAAACAACAAGGTTTTAATAAAAGGCAAAATAACAAAACTCTTTACAGAGGAAAACCGAGCCAGGTGGAAAGGTCCTTGCCCCTGGTAAACACCTCCCAAAAGCCATTGGTTCCTTTGTTCTCTTCTTTTTCTGGTAAATTGCTCAGGCAGGACTTTTTGGCTCCTGTCCAATTGTCTGTCCTTAAGTTTGAGGTGAAGTCCCCCAGGTCCTATGAGATGTCTTTTCACCTAATTGAGGAGAGAAACTTCTGGGCTTATTTCCTTTTTAAGGGGACAAAGGATGGTTTTGTCACTCTGTCAACAAGGGGCTCATTCCTATAAGAAACCTCCCAGCTCCTGCTTTAGCAGAGCCCCTTTAGCTGAACCCACTCCCATGCCATGGGAAGAGCTGCGGGGCAGGTGGGACGAGGGACACTGGGGTGAGAAGAGCCAAGAACTGCTGAGGGAATGCTGCTGGCTTTGTGTTTTAATGAAATCTCTCTCCACTTTGCTCTCCCATGCTTTCTAGTCCCATGGAAAAATGGTAAGCAGAGCTGCCCTTTGGCTGTGGTGTGTTTGCGTGCAGTGTGCCGAGGAGACAGGCTGAGCATATGTGCACTGGGCAGGTCAGAGTGTTCCTCCTGGGCTGTCACTTGCTGTCAGCCCCAGACAGAATGGCTGGGGAGGATCCAGCGGAGCAGAAGAATCTGGGGTCTCTCATCTGCCACCACGAAATCCTGCCTGGTCCAAGTGCACAGCGCTGAGGGGGCTCAGGCAGCATTACCTGGGATGTGGTAGTGTGGTGTTTGGAGGTCCCCAGGATGAGGGAAGAGATGAGGAATCTGACTCTGAGTTCTCAGAAGGCTGATTTATTATTATATTATAAGACTATGTTATATGAATATATTATATGAATATATTACATTAATATATTGTATGAATATATTATATGATTATATTATATTATATTATATTATATTATATTATATTATATTATATTATATTATACTATATTATATTATAAATTCATTATATATTATATTATATTATATTATATTATATTATATTATATTATATTATATTATATTATATTATATTATATTATATTATATTATGAACACTACATTAAAACTATACTAAAGAAACAAAAGGATACATCAGAAGGCTAGAAAAGAATGAGTAACAAAAACCTGTGACTCCTCAGACACAGCTGGCTTTGGTGGGTCATTAAGTTAAAGCAATTCACAGGGAACCGATCAAAGATGCTCCTGTTGGAAAACAACCTCCAGACCACATTCTGAAGCAGCAAACACAGGAGAAGCAGAGCAGATAATTTATTGTTTTCATTCTCTGAGGCTTCTGAGCTTCTCAGGAGAAAAATCCCGGGCAAAGAGGATTTTTCAGAAAGCATGATGGTGGCATGTTAGAGAAACAGGAGCTCTCCTTCCTCCTCCCTGCTGTCCTGGCCATGGTTCAGCACGGGGGGCAGGGCCTGGGGTGTGTGAGTGGAGGTGTGCTGGGTTCTGCTGGGAGATCAGCTCTCTTTCCTCTTGCAGTGGTCCTACGGCTTCTACCTGATCCACCTCCAGGGAAAACAGGGCTTCCAGTTCTTCTGCAAGACTGAGGAGATGAAGAGGAAGTGGATGGAGCAGTTTGAAATGGCCATGTGAGCATGAGTGGCTGCTCCAGCCCCGGGTGCACTTGCCAGGCGTGGGGGAGAAGTGTCTCGGGCCATCAGGTCCCTGCAGAGCAGCTCTGCTGGCAAAACCTGGGCTGGACGTGCAGAGGGAGCTTGGAACTGTTCTCTGAGCATCCCCGCCAAGGCATCTCTGACACTGAGATGGGATATTGGGCAGGAATCCTTCCCTGGGAGGTGGGCAGGCCCTGGCACAGGGTGCCCAGAGCAGCTGTGGCTGCCCCTGGATCCCTGGCAGTGCCCAAGGCCAGGCTGGACGGGGCTTGGAGCAGCCTGGGACGGTGGAAGGTGTGGAATGGGATGGGATGGGATGGGATGGGATGGGATGGGATGGGATGGGATGGGATGGGATGGGATGGGATGGGATGGGATGGGATGGGATGGGATGATTTTCACTGTCCAGCCCAAAGCTTTCTGTGATTCTCTGGAAGGACACCTCACCCTGGTGCAGGGCATGAGGCAGCAGCAGGCTGGAGCAGGGTGAGCAGGGAGGGTGGTGCTGAGCAGAGCAGGGCTTGGGCTGATGCCAAACCCACGACTCCTGTCCCAGGGGAAGGTAAAGAGCAAAATCCTCTCTCCACAACCAAGCCCTGATCTCCTTCCACACTGGCTTTGGTGTCTGTGTGGTGTCCAAGCTGTGACTGCCATGCCAGCAGCCCCCTGGGGACAGGCTGATAACCCCCAGCTCCTTTCCCTCAGGTCCAACATCAAGCCAGAGAAAGCCAACGCAAACCACCACAACTTCCAGATGTACACATTTGAAAAGACAACCAACTGCAAAGCCTGCAGGATGTTCCTGAGGTGAGCAACAACCTTCCTGCTGTCCTGCAGTAAAACACAGAAATAAAGATCTCAAAGCTGGGGCTGGATTGGGATTTTCTGACTTTTTTTTTTCTTTTGTGGCACAGAGGAACCTTCTACCAGGGCTACCTTTGCCCCAAATGTGGAGCAGGTGCTCACAAGGAGTGCTTGGAGATTATTCCTCCCTGCAAAATGGGTGAGTAATTTGATGGGCAGCTCGTTGCTGCACGCGAAGGATCTGAGAAATTCACTTTATAAAGCACTGATGTTTGTTAATGCATTAAAAAAAATACAAGTATGCTCCCACCGCACCTGCCAGGGCTGTAATTCACCTTGGATGATCGTTTAAAATACAAACAAAGCAGTCAAAACCTTCCAAAACAAAGAGCTGCATGCCATGGATGGCAGGGAATGACAGCAGCTCTGTGCAGGGGTGGGATCTCCAGCTCTTGAAGAGAGAATTCTTCATCAGTTGATGAAGCTGAACTGGTCACGTTCATCTTGATCAGTTCTTCATCATCTAACAGTGAAAGCAGGAGGGTGTGCAGCAGAGAGAGCATTTCTGATGAGGAGAGAGCTCCTCTCTGGACCCCAGATGTCCCAAAGTGCAGCAAAAAATTTGTGTCCTTGGTCTAAACTGGGTGAAGCTTGGACTGGCCTCTGCTCACCCAGGGCAGAACCCTGGTGATGCTCCAGAGGAGGGCACAGGGGGGCTTTGGGAAGATTTTGGGTGAGGAGTGGAGGGAGGGAGGAACAAAATTGCAGAACGTTGTGGCAGTGAGGGAATGGCCCTGTCTGGCAGTCCCTCCCAGAGCAGAGCAGTGACTCAGGTGACCTCAGCTCTGCTCTGGCCTTCCTGCTTCACCTCACCCCCTGCTGCTGGTCTGCTGACACTCAGAGCATCAGGAGAACCAGAAAATGGGGGTTGTTGCCTGCTAAATTAACCCCTTACCCCACCATTTCTCTTGCAGGTTCTTCAGCAGACCAGGTATGTGGTTTGGCCTTTTCCTCACCCCTCTGTGTCCTTGTCCAGGCTGGGGGTGGGCAGCTCATGGGAAGAGCCAGCACTGGCCTCAGAGGGGTCCCAGAAACCTGTGGGACAGCACTGGGACCAGTGGGACAGCTCTGGGGACCAGTGGCCTCCTCTCCAGCCCAGAACTGGCCCAGTTTAAGCAGCACCAGAGCCCTCAGGAGGTGCCAGCACCCAGCTGGGGTGAGCACCGCGGGCTGGGGGGTTCCAGGGAGGTTTGGGGAGAGGTTTTCTCATCCCAAAGGCATCAGGTGGGTGCTGATAGGGAGAACTGAGGTTGATGTGTCCTCACTGAGCCTTTTTCCTCTTTCTTTGCAGGATTCACTGGGTGCTGGACCTGGTAAGGGCGTTGCTGTGGGACAGAGGGCAGGGACAGGTGGTGGCTGCAGGAATCCCCAACACTGGCTGTGTGGGAGGGGGAGGCTCCTTCCAAACCCAGGAAAGAGCTTGAGTAGCTGCAGAAGGGTCCTGTGCTCCCTCGTGGCCAGCCATGGGGCACTGGGGTCTCTCCTGTCCCTGCTGCCCCAGAATTTCTTTGGGTCCTCTTGTGCCCCTGGCCAGCCCTGGGCCAGCAAAGCTCCTGCCCATGACACCAAGGAGAGCCTGGCACGACATCCTTGTGCCAAATCAACCTTCAGGGCAGAGCAGGCATGTTCTGGCAGGGAGATTTGTTGCTGATGGGCAGCATCTTCCTGCTGGCGTGTCCAGTGTGCTCTGCTGGGCCATCAGTCACAAAGGTTACTGCAATAACTTTTATCTTCCTGTGTTTAAAACTTGCCTGGACAGAGCTCTGGGCCTGCCCTGCCCCTGCTGCGGCTCAAAGGAGGAGAACAATTTGTTTTTGTGCTGTTTCTGATGGAAGGAAAGCCAAGCCTGGCAAAAAGAAACCTGAATCAAATTTGTGGTTAGAAAAAAAACAAAAAACAAAAAACCAACAAAACAAGCACAGAGTGCTCTTGCTGGGAGGGGAGAGGCAGAGGTGGGGAGGCATTTTGAGGATAAACACTGTGGGTTTGGTGCAGTGGGGGAAGTTTATTTAATGTGCAGTTGTTGGCGAGACAAGTGGACTTTGACTGGGAGCTTCAGGGGCGTTTTGAGTCCCAGGTCCAGCTGATATTCAGTGGTAGCTGAGCGTTCACTGGTCCCTTTTGCAATTGTGGGGTCACTGCTGAGCCTGGCAGGGCTTGCTGCTGGCCAGGCATTGCCTGGCAAGAGCTCCTCTCCTTGATTTTCCTCTCCTCTCCTGGATTTGAGCTCCTTGGTGAGGCTCAATTCCAGGTGCAGAGCTGGGAGCTGGAGCTTCAGCTTGGCTGGGTCCTTCCTGGGTTTATTTTTGCTCAGGGAACTCAATCATGCATGTAACTGCAGGAGCCAAGAACACTCACTGTGGACACCATTCCTTTCTGCTTTCATGTTTCCTGCCCCTAAATCCTGCCTGCTGTGCCCTGTCAGGGGATGAGGAGAGCAGGCCTCGGGAGGGCTGGTTCTGTTTGGGTTTTCTTCAGCTGGGATAAGGATGTGAAACTGTTTTGCTTCTCTGCCAGGTCCTAAAATGGTGGCTGTTCAGAATTACCATGGAAACCCAGCCCCTCCTGGGAAGCCAGTGCTGACCTTTCAAATTGGGGACGTGATGGAGCTGCTGAGGGGGGACCCCGACTCACCATGGTGGGAGGTGAGGGTCATTCCTCTTGGGAAACTCCTAAACCAGTGACTTCTGCATTATCCCTTTGATTTTGGGGCTTTCCTTGTGCAGGGGTGTGCTGGGGGTTGGGAGGCAGTTTGGGGCACCCCTGCCCAGTGCCCCCAGTGCTCGCCCCAGTCTGATGCCCAGCTTGGCTTTGCAGGGGAGGCTGCTGCAGACCAAGAAGTCGGGTTATTTCCCCAGCTCCTCGGTGAAACCCTGCCCCGTGGATGCCAGGGTAAGTGCCAGAGAGGGGATGGAGCTGGCACTGCCAGGTGGGTGCAGCAGGTGGGGTTGTCCCTGTCACTCTTCTCAGCCTTCTCCTCGAGATCTCAGTCCTTCCCTGGACCTTCAGCAAGGCCTCTGCCTCACAGGGGAGGTGGATCCCTCCTGCCATGGTGCAGGTGTCAGGGCAGGGTGGTCCCAGCCCTGCTCCCAAGGCTGGGGTTGGCACCATCAGATCCTGTTCCTAGCTCTGTTCCTTCTCTGACCCAGGAGCAGAGTGCTGGGGATCAGGCCCAGTGTAGGAGAACTGCATTTGGTTTATTTTAATTGCTTTTAGCTGCTTGCTGTAACGTTGTCATCTGCTTCCCAATTAAAAGCCACTCAGGTAAATGAACAAACACAGCCTGCTCACCCCAGCTGGGAGCTGAGAGGGAAATGCTCAGCTACAACACTGCCCTCCTCTGCCCAAGCCCAGAATCCGGGGATGGCTTGGCAGAGGGAAGCTTCCCGTGGAGAGGAGCACCCCACACGTGCTCCACAGCCTGAGGAGCTGCTGGCTCCTCACTAACGAGCAATTCTCAATTTGCAGCCCCCCAACAGCCGGCCGCCCTCGCGGGAGATCGACTACACAGCCTACCCGTGGTGAGTGGGCACAAACACCAGCCAGCCCTGCCTTTTGGGTGCTGCTTGCTCAGGAATCCACTCCAGCAAGGAATTCCACATGCAGACCAGCCGTGCTCTGCGTCCAGCTTTCTCTGCGGCCGTGGAGCTGCCACGGTGGTGGTTGGGTGGTGTTGAAAGCTCTGGCAGCAGCTGTGGGGATTTCTTCACTGGTCAGAGGCAAAAAGAGAGATGCTGGTTTCTCTTCCCATTTTCTGTGCCCAGAAAATGATTGTGGGAGGGAGGAGGCAACTCCTGCCTTGGCAGGAGAGGCTGTGCTTGGCTTGCCTGCTGTTCCTTCTCTCCAGCTCCAGCCAGGTTTATGAATTCATGGATATAAATTATCCCTGCTCTCCAGCTCTTGCTGAGGCCTCATTAACCTGGAGACTGATTCCCAATTAGTGGGTTTTTCCAGGTGTCAGGTACTTCAAAGGGAAGAGGCCATTCTCTGTGTGCTTCAGTGGCTCAGCAACTTCTTGTATATCTCAGGGCACTTCCCTTCCTGCTCAGGATATTCCAGATGTTTCTCCACCTGCCTTCCACCCTTCATGCCTTTAAAAAAGATGTCTCTTTTTATCCAAAACGTGCCTGTTCAAAGATACAAGTTCATTTTAATGAATTGAATGGACTAATTATCCTCTGGGCTCAGGTTTGCAGGGAACATGGAGAGGCATCAGACAGACAACCTGCTCAAGTCCCACGTCAGCGGCACCTACCTGATCCGGGAGCGGCCGGCTGAGGCCGAGCGCTTTGCCATCAGTATTAAGTGAGTATTTCCCCCTTTAGCAACTTAATAATTCAATATTTCTCACTCACAGAGGACGAGCCAGGGCTGGAGCACGTGGCTGTGGTTTTTTTGAATGCCTTTGCTGTTGTTGGCAGGTTCAACGAGGAGGTGAAGCACATCAAGGTGGTGGAGAAGGACAACTGGATCCACATCACGGAAGCCAAGAAGTTCGAGAGCTTGCTGGTGGGTTTTTGTTCCCCCTTGTAGCACTGTCTCTGCAAGTCACGGGGTGGCAGAGACAGCCAGGTGCCTCTCCTTCCTTCCCAGGAGCTGGTTGAGTACTACCAGAGCCACTCGCTGAAGGAGAGCTTCAAGCAGCTGGACACAACTCTGAAATACCCCTACAAATCCCGGGAGCGCTCTACCTCCAGGACCTTCCCCCGCTCCCCAGGTAAAACCCAGCTGGGCTGCCTGGAAAACCCTTCCCTTCCTGCCAGCTCCAGGAGCAGTGTATGAAGGAATTGGCTCTGTGGGGTTTGAGTTGCTCAGTTTGCAGATGGGTCCTTCTGGGCTGGTGGCGTTTTCAGGATGGGTCTCGCCGGAGGTGGTGGGGTCAGGGGGCTCTGGCTCAGCTGGGGCTCTCTGGCACTGCTGCTCTCTGAAGGGACAGTTTTTGCTGGGATGGGCTGGTTCCCCTCCTGTGGTTTTTCACCCTGTGGTTTGCCCACCCTCTGGTTGGGAGCAGGGATGTGATGTTCACTTTGTGGGATTTATCCTGTCTTTCCCACCCACGTGAGAGTTTCGTGTTTTAATGGGTCTGGTTCCAGTGTCACTTGTGGTGGCTTGAATCCCAGTGGGACTCCTTTAATGGAGATGGTGGGTGAAAGGGTAAGTCTGTGTCTAAAAGAAGAAGAAAGGAAAAATCAAAATAAATGGGAAGAAAAAAAAGGCAATTATGCAAGATGTTGTTTTGTCCAAAAGCCCGAGTGCAGAACTAACTGCTGTGTGGGGAAAAATAACTTTAAAATATTTTTCTCCATGGTATATTTAGAAAAGAATACTGAAGGAAGACAGGTTTTTAAAGTTGGTTAAATACCTTTTTGCATTAAATACAACCCCAGGATGAATTTGGAGCCCCCAATGGCTGTGGGGCTGTGGCCAGACCTTTTCTCAGCTGTCCCAGCTCGGAGCCCCTGCACAAGACCCTCTGCATGCTTTACCCTGTGCCCCTCCATCAGCTTTTAAAGCATTGTGCCTTAGAATATTTTATTTTAATTTCCTTTTTAATGCGTGTTTTGCCTCTTTCTGTTTCTCTCTAACCTCTTTGCAGCCTCCTGCGCTTCCTACAACTTTTCTTTTCTCAGTCCTCAGGGCCTCAACTTTTCTTCTCAGAGCTCCTCCAGTCCCTTCTGGTCAGGTACCAGTGCCTCTCCCTGCTGGAGAGACCTGCCACCATCCCCAGCTTGAAAGCCATCACCAGTGGGACCTGTGGGGTCCCCCCTGTCCCCCCATCCCCACAGGCAGTTCAGGGGGTCCCCAGTGCTGCCCCAGGCAATCAGTTAATTAGGTTAATTAACCATGGCTTGGTTGGCAGCAAAATGCACTCCCCCCTCTCCCCAAAATCAAGGCAGGGAGGAGATGGACTTGTTGCTGTTTGAGAAAAGGGGCTAAAACCAACCAAAACCAAGTGGATGTAGCACTTTGGGATCTCATGATGTACTTCAAGCTCAACCTGCTTATCCCGTGTGTCTCACCCTGAGCATCAGCATCTCACCCTGTCCCAGTCTGCCCCTCCTTGTCCTCCAGGAGAACACCCCGGTGTCCTGCAGGGTTTGAGCTCTGGTGTCTGGGGCTGCTCAGGAGCCCCTGGCTGAGGGGACAGGGACACACCTGTGCTGTCGGGTGTGATCTGGGGCTCAGTGTCCCCACAGAGAGTGCAGTGGTGCCCCAGCCTTTCCAAGCTGGTGTCATCCTCCCTCTTGATGAAACCAGAGCAAAATCCTGCAAGAGTTTCTTCCCGTTGAAGTTTTTATCTTTCAGTCTCTCCTTTAGGCTGGACGGAGAAAATCACCAGCAAAGCCACGTGTGCCTTGCGTGGTGCTGTGGTTGGGAAGAACACGGAACTTTTCAAGCACAAATCTGGGATTTTATGATTCTCTAACTGCATAGAAAGTATTGCAGGAAGTGATCTGTGTAGCAACGGGCTCTGGGCAAGCTCCTGATGGCAGAGCTCAAAGCTGCCATGATCTCTGTCCATCCTCCAGCCTGGCTGCCTGGCCAGGATGGACAAACCCTCCAGTAGTTGCACATTGTGTGTCCAGCACCATCTCCATCCTCATCTCCTTCCACCCAAAGAGCTGAAAACCTGGGCAAAGCTTTCCCTCAAACTGTGTTCAACCTTGGTTTGCACACTTTTATTGTTGAAATTAACCCTTGGAAATCTGGGAGAAAGAGGGGAATGAAGCACAGCATCCCCTCCGGGCGTTTATTTCTTTTTGGTGAACTTCAGAGGACATGCATTTTTCTCCTCCTCTGCCCATCCCATCCCTCCACTGTGCTTCTCCAGCCTTTTTCCCTGTGCCCAGACCTTGGGGCAGGAATGCTGAGTGCTGCCCCTGCCTTCCCCCTCCTTGTGCTTCCCCTGAGCATCCCCTGCCTGAAGTGATGGAGATCCCTGGGGCTGGGGCTGTGCTGCTGCAGGTCAGCTCCTGGAATGGCTCCCGGGGTCATCTCCTCATCCCAAGGTGCTGGTCAGTGTCAGGGTTTGGCACCATTTGGTCTCTAATGGGACCAAGTTGCCAAGGTTTCTCCCTGGCAAGGACGGGAGCAGGGGGGTTCCAGGTTAGGAGCTGGTTGCTCCTCATGGCAAAGCACACAGGATTCACTCAACACCTCTAGGAGAACCCATTCCCAGTAACTCTGGTTTTGAAATAGCTTAAATCCAAGCTGATTTGCAAAGTGGTTCCATCAGGTGCTGGGAGCTGGGTGGCAGCTCCACAAGGCAATCTCCCAGAGCTGACCCTGAGAGCTGAACAGGATTTCCCCATGATTTCTTTGTTAATGGTTGTGCATTCCTATGAAATCCTGCCTTTTACCACCCCACAAAAGTGCCCCCCACCAAACCCCTGACCACCAGAGAGGGGCTTCCCAAGCTCCCAGAACCCCTCAAACCCAGTTTAACCCTGACCACCCCACCCGTGCAGGGCTGCGCAGCTCAGGGGATGCCACCCCTCCATCTGAGCAGCTCCAGCTGTCGATGCCATGGTGGAAAACCCAGGTTGAACCTCTCCAAGCTTTCCCCAGGCTTCAGCCAGCGTGGGGCTGCTGCTGAGGCGCTGTGCTTTGTCCCCTGGCAGTGTTCACCCCCCGGGTCATAGGCACGGCCGTGGCACGGTACAACTTCGCGGCGCGGGACATGCGGGAGCTGTCGCTGCGGGAGGGGGACGTGGTGAAGATCTACAGCAGGATTGGAGGGGACCAGGGATGGTGGAAGGGGGAGACCAACGGAAGGGTGAGTGCATCCAGGGGAATTCCTGCCCCGTTCCTGCAGCAGGGTGTCCTCCAGAGGACAGAGGGAAGGGTCTTGTATTCGTGGGGTTCCCAGACGAAGGGAGGAATGATGAATCTGACTCCATCTTCTTAGAGGCTAATTTATTATTTTATGTTACTATATTATATAAAAGAATACCAAACTGAAGAATACAGAAAGGATACTTACAGAAGGCTAGAAGATAATAATGAAAACTCCTGACTCTTTCCAGAGTCCTGACACAGCTTGGCCCTGATTGGTCATTGAGTCAGAACAATTCCCATGAAACCAATGAAACAATCACCTGTGGGTAAACAATGTCCAAACACATTGCAAAGCAGCAAAACACAGGAGAAGCAAATGAGATAATATTGTTTTCCTTTTTCTCTGAGGCTTCTCAGCTTCCCAGGAGAAGAATCCTGGGCAAGGGGATTTTTCCAGAAAATATGACGGTGACAGAACGGGGTGTGTCCCGCGTCCTCTCATCTTTCCTGGGTTCTGGGTGGGCTGTCACCTCGTGAGAGCCACCTCTGTGTGGCCATTTGGTGCTTTGTGACAGTGGCAGTGATATCCAGGGCACACAGGTGGGTGGGAGCATGTGGTGGGGGGGTCTGATCTTCCCTAAACCTGCCCATGGAGGATGGCTGCAGGCCCTGCAGGGGGAAGGCTCAGCAGCTGGGAAAGCTAGCAGCCTGGTGGCTTGGCCTGGTATCCCACAGGTTCTGTAGCACTGGAGACAGGTTCTTCCTGGCTCACAGGCAGTGTGTCCAAGGTGATGTACTCCATCCCAAATTAGGGTGGTTAGGGCTCACACCATCAGGATCTGGCACATCCAGGACTGGCAACAGCACTTGATGGCAGGGCAATAATCCCAGTGACAGGACGGGAGCTCCCTTATAAAAGCAGAGTTGGAAGGGCCCCACAAGGATCACGGTGTCCAGCTATAGTTGATATTTTTGCCCCCGACGAAGGAGAGGAATGACGAGGAGGACTCCATCTTATTAGAAGGCTAATTAATTACTTTATTGCACTATATTATTCTATAGTGTATTAAACCATGTTACGTTACATCTAAACTGAATCTGCCAAGCACTCCACTGCCCACCACTGCTCAGAATCTCGTGGCTGTCACCCCACAATCCCACACACACACACACACAAACACTTGGTCCTGATAGGCCAAGGAAACAAACCACCATCGCTTTGGGTAAACAATCTCCACATTGCATTCTGCTTTGGCACAGCACAGGCACAGCAAATGAGATAAGAATTGTTTTTCCTTTCTCTGAAGTTCAGAGAATGTGAAACCCAGAAATATTCTTGGGAAGAATTGCACCTTGCTTTTCTCTGTGAAGAGAAACGTGGCTACATCCAACTCCTGGCCCTGCACAGGACACCCCAACAACCCCACCCTGACTCTGAGTTGTCCAAATCCTTGAACTCCAACAAGCTTTGTGCTGTTCCCCTGGAGCTTCCCAGCCCCCAGCTCACCTGTCCTGTCCCCCCACAGGTGGGCTGGTTCCCCTCGACCTACGTGGAGGAGGAGGGCGTGCAATGACCGCGGCCGTGGCCGCTGGAAGTCGTCGAGCGCCCGGAGCCAGCAGCTGCAGCCTGAGCACACTGTCCCCGTGCTGGACACCTCCCAGGACTGTCCCTGCAGCCCCTCACGACCCCCTCTCCGTGCAGGCTGCCCCGGCCTGGCCCCCGTTGCGTGTACAGAAGATTGATGGGCTGTGGGATGGCGCCGGTGGAGAGCCCCGGGAGAGCCGCGCTCTCCCCGATGGACAGAGCTCAGAGACTCTGGGTGCCCAGCAGGGCGTGGGCACTGCACCCCTCCTGTGGCAGGGGGTTCTAAAAGCCACTGTGGGGATGCTGGAGGGAGGGTGAGGCTGAAGGGTTTGTGCCTGGGTGAGAATTTGGGGGTTCCAGGGGAGGGAGCCCCAAGGAGGCCACGCAGACCCCCTGGCACACCACTCAGGGGGTCCCCAGGTCAGGATTTTGGCAGTGGCCCTGGCAGCCATGGGCACCATTGTGCTGTGGAGGCATTGCAGACCCTCTGCCACACCACTCAGGGGGTCCCCAGGTCAGGATTTTGGCAGTGGCCCTGGCAGCCATGGGCACCACCGTGCTGTGGCCAGGGTGAGGGGCAGGGTGGGCACACCTGGCCTGGGAGGAGGAGAGGGCTGTGACCATTTTGACCCTCAGGTGTAGGCTGGAAATGGAGCTCCAGGAGGGGAAAGAGCCATTTTGGCACCCCCAAGCCCATTTTCTTTACAGTCACCTCAGTCCCACACCAGCCTTGCTGCAGGCAGGGGGTGCCCAGGGAGCAGCCTGGTGCCACTGGTGAGCAGGAGGTGTCAGTGCATTGCAGGACTGGAGATGGGCTCCACACGAGGGTTTCAGAGGCCACCAAGGCACCAGGTACATGCAGAGCACGCGTCCCTGGGTCTGTCCTCCCCAAGCCAGGCTGATTTTCCTTGCAGCTGTGACAATTCCCACCTCATGAGCTCAGGGTGAACCCACCTGAATAAGGGCTATGGTATCAAGTCCCGAATCCTGTCCCTGAGCTGTGAAAGCATCTCCTCTTCCCAGCTGTGTGCACTTTTGGGGGCTGGCAGCGTTGCCCCCCAGCTCTTCCTCCCACAGGCTGTTCCTGCTGCTGCTGTCAAGTAAAGGTCCACGTGTTGTGACATTCCCACTGTGTCCTGAGCACCCTCTGTCCTTCCCAAAGTGCAAATACGAACAAAATCCACGTGTGGGAGCGTGGCAGGGAACAGCTTCCATGTGTCTGAGCCCCAGGAGCTGCCTCTCTGAATATGTGACATTTTGGGCTGGTGCTTCCACGCCCTGCTGTCGTTCCCCTGGGATTTGGGGTAGTCCTGCTGTGGGATCCTGCTGTAGGTCTGGGAGGTGCCAGTGGGATAAGAATGGAAGACTTTGGATCTCTCAAGGACAAGGGAACGATGCTGACTTGGGAATGACACGCTGCTGCTCAGTGGCGAGCCCAGAGCCACCCTGCTTTGCTCCCTGTTCCTGCCGGGAGTGTCCCCACCCGTGGGGTGTGAGGGGTGCAGTGGGGTCTGGCCAGGGCAGACGGGAGGTGACAGGGACACGGGGGGCTCAGGGCATTCCCAAGGTACTGTTTGGTGCTAACCCCTCCCAGGCAGCCCCTCCGTGCTCAGTTTGAGGGGAGCAGCCAGCAGGGAGCTGACAATCCCCTGCTCCTGTGCAGAGCAGAGGGTCCCATTCCCGTTCCAGAGGTTGTGCTGGAGCTGAGGGGGCGTTTTGGGTGGGTGGGACACACAAACTCCTGCTGGCTCCTGTTCTGCCTCACATCCTAAAGCCTTACAGCCCCTCCTGCTTAACGTGGCCAATTTTGTAAGGTGGCAAGGGCACAGCCCTGTCACGGGCACCTGTGTCCCCCAAAGGGACCCCCACCCTCTGCCTGCCCTGCCAAACCCCCTCCCCCAGAGAGCTCTCCCTCTTGTGTTTACTGGTGTAAGAAACTTGTTAAAAAAAAGAAAGAGATTGTTCTGTTTGTAAGTAATTATTCAGCCATTTGCCACAAATATATCTGTGAATAAGAAAGGGAAATGTTTTTTTTATGATGGCAGGAAAATTGTTATGTATTATTTTAGGTCGTCGCAGATCATTTGGAATTGCAATGGGATACGTTGGAAAATAATATGTAAATTCCTTGGGTTTTTCCTTTGCACTGCACTAACTGGGGTAGGGTGGAGGGGGTTTAAAGATAAAACTGTTTGTTTAATGGAATAGTTTATAGCTGGGAATTTGGAAATCATTTGGAATAGCTTGTAATGCTGGAATAGAAACTTTAGCTGCTACTTAGAAACCCTTTTGCATGTGGTTTTTCCAGGCCTTTTTAAGTTACAATTCATCAAAGTAAATTCCCCAACGGAAAAAAAAACCAACAAAACAAATAAAGTGTAATTTTGCTGATAGGTATTTTTTCCAGCTATGGTTTTTAATGTGCCAGGGGTGTCAGGGTTATTGTCACTAAAACCCTCTTGGCTGCACTGGGGCTCAGGGGTGGCTTGGCCCATCCAGGGAAGATGGATGCTCCCAGGGATGGATCCTTCCCTATTCCTGGCATGAACAGCAAGTGCTTTTGCCCCTCTGAAATTTGGAGTAGATCCCTCCTGTGGTGCCCGTCAGGCTCCTCCTCATTCCTGGAGCAGCTGCCACTCGTGCAGTTGTCCCATCCAGGAGCTCCCCTGTGACTCCTCTCCTTTTCTGAGCTGAGCCCCTGCGGGGTGAAGGAGACAGGCTGATTTTCCATGGCTTTTAGTCGCTCCTGGATATCGTATTCCAGAATCCCACCTGGCCCTGCAGGCAGCAGCGTGTTCCAGAGCAATAAACAAGCTGCACAGTTGCTCATAAAAACCTGAGGTGTTCAGGAGGCCTCACCTTCAGCAGGGATGTGATGTCCCCATGAGCTGCCGTGTCATTTAATTAAGAACATTCATTTTTCCCACCCTTGGAGTCCCCAGTGCTTCACTTTTCCCAGGGTCAGCTGGAAGGGGATGTAGCAGTGAGCAGAGGGGTTTCACTCACAGCATCAGGATGTGAGCTGGCCACTAAATTTTGGATGCTGGTCTGGGAAGGTGCTGCCCAGCCAGGTATTAAGCTTTGATCCAGGGGCTGACCCTGCCTGGGATAAGCTCTTTCCTCGTGGCTGTTTGGTCTGAGGGCATCTCTCCAGCATTCACCACGGATGAAATACCTGGTTTGGGTGCCTGGTGCCTCCCCTGCTGGGGCTGAGGTGGGTGGGATGGCACAGCTGGGCTCCAACTGGAGCCTCAACCAAGAGCTGGGCAGTGCAAAAATCTGTCCCCGTTCTGTCCTGCCTCTGGGGACATCCCTGCCAGCCCAGGGCTGGGGACACTGAGCCCCTGGGGGGTGGCTGGAGCTGGCAGGTGGGTGCCTCCACAGTGGCTTTGCTCAGCTTTGTGCCAAAATCATCTCCCGGGGGTTGCTGCAGTGCAGGGTCTGACGGCTCAGAAATGAATGGGGCATTGATCCAGAGCGCCCAGCCAGGGCCAGGTGCAGTAACCAGAGCAGGAGCAGCGTTCCAGGGGCATTAACAGCAGAATGAATTCCAGCCAGCACAGCTGGTTCCATCCTGCCCAGCCCCTGGCCTGTCCCAGGAGAGGGGGACACACCAGGCACGGGGTTTTATTTATTATTCTGCTTTTCCCCCAGCAAGAGCAGCTGCTGATGAAATCCCCACCATGAGCTGGGCTCTGAGCAAACACAGCGTGGGGGTGGCTGTGTTTGCTGGCTGTCCTGTGCCAGCAGCAGCTCCAGCTCCTGTCACAGTGTGACAACCACCTGCCCTGGCTCTGGGACTGCCCCTCGAGCCCCCTGGCCACCAGCCAGAGCGTGGCCACCTCCCTGTGCCACTCTGGGGTGAACTCAGCCCAGCCCGGGGCACCCCAAAACCAGGGGCCAAGCTGCTGTGCCACCAGAGTGGGGAAACTGAGGCAGGGGGTGGCCAGGAGGAGAGCTCAGCCCAGCTCTGCCCAGCAGGATTCTGAGGGATCGGGGTGCTTTTGGTTCAGGTGCTGGTGGTGCTTCCCAAGCCCACAGTGAGGCTGTGGGGCAGAGCTGAGCCCACAGCCGTGATGGGGATGAGGATTGGGGTGGCAGAGGCAATGTTGACAGCCTGCAGCACGCCTGGCTGGCTCAGCCCTGCATTAACCACGTTTTCTGTGACCTAGAAAACTCCAGCTGGCGCCTGAGCCACTGCGCTTTCTTTTAGAATTAACCTAAAAATGATAGGGGGAGGTTGAACTGTGTAGGCTCCCTCTGCACTGCACCGATCACCCCAAAAATTAACCCCCTCATTCCTGCTCTGCAGTCACATCAGGGCTCACAGGGGCTGCAGGAGCTGCCACTCTGCCCATCCTGAGCTTGGTGAAGGGCTCGGGCTGCTGAAGTGGACTTGGGCTTGTATTGTTCTAGGTCTGGTCTAACCCAAAGGTCATATTTATAATTTGGACACGCTGATGAAATGGTTCTGGCCCGCCAAACAGAAACACCCCACTGCAAACAGGAGTTTAGACTTGTTTGCAGCTCTGTGGTTATTCTGGGCAGTTTAGTCCGTGGAGCAGCCTGCAGGAACTGGGGCTCTCTGTAAAACTCAGAAACCAGTTTTGTCTCTGGGAGAAGGAGGGAAAATGCTGCAGGAGACAGGGGATAAAGCTGGAATAAGGGAACCCCTCGGCTCCTGTGCAAACCCTTCCCAAACTGGGGCAGTTTGGCTACCACAGGCTGTCCCGCAGGCAAGAGCAGAGGGATTGGGCACCGAGGAGCAGAAAAGGGGCATTTCTACTTAAGCTGGATGCTTAAAACCCCCCCAAAAACCATCCCATGGCTGCTCAGAGCTCTACAGGGGTGGGAGATGCTGCCTGGGGGACCGTGACGCTGCTGGGACCCCAATCCCTCCCAGCCACCAGCCAAACCCTGACTCCACCCCGACTTCTGCTTCTCTGAGATTCCAGCATGAGCCCCTTCAGCAGAACTTCTGTGTCCTGCCCAAACAGGCCCTAATTCCAGGGCTGAGCCCTGAGCTGAAGGAACAACAAACCTTCAGGTTCACAGATCAAAATCAAACCCTTCTTTTTCTACCCAACCCCAATTTAATTTTTTTTTTTTTTTTTGGTGTTGCTGCCTTCACTTTGAGCTCTTGGGTCTGGCTTAGGAGGGGTGTAAATGAATTTTATCTCTGTTCTTTGACTGGAGCCACTGGGAACTGCAGCAGGGGGGTCAGATGGTGCCTTTGCTCGCCGTGTTTGCTCTCTGGCATCCAGCTGACAGCTCCAGCCAGCCCGGGAGCCTGCGAGTCCCTCTGGCCCCAGCTGGGCTGTTTGTTCTCTGCTGGGCACCCAGCCGGGGAAAAAAAGCAGCATTTTCCTCCCTGTTTTGAATTTCTCCGCTCTGCCAGACTTTTTGTCTTGCCTGGGAAGCGGCAGAGCCACGAGGAGGGGGACAAGGAGGTAAGTCCCTCTTTTCTGTTGGCTCAGGCTGGCTCTGCTCGCCTCCAAGCGCTGGTTAATATTTTTGCAGCAGGGGCCAAGGGGACGGAAGAGGAGGAGGAGGAGGAGGAGGAGGAGAGCATCAGAGGAAGGCAGGGGCCCCACCACATCCCGGCAGGGAAAGCCAGCCCGGAGTGAGCCTTGCTGGTGAGTGGTGCCTGGTGGGAATGTGCCGTGGGCTGTCACCAAGGGGGAGTCTGAAGCTTGGGGGGACACTGGGGGGACAGCGGGGGCTCTGGTGGCCACGTGGCAGCAAGCAGGGGGTCTCAGAGGGGTGATCCCCAGGGCACACCCTGGTCGTGGCCTGTGGCTTGTGTAGGGGGGTCTGTGTTGTCCCCACTGCACCCCTCGTGTGCCCTAAATCTTGTTCCAGGAGCACATCCTGAGCCGAGTTCTCAGCCAGGACCTGCACAGGCAGGACCTGTCCCTGTGTCTCCCCCAGCACCCTCTGATCCAGAGCAAACCTGGCACCTTCTCTGTGGCCAAACAGCTCCTGAATTCCTACGGGGATAAAAAAAAGAAAAAAAGTGGTTTTTGAGGCATGAGTGGGCACAGGGTGCCGTGCCCTGGGAATTCCCAAACCCCCTTTTTAAGGGAGGGTGTTTGGGAGCTGCCCACACTCCAACTGGGATCCCATATCCTGCTGGAAAGGCAACCCCAGCTGCTGGAAAAGCTCCCAGGATGTGCCCAGGGCTCTCTCACCCTCTGCCCAGCGCCCAGAGCCGGGTGCCGAGCGCGGCAGAGGGGCAGCCGGGGATGCAGCCAGGCGCTTTTGGGATGTGCAGGTGGACATGTCCTCCCTGAGCCGTGCCTGCCGGGTCCCCCTCCGCCTGCCAGCCCCCTGGAGAAGCCCCCGGCCCTTCAGCAACGCCTCGGGCCCCACGGCCAAGAAGAGCGTCCCGTACCAGAAGACGCTGCAGGAGGAGGGCAGAGGGAGCAAAGAGCCCAGCCGGCCCCCGCCGGGCTCGGCGCAGGTGGTGGTGGTGGGAGGCGGCAGCCTGGGCTGCCAGACCACCTATCACCTGGCCAAAATGGGGCTCAGCGACGTGCTGCTGCTCGAGAGGGACCGCCTGACCTCGGGCACCACCTGGCACACGGCGGGTGAGTGGCGGGCACGGCTTGGGCGCTGCCCGGGGATGCTCGCGGCGTGGGATGTGCTGTACGAGAGTTTTGGCTGTAAATGCTGAGAGTTTCTGGCTTTCCTTCTGCCATAATATTTTTTAAAGTTCCCTAAATTTGCTTTCCCCCCCCAAGACTTATGTTGCTGCAGCAAAAAGACTTTAAAACACTTTATTTCCAGTTTCCACCCCCTTTTAAAGCCATTTTTCTACGGCAGGGAGGCAGAGCTATATAAACTCTTTAAATTTTTTTTTCCCCCACACTTTCCGGGTCCATCCACTCCATACCCCCTTTCTCCCATTCATTTAACTCCCAAAGAGAACAAAACCCGACGGTTTGTAGCATTCCCACAAATCCACGAGATGGAGCACGAGCCCCGCAGGGTGACACAGAGGGGACACACGGGGACAGCCCCCCACCCCTGCATCCCGCTCCGGGTGATGGGGAGGTGACAGAGCGTTTGTGGCACCCTGTGCGTGTCCCCCGCAGGTCTCCTGTGGCAGCTGCGTCCCAGCGATGTGGAAGTGGAGCTGCTGGCGCACACCAGGGATGTGGTCAGCCGGGATCTGCCCGCCGAGACCGGGCTGCACACGGGCTGGGTGGAGAACGGGGGGCTCTTCATCGCCTCCAACAAGCAGCGCCTGGATGAGTACAAAAGGCTGATGTCGGTAGGGAGGAGCCCTGGGGTGCGTCCCCCGGCAGGGTGGGTTGCAAAAAGGGGGGTTTTTTGTGGTCTCTGAATGTTCCATCCCTCACTGCCTTCCCACCTGGACAGCAGGTCCCTTCCAGGGCAGGCTCCTGACTTGCATAAGGCAGCCAAAATCCTTCAAACGCCTCCTAAGTTGGCAAAATTAAATCCAGCCTCAGATTTTTGATTGTTTAAATAGTGTCCCCATCGTTGTCCCCATTGTGCAGCGTCGTTCTTCCAGCTGCACAGGCAGCTTGAATTCAAAACCAGGATCACAGTCCCTGAAATCTGAGCATCACCCCAAGCTGGATTTAGGGTTTGGGAGATAAACTTGTCCTGGGATTCTCCTCCTCCTCCTCCTCCTCCTCCTTCAGCAGCATGTGGTGAGCAAAGCTTTTGTTCCCTACCTGAGCTCCTGCATCTCCTGTCCCTGGCAGCTGGGGAAGGTGTATGGTGTGGAGTCCCACGTGCTGACCCCGTCACAGACCAAGGACCTGTACCCCCTGATGAACACCGATGACCTCTATGGCACCCTGTACGTCCCCAAGGATGGCACCATGGACCCCGCTGGCACTTGCTCGACTCTGGCCAGAGCAGCCACTGCCAGAGGCGCCACGGTAGTTCTTAATTAGTAATTTACTCATTAATGCCTCTTGGTTTCATCCTCTGCCTTCCTCACCTTCTGCTTTCCCACCGGGGCAGAGCCGCTCCTGCAGGTTTGGGTTGTTCCCAACGAGAGTGTTGTCCTCTTGGTTGGGTGACAGTGACAAAGCTGGCAGGAGCCATGAGACCCAGGGAAAACAGAGGGTGGAAAAAAGGCCTTTAGGAGCAAGACAAGGCACTCAGAACGCTGCTTAGGTTCCCTTTTCCCAGGTTTGGGGCTGCATGTCAGGTGAGGGGGGTTGTCCCCCTGCCCTGGTGACCCTGCTGTGACTCTGCCCCCCTTTCCTGTGCCACCAGATCATCGAGAACTGCCCGGTCACGGGCATCCAGGTGAGAACTGATGACTTTGGGGTGAAGAGGGTACATGCAGTGGAGACAGCCCACGGGACCATCCAGACCCCCTGCGTGGTGAACTGTGCAGGTACAGGGGGCAGGGCACAGGGGAAGGGGTGGGACAGGGGCAGCGGCCACAGCTCAGGGGTGGCTTTGCTCCCGCGAGGAGGAAAGTCTGCACCAGCCCTTGTCCCTTGCATGGCTGTCCCCTGCAGCTGTCTGGGGGATGGAGAGGAGCTCAGCAAGGGCTTGTTGTCTCTGCAGGAGTGTGGGCACGGGCCCTGGGCCGGCTGGCGGGCGTGCACGTGCCGCTGGTGGCCATGCACCACGCTTACGTGGTGACCGAGCGCATCGAGGGCATCCAGGTCAGTCCTGCCTGGCTGCAGCTCGGCTCCTCTGCTCTGGGGGACAGGGCTGGAGAGGCAGAAAGACCCCCCCCTGCCCCTTCCAGGGACCCCCAGACCTGTGGGACCTCCTGATTCCTGCCAGGTCAGGCTCTGCTCTCAGGGGAGTGCACACCCTCAGCAGGGCTGTCAGATCACCTTGAACAGAGTCAGATTTAATATTTAACAAGGTTACAACTGGCAGGATGTTTTTTTTTTTCCTCAAGATCTCTGTGTTTGGTGTCTGATAGCAGCATTCATAAAGATCCCAGACCTTTCTGAGCAAGCTCCAGACCTGGCAGGCAGAGGTGTAGCTCTCCAAGCATTTCTAAACTGCCTCTATAAATCTGTTCCTGCCATCTGGCTGCAGAGAATTGCTTGGGAGTTGAAGGAGCCTCCATCCTCTCAGGCCCCAGTGCGCTGAGGGTGACACATTAATTAGTTTCCATCCTGCTGACACAGTCTGTGCCTGCCCTTTCAGCACGAGGTGCCTGGTTGTAAGAAGTGCTGCGGTCCATGATTGCATTTCTGTCCCAGTGACTCCGCCGTGCCCTACGCAGCAAGAAAGGCTCCAGAGGAGAGGCAGCCCTCGGTGCCTCCTGCTCAACCCACTTAATTCCACTTGTCAACACGGGTTGCAGTAGGCCCTACACCGATCCTTCAGTGTTATCTAAATGTTTCCCCATCCATTATTCACAAGAACAAATCCCTCATTCCTCGTGCGCCGCTGCCTGCGCCTCGAGCCGCTGCATCCCCCCGCAGAGGCGGGTGGCAGAGGAGGGATGATTGCTGAGCTAGGATCAACCCCAGGGGCTGCTCCCCATCCCCAGGGCACCCCTGGGTGCTGCTCAGGTGTCTGTGTAAGCTGCTCTGCCCATGTGCCCTGCTCTAGCCTGGTGTGGCCAGGTTAGCTGGGTGCTTTCCTGTTGGGGTGCCCAAATTTCGGTGCTGAGGAAGCACCCATCGTGTCCCATCCTTGACAGGTCACTGCTGCAGGTGCCCACCTTGTGCCCTGGACCTTGCTGGGTGCTGTAGGGGTGTCCCCATGGCTCTTGGCCTCCTCTGACCCCTGCACTCCCCCTGCCCATGTTTCAGAACATGCCAAACGTTCGTGATCATGACGCCTCGGTCTATCTGCGTCTCCAAGGCGATGCCCTCTCCGTGGGTGGATATGAGTCAAACCCCATCTTCTGGGAGGAGGTGAGTGGAGCCAGGAGGTTTGCTGGGGGAATGAGGCAGGTTTCCAGGGAAGCCACCTCAGAGGAATAGGCACAGCCCCCAAATTCTGCAGGCACCAACCTCTGGTGGCTGGTGGGGAAGGCAGGGGGAGCATCTCCCCTTTGGGGCTGTCTGTGGCACAGATACGCAGTGCAGAGGCAACAGGAGAGCCAGAAGCTGCTGTGCCCATCCCTCTATCCTTAATTCAGACTTCAGGTTTGTCTTGGTTGTTCAAGAAAACCACAGAATCCCAGAGATTCAATGCAGCCTTGATTTATCTTCCCCGAGGCTGCCAGAGATGAGGTGGTCTCACACAATCAGCCATCCTCTGTTCTGTGCCCTGATTCTTGTTCCTCCTCTTTAGGTATCTGAAAAATTTGCTTTTGGCCTCTTTGACCTGGACTGGGATGTTTTCATGCAACACATTGAAGGTGCTGTCAACAGAGTGCCAGTTCTGGAGAAAACAGGAATAAAATCCACTGTCTGTGGGCCAGGTAACGTGGCTGTGGCGACCACTGTGGTGGCACCGTGGTGTGACCACTGTGGTGACCACTGTGGTGACCACTGTGGTGGCACTGTGGTGGCTGGGTTTCTCTGAAGATTTTGCTGGAGGAAAAGGGAAATTTTATAACCTGGGGAGAAGAAAAACTCCCTGAATGCAGAGAGAGCGCTGCTGGTCTGGCTGCAGTGGTGGCATCTTCCAAGGGGTGGCATTCCAGGCCTAGCCTGGGTGGAGAAATAGAATCACACATCCAGAGACTCACAGAATGGTTTGGCTTGGAAGGGATCTTCAAAGATTATCTAGTTCCAGCTCCACTGCCATGGGCAGGGACATCTTTCACTGTCCCAGGTTGCTCCAAGCCCCATCCAACCTTGCCTTCAACACCTCCAGGGATGGGGCAGCCACAGCTTCTCTGGGCAGCCTGTGCCAGTCTTCCCACCCTTGTTGTAAATAACTTCTATCTTATAATTTCTTATAATCTTATCGATTTCTTATCATCTCAATTGTCCTTCTTTCAGTTTAAAGCCACTTCCCTGGGGAGCTGACTGCCTTGGTTTAGTCTGCAGTGAATGGCTCTCCAGCTGATGTTGTGGCTGCTGGACTGGAAAATTAAGGGGCAGATGTTTTGAAGCAGTGGCTGTTATTTTTTACCAAGTGTTATCTTCTGTAATTATTTTTACTACCTGCTCCTGGTCTAGTGAGGTTAGATTTACCCAGATTTACATCCCTGGTGTGGAGTTAAAGCCACCCCTGCAGTGGCAGCTGGAGGTGGTGCCAGACGTTGAGCCCAAGCCTTGCACACTTGGTTTGCTCTTAAAATCCTCTATACACCAAGAAATCAACTGCAATGAAAGCCCTTTTTGCTGAGGCACTTAAAGGGAAACTCTTCAGGTTGTATGAGGGGAAAGTGGGGCACGTCTCATGCCCTGCAGCAGATCAAACATGACTTGTACAAGGTGGAGACCTTGGCCCTGGGTCCAGCGGTTTGATTGCACTGTGGTGTGAGCAGAGCAGAACTGGCTGCTGGTAGATGAATGTCTCCTCTTTGTCGTACAATAATGTCATTTTCCAAGGCTCAGCTCTCCTGCTTTTCTCGCTCTTGATTGAAACCAGCAGCCTGTGGCAGCTGAGTCACGCTGGGCTGATCAAATGGCAAAGGCTTTGTCCCCTCTGCTGTGGTCACTGTGCCAAGGTCCCTGGAGCCTCACCACCCATCCCAGGGCAAAGTCAGCTGTGCTGGCAGGGGAGGTGCTTTGGCTGCTGCTCCAGTAACTCCCTGAGTTTGTAGCCTGGAATATCTGCACAGGGATACTGGCACGTGAGGAGCTGATCTGGTGACAGTGGGGATATTCTGGCTCTGCTCCTGCCTTCTCTGGAGCAGTGGGATCAGGGGAAACAAACTGGGCATTGCTAAGTGGGGAAAGACCCCCCTCTGTTTTCCCTCTCTCCTTTTACATGGATGGATGGATGGAGCACCATCAAACAGGGAGGAGGATTGCACACCTCTGTCAGGGGCTTTCTGTCCCCCCTGGTGAGGATTTGTAGAGGGATTTCCATGGCTGATGGCCCAGTGGAATTGCACTGGCAGCAGGAGACATTATGAGCACAGGAGAGACATCTCCATCCCTCCCTCAGCTGAACCGAGTGGTTCAAAGTTATGGAATTTCCCAACAGGAATTGACAAAGGTGGAATGCACCATCAGGAAACAGGGCCCAGATGTTAAAATGGCAACAAACAGATCAGTCCAGCCCCCTTGACGGGGGGGTTGGGAAGGAAAAAAGAGCCCTCAAAGTGCCTCATTCACCTTCTCTTGGGGAATTCATTTTGCTTCCCAAGTTTTCAGTCTAACTCCCAAAGCCTGTGCTGGGCAGTGCTTGGTGCTGGTGCAGTTCTGGCCCCACTGAGCTCTCCGGGAGCAGGACGAGGTCAGCAGGGGAGGCTGCAGGAGACCTGTTTGTGAAGTGTGTGATGTGTCCCCAGAGTGTGTGATTCCCCCCTGTCCTGGCCCTGCTGGCACATCCCCTCTCTATTTTCCAGAGTCATTCACAGCTGACCACAAACCACTCATGGGAGAAGCTCCGGAAGTCCGAGGGTTCTTCCTCGGCTGCGGCTTCAACAGCGCCGGTAAGAGAGACCTGAGGGGGCCAAAGGGGTCATACCCTGCTGGCACGGGATCCCTGGAGGATCCTGGCATTCCCCAGCCCTCCTGGCCCTGTCTGCACGCTGCCCTGTTCCCCAGGGATGATGCTGGGAGGTGGCTGTGGCAGGGAATTGGCTCACTGGATCATCCACGGCCGGCCGGAGAAGGACATGTACGGCTACGACATCAGGCAAGTCATCCTGACTGCTCCAGCTGCCTCCACGGGCATCCCTCACCCCTGCTGGTCCTTGGGGGTGCTTCCAAGGCAGGGCTGGCATCAGGAATGGCTGTCCAGGCAGCGTGTGTGTCCCTCCAAGGAGCTGGAATCAATTACAGGCAGCGGCTTTAATGAATGCACGCGTGGGGTTTGTCTCGTTTGCCTCATTCCGCTCCCACACAAACAGCTTCCATCAGGCACAAGGAGATCGTGGCGGTGGGAAAGGACAGGGTAATTATGTTTGGGGTTTGTTGTTCAATTAGAGCCGTGCCTAATCCTCTAAGTTAATAATCAGGGGGATGATTTCAACAGCACAAAGATTAGCTCGGCCCCCCTCTGCAGCACCACCCGGGCTGGGAGCTGTGGCCGTGCAGATGTTGGCTCAGTAATTGCTTTTGACTTGCTTGATTGTCTTTGATTGGGTTTGGGCTTTTTTACAGCCTGTAGTGACAGCAACCACCCTGTCAGGGACAAAGCTTTGAAAATCTCACCTTGCTTTAGTGGCCAAGCTGGCAAATGCCATGTTGGGTTGTGGGAGTGAGGGGCCTGCAGAGATGGGGGAGATGCCTCCAGCTGCCCCCTTCCACCAGCTGGGCTCGGGATGGGAATGGAGAGATGGAGAAATCCCAGGCTGGGCACTGGGTTGGCACCAGCACAGCCCCCCTGACCCCAAGGGACCCCAGCCCTGCTCAGGGCAGCCAGGGGCTTTCCACCCAAACATCTCCCGTGTCCCTTGTGCCCTGTCATCAAGCTGTCAGTCCCATTCCTTCCTTTTGGTGACAATTACCAAGCTCCTCTTTAAATAACTCCCTTTTCCACACATTTCAATATTTATCCTCTCAGAACATTTGCTTGTAAATATTTCATCTGGCAGCTGTTGCCCGCTTGCTGCTGTCAAAAATTCTGCTCCTTGGTGAAGGGGCTGAGGCTGATGGGGCAACCAGGGGTGCTGGTGACATGCCATGTGTCACCTTCTGCCAGCAGAAGAGGCAGCTGCTCTCACAGCTCTTGGGGAGCATCACTCGTATTCCTTGCAGGCCTCAGCCCCATGCCCTGCCTCTCCTCTGCACCCAGTCAGCAGGGAGGGAAGCTGAAAATATCATTTTAAAAGTCACTAAAAATGGCATCTTGTCCTTCATGGCCTGCCTGGGTCTCTTTCTGCAGCCCTGGGAAAGGTGCCACTTGTGCCCAAGGCTGCTCCCCGTGAGTTACAGGTCTCTGGGATTAACAACCTGACTGTGAGCTGAGCTGGCACACTCCTTCAAGGAGATTTTCTGTTTGAAAGATGGAAATACTTCAAATGAATTGAAAATATTTTGGGGTTTCTTCATATTTCAGCCTGGGGAGAACTGGGTGAAAAATATAAGGAATGTTTAGAGTTCATTCCCTCATCAGGGCTGTGTTTAAACCTGGGTGTGCCCTGAGGCTGGTCCCACGTTGAAGTGGGGCAGAATTAACCTCAAATTTCCCTTTTTTCCTATTTCCCCTCCTCAGCGGGGCTGTATTCTGCTCCCAGTTGCTCTGGGGTGGGTCAGCGCCGTGGCACGGCCAGCCCCGAGCCCTGCTTGGCTCCTCTGCTCCTGCCCACAAAACTGGAGCAGGAATAGCAATTTTACACCAGCAGCTGCATCCACACCTGGGTCTGGCCCAGAAGGTCGTGAGCTGGTGGGCTCATCCAGATGTTGCCATCTTCTTGCCTTCCAGGAGGTTTCACCACTCCCTGACCGACAACAACCGCTGGATGCGGGAGCGCAGCCACGAGTCCTACGCCAAGAACTATTCCGTGGTCTTCCCCCACGATGAGCCCCTGGCAGGGCGAAACGTGAGGAAGGACCCCCTGCACGAGGTGAGGGCCTGGGCTGGCCCTCAGAGCTGCCAAAAGGAGCTCACAACGAGTGGCTGCAGCTGGGTCGTTCCCCAAAGCTTCTGTGCTGCCATCCGTCCATCCTGGGGAGATCCCTGCCAGACCCCAAAGCTCACTGTGAGGGTTCTGGGGCCATGGGTGGTTGAATGGTTTAGTGCTCAGAGAGCCTGAGCATTGCCATGATATTTAACTCAGCAGACGTGGATTGAGAACCTGGTGATGATCACTGGGCAAGGGAAAAGGGGAGAGGAGAGCTCCGAGGCTGAGTCCATCCCAAGGGAGCTGAGAGGGCTGCGGGTGCTGAATGCTCCCAGGAACCTCCTGCCCCTGCTCACCGTGTCCTGCTCACAATCTAGCAGCAGTTTCTCCCCAAAACAACGTCTCTCATTGTGGAGTGAGGCTGGGGCACAAGGGAAGAGGGATGTGCCTCTCTGGAGCTGGTTTTGCCAGCACCCCTAAGTGGTTTTGCTGCCTGGAGCCACCAGCCGGGGCTCCCTCCTGCTCCAGCCCCTTCTTCACACAAATATCCACAGGTGAACACTCTCAAGATGCAGCACTTGAGACAAAAGCCCAATTCCCAGCATTTTGCTGCACCAGCAGCTCAGAACCCCCCAGATCCCTCGAGGCACTCATCTTGACTCAGCACCAGAGCCTCATCCCACTGCCAGCCCTGGCCCCAGCCCTGGCAAAGCCACATTTCCCAAGCCCATTCCTGCTTCTCTCTGATTGACATCACACCATTCCTCTTCCAGCTGGAGGGCAGAGGCTGGAGCAGTAAAACAGACACCCCTGCCCGCCAGCCCCCGGTGTTTGGTTGACAGCTCAGTTGTTTTCTGTCACTGAGGATGCAATTTATTTTTTAATAGCACGTCTAATAAGTGATGCCCACTTGACTGACAGGCTGGTATTTCTCCATGCAGCTCCAGAACATGTGCTGCGTTTTATAAATAGGCACTGAATGATTTCTGAGATGTTCAACAAAATCTATTCTTTTCCGAACTGAGGCTCCAAACAGAAATGTCTTAATGGATCCCTAATTAATTGCGTGCAGAGAGGTTTTCCTGAGAGCACAGAGGAGGAATGAGAAGGTTGCTGTATAAATATTAAATGTTGTTATGTAATTACTCTGTAAACACGGTGGGGAATCTTGCTCTCTGCATGTGGCATCTCTTGGTCAGTAATTTGGGCACCCCAGGGCAGGTTTTGGTGGGGTGCACAGCTGGGCTGTGGCTCGCTGCCCCTTGACCACCCTTGAGGAAAATATCCTGCCTGAGGGGGACAAAAACCAGGCCATTTTTAGGTTTGACACTGTTTTAAAAGACATTTTGGCTGAGTTTGGCTGTTGATAGCCAAACCAAGGGGTCACTAGTCTGTTCTTGACCCCACATCTGCACCCGAGGAGGGCAGCCTGAGCGCTGCTCAAAAAGCTGTGAAAGGAATTTTTCACAAAAAGCTGTTTGTTCCCATTTCTCCTGTGCAGGAGCTGCTGCGCCAGGGCTGTGTTTTCCAGGAGAGGCATGGCTGGGAGAGACCTGGCTGGTTCAGCCCTGGGGGAGCCGCCCCGGTAAGAACACCTGGGCTTTTGGGGGGTCTTCAGCCTGGAGAGACCAGCTGTGGTAGGACCCATCACCATGGGCAGGGATTTTGGGGTGGGGACCCCTCACCATGACAAAGATGCTGAGGGGGGGACCCATCATTGTGGGCAGAGATGTTGGGATGGGATCCATCCCCATGGGCAGGAATGTTGGGATGGGGATCCATCACTGAGGGCAGGGATGTTGGGGTGGGGATCCATCACTGAGGGCAGGGATGTTGGGGTGGGATCCATCCCCATGGGCAGGAATGTTGGGATGGGGATCCATCACTGAGGGCAGGGATGTTGGGATGGGGATCCATCACTGAGGGCAGGGATGTTGGGGTGGGATCCATCTCCATGGGCAGAGATGTTGGGATGGGGATCCATCACCATGGGCTGGGATGTTGGGATGGGATCCATCCCCATGGGCAGGGATGTTGGGGTGGGGATCCATCACTGAGGGCAGGGATGTTGGGATGGGAGCCATCTCCATGGGCAGGGATGTTGGGATGGGATCCATCTCCATGGGCAGGGATGTTGGGATGGGGATCCATCGCTGAGGGCAGGAATTTTGGCATGAGGATCCATCACTGAGGGCTGGGATGCTGTGGACTCATCCCCATGGGCAGGGATGCTCTGGTAGGACCCATCCCCATGGGCTGGGATGTTGGGATGGGATCCATCACCATGAGCAGAGATGTTGGGATGGATCCATCCCCATGGGCAGGGATGTTGGGATGGATCCATCCCCATGGGCAGGGATGTTGGGATGGGATCCATCCCCATGGGCAGGGATGTTGGGGTGGGGACCCATCCCCATGGGATGTTGGGATGTTGGGATAAGGATCCATCCATGGGCAGGGATGCTGGGGTGGGAACCCATCCCTGTGCTGATCAGGGATGCCAGGGTGGGGACCCACCACCACAGGCATCTCTCTAGGAGCAGGGTGAATATGACAAGGAGTCTTTTGGCTTCGGCCTCACATCCTCCTCCTCCTCCCTGTCTCCCAGGTCCTGGACTATGATTACTACGGTGCCTACGGCCACGAGCGCCACAGGGACTACACCTACAACCGCCTGCTGGGGGATGAGTACACCTTCGACTTCCCCCCTCACCACGACATCGTGAGTGGGGCTGGCAGCCCCTCCTGCCCTGCCAAAACTCCCAGTTCAGGCAGCTGGGGGACTTGGAGGCAGCAGAATTTGTGCCCCATCGCTGCTTTGGGTGATGCTCAGAGGGAGGGGAAACTCCAAAACAGCAAAAAATGTCCCAAAAATATGAAGAGAAATGTGTGGCCCGCGCTCAGAAACCTCAGGGGAGAGGCCGTGGGAATTATGCTGCTGTTTTCCAAAAGTGTTGAGAGCAGCTTGGGGGAAAAAATCCAACCTGATAAAATTTGGGTGTTATTAATGACAACTGTCACTGAGTTAGCGAGGGGAGGAATGGGATCAGGCACTCAGGGTGGCCTGTCAGGCTGGCTCCAGCAAATACCTGATTCTTCCAGCAGCATTTTGAAGCCTTTAAAGGCACTG
Organism: Motacilla alba alba; assembly: GCF_015832195.1. Classification (NCBI taxonomy): domain Eukaryota; kingdom Metazoa; phylum Chordata; class Aves; order Passeriformes; family Motacillidae; genus Motacilla; species Motacilla alba. The sequence continues at coordinate 7,688,703 of NC_052032.1, read as the reverse complement.
GAAGAGTGTCCTGGTATCATTTCCCATTACATAAATGGTTTGTGTTTCCCTTTGTGGGCTGAGAGCACGGCTCAGCCTCAGCGCTGCCGTGTTTGCCCTAATTGCAGATCAAGAAGGAATGTCTGACGTGCAGGAACGCCCTGGCTCTCTTTGACATGTCTTATTTTGGGAAATTCTACCTGGTTGGACCTGAAGCTACGAAAGCAGCCGACTGGCTCTTCAGTGCTGATGTGAGCAAAGCTCCAGGTACAGCCTCAGCTCCTCCTTTTGCTGGGGAAATCTCACCCCAAAACAACCCAGGGGAACCCAGGCTGGCTTTTCCTCTCAGTGCTGCCTTTGCGGAGGGTTTGGGAAGAGGCTGCTCTCCCTGTCCTCAACATAAGGACCCTGTCCTCAACGAGGCTGTGCCTTGTTCACACAGGGGCTCAGTGCTCTGAGCTCGGGGATGAAGGAGGGAGCTTTCCCTCTGCCTCCAGCTGTGGCTCACATCTGGAGGTGCGGAGGGTGCTGCAGTAAATCAAGCACAACCCTCAAACAAGCCAGCTGCGGTTTGTTGTCCCCTTTTCCGAGGCTAGGAAGCAGCTTTGGGCATTTCCAAAGATGCAACTTCAGCTCCTCACACAGGAAAGGGGGAAAAAACCATCATTCCTTTCCCCGTGCCGGTGCCGGGACACCCACGGTCGGTCAGGGCAAAGCCAGGACGGGTGATTTAATGACGGGCACACCTTTCCCTGCTGCCCAGCTGCCTGTGCCCCCCGTGCCGGGCTGGCTGATGGGCAGCGGTGCCCGTGTGCCCCGCAGGCTCCACCGTGTACACCTGCATGCTGAACGGCCGGGGCGGCGTGGAGAGCGACCTGACCGTCAGCAGGATCAGCCCCGGGACTCCGGGCTCCCCCCTGGCCCCCGCTTTTGAAGGTAAAACCCCGAGCCCGGGGATGCTGCAGGGGGGAGCTCTGTGTTCACCCTCCCTGGATTCCCAGGTTTTCCCGCTGCCCTTTCAGCCGTGTCAGTGCACACAGAGTTTTCCAGTCCTGGGCAGGTTTGTCCCAGCACCTCCTCCCTCCCTGCCACGCTGGAGGGGCTGCAGGCACAGGGCTGATTGCATTTTCCTAATGGCAGCCACCTGGCTTTTTCCACCTCCATCCTCCGGTGCCTGTAACCCGATTATGGCCCCTGTCCCCGGGGCCCTGCGCTGCTCATCGCTGTTATTGGGTTTGTCCAGCCCTGCCTGGCAGCTCTGACCTCTGTCCCAGCCCTTATCAGCTGCAATTAAGGGGACTGAGAGGCAGCAGAGCAGCCCTGGGGGCAGGAATGGCATTAGGCAGCTGTGGAGGAGGATGCTGAGCTCGGTCTGGCCAGGGACAGGGTGAGAGCTGGGTGGCCACAGGGCCCTGTCCCCATGCTGTGTCACCCTCAGGTGTGCCATGGCAATCTCACCAGGCTGTGTCACCCTCAGGTGTGCCATGGCAATCTCACCAGGCTGTGTCACCCTCAGGTGTGCCATGGGGTAATCTCACCAGGCTGTGTCACCCTCAGGTGTGCCATGGGGTAATCTCACCATGCTGTGTCACCCTCAAGTGTGCCATGGCAGTGTCACCATGCTGTGTCACCCTCAGGTGTGCCATGGGGCACTCTCACCATGCTGTGTCACCCTCAGGTGTGCCATGGCAGTCTCACCCTCTTTGTCCCAGCAGCGTGGGGGTGCCTGTGATTTTTCCATCCCTGTGGGAGAATCCTTCTTCCCTCCTGTCTGGGCCGCTGGCAGGGGAAGCAGGCTGGGAAGTGGCTGGCAGAGCTGAGGCTTTGTCGGGCACTGGAGGTGTTTAATCACAGCAAAGTCTATTTTTCCAATTACAGTAGGTGGCTGCACTCATTATCATTATGACAGAATACCAGAGAGCAATTTCGTAGTGGCAGGAAAGACAGAGGGAAGATTGATTACATATTAATCAGCTCTCAAACACCGTCCCTGGGGATTTTTCCACCCAGGATTCCTGAGGAGATGCAATTCTTCCTTGCATACAGTAGGAATTGTACTGGAGTGGTTACAGGCTGGTCACTGCTGCTTTCCCTGCTCCCTCCTGCACTCACAGCTCCCTCCTCACCTGAGGGTCTGTTCTGTGCTGGGACAAAAGTGCAGATGCTTTGGTGTTGTTCTCAAGGAGTTTTTCCCTGTGCTGGTCACTTTCACTGCTGATGGCCGTTTGGTTCTCACTGTGCTGAGCCCCACAAAGAGCAGAGCCCCACAGCCCTCCCTGATCCCCCAGCTCTTTAACCCCCTTTTCCTGGCAGTCCCCAGCCGGGGCTGTGCAAGCTGGAGATGCTCAGGGCTGCCCTTCAGGCTCTGCAGGGCACAACCAGCCCTGAAGGGCAGCCCGGGGCTGTGTTCCAGGGGATGGCTACTACCTGGCTATCGGCGGGGCTGTGGCTCAGCACAACTGGTCCCACATCACCACCGTGCTGCAGGACATGAAATTCCAGTGCAAGCTCCTCGACTGCTCGGAGGAGCTGGGCATGATGAGCATCCAGGGCCCTCTGAGGTGAGCAGTGGGAGCCCCTCCCTGCAACCTGACCCGGGAGGGGTGGAGGGAGGGATGGAGGGAGTGATGCAGGGATAGAAGGAGGATGGAAGGAGAAATGGAGGGATGGAAGGAGGGATGCAGAGGTGGAAAGAGGGGTGCAGAGATGGAAGGAGGGATACAGGGATGCAGGGATGGAGGGAGGGATTCAGGGATGGAGGGAGGGATTCAGGGATGGAAGGAGGGATGCAGGGAGGGATTCAGGGATGCAGGGAGGGATGGAGGGTGGAAGGAGGGATGCAGGGATGGAAGGAGGGATGCAGGGATGGAAGGAGGGATGCAGGGAGGGATTCAGGGATGCAGGGAGGGATGCAGGGTGGAAGGAGGGATGCAGGGGTGGAGGGAGGGATGCAGGGATGGAAGGAGGGATGCAGGGAGGGATTCAGGGATGCAGGGAGGGATGCAGGGTGGAAGGAGGGATGCAGGGGTGGAGGGAGGGATGCAGGGATGGAAGGAGGGATGCAGGGATGCAGAGATGCAGGGAGGGAAGCAGGGATGCAGGGTGGAAGGAGGGATGGAGGGAGATTTGCCCCAGGCGCAGGGGTAGGTGTGAGCCCCACGACACTGAGTGCTGGTGTGGCTGGGGAATGACTCCATTTCCCACAGAACTGAAATTTCTTTTGAGGCTCCCACAGCACTGCACATCAGCCACCTCTGCTCCAGTCTGTCTTGCCAACAAGATGAGGGAGCAAGGTTTGGGGAAAGCCCCGAGGGCAGGCTGGCAGCTGGGTGCCCTCACTGCTCCCCCTTTGCTGTTTCCCCACAGCCGCGCTGTCCTGCAGGAGGTGCTCGACACCGACCTCAGCAACGAGGCCTTCCCCTTCTCCACCCACAAAATCACCACGGCTGCAGGATGCCAGGTAGGAAAGGGCCACTCCTTGAGCTGCCCAGGGAGCTCTGGGTTCTGTGTACCCACCAGCCAAGCACAGAATCCCAGATGGGTTTGGCTTGGAAGATTGTTGTGCTGCACTAAGTGGTTTCTTTAGTTGTTGTTTTGCACTGGGGTTTGTATTTTGCATGGAATAGTATACAGAAGATCATCTTGTTCCACCCCCTGCCATGGGCAGGTACACCTTCCACAGTCCCAGGGTGCTCCAAGCCCCATCCAGCCTGGCCTGGAACATTTCCAAGGATCCAGGGACAGCCACAGCTGCTCTGGGCAAACCGTTCCACCTCCCTCTGTTAGGAATGTGTCTGCCTCCTCTTTATTGCAGAGAGGTTTTTGCTGTGGTTTTTGTAGGAAAAGGCCAAAACCCCGAGTGAGAAAAGGGTGTTTCCCTCCCTGACTGCCTGGCAGGTGCCATCCTGCTCTGCCAGCCCCCGCAGGGGTGTCACAGCACTGAGCCTGGGCAAGGGACGGGGTGACTCATGGCTTTGCAGTGCTGCCAGAGGAACAAGAGATGCCTCCATGGATTAGGGCGAGCGCTGGTGATGAGATCTACCTGACACTCCAGACATTTTCCATTTCCCCCTCCTCATAAAGAAATGGGGACAATTTAATGCAAAGCCTGTCAGGTGCTGGCAGCAGGGACTGGGCAGCCTGGGAGCTGCTGTTTGATCACGGGAGAAGCCTGACAGCCCTGAGCTTCCTGTACAGGCACAGATCATCCTGCTTCTGCCCAGGCTTCAGGGCTCACAAATGCCCTGAAGCTGTTGATTGAGTTTGAACACCCCAAATAGAAGAGTTGGTGACCATGAAGTGTCATTTTCCTCAAAGGAGAAATGTCCAAGGAAAACCTGCTGCTGGCAAATTTGGGTGTCAGGGAAAAGCTTTAGCAAGGTTTCATGGAGAAATTCTGGTTTCTCAGCGATGTTTATCCTGTGTGGAATATTCCTACGGTGGCAAAAACACTTTGAAGAGAGGCTGGAATTTGTACCTGCTCCTTTCCATGGGAAGCCTGGGCAGGCCATGATCCCAGAGCATCCCTTTCCTGCTGGATGAGCTGGCTGGGAGGAGGAACCGTGCCCAGAACTCGCTCTGGCTCTCGGGCTGGAGCCTGGTGGGGGGTGAAGGAGGTGAAGGTGAAGCAGTAAATCTCATAAAAGGCAGCAGGAGAGCCAGGAGCTGCAGCAGGCTGGATGTTAAGGAAATTGGGTTAAGCCACGTGCGGCCACTTTTCATTCAGAATTAAAATGGCTTTAATTCGACTGCGGCTGCCTGCTGAAGGGATTGCTGCTAAATCAAATTAGAGCCTCTTGATTTGTGAGCAGCAGCCCGGCCAGGCCTTAAGGTGGTTTAACGAAGGCACAGATCTTGCCCAAGCCAGATGAATCTCCAAACCATTGCCATCAATGCACCCTGGGCTTCGAGTGCCCAGCAACTCAACCCACAGCGAGTTCAGCATCCCTCGGAAGGCCTGGGGGACTTCACAGCCAATCCACTGGTGCAGGTTGTCCAAAGTGCTGGATTTTAGTCTCCATTAATCCTCCCCACAGCCTCCTTTGTCAGCCTGTAGCAGACTGATATCATCTTGTAATAATCTGCTTTTGCCCTAAGAAAGGTGTAGAAATGTTCCTGTCTCCTCGGGTGTGATGAGTTTATTTGCATTTCACTTCAAGTTTGTTATAAATAATCCAGTCCTTCAAGGGAGACAGAGCTGGCAGAAGTTTTTGTGGATTCTTTGGAGTGTAAATTCCCTGATGGACAGAGAAAAGCTCTCCTGCTTCGGGGGTGTGAGCCGGGAGGGGACTCCCTGCCTGCTGCCAGGGCTGCCCTTCAGGAGATCTCCTTTGTCCCACTGGACAATGAACACCAGGGACCCCATCCCACGCTGGAATTAGAGTGGGAGGATCTCTCAGGGCAGCAGGCTGAAGCCTTTGCTGATATTATCACCTTCCAGGGGGATTAAACTGAACCCAGCATCTTAAAAAAGTTATCACCGAGATTTTCCTGCATTAACTCAGTAGTTGAACAAAATCAGCTGGAGTCAAAGGAGAGTTCCAGCAGAGTTAATGACTCTGGAAATTATGGATTGGTTTGTGAGTTTATATATAGAGTCTCTCATTGTATGGAACAGCAGAGAAAGGTCCCCTTTTGAATCTCACTGCTGGAGACAGGGGAAAATTCAGGTTTTCATTTTCTACAGTACCTAGAATGCTTTTGAATTGCTGCACAAAAACCTGGGAACGGATGCTATTCCACAGCTCCAGCTGGAAGACCTGTTCCTATGGGAATCCAGCAGAGCTGCTGAGTGCAGCCCTTGCCATTCCCCTCCGTGGTGGGATGTGAATCCTGCATGGGGTTCACGCACATCCCAGTGCCTCCCTGTGCCGAGCTGATCCCTGGCACCCCGATTTTCCACCTGTTTTCTGTGGGGCACTGCTCTCGCCGGGATGCTCATTCCCCTGGAGCACTGGTGCTTTGAGAGGCAGTTTCTCCCAGGAGTAAGTTGCTCTCGATTGTAAAGAGCACTTTAGCTGCAGTCCCAGACGGGGTTAACGAGCCGGGAAGTTGCCTGTCAATCCCCGGAGCATCTCCTGCCGCAGTGAAGATGGAAGCTGGCTTGAAGCAGCCTCTTCTCAGGCTGTTCCCTGATTAGATGACACCTTTGTGAAGAGGAGAAGGCTTCTCTGAGCCCCTTGTGCCCGCGCTCCTGGGGGAGGGAGTGCCAGCCTTTGTGCCCGGCTGCGGGGCTGTGCCAGGGACCGGGGCAGGGCTGGCTCCTGGCACCTCAAAACAAATTCCCCATCCTGTGTTCCTTCCTCCTCCCCACTCCTGGTGCAGAGGTTAAGGCTTCTGACAATTTAAAAATTGTAAACTCAGCTTGAGGACGTGATTTTGGTGCTAGGGGAAGCGGGAGTGGAGTTGGGCTCCCAGCTGTGCCCCCTGGCCATGCTGGCAGCACAGAGCCCAGGCAGCCCTGGGGCACTTCTGCCTGCTTTGGGCAGCAGCTGCTGGGCTCTGGTGGCATTTGTCCCCGGGGTTAGAGAGCACAGCTGGCACCAGCTCTGCCTGAGAGCTCAGCAAACAGCAAAACACAGCTTCTGCCCCAGCCACAGCCAGAGCCAGCACGGCCAGGCCAGCCCAAGGCCACCAGAGCCAGCCTGGAGGTGTGTTCTGAGCTGGGGACAGCTTTGTTAACAGCACAGATCCCAGCCCAGAGAGGAACTCTGGAGGCAATCTCTCTCCCAAAGCCAGCTCTGTGTCTGCAGTGGATGTGCACCCAAAGGGATGAACCAGAAGGGGCTTTGTGGGGGAGGAAGTGGAGAAACACAGCGGGATGAATCAGAGGGAAAGGCAGCCCAGGCTGCAGGGCTGTCTCCAGGGAAGGTGCCTGAGTTGGGCCCGTCCCAGCTGCCCTGGAAAGCTTTGGGAATGGAGGCTGTTCCAGAGGGACAGCAGGGGGGTGCCTGGGTGAGAAGCTGGTGGAACACAGGCAGGGCAGGCTGTTCCCTGGGACTGCAGCCAGTCTCCATCCAGGGAATGAGGCTTCTCTGGAGGAGCACTGAGTCCCCTGTGCTGATCTGCTCATTCCCCCTTGGAGCCTCCGGCACTGGGTGTGGGGCTATGTGACAGCACAGCTTTGGGACACAACCTCCATGGGAACCCTGAGCATTCCCTGCTGGGACTGGGACATGCCCAGGAGCCCTGGGGTGCCTCTGCTGTGGCAGCACTGTCCAGGAAGGATCATCCCTGTGGCAGGGACAGCAGTGATGAAGTGCCCCACAAGCAGGACAGCCCTGCTGGGGACCAGCTTCCCTGTGTCAGAGGATCAGCAGAGGGAGACAAAAGCTCGGCTGGAGCTGGAGCATCACATCTCACCCCAGCTCTGGAACCCATAGCCAGAGGATGCTGCAGCAGCCACCTCTGCCCACTGGCACTGATGGTAACGGGCTTTGAGGTGCCAGGCTTAGGATGTCCAGAGATGAGAAATTCACTCTGAGCCTGCCTTTGTGCAAGAAAGAAGAGTCCAGAACTGCCTTCCCCCACAGTTCCCAGGCAAAGCTGGCTTTTCCCCTGCCACGGGAGCGTGTGGCCCCTGCCAGGCTGCACAGCCCAGCTCCGCCACGGGGATGTTTGCCCTCTTGCCTTTGCAGGTCCGTGCCATGAGGCTGTCGTTCGTGGGGGAGATGGGCTGGGAGCTGCACGTGCCCAGGGCCGACTGTGTGAAGGTTTATCGGGCGGTGATGCAGGCAGGAGCCCGGCACGGCATCGCCAACGCCGGCTACAGAGCCATCGACAGCCTCAGCATCGAGAAAGGTCCTGGTTCCCTCTCAGCAGCACTCTCTGCTCTTCCTCCAGCGGGGGCAGCAGGGCAAGGAGCTTTTCTCAGCTTCGGGGTGGGTCAGTGTGATGGGAGGGTCTCAGAATTCCCCTGTGGGCTCCTCTCCAGGGTGTTTTACCCACGTGAACGAAGGGCAGCGGGTGTGCCGGGGGCAGGGGGCTGTGCCAGGCTCAGCGGGTGACCCCGCTGGCTCCCTGCAGGCTACAGGCACTGGCACGCAGACCTGCGGCCCGATGACACCCCGCTGGAAGCAGGGCTGGCCTTCACCTGCAAGCTCAAGTCCAGCATCCCCTTCCTGGGCCGGGAGGCCGTGGAGGCACAGAAAGCCAAGGGCATCTTCCGCCGCCTCGTGTGCTTCACCACGGAGCAGTGAGTACACAGGGGAGGGGGAACCACTGAGCAGCGAGTGAGTACCACTGAGGAGAGAGTGAGTAACACAGAGGAGTGAGTACCACTGAGGAGAGAGTGAGTAACACAGAGGAGAGAGTGAGTAACACAGAGGAGAGAGTGCCACTGAGGAGAGAGTGAGTAACACAGAGGAGAGAGTGAGTAACACAGAGAGTGAGTGAGTGCCACTGAGGAGAGAGTGAGTAACACAGAGGAGAGAGTGAGTAACACAGAGGAGAGAGTGAGTAACACAGAGGAGAGAGTACCACTGAGGAGAGAGTGAGTAACACAGAGGAGAGAGTGAGTAACACAGAGGAGAGAGTGCCACTGAGGAGAGAGTGAGTAACACAGAGGAGAGAGTGAGTAACACAGAGGAGAGAGTGCCACTGAGGAGAGAGTGAGTAACACAGAGGAGAGAGTGAGTAACACAGAGGAGAGAGTGAGTAACACAGAGGAGAGAGTACCACTGAGGAGAGAGTGAGTAACACAGAGGAGAGAGTGAGTAACACAGAGGAGAGAGTACCACTGAGGAGAGAGTGAGTGCCACTGAGGAGTGAGTGAGTAACACAGAGAGTGAGTGAGTACCACTGAGAAGAGAGTGCCACAGAGAGTGAGTACCACTGAGGAGAGAGTACCACTGAGGAGAGAGTGAGTAACACAGAGGAGAGAGTGCCACAGAGAGTGAGTGAGTATGAGGAGAGAGTGAGTGCCACTGAGGAGTGAGTGCCACAGAGAGTGAGTGAATACCACTGAGGAGTGAGTGAGTACCTCAGAGCAGTGAGTACCACTGAGGAGTGAGTGAGTACCACTGAGGAGTGAATGAGTACCACTGAGGAGTCAGGATCACTGCTGGCTCTGCTCCCTGCTGCAGCTCCCAGCCCAGCATCACCCCTGGAGCAGCACCTCCACTTCTTGGTTTTCCTAGCTTTTACTGAGAGGTGTTTTAAAAGATTTTATTCTTCTATCAGTTTCGATGAAAGGTGAGATATAAGGGATATAAAACTCAATGCTATTGCATCAGAAGCTAACCTATTTCTTGGTTACAATACCTTAGTTTTTCAGCCTATTAGCTTTTGCTACAGCATGCTGTTATTACCTCTAACACCAATCACCTATGTTTTTACCCCACATGGTCCTGCTACCATGCACCTTTCACAGCTCTAATTCTCTAACATATCTGGTCTTTTTGTGAGGCCATACTTTAAAACTTGTTGGAACTTGTTCCTACTTCAATGTCTCTCTCAACAATGTTGTCTTAACAATTCTTCACGAATCCATTTCTCACACACACACACAGGGGTGCCACACCTGGACAGCTGTTTTCCATGCTCCAATTCCATCTCTAATTCAAATCCCACTGCAAATTCCCTGTTGGATGTTCAGTGGGAGCTGCAGGAGGTGGGAGGGTTGATCTTGTTTCACCCAGATTGGGCTGGAGGGACTCTGGGTTCAGCACGGAGAGGTGAAAGAGCCAATGGGCAGTGGGAGCCCTGGCTCGTGGGCTGGTCTGGGGCAGAGCCAGAGCCCTGTGCCCCGTGCAGGGGCTCTGCTGGGGCAGCTGTGCCCTTGCCTTGCAGGAAGGTGCCCATGTTCGGCCTGGAGGCGGTCTGGAGGGACGGCCAGGTGGTCGGCCACATCCGCCGGGCAGATTTTGGGTTTGCCATCGACAAAACCATCGCCTACGGCTACATCCGAGACCCTGCAGGGGGCCCGGTGAGTGCAGAGCCCCGGGGGGACTGTGCCTCCTGCCCTGCGGAGCCACAAACCCACTTCTGTCACCTGGGGTGGCCGTGCCTCCTGCCCTGCAGTGCCACAAACCCACTGCTGTCACCTGGGGTGGCTGTGCCTCCTGCCCTGCAGTGCCACAGACCCACTGCTGTCACCTGGGGTGGCTGTGCCTCCTGCCCTGCAGTGCCACAGACCCACTTCTGTCACCTGGGGTGGCCGTGCCTCCTGCCCTGCAGTGCCACAAACCCACTGCTGTCACCTGGGGTGGCTGTGCCTCCTGCCCTGCAGTGCCACAGACCCACTGCTGTCACCTGGGGTGGCTGTGCCTCCTGCCCTGCAGTGCCACAGACCCACTGCTGTCACCTGGGGTGGCTGTGCCTCCTGCCCTGCAGTGCCACAAACCCACTGCTGTCACCTGGGGTGGCTGTGCCTCCTGCTCTGTGGTGCCACAAACCCACTGCTGTCACCTGGGGTGTCTGTGCCTCCTGCCCTGCGGTGCCACAGACCCACTGCTGTCACCTGGGGTGGCTGTGCCTCCTGCCCTGCAGTGCCACAGACCCACTGCTGTCACCTGGGGTGGCTGTGCCTCCTGCCCTGCGGAGCCACAAACCCACTGCTGTCACCTGGGGTGGCCGTGCCTCCTGCCCTGCAGTGCCACAGACCCACTGCTGTCACCTGGGGTGGCTGTGCCTCCTGCTCTGTGGTGCCACAAACCCACTGCTGTCACCTGGGGTGGCCGTGCCTCCTGCCCTGCAGTGCCACAAACCCACTGCTGTCACCTGGGGTGGCTGTGCCTCCTGCCCTGCAGTGCCACAAACCCACTGCTGTCACCTGGGGTGGCTGTGCCTCCTGCCCTGCGGAGCCACAAACCCACTGCTGTCACCTGGGGTGGCAGGTGGGACAGCAGCTCCCTCGTGCTCCCCTGGGCAGGTTGGAGGGTGAGGGGTTGGTGCCAAAGTTGGTGTCACTGTCACCGCGTGAGGTCCGTGCACGGCTCAAGTGCTGCCTCAGAGGTTAATTACAAACAAATATTTAATTGCAGTAGCTAATTCACTTATGTTGTAGGGAGGAATGGCCAGTTCGAGCAGGGCGAGATGTTAATTAACCCTGGGAGACTCCTGGGTAATCAGTCAGGTGCCCTCATTTAGCAGCGTGCTGTGGGGACAGAGGTTGGGTTGACATCTCCAGGGACCTTTTCTGTGCCAGCCAAGAGCTGTGTGTGGGCTGTGATTCCTGCTCTTGCTTGCCTTGGCTTTTCATCCTGCATCCCTGCAGGAGTCCCAAGGCCAGTGGCTTTGTGGCTCAGTTGCCCCTGGGAACCCCCTTTTCTCCTAGTGATGAATGTTTTTCCTTTTCCTTTTCCTTTTCCTTTTCCTTTTCCTTTTCCTTTTCCTTTTCCTTTTCCTTTTCCTTTTCTTTTTCCTTTTCCTTTTCCCTTTTCCCTTTTCTTTTTCATTTTCCCTTTTCATTTTCCTGCTCCTCTCCCTTTTCATTTTCTTTTCCCTTTTGCTTTTCCCCTCCCTTTTCCTTTTTCGCTTTCCTCTTCCTCTTCTTTTCCCCCTTTTCCCTTTTCCCCCTTTTCCCTTTTTCCCTTTCCTCTCTCCTTTCTTTTCCCCTTTCCTTTCCCCTTTTCTCTTTCCATCGTATACCCCCACAGCGGAAAAAAAAGAAACCTCAAATTTTCAAACACTGAATTTTTTTTTTCAAACAGGGTGCTTTTAACAGTTCTCTTCCTCCTTTCCACACATCCTCTCGGGATGGCAGAGCCGGGTTTTCTGCAGATGTGTGGGGCGGCTGGGAGCTTGCCCAGGGGTGGAGCTGGGATGCTGGCACCCTGCAGGGGTTTTTCCATGGCTCTGCCTCGCAGGTTTCCCTGGATTTTGTGAAGAGTGGCAGCTACGAGCTGGAGAGGATGGGAGTGACCTTCCCGGCCCGAGCCCACACCAAATCCCCGTTCGACCCCGACAACAAACGTGTGAAGGGCTTTTACTGAGGGCGGCTGGGCTGCCCAGAGGAGCTGCGGGCTGAGCTCCGGCCCCACCTGCCCCGCTGGCTCCGGGGTCAGCTGCAAGAGCCGGGAGCCCGCGAGTCAATGTGGGTCACATCAGAGGGGAGAGGAGGAAGGGAGTCCAAAAAGTGCAAAGACTCTGCTGCTCTGTTTCCCGAGTGGAGCAGGGCCACTGCAGCAATAATTCTTTTCCGTGGGTTGATTGGCCTGCAAACAGTGTTTGGTCCCACTGTGTGTGAAGTGGTTTCAATTTGTGACTTTGCTGGAAACTCTTTCCCCCCAAATGTAGTTTCATGTCGCCTGGAAATGAATTTTTTTTTTAAACTAGCTCTGCTGTTCATACAGCTGGAGCCCCCAAACCTGCCGTGCCTCTGGTCCCTTGCTGCGTCTGTCCCCACTCCCATGGGTGTCACCTCATCCTGGGGACTCTGCTGGGAGGGGGCCGTGGAGGGAAGGGGCAGGAGTGCAGGGACATTGCCAGGCTCACGCTGTGGGTTCCTCTCTGCAGTGCTGCTGTGTTTGTGTGTCATGATCATGGAGCCATGGAGCAGCTGGGCTTGGAAGGGACCTCAAAGCCCATCCCATGCCATGGCTTCCATGGCCAGGACACCTTCCACTGCCCCACTGCTCCAATCCCCACCTGGTCTGGCCTCGGACACTTCCAGGGATGGGGCAGCCAGGATTTTTCTGGGCTGCTCCTGGCACAGGCTGTGGTGTAAGGTGGCCAGCGGGGTCACTGGCCCCATGGCTGCCCTTGCTGGCAGCTCCCTGGTCCCTCGTGGCTTCTTCCCAAAGGTCACCTTGGAGGTGGCTCCTTTTAGCTCCTGACAGAGAGGGGGATGCTGCCAGAGGCTGAGCCGTGAGCTCAAACCCCTCTGGCAGCTCAGAGCCAGCCTTGGGGGCAGCAGGGAGGGCAGCAGGGAGGGTTTGCCCTCACATGCACACAGCCCGTGCTGCAGGGAAGGATCAGCAGCTCCCCATCACCACCCCTTGCTCTGCTCCCCTCACTGGGCTCTCTGCTGGAGCTTTCACCCGCCTGAAGAAATAATCTCACTCCCTGCTCTTCCCTTTTCCTCCCTTGACTAGGCTTGCTTGGGTCACAGCCTCTTTAGAGCTGATTTCAATTCCTTGCCCTCGTGCCACGGGCGCCACGGGCAAGAGCGTGAACTCTGAAATGCTTTGGTTTTACGGAAAACATTAAAAACCAAGATTGAGATGAATTTTTCACTTGAATAGGAGGTGACTGCCCTGCCTCTGGCAGGGTGGAGGGCAGGGGAGGGGGTGGCTGTGGTCCTGTTCTGAGGGAAGGAGCATTCTGCCTCCCTGCCATCCACTCCGTGCCTGGAAGATCAGATTTTGTTTTAGAAAGCCTTTTCTGGCATGCAGTGCTCTGATCTGAGGTTTCTCTTACACCCAAAGTGGCTGGGAAGGAATTTTGGGGGCCACCTGGCCTGGATCCACCTGTCCCAGGGCAGCAAGGACAGGCACCAAGCTGGGATGGACATGGACTCTCCCCCACCTCCACACCTCCAGCCTCTCCTCTGCTCCTCCTGAGTGTTCTCCATTCAGAGCTCAACAGCAAAAAGCAATTTATTTTACATTTAGATATTTAATGGAACAATTTTTTCCTGACAAAAGATTTGTCATTCCCCCTCCTCCCCTCCCCTTTTCCAAACCCCATCCCAGAGGTGTCGTTTGTTCCCAGCCATTGGCATCTGGTGGCATCGAGAGGAACAATCCAGAGCGTGGAGGAGTGGGGAGGGGAGGGAGGGGAGTGCTGGGTGGGTGTTGTGGCCCCCCTCCATCCTTCCCATCTTCCATCAATCCATCCCTCCATCCCTGCCACAGCTGCCAGCATGGGGGAGCACCTGTGGAGCCATCCTGAGCTAGGCAGGACCGTGGGACACCAGCAAGGCTTTTGTGCTGCTCCCACACACCCTTTTGCTCCGTGCCTCAGTTTCCCCCGCCGGCAAACAAGCTCCTTCCCCCCTCCCTGGGGCTGCACAATAGCAAACCTCGCCGTTATTATTCCGGGGGTGGGAAGCAGCATTACTCAGAGCCAGCATTGCTAATCGCACACTAAATATAGCTCTTTCCCATCCCCGGAGGGCTTGCTGAACTCTGCCTGAGGAGCTCGAACCCCCTCCCGAGGCAGGGCCGGGGCAGCGGCTGGCACCGCCGTGCGGGCAGGGATGTTCCCCACGATGGATGCTCCTGCCTGGGGGCGCCTCCCCTCCTGCTGCCAGGCTCTGTGTCAGTCCCTCCGGAGCTTGCCCAGCTGCAGGGGGATGGGGGCAGCGGGCTGAGGCTCCGGGGAGGGTGGGCAGCGAGGGCTGGGCTCCCGCAGCCTCTCGGTGATGCTGGGAAGTGGCTGCTTCTCCCACTCGCCCTGCAAGAGAGGTCAGCACCCTGAGAGCACAGCAGGTGGAAATGCTTTGCTCCAGCAAGGGAGGAAGGTGTTGGAGGCTCGGTGTTTGGAGAAACAACACCAGTTTAAACGTCTGAAGAGGTTTTTAGCCCAAATCAGGGTGTTTTCTCATGAGACATCACTAATTATTCCTAGTGCAGAAGCACCTACACATCCCCTGAGTGGCACAGACGTCTGAGGTGTTCCACAAATCCACCCCAGCTGGGGAGTTTCCACCCCAAAAAGCGTTACCTGCCAAGCCAGGTGGAGACAGCTCAAACCAGGGAGTGCCACAGGCCCACCATGCTCTGGAAAAGCAGGGACTGGCAGGAATTTCCAGCAGGGATGTGCCCGTGGAGCAGGAGGGATGCAGCAGCCTGGCTGAGGTGCCATGGAAGGGCTGTCACAGCCATCAGGGCTCAAGGTGACCACGGCCAGGACAAATCCCCCCACTCTGTGCATCCGTGGTGACGCCTTGTCTTGGGGATGCTCCCTGCAAAGAGCAACCTGCCAGGTGCAGGCAGTGCCTGGGGCCGAGCCTGCCCAGCAGGATCTAGCTCAGATTTGATGCTGGCCTGGCCTGGTGGCTGGAGGAGAGGCGGGCAGGGGCTGGGAGGGCACGGGGGGCTCAGCTCCGGGGTGGTGGTGCCCTGGCTGGGCTGCCAGCTGCGTGTTCGTGCGGAAATGTCAGCGAGAGGCTGAGCCACAGAGCGAGCAGGAGGAGGGAGGTCTGGAGAGGAGAGGTAGAGCCGTGAGTCATCAGCGAGATGAAAGTGGAATTTATGTTTTCAGCTGAAATTTCTCCTGGTATGTCAAGCGAAATGGGCCAGAGCTGGCACTGGTGCTGGGAAAACCCTGGGGAAAGATGGAGTGGGATGGAGGGACCTTTCCAAAGCTCATGGGGAGTGACCAGAGAGGGGACAGCATTGCAGGGGAGCACCAGCTGGAGGAACAACTCCTTTCCTGTGCCCTTATGGCTTAGGGGAGCAGTTGAGCATCCTTAGGGTGCGCCTGCTCCAGGGCTCGGCTCCAGCCCCGAGCCCATCTGCTGCGGCGTCTGCCCTGCTGATACATCCCAAACCCTGAGCCTGCTTTTTGGAGAGTTCAAAGGCATGTGGAGTGTCTTGGTAGTTGTTGTTTTCAGTGCTTTCGAGTTGAAATCTGAACAGAGTTTTCTGTGAGCCCTTGTGGGCGCAGAGGAACTAGGGGATGGCACTGTCCCCGCTGCCGCTCACAAGTGTTACCTTGAGATTTGGCTCAGTAATTAACAGCACTCAGTTCCTTCCAGAAATCATCAGCTTTGGGATCACTGAACTGCAAAAACATGAGCTTAATTAGAAGCTGGTGCTTTTTCTCTTGGCAGAAACAGCATGGAATAAATGAGATGTCTCCAAGTCGGGCTCGCTCTGAAACACCAGCGGAGCAGAGGCTCCTTCACCCTCACTGCGATGCTCGTGACCCACTTTGTGCCAGCATTGGCTCTGCTCTGCTCAAGGCCCTTCCTGACAGCCCCCAAGACCTCTCTGAAATCAAGGGAGTTGTCTGGTCATAAATTAAGAGGTTTAATTCATATTTCTGCTGCTGCACAAAACTTCGACGTCACTTCTGTCCCTGCAGCAAAGCTCTGCGTGGCTGAGAGGTGCCTGGTGTCCAGTTCCAGGAAACTGGAAAGGTTTCTGCCCGCTCCAGAGTGAAACTTTGCTAAAGGGAATTTACAGTGGCAGAAAGCTGATGGCCATCCCTGCAATCCGCTCAGCATGGTCCCGGGCTGCAGTGGATAGCACTGGATCCAGGCACAAGGACTCATCCAAATTCATTACACTGATAAATGGCATTGGAAGCTGATGCCAGCAGTGGTTTTAAATCTTCACCATCAACATCATCATGTTCCTCATTTCTTGGCCTGGTTTGATTTTTAAGACCTCCCAGTCCTTTATCCTCCACGTTTTGCTGGATCGCCACGTTTGGAAGCTGCACAGATGCTGTGTGTAATGAGCTCGCTCTCCTGGGACCTGGGGTGATTTGCCAAAATCCTAAAAACCACCTCACGTTTCTCCTTGGATCTGGCCCTACTTTAACAGTCAGCAAAAGCAGCCTCCAAATCACTTCATGCAAATGCATCTCCCACTTGGATCTGGCTGGGAGCATCCATGGTGGGCTCCTGATGTATTGTCCAAGCCCAGGGCAGGGCTGGGCTCAGTGTCCTGCTGATACCAGGGATTCCCAGGCAGCTCCAGCCCTCTGCCCTGAGCCTGCTGGGTTCGGATGTGTCCTGAGCACCACAAACCCAACCTTGTATCTGGGAATTGTGCAGGGAAGCTTTGGGAGCGGGGCTGTACCTACCGGGAAGCGGACAGCAGAGGATTTGTTGCAGTGCACGGAGATGGGAGCAAAGCCGTAGAGGGATTTCAGCACATCCCTGTTGAACGTGTTCCAGGGGATGGAGTAAAACTGCTGTGGGACAGAGACCTGTGGGCACATGCAGACCTCCTCGTCGTTAAACCTGGGCAGGAGAAAGGCCAGGCTGAAGCACAGCAGTGCTGTGCCCTTCCAGAGCTGGATGGGACCAGTTCCTCCCTGCCTGAGCCTGGGGTGGCTCTGAGGGCAGCGCTGGGCACAGGGAGAGCCTGCAACAGCCAGCACGTGCAGGGCAGGATTTGGGACCAGCCCGTGGGTAGGACACCCTGTGCAAGGTCAGCATCTCCCCTCTCCTCACGGGTGGATGGGCTGCAGCATCCTCCCCGAGTCTGCCTCGGGTCATAAGGAATATTTTGCATTTATGCACTCAGCCACACACTGACTCTTGCTGAGATGTCCCTCCCTGCCTTCCTGGTGGCTCTCACTGCACAGCCGTGCTCCAAACCCTGGGTTTGGCTGCTGTACCAGTGGTCCCTGTGCCCCCAGCCCTGCTGTGCAGGGCTCTTTACCTGTTGACAAGGTTGAAGTAGCGGCGCAGGTAGCCGGGATCCACAGCGCTTTTGCACAGCTCCAGCTGGGTCTGGGGGTAGTAGTGCACGTAGTTCACACACATCTCCTCCAGGATGCCAAAGCCTCCCTGTGGCACAGGCAGGAAGGGGATGGAAGCAGGGCCTGGCTGTGCCCTGCACAGGGGCAGGGAGGGCAGGGGGGCACAGCTCGCTCACACCTCTGGGTGCACACTCACATGGATCTATATCTAAAATCCTTCTAGATCTATATCTGGATCTCTAGATAGGTAGAGGTGAGATAGAGATGATAGAGATAGGTATGCACACTCCTTCAGGTGCATGGCATGGGCAGCTCTCTGCTTGTCTGCCCTCTGTGCAAGGACAGACTTCCAGGCTAGACCGTGTGGTTTACATTAAAATGCAGATTTCCTATAATCCCTCTGCTATATTTAGCCTTGTCCCTGTTGATGGTACCTCTGACAGGCTCTTTTATATTTTTTCCCCACTGCCTATGTAAGGAAATAACACGCACTGTCAAAAAATGCCACTTCTCTTTAATTACAATTAATCCCTGGTGGAACAGTTTGTGATGGGAATTAGAGTGACACATGCTACTTCACAATTAGCACCTTCACATCCCCGCTGCAGGCAGCAGAGCCTTGTGAGTTCCCTTCTTCCCACTCTCCCTTTGCTCCTGGCTGGAATTCAGCCTGGTTTCATGCAGGTGCCCAGTCTGGGGGTGCCCCCAGCCCACCCTGGGTGCCCCCAAAGGCAGGGGAGCTGCCCCTGCACTCACCACGGTGGCTCTGCTCCGATCCTCAGTGTTGTATGTGCAGGTGGTGATGAGTTCATCGCCCTGGGGGGAATCAAACACAGGAAAATTTAAGGACTGGGGAGTGTTCCACATGGAAATACCAGGAGCCTGGAAACCACAGGAGTCCTTGCTAAAACTGCATCCCCTGTGGAGATTCCCCAGGGCTGCATCCCAGGGATGGTGTTCCCTGCTTTCCTCGCTTTTTAAGGATTTCTGCGGGGTTGAAAACACCTTAAAATTGCACTTAGGCGAGAGCTCGAAGTGCCAAAACCGGAGCTGACTTGGTGGCACAACAGCCTCCCTGCCACAGTCAGTGCTGAGGACCACGGGGACACCCCAGGGCACAGCCCTGGGCACGGCTCCAGCGGGTGCTGAGTGCTTTGAGCAGCTCCAGGAGCTGCTCCCAGCTTTGCAGTCAGCTCCTTCCCCATCTGAAGAGCCCTGGGGCAGGTTCCACCCCTGCTTTCCCACCCACTCCCGCTCTGATGCTGAATCTCTTCCTCTCCTTCCATCCAGCAGGGCCAGAGGGCAGCACCATGGCTCATCCTCACCCCCCGAGGAGCCTCCCTCTGCCAGACGAAGCCCAACTGAATTAGGAGCCTCATTTAGCTCCTGGCTGCCCACACACCAGTTCTGTGCCATATGACAGGGGGGCCTGGCTGTCCCCAAAGTATCTGCGTGGAGATGACACATGTGACCCGGGGACCCTCCCTCCAGCCCCCCTGGGAGTCCCCAGATGGGATGTGGGGATGGAAGGAGGCAGGGCACTCAGCGCCATGGCATCAGGATGTGCTGTTTGGAACGTTTTTTGGGGCAACTCACCGGAAAAACAGCGACCACCTCCTTCAGCATGCGGATCTCCTGGGAGGGGAGGGAAAGGGACACGTCAGAGCAGTGCCACAGCGGCTCTGTGCCCAGGGGGGACACCCAGCCGTGCCCCCTGCAGCCCCCGTACCTGGAAATGAGGGCTGTAGTGGCTGTCAGCGTTCACAACCTGCTGCTCCCTCCCGTCCCGGGCCAGCACCGTCACCACTTTCCTCCCTGCCAGGTGTGTGTGCAGCTGGGAGGCAAAGATGCGGATGCCAGCAGCGGGCAGAGCCTGGGGGAAGGAAGGAAGGACAGCTCAAGCCCCCCTGGAAGCCGTGTCCCCTCTCACATCCCCTCCCTCACATCCCCAGCCGTGTGCTGGGAACCGGCTGTCCCTGTTGTGGCTCTCACACGGGGTTTAGGGGGTTGCTGTACCCCTGGAAAAGCAGCTCAGTGAGCTCCTTGCAGAGGGACAAACCCTCACTGCTGCCAAAGCAGCGCTCCAGAGCAGCAGGAGCAGCTGAGGCAGATCCCTCTTCCTTCCCTGCCCTCGTTGGTGGTGGCACAAACGGTTCCTTGTGGGTAGGCCCTACAAAAACACGCACCAAAACTTCCCTGAGAGAGCAAGGTGGGCCCTCTGGAGCCATCTTTGAGGGAGCTCTTGGCAAGCTCCCCAGGAGCAGGAGCCAATTTTCCCAGCCCTGTGAGGGAAAGCACCACTGGGACACGGCCAGCTCGGCAGTGAGTTTTATGGGAATGCTACCCCGGGGAGCTGGAGCAGATGGCTCCCCAGGAGAGCTGCTTTCAGGGGGATTCAACCCATCCCAACCAGCTGCTCTCTGTTTATTGTACACAGCAGATTTTTCTCTCCTCACGGTGAGTTTAAAACTCCAAATTGGCAGCCTGGAGATTGGTGCTGCCTGGAGCCAGGGAAAAGCCACAGGGAGCCTTTCTCCCTGGAGCTGCAGCCGGGCTGGAGGGGACAGGCACTCACCAGCTGGGTGCATTTATCAGTGCAGTACCCCGTGAGGATGAAGCTGTCCTCTCCAGGGGGAATGGCCATCACGGGGGTGTACACCAAGCCCAGCTCCATGATCCCGGCGTCGTAGGGACGAAGGGTGGCCGTGTAGTACAGCCGGATCCCCGAGGAGTCACGGCGACCTGGGGGGCCAGGGGACAAGGACAAGTCACTGCAGGGGCAAGGCCAAAAGGTGAAAGACAAGGACAGGTGAAAAACAACGCTGTGGGGGACCTCTCGCTCCCAGCTTCCTTCCTCTGTTTGAAATTGTTTAAAATCCTACAGATTTTCCTGCAAGCCTTCACTGAGTGGCCCCAGATGAACCTGGTTCCCTGGTGAGGGCACTGACCTGAGGACGAATGGTCCCAGGACAGCAAGGTAAGGGTGCCTTTGGAGAGCCCAAAGCAGAGGGACAGAGCATGGGGTGCTTTGGGGGTCTCCCTCAGGAATGTGGCTCACTGCAACCTCTTTAATCCCAAAATCCCAAAGGGAAAGAGCAGGGTCAATAGGTCAGGAGGGGTTCAGGGCAGCTCTGAGCTCCCTGTCTCCAGGCTGGAGCCCACCCAGGGATAAGAATAACGGGGGAGACACTATTGGTTAACAGGCAAAAGCAGATGAATGATGGAAGATGTGAACTCTGTATTTATAGCCATGTTTCTTCTCGAGTTGCCGAATGTGCTATGATTGATCCACAGTACATATGCTCTGGCCTCCTAAAAATATCCTTGGGTAGTCAAGAAGCTGCTTGTTTTTATGTTAATGAAAAAACTGGGTTGTTTGGAATCCTTTTTTTTTCCCAATGTGTCTCCTGACAATGTTATCGAAGCAGGAGAACAGGAATCAACATCCACATCCCCCCCCTCCCCAGGCAGCCTGGTCTCTCTGTGACTTGGCACTGCTGTCACTCTGGCTCTGAGCTCAGACCCAGCCCCACTGAATCTATAATCAACACAACCAACTGACAGGGCTGACAAAGCCACTCCCCACGACCTTGTGTGGAAATCGGTGGCACTCCTGAGACAGCCCAGCTGAATCCTGGTGTTGCCCTGGGTCACATCCTCGCAGGAAGCCTGTGGGGGCAATTTTCTGCCTGCAGGCTCCTTTCCCGAGCTTCCTTCCCCACCTCTGGGCATGCACTTCAGTGAGGATGACTTTGCTGAGACCAGAAAAGCAGCAGCAAGGTGGGGGTTTAATGTATTCCTCCTGCAGGGACAGGTCTGGACCATCAGCTCTCCACAAAGCTGAGAACAGGGCCATGGTTTAGGCCAGAGGCCTCCCCAGAAGGTGGCAATCCTTCCCTGGAATTTCCCCAGCTCTCCTGCCCTGGTCACACAGGTAAAGCAGCGGGCAGCCCCTCACCTTTGAGCACCAGGGGATTGTGGTAATGGATCTCCAGACGCAAATATCTGGAGGAGCCTGGGCCACCAAAGGCAAGACCTGCTTCTTCAGGGTAATAGAAAGCCTGGAAGCAGAAGGGAAGGTGTTAGGGGAGCAGCAGGGTGGCTTTCCTGGGAACAAGGCTGGAAAGCCTACGGGAATGTGTGGGTGTGATCCTGACCCACACCATGGGCTGAGGGACGTGACTTGTGCCCTTGGTTGTGCTTGGAGAGCTGCCCTTGCTTCCAAAAGCTCCTCTCATTCCACATGCAGTGGCACAACACCTGAACGTTGTCATAAAATCATAAAATACCCTGAGCTGGAAGGGACCCACGAGGATCATCAAAATCCAGCTCCTGGCCCCGCACAGGACAGCCCCAGGAATCCCTGAGCTGGAAGGGATCCACAAGGATCATCAAAATCCAGCTCCTGGCCCTGCACAGGACAGCCCCAGGAATCCCTGAGCTGGAAGGGACACACAAAAGGATCATCAAAATCCAGCTCCTGGCCCTGCACAGGACAGCCCCAGGAATACCAGAGTTGGAAGGGATCCACGAGAATCATCAAAATCCAGCTCCTGGCCCTGCACAGGACAGCCCCAGGAATCCCACAAGTGCCTGAGAGTGTTGTCCAAAACCTCCCTGAGCTCCCTCAGGCTTGGGGCCGTGACCGTTCCCTGGGGAGCCGTTCCAGTGTCCCACCCCACTGATTTGTGGCACCAAAGAGGAGGAGAGGTGGGGACAGGCAGGAAATCCAACACACCCAGGAGGGGCTGGGAAGCTCAGCCAGGGCTGAAGCCAAACCCCAGCAGAGACCAGGGCGAGGGCAGCCCCTATGGGGCAACCCCAAAGCGGGACCGGCATGGTTTGGGTGACGTTGTCACCCAGGGGGACGTGTCCCTTGTCACACCCACCTGTGCCCCCATGGCCCAGGCTGCCAGCACGTGCCTGCAGTAGTTGAGGCGCTCGGGTTTCATCCTGGAGTCGCAGGGCCCGCTGTAGTGGGGGAAGCTGTCGAACTCGGCCGCGCACTGGAAAACCTCCATGTGGTGCACAAGAGCCTCGTTGCCCGCCGTGACCACTGGCTCGTACTGCAAGGAGGAGAGGACACACTGAGAGCCCATCCCTGAACCCTGCAGGCTCCGTGAGGTGCCAGGGCAGGAGTATCTGTGGCCTGGCACCAGTTTCTGCCACAGGATGGGGAGGGAAGGGTGCTCAGGGCGTGAGGCACCGAGGGCCAAGAGTTTTCCCCTCATATTTTAGTTATGGTAGAGTTAAACACCTGGGTGCTTCAAAGGGGAAACAACATGTTATTAGTGCCCAAGGAGCATTTAGGTCAGTGGTGGAAATATTTAATTTCTCGGCTGGCTTAGGGACCAACCCAGAGCCCACCAGAACCCACAGAGAGCCAGCTCATCCTTTCTCCAGCAAGAGATGGGGATCAGCAGAAGATTTTGGTCAGTTTTGTGATGACTGAGTCCTTTAACAGGGGTAAAGGTGGCCCTGGGGATGTTGCTTTTTCCCACAGAGTGCTGGCTCTGTTGTTGTTGTGGCTCTGCCTGCAGCCCTTGGGTTTTGTTTCTGTCCAGCAGCTTCTTGGGGCACGGGGAGGGGGATTTGGGGTAGAGAGAGTGACTCAAGCCTGAGGAACATCTCTGGCTAAAAGTGCCAGCTGCAGAAGTGATCTGCAGCAGCGGGAAGGTATCAGGAGTTACACACTTCTTACTTACACACAGATGATTCACTTCACACCATCTGTCAGAGAGAAAATCCTCCTTCTGAGCCTCCCTTTGCAGCGCCGTCTCTCCCCTCGAAATCACCGAGCGCTCGCTGCAGCTCGAGTGTCTGCAGGTTTTTCCTCATCCCCGTGGTGTGGTTTTGACTCTGGATGTGCCAGGTCACCTCCTGAGCCACCCCCACACCTGCTGGGTGCTCTCCCATCCTTTCCTCGGGGTTGCCAGCAGGTTTCTGCCTCTCCTTTGCAGGAGATGGCCCAAGCAACACGTCTGGCAGTGCCCACAAGTTGCATTTACGTCTGTAACTCTCTTTTTTCGGACTATGCCTCATCTTTCAGATGCCGCTTCCCATCCTGGCTGGCTCTGCCCTGCTCTCATCAGCCCCGTTCCTTTGTTTCCTATGGTTTTATGCTCCTCATGTGTGCCAATATCCTGTTGTGGGTCTGTTCCTTCTGCAGGGAGTCAGCTCTGAGCCTGCCCTGGAACCTGCTGGATGTGCCAGGTGGGAAAACATTACCTGGTCTCCTCCTGCTGAGACACTCTAGGAGACAAGAGGAAGCTACTGACTGGTGGGGTGGACCTGGAAGAGGTTTTGGGACCACATTTGGATGGCAGGGTCTGAAAGCCTCCCTGTGATGTGGAATTTGCAGGATGTGAACACAATTACTGCTCCACCCTGGGGAAAGCAGCCCCCTTCTGCGGCCTCTCACCATGACAATGTGGTGCTTGGGGAAGCCCTCTGGGAGTTCTGCCATGTAACACCAGTAGGTCGTCTCCTGGCTGGGAATGACAACATCCGGGGCTGTTATCTCCATGGTCTTCATGTCTCTGGGCAGCTCAGGGATGCTGATGTTGGGTTTTAGCAGCTGCACCCTCTGCAGCCCCCCGTGGAGGGCAGAGACGTTGATGGCTTGCAGGGAGCGCACGGGTTTCTCCAGGATGCCGTAGATCAGGTGCACCGTGCCATCCTGAAGCCAGAGCAGAACAAATCTGTGGGTTTTTCATGCAGTACAGGAGCTGCAGGGGCCATTTAGCACCAGCACTGGTGGCATCAACCCAGAAATGGGTCTTGTGACCCCACCCTGGCTGCACCAGCAGCTCACTCTGCTGTGCTGTCCCAGGAGAGCTCCACATTCCAGGCGTTTCTCTGGCTGATGTGGTCACTGAGGGTTCCCTAGCAGGCTCCCCATCAATTCCAAAAGGGGCACACATCCTCTTTGCTCCTTCCAAGTCCCTCATGAGCTCCAGGCTGGGACAAACCCATCAGTGCAGGGCTCATCCTCCCCTGCAGCCCAGCTAGAGCCTGGGGGGTAAGAGCAGAAACAAACCTTCTCCCTGAAGTCCTCCCTTTTCTTCCAGCTTCTTTACAGGGGGAAGGTACCACAAGAGGCTCTGCTGAAAGTCTACTGCAAACAAGAACACTGAGAGCTCTGGACAGGAGATTAGGGAGAAAGGAAAAAGGGAACAATCCTTTCCTAAAGGATCAGAGAATAAAGACCAGCAAGTGTTTTCGTGGCTCACACACACAGATTGTTCCCTCCAGGGCTCTCAGTGTTTTGGCAGACGGCAGACACTTCTCACCACAAGAGAAGCTTTTGAGCACCAGCAGCAAAAACTCGAGGACACTCTGTGCCCA
This sequence comes from Motacilla alba alba, assembly GCF_015832195.1. Classification (NCBI taxonomy): domain Eukaryota; kingdom Metazoa; phylum Chordata; class Aves; order Passeriformes; family Motacillidae; genus Motacilla; species Motacilla alba. The sequence goes on along the minus strand of NC_052032.1, from coordinate 7,664,055 downwards.
CGTTGGCTCTAAAATATCCTGCCCACAAAGGCTTTCATGTGAGATGAGCCTTGCACTGATTCCAGAGCCTGTAGCTGAGCCCCTGAGCTGTCTGACATCCCCCACTGGGAGGGTTTATCCCAAATCCCAGCTCAGAGAGGAGTGGCGGATGCAGAGCCAGGGAGATGTCACCGAGCAGGGAGCAGCACCTCTATTTGCTGTCCCTTTGTCCCAGCTCCTGTCACCACCCTCCTGTTTGCCTGCTGTTGATACACCAACCCCTCTTCGTGACACTCCCAACAGTTGGCTCCAGGCTGTCGAGCAGAGTGATGCAGGAAGGATTTATATAGACCCAATGCATGTTCAACAGGAGCTGATGATGCAAACGAGCTAAAAGCTACACTTGAGAGAGCTTTTGAAGGGGTTGTGAATAGATGGTGCCAAACATTACTCATGGGCCAGGGCTGACATCTGTAGCTCACTTCCTCTCCGCCTCACACAGCACCAACACCTGATGCTGTGCCCAAACAGGCACAGCCCTGCAGGACAGGGCTGGAGCAGTGCCCCAGGGCTGGGATGGGCCTGGGGGTGCCACAGGGGGGTGAGGGCAATGCCATACCTCTATCAGGTAGTCCTTGGGGTCACAGGTGCTGAAGGCTCTCCTGAAGAGGAGGTAGAGCCCCTCAGGAGCCCTGCGAGCCCCGAGGAGCTGGTAGTCCTGCTGGGAATCCAAGTGGAGCTGCCCCTTGGCGTCACTCCAGGCATCCTGTGAGAGAGACAGCAGCCTGCTCAGCCAGGAGGTACCTCCAGAGGTACCTCAGGTCATCCTTCTGTGCACCCTCAGCACCCCAGAGCTGCAGGATGCCTGTGCTTCGGTTCATGCCCACCTCCAGCATCTCCTGGGCAGATCCATGCTGGAATGGCTACAGGATCCCGGGTGCTCAGACAGACCTGGGGAACACCTGACCCAGCACTAACAGTCTGCAGAAAGACCTTTACGAGCTGAGATATGAGTGGGGAAAGGTGGGGAAGGGAGGGAGGAAAGCCCCCGGGGACATGTGAAGGTGTTGTATTGGTCTGTGATGTATTTTGGGTGTGTTTGTCTTGGGGGGGACCCTGTGGAAGGGGGTGCTGGGCTCTCCAAAACCCTTGGCACAAACCAGCCTCCCTCAATTTAAGATCAGACCCTTGCTGGGCTGAGGATTTTCTGCAAAATCCTTAATTTTTATTTTTTTTTTTTGGTGGTCAGATTGTTCTGGCAGCCCAGCACGGCCTCCTAAAAACTGCTTGTTGGAGAGGATGGTGACAAAGCCACCCCAAGAAGCAAAGCAGCAGGGTATTCCTGTGCCTCAGGGTTTGAAGGTTTGGAGTACAAAATCCTGGGATAATTTGGATTTAATCAAGGTTGTTTCTTTGATCTTTTGTTTCTCCTGTGGGTCTCCTGTTTACTCAGAAAAGGCACCCAGGAAGTAGCTGGCTGTACGCACACAAGTGGCACTGGTTCTCTTATCTCGGGAGGAAAAACCAGAAGAAAAAGGATAAAGGGATTTGGCATCATTTCAGCCAGAGATATAGAGTCATATTTCCAGAACATATTGTCCTTAGAGGGGGAGAGGGAAATCAGCTCCATGGAGCTCTCATGACATTTGTTTTCGTAGGAATATGGAGCACAAGTTAATCTCATAGTACATGGGGGGCTGAACAAATGTGGATCTCTTTAACAGCCAACACACTTATCCAGAAGAAAAGCTGCAGCGGGAGAGAAAAGCAGGGCTGGAGAGATTTATAGAGATCTCCTTGCAGGATGCTGTTCAGCACCAAGTGAAAGAGAAAACCCGAGCGCTGCCGGGTGTTTCTTCTTTGAGTGAGCTCAGGAAGGCAGATTAGAAATGATCCTTTATGTTTTCTTTGCGTGATGCTGTGAAATCCTGGAGCATTTGGCCCACCACAGACCCTGAAAGGCTGGTAATTAGCAGGGAAAGAGCTCAGATAATAAACCCTTCTTTTCATGCCTTCATTGCACTGCGGATCACATTGCGGCTGATTGCGAAAGAATGTGTTTTATGGTTAATTTGAAGCGAGCAGAGAGGTAAAATTTAACTTACTGGAAAGCCTCACACGGGCGAAAATGGGAATTTCTTTGTGAAGCCAAGCACAATTGCAATCAGCCTGATGTGGTGGGCTGGGGATAGGGCTGGGAAAACCACCCAGACAGGAACCCAAGAAACAGACAGCGGCAGGAAGGATGGAGTTTGCAGCAGCAACAGCAAACAACACAACTGGAAATCAGTTTTCCCAAGTACATTTGCACCTTTAATTTCTGACAGCACCCCAGGCTGCCCTGTTACCCCGTTGATCCCTCTGGATGCAACTCTCAGCCAGGTTCCTCCCTGCTGGCAGGAGCAGCCTCTCTGCCTGGTGACTTTTGCCCTGTCTCGGAGTCATTAATGGGAGCTGTGGTTAATTTTTAATGTGGCTGGCAGCAGCACACGAGTGAAGCAGGGTGTTGATGTGTGTGTCTTTGCAGCTGAACACAGCAGAGACACCCAGCTCCGGGCTCCCTCAGCCTTGCTGATGTGCTGCTGTGTTTATTCTTTTCCCTTTTTGGGTTAATCCCCATGCCAAACCCACCGTGTGCATCTGATCTGGGGTAGAGACCCCCGAGACCTTCTGGACCCTGAGCAGGGGGGCCGGCCCAGCGTGTGCCCTGTACCCCACTCTACCAAACCACCAGCCCAATTCAGGGAGCTGCACTGGCAGGGAGGGAGCCCCAAAATCATCCCTGCAAACCCTCAGGTGCCTCACCCCAAAGCAGAGGTTGTGCCCAAGGAGGGAACCCCCAAATCATCCCTGCAAACCCTCAGGTGCCTCACCCCAAAGCAGGAGTTGTGCCCAGGGAGGGAACCCCCAAATCATTCATGCAAACCCTCAGGTACCTCACCCCAAAGTAGGAGTTGTGCCCAGGGAGGGAACCCAAAATCATCCCTGCAAACCCTCAGGTACCTCACCTCAAAGCAGGAGTTGTGCCCAAGGAGGGAACCCCAAAATCATTCATGCAAACCCTCAGGTGCCTCACCCCAAAGCAGGAGTTGTGCCCAGGGAGGGAACCCCCAAATCATCCCTGCAAACCCTCAGGTGCCTCACCCCAAAGCAGGAGTTGTGCCCAGGGAGGGAACCCCAAAATCATTCATGCAAACCCTCAGGTGCCTCACCCCAAAGCAGGAGTTGTGCCCAGGGAGGGAACCCCAGAAGCAGCCATGCAAACCCTCAGGTGCCTCACCCCAAAGCAGGAGTTGTGCCCAAGGGGAGAACCCCAAAATCATCCCTGCAAACCCTCAGGTGCCTCACCCCAAAGCAGGAGTTGTGCCCAAGGGGAGAACCCCAAAATCATCCCTGCAAACCCTCAGGTACCTCATCCCAAAGTAGGAGTTGTGCCCAGGGAGGGAACCCCAATATCGTCCCTGCAAACCCTCAGGTGCCTCACCCCAAAGCAGGAGTTGTGCCCAGGGAGGGAACCCCAGAAGCAGCCATGCAAACCCTCAGGTGACTCCCCCCAAAGTAGGAGTTGTGCCCAGGGAAGGAACCCCAGAAGCAGCCATGCAAACCCTCAGGTGCCTCCCCCTAAAAGGGGGAGTTGTGCCCAGGGAGGAAACCCCGAAAGCAGCCATGCAAACCCTCAGGTGCCTCACCCCAAAGTAGGAGTTGTGCCCGTCACTCCAGAGCACGGCCAGGTCGGCGTTCTCAAACTCTCCCCTGTCTGACATCCCGAAGAGGAGCCCGAAGTGCAGCTCCCTGATGAGCAGCTGGAAATGCACGGCTTGCTCGGGGTAGCTGACATTCCAGGAGAGCTCCAGCAGCCCCTGGGGATCCAGGAGCACCTTGTAGGGGAAATCACTCTGGCGGGGCGCCGAGCCCTGCAGGGCCACCACCAGGATGACCAGGAACGCTGCCACCATGGTGAAGTACATGGATGCCACCTCCCGCAGCTTGAGGCTGGGGCAGGAGCAGGGCTTGCTCCTGGAGCTCTGCATCCTGCCAGGACAGCACCCAGCACCTGGCGTGCCCATTTATGTGCTGGCCCTCCTGGGCAAGCTGGGTAAGTGATACTCTTTAATTGCATTTAGCTGTTGGGAAATTGGACTGGTGTATTGACCCCCGTCAGCTCCTGGCCAAGCACTTGTCATCTGCTGTCTCCCCTTAATTGGCTCTAATTGCACACGGACATTATCAATAGCAATTGGGTTTGACTGGGCTGATGTGATTCGCTCTTAAATCTTCTTTAGTGGCTGGGAAGGGCTGCTTGCTCACAGGCTGCTCTGGCTGAGCCCTCGTGGACGTGCTCTGCACTGCTCGTGGTGCCTTTGGCCTGGCTGTCCACACAGCCCAGCCTAGGATCACCCCAAAGGTGGCCAGACATGAGAACAAAGCACCCTGAGCCGTGTCTGAGCTCCCAGGCATTAAATAGTACTGACAGGGATTGAAATATTCCCCCTGCAAAGCTCAATGCCAGAGGAAATGCTGATTCCCTGAAAACAGCAAGAAAAGAGATGTCTCCTCTCCTTTCTCCTCTCGTTTTTGGCCTTTGTGGGAATTAATTCTGGCCCTCTCAAGCTCGCAAAGCCCAGCTCCTCTCCCAGCCAGCTTTGTACCCGTTGAAGCCCCCACCTGCCTAGACCACTGGATATATTCAATATTTGTTATTTCTTTGTAGCAGCTGGGACTTGGGCTCAGTTTAAAGTTTACAGACACCTTTAGCCTCTCCCCGTCCTGCTTCCCATTTGTTTAAAATCTGATGGATTCTCTTTTGGTTATTAACTTTCCCATGTTAATTGGAATTATAATGAACTGCCTGCAGCTCTTTGATGCACACACACACACACACACACACATTGCCTGGCTTTATCCTGCGATACGCTGGCATTGCTTTATTAATTTATTAATAAAACATTGGTTTATTAATGTATTAATTTTATTATTTTATTTATTGGGTCCTGCCTCCCATCTGGGGTTCCCTCGGGGCTTGGCTTTCCTCCTGGTCCTTGCAGCAATGTCACAGGGGCAGATCCGCCTCCCCCAGCCCTGGGTAGGGAGAGGAAATGGATTCAGCTCGGCGTTTTAATGAGTCATCAACGCGAGCATCTCCCCGTTAAACCCGAGGAGGTTTTACTGTCCTAAGACACAGCCATTACTCAGGAATGCGTCAATTGATCCCGGCCCGTGTCTCCTTGCCGGGTGACCTGCTGCTCGCAGGGTTCGCTCTCTCATTCAGCCCCACCAGGCAAAAGGCCAAGGCACGGGGAGGGATGGAGAGCTGAGCTCTCCCAGGGGAGCCCCGTCCTCCCCCAGTGACTCCAGTGCACAGCCCGGTCCCCACCAGCCCTCCCACTGCTGCCAAAAAGCCTTAAAAGCCTTAAAAGCCCATCTGGATAGCAGGAGGCCGCTGGAGCTGCCTGGGGATGCTCCCAGCATGGCACCTCTGGGGTTCTGCTCCCTGGAGCCGTTCCTGGATCTGCACCTCACCCCAGCCACGGCTCTCTTCACCTTCCTGAAGGAGAATGCAGCACTTTCCCCTTTTCCTGAGGCTCCTGGAGACACCAAAGGCATCAGATGGATGTCCCTCATCCCCCAGCCCTGGTGCTGGAGCGTTACACGAGCCTGGCTGCCTTGCAGAAGCCCCATAGAACAGATTTTCGTCCTTCCCTATCCCTGATCTCCTCCAAGCAGATTCACCCACTTGTCCTCCTCTCTTGGCTCCGTTTCCTCATTGTAAAGAGAAGATGCTGAGCTGCCAAGCACGGCAGGAAGGCAAAGTGATCCTCACCGGGGGCAGGAGGGGGTCCTCAGCGAGCAAGTCCTGCCTCCCTCCATCAGAGGCGAAACCCCAGGTTGCTGGCATGTGCAAGTGGAGCTCCTGAGCTCTCCTGTACAGGAGGAATTTGCAGTGGAACAGCAGAACACGGGCAGGTCAGCTTGAAAACAGCTGAACTTTGCAGATAAGCGCTGAAAATTTATTTGAAGAGAGAGAAAAAAAAAATAAAAAATTATGTACATCTCTCTCTCTGCTCCCCTCCTTCAGTTTCTCCTGAGTCGTGGCTCATAAATCCAGGCGAGGAGTGAGGATCCAGCTTTCCACTCATTGCTCGGGGTGTTTATTTTAAGACTTCAAGGAGATGTAGAAACGCCAGAGTTTCCTGACTGGGAAGCTTATTCGGGAGCAGCGTCCCACGGGAGGGCTGCGGGGTGGGAGCCGTGGGTCCTGCCCTTTCCCCCGGGGCAGAGCAGCCACTCTGTGCCCGTGTGGGAGCTCCTGAGGAAGGGAATACCGGCAGGACCGTGCTGGAGATGGGACTCGGGTGTCCCCACACCCCTCATGCCCCTGTCCAGGCAGAAAAGCAGGAGAGATGCTCAGGAACACCTGGAGCAGGCTGGGCTGGATGCTGGACCTGCACCGGGTGTTGCCGAGCCCGGCTCTGCAGAGCCACACAGAGCCCAAACCCTGCTGGTGACAAAAATCCGTGGCTTTGAGGGAAAGCACCCCAAAGGCACCCAGCAGCCTGGCCGCGAAGCTGGTGCTCCCAGAGCCCGGCAGGGGCAGCGGGGGCTGGAACACGGGCTGCTCACAGGTACGGGATCAAACACGATTGATGCTCCGAATGAGAGGCTGGAGCAGGCAGCAGCCCCCCGAGCTATAATCCATTGCCTCGCTAACAGAAATGGAAATTCAATTTGGGCAAGGGCAGGGAGGGGAGGGGGGGGAAGGGGAGGGGAGGGAAGCTTTCTGTCTGCTCCTGCGGCTCTCCGTGCCCCGGGGCTCTGCTCTCCACAGCCCTGCCGGCCCCAGGATGGAATTTGCCGGGGTGCTGATGAGCTTTGGCAGCGCCCGACTCAGGCTGGAGCCGGGTGTGAGCAGGGGAAGCTGGGCTGGCACGCAGGGGGATGCTCACGCTCCGGTGACCCTGCAGGGATCAACGTGGGCCACTCCTCTGGCTAAATCCAGCAGATCGGAGCTGTGGAGCAGCCCCACGACTCCCAGGATCTGTTCCATCACACCCCAAGGTGGGGAGGATTGTTTATCATCCTTCCCAGAGAATGTCTTTGCCCAGTCCTGTTCCCATGAGGAATCAGAAGGGATCTGCAGCTGCTCGTGGGGGTTTTTTTGTGCACCAGGAGGGCACTGGGGATGCCAATCCGAGTTTCAATTGCCCAGCAAGGGTACAGGTGAGTGTCTGCCCGCTCTAAAGTAGCTTTAGTGTCCCTGTGTCACCTGGGCCACCGCGAGCTGTGAGGTTCTGCAGGGATTTCCACGTGTGACAGCAGCCTGGGCTGTTTTAACTCACAGATGAGCCATGTGCCAGCCCGGACAGGACACTTGGGGGTGACAGTGATCCAGCAGGGATGGGTGGGAATGGCCCTGGACACTTGGGGGTGACAGTGATCCAGCAGGGATGGGTGGGAATGGCCCTGGACACTTGGGGGTGACAGTGATCCAGCAGGGATGGGTGGGAATGGCCCTGGACACTTGGGGGTGACAGTGATCCAGCAGAGAAGGGTGGGAATGGCCCTGGACATGTGAAGGTGACTGTGATCCGGGGATGATGGGATGCTGGATCATCCCTGATCCAGCAAGGATGGGTGGGAAGAGCCATTCCTTCCTCCTTGCCCTGAGTTCATGCCCTACAGCCCAAATGCTGTAACGTCCCCCTTGCCAAGCCTCTGCTTGTTCCACTTTCTTGCTTTCTCCCAACCTGTTTTGCCTTCCTCAGAACCAGATTTTCTTTATTTTACACCGTGGAAGAAACCTTTTGCCTCATGTCCCACCAGGATCACATCCAAAGGGGAACCAGCCCTGGACCTCCCCACTGAGCCACTCACCACAAATTAGGAACAGAACTGGACCTGAGCTGCTCTCTACAGCTCAGTCTCTGCTCCTGCTCTGGCCCTGAAGGTGAGGACTGCACTGCCCTGGCTGAGAAGCTCCATCCCATCTGCCTCTCCCCCTGCTCCAGCCATGCGCCCCCAGATCTGCAGAGCCAAAGGTGGGTGTGTGGGCTAAGCCACGGTGATGGCACAGCAGGAGAAAGGCCAAAATTACCCCAAAATTACCACTATTTGCTCTTTGGGAGGTGGTACTGCCCTACCAGGTGCTCCAGGCTGGGTGAGCAGCCAGGCCCCTTCCCAGCAGAGCATCCCAGAGAAATTCCCTCCCCAGTGCTGCCGCAGCTGAGGCACCTAATGAGATCTCCTCGCCTGTGCTTGCTATATTAGGGTTTCCATGGATATGGTGTCACAAACACTGGGCTGTGGCTTTGTTATATAAACAGGAGAGATTGCCACAAATACCCAAAATATCTGAAAAGGACAGGAAGAGACAAAAGCGTTCTCTGGGTGTGTTCATGAAGCGTTGTGTGATCCAGGGGATAGTGCCAGTGGGAGGTGGGAGAGCTCTGAGGGAGCTTTGGGAAGCGGAGTTTATCTGAGGGGTGGTCTCTGACTCAGCAGCTCTGGAGACTCACCCTGATCCTCAGTGGGATGTTTTGAAATGAGCAAAAAGGTGCTGCTGGCTGGGCTGCTCCTGCTCTGCTCGTGCCTGAGGGCTGGGCTGGGCTCCTGGTGTGACTGGCATCCTTCTCCATGAGCAAGTTCATCCTCACTGAGCCTCACTGAGATCTTGGTCATCCCCTGTTCCTGCCATATGCAAGGAAATCCTGCTTCCTGCTGGGGCCAGGGCTGCTGATGGTGGTGGGGACACACAGCCAAAAACTCTCCCAGGACTGCCCACACCTGGCAGGACCAGCTCATTTTTTACCGTTTCAGGTGCAAAAAGTCCCTTTTGTACAGTCAAAAGGATCGTGTAATGCGAGGGGAAAGCTGCTCTGGAATGGAGGTGGGATGTAAGGGACACAGAGACATCAGGGTGGCTAAAATTGTATTGCACTCCCACTCCCCTGCCAATAACAACACCAGAAATAAAGTGGCTTTGCAATAACCATCTCCACGCGTTGGAACACAGATTCACGTGTCCCCGCAAAAGATGCTCCAGGCAGGATCAACTCTGCTCCAGCCTCGCTCTGCAGAGGACCAATGGGAAGCTGGGCCCAGTCCTCCCAGGGGTGATGACTCTTCCCCCAGCAGGTGCAACCCCAAGCTCCACCAGCGCCTCCCTTTTCCCACCCTCCATGCTCTGCTGAGGTGACATTCCCAGCCCGTGGCTGTGTCAGCTCATTCCTGGCCTTCCAGATGCCTTCCACCATGGGATGAACATCCATCCATCCATCCTTCATCTATCCATCCATCATCCATCCATTCATCCATCATCCATCCATCATCCATCCATCCATCCATCCATCATCCATCCATTCATCCATCATCCATCCATCATCCATCCATCCATCCATCCATCACCCATCCATCCATCCATCCATCCATCCATCATCCATCCATCATCCATCATCCATCATCCATCCATCATCCCTCATCCATCCATCCATCATCATCCATCATCCATCATCCATCCATCCATCATCCATCATCCATCATCCATCCATCCATCATCCATCATCCATCCATCATCCATTATCCATCCATCCATCCATCCATCATCCATCATCCATCCATCCATCCATCATCCATCATCCATCATCCATCCATCCATCATCCATCATCCATCCATCATCCATTATCCATCCATCCATCATCCATCCATCATCCATCCATCCATCCATCCATCATCCATCCATCATCCATCCATCCATCCATCATCCCTCATCCATCCATCCATCATACATGCATCATCCATCATTCATCCATCATCCATCCATCCATCCATCCATCCATCCATCCATCCATCCCTCATCCATCCATCATCCATCCATCATACATGCATCATCCATCATCCATCCATCCATCCATCCATCCATCCATCCATCCATCCATCCATCATCCATCATCCATCCATCCATCCATCCACTTGTTTTCTCTCCTCTCTCTCTCTCTGTGAATCCAAGCTGACACCTTTCCAAGCTTCATCACCCCACCTGTGGTGGAGAATCCCAAATTCCACAAGATCTGTTTTATCCTTTAAAAACCACACCAAATCCCGGTTTCCCCTCTTCAGACACAGAAGCCCCTGCACTCCTCCATTACCAGCCACCCCTGATTTCACAGCACCACTCTTCATTTCCCTGAGGAGCTCTCTCCCACCCCTGCAGTGGGACTTCTCCCCTGAGAATTCTCCTCCACTTTGGTTGGAAATGACAGCAAAAGGAGCTGGAATTGCTGTGGGCACGGCTCCGGGGCTGCCTGCCACACGAACTTCCAGGGGGTGGGTTGGTGCTGAGCCCTCCTGCACGGGGCTCTGCTCTCAGCGCCGCCCTTTCTTCTTGCTCTTCCTCTGGCCCTCATTTGCTGGCACTGAGCTGCTCCCTGAGGATCCCACAGCATGGAGAGGAGCAGATCCAGGAGAGGCCAAGAGAGCCCGAGGAGTTTGGAGATGGAGCTTCACCAGCTCAGAAAAGGGCTGGAGCATTGGATGGCAAAGGCTGCAGGCCCTGCTGCTTGAGGTTTGGGGTGCACAGCTTAGCAGAAGGACTATTAAAGATTAGAAATTGTGGATAAATGAGATTTCCTTTGGAAAACTCAATGTGGCTTCTGTACAGGGAGGATTTGCCCTACAAACCTCTTGACAAGCTCAGGAAGCTTGAAAGGGAAGGTGTTTCCAGGAATCCTTGGGTTTTCAAGGCTGTGACAAAAAGGCTCTGCCTTTTTCCCAACCTTGCCCAGATACTCATGGAAGGATTAGTCCCCCCACGGAAGGATTAAAGTTAGTCAGGCTCATCCTTTGGCACCCTGAGGTTGTCACCTCTCAGAGTGACATGTGGCAGATGTGTCCCCAGGGCACCTTCAGCTCCTGCCTGAAGCCATGGCACTGGATGCAAGGGGACAGCAAGCAAGGCCCCAGTTTGGGGCAGTTGTTTTGGGGCTGTGTTAAAAGCCGGGTGGCTCTGACATCGTGGGGGGCTAAAGCAGGTGCAGAGAGGTGGCTGTGGAAGAGCACAAAGCTGGGAATCACTGCTGTTCTCAGCAATATAAAATTCTGCGATTAAGTGAAGGTGACTGAGGTGCTGCAGACAGGAGGACGAGGCAGTGAGGACTTTTCAGGCTGCTTCCATGAATATTTGGGATCAGCTCGGAGACCATCCAAGAGAAGGAACCTCCATAATCGTGGGGAAGAGGCAGAGAAAAGCACCTGGTCCCTCCATGAGGACCAGAGGGTGGCTGGCGCTGTGAGCTGAGCCTCAGAGCATCCTGCTGCAGCCTCCTCCTGCAAAACTCCACACACAGGGTCCTGTCACTGCCAGGGAGCTCCAGGTAAAAACAAATGCCAGAGGGAAGCTGAGGAAAAGGCTCTGTCCTTAGGAATGGGGAGGGAGGGTGCTTGGCAGGTGATGCCAATGTTGTGTTGCCACTGTACCCAAACCCACTCCCAGGGTCTGCCACCCTCAGAGTTGGATTAGAGAGCCCTAACTCTGGGTTTTCCTCTTGGCACAGAGCCCTGCACGAGCAGTGGGATCCTCTAGCAATATTAAGAGCCCTTTTGCTGCTGTGTTTCAGGTTAGTGTCTATTTTATTGCATCTCTGGAAGGCCACATGCTTGGTGTGTGTCACATCCACCCCACTGCAGTTGCCAAAGGAGTTTTGAGGATAAAAACATCACCAGCATCCCCCAGACTGGTGTGTTCCCCTGGGAATACACACAGGGGGCTGGGCAGTGCTCCAGCAGCCCATTGCTCCCAGCAGTGCCCGGGTTTGGCTGTGGGTTGTGCTCACAGATCAGTCTCAGGTGGAAGATTCCTCCAGGGTCAGGAAAAACAAAGGGGAACCGGCCCTGGGGATGGAGCAAGCTGGAGGTGGGGCAAAAAAAACCCCATAGAGATCAGCCTTGGATGCTGAGTGATGGGAAGATCATAAAATATCCCTGGGTAGTTTGATGCCAAGTTCTGAGTCAAAGCAGAAAGCCAAGAATTTGGGGTTGCAGGAGTGGGAGGACACAAAATCACTGAAGGATTGGCACTGGGAATAACCCAGGGGTGGAGGGAAGCAGGTGAGCACAACCTGAGCTCTGCACTACTTCAAACCCACAGATGATTTGGCTCCTGGCTGCTGCTGGGTCTGTTTCTCCCACAGACTTGGCAGGCACAGGACACTTCCCAAATGTTGGGGTTGATGAAAGTTGTGGCTGGCCAGCTGCCAGGTCTCGAGGCTATCAACTGGCTCCCAAACTGTGGATGCTAATTAGCACTTCCCTTCTGTAAAAATTTCTGTTGCAAAGTCTGGGGAATCTGTGTTTGTACAGCCCAGACCGTGCTCACCGTGGAGGTCTTGTACATCGGTGCAAGAAATACATTGTGAAAACATTTTTCTCCTTCACAGAATTCTGATTTCCCAGAATTGCTCTTAGGGTAAGCAAACCTCATGTTAAAGTCCAAAAAAACAAGCTCTGTACTCTCTCAAGGCAGCCCAAGCATTTGCTAAGTCCTTGTTATAACATTGCTTTTTCTTGCTTCTCATCCTGGGCTCAGCTCCGTGAGAATTGCTTTGACATCTCCCTGGGAAGCAAGGAGGATGTTTATTGCAGTACCTGAGGCCAGGCAGTGAAACCAAAGTGGATGGGCCAAGCAGAGAACCTCCATCGTTCATATTTCTGAGCAACTATACAGTGACAAATCGCCAGACGATGACGTTTGACCTGCACAAGTAATAAAAAGCTAAAATTGGTTGGGTTTTTTTTAAAGCACAGCCCTTCAATATCTTCTGCACGTGGTTCAAGCAACCTTGAAGAAAAACTCAACAGCAACCACAGCACAGTTCAGTATGAAGTGATTTGATAGAATAATTAAATAATAATTGTCTTAAGTTTGTCTTTAAAGACAAACTGTGATTTTTCCCCCCTCACCTTCATTTCTTGTCATCACAGCGAGTGCTTGTCCTTTCAGATCTCTGCAGAGGCTTTTGAACTGCGTGTAAAGTGTGCTGGAATTGCTGGAGGTGATCAGTTTATTTGGGGAGCAATTAATTAAACACAACTGTTTCCCTCTGTATAGATTAAAGGAGTGCTACGAGCGATAGCATCTCGAAAAGAGCAGATGTGCTATAAAAACTCTGATTATTCTCATCAGCTGAGAGGGACAGAAAAGTATCGATGGGCTGGAACTGCTGATGAGAAAAATTAAGTTAGTTCTTGGGAATGAGTTTCACCGCCAGGGAAATGAATGCTGCAGGACGGCAGTCACACATCCCAATGGACAGAGACCATCCAGGGGCCTGCAGAAGGGTCCCTGCGGCACCAGGAGTGGGACAGCTTGGGTGGCAAGAGCCAAGGGTGGTGGCAGAGCCTCCTAAGACACACTGAGCATCCTCTGTGCCCAGGGGAGCTCTGCAGGGAGCCCGGGGACCAGGGGAGCTCAGGGAGAGCTGGGGCAGCGTGTGCCCCCCGTCACACCAGCTTGGGGCTGGGGGACAACCTCCACATCTCCTGTGGTGCTGCTTCTGCAGGTTGCCCGCCTGCTAGAGGGGTAATGCCCCTCTAGGATTCAGGTTTTGCCTCCAGTTTTGCTTTTTCCAGCTCTGAAGAGTCATCACTACCCCAGCGTTAAGGAAATCTTGTGAATCACCGCTGCTGAAAATCACCACTTCGGGAAAAAGCTGTGGATGAGGGCTCCAAGCTGAGGTTCTGCTGGAATGGGCATGGATTTGGGAAGAGGAGAATCATTCCCTGTTCTGTCCATGAAACCAAAACCAGCTGAAAGCCCAGCACAGCCCCTGGAAAACAGAGCAGGGAACAAACACACGTCACCTGTAAAATGCCCTGGGGGCTGTGTGGGATCAAACAGGGGGTGCTGTGGGGGTTGCCTTGGCTTTGTCCCTGCCCTGGCCATGGGGAGGGGGATTCTTTCCTGTGCCAGCACTGGGGGTGAAGCTCTCTACTCCAAACCAGCATCCCCTGGCTCCATGGTGGGTGACATGGCTCTGTAAAGGGGTGACACAGCTCTGTAAAGGGGTGACACAGCTCTGTAAGGGGGTGACATGGCTCTGTAAAGGGGTGACACAGCTCTGTAAGGGGGTGACACAGCCCTGTAATAGGGTGACATGGCTTTGTGAGAGGGTGACACAGCTCTGTAAAGGAGTGACATGGCTTGGTAAGGGGGTGACACAGTTCTGTAAGGGGGTGACACAGCTCTATAAGGGGGTGACACAGCTCTGTAAGGTGGTGATCCTGGTACAGATGGGGTCACCCCACTCTGTTGGGGGATGATTCAGGGATAGAGGGGGTGACCCCACTCTGCAGGTGGTGGTTGGGCTATGGAGGGGGTGACTCGGTTCTGTAGGGGGGTGGTCTGGGTCTGTAGCAGGATGGCCCCTGTCTCAGTGGGGCTAGCCCAGCTCTGGGGTGAGTTCCCCATCTCCCAGCGCCGCTCTGCCCCTCCTGCATACCCAGGCTGGGACCCTGCGGCCGCATCCCGGGATGGGAGCGGGGAGCGGCCCCGCACACCGGGCTGGGACTGGGGAGCAGCCCCGCACCCCAGGATGGGAATGGGGATCAGCCCCGCACCCCGGGCTGGGAATGGGGATCAGCCCCGCACCCCGGGCTGGGAATGGGGGGCAGCCCCGCACCCCGGGCTGAGAATGGGGAGCATCCCCGCACCCCGTGATTGAAGGGGGGATCAGCCCCGCACGCCGTGATTGGAATGGGGGGCAGCCCCGCACCCCGCGCTGCGGGCGGGGGGCCGGCGCTGCCCGTGCGGGGCCGCTGCGGGGCTCGGCGGGCGCCGCTCGGTTCGGTTCGGCCCCGCTCGGTTCGGCCCCGCTCGGTTCGGCCCCGCTCCCGGGCCGTCATTGGCGGCCCCGCGGCGCTGGGAGCGGGGCGGGGAGGCGGGAGCGGCCCCCGCAGAGCCGCCGGCCCGGCCATGTGCCGACAGGGGTGGCTGCTGCCGGCTGCCTGCTCCGCGCCCGCCGCTGCCGCCCGCCTCCTCAGCCTCCTTCCTGCCGCTTATTTTTAATATATTTTTTTAAAATCGTTATTTCATTTTTAAGATTAAAAAAAAAAAAAACAAAACACCAAAAAAAACCAAACCACGTTTATTTTGGTATTGATGCTCTCCGAGCGGGAGACTTCGGGAGACGCGGTCCTCACCTGAGCGAGCCGGCCCCATTCCCCCGTGTGAAGGTAAGCGGAGCGGGAGAAGGCACCGGCGAGGGGGCTCCGCGGGGCCCCCCCGGCTCTGCCGGGCCCCTTCTCGCCGTCTCTCCCAGCGCTGGGGTCTCTCGCGGTGTTTTTTCCCTGTTTGCTTGGCTCCCGCCCCCGCCGCCCGCTTCCCGGTGCATCCGAAACTGCCTGGGATCGCTGCTGCGGGGAACCGGCAGCGAACCCCGCACCCCGGGGATGCCCGCAGGGAGGGCAGGATAGCCCCGCTGCCGGGAGCGGGCTGGGAAGGGATTTGGAGGGGCAGACGGTGGGGAGGGACACGGAGATATGCACGGCATCCGCTCCCCCATAGCCTGCCCGCAGGGACCGGGCAGGTCCCGCCACCTCGGACCTGCCTGGAAAATCCTGGGGTGCTCCAGGCTCGGCTTTCCCTCATCCTACAGCGTCCTCAGCTCCAAAGCCTGCGAGGGGTGTCACAAAAGCACCTTTCAGGGACGGAGTGGGAAAGCTGCCCCCATGCATGGCTCTCCGGGGCGTGCAGGTCGTGTCCTTCTCTGCCCCAGGGACACCTCGGTCCCCTTTGCACACTCAGTGTGGGACTGGAACCGGCCTCTCTTCGTTGTCTGGGCATCTCACCTGGAGCCATGTGATTCACTTTGTTTCCACCTCATGCGCTGGCCCCAGAGGACATCAGAATCCCCCTCTCCACCCCAATGAGTTTGTAGGACACCCCAGTCCTGGGTTGGGTAGGAAAGAGTCCCATCAGCTCACGCTCAGCAGCGGTGATGGAGAGGGATCCAGGGCGGAACGCGAGGAAGGTGATGGCACAGTCACCTGTGGGTTGTTTTTGTCACTCTGCATCCAGCAGCCATCAAGGTCTGTGCTCTCAGAGCCACATGGACGCTGCTCAGCACATTAAAGGTAGCCTGAGGGCTCAGGGGGGCTGTGGGAGGGAGAGAGAGAAATCCCCCAAGGGAAGATGGCTTTTCATTTCCCCATATCGACCGCTTTCAGACAGGATTATTTATATTTGACATAACAGATCACCAAACTTGGGAGGTAGTGGGGGTGTGCTCATACTCATTAAGGTAGACAGTTCTCTGGCAGAATAAATTCAAGGTAAGAGAAGACAGCACTTTGAGGCTCAACAGATTGTCTTCCAGCCTGAAACGAGCAGCGAAATCAGCATAAAACCTAGAAGGGAAAACTCTGCACTTCAGTCTGTCATGATGTATGGCTGTCATTTTTGGGAACCTGGCGGGTTATCCCGGTTTTTAGAGTGCAGATGGTGCTCCTGGGTGACTTCGTTTGAGCAAAAGTACCCAGTAGGATGGGATTTTTTAGTCATCGCATCTCGTCTTCGCTGAGGAAGCATCTGAATTATAGTGCTGTGAGGGAGAGCAGTTGACATGAATTGTGCATGAAGTGAGTGCCTCAACTATCCCACACCTGTGCTGGGGCTCCTGCCCCACTGCAATGGCCTGTGAATAACTGGAGTTGTTTGCAGTCTCTGTGGTTGATTTCCTTCTTGCTTGAAACCAGCAGAAAGGTGCATTAGGGGCTGCCAGTTGGTGAAAAGAGATTTTAAACACCTTAAAGACTGTGCAGCTGTAATTAGAAGTGTAACCTCCTTCCTCTGCATGTCAGGATTTCTGTGCAGAGTGATGACAGGACCTCTTAAGGAATGGTGCTGGTGCTCAGGAGAGATAAAGAACTTCAACAAAATCCCCTGCAAAGCTACTGATGTTGATTTATCACCCCGCAGTACATTGGTTCTCGTTCAGAAAGGATGTGGGGATTTGAAGGGAAGGAAGGAAACAGCATTTGCTCCTTTCTGATTTATTGCCAGTGGGCACAGGTTACAAACAGGCAGCTCTGAGATACCTGTGCCCACCTGGGCACAAGGAGTGGCAGAACATCACCAGTGCTGTGGCTCCTGGTTGTGTCCTCGCTGTGTTCCAGCAGAGCCTGGCAGAGGATCTGGCTGTCACATCTCCTGACCCTTTTCACACTGAATCTCTGGCAGTCCCTAAACCCTCGTGGAGGTGACACGAGAGTCAAGCCTGAGCCCTTTTCTCTCTGAGTTCAGCAATGAGTAAGGGACAGACTCACTGCCCGTGGTTTATTGACCCAAACCTTTCTAAATATTTCCCACTCTGACCTTACAGCCATTCCTCAGCACCCCTTTAGGGTCTTTAAAAGTTTTGCTGGGTGCCAGATTCCAAGAGATTAAGGTGCTCAGTTCCCTCAGGCATTTCTGTGAGCCCAGGGAGCTTCTCTGCATGCTCACAGCCTGGCACAGTCTGTGCCACTGACCTCTGGGATGGCAGGACGTGTCCTCAGCGCCCTGCACGTGGGGCAAGGAGGGGTTTTGCAGCTGGCCCAGCTCCAAGGGATTTGCCTGACTCAGACTTTTCCCTCTGGCTGCGCAGTGCTGGTGGAAGAAGCAGGGATGGCTGGTCCCTTGTCACTCGGCCTGTTCCCGTACCTGGCTGGGTGTTGTCATGGATATGGAGAAGGACGTGGCCAGGAAAGAGGTGCTGCATGCTGGCAGGGCTCCTGCAGCCACAGCTGGGCATGCAGCTGACATTGAAGAGGTGCGGGGAAGGATGGAGCAGAGATGGCAGCTGTTGGAGTTGAACTTGCAGCTCATTCCCCGCCTAAATGCGTTTTCTCCCAGGTCATTGTGTGTCATCTCCTTCTCTCCTTGTCTTCTCTTCCAGTAGGATTGGTTCCCCCTTTGCCTGGGCAAACAGCCTTCATCCCAGCAGTGCAGATGGGCAGAGGGGTGACAGATGGGTGGTGGACTCTGACCCTCTCCAGACCTTTCAGCCACATTCAGCTCACAGCCAGCACCAACCCAGACAGGGCTGGGACCTCTGCAACCTGCTAGAGCAGCCCCGGGCAGAGGGCAGCTGGAAAGGTTGGGGAACAAAACGAAAGGTCAGAATCATACTTTGAAATATCCCTGGACCTCTTTGTCCCTGGAAAGGTTAATGACAGCCTTGACCCCTTAACAGCAGTGCAGGGCAGCAGCAGGAGGAGCAGGCTCCATGGAGATGTGGTTCTCGGGGTGTCAGAGGCATCACTGAGGGGGGACAGGACTGGATTTAGGCCAGAACCACCACGATGATGATTTTACCCCATCCTAGGTGTCCGAGAGTACAGACTTCTCTCTGGAGCTGAGCGGGAACAATGCTCAGGGACAATGAGTGGTAGCAGGAACAGTGTTGGGTGCAGCTCCTCCCTCAGCGTGAGCTCCCCTTGGCAGGACAGGGAGTGGAGACAGGACACGAGCCAGGGGCTGCCGAGTTCTGTCACCCTCTCACTTCAGACAGAGTTTCTCCTGCTCACTGAACAGCTCAGAGCTGGCATTTAACTCCACTCCCAACAGTGGCACAAGAGGAGCTGAGGCACCACCAGGGTCAGCCCCTGCTGCCCATCTCCAGTGCTTCTCCTCCTCTCCCTGCTGCAGGACAAAAGCCACCTGCAGCCACAGGCACGGATGTTGTGAGTGTGCTGAGCCTCTCTGGACAGCAGCACTGATGTTTTGCTGAGC
This sequence comes from Motacilla alba alba, assembly GCF_015832195.1. Classification (NCBI taxonomy): domain Eukaryota; kingdom Metazoa; phylum Chordata; class Aves; order Passeriformes; family Motacillidae; genus Motacilla; species Motacilla alba. Next base: position 7,645,315 of record NC_052032.1, on the reverse strand, counting down.
TGGAAGCTGGAAAACACGTGCCATTGTCCACCTGCCCATGAGCTGAAGGAGGAGGGGATGCAGCTCCTACACGGGGCTGGGTTGAAGGTACACACGGCTCTGCCGCCCTGGGAAATAACTCTGTGCTCCACAGCTTTTATCGAGGAGATGGAAACTTGTCATATTCTTTTTGCAACCATATCTGACATTATCCAAGCAATTTGCCTTTGGTGTGTTTCCAGAAATAGTTAGGCCTACGGTAGGCAGGGGTGACATCTGGATGCATTACTGTTGAGTTCAGAAACATTCAGTAAACAAGACAGGATCCATTGTTTAAAGGTTATTTCAAAAGGCTCCCAGCGACTTCTCTGGCTGTGCAGTGGGGAAAGCTTTAATGGCACTGTGGTAATTGCCTTTTCTGAAGGATGTTTTAGAGGGAACTTACCAAAAACCCAAAAGTAAGGCTCAGCCTGTCCCAGCCAGGTGAGGGACCTGATCCAAGCTGAAAATGTGAGGGGGTTTGCTCTTTGCTCCAGTGCTGGTGGGATCCAAGCTGGCAAATGGCTGAAGGAAGAGCAGGCTGGGGGGCACAGATGGGGGATGCAGGGGAGCTCACCAGTACTTCAACAATAAAAAAGGTCTCAGATCAGCATAATAGGGCAGCAGGATTCACATCAGCGGGGAGGGCGAGAGAAAGAGCCCTCCCCGAGGCACTGAGGGGAAAATAAATGTCATTAGCCACGGATAAAGCATCTGCCTCTGAGCACCTGAGCCGAGGGTGGGAGGCTCTGCAGGGAGAGGGGGCTGGGGGGCCCCAGCAGGAGCCACGTGGAGCCCACGCCTCTATTCAGCCCTGAATTAATCCCCATTAAAAAAAGGAAAAGTGAATTCCTGGCGGGAGCCAGGGGCCAGCTGTCCTCCCCTCCCCTGGCCCAGGTGACAGGGATGCTGCTCACGTGGAGGGAAGGACGAGCTGTGGCTCTGCTGTCACTCACATTGGAGGAGCCACTGCCGGCTGCTCTCCTCAACCCCAGGGCAGGCAGAATTCATGCTCACTGATGATTTCCTGCCCCTCAGAGAGGAAATCATGTCGTGGGCTCACATATCTTCCCGTTTCTTCCTGATATCTTCAGGGTTTTGTTCTGAGGGGCGGTGGGGTGAGTGAGTTCCACTCAGTGGAGCCCTGGGGACGAGCAGAGGGCTCTGCCTGCAGCAGGACTGTGCTGTCCCGCTGGCTCCAGCTCTCCTCTGCCTCACCTGCTGCTGCTGGGAGGCTGTGTCAGCGCTGCAGGCTCTCAGTGCTTGGGAGCTGCTCAGACCCCACACACCCAGCCTGCTGCCCATCCCTCCCTTCTCCCTTTGGTTCACTCACTGCTGCTCCAGCCCTGCCCTCCTGCTCCACAGCCCCATCCTCTTCTTCCTCCCTTCCCAAGATAGCAATCCTTAGGTGGTGAGATAACCACGGGAAACTGCCTGGAAAACTGGTGAAAAAAAGCAATTTTTTCCCTTTGAATTGCTACTGAAGTCCAGCTTAGGCTCTGCCAAGGCTGAGCTGGCCGGCCTCTCCTGGGGAGGGGATAAAGGAGATGATCTTGCTCAGCAGGGGACAGAGCCCTGGGCACCACCAGCTTTAGGTCTGGCTCTGGCTTTGCTCTAGGTACGAGTTCATCTGAGCTGCAGAAGCTCATAAGCTCCTTACACTGGGGGAGTTGCAAGTGCTGAGCAGGCCACACAGCTGGGATTTCCTCCCCTTCCTTCCATCTCAGCAAACCAGCAGGAAAAGTCCTGCGTGGCTGCATTTTTTCCCTGTCCCTTGTTCCTGGGCTGCCTGAAAGGGCTGGACCACCATGGACCAGGGTGGCCTCTTGTAGCACTGCCTTGTCCCCACAGAGCTGGCACCTCTTTGCTCACAGAGTTTTGGGATCAAAGGGGGGAATCCATCGGTATAAAAGCCAGAAAAGCGGCTGCCAGGGCAAGAGAAACTCTCAGGTTGCTGGGCGATGGGGCTGCTTTGAAATCTCCTGGGGAATCACCTCAGCCCTGTGATGGATTCCTCTCTCCCAACCTCTCCCCAGCTGGCTTCACTTCAGCTGGACGGGATCAAAGTGCCTTGAGGTTCAAAGATTCACCGGCTGGCACCGATCCCAGCAGAGAGACGTGGACTTTGTTGTGAAAGATGCCACAGAGGCTCCCTTGGGGCTGCAGTTTGCTGTGATGCTGCGGGAGCGTGCCGGGAGCGAGGGGGATTTCACAGGGAAGCGTCAGACGAGTCCCCGGAGCGGCTGCAAAAATCACAGTTCAGCTGAAGCATCACTCACAGGCACGGCTTCCTGCGAGAAAAATAGCTTACCTACAGAGAGCTCGGCTCGTTTCTCTTCCAAATATTCCTCCTTCGCTTCTCTCTGCGGTGTTTGGGTTTTTCTGCCTGGGAGATGCTGTGGTATTTCCGAGGTGACCGGCAGGGACAGTGCGATCCCGGCACAGAGCTCCCGTTTGGAAACCCGTGTCTGCTTCTGGTGTAGGCAGAGGATGTGCTCGGGCTCTGCCATGCCATTTACATCGGCATTCCCTGCGCTCCCTGCCTGCTTTTGGGGTTTGCATCTGGATTCTCTGCGCTCCCTGCCTGCTTTTGGGGTTTGCATCTGCATTCCCTGCTCTCCCTGCCTGCTTTTGGGGTTTGCATCTGGATTCCCTGCTCTCCCTGCGTTCATTTGGGGTTTGCATCTGGATTCCCTGCTCTCCCTGCCTGCTTTTGGGGTTTCCATCTGGATTCTCTGCGCTCCCTGCCTGCTTTTGGGGTTTCCATCTGGATTCCCTGCTCTCCCTGCCTGCATTTGGGGTTTCCATCTGGATTCCCTGCTCTCCCTGCCTGCTTTTGGGGTTTGCATCTGCATTCCCTGCTCTCCCTGCCTGCTTTTGGGGTTTCCATCTGGATTCCTTGCTCTTCCTGCCTGCATTTGGGATTTCCATCTGCATTCCCTGCTCTCCCTGCCTGCTTTTGGGGTTTCCATCTGCATTCCCCACTCTCCCTGCCTGCTTTTGGGGTTTGCATCTGCATTCCCTGCTCTCCCTGCCTCCTTTTGAGGTTGCCATCTGCATTCCCTGCTCTCCCTGCCTGCATTTGGGGTTTGCACCTGGATTCCCTGTGCTCCCTGCCTGAATTTGGGTTTAGCTCCATCCTGGATCTTCCTGCCCGAGCTTTGGCAGACCATTAACTCTCTCCTTTCCCTGCTGCCTGCCTTCTCGGCGAGGTGCCAGCGTGTGCAGGGAGGCTCTCCCTGCCGGAGAGTTCCTGCACCACCCCTGCGGGCAGCGATGCTCCTCCTGCCTCCCGCTCTTCCTCCAGAAGAGCACAACGCTCTTTACTTAGCACAACGTGGAGTGACAGGGGAAAACTGAGTTTTCCTCTAAACAGAAGGCTTTTGTGGCAATCCATTTCCTGGGAGGAACTGCAGCTCTGTTTGGAGGTGGCCCAGCTGTGGGAGGGTGGCACAGCCTGGCTGGTGGGGATCTCTGCCCATCTCCTCCAGAGTGCAAGCAGGGATTCGCAGGGATGCAGGCTCTCCTGAGGAAGGGGAAGGAGGTGTCTCGGTCTGATTGGTGTTGCCTGCTGGGAAGTTAAGCCCTGGGAAGATTAGCAGTGGGATCTGGGGGAGAATAGCTCTGCTGAGAGAGTGGGAGTGGAGTTGGGAGGGGAAGGATAATGAGCGCTGATTTGCGTTTGTTGTTAGGAAAATTTAGTGGGTTTATTGTTATGTTACACAAAGGAGCAACTGGGGTAATAATTCCAACTTATGGCTGTCCCACAGGCTTCTTGTGTGGCTTTCTCCTTGTGCAAACAGTGACAGGCACCAGGCTGCCACTGCCTGTGGCTGCAGCTCTGCCAGGAGAGCAGAGCCAGCCCCACTTCCACATCCAAATGCATAAAAATGCTTGAAAGGTGTTTCTCAAAGCCCTCCAGGTGGTGTCTCCCATCCAGCTGTCACCAAAGCCATTTTCTGAGTGATTGTGCCGGAGTTAAAGTCCACCCAGAGCAGGGAATGTGCTCCTGGCTGGGGGTTGGACTTGGTGACCTTCGAAGGTCCCTTCCCACCCAAAGCAGCCTGTGATTCCCAGGGCAGCTCGGGTCTCCAGCACTGGCATCACTGAGCTTTCGGGTCTCTCCTCTTTGCAGGGCAGACCTGGTGGGCACCAGGGTGCCCAGAGCAGCTGTGGCTGCCCCTGGATCCCTGGGAGGGCCCAAGGCCAGGTTGGACAGGGCTTGGAGCAGCCTGGGATGGTGGAAGGTGTCCCTGGCCATGGCAGGGGGTGGACTGAGAGGGGCTTGAAGGTCCCTCCCAACCCAGACCAGTCTGGGATTCTGTGATCCCCCGTGACCAGCACTGGATGTGACATCCCATGGGCAGGCCCAGCCCCCTGAGGTAAAGACAAGCACAATGAATATCAGACAGTTCCAGATGATTATTTCTGCTTTGCAACACTTCAGCTTCGCTGTTTTCTCGAGAGCTATTCCTGATTCTCACAGAAGCTCGTGGGAGCAGATCCAGCCCACAGAAAGTGGAGTTTTCTTAGTTGCACCTATTTTCCCTTGTGTTTCTGGCACCACATTTTTTGTTTATATTGTATTTTCGAAGAAAACAATGCAGGTTACGGAAAACACAGAACAGTGGCACCAGTTTCTGAGAAAACAAGCACTGATCTTACCTGGCTTCTAGACTCCATTATAAATACCATATATTGTTGAATGTTCAGATTGGCAGGCAAGGGGTTAGTCTGTGAAACACTGTCTGACTTGATGGGTAGTAAATATAAAGTGTGAAGATTGCTGGGCTGTGGCAGAACTGTTGACTGCAGAGGATTAGAGTTGCTCAGCCCCAGGGATGCATAAAACTGGCACACGCTGCTGCTGGAGTTGTGCTTGAAAAGAGAAGGCTCCCGAAAATTAATACAGGTTTTCCAGGACCTGAAATGAAAAGGGTTTTGTTTGATTGGGCTGTTAACACCACCTTGTAACCCAAATATCACGAGCTTGTGCAATTCCATGATAATCCCAATTCAACCGACCAGAAGCAGCACTGAAGCATCCCGGGCTCCCAGCAGAAATTCCTGGGCTCCCAGCAGAAATTCCTGGGCTCCCACACTCTCCATTCTCTGCTCTGTCAAGCCCAGGAGCAGTGGCAGCCAGGTTGGAAGGTGTTTTTTAACCAGGCCATCAGCAGTGAATGCATTCCTGATTCCCAGAGGAGATTTCTGGTCTGCTGGACGTTCCTAAGGGGCACCTCCTGCAGGAACAGCTCCATCACACCTTTTCAGGGGCTCTTCTGTGCTGAGGCACTGGGCACCGGGAGGATGCTCACATTTTTACAGCTCTGGGCTTTGCCAGACTCAGCCTTCAGCTCTCTGTCTGGTTCGCAGTGAGGCAGGATGGTGATGAAGGGCTCCAGGGGGGAGGTGGTGCCTGCAGAGCTCAGAAAATCAGTGAACGTTTTGCTGCTGGTTCTGGGCTCCCAGTCCACCCCAGTTCAGCTCAGAAAATCAGCAGCTTTGCTAGTTTGGTTCTGGGCTCCCAGTCCATCCCAGTCCACCCCAGTTCAGCTCAGGAAATCAGCAGCTTTGCTAGTTTGGTTCTGGGCTCCCAGTCCACCCCAGTTCAGCTCAGAAAATCAGCAGCTTTGCTGGTTTGGTTCTGGGCTCCCAGTGCAGCACATTAACTGTGTTATTTCACAGAGAGCACTCCTGCTTCCCAAGGAGTCCCAACGACTGTGCTCAGGCAAAGCAAGCTCACAGTGCAAGGGAGGGAAGCTGCAATCCAGCTGGGATTTGGGGGTGCTGGCTGAGCCTCCCCTGCTCCCCAGGATGGGTGGAAGCATTTCTGTGGGCTCATCCCTGGGGGGTTCAGGGCCCTGACCCCTCCCAGGGCTGCTGTGGGTGCCTTCAGACAGGCTCAGGGTGGGGTTCAGAGCACTGCTCTGAGGCTTGGCTTTCTGAGACAAGACCCCTGGCATTTATTTGCTGCTCCTTTGAGGTGCTGCCAGTCAGTCAAGCAAGGAAGGGAGGAGCTGCAGCCTGCTCAGGATGCACCCGCATTCCCAGGAGCAGGAGGCAGTTCCAGCTCCCAGCCAGGGCTGTCATCAGCTGAGAGCTCACCCGGTGACTCTGTGGGAGTGTTTGCCACCCTCGTGGCCCAGCAGCCCTGTCTGAGCCATGAAACCCCGTTCTGGAGGCATTTCCAGGGAGATGGGGCAGCAGGAATGCTGGAGGAGCCGTTGGTGTCAGACAGCAGCTCCCGCAGAGCTCCTGGAGCTCCTGGTTCAGCGTGAGGAGCTTTCAAAATCCAGGTGAATGGAGCAATTCTGGAAAGAGTCACTCCTTTCAGAAGAACAAATTCTGAGCAGAACCTTCTGATCCCATCCACCCTCCTCCCTGACCTGCCTCAGTTTCCCACCTTTGGGTGCCTGTGGCAGCATTTCTCTGGCTGGGCACGGCAAGGAGGTGGCAGATGAGGATCAGGAGGCACTGCCTCGCTCTCAAGGGCCTCTCCAGCACCAAGGAGTCATTTCAAAGGCAGGGCTGGAGTCGTCCCCGTGCTGACAAGAGGCAAGAGGATCCCTGACACGTGTTCTGCTTTCAGAAAGATGCTGTCCCTGGGAGCTGTCAATACCTCAAACATTTGATCCCGGCAGTTCCCAGCCCACGTGGGCTTGAGCAGAGCAATTTGTGTGAAGGTTTTTCTCTGTTTCTTTATTCTTCTGATGAGGGTTTTCAGCTGAGCTATGATAGTTCCTTTATGTTTTCCACTCTTTCACTTATGATTTGGTTGTTGTGGGGTTGTCGTTTTGGTTTGTTGGTTTTTTTTCCTCTGAGTTAAATCTTTCCCTCTCTCATCTCCCAGGAAAAGCTGTAACAAAATTAAGGTGAGGAGGAAAAAAGGGAAAATTTACTGGAACTGGTTCATGGTAAGTTGCCAAGAATCTGAAAATTACCCTCTCAGACGGTCTGCATTAATTCCCTGATGCAGCAATGATAAATCCTTATTAAAGAGGATAACATAAGGAGATTTTACTGCCTGTAGAAAAACTCCAGGGTGCAAACAATGAGGAAGCCCATCTCCCTCTTGTCCACGATCCCTGGAAGTGTCCAAGAGGAGGCTGGACAGGGCTTGGAGCAACCTGGGATAGTGAAAGGTGTTCCCTCCATGAGAGGGGGTGGAATGAGACGAAATTTAAGGCCCTCCAACCAAAACTAATCTGGAATTCTGTGATTCTGTGATCACTTTGAGTGACAGTGCTGACACCAGCCCTGAGGGGGTGACACCACATCGAACAGAGGCCATGGAGGGGAAGCCAGGCAAGAACCGTGTCCTGGGTGCTCTGGCAGCAGCCCTGAACCTCTGCACTTCCCTGCTTGCAGCAGCTCCCTGAGGTCCAGCCCTGGGGACAGCAGGCAGACAGGGATTTAGATGCAGCAGGTTTTGTCCTGTGCCCACGTGGAGCAGCCTGAAGGTTCCTCTCACTCATCCCAAGTGCAGCTCATGCCCTGCCCCAGCACCAGGGCAGGGAACGTGTGCCAAATTCCGGTCCTCAGCATTTATGTGCAATTTCCAAGATCCCCGAGCTCCCCCTCTCTTCTCCTCTTCTTTATTCATGCACCACGCTGCCTTGCTGGGCCGGAGTGGGAAAAACCACTCTGCTTGTGCCTCGTTGCAGGGCTTGAGCCAGAGCCTTCAGCAGAGCCATGTAAAGCTGTAGCTATGGAAACTCCCAACCCTTTTTCCTGGTGGTTTTGTTGGCTTTTTTTGAGAGCAGCAATGTATATCTCGTTGGAGATCCCAGGCAGGGCTGGCTGCAGCAGCCAGGGAGTCCCCTGGTGTCACGCAGCAGCAGCAGGAGCTGCCAGCACAGAGCCAGTTCTGTGTCCCCAGGGCACAGGAGGGGGACTGAGGAGGAAAAAGTGGGTTACATGGAAAGCCAGAGCCCAGGACAGCTCAGGGGTGCTGGGGGGAGCAGTGTGATGCTGAGGGAGATGTCACCAGCTGCCACCCACAGCCGGCAGGGGTGGCCAGGGACGCAGGGGTGTCTGACAGAGGTGGGATGAGCACAGTCCTGGGGGGTGCAGGTGGGAATTTGGGACTGCTGGGATCTCTGAGCCATCTCCAGCACCCAGGAGGAGCCATCTGCTGTGCATGAGCCTGGGAATTTGTGAGCAGCACTGTCCCAGCAGGGCACAACAGAGAGCCAAGTGCCCTCTGCTCATAAAATATGACAGAGGGGTGTGTTGGTGGCTGGGTGGAGGGTGTCCCTGAAGCTTTCAGGTTGCTGCATTTTATTGTAAAAGAGCTCCCTGGTTCCCAGCCTGGACCTGTGACTCCTGAGCAAAGGGAAGCAGGATGTGCAGCTCACAAAGACTTTAATCTGCTGGGGATCTTCCCACCCCACGGAGATGTGTTCACACCCCTTGGAAGTGCAGAGCTGTAGGATTTACTGCTGACTGCCCTTCCCCCCCAGATGATCCATGGCTCAGCAGCAGCTCAGGATCGATGGCTTCTTCAGCTCCTGGGACATCTGTGGGGTCACCAGGTCAGGAGAGGGGCTCCTCCTTCCCAAACACTGCTGTGGGGCTGTCTGGAGCATGGACCTGCTCCCAGCTCGCTGCTCCCCCCGTGCCTGGCCAGGTGGAAGCCACCTCATCTGGAAATGGGCTGGAATCTGATGGATTTCAGGCAATTTGGCTTCTAAAGCAGAGCTGTGACCAACTTCCCTGTCTGAAAAATGGGTGCTGGAGTAGCAGCACGTTCCCTGTCAGGCATGGCACTGCCAGAGCCAGAGAGCCAGAGCTCCTGGGGTGGCCAGAGCTCCTGGGATGAGCCAGAGCTGCTGGGATGAGCCAGAGCTGCTGGGATGAGCCAGAGCTGCTGGGATGAGCCAGAGCTCCTGGGATGTACCAGAGCTCTTGGGATGAGCCAGAGCTCCTGGGATGTGCCAGAGCTCCTGGGATGAGCCAGAGCTGCTGGGGTGACCAGAGCTGCTGGGATGGGCCAGAGCTGCTGGGATGGGCCAGGGCTGCTGGGATGGGCCAGGGCTGCTGGGATGGGCCAGAGCTGCTGGGATGGGCCAGGGCTGCTGGGATGGGCCAGGGCTGCTGGGATGGGCCAGGGCTGCTGGGATGGGCCAGGGCTGTGTCCCAGCTGTGCAGGGAGGCTGAAGGTGCAGCTGGGGCAGTTGGCCAGGCAGGGCTCTGTGTGGCTTTGGGCCTGCCTGAAGCAGGAGCCAAAAGGTGCAAACACGAGCTCTGAAGCATTCAGGGCTTCCATTAGCCCAGGTCTGGATGGCAGCAGAGGTGCCTCAGCCCATAGGGATGGTTCTCCATGCAGAGGCTGTGGCATGTGCAGAGCCACAAATCCCAGGAGCTAAAGCAGCCACAGGGAGAGTTTCTTCTTCTGCTGCTCTGCGTGGCCATCAGACGGTACCAGGACCTTGCTGTCCCTCTGTGCAGTGTCCCTGGCCTGTAAATACTTGTTCCCAGGGTCGTTGTGGATGGCAGTGCTGCTCCCATCCCACCCCATCCCAGTGCTGATTCCCCAGGAGCAGGAGGCAGCTCCAGCTCCCAGCCAGGGCTGTCATCAGCTGAGAGCTCACCCGGTGACTCTGTGGGAGTGTTTGCCACCCTCGTGGCCCAGCAGCCCTGTCTGAGCCATGAAACCCTGTTCTGGAGGCATTTCCAGGGAGATGGGGCAGCAGGAATGCTGGAGGAGCCGTTGGTGTCAGACAGCAGCTCCCGCAGAGCTCCTGGAGCTCCTGGTTCAGCGTGAGGAGCTTTCAAAATCCAGGTGAATGGAGCAATTCTGGAGTCACTCCTTTCAGAAGAACAAATTCCTCTTTTTTCCCACTTTTGATGCATTGGTTCAGCAGTTCTTTCTGACAATTAAGGCTTTTTGATCTCTCTGCCTGTGCCTTTCTGGGGGACTGCAGCGAGCTCTGCTGTGAGCTGGAGGAGAGCGAGCACTGCCCGTGGGGTGAATGCAGCAGGGAAAAGTCCTCATCGGGAGTGAGGTTTATATTTGGCTCTCAATGAGCTTTTCAGGTTGGCCAAGGAACATTTCCAGCCTGCAGGACTGCCTTGCTGGGAGAAAACCCTGGGCTGGGCAGTGGGTGCTCCCCATTCCCTGACCTTTTCCCCCTCAGCAGGGATTGCAGCACTTATCTCAGTCTGGTGATTCCCAAACCCGCTCTCTCTAATGTTTAATATCTCAAGCTGCCTAAGCCATACTGAAGAGGTGATTAAATTATGCAGGGTGGAAAGACAGCACATCTTTCTTTTATCTTTTTCCTTTTTTTTTAAGGAGTTTAGACTGCTTATGTGTGTTTGGGATTATGGCCTGCTTCCCCAGCTGATGGGTGGAAATAATTCCTGGTGCTTAAGCAGAGTGGGATTGTTTGGGCACTGAAAGGTGGGACTGGGGAGGGTAAAACCCTCTGGAGTGGTTTGACAGCAGTTCTGAGATCACAACAGAGCCTGGCTGGTTGTGAGCTCCCACTGTGGCAGCTCAGACCTGGGGGTGAGTCCATCTCTGCTGCACCACTTCCTGGGGCCTGGTTTGGCTTTTGGTTTTGGTTTTGGATTTACCTGTCCTGGACTGATGCCAGTGTGGGGTTGGTGTGCAGGGGTGCACTGGTGGGCTTCTCTCTGGATGTCTCCAGCAGCCCTGCCATTATCACCAGCACCTCTCTCGATGTCCCCAGCATTCCTCTCCTTGTCACCAACGCCTCTGCAGATGCTTTTAGGATGTGGCCGTCCATTTTCACAGAGGGGCAGAGCAAGGTGGGCACCCCACCAGTGCAGAAGTGTCCCCAGTCACTCTGGAATGAGGACAGCAGCACCTTCAGCGTGGCCCCTGAAGGGGACATTCCCAAGGGCAGCATCCAGGTGATTCAGCGATTCCCCGGTCCCTGCCAGCAGCGCAGCCTCTCTCCACGGAGCATCTGCAGTCATTGAGATCCCTGCCTGCCGTTGTGCTTAGTAAGCCTTCAGGCGCTTTGATGAGCTGTGCAAATATTGTTTCTGTGAGGCGTGATTTGCTTGTGCTCGGTGCCATTAGGGCCTCATTAGTGCCGAGCACACATTGCCGGGATGGGCAAGCCCTGCATCCAAGGAAACCTTCTGAAGTGTGCTGGAAACTCAGACTGAGAGCTAATCTCTGCTGTGAAAACCGCCCTGAGAGGATCCCTGGCTCCGCCGTGAACTTCTGCTTTTTTCAGTTTCAGGAAAAGCCGCAGTTTGCGGTGGCTCTTGCTGTAGGATGGATCTCTGGATCAGCCTGAGCCTCCTCTGCTGAGTTTTGGTGTCAGTGAGCTGCTGGCACACAGAAATGCAGCCTGGCTGCTCTGGCAGGTTGTGGGGGTCATACCTTTAGAGGTCCCTTTGACCCGAAATTCGGTTCTGTGGCAGGGACAGCTGCAGAGGTGCACACGCAGTGTGTCCTCGGTATTTGGAAAAAGCTTATGCAACAAGGAGTTGTTGGACTGACACGTGATGTTTAACAAAGCACTTTTCATTATAAAATCCGGGGGGTTAATTATCTGTAATACCATTTTTATAGTGCTTATATTGAATTATAAAGGAGCAGCCCAGTGTGACCCGTTCCCCCCCTCAGCACTGCTCTGGGAGCACTGGGGGAGATTTTCTGGCTGCAGAGGGCTGAGCTGAGAATGGGCAGAGAGGAGAGGAACAGTGCCTGGTCCCTCCAGCCCTCTGGAGGAGTTTATTGCGTGCTCTGATCGATGCAGACATGGGGGATACATCCCTGAATCGCCCAGTGCTCACCTGTGTGATCCTGATGTACCTCCAGCCTTGGCTGGCACTGGCAGGGCACCCAAACCTCTCCTGAGCAGGTGCTGTCCTGCCCTCAGCCCTCCCCAGGTGTCCCCTGAGCCCTGCCCAAGCCTGGGGGTGGCGGGGATCCTGTTCTGCAGAGCTGAGCACTATTCCAGCAAGGTCCTGGCTGATAAATAACTGACCAGGCACCGGGGAGAATTTCCCTTCCCAACGTGTGGTTTCTGCTCTGGACATCAGTGGGAGCTGAAGCAGCAGGGGCTGTCCCAGCTGCAGGAGGGCTGGGGGGACTCTCACAGGAGTGTGGGCTGTGGGTTACCCCTCTGCCAGTGCCAGTGACCTCTGTAGCTGGCTTTAAGTGTCTAAGGCCACCGGAAGGGGACAGGTGGATGTGGAATGTTCTGTTCCCGGTTGTGTTTGCTGTTAAACGCTCATGACAGTGTTACAGGCATCTCCCAGCTGGTGGAGCCCTCTCTGATGTGCCACAGGCTCACAGAATTCCTTCCAGTTCCCGGGATCATCAACAGTGGTACCTTTCAGGGTGGGGAAAGGCTCTCCTGAGTGCAGGAGCTGCTCTGCCAGGGCAGTGTCTGAGCAGAGGTGGGATGAGCACAGTCCTGGGGGGTGCAGGTGGGAATTTGGGACTGCTGGGATCTCTGAGCCATCTCCAGCACCCAGGAGGAGCCATCTGCTGTGCATGAGCCTGGGAATTTGTGAGCAGCACTCTCCCAGCAGGGCACAACAGAGAGCCAAGTGCCCTCTGCTCATAAAATATTCAAAACCCCCTCGGAGTGCCTGGAGATGGGGTTTCCCATGGGGACAGCCCTGCTGCTGGGCTGGGCAAGCAGGGAATGGTGAGAAGTGTCTCCTTGTGTTGAGGAGTGCCCAGGTGGCCTTGTCAAGGCCAGGGCTCTGCAGTGACCCAGCCCGGCCTGGCTGTTTGAGTCCCTGCAGGAACATCAGCCCCCAGGCCAGGAACGCTGTCCCCAGGAGGGGACAGGGAGCACACAGGACTGGTGCAGGCCCTCTGGTTAAAGTGTTTTTCATCTGGAAAGCCACGTTCCTGCCTGTGCTTCTGGCAGCTGCCCTGTCTGCTGGCTCTGGTGATGCAAAGTCTCCTGCTGGCACCTTGCCTGGCTGTTCCCAGAGCCCAACTCTTATTCATTGACTGGGTAGGATTACAGGAACTGGGGGAAATGCACCAGGAAGGCTGGATTTGCCACCAAACTGGTGCTGGCTCCTGGTTTATTTGCTGCTTTCCCCCTCCCAGGCCGGGGGCAGTTCCTTCACACCGATGCTCTCTGGTGTTTGCCTTTGGGCAGAGCTGTGGCACTTACAGAGCTCCAGGGTGAACAGAGGAGTGTAAGCCAGGCTGAATTTATAGCATCGAGGGCTCAGATCCAGTCTGCTCTGCCCTGGACAGTTTATTGCAGTGGGATTTCTTGTTCTGATTAAAGATCCTGAATGCTGCCAGCACCCGACTTGGGGACAGAAAGCAGCAAGGCCCAGCGGCGTAGGGCAGTGGCATGTGGGACAGCCAGCACCCCTCACATGCTCTCCTGCTTCCCTGGCATCGTGCTGAGCTCTTTTTCTTCCTTCTGAGGCAGGCCTGACCAGCAGCGTGAGCGTCAGGGTTCGTGGCAGGTGGGTGAGCTGGGAAGTGGCTGCATTGCCCACGCAGGGCAGGAGCTGCAGTGCTGCTCTCCCTGCAGCACACAGGGTCAGACCCGTCTGCCCCCCACGCAGCTGCTCAGGTTCCACACTGAACTTCAACCTCCCCAACCCCATCACCCCCCCTGTTGAGGTCCTTCCCTTGGATCTTTGCCAGTGAGCTGGTCCCCCCCCAGCAGCCCGGATGAGGGTCAGCCTGGGGCTGTGCTGGGGTCAGTCCCCCCTCAGAGGCCCTTCCCGGGTGCTGGAGGACACCCACACACTCAGAGCACAAACAGCTTGTCCAAGCTCAGAGCAGAGCCAGGGATGTGCTCTGCACAGCAGAGCCAGGACAGGCAGGCTGGTGTCACTCCAGGACACGGCGCTGGCCTCCCCTGCTCCCTGCTGAGGATGGGATGGGTGTTTTCCTTTTTTTTTTTTTTTCTCCTTTCCTTTCTCCATCTTGGCTGTTTGGAAGCACGGGGCAGAGCTGGGCCCAGGTCCCCTGCACAAACTGTGAGCCAGGGGCAGGGTCCCACACTGAGGTTTGAGCTGAGTGTCCCTGGAGCAGGGGGGGTTTCTGCCTCTGTTTGTCCCTGTGTGTTCATCAAGGTGGGCTCTCAGGTCTCTGTAGTTCCCTGGAGCAGGGGGTGTTTCTGTGCTGGTCCCTGTGTGTTCACCATGGTCTCAGCTCCCTGTAGTTCCCTGGAGCAGGGGATGTTTCTGTGCTGGTCCCTGTGTGTTCACCAGGGCTCTCAGGTCTCTGTTGTTCCCAGGACCAGGGGGTGTTTCTGTATTTGTCCCTGTGTGTTCACCATGGTCTCAGCTCCCTGTAGTTCCCAGGAGCAGGGTGTGTTTCTGCCTGTGCTGGTCCCTGTGTGTTCACCATGGTCTCAGCTCCCTGTAGTCCCCTGGAGCAGGGGGTGTTTCTGCCTGTGCTGGTCCCTGTGTGTTCACCATGGTCTCAGCTCCCTGTAGTCCCCTGGAGCAGGGGGTGTTTCTGCCTGTGCTGGTCCCTGTGTGTTCACCATGGTCTCAGCTCCCTGTAGTTCCCTGGAGCAGGGGTGTTTCTGCCTGTGCTGGTCCCTGTGTGTTCACCAGGTGGGCTCTCAGCTCCTGCCTGCTCCAGTGCTGGGCCCCAGGCAGGATCAGTCCTGCCAGCACTCCTGTCTGTGCAGCCAGCTGGCATTTTGTACCCAGTCTGGCTGCTTTGTCTGGATCTCCAGCTCCTGGGGACAGGTGAATGAGGGCAATTCCCACATTTCGTGGTGAACAGAGGGCTGTGCTGCCTCTGGCTGCCAGGGCTGCTGGGGGATGCAGTGGCAGTACAGAGGGACAAGCTTTGGGATACAGCCCTTTGCATGTAAGACACGATCTCCTTGTGCAGGCACAGCTTCAGCAGCGCCAGAATTCCCTTTTTTTTAACCACTTGCCATGGCAGCACTTCCAGCTGGTGCAAAACTCTTTGGAGTGACTTTATTACCCTGCGGATGGGAGTTGGGGTGGGATGGGACAGCTGAAAGCCTCATTTATTTAATTGCCCAGAAGGTTATTCTTAATCCCTGCAAACCCTACAAGTTGGTTTAACTGGGTGCTCAGAGGAACCTCGGAGCAGTTTCCTTTTCCATCCCCAGGTCTCAGCAGGCAGGATCAGGCCAGTCAACACGAGCCTCTGGACCTGGAGCTCAGCTTTTCAGAGCCGGGTGTTTGCTGGAGCCTTGGTTTGGACTGAGCTCAGCCCCCCCCAGCTGCTGGGAAGCCTTCCTCCCACGCAGCCCTCCCGAGGGGCAGCGGCTGCACAGAGCCAGGAGCAGCTGTGAGCAGCCTCTCCCCACACCGGGCACCCCTGGTGGTCCAGGGGCCGTGTTCAAGGTGCTGGGGAGGTGGAAAGAGGATGATTTCTCATCCCAAGCCTTCTCCTCCCGTTCACTGTTGTTCAGGAGAAGCTTCCCCCAGCCCCTGGGTTGGGCAGCTCCTCGTGGCGGTGCCCAAGGGAAGGCAGGAGCAGAGGGTGAGGCAGATCCAGCCTTTAGTGAGAGTTTAACCTCAAAAACCACATCCTCAGCCATGGCAGGGACCTGCAAAAGCAGGCAGGTGGCACAGGGCTGTGTCTAAAACCAAACAGCTCCTGCAGCATCTGGGAACTGATATCAAAACTTGCTTCCATCTCTATTCTTTCTTCAGATTCTACATTCAAAAATCTTTCTGCTAAGCATACATTCTGTGAGACTTTCTTGTCAAACTTTAATCCTTCCCAACACTGAACTGCGAAGTGGTTTTGCTTTGTAGCAGCACAACCTGTCCTTTTCACTCTGAGAAAGGAGAAGTCTTGCATCAAGACTCCCAGTCACCCCAGGGCCACCACCACCTCATGGCACTGGGGACCACCTTCCTACAGCAAAGGGCTGCTGGGCTGGGGGCAAACAGCCTGTGTGGGCTTACAGCCCCTTCCTGTGGTCTGCCGGGGATGGACGATGTGCTGGGGGCTGAGTTTGGATGGGTTCAGGCATCCTTGGGAGCTGGAGGGCTCCTAAAGCTGGAGGAAGGAGCAGAGCTCTCCCGGGACTGAGTCTCCCTGCCTGCATACCTTCTCCAAGACCACAGCAGAGCTGCAAAGCACTTCCTTTTACCAGGATATTTATTGCTAAATATATGAATCTGGGAGCCTGTGGAGCGTGAAATTAGGAACAAATGTAAAAAGGAGGTCTAGACAGGAATTGTTCAGCTTATGGGCCTCCACATGCTCTGCTTTCCTCCCCCTTTGCACGCTGGAGGGTTTAAAGCTTCCAGGTATGCAGCTTTAATCAGAGAAGTATGTTTGGGGAGGGGAAAAGGCAGAAATGCAAATGGTCCAGCTCCGGAGGGAGCAGTGGCTGCGATGCCACGTCTGGCTGGGCGCGGCTGGACAGGAACCGTGGAAATTGGCTCCGTGCAGCCCTGGCTTGTGCCCCGGGGCTTTAATTAATGGGTGGAAAAGGCGGAGAGCCCTCCCTGGCAGAGCTCTGCCTGCCACCTCCCATCTCGGGCCGGCAGGGAGATGCTGATGCTCTGTGATGGGTGCAGCTCCCATCCTCAGAGCCCGCAGGGTTGAGTGGCCGCTCCAGAACCAGATTCCTGTCCCAACCCTGCTCCCCTGCCCTTGGCTCTGGGGCAGAGTGGGGATTGCAAATGGGAGCAGCAAGGGACCCAGGGATGGGCATTTCCAGCTGGCGCCTGGCCCATCCAGGCACCTCCATCCCTCTTTAAACAGCAGCCAAAGTTTCTAAATCACCAATGCATCGTTCGCAACCCCTTCCCGTGGCTGCGACACTCCCCCTGAGCCTCCTCCGAGCGTTTTCCCCGAGGAATGAGGGCAGGATTTGGCCAGGCTCTTGCCCCGTGGCTGTGGGGTGTGAGAAGGGTGTGAGAAGCCGTGGAGCCATCGGGATAAATTCCCTTCCCTCCTCCCGAGCTGCTCAGCAGCAACATAAAACGTGATGCTGCTTTATCCATTCAGCACTCACCCAACTTTAGCAGGACATTAAGTGCCTGAAAATATGGCACAGGTTTGTTTGCTTTGGAAGCAGGTTAAATCCCTGACAGATACAGTTGCTTTTCCTCGGGTGCTGAAGTAATTTGGGGCTGGGGTGGCTGGTTTTTGCTTTAACCTGATAGCACGAGCTGGGAGCCAGCTTTGTTAAAGCACTTGGAGAGTAGGTGGTCAGGGTAGGATTTCTCCCTTAATTTATGTCTCTCCTGCTGTTCCCAGCCCGAGCTAAAATGTTGCTGGAGCTTTATTTGTGCCAGTTTTAGTGCCACAGTCTCGCAGCTGCTGGCAGGTGTGAGCAGGCAGGTACCCTGTCTCCCCAGCATCCTTCCTGGGGCACAAAGCTGCGTGTGGTGCTGGGGTGGAGAGGAACTCGAGGCCTCCCGTGAGCATTCCAGGCAGGGATGCTGAGAGCAAGCCCCTGCTGGTGTTGCAGGGCTCGTGCTGTGCATGATGCACAACATCTGCCCTCTGGGAGAGCCCAGCAGGGACACGGACAGGGACAGGGACCTTCTGCTGCTCCCTGTGCTGTGCCAGCTCCCAGGGAGAGAAGAGTGCTGGCGGTACCCCAAAACACGAGCTGAGCCACAGCATCTGTGTGATGTCCACTGACAGCTCACCTGGGGCTGTCAAACATCATCCTGGGGTGCCCTCAGAGCCCCCCAACGCTGTGGTTTGGTGAATGGCCAAGGAGGATGCTGGTGCCTCACACAGGTCCTGCTCTCAGGGAGGGCAGCACCCAGCTCCCTGCAGTCATTAAAGGCTCACTTAGCAGCTGGGGTTATTCCAAATTAAAATACCACATTGTTTTCATGGGGAAAATGGATTATAGGCTCAGAGAAAAATGAGTGCAGATCAGAAATCCTTATGGCAAAGCTCCTTCTCCCATCACTGGAGCTTTCTGCCGCCAGGTAGGAGCTGGGAGAGGGCCTTTGGTGCCTGGTGTTATTTCCCTTGGCTCTCCCTCCTGATGTGACCCCAGAGCTGCTTCTCACTCAATCTCTCACCCACTGCAGGAAGGTTTTTTAACCCTTACACCTGCAAGGTGGCATTTTTGGGGACTCCCCGGTGACTTTCCACAGGTGCCCAGTGGATCCTGATTCTGCGCCTCAGAGCCCTTCTGCTTTTCAGCCCACTCCGAAGGGGGGTAAGCAGAGAGTTTGGGGCTCTGCAGCCCATCCCCTCACCCTGTGCACTCAATTTTTCAGGCTGTTAATGGAGAAGAGGGCGGATGACAGCCGGGACCGTGGTCATCACAGGTGGAATATTAGCGACTGTCATCTTACTCTGTATCATCGCCGTCCTCTGCTACTGTAGGCTCCAGGTAAGGCTTGGGGGGTGCCTCAGCGGGGAGGGCTGATGGCCTGGCAGCTTTGGGGGTGCCAGCTGAGCCCCTCCCGTTTCAGTACTACTGCTGCAAGAAGGATGAATCCGAGGAGGACGAGGAGGAGCCCGACTTCGCCGTGCACTCGCACATCCCTCCGCTGCACTGCAACCGCAACGTAGTGCTGACCAACGGCCCCTCGCTCTACTCCTCATCCCCCTTCGCCAAAAAACCAGCCCAGAGCCGGCCCAGCTGCCCCAGCTGTGCTCCCTACGAGCCCCCCACCTCCTTCCTCCAAGAGCCCCCTACCTCCTTCCTCCAGGAGCCCCCCACCTCCTTCCTCCAAGAGCCCCCCACCTCCTTCCTCCAGGAGCCCCCCACCTCCTTCCTGCAGGAGCCCCCCACCTTTTTCCTGCAGGAGCCCCCCGAGGAGCTGCACAACGGGGGTGACAGGGTGAGCTACAAGACGGTGAGCCAGGAGGATCTGGCGCTGCCCGTGTCCAACCTGCAGGCGCTCAACCCCAACCGGCTCTCGGCCATGCGGGAGGCGTTCTCCCGCAGCCGCAGCATCAGCACCGATGTGTGAGGTGCAGCCGGGCCGCCCAGCCCCGGGGGATTTGGACAGCGGGGAGGACCGGTTGGAATTGCTGGAGGAGTTTTGAATAGGGAAAAAAACAAAAACAAAACAAAAAAAAAAAAAAAAAAAAAAAAAGAAGTGAATGTATTTCGACGGGCTGGTGGTATAAAGGGGGAGCAGAGCAACCCCAAGTGAGGAGTGTGGGGGTGCAGCTGGAACAAGAGGTTTCCCAGCTCTGTGTTGCTTGCTTTTTTCTTTTATAAAGAGGATTTTGATATTGAGCATCCTTTTCTACAGAGGAGTTGCCCCCTCCTCAGCACTGGGCCAGGGGGTGATGAGCAAATGATGGGGCTCACGGGTGGCTGCAAACAGCTCGTGCTGCAGGTCAGCAGCAGCTGCTGGCATGACCTGGGGGCCCCAGGATACACTCAGCCACCCCAAAATGTCCTCGAGCAAAGCAAGGCTGTCACCGGCCACCCTCCTGCCAGCCTGTGCTGTGCTGCTCCCTGCTGCAGCCGTGCGGGTGGCTGTGGGTGTGAGCCCTGCACCATTCCCAGCCCATCCCACTGCTCCAGCCAGGGTTAATCCCAGGAGCCAGGCACAATCCCCTCAGGGTTAGGATGGTGGCTGGGCCTGTCCCTGGAGCCCCCCAGAGTGGCCTCATGGATCCCCTGGAGGAGCTGGGCTGGGGATGTGAAACCTCTGCATTACTGGGTGATGGAAATAACACACAGCACACCTTGGGATGGAGGAACATCCCTGTGGATAATCACATCCCTGCTCCAAGTGATGCCACACACAACTGGCTGAGGGCTCCATGGCACGGGGGTCACCATGTGTGTGCCCACCCCTTGCATGCACATTTTTACACACATTTATTTGTTTGGGAGAGGTTTTTTTAAACAAAAATAAAAGACAAAAAGACACAAAAGAAACAGAACAGCATCAAAACACTTTTAAATTTGATCAAAGCCTCTAATTTGCATTTTGCATTGAGCCATTTCCCGTGGCTGGGCAGCCTGGCAGTGGCACCAGCTCTGTCCCACGCTGGATGCAGCAGGGACAGCCCTGGGGGAGCAGCAGGCTCAGAGCTGGTCCCTCTGCACCATATGTGCTGCAAGGGAGCCCTCGGGCTAACTCAGAGATTTAGGAGAGGAATTGCAGCTCTGAGGGGCCTCCTGCTCTGGTTTCTCCTGGCTGTCTCCATTCCTCCCCTCCGAACCTCACCACACTCCACGTGACAGAATTCCCTGTTTCTCCTGGACTGGGCATTATTCAGGTTAAAATCATCACCTGGGGATGGCTGGCGAGGATGGACTGGCTGCACAGAGACTCAGATGGCCTCAGGGCTGTGCTCCAGGGAGATTTTTCCTTTTTCAAGATGTTCTGGGAAGAAGCAGCCCCCAGGGCTCACGGACACTGTTGCAGCCCGGCTGGGTGTTTTACTTCCAACCACGAGGGCTTTTAATTCCACAGGAAACCTTTTGAAGTACAAGTCAGTCTTTGCAAATGAGTATCTTTGACTTTCTTGGGGGGGGTTTCTCTTTGGGGTGGGGAGGGCTGGGGTTGGTTTCCTACGTGTTGAATATTCCGGGCTTGGTCCCTGTGGCCCAGCACATCCCGGAGGGATGCAGCCACTCAGGCCATGCCCCCATGTACAGTTCTCACTGGGGTTTGTTCCCATGCCTTGAGCCCTTCTCTTCCCATTTTTCGTGATTTCTCCTACCAGCCTTCCTTTCCTCCTTTTTTTCCTTGTTTCTTTCCCTTGTAGCTTGGAAATTCAGCAAATGGTTGGCTTTCACTAACCCTCACCTGGTGATCTGTTGTACAGGACTTTGGGAATCTCGGATTTGGGGAGGGAAAAAGTCAAAAAATAAAAAAAAAAAATAAATTACTTTGACATGGGTTTTGAGGTTTGTTGTTTGCTTTTGGGTTTTTTTGCCCCTGCATCTGCAAATTTGGGGTGGTGTTTGCAAAGGGCTCAGGAGCTCCCTGCTGCTGAGGGAGGGTTGCAGCAGCCCTTGGGGTGCACACTGAAGTTTGGGGGATGCTAAAGAGCCTTTGGCTCAGTGTCTGGGGGCCACACCAGTAAAAACACAGAGCAATAACCCCTTGGGAGCTCAGAAAGGCCCTTTTCTTACTGGCACCATGTGAAATCTCTTTGCTCCCAAAGCCCTGAGGAGCTTCAGGGCTGCAGCTTCCAAACAGAACCCCAAAGGGCCCCCAAAATCCCAAAATTCCCCCACTGTTGGGACTTTTCCTTGCATCGCTGTCCAAGCAGCTGTGATTCTTCTGATTTAAAGCTGCTCTGCCTCCCCTGGGCACCAGCAAATCCCCAGCCCCAATTCCAGTGTTCCCAGCACTCCACTACAAACTGGAGAATAAAACAAGATACCACCATAAATATGACAACTTTATTAAAATATACATATGAGTACAAATTAATGATTATGTGGATAAAGTTCACTGTCCGTAAACAAATATATTAAAAAAGAGCACGTCTTTTTTTGTGATATAAAGTGCAGTTATGTTTCCATATTATATACAATATGTCAGCATCGGGGGTTGGGGGGGGTTGTAAGGACTATGAAACTAACATTTGATTATAAGATAAAATTCTCTGAAAAAGTATACACCTACATATTACAAAAAAAGGGCTGGAGTTCACTTAACAAACGAGGCTCAGCTTCCCACCACGGTAATTCAGCTAACGAGAGCCTGGGGATAAACCAGGAGAGAGGCACCAAGCCCACTTTGTGGAGGGAAACTTGCACTTCCCAGAGTTCACACCTTCCCCTCGCCATCCCCAACCTTGCACCGAGGGAAGAAACAGGACAAGACCTTGGGTGCAGCTGGATTTTGGGGGGGGGAATCAAATATACACGATTTCTGTACAGCTCTGACCCCGGGGGGCTCCCAACGTCCAGCGGCCAGCAGAGGACTTCTGCTCGGGTGGGGACACAAAAACCAGGCCAAAAGCATCCTTGTCAGCAGGGTGAGGGGGGCATGGGCAGGTGGAAGGTGGGGCCCTGGCTCAGGCAGCCCTGCCCTAGGAGTGGGGGGCGCGGCAGGAGCGGCAGCAGGCTTTGCTGTAGTACCAGTGGCTGCACAGGTTCACCTTGATGGCCAAGGCGCAGTTGGTTCCTGCCTGGTCCTGGCAGCTGTCGTCTGCAGGGGGAGAGAAAACACACTTTAGCAGGACATTAAGTGCCTGAAAATATGGCACGGGTTTGTTTGCTTTGGAAGCAGGTGAAATCCCTGACAGGCAGTTGCTTTTCTCGGGTGCTGAAGTGATTTAGGGCTCAGGGGGCTGGTTTTTGCTTTAACCTTTGTTAAAGCACTTGGAGAGTAGGTGGTCAGGGTAGGATTTCTCCCTTAATTTATGTCTCTCCTGCTGTTCCCAGCCTGAGCTAAAATGTTGCTGGAGCTTTATTTGTGCCAGTTTTAGTGCCACTGCCTCGCAGCTGCTGGCAGGTGTGAGCAGGCAGGTACCCTGTCTCCCAGGGTACCATTTCTCAAGGCATGGCATGGAAAAGAAAAAGAAAATAAACAATTGTGAGCTCATGAGGTCATTTCCCACCCCACACAGCTCTAAAAACCATGGGATGGGCAACAACATCAGCCCAGCTGTGGCTGCCACCTCCCTGACATCCCCTGGAAAACACCATGGAGCTTCTCCAGAAATGTCACTGTCAAGCTGGGCAAAGGCATGAGCAGGCTGATCTGTTCCTTCTCACCTGGCCAGGCCTGGGGAGTCTCACTTGGTCCCAGCCCTGAAGCTCAGTGTCTCTGCTGTGAAACAGAGCTGCCCAGGGACTGCTGGAGCCACCAAGGCACTGAGTTGTCCCCAAGTCAAGGGCTTCCCCTGGTAGGGATTCACAATTTCTATCTCAAAGAGGCTATTTGAGAAAGGGAATGGGAATCCAGCAGTGCCACATCCAGAGTTAGGGGCAAGTGAGGTGCTGGAGAAAGGGATGAGGCTGCTTCAGCACT
Organism: Motacilla alba alba; assembly: GCF_015832195.1. NCBI lineage: Eukaryota > Metazoa > Chordata > Aves > Passeriformes > Motacillidae > Motacilla > Motacilla alba. The sequence continues at coordinate 7,622,437 of NC_052032.1, read as the reverse complement.
CCCCCAGCTCCTTCAGCGCAATATTTTGCTTCAAACCCATAGGATTTGTACTTCTATATATATGTTTTTTGCTTCAAATCCGTAGGATGCATGAAACCAGGTTGCTCCCAGGGCAAGGTGGCCACGAGGCAATCCCAAGCTCCATGGACCCCAAGGGAATGGGCAGCTGAGAGCACCCAGAGCTGAGCCAGGAGCTGGCCCCAAATCTGTCACCCATTTTCATGCTTTTCTCCCACACTGTCCTTATTCCCAAATCCTATTAAAGGATTAGAACTGTGTGTTTGCTAAAGATCACAGGGACTCTGAGCCAGCAGACGAGCCAGATAACGAGATAGTTACAAATCCCACAGGACACCCGAAGACCAAAAATCATTAAAATAATGGCACAGACAGAACTTCCTCAGCTCTAGCTGCAATCTTACAGAAGCAGCACCCAAATCAGCTCTCCAAAGGCCCCTTTTATCTTCAGGTCAGAGCATGATTCTTCTGAGCTCTCCTCTCATCTCCAGAAGGAGCCTGTGCATTACTGGGGCACAGAGGGAGAGCTGTCCCTGGCACGATTATCCAAGTGGGGCAGGGGAAGAAAAGATGCTGGCGGTGCTTGTGGAGGGATGCATGGAAAATCAAGGCTGTGGGGCTCACCTGGGGGCTCTGTGGGGCAGGGCTGCAGGTCACAGGTCTGTTTGCCCACCGGCTTCACCAGCGGGTCGCAGCCGCGCACGATGTCCTTGCCCTGGTAGCACTTCACATCCCGCATCCTCACGCCGATCCCGCAGGTTTTTGTGCACTGGGGGACAGAGAGAGGGGGTGAGGCAAGACCCTGCCATGCCAGGGGACTGTTCTGAGCCGCAGCCTGCTCGCTGGAGGTGTCAGGGCAGGAGGAGAGTGTCGCATCTCAGCGCCACACTGCTGTCCCCTTGCTCTGTCTGTGCTGCCAGCACCATCAGCTTCTGCCCAGGGGTGGCTGGATGTGGTCCCATCCCCTGGCTCTGACATCCTCCCTGCTCCTGCTGCCCTTCACAAGGGACCACAGATGAGCTGGCCCTGTCCAGGTGATGCTCTGCAGGACATGGGTGACCATGGAACCCCCCCGAGCACCAGGAGTGGGGCTGTGGGGTGTCTGTGCATCCATGGGGGGGTTATGGAGGCACTGCTGGGCCCAGCACTCACTGCCTGCTGCCCTTTGGATGCCTCCTGGAGCTGGGATTACAGCAGGGCTGCTTTGGCTAATTATAGGGTTTGCAAGAGTAAAAATGAGGCTCCTGGAGTTCAGATGAGGGAGGCTGCATCCAGGACGGCTTGCGGGAAGCCCACTGAACCCTGGCTGCCTTTTGGGTTGTGCAGGGTGATGGAGCATCCCCAAATTCTGCATCCCAGGGTCAGCCACCCCGTGGGCTCCATGCACACCCCCAGCCACACTCCCAGCCACCAGGGAAAAAACAAAGAAAAAAAAAGTAAAGCTACAGCTGGCCCCAAACAGCCCCTCTCAATCCTGTTCTCCCCGAGCACAGACAGCCCCAGCTGCACCATGCAGCAAAAACACCCAGGGAGCTCCCTCAGGGACCACATCCTGCAGGGACTCGCCCAGCTCCTGGGGGTTCTGCAGGCAGAGTGACCCCTGGGGAAGGGGCAGCGCAGCCCTGGGCCCCCTCCCCGCTCACCTCAGACCAGGGGGTGGTGTACCACTTGAAGCAGGGCCTCTCGAAGCACGTGCTCTCCTCCACGGGCTTCTTGGCCACGTCACAGTCAGAGGGGCTGCGGGTCTTGATCTTGCCATTGACAATCTCCAGGCAGAGCACGATCCTCTTCTTCACACCCCGGCCACACGTCGTGTTGCACTGCGGGGACATGAGCGGGGCCAGCTGAGAGCTGCACACCCCATCCCAAACCCTCTGAGGACACCCCAGAGCACACTTGAGAGCTTTAACCCCATCCCAACCCCTCTAGGGCACCCCAGAGCACACCTGAGAGCTGTAACCCCATCCCAACCCCTCCAGGCCCCCCCAGAGCACAGGAGCTGCACTTACCCGCTCCCAGTCCTGTGCCAGCCAGTGTGAGGGGCAGTTCTTGTCCCCGCAGGGGTGGATGGCCAGGGGCTTGGTGTCCAGGTTGCACTGGGCCTCGGGCACCACGCGCCCGTCGCTGGTTTTGCAGTACACGTGCCGGATCATCCTGCCCTGCCCGCAGCCGCCGCTGCACTGCAACCACAGCGGGCACTCAGCGCCAGGGATGCCCCCCTGAGCCATCCCACAGCAGGGGCACGGCCCCACAGGGCCCAGCTGCCTCCCCACACCCACCCACCCCACATTTCAGCACCCCTGAGCCATCCCACAGCAGGGGCACGGCCCCATGGGGCCCAGCTGCTCTCCACACCTGCCTGCCCCACATTTCAGCACCCCTGAGCCATCCCACAGCAGGGGAACAGCCCCCATGGGGCCCAGCTGCCTCCCCACACCCACCCACCCCACATTTCAGCACCCCTGAGCCATCCCACAGCAGGGGCACGGCCCCACAGGGCCCAGCTGCTCCCCACACCTGCCTGCCCCACATTTCAGCACCCCTGAGCCATCCCACAGCAGGGGCACAGCCCCATGGGGCCCAGCTGCCTCCCCACACCTGCCTGCCCCACATTTCAGCACCCCTGAGCCATCCCACAGCAGGGACACAGCCCCACAGGGCCCAGCTGCTCCCCACACCCTCCCGCCCCACATTTCAGAGGGGTTTTGGGGCTTTAAAGAGCCACAGGGATGCTCAGCGGATCCTTCCTGCGGCCAGCAGAGATTCCATGGAATCCCAGACTGGTTTGGGTTGGGAGGCACCTTAAAAGTCATCTTGTTCCAACTCCCTGCCATGGACAGGAACACCTTCTGCTACCCCAGGATTTTCCAAACCCTGTGCAGGGGTTTGGAAAAGGAGAGGTTTATTCTTGGACACTTCCAGGGATGGGACATCCACAATTTCTCTGGGCAACCTGTGCCACAGCCCCCAGCACCCAGCACCTCTCAGGGCAGGCAAAAGGGGAAGCACCACGAGCAGGGAACCCCAGAGTGGCTCCCAAAGTGGCCAAGGCAGAGGGGACCAAGGAAGTGGCTGCAAAAATTCAGCCCCCAGTGCCCGGAGCAGCCCCCCGTGCTTCCCCGGTTGCTCTTGCAGAGACTCTCGGTGTTTCCTAGCACTGCTGCTGCCATGGAAACTACTTATTTTTAGCTGATGTGAATGTATCAAAAACCTGGGTAAAAATAGCTTGGGATGGAGGGGGTCTCTGGAGCAGAATTGTGCAGGAAGGGAAAAAACCAGGGGGGAGGAAAAAAAAAAAAAAAGAGAGAGCAAAAGAGAATAGAAAATAAGGAGGAAAGAAAAATAGGGAAAGGGAGGAAAGGAGGAAACAGAAAAAGTAAAGGGCACAAAGGGAAAAGAGAAAGGGGCAAACGGAAAGTAAAAAAAGGGAAAAAGTGAAAGGTTCAATTCCTGGGCATGGAGCATCAGCATTGCCAAGGAATGCTGCGCAGCAGACAGACAGGAGGATTTTGACACCCACGGCGGCCCTCAGCCAGGTCTCTCAGGGTTTAACCCCTGCTGTACCACATCCCCCACAAGGCAGGAGCCCAGGGGAAGGAACAGGATCCTCTGGCATGCTGGATCACCCCCAGCGCCCGAGCCAGGCTGGCTCAGGGTGACAGTGCTGGCAGAGGTGACCCGAGAGAGCCAAAGCAGTGGAACCACGCGAGGCCAGCTCCCAGCACGGGCTGCCCGCAGGTTTGCTGGGATCTACCGGGCACGACGAGCCCAACCCCAAAACCCCCGGCAGCAGGGACAAGCCAGCCTGCGCTGGGACACGACGGCCGCTCAGGCGGGGTCTCACCGGTCCCCAGTCGGACACTGTCCACTGCCGGTCACACGGTGGGCCCGTGCAGTTCTTCTCGGCCAGGGGCCGGGCGCTGGCATCGCAGAGCTTCTCCTCCTCCGAGCAGCGGATGTCCCTTGTCACCACGCTCCGCTCCCCGCAGCGCGCCGGGCACTGCCGGGAGGGCACAGCGACATCAGCGGGTGCGGGGTCGGGGGTGGGATTATTCCCCCCATATTTGAATATAACAGTCTAAAAGCACACGCTGGAAATGCACAAATGACTTGGCAACCGCCCTCCGCAGCTTCGGCTGCGTCCTGCCCAGGTGCTGTGCTCTCCAACAGGTGATGCCAGAGGGGGAAAAGGCTCCAGGAGGGTCTGCTCAGAGCTGAGCAGCTTTAGCTGTCACTTAGAGACAGGGTGAGACCTCCCTCGCCTCCTTTCCAGGAACAGCCAGCTCCTTTCCACCTCTTTGGAGAATGTTTCCCCCCCACCCCCCGACTGCACAACTGAGATTTTTATGCTGTGGATAAATTTGGCACCGTGCAGCCCAGTGACATTATTTAGAACTGGATTTGAGTTACTACAGTCTCACATACACATTACATTTGCTCCATGCATAACGTAAAGCAGGGAAAAGTGTCAACAGCACAGGGCCCAGACGCCCCGTGCCGAGATGTTAATCCTCAGAGCCCTGAAATGTGCTTTTTTTAATGCCTATTTCCCCAGCCAACTTGGCACCCCACCTCTGATGGGATCCAAAGGAGATTAGCTTTGCTGCTGGCTAAGAACAATCTACTCCAGCACTGTCTCAAGCAATGTGTCCCTGACAAATGCTGGAGGAGAATACAGATTTCTGTAAAATAAACCACTCAAGTTTGCGAGGCCGGACAAAATAACGCTCCAGCACGTGCTCAGGGAGCTCCTCTCTACCAGCTGGGAAAGTCAAAACATCCTGCACCACCAGGGAATGCACCAGCCCCTCTGTCAGCTCCAGGGAAATGATGCACACCAGCTTGGAGGGGAATGGAGACGTTTAAATTATGACTAAGACGAGTTTTTGGGAGCTTCCCAGGAGGAAGAGTCATATTGCTCGTGATGCAAACCATGGGGCAGGTTGGCACCCACGGACAGCTCGGCTCAGAGCTCATCTGCTCCTGCTTAGATGAGGTCTGTGCTTGATTTGGGAAGAGGCACCCCGAGGAAGCAGCACTGGTTTGGTTGTTTCCATGAGTTTGTGTTTGTAAGGGATGCGCTGGAGCACTGTCCGTGCCTGGAAAGGGATTCAGGGGCACAAATCCTCTCCACAGGTTTTCCCAAGGAAACCAGTGAGCTGGAACCCTCCCCAAACCATCTCCCAGAGGCTCTGGGGACTGGCTTAAGGCGCAGCTAGGGAAAGGTTTCATTCTGCATGTGTGCAGAGGAACTGGAGATGAGGAAGGGACGTTTATAGGGATGTAATTCATGTGGGAGTCGGGATCACCTTCCTGGCACGTTGGGTTTGAAGAGGTTGCCAAGGAAATACTGATGAGGAGATCTGAGCCATGGGCTCCTGCCCTGCCTGTGAGTGACCCATGGCAGTGGCCTCCCATCCTAAATGGGACCTCATTTTAGGGGGAAACTTTTTAGAGGGACTTCATTTTAGGGGGAAAAATTTTGATGCTCATTGATCCACATCGTTACTGCAGGCAGCGTATCCCGAGAGGCCGATGGCTGTGGATGGCTACGGATGAGGACTGGTGCCTCAGGGTTTAGCTTTTGCATCTTTCACATTCTGTACTGCTTTGGTGTGTAGTTCTGAGCTTCATATGAAGGGATGGTGAGTAGGGAGACAAAACAATTCCTTCTCTAGCTGGGGACCAAGGACAAATGACCCAAACCTCAGCCCAAGAGCACAAATGTGGGCTGAAGAGAGAAAAACAAGCAGGATGGGACTGGAACTGGACAATGAACCCCAATATGTAAATGGAGCAGAACTGATCAAAGTGAGAGACCCCATGACCTTGAGCATTTTGTGACCATTTGACTCATCTTGGGTGTAGCTCTGGCTGGGCTCTTGTGCTGCCCAAGATGAACCAAAAATGGTCACAAAATGCCCAAGGTGGATCCATGGAGGAGATCCTTTTAATAAATCCCTGCTTTGTTCTTTAACTCTGTCCAGCCTCTGCTCTAGGTCAGAAAAAGCATCAGGAATTGTCGGACCCAGGAACCCGGAACATCCAGACCCCTCTGGTGCCCTGGATGGCTCGAGCCCCTGGCAGGGGGCTCTGAGACCCTGGCATGCAGCCAAAGGCACCTGGGGTTTCAATCTTAGCCCCTGGAGTGAGTTACTGACTTTGTATGAAGAATTACAAGTCACAAAAGTTTAAGTAGCATAATAGTAGTTGTCACAGGGTGAAAAATAGAATTTTGGGGATTTTTAGAATGGAGGTTCGAGGTCCCAAGATGGAGGGAATTGGGCGTGCCCTGTCCTCCTTTCTTCTTCCTAACCTCCATGTTCTGGATGGTGTTGGCACTTTTGGATTGGTTTAGAGTGGAGACAGACTGTCTAACGTAGGTGATAGGTATTGGAACAGAGTTGTAAATACAGTACATGTAGTTTTTAGTATAAAAAGACAACACCAGCCCGGGAGGAGGGCAGTGTGCCTTGGATTGACCTGCTGAACAGACCTCAGCAGAACAAACAGAAAATATTTTAGATAAGAAATAATAAACAACCTCGTGAACCAGAGCCGAAGAACTCCGACTCTCCCTTCGACCATCGGGCTGGGACTCTCGGGGTCACTCTGACAGCAGAGAACCCGAGAAGGAATCACAGGGCACCAGGATAAATTGGAAAAGGGAGAGAAGGCCGGACTCGGAGCTGACCTGGCCAGCAGGACTCACCTCGGACCACTCGGACATCTCCCACTGGGGCCCGCAGGCCGGGTTCTTGCAGACCTTGCGCTCGTCGGGCCGGGCGATGTCGGCCGACTCGCAGAGGTCGCTGTAGACGGAGCTGTCGAAGCCCGGCGAGAGCATCTTCCAGCAGCGCACGATGCGGAACTGGAACCCCTCGCCGCAGGTGCGCGAGCACTCGCTCCAGCTGCTCGTCTCCCACCTGGATGGGAAAGCAAGGCCACCCGCCGTGGCAGGGAGGAATGGTGAGGAGGGCTCCGTGGGTATCAGAAGGCTGATTAATTACTTTGTCATACTGTATTATTCTATACTATGTTGCATTGCATCTGAACTGAATCTGCACAAAGCGCTCAGCTTGTGGGGGTCCCAGTTGTGGGTTTCTCTGGGTCTGCATTGAAGGCACTTGAGCAGTAATTCATGTTCAGACTCAGGTGTTTATTATTTCTTATCAGTGAAACAGCCTCACTACTGTGAGTTCTGCAGCTTTTCAGTAGAAGGCACAAAATGGCCAACAATGTCTTGTTACAAGGTCTTTTAAGACTAAACTGTGCAACTAAGAACTGACACCTGGATTATTCTCCCTTTTAACCCAATAACTGATCCCACAGAGCCCACATGTGGACTTTTCTGCCCAATTACAGAGTGCCACCCAAGCCCAAAAAGAAGAAGGAAGCAGCACGAAGAAGAAACCCAGGACGACACCCTGTGCCCTCCATATTGCTTCCATCCACAACACACTAAACATCCCAAAACCTAAATTTCTCACCCAGTGATTCACCTACACTGCTCTCTGTAATCTATTTCGTACTTTAGTGGATTCTGGTCTATCTTGAAGTTTAGGAAGCTTTCTCCATGAGTGAGGGTCAAAGTCAGTGCTCCCCTGGGGGTCAGGGCACCCCAGAGCAGACAGAGAAATATTCCCTGTGGTGCCCTGGGTTTCCACATCCACTCAACTCAACTGCCCAGAATCTCGTGACTGTCTGCTGACCAACAGCCTGCACACACACTTGGCCCTGGTGGGCCAAGGAAACAAAACAGCATCACTTTGGGTAAACAAGCTCCATATTGCATTCTACTTTGGCACAGCACAGGAGCAGGGAATGAGGTAAGAATTGTTTTGATCATTCTCTTCTCTGCTTCTCTCGCCGCTTCTCTCAGGTTCAGAGAATGCGAATCCCACACACCTGGGCAGGGAACAGAGCCTGTCACCCCATGGAGCAGCCACAGGATAGCCCTGGCTGCAGGGAGTGTGTAATCACATATCCTCTGAGCATAGCTGTCCCAGGAAAACCCTGGGAAGCTGTGGGAAGCTGTGGGAAACTTAGAGAAAAGAACTGAAACAATTCTCATCTCTCTTTCTGTAACCGTTGCTTATAGATCTGGTTCTCCAGAGTGTGCTGTTCATAGCTCACCAACAGCGTGAGAAGTTTTACTTTGAGACCAATCAAGTCTCACCTTGAGAGTCACATTATAAAAGATGTGCCGCTTTTCATTAATCAGCCTTGCTACTTTTCATTAATCAGCCTTCTGATCCACCTGCTGAAGACCGGAGTCTTTCATTCCATCCCTGACTCACCAGCTTCAAGGGAGGAGTGAGCTGCAGCCAGGCTGCCAACTCCTGAGGGCTTTTCCCAAGGGATGGGAAGCACCAACATATGTTGGGCTCACCCCACAGCCCCCAGCTTGTGCCTGAAGCTGAAACCAGCTTGTCAGGAGGAAGGGTGGCACAGCAGGGCCTGGCCCAGTGTCCTCGGTGACAAGTGAGTGTTTGTCACCACGGGCTCTGCCAGCACATTTCTCTGTCAGGTTTTTGCCCATGTTTGACCTCTCCTTTTTGCCTGCTCAGCTGAAGCACGGGGAGGACACGCCATCCATCACCCTGCAGATGCCAGCAGTAATGTCACACAGAGCTGCCCGAGCCCCAGTGGGACACATGTTCATGTCCCACCATCAGTCTGACTCTGCTGAGCACAAGTGACAGGCTGGAAGAGCTGGGATCTGCTCCAAGCACTGCCTGTCCTTTACTGTCCCCTGCCACCTCTGTCCTGACAAGAGAGGAGCAGCTTGCAATCCAAGGAAAAAACACAAAAGGTCAAGTTTTTTACAGTACAGGAATCTGACAGCAATTAAAGAATGAGCTCAAAATCAGAATGGATCAGAATTCCCAGCTCCTCTGGAGGCAGGCAGCCCCCAGGTCCCCACTGCTGCTCTTCTCCAAGCAGGAGAGCCCCTGCCCCAGCTGCCCCCAGGCCTCACACCCCATCTGGGGCTCCAGGCACAACAAGAAGCCCGAGGGAGATGTCACACATTTGGAGATGTCATTTAGAGGTGGCACCTCACTTCAGAAGGGAAATGAAACAAAGGTCTTCCCCACCCAGATCACGCAAAATTAACATTTTTTCTTTGAAAAGCCCTGCCAGCCCAAGCATCTTCCTGTCTGCCCAGGTGCTGGTAGCTACCCCACGAGCTCCCAGTGCTGCCCAGTTGAAGTCACTGGTAAATCACAGAGCAGCTCTGCTCCCTCCCAGTGCAAGCCCCTGAAGCTGGAACAGCACAGCCATAAGGAGGGACAGCTTTAGGAAGGACTGGTGGGGGAATCTAAGCACAAAAGGTACCCTAAAGCTTGTTTTAAAAAATGACACCAAACAGAGACTCCAGTCCCCGTGGTGCCCTCAGGGTGGGTGTATTCCCTGCAGCAGCACCATTCACCTCCCCACATTTCTCTTGCCTCGGCTGCAGCCTGCCCTGGCTCTCAGCCCTAACATGAGAGTTTCCAGGTGATCTTCTACTCCACATCCTCCCTCACAGTCACCTGAGCACTCTCCAGGAGCCATCCCTGACCCCTGGCATCTCTGGGCTCTTGCTTTGCCCTGTTCTCACCATGCCAGGGTGTGGATCCCTGGATTTACTCCTCCTTTTACTCCTCCCACAGTCTGACACCATCACAGCCACAGAACAGAACGTGGAGGGGACCCACAGGGATCATGGAGTCCTGCTCCTGGCCCTGCACAGACCTCCAACAATCCCACCCTGTCCCTGGGAGCACTGTCCAAACCCTCCTGGAGCTCTGGCAGCCTCAGGGCTGTGTCCATTCCCTGGGGAGCCTGGGCACTGCCCAGCACCCTCTGGGGGAAGAACCTTTCCCTGATGTCCAACCTAAATTTTGCCACAGCTCCAGCCCTTCCATGGGTCCTGACATTGGTCACTGGAGAGAAGAAATCAGTGCTGCCCCTCTATCACCCCTCGTGAGGAACTTGTCGGGTGCAATGAAGTCTCTCCTGAGTCTCCTCCAGGCTGAACAAGCCAAGTGACTTTGTAGGGCCCCTCTAAACCTTTCACCCTTCACAGCCTTCCTTTATCACTTTCTCCTATGGTGGCACCCAAAACTTCACACAGGCCTCGAGGAGAGGCTGCTCCAGCACAGACCAGAGTGGGACAATCCCCCTCCTCTGCCAGACATGGGTCTGTCCTGCCCAAACCCTCTGTGCCCTGCACACCTCCCAGCCTCCACACCAGCTGGACTGCCTGGCTCTGGTCAGTGTGGCTCTGGACAGCGTGGCTCTGGTCAGTGTGGCTCTGGACAGCCTGGCTCTGGACAGCCTGGCTCTGGACAGCATGGCTCTGGACCGGGTGGCTCTGGACAGCCTAGCTCTGGTCAGCGTGGCTCTGGACAGCGTGGCTCTGGACAGTGTGGCTCTAGACAGCGTGGCTCTGGTCAGTGTGGCTCTGGACAGCGTGGCTCTGGTCAGTGTGGCTCTGGTCAGTGTGGCTCTGGTCAGTGTGGCTCTGGACAGTGTGGCTCTAGACAGCGTGGCTCTGGACAGCGTGGCTCTGGACAGTGTGGCTCTGGACAGCCTGGCTCTGGTCAGTGTGGCTCTGGTCAGTGTGGCTCTGGACAGCCTGGCTTTGGTCAGGTGGCTCTGGACAGTGTGGCTCTGGACAGCCTGGCTCTGGACAGGGTGGCTCTGGACAGCCTGGCTCTGGTCAGTGTGGCTCTGGACAGCCTGGCTCTGGTCAGCCTGGCTCTGGTCAGTGTGGCTCTGGTCAGTGTGGCTCTGGTCAGCCTGGCTCTGGACAGCATGGCTCTGGTCAGTGTGGCTCTGGACAGCCTGGCTCTGGACAGCCTGGCTCTGGACAGTGTGGCTCTGGACAGCCTGGCTCCAGACTGTGGTCACTTCTTGGATTAAGAGCCGCATCAGAAGGAAAATTTTCCAAAGGACTTCCAGCACAAGCTCCTCTCTGCACCAGCTCTTGCCCCAGCCAAGCAAACCTCAGTGAGCTTTGGGATGCTGGAGGGACCACAGGTCTGGGTTGGTGGCACAGTTTGCGAGTCCAGCCCCTCCACCCAATTCACTCACACGTTTTCCATGTGCCAGGCAGGGCAGGATGATCCTGCACTGCTCAGAGCTGGACTTGTTGGGAGCCCCAGGTGCCAACTCCGCCAGGATTTATGGAAGTTTTACCTGGCAGCTTGATCTAAAGCACTCAGGAGGAAATTCTTGCTGCCTCCCAGATGGAATTAAGGGAGGAGGGATGGAGGTGCTGTGGGCCATCCCTGCTTCCCCCCAGATCCACGCCAACCCTCCCCCAAAAAGACATCCAGGACAGGGAAAGCACAGAGACTGCAGGAGCGCCCCGTGCAGGCAGTACCTTGGCTGGCACTCTCTCCCAGCACAGAACTCGTGGATGGGCTCGGGCCGGGTCATGGCATCGCAGTAGGTGTCGTCCACCTCGATCCCATCGTAGCGAACACACATGGCATATGTGGACATCACTCCTGGGCTCAGAGAGAACACACACACACAGCAGGGTGCTTGGTGAGCTGCACATCCAAACTCTTTGTTGTTGCTGCTGTTGTTTTTCTGGTTTTAGCTGCGTTTCTCAGAGCTTCCTCCCTGTGGAAAGCAGGAGTTCCTGTCCCATGGGATGGGTGCTGCTGGGAGGGAACGTCACAGTGGCCACCCCACCAATCTGAGCAGTGCGGCTGAGCTTGGCCAGCTCAGAGGAGGGCATGGCATGGCCACCCCTGCCAGGGCTCGCCACCAAAACCAATATATGACTAACACATTTTTATAGGAAATACTCAGGGCCACGAGTCTGCTCGGCAGACAGGCTGGTGGGTGGAGGGGACAGCAAGATGTCCCCAACCCACTCCATCCCCCACTCTCCCTGTGCATTACACCCCTCCCTCTGCACCAGGTGCTCCCCAGGTGCATCCAGAGCTCCAGGCCAAGGCAGGGATCCTGGGGATTTGGCAAGGAAGGTCCTGCCCCTCCTGCTCCCCCTCCAAGGCAGCGGCAGCCGGTGCCAACAGAGCGAGACCTTTTCCCCCACAGCCTCCCCTGCCAGAGTAAATGTTGGGAAGTCCATTCTGGGACCTGGCTGGGGACCAGGAGGCTGCTCTGGCTACAGGTAACAAGAATTGCAGCTCTGGGGAACATATGGTTTACATGAAACTAAAAAAAGATCTCCAGCTCTTGACATGGCCTTGCCTCTCTGCGATATGTCAGTGAGAAAAGGCAGCGAGGAAGGAGAAATTTGAGTTAAACCTCTCTCGGCTTGCTGCAAACCAGGGCAGAGCAGGCTGGCTCAGCCAAGGGAGAAATTTGTTCAGAGGGGATCAAAGAAGTCAAAAATGTCCCAGAACATGTGGATGACAGGATCCTGGGGAAAGGGACGGCTCGCAAAGCTCCTGCGGCAGGCACGAGGCTGCTGGACCAGAGCAAAGGCTTAAAATGTAAAATCCTTGCATTTGATCTTTTAAGAGATGTCCCTGAGATTGTAAACTCCTCTCTCCCCCTCCTTTCCCTCTTTTTAATTCCAGAAGCACTGCAGGCTCTGGATAATCTCAGGGGCAGCACAGACAAGTGCACAACCCACACGCCGGATTCATCCCAAGGGATCGACAGGACCCCCTAACCAAGGGGTGAGGGAGGAGATCAGGCACCTTGAAGCTTTTCAGGGGGCAAAAAGGGAGGAATTAATGCAAAAATAGGGAATTTTTGCCTGAAGAATAGAGGCTCAGTTTCGATATCCCTGGCATCTCTGTCACTGTTCCAGATTTACACCCTCGCAGCCGAGCCCAGGCTCCAGGGTAGAAGGAGTGGGAGAAACAAAACATAATCAAAAAACCAAATGCTATTGTGTTTCCTGCCAGAGCTGAACAATCTTTAAAATTTCTCTCTGCAGGGAAGCAGCCGAGCTTTTCAAACCCCTTGAAGCTGTCAAAAAGGTGAGGAAGGGGGGGAAAAAAAGGAGGCTCAGGACACGTTTGGGGATCCTGCTGAGCCCCAGGGGGGACACAAAGTGATGGGAAGTGAAGGCAGTGCTCAGAGCTTCCCAAAGGGAAGGGTTTGGAGGGATGATGGAAGGGATGATGGACACACTGGGCACCACCTCCTGGTCTTCAACACACCTGAGAGCTCGTGGGGGTTTGCACGCTCAGCCCCCAGCTCCTCTCCCCACCTTTACACCCAGGCATAGCAGAGCTGGGGTCGTGCTAAAGCAGAGCTCATGAGATCCCCTCAACATCACCAGCTCCTTCCCATCCCTAACAGACAGAAAATGGACTCACACACCAGGTGATTTCAGCAGGTCGTGCAGAATTTGGCTGCTTCTTATAACTACCTGTGGTGCATGTAGAGCTGCAGGGTTCATGGGAGGAAAGCTTCCACCTGTACATGTCAGCAGCACTCACACCTTGGCCCTTTCTTAACAACTTCAATCTGTTTCTAGCAATAAGCAAACAAAACAAAACAAAACAAAAAAAAAGAAAAGAAAGAAAAAAAACAGAAGAAAAAAAAAAGGCATTTACAAGGCAAGCAGTGACAGCCCACAACAGACACACACATCTGGCTGCAGTTCGGTTGGGTTTGGGTTTGGGAGGGGATGTGCTTGGTTTGGCTTTGGTTGGGTTTGGTTGTTCTGATTTTTTGGGAGGTTCATTTGTTTGAATCAATTTTTAATTTTTTTTAGTTTCACAACATACCTGTCCTGAGCCCCAAGTAGAATCCCCAGCCCGGTTAGAGGCAGAGCTTCCACTGTCTAGAAATAGAGAGAATGGGATAAAAATACCCACAAGTAGAAACAGTTCAGAATTTAACAAAAGTTTGCATTTTCTGCTCAAATACACCTGGCCCTCGGCACACAGTGACTAAAGGTGCAGTATCTCCTCCCCTGTGTCTCCAGGGCTGGGCAAACCCACTCGTGCTGCTCAGTGCAGCAGAGATTTTGGCTGCTCCAATCTCCAAAAGCCAGCACAGGAGTTTCTGAGCTCGCCCCTCAAAGCCCACTGGTTTTGCTGCTCTGTTTTTGTTTTTTTTTTGGTCTGATTTATTTTGCTGGATGCCAAGCGGGGAATTTGCATCTCTCAAACACAAAATGCCACGGGGAGAGGAGTAACAGAGTCAGCCTGGTGTGAGAAAAGACATTTATCCAAGCAGGAATTGCAGCTGCTCCCTGTGCTGGGAGGGGGGAACACCTCAGGGATACTGCACCTTTACAACAAAAGGCTTCGGTTCTGTTCTCATACCTTTGTCCAAACCCTTGAAACAGCTACACTGGAATAGTGTACAAGGTTGTATCCTCACATCCAGTTGTCTCTGGCCTGGCAGGATATGCAGCTTGTATGATTTCTAGGCAGCAGAAGCTCTGAAATTGCCTTATTTAGTTGTTTGTGAGAAAAAGTTGAGGTCCAGCCTATCAAGTCAACCTTTAAAAGGACACTGTTGAGAATCCAGCCGTTCCCTTTCCAACCCACCCTCTTTCCACCGCCAGCACTGAGCCTCCAGAAGGATTAAAAACATCAACAATCTCATTTTCCCGGTTGATTTTGCCTCTGTCAGTTTGGCAAATGGTTGCTTCCGGCACTTGAAATGGAACCGAAATGAATGTGACTATTTTTATTTATTTTTGGTGGAAAAATAACGACCTCAGCTCACTATAAATAGTGTTTTATCTGCCACAGCAGCTCTGCCTGGGGACCCACAGCAGCTCCTGATCCCTGCCCTGTGCCACCAGCTGCCACCCAGCCAGGAGAGGGCTCACAAATGACACATTAAAACAAAGTCAATATCTGCTTTTTGTACTTTAATTTGCCTGGAAATATTACCCAGATCCTCCAGTCTACCCCTGATCTCTGAGGCACCAAAGTAAACACCAAGTTATCCTGTGAGCAGGACTCCTCTGTCTTTAAAAGGAGAAAATCTTCAAAATAAGCTTTATCCCACATCTGAGGACAGCAAATCTTTCAACAGTGTCCCTTTAGTGTATGTGATCCTAAATAAAGAGCTTCTATGCATGACAAGGTCCCAGGGACAAGATCTTTCCAGAGGAATCAGACATTTGGGCACAGGGCAGCTCATTTCCAGCAAAGACAAAACTGTCACTTTGTTCTCCTCTCAATGCAGACAGCAGCCCATTGTCCAACCAAACTGGGGGCATTTTCTCTTTTCTTTCAATCTGCCTCTTTATTATGAGCTAAATAATAAAGTCACGCATTTGTTTCTCGAGCTTTTAGTCAGCTTTTCAAGATACAGCACCAAAAATTAGCACCAGTCCCTCACCCTTAAGATCTGGGCTGCCCCTTCTCCCAAAACAATTCCCACAGCAGAGGAATAACCCTGACAAATGCACACGAAACCACCACAGATCAACATCCACACTCCCTAGCTCTCAGTTCTGTGTTTTATTTTGGTTTTTGTTTCTAAGCAAAGGGGCAAACTCGTGGCTCCTGTTGCAGGTCTAGCCTGAAAGGACCTGAGCATCTCTCAGCCTTTTGGCTGGTGCCAAACTAGTCTGGGTCTCCATGTCTTGATCTGTAAAGTTTGTATTTTGTTCCAGAGAGAGGGAGAGGGGGGAGAAGAGGGGACACCGTGGAACAAAACCAAGGGAAGAGCAGGTGGCAAATGTTGTCAGCGCTGGGTGACATCCCTGAAGGGGTTCAAATCACTGATATCAATATCTGGGCAGCCAGGGACAGTGCAAGGAGCTTTTTTAGCACCCAAAAAGCTGCACTGGAGCCACAGCACAGTGTTCTGTGGTTGTCCTGTAAAAGCCAGGCTGCTCTGAGCTCTAAAGCTCCCTGTGCTCCCAGGAGCTAGGGAAGCACGGCCCCCATTTCACAGCTGCTGGGGGGGAGTTTTGGGGTACAGGGTGGCAGCTGAGGGGACACAGGGAGTGTGATGGGGTCCAGGGGAGCCCCAAGGGGCAGGGCAGTCCCCTCCTCGCCCCAGGGCAGGTGAGGGGAGCTGAGGGCTCTGCCCTCTCTGTCAGAGAGGATGAAATGCTTGCTTTGGCGGCTGAAGGCAGCACTCCCAAGCCAAGCCACGAGGAGAGATGATAGATTCAAGCCCTTGGCAACGTTTTCCTGTTCTTATCATTAAGAAGTTTGTTGATCCATTTGGCTGCATGGCCATTTTCTTTAGCACGAGTGTCTTTAGCATAACGTGGTGGAAGTTGTGGGTAAATCCAGCTAACTCTAACCAGAGGGAGCATCTGCTCAGGGCTTTGCATCTCCTCAAGCTCAGCATCTCATCCTGTGTTTTACAGGTCCAGGAGGAGGCTGACAGGAGGCTGAGGTGCCGCGGGGATGCACAGTGGGACGCAAATCCAACCTGGCTCTGGGACCTGGATACTCCCAAAGTGCTCTCATGGGTGGCTGACCATGAAGGAGGGCTAATTGGTGGGCTAATTGGAGGGATAATTGCTGCTGTGAGCACTGGCCCCATCTCAGTCCCCATGTGGCCACACTGGGAATGAGTTCTGGGCTGGGAATCAAGGCTGGGAATCAGAGAGCCGGGGACATCTCAAAAGCTGATCAATACAGGCCTGGGGACCAGCACCTACCCCAAGACTTCCTTCCACCCTTCCCCAGAGCAAAACCTGCTGCTAAGGCTACATTAGACCTTTTTTTTATCTCCCCACTTCCACTCAAACCAGCCATCTAAAGGAGTCCTGAGGTGATGGTCCCAGTGTCAACCAATGAGCTGCTACTGCAGAGCTTTGGATATTCCTGTCCAAGCCGTGACTCCCTGAGCTGCTCCTGCAGCAGCTGAGGCAACAAATCCAGGCTGTTCCTGGATCTACAGTGGAGCTCCTGGAGGCAGGGCCATGGCTGGGAGCTGCTGGAAGCATGTTCCTGCTGTCCCAAGTGAGGAGGATCGTGGGTGGCGCTCAACAGGGTGGGTAAAAAGGGGCCAGGACCAACTTCTGCTGCATCAGAACTCGGAGGAAGGGGCTGGGGAATGGGAGCAGGATGCCAAGAGAAGGCAAATGGAAGAGGCTTCTTCATGGCTGTGACTCTGACAAGAAGCTGTGACAGC
This sequence comes from Motacilla alba alba, assembly GCF_015832195.1. Classification (NCBI taxonomy): domain Eukaryota; kingdom Metazoa; phylum Chordata; class Aves; order Passeriformes; family Motacillidae; genus Motacilla; species Motacilla alba. Next base: position 7,605,373 of record NC_052032.1, on the reverse strand, counting down.
AGAGAGTGAGGCCCCAGCTGACAAACATCAGCATGGACTTCAGCATGCCCACCAAGGGGGACATCAAGATTTTCTCTTGCTTAAATGCTCTCGTGACATCCTGCTCCCAAACCTCTGGCCCTTCCTTCCAGATGAACTCCCGACAGAACATTTCCACCATCCCACCCCCACTTACCTCCTGCTTCCAAAGGACACCATGCATTGAGCATAGAGCTAACACAAGTCAAGAACAGCAATAAATTGGATTTACTGTAATTAAAGCCACGTCTCCTACCTTGCTTTGTGGGTTCTGTTCCCTTGAGGGCTGCTCATGGTGACGGTGGCGTTGGAGAAGGGTGTCTCTGCAGAGGTGTTGGTGGCTTTGCCGTTGCTCAGCTCCATGAAGGTGCTGTTGACCGAGTAGGTGACGAGGCCATCGCTGTCCTCGTAGTCCACGTAGAGGCTGTCAAGGGGTGACCCCACCGAGTTGGTCGGGTCTCCCTGGGCGAAGATGCTGTTCATGGTCATGTTGAGCAGCAGCTCCTTGGAGTCCGAAGTCTTGCCCAGCAGCTTGTCCGTGATGGCGTTCTCCAGAAGGAACTCCCTGGAGCTGAGCCTGGCCTCGGGCTCTCTCTCGTCATGGTCTGTCTGGTAAGTAGACCTGGTTACGTTTGAATCTAGATTGGAGCCAACAGGGGGGAAACCACAGTGACAACCACAAAATGCATCGAGGCTGGGAGGGAGAAGCAGCCCGGAGCAGCGGGGACGCGCCGGAGCCTGAGCAGCCACACGGGGGGCCAGAGGCAGGGGAGGGAGGATCTCGTGGGGTTCTCAAGGGTGTGCAGCTTTGGGGGGGCTTATCCCGCTGTGGTGTGGCCAGAGGGGAGCTCAGCACCCGCCAGCACTGCCCGAAGCAATAGCAGAGGTGAAAGGAAGGTGCTGTCCTGGCCCCACAGCCCATGCAGCCATGCTGGGAAGGCACTCCAGGCAATTTGGGGGTGGGATGCCCAAGGGACTCAAATGGGAAGGAGTTGCTGGGGGCTTTGGAGGGGTGGGAGGTGATGGGAGGTGTTGTGATGGGGAGTTCTGTGCACCCAGGGCTCCCTCCTGTCCTTGGCATGAGGCAAAGCACAGCAGGGCGTCAGCAGGGAGATCTCACCCAGTGTCCACCCCCCACACGCCCCCACCAGAAACCAGAATCTGAAGGGCAAAGAGGATTTGTGAGCAGAGATGTTTTAAAGAACTTTCCGAGGTTTCCAAAACACAAACCAGCAGAACCACCAGAGGTAGAAACAGAGCATTTCTCAACAAGAGCTCTGAGAAGCAGAACAGTGAGGCCCAAGTCTCCTCCTTACCTTGGGGTTGTTTGCCCTTCAGTTTTGGCTCACAGTCAATTGTTTCTGCTCTTTCATAGACCTCATTGGTTTCCTGACCTTTGCTCAAGTTTAAATCTTCCTCCGTGTCCTGCCTTCCAAACACCTGGTTCTCCAAGTCTACCCTTTCCCTGGAGATTTTCCCAAAATAGGTCGCATTGTGCTGGATAAAGCCCAATGGCACGTCTCCATCGAACTCGCGGCTCTCCTCGCTCTCCGACTCGGAGAAGGTGTAGTAGATGGGCTGCAGATTCTTTGAGTGTGGCTTCCTCAGGAGAGTGTATTCAAATGTGATGGATGGGTTCTTGCCATTTTGATTCCAGACCTAGCAAAGAAATCAAGTTATTAGCGGGTGCAGGGAATCTGTGGCATGCACAGCATGGGATTCATCTTGGACCTGACACTTGGGGAGAATCTATTTTGCTGTTTCCAGTCTGTTTTCCTTCACAGTGCCAGCTTCTTCCTGCTGGAGCCCTGCACCATTTCCCCAAGGTTATTTGGCAGTGCTGCCATGGGGATTAATCCCAAGAGCCACTGGTCACACTTCCTCCTCGGCCACTGAGTGACCAGAGACTTGGGCCAGCCACTTCACAAGACCATCACTTGCAAAGCCACTTTTTGTGGTTTTATGAGGAGCACACCCTCCCCTGCAGCTACTACACCCCACCGGGGCTGGGGGCACCCAGCTGAGGCAGCCTCACAGTGGTCTAATGCTCTTCAAGCACCCAAGCAACCATCCCTTCCCCTTCCAGAGGAGCCTGGGGCTGCATGGAAGATGTCAGGAGTTGGGCTCTGGCTGGCTGCCCAGAAGAAAATTAAGGGACTTTTCTCCAAATACCTGGTTTTACATGGTTTGCTTTCAAGAAAGAATTGGGGTTTAAGGTTTATGCACTTGTCTAAGCTCTCTGGCCCAGTTTCTTATTTTTGCTTTTCCTGCCAGGTAACTTGGATAAAGATGCCAAGGAACAGAGGAGAAATCCCCTCACAGTGCCTGAGGCATCTTCTCCCTGCAGAGCGGAGTTACCAAGCCCACATTCACCACTGACAGCCCTGCCTGAATCCAAGAGCTCTGACACAAATAAAATAGGGTTGGGTAAGGAGCTGGCCAGAGTCACTGCTCCCATCCCCTCCTCATGTGAAACCATGGCAGCACTCTGCTCCCAAGGCATCCCTTCCTCAATCCAAGGTGGATTTTCTCTTCCCCACCATGAGAAGAGGAGAAGTCAAAGCTCACCATTATGTTCAGCCCTTGATTTGTGGGTCCCTGGGCAACAATGTACTCGATCCCGGTCTCGTACACGTCCATGGGCCGGCGGTACTTGAACACCGTGCCTGCAATGTTGAAGTTCTTTGGGCTGTCCACTTTATAGTTCCCATTGAAGAAATAGTACCCAGCTTCATCAGCCACAGCTTCAAAGGAGAGACAACAGTCAGTGCTGTCACATGCAAGGGCAAAGCTCTGGGTGCAGCCCCTGGTGTGTTCAGGGGGTAAAATCAGTGCCGCAGCAACAAAACAAGAGATTCTCCTACATGGCAATGCATTGGTCACCTGTTTGCAACACTCACCATGTGAGAACGTGCCCAGAGTTCCGGGCCACGTGTCCCTCCACATTGCAAACCCCTGGGAATGTGGCTCACACTCGCCCCTGGCTCCTGTCACCCCCTTGGCACCAGCCCAGCAGGAACACTGAACAGTCCCAGCTCTGCAGAGAGCACTGGGTGGTGGCCAAAGGCAGGAGCTGCTTCCTTGGGAGCTGATGTCCACTGAGCCAGCAGTGGCCCAGGATGCCACTAATGCCCCCTGAGCCAGCCCAGGAACTGGAACCACATCAAGCCTTTTTCATCCATAGAATCCTGCTAGAATGGTTTGCATTAGAAGGGACCTTGGAGCTCATCTCATCCTGCCGTGGGACAGGACACCTTCCACTGGACCAAACTGTTCAAAATCCCATCCAGCTTGGCCTTGAACACTTCCAAGGAAGTGACAGCCACTTCCCAGAGGCCACAAGCTTCTGAGGCAGCAAATGTGCTTCTCTTTGGCAAGTCTGGATTTTCCCACACTGCTCCTGAGCAGCTCTGTCACCTCCCCTGTGAGATGAGTGTGTGGTCACCAACACTTCAGCAAGGCCACGTGTAGGTCACATCCCCTTGGTGCTGTTGTCATTGCACATTCCCCAGGCAGGGGAAGGTTGAGGGGACCACCAGAGAGGTGAAGGCACTTGGCCATCTGTGATCCAGCACCGGGGCATCTGTCACACCCCGCTGAAATCCCAGTAACATTCACCAACATTTTCTGCTTTAAAGCAATCAAAGCGTTGACAAACACAGCCCAGGTGCTCGGCCTGCAGAGAGGAGCAACACCCTGGCTGGGACAACACAGATGGATTTACATTGCCTATGGATTTAACTCATGTCTGTAGCAAACAGGCTCGCTGATCCGTGTGGGTCCCTTCCAACTCAGGATACTCTGTGATTCTATGACAAAACTACATCCAGCTCTGCGTTGGAAAAAGCATTAACCAGCATAGGCATGCATGCTAGGGAAGTACCAAGAGGTTATACACACCCAGAACATCTGCAGACTTTTTCCGTTCCACTATCTGGATATCCCTCGCTCCGGCGGGAATGTGCGTTACCAGGGAATAGCCTACGGGAAACTACGGATTAACCAGAGGATCTTTGAAACCAGAGATCCGAACCAAACCCTCCTCAGGCAGAGCTGCAACCTAGCCAACACCCTGGCCCAGACCCGCATTTTTAATGAGATATGGATTTAAAAGCCCCAACCCTTGGTGTTTTAGGCTGCAAACAGGAGCTTGGCGGTGATAGAAAAGAAAAATGTGCAAATGGTGTCCTGGTTTATGGAGGAAAAACATCTCCAAGGGGGGAAAGGATTCAGTTCTTACATGCACAAATACGATGTTTATCTAAACTGGTGTAAGAAAACACATCTGCAGATGGTTTTATTAGCTAGAGAAGCTGTTGTGTGGTTCAGAATTGATCCCTGTGTTAGCCAGCGTTCCCAAAATCCCAGCAGGAGATGGCAGCTGGTTTCTCCTCTGACTCCCCTTTGCCTAGCACCAGACCAGAGATGGGACAGGACAAGTCCTCCCGCACTGAAGTTCCTGCAGTTCACTCCATCTCAGAGAGCATTAATCATAATTCCTGAATTAGATTGTTATATTTAGGACATGTAGGTTCGGCTGCTTTACATCACGCTGATTTTTGAAATCCCAGTCTTTCAAGATATTGTTGCTTCCTGTTATTACAAGTCGTTTATTTCTAGTCTTACTGGGTCATGAGTGTCCTGTTTTTGGCTAAATGACTAAAAAAGACTAAAATAGATACCAGCCTCTTGCATAACCCTTTTGCACCGCTCATCATCAGAGACCTCTGGTTTCTGACAAACACCATGCAAATTTCCTGTTTTGTTTTGGTTTTTTTTTTTTAAAGAAGGTTTTCTCTGCCCAAACAAGCGGCATTAACACGCATAGAACACGTGGGAAAAACTTAAATTGGGCAGTTGGTAAGACCTGAAAGCAATTTACCAAAAAAAAAAGAGTCCATTTTAAACCCAGCCCTCTCAACTCAAGCCCTCAGTCCCCAAAGCCTTACCAAGATGAGAATTTCCTTTCCGGTAACTGCCGGTTACGTGGGTGCAGCTGCTCCCATCTCCTTGGCAAACTCCACATTTATCCAAGGTGTGGGTGGAAAAGAGAATGCCATCGCAGCCAATGGGCTAAAAAGTGCACAGACAGAGCGCTGAGGGTCAGGCAAACGTCGCACCCACTGCGATTCTCTGAATGCTACGAACGAGATTTTTGCTATAATGTTTAACAACCTCACATTTTCCAGACACGCAAACCCCTCGGAAATCCGTGTATTTGCAGGATGTTCCGTCCCTGGCCTGAACCATTAGCTGTCTCTGACCATCCACAGTGGTGCAATGAAGGTCACAGGGCTTGCTAGAAATGTGAACATAGTCATCTAAGGGGAAAGGATATAAAGAGAGATTCAAAAACAGCAGAAACACCACAACTTTCATCCTACCCAAGCCAGCGAATCTCTGCCAAGCTAAACAGCAGCAGCACAACTGCAGAGCAGTGAGAGTTCAGAAGTGGCCATCTCTTGTGTTTCAGGATAGGCAGGAGATGGCACCTGGACAGTGTGGCAGCCTTTGCTGGAAGAGATGCCCCAGGGCTGCCCGGGGCATCAGCAGCACCAGCCCAGGGCAGGCACTGAGGCAGCAGCACTGCTTTGTGCAAGGGCTCGTACATGACACAAAAACATGCATGTGCACTTAGCAACACTTGATACGTGAGTTAAATTTACACATATATTGTTGGAAATACACGTGTAAGACTATATTCAAAACCACAGCAACTCAGAGGATTTTATAATCTATAACTGTTCCATAAACCTTCACCCAAGATGGACTTAATTCACCCTTTGCTGTCTGCAGACAACAACTGGCTGGCAGCGCCCACCAGCACAGTAATCCCACATTTATAATATCCACAGGAAGCAGATGACAAAATCATATTTGCATCAGAACCCCGATGCCAAGTGTTTGTCTCAACCAGCTCCTGAGCAATCAGAGACCCCCCTGGCCTGCACACCCAAGCAAGGCAGCATCAGTGTCAAAATATTCTCTGCAAATCCCCCAGGAGCCACAGCAACGCCTGCTCAAACACAGAACAACTCCTGCAACGTCTCTGGTGAGTCAGCTTGAACAGCAAATGTGTTTAAGGAAATGGTCACCCACAAGGGACAAAAGCCACCAAGGAGAAATAGCTCATGGACCAAGTTCTACCTCGCTGACCCTGCAAGGGCTGGAGAGCCAGGGGCTTGGTACACAGGGAAATTGATTTGATGAAGATAATTGTCCATGAGTTTGTACAGAGACCCCTAAAACAAAGTTGCAGTAGATCTCATCTCTATTTTTAGGCACTCAGATGGATCTGAAGTGAAGATGGATCTGATTCCCTCTCTATTTTTAGGTATCCAAGTGAATCTGAAGAACCTGAGCTCAGGAGCCTCCTCAGGAGAAGGGTCCTGGCTTCCCAGCAGCTCTGAAGCTCATCCATGGCTTGTGTTTAATGCCTGATTTTGATGGGAGTTCGGTGCCTAAAAGTTCAATAAAAGCTCAGTTTCTGAGTCCCAAGTATTTTCTGCAGTTCTTGCTCACCCCAGATGACCAAAGTGACCGGCTGCATCTCGGTGACATTTGACAGAGCACACAGAGGGCGTGGGAGAGGCCAAATATCACTGAGACAGCACAGCCAGCAATGGCCCTGGCTCAAAGGACACTTGTCAGGGTGAGCCTGACTGTCCCTGCCAGCACAGCCCTCACATCTCCTGCTCTCACATCTTCCTGCAGCCTCTGGTCCCTGGGAGCTGTGACCAACACAGGCTACAGACATGAATTCATGTTGTTATTTAATTTTCAAGCTACCCTGCAGCTGCCAAACAAGCCTTTGAACTCGGGAGACAGCTGATTGTGCCTCCAAAAAACCACTTTAAAACAGCAGAGGAGGAGCCTTCCTGCGGGCTGTAGCATCATAACTATCAAAATATTTGGCTGAGCATTATGAAGCACACAAAGAATGTCTTGTTACCAGGATATAAAGGTTTCCATTGATAGGTTCTGCCATTGTACACATGGGAGTTAAATGATGAGCACTGCTCCTCTCGAAAGCTCCTTCCGTTCACAGGGCACTCCTAGAATGGGATACATTAACATCCTGACGGAAACAAAGTGCGGGAAAGGTTTCTGGCACATCACCACCAGCTGCAAGGAGTGTTTCCATCACCTTCCCCAGCCAGGCCACATCCTCCTCCTCCTCCTCCTCTTCCTCCCCCCACTGCAGGAACCCCCTGGGAATTGTTGCCAGAGCCAGTCTCTGGTTTTTATGGCAAAATGCCCAAAGCCCAGACGCTGGTGATGGGCACCAAAGAAGGGACCCCCAGCTGCTTGGAGGGGCAAGAGGGTGACAGCTACAGGACAAATGGTGTCCCCTCTCCAAGGGACCCAGAAATGCCATACATGACTTTCCCAACAAGACAAAGGATATCCTTACTTGGACTTTGCAGAGCTGGTATCTCTTGGATGTTCCAGTGCAAGTTTTATTAGCCAGCCCACTCACTGACTTCCTTCTGAATAAGGAAATGGTGGTTAGATGGAGGGGCAGAAATAATTTTCCCTTGTTTAAACATATTTGCTCTCTGTAAGGTCAGTGTCCCCAGAGCAGAGCCACACAAGGATCTGTCAGTGTCCCTGGAGCAGGTAGCAAAGGTCTCTGTGGCTTTGTCACCAACTATTCCAGGAGGTATCATGGGGTGAGGGCCTGGGGACAAGGTTTACAAAGCGGTTTTTGGCAACCACACTGCCCAGAGAGGGCAGAGCCAGGCACAAAGCAGATGGAATCAGCGGGTCCCCAACCAGCCCTGCCCCGGGGGCTGCTGTGCCCCAAAGCCTGCAGAGCAGGCTCAGCCTGTGCCTGCTGCCCCTCTGCACCAAGTCCTGCTGGAGAAACTGCAGGGCCAGCACAGGAATCACTCGGCTGCTGCTCCCGGCAGGGATGCCCAGAGCTCAGGAAATCCCCTCCTGCTCCAGCAGGGTTTGCCCAGACACATTTCCATCAGTGCTTCTCTCTGAGTGCTGACCTCTGGGGTCAGGCAGCTGCAGAGCCCCTCCCCAGCCCGTGGTGCTGTACCTCTGCCTCAGGCAGTGCCTCTCCTGGGATTTGACACCTCCCCCACAGGTCCTGGTGCACGCTGTCCACTTGGTCCACTCTCCCCACCAGTAAGCAGTGACATCTGACCCCTCCTCCAGGCTGTTGGACGTCTGTGCCAGGTCCTGCTCGGAGCACGGGGGAAGGAGGAGAAGCAGGAGTCACATCCGAACCTCAGAGCCTGTGTGGGGACACCGAGGGCACCCCTCCCCTCCCAGCCTGCCCCACTCGACCCAGGCATTGCCTTCTCCAGTTGAGGTCAAGCCTGAGGTTTCCATCCCTGCATTCTTGCAATTGTGTTTTCATTACAAAATTGGAATGAAGTGGCAATATTTGGGATTCCTCAGGAAAGGAAATTCTCATTGTTTCGCTCAGTTGGCAAAACCGAGCTCCCAAACAACCCTAAACTCTCCAAGACTCTTGGTGCTCTCTGACTCTTGCTCCACAGAGAATTCAGGGAGCTGCAGAGCCAGCTGCAGCTGGAAGCTGCACTGGAAGCTTCAACAAACCCTTGCAAAACCCCTCTGCAGCAGCAGAGCAGGTCAGTGCGTGCCAGGGGGTGCCAGCAGGGTGCAGGAGCCTGCGTGCTCTCTGCAAGCACAGGTTTGTCACTTCAGGAGGATCCCTGACACCCCCAGCTCCCACCCTCTGCATGACCACGCATCAGAGGGCAGAGGAACTGCAAATATTGCATGGAAAGTAAATGAAAGCTCAGCCACTGCAGGGAGCAAGGAGTGATGCTCACCCAAGAGCAGGGCATGGCCCTTCAGAGTCCTTGAAATGCTCTGGGAATGCTCTTAGCCATGGTAGGCACAACTTAGGTTAAGCCCAGACTAAAGGGTGAAGGCGAGTCAGAAGTCCTCATAATTTTTGGAGACCTGGTGCACGCACAGAGCAGCTCTGCCAGCCCAGGGGGGTTCCCATCCCAGACACCAGGGTATTTTAAAGCCCAGAGAGCCTCCAAAAACCTGGATAGCCTTACCTGAGCTATGACAAAGACAACATTGCCCACGAGAAGAAGGGCCAGGGTGCCTTTCAGCTGCGACTGAGCACTGATGGAGATGCTGCTCCACCTCCACTTGGATATCTTCATCCTAGAAAGCCACCAAACACTGCGCTAAGCACAGCTCCCACCCAGCCCCATGCCCAGCAGCAGGACCTGCTTTGCCTGGTTCCAGAGCTCTGCTCCAGCATTCCTGCTCAGCTCGGGGACACCGACCAGCAGCGACTGCAGGGACTTGAGCCTGAAGTTTTATTTAATTAATAGCAGCATGAACATGGTACAGGTTCACTCCCCAGCTCGGTTTTTATCTGTCAAACCACAACTTTGCACTGGTTTCCAGCGGCTGCACCTGACACAGCTCCAAACCTGCCTTGGAGGAGAGCCTGCCTTACACCGAAGCACAGTGAGTAGCCAGAAGTGTCCCTGAATCTATAAAAGCAGTGCCTTTAAATATCCCCATTTACAGGACTGCTCCTGGAAAAATGAGATGAAAGGCTTCAAAAACAAAAAGAAATGCAATTAACAGGCATTATTTCTCCTTTTTCATTTGTTCCACTCCAATTCCCCTCGATTCCCAGGGAAGATGCCTGTTCTTATAGAAAAGACACGACCCACAATTAAAGAGCAGAAATGAACTATCCCAAGTGTCAGCCTTTCATCTCTTCCTCCATCTGCCTCATGAAAGAGAGTAACCCAGAATGGCATTTTCTTAAATAAAACCCAGCTCAAAACCACAATACGTTTTATTGTGAACCTCCCTGCAAGAGCCAGAAAGGAGCAGGTTTCAGGAAATCATGCTTCCAGGCAATCAAAGCAGCTCATGTCTGTGAGGAAAAAGAAAAAAAAATATCCTCCTCTAAGCTAATTTCCCTTGAAAAGCAGTTAGGCAGTATCTTTGGGAAGCAGGGGGGTGGGAGAGGTGCTGCTCCTGGGGAGAGAGGGCAGGACTGCAGACTTGCAATATAAAGAGCTTCTCTCCTACTCATTTTTGTTTGGGTTTTTTTTTTTTTTTTTCCTCGTTGCAAAGGTTTTTGTAGCGGTTTAGAAATCACAGAATTGCCGGCAACACCAGCCCTGCTTTGCTGTCTGGCTTAGAAAAATTACCAGAGGGTTTCCAGGTGCCCAAATCCGCTCTGCAATCGCCCTGGGGGAGAGGTGCAGCACGCTAAAGAGCCTTTCCAAGAGGCAGATCCATTGATTAATGGGAGCCCAGCGCGCTTGGCCGGGGATCCCGCGGACAGGTGGCTGAGCCTTGCCTTACACTTGGTTCTCATTAAGGCTCCCAGACACTCCTGACTCGAAGCCAATACCCGAGCGCGCTCCGAGTTTATCCTACAGCCGCTCGGGGCTGCGTGCTTAAATGAAGGGAAAATTAAGAAAGGGGGGAGGGATGTCGCCGAGCAGCATCGCGGAGCCGCTACCGGGGCGGCCCCGCACGGGCGGCGGGAGAGTGATGCGGGGCCGGGATGCGGGGCCGGGGATGCGGGGCCGGGATGAGGAACGGGGATGCGGGGCCGGGATGCGGGGCCGGGATGCGGGGCCGGGATGAGGAACGGGGATGCGGGGCCGGGATGCGGAGCCGGGATGCGGGGCCGGGATGCGGGGCCGGGATGCGGGGCCGGGATGAGGAACGGGGATGCGGGGCCGGGATGCGGAGCCGGGATGCGGGGCCGGGATGTGGGGCCGGGATGCGGGGCGGAGATGCGGGGAAGGGATGGTGGGCAGTGATGCGGAGCTGGGATGAGGAGCCGGGATGCCGGGCTCCATCTCCGCGGAGCGGGCAGCGGGCAAGGGTCCGGCGGGGCGCGATCCCCGCGGGGCCGGGATGGGACGGACGGGACAGGACGGGACAGGGCCGGACAGGACAGGACAGGACGGGACAGGACGGGCCGGGCCGTACCTGGCGGCGGCGGGGCCGGGCAGGACGATGCTCCGGGGCCGGGCGGGAGCGGCGGCGGCGGCGCGGAGCGGAGCAGCGGCGGCCCCAGACGCTCCCTCCCTCCTTCTCCCTCTCCGACTTCAAAGGGCAGCCAAAAGCGCCGGGGCTTCCAGCGAGGAGGAGCCGCCGCAGTGGCTCCCCCCAGCCCGCGCCGGCCGCTCTTATAGCGGCGACGGGGGGGAGGCAGGGGGGAGAGCGGGCGGAATTCACACCTCTCGGCCCGGGATGCCCCCACCCCGGTTAACCCCTCGCCTCCCCCGGCGCCGGCCCGCGGCCGCCAGCCGGTTTCCTGAGGCGAGACCGGGGGGGCACCGGCGGGGAGAGCCCGCACCGCACGCATGCGTTCCCGCTGGTCCACGCAGCGCCGGGAAGCCCCGGGAGGATGCTGGGCTCCCCCTCCCCGGGGACCCTCCGGAGGATGGTCTGCTTTCCTCCACCCTGGAGGACGCTCTGCTTTCCTCCACCCTGGAGGATGCTCTGCTTTCCTCCACCCTGGAGGATGCTCCGCTTTTCCCCCTCCCGGGCACTCCCTGGGAGGATGCTCCGTTCCCCACCCCTGGCCCCGGGGGATGCTGCGCTCCCCTCCTCGGGCAGCAGAACGGTACCTGCTGCCCCCACCCCTCCACCCACCCCATCATCGCAGGTCACCAAAAATCTCCCGGTACCTCCACGGGGTTGTGCAGCCACGTCCTGCCTCTGGGATGGCCGGGGGAATGGCTGGGTGCGGTCTGGCAGGCTTTTCATTTCACTTGCTGCTGAAAAATGAACCAAATCCTCAAGGTCCTGTGCTTATGGTGCTGTCTGGTAAAGCTCAGTGCCAGTCTTGCTGCTTGAAACAGTTTTGTGCCACGCAGAGGATGGGGTCAGAAAATTGGTTTGGGGCACGTCAAGAGCCATTTTTGATGGGCACAAATCCCCTGGCTCAGCAACAGCCATGCACAGGTTGTGTCTGATCTGTGTTTGTGTGTCTGGGAGAAAAGCCTGTGGGGAAGAAGGCCACAGCTACAGCGTGTGCAACCTGTATTTGATACATGATCTATCTGTCTGTGTTCTGAGGTCTGTACGTGTCAAATGTGGTGACACCCATTCCTGTGCATTCCTCAGCACACCCCAGCAGCTCTGAGCAGCCCACCTGAACGATTCCTACATCCATCCCTCCAGACATGCTTCAGCTCCAGCCTTTCCTCCTTCTCTCCCTGCACAGGGCAAAGCCAGTGCTCCCAGCAGGGCACTGCACTGAGGCCATCACTGCACGTTGTCCCTCTGGCTGCTCCTGGACTTTGAGGGCAGCATTCAGCCCTGTCACCATTTGCCACAGGCCAGGAGCACCCATCTGCAGGGCCCTGAGGTGACTGTCCCCCCACCACGGGCACAGTTTCCCTCTCAGCTCCCAGTACCCTGCAGAAATCACGGCGTTGTTAATTTGGACCCAGTCCTTCCAGGGATGTCTGTGTGACAGAGAATCCGTCCCAAAAAAATTACATGGGAAATGAAGTCTCCTTTTCTGTTTGGCTAAATGTCTGCCAGCCTGTTCTAATTTACCCAGCCAGGTTGATTTGCAACTTTCAATTTTCCATCGGTTGGCTGTGACCAGGACACTGGGAAAATTTAGCACTTGAGTTCACCCAACTCCTGCATTTCAAAATATCCCAGCCCGAGACATGCAGGAGAAAACCCTTTCCGTTTTGGAACAACCAGGAGGGAAAAGTCTGAACATGAGAGGTTTTAAAAGCATCGAATTATTTCACATTGAAAACGCCAGAGCAGCCCGGGTCCCTGCGAGCCCCAGCATCCCCCAGCCCTGGGGATGGGCAGGAGGTGGCAGACCAGGAGATGCCATCCCTGGGTGACCTCGCACCCCGTCCTGCTGCAGGGATGCCCGAGGCTGGAGGAGGAATGCCAGAGGGTGGGAATGCTGATCTGGGGGAGCCGGCAGCAGGCGAGACACATTCAGTCTGTGCTTCACCAAAAGTTCATCAAAGCCAAAGGATTTTTTTTTAATATACTATTTTTTTTTTTTTATGAAACAGTTGAGATGACTCAGCGGTTTCTGACGCAATCCCCGTTTCATCGGAAAATTCCTAACCAGCTCCTAGTGGCAACTGATTGCTCCCATAAATCACAGTGTTATCCCTGGCCGCGGCAGCGCGGCTTACACAGCCCCGGCCCGGCCCCGTGAAATCAGCAGGAGCGATGCCATCGCCTCGATGGGAGCACAACCAGCCCCGAGAACAAACCGCAGCAGAGAGCAGGTCCAAAACACGAGTTTCCCCTCCGCCAAACCCCGCAGCTTCAACTCCTGCCACCCCAAAATCCCCAGGGACAGTGGTGTCCCCAAAGCCCCGGCGCTGCTGCTGCAGGTACAGCATTAATCACGGCTGGCCAGGCTCAGACAACAGCAGGTTTTATCTCCCAGTTTTTGGCAGGAGCGTTAGAAATGATTTGCAGATGTTATTTACTGCTTTTGGGCTCGCAGTAAATTGAGACAAGATGCACCTGCATGGACAGCGAGAGCCTTTCCCACCCGGGACGGTCACTGAGGGCTCGTGTTGGACTTTCCCAGGGAAATTTAGGATTTGGATGAGAGTTCCTTATCCAGCTCTGCTCTCTGCATCCCGCACTTGGGCGAGGCAGAGCAGCAACCCGTGTGCTGGGCATTCACCTCCTGCCACTGCCCCAGGACACGGTGGGATCTTGCCCCGACAGCCACCCCGGGGGACACAGAGCAGCCACCCCGGGGGACACAGAGCAGCCACCCCGGGGGACACAGTGCAGCCATCCCGGGGGACACAGAGCAGGCACCCCAGGGGACACAGAGCAGCCACCCCGGGGGACACAGAGCAGCCCTGCCCCAGGAGGCTGCCAGGCTTTTCCGCCCCAAACCAGAGAATTCTGCCGTGCAGAATTCAGAGTGCAAAAAAAAACCCAAACCAGCGACAGAAACTCCAAAATAACCTTCCCCAGTCGGGGGAGTGCTGGCTGCTGGTTTGGCCAGAGAAGTGCCTGTGGAGGAAAGGAGTTTCCTTGGCTGAAGGGAGTTCAGCAGAGCCCTGGGCTGGGCACCGGGGCTGCTGGCAGGAGCCAGGGATGCTCAGCTGAGAGCACAAACTCGGGGTTCTGCAGGATCAGGAGCGAGGGAGGGCCGGGGGATCCTGTGCTGGGGCAGCTTCACTGGGGCAGAGGGACTTCTCAGCCTGGAGCAGAGAGTGACAGCCAGCTCTGATCCAGGCAGGACACTGACCTCCTCCCTGTGCTTCCCACGGCAGGACACTTTTCCATCCTGACCCAAGCACTAGCCTTGGACCTGACACCCAGCACCCCTGAGCCCCAAGCACATCCCTGGAACAAGCCCTCCGTGAACTCTGTACCACAGAACCTGCTCTTGGTGAGCCAGAGCCATGGAAACAGAGCTCCAGCACCACTTTCCCAGGCAGATCAGCCCTCTCCTGGCACAGCAGATGGGATGGCTCTGCTGTAGCCAGGCCCCCCAAAATGCCTGCCCAGGTCCGGGAGCGTGCACGTGGTCAGGAATCTGTTGGCCCAGGGTCCCCCAGCAGCTCCATCTTCCCTGAGGGATGAGGCAACTGATTGGTTTTCTTCCTTTTCCATCCTGACTGCAGAACTGATGCATTTGTTTGACACTTCTGCAGTTGTTTCCAGGCCAGACTGGTGTGGCACGGGCAGATTAAAGCTGTACCCTGAGCGTGTGAGGTCCCTGCACAACCAGAACTTCACCAAGGGGATCAAAGCCCAAAATAGCCCCTGGCAGCCAAGAGCTGCAGCTGTGGCCCACCACTGGGTAAGTAAAACAAGCAAGGGGAGACCAAAAGAAGTGTTCTTTAGAGGCAGAATGTTCTTTAGTCCCTTGCAGAGTGACCTGCGGCGCAGTGTTGGGCAAGGCAGCTCATCCCTGCGTGTCCCCACACGCTGGGCATGGGGCTGATTTATGTCATCTTGGCGTGAGGCTTTGCAAAATGTTGAGTCAAACTGAACCAGCCAAAGCCACCGAGCTGCTCTGACCATCAGATTCCTGTGAAAAATATCTCCGGGCAGTTTGAAAGCCACAAGTGACAGCAGTGACCCCAGGTATGGTCGTGGCTGTAGAGTTTCAATGGCTTCAAGAGCCTCTTTTTTCTCTGCAGACTTCAATCTTACCTGTCCCTAAAGGTTGCACATTCCTGCAAGAACCTGGAGGAGCTTCCAGGCGAGTCAGGCTGGGTTTGAAATTTTAGCTGTTCAAAGATTGAAGGAAAAAAAAAGTACAAAGGCTTTTCTTTGAATGGAATGAGTCTGACATGGAAGTTGAGCAGTATTGTGCTGAGGGCCATCAGCTATGCAGCCCTGCCAACCACAGGCATTCAAAATCCGTGAGTCAGACTCCCCAAAAACCCTAAGACTGGTTTCATTCCCTTTTTGGATTTTGAGCCTTGAAGCATCACAGCTTCAAGCGTTTCTCTGCAGAAAATGACATTTTTTTGACCAACAGGGTGAGAGCTGAGACCCTCAACGTCGTTACTGGGCTCCAGGAGTTATGACTGTAAAAAAAAAACCCATTAAACACCATGAAATGAGCAATAAACCCCTACACTGCCTCCGTGAATTTGGCAGTGGGGGGCCACCCCAGGACATCCCAAAGGTAGGAGCAATGGAAAACTGGTGACAAGAAATCAGACGTCCTTATCATTAATGGTGACATGCTTGTCATGGGCCGTGACAGGGCTGAGAGGAAAGGGAAGAGTGAAAAAACCCTAAGGAAAACAGCAGCAGGAATACCTGGGAGCAATATGCATAATAGGTTTATTCAACAGGGAGACAGGAAGGGGGATTTTTTTTTTTAAGGGCAAGTATTCAGCTAAAGCTGCCTCAAATGGGGCCAGGCCTTAGGGAGAATGGATATTTTAAGTGGCAATTTATTCCACTAATAAAATGAGGAGGATGCAGGTGCTTTGGCACGGCTGGGCCTGGGTGATCAGAGCTGGGGCTGCAGCAGTGGCTGAGCAGGGCTCCAGCCCAGCTGGTGGCTCTGCCTTTATGGGGCTCCTTTCCCTGGTGCCAGGGCCATGTCTGGGCTCCAGCTGGCCAGAAAGTGTTCCCCACATCAGGATCTCACCTCCAGCCCTGATCAGAGGCAGCAGCGGGTGGGGAGAGGTGTTTAATCCAGGTGCTGCTGCCGTCCCTTCTCCAGCTAGGCAGGAAAGGGCTCGTGCCCGTGGGCTGCTCCACTCCTGCACCAGGTGCTTCCACACCAGGAGGATTCTTGATCAAAAAAGGCAGGAAATCTTCACAAACTGGATGGTGCCGTGCTGGTCACATTGCTCAGGGCTCCTCAGGGCTCTGCCACATCAACCTGCTGAGACCAGGCCACCACCCAGCCTCTCGCCATCAGAGTGCACCAGCTGAAGGGCTGTGGGGATGGAAAATTAAACTCTGAAGGAAAGGGAGTGATAAAAAAACCACGTTGTAGCACCACAGTCCTTCAAACTGCAACCCCAGGTGGAACTGCAGCTTCACTCTTTGTTTTTGGGTCATTATCACCATTATTTCCAGCCTGGCATGGATTGGTGACACTCAACAGAGCAGCTTTCAATTCTGCCCCAGTCTGCACCACAGGCAGATGAAAGATCATCCCATACTTACCCCAAGGAGAAAATACTCTCAATACTCTCAGCTGGCACAGCCCCCTCAGCCCCTGTTCCAACATACACTGCTCTCAAACCATCACCCTCGTATTAAAAATAAAACAAAACTCTCTGTGTCTCTTTCCTCCACTGCAACGTCTCAGTTGAAAGGGTAGAAGTGCTTGCAGCAAGCCATGGTTAATGTTACCCTGGAAGGATCCAGGACAGCATACCAGAACCTGGGTTTGGCATCTGGGAGCCACTTTTCAGCCATATATATCACCGTTCCTGCGTGCACGCCGGTCCACACGAAATTAGCCCTGTGGAATGCAGATTTTAAAATTCCCTTTCCAGCAGCGCTTAAACTCAGCAGCTAAAATTTGCTCTTTCTCCATTTCCTACCTGTTTAGGAAAGAAGGAACAAAGTCCTGGCCCTTTGTTTTTTGGGCTCCTTCCCGGGAAGGTTTGCCCAACCCACGTCTGCGCCGCGGTGTTCGCAGCGAACAAAGACCTTTTAAGCAGCAGCAGCTCCTGCCAGGAGCTCACCACCTGCCTGCCCCTCTCCTCCCCATTTATTTTGGGGGCTCTTTTTCAATAATAGCTGAAACATGTGTGCAACCTGATGGGAGTTTTCCCCCCCCCCCCATGCCTACAGCGCTGGCAGCAACCCAACCACCAGCCCAGGGTGTGCAGCTGGGAGAGAAAAAAATAAAAAAATAGAATAAAACCCCAACAACCTGTGGAATGTTTTCTTGCTCCTGAGAGCTCCAACACTTCCCTGCTTGGGGAGAGCCTGCCATGGCTGGCACTTGCTGCATCCAGCAGCCAACGGGGTTTCCTTTCCAGTGGGAGCCAGCTGGATTTTGGGCAAAGGCTGGAGGTGAGGGGAATGTATTTAACAACTGCCTAATGGTATTTTTCACCTGATGCATTTGCCTTGTGCACAACCACCACCTTTGCACGTCCTTGCTGCACAACTGCCGTGTCCCCACAAGCGGTGTGGGGGCTGCTTTGCACCCAGACATGGAGATTTGCCCTGAGCAGCGGGTTTGGAGCTGTGCTTTCACCTCTCTCACATCCACCTCATGGATCCTGTTTTCATAGCCAGGGATCCAGAGTGGTTTGTGCAACCCCTTAACCCCAAATCTGCTCAAAACCCCCTTGAGGACGAGCCCTGCTGCATCCCACAGCACTGTCCCTGCTCCAAGCAGATCATGAACGCAGAATAATGGATTCATCTGAGGATATGGCCCAAAAAAGGAGCAGGGTACTTTGGGCTGTGCTGGAGCTCTGCTTTCAGCTCAGGGCTGGACACCTGGGGAGCACCAGGGTATTTATGTGCTGGCTTGGAGGGATTCATTTTCCCTGTAAATAGGGACACCGGGGTTTTTCAATATTTATTGGTCAAGATTCAGTTTTGCAGAGTTTTGTGGTAAGTTTATAGCCTGCCCAGGCAGGAGGGCGGCTGGAGATGTGGTGTGGGCAGCATCCCGCGGAGGGATGATGCCTGCAGCCAGCCAGGGAATGTGGATGGTTCCTGCAGTATCAGCTAAAAACAGGAGCCCTACCCGGCTCATCTGAGCCGTGCCCCGGGGAAGGCTCTGGGCACAGAGTCAATGCTTTAATGCTCTGTGCCATTCCCTGCACACACACACACACACACATCCCTCACTCCCCCTCCAGAGCCCTTTCCAACGTCCTGCAGTGGTTTAAAGAGGATTTTTTTTTTTTTATCCGTGCGTGCCTGTCTTTCCTCCAGACCCTCTCCCGGGGGACAGGCGAGCCCGTCCTATCAGCCCTGGAGCTGGTGGCTCCTATCAGAGCTGCCACCCTCCTCCCCAAAGCCGCAGCCACAAAGGCGCTTGCTCAAGAGCAACATTCCTGCTCCCCGTGTCCCGGGAACAGCTGTGCCGAAAGGATGCCGAGAATCCCTGCGAGGCTCCAAGGAAAAGATATTAACGCAGGGGGGGAGCAGCAGCGATATAATAAAAAGTCATAATAAAAGAGAGAACCACTGAGTGGATTAGCAGCCCAAACGCCGCTTGGCTTTGGGTTTCCTCTCCTCCAGCTTTTCCGCGCCGCACGACAATCCGCTCGAATTCCTCCAGCCCGGAGACGCTCGGCTCCTGAATTTCAGACAGAACTCCTGGAGGTGGCCAGGCTGCAAAGGCTGAGGGCACGGCTGGGAGTGTGACTGCACTGAGCTCCACGGAGGGCACGTAGGCACCGGCAGCAGGCGTTGGGCGCTGCGTCACATCGCTCGCCCATGTCTGCACCCACCCCGGGTGTGCCCCCGTGGGGAAATAAAAGGCAGGTTTGGAGCTTGGTGTGTGTTTCTCAAGTGCACAAAGGTCGTAGGATACATCCCACTGATCTAAAAAACCCTGGTGCCTTCCACATCCTCCGTGGAAAGAGCGGAGAATAATAAAATAATGCAAGGGATCTACAGGGATCGCCGAGTTCAGGTCCTGACCCTGCACAGGACAGTCACAGGTCCTGTTCCTGGCCACCAGAGAGGAAAGATCAGTGCCTCTCCCCTTTCTGAGGAAAGAATATGGTTTTCCCCGCTGGACTGCTCCAGCAGCACTGACCATGATGTAGGGTTGGGATGTCCCCACAAGGAGCGAGCAAACCCAGAGTCCTCACCCACCGTGTACCCAAATCCAACACCCACCACAAGGCGTGCAAGGACAACCTTCCCTTTTCCTGCTTTAGAAACACCCAGGACAGTTTTGGGGGCACAGAGCATCTGCTGCCCGGAGCCACCGGCTGTGTCAAGAATTCAGGATGAGACAGCAGCGAGGGCTGTGGCGGTGGCAGCTGTTCCCTGCCCGCAGCCCTCCTGCCACGAGGGCATTTAAATTTTAAAGCACACTCCCCACTGCTTTCTCCACCATTGCTGCCCAGCTCACATACACCCTGCTGCCAGGAGCTGCTGGCCCACGAGGCACCCATGGGTTCGCTGGTGGCCAAGCTCCTTCTGCCCACCCTCAGCTCCTTGGTCTTCCTCCCCACCATCAGCATCGCGGCCAAGCGGCGTTTCCACATGGAAGCCATGGTTTACTTCTTCACCATGTTCTTCGTGGCGGTAAGAAGTTCTCAATTTCCCCTCTCCCTGCATGTTTTATCCTCCCAAATGCCCCCCCATACCTCTGAGAAGCTGATTCACCCAAGAGCAGCCAGCACAACCCCTAAAATATCCCTTTTCAGTTATTTCCCACTGTGTGTGGTGCCGAGCAGCTGATTCTCCGGTTTAGGATGTCCTACAGTGTGGCCTTACAGAGATTTAGTGGTGTTTTATGAGTGAGATTAGGGAGAAGGTCTGGGTGCAAAGAGCCTTGACTGATTTGCAATGCTTTGGAGCTGGCTTTTCCCTTTGTTTTACAGCTGCTAAGTGGCAATGCTGAATTTAGGCTTTAAATTGCCTCCAGAATCTCTTGCTCTGCCTCTGTCATTTTAGCCAAAAGCACATAGTAGTCAAATTATTGATTTTGCAATTGCCAGCTGGGGATGGGAGCAATGCTGGAGTCAGGGGAGTTTCTGCGCTGGGAAAGGAGAGACTAAAACAGGCTGAAAGATAAAAATTATTAACCCTTTGTGGGTTGAAATGTGTCTTTTACCAGGCTCTGATTCCCTGGCCTTCCTTTGTGTGGAAATAACGAGTGAAGAAATGTCTGTACATATAAAAAATATTCTTATTCCTGCTCCCAACCATGTGCTGCCCTGGGCTTTGTATCCCTGCTAACAGACACCAGCTGAGCACCCAAAGCAGCATTCCCACTGGAAAAAAAAAATCTCCCATTCAACTACATTTCAATGGTCTGCTAAAGAATATGAAACAGCTCAGCAAGCCAGCTGATGTTGCATTTCCCACTAATCCCCATCCATCTCAAGGCATCTCGTGAGGGTTGGCACATTTCTTGTACAGAGAAACTGAGGCAAGGAGTAGATAAAGGATCTTGCCAGGTTGAAAAGCTCTTTCACAAGGCTCAGAATCAGGCTGGTCTCCTGTTAGAGATCCACAGAACATCCTTGACCATTTGAGCTGATTAAACCACGAGGCAGGGGGGAGAAATTCTGCCAGTTCTATAAAAACTACGGGAGCAGTTAACATGAAAACATCCCCGAGCCCCCCACCCCAGCTCCCCAGGGAAGCCAGACATCTACAATTTCATTTTGCGCTGGGTCTGTGTCTGCTCCACCTCCCCGAGAAGCCAGTAGGAAAATTGGCACATGTTTCTATGGGAGGTGGAACAGGTCCTCCCCAAAGAGACTGAAGAAGCAAAATCTCCCTGAGTGGGGAAGGGAAAGAAGGGAAAGGAGGAGAGGCAGCTGCCAACATGGTGGGGAGGGGGTTGGAAGGGCAGCAGCTGCTGCTGTTGCATTTTTTGTAGCATCCCACTCCTCCTCCAGCAGCAGAGCTGAACAGAGCAGTGAAAGCACATGGCCGTGGCAGACAAGTGCCAGGAACACACTCTGCCTTCCACCCTTTCCTCCCCCCGGGCTCCAGACTCCCCGAGCCCAATCTCAAGCAGGGAGAAGAATTACAGCCATGGTGCAATCTTTTCTAGAAGCTGCAGCCAGCCAGAGGGCTCGCAGCAATTCCCATTATAAATTATATCAGCATCCCCACTGGGCCGTGACAGCGAGCAGCGTTCCAAGGGCGCCCTGCCAAGCAGAGCAGGGACTTCTTCAGGAACAGCAGAGCTCCCTGGTGCTGCCACTGCAAAACCTGCAGGGCTGAAGGCTGGCAGGAAAAGGAGAGAGCCAGGCAAACACTGGGAACATTTCCCTGATTGCACTGGAAAAGGTCTCTTGGAGTGGTCTTCGTTTATGTTGCATGACAATGGAGTTTTTTGCAAATAACCTCATCAATGAGTTAATGGGCAGGAACTGGTGGTTTTTAAGGGAATGCACTAATGAGTGAATTCCCCAGTATTCAGAGTCTGGCCATATAAACCCTGTTTAGCCTGGACAGTGACCTGGCATCCATACACATTTCATCAGGACACTCATTCTGGATTGTTTTACAAGAATCTTTCGCAATTAAAACCGCAACCCCAGAGTCCTCCTTCTGCTGGAGAGGCCGTCCCCCAGCGCCCAGCTCAAAGCAGCTTGGTCATCAGATTGCAAATTCTGGCCAAGAGGCAAATTAAAGCTTGTCTTAGTTTGTACTAAAAGAGAAGAATGCTGATTCTTGGGCAATTTGCAACCGGGAACGATGACATTATCACTCAAATATATTCATTACTGCATATCAGTGATCCTGCTGTAGCTGACGCTGTTCTGGCCTGGCTGGCCATCCTCTCAGCAGCTACACTATTTCAAACCAGTTGATAAGAGCCTTTACCTTACTGGTATGTGGGTAAGAAACTGATTTTTTGATATTTTCTTTTTATTTTTGAATAGTTTTACCACGTTTGTGATGGCCCCGGGCTATCAGTGCTGTGCTTTATGCGCTACGACATCCTGGAGTACTTCAGCATCTACGGAACAGCCCTGTCCATCTGGGTGTCCCTGATGGGTAAGAACTGGTCTGCCGTGGCTCCTGAAAGCTGCACCAGTGGCAGGAAGGGCTGGATTTGTCAGGATAGCTGATGGCACAGTCAGTGGGGACAGTCCCCAGAAATGCCGCTCGCTCTGAGCTCCACCTGAGCTGCCACTGAAGCTGTCCTTTGTGGAAGTCAGTCTGTGCTGTGGATTGATCCAGTTTTGTATCATTAACGCCTTGGAAAGTCTTTGTAATCGGTGGGATCCAGACATGGAGCTGTCCTGAGTGGTGGCTGGGGACGTTTTGCTCCTGGAGATAAAGAGCTGTGGCACCTGCTGGTGGTGCTGGCCAGGCGTTCCTCTGCCTGCACCAGCTCCAAACGTCCTCTGCTCCAGATGACAGTAACACACTGGCAGCCTTGTGCTGCAGTTCAAGGCAGGACAAGACTAGGAGATGACCGAGTCTGAAACCTCATGTAGCAGGGAATTTCCCATTTCTCCTCATTTTCCCCATACCAGGCCCATCAGCTTGTCTTGCCTCACTTAAGGGCAGTAAGAAATGCAGAATCTCCCACTTCCCTTGGCAGCATGAGAACCAAAGTGGTTCAGTCAAAACAAATATAACTTCCCAGTTTATCAAAAGCCTGGTCTGGGCTGATGGGAAAATTAGATCTGCTCAGAAAAAGCAGAAATTTATTTCACTTCCTTTTTACTATAAATCCCACCCCTTGCCCTCTTATTCAGTTTTCCTTTCCCCACGTTTGCTTCACTCTCTTTTTCCTCATTTCGTTCCTTATTTGCCGCCAAAACAAAATATAATAGAAACAGAAAAAATATGAGGAAGACAAGAAGTTCAAACCTATCAATATCCCATTTTGTCACCATGAGTTTTGGAAGGATGTATTAATGGCAGGAGAAGAGAGCAGGGTCAGGGGAGAGAGATGTCCCAAAAAACAAAGGTTTTGCTCAAAAATTTAGACTATTTCCAACCAGTTCCCACTCCAGACAGAGTTCCTATTTCTCCCCACAATGAGCTGGAGTCAGCACTCCAATGTACACCCCCAAAATGGCCACAGGATTTTCCCCTCTGCCCCCCCCCAAGGATGGTGCAGGACCTCCAGCAGGGATGGGGTTCCTGCAGCCTCAGAACTCAGCACAAACAGGGGTAAGACCCTTCAGCTGGGCAAATTCATCCTGTGGGGATGCAGGAGTACCCCCCTTCCAGGGCATGCAGTAGGATAAATTTACCATGCAGGGAAAAATACGTGGGGAAAATATTACCCTTAGAAATGGCTCTGTCCCATCAAAATGTGAGTCCCAAGGGGGGCTCCCCCTCTGCCCAGGGCACCTCAGTGCTCCCTCTGCTCAGCTAGAAAAGGCAACGAGGCAAATCATTTCCAAAGGGCATTTTCAGTGGATAACAGCAGTGTCAGGGTAGGTCAGAGCTGATCCAGACACTTTGGCTCCTTGCAGCAAAATTCAACTTGATTGCTTCATTACTGCGTTCAGAAACCTCGCAAAAAAATACAAACCCTGGACTAGGAGGTTTAAAATATTGACCCTCTGGGAAACAACAGAGATTAACATGCGGACATTATCCCTTAGCCAAACTCCCTATAAAAGCACGATCCAAGGACATGGAAGGTGTGGTGACTGAAGGCCAGGGAAGCCTCTCACTGTGGCTTGTAAAGCCCGAGTGCACATGTGCGGACGCAGACCCTCGGGCAAACTTCCCGGAATGCAAATCCAGGACAGCCATAACACAGCTGTGCAAGCTGGAAAAGCATGGAGCCCACTGGGATCCATAACTTTTATCAGTTATTACCCCATTCTGTGCTAAACAAAAGCCTCTAATAATTTACTCACACTGGCGACTTCCAGCTTGCAAACCCCAGGCAGGTGCTGGTGTGGCCGGGCAGCTGGGACCCCATGGCATCAGTGGGGGAGTTCCACTGCTCTGGGGTGGTGGAGCCTGTGCCAGAGTGAGCTGGCAGGTTTGGGAAGGCTGGAGATGCAGAATGAACCCAAGAGCTGATTGTGGGCTCGCAGGGCATGAGGGTTTTAGCAATCGCCTCTGAATTCTGGGGCAAGGAAAAGGGAAATCATAGAGTGGTTTAAAGTGGGAAGGGATTTTAAAGATCATCTTGTTCCAGCCCCTGCCATGGACAGGGACACCTGCCACTATCCCAGGTTGCTCCAAGCCCCACCCAGCCTGGCCTGGAAGGCTTCCAGGCATGGGGTAGCCATAGCTCCTCTGGGTAGGGAATCTCCTTTAAGCTCCCCCATGCAACACTGAAATAAAACCCCAACAATCATCTCCTGGGCCCACCACTCAGATGCCTCGGGGTGGTTTGCTTTGCCCCATGTGCCTCAGTTTCTCCAGCAGTGTGACATTAGAAGAGCAAACCAGACACAAATACAACCCCAGGGCAGGGGGGAGAGACCCCAGGAAGGCTTTAGGGGAGCAGCTGAAAAAGGGGGGCTGTGACCTGGTGCTCTCCGTTCTCTGTCCCTCAGCCCTGGCAGAGTTTGACGAGCCCAAGAGATCGACCTTCATCATGTTTGGCGTCCTCACCATCGCCGTGAGGATCTACCACGACCGCTGGGGCTACGGCGTCTACTCGGGCCCCATCGGGACGGCCGTGCTGGTGATCACGGTCAGATGGGTACGTGGGGCAGGGATGGCCTCTGTGGGGTGCTCCTGCCAGGGAAAGGGCTGAACCCTGCACGGAGGAGTCCAACCCGTGCCAGGGATTTCCTCTTCAAGGCGCAGCTCTCAGTCTCACAGTGATTTCTCCTTTAACCTGAGCAGAAGGCAGACAGCAGCCTTTGTGATAAATGCCAGATTCGATCGGTCTGAGCAATCTACCACATCTGTTGTCCCTGCATTTCTAATCAGGAGGAACGTATTTATGGAGTTTTTACAGCTACTCAGAGGCAGAGGGATGTGGTAAACTGCCCCAGATCTGGGGGAGATGTGGATAAAAGCACGGTGATAAAGTGGGGAGGAATCTGTCTGCAGTCTGCCTGAATCCAGCTGGGACAGTCGGGCACAGTGCTGCAGTCTGTGCCCCACTGTGCTGCGGACCCAGCTGGGAGAGAGGTGGGGAAGCCACTGCAGGAGTGGGCAAGGAGTGATGGGATAAAAATTGCACAAAGATGATGCCAAACATTGTGGAAATACGGTGGTGCAAGCCCCAGTTATAAACTGTCACTAAGCCAGCAGCTAAAAGCAAGTGGCCACCATGGGGAGGGGACGGGCAAGGAGGAGACCAAGGCACGGGAGCACCCTGCATCCTCCAGTCTGCAGATGCTGTGCTGGGATCTGCTCTCCCACAGCTGGGTTTGTGAGGGCACACACTCCCTGAGCTGGCTTTGGGGCTGAATATTTAAAAAAACAGTGTTATTACAAGGAATGAGGGTGGAGCAGCCAGCTAACTCCAGGTGAATCCACTTGGTGTGCTCTCTCCTTCCTCCCAGCTGCAGAAGATGAAGGAGAAGAAAGGGCTCTATCCTGACAAGAGTGTCTACACCCAACAGATCGGTCCTGGCTTCTGCTTCGGGGCGCTGGCGCTGATGCTGAGGTTCTTCTTTGAGGTACCTGTGTGCACACTCACCCTCCCTGACTCTACAAGGTGTGAGGGACATCACCAAGAGGGGGACAACCCCACTCACGCCACTCGGCTGCCTCCAGCCTTGCAAACACCCAGCTCGGGCATGGGGCTCCAGGGGTGGCATGCTGGGGTCTGGCAGCAGGGACGAGGCTCCCTCCGTGCTTGTCCCCAACCCCTGATCCTTTCAGAGCAGGTGTGACAGCAAGTGGCACACAGGGTGATGCTCTGTCTCTTTTCCCCCCCTTCAGTGAGTGACAAGGACAGGGATGTGCTTTCCTCAGGCACGCGTGGTCCTCAGAATGGCTTTGTCAAATGCGAGCAGGGTTTTTTGGAAACTGGGCATGGGTGACTTAAGGACACCTCACAGCGACGCGGCAGGGACTGGATCCAACCCAGGCACGGCCGGATCCAGAGCTGGCTCACGCCAAAGAAAAGACTCTCAGTGACTCCCAGGGGCATTTGATCCTGTGTTTATATCCTTCTCCTCCTGCTGCTGGCCAGTCCCCCTGTCCTGCTTGGAAGGGTCCCGCCGGGCAGGCGATAACCCCCCGACACAGCTGCCGGCCGTGCCTGCGCTCAGCCCCGCCGTTACGGCTGCTCTGTGCTTTGGGAGCTGCGAGATACAACCTCACAGGCATCCCCAAGGATTATTTTTCAAAGCATTTAGTAATTGCAAATTCTAGCAGAACATAAAAATGTCACTTAGCAGAAGCCGCCTCCCCGCGCGCCCCGGCCTCGCCGCCGCGTCCTTTGCGGGGTAATGAAACACTTCATTCAAGAATCGGGAAATGTGCAAATTAGAACGTGTTAAATCCCCTTTGCTTTAGGGGTTTTTTTTCCACTGGAAATCCTTTCTTCTCTGACAGCAAAGGGAGGCAGAAGGTTCAGGAATCTATTTTATCCCCTTCCTCTTGGCTACTTGTAGAAATTTAATGTCGCGCACCTCACGCGAGCCCCCGGCCCTGCTGCTCCCGCTCCTCACGGCGCTCTCCCTGCCCGCAGGAGTGGGATTACACCTACGTGCACAGCTTCTACCACTGTGCCCTGGCCATGGCCCTCGTGCTGCTGCTGCCCAAGGAGAACAAGAAGGCCGGGAGCGCCGGGACCCCCGCCAGGCTGGACTGCTCCACGCTCTGCTGCTGCGTCTGAGCCCCCGGGCAGGCCAGGCACGCGTGTTCCTGCCCCTGGGTGATGGAGGGAGGGCTTCAGCCAAAAGGAAAATGCCTGCCTGCTGGCTTTTCCTCTGGCATCTTTTCCCACCAGCTCTGTGCCCGCTCTGGGGTTTTCTGCCCTGGGAAGTTCCCTGAGTAACCTGGTCTAGTGGAAGGTGTCCCTGCCCGTGGCAGGGCATTGAAACAAGATGGGCTTTAAGGTCCCTCCCAAACCATCCTGTGATTCACCTTTCCACTATCAGCCCTAGCAAAGCTTGCACTTCCAATTTGGTACGTATCCATATTTTCCCCGGAGGAGCACTCAGCTGGGCTGTGACCTGTCCCCTGCCCCAGGAGACCCCTGCCCTCCCAGCCATGTCACCTTCTCCTGGGCTGTCCCGTGCACTGACCTGGCAGGACCCAAGTTGTCCCCTCCATGCAGGTTTGCCCAGCCCGTGCACACAAAGCTTGGTTTGCAACACCCAATTAACAGAACCTGTATTTTTTGTGAGATATTAGCTATTTTATTTATGCATTCTCTTGATGTAAATAATATATACTAACAAAGACCTTGCCAGTGTGCAATGCCAGCATTTCTTCAGCAGGGTGGGAAACTTTCCAGCTCCGCTCAGCTCAGTTGAGGGCAGATGCCAATTCCAAAGCAGAGCTCTGGGCACAGCCACCACAGCCCCTCAAACCTGGAGGGACCTGCAACACTGAGCACTTTGTCCTTGCAGACCTGCAGGCACAGGCAGCAGGTGCCTCATTGGTATGGAAAGTACATGGAAAATGAGAGGCAGAGAAAAGAAGCTCCTGGAGGGAGGGGGGAGGGCTGTAAGCCTATAACATCTCCTCTAACAGACTATTTACTATAGCAGAAGTGTATGATTTATTTAGACTGTCTGGGAAAAAGGCCAAGACTATATGTCATGGACAATTAGAGCAGTATTGATATACAGAGATGTCCACAGAAAGCCCACATTAAGCCTGGGTTCCTCTGGAAGAGAAATCCACCCCAGTCATTCATCAGAGCAACTTCCTGCGACAGGGCAACAACCAAAACTGAATGAGCTTCCAACAAAAATAGAAATGAATTATGAACCCCCCAGCATCCAAGAGTCACTGGCAAGCGGTGGCACAGCTGATGCAGCTGCATGCAGAGGCAGAGCTAGCAAAGAGCTTTCAAAGGGTTCCCCAGCACCTAAACCAACCTAAACCACAGCTCCATTCCTTCCCAGCACCCAGCCCCCAGGATGTTTACAAGATGCTCTCAGGGTTTGTGTGCAAGGCTTTTCTTGCTGCTTGCACGCTACTGGAGCTCCTTGCCATGTGAGGGCTGCTCAGGGTGGCCCCAAAAATCAGGCCCAAGTGCTCTGATTTG
Organism: Motacilla alba alba; assembly: GCF_015832195.1. Taxonomy (NCBI): domain Eukaryota; kingdom Metazoa; phylum Chordata; class Aves; order Passeriformes; family Motacillidae; genus Motacilla; species Motacilla alba. The sequence continues at coordinate 7,577,091 of NC_052032.1, read as the reverse complement.
GAGTGAAAGAAGTAGTTCAACACTGCCTGCAAGAGATGCCTCTGAGGGTGCACAGCAGCTTCCTGAGGGGTCACCCCCACGGGCATCCCACGGCCCTGCTGGCTCTTCCTGGGTGTTTGTCACCAAAATGCAAATACTCAACCTGGATCCTGCCCAGCAGTGCCAGCAGCCTCCCTCGCTTGCTGCAGCCACTGATCAGAGCCTCCTTCACCCCAGCAGCTCATTTTGGGGCTGTCTGGTCCCTCCTGGGCTGCAGTGACAGGCACAGCCCTGCAGCAAGCCCTGGGGACATGGGCACTGTGGGCATGGTGAGGGTCCAGTGCTGGGAGGAGGGCACAGGGTGACCACAACACCCGGCTGGGGCTGAGCATGAGGGACCAAAGGTTGGCAAACCCCATGAAACATGGAGGGCGCGTTACCTGGGGAGCAGCTGAGTGGATAAAACCTCCTGCTCCCACCTGCCACATATTCTGCTGAAAAAAAAACCCAACCAAATTGTCTCGCACACAGCAAAAGGTTTGCTTTGTCCCCTCCTCTCCCTGCTGATGCCCCAGGGTGATGCTCCAGCTCTGCCAACCATCCATCCCTTCAGCCAGCACCCAGCCTTGGGGCTGACACACACCTGGGCACGCCCGCAGGGTCCCTGCCCTGGCACCAGCCCCGAGCTGATGGCAGCACCTGGCACCCCAACACCGGAGGAAGGTGCAGGGCTGGATCCACTACCCCGGGCAGGATATCCCCTGCAGCACCAATGCAGGGAAATATTATAAACATCTACAGCAACGTAGACAAAACAGTCTCTTGTAACCTTTTAGCGCTGCCGAGAGCTTTGCCTGTAAGAGCTCTTGAGCCCCTGCCAAAAATTCTGGCTGTTTTCATAAGAGTAGGTGTTTTCGTCTAAGGTGCAGTCTGAGTGCTGTGACCTTTGTCATGTCTGCTACTGAAATTTCCTGCTTCTCTGTTATTCTCTTCTTTGGTAAGACGATATGAAACCCAAAACTTTTATTGCCCCTTTTAAAGTGTCTTTATAGCTCCCCGTCTACTTCATATACTGTCTTACTCTTCAATGCTGGGATATTACTTATGGGATCCGGGCTTGATGCTGCAAAAGGCATTTGGGTTTCACAAAGCCCAAACCGCTAGGGCTTTTTTAAGATCAGCCAGAGGGGGGGGAAGAAAAAAAAGGCATAAAAAAGGAAAAAAAGGAATGAGAGGGGAGGGACTGGGCTTTCCGCTCCGGAGGCATCGGCATCTGCTACCAGCGCAGTCTCCCCCTCCTCTGTCAGGCCTTCCCGGGCACAAAACCCAAAATTTGCTTTGTGTCTGGGTCAGCATGGGGTGCCCGCGGACCCCGTGGGGATGGCATTGCACAGCATCTCTTCCCCTCCTCCATGCCCTGCCAGCTGTGCCCCGGAGCTGGCAGCTCAGATGTGGCCGGACAGCACAGCTGGTGCCAAACCCGGTGTGCAGCAGCTGGGGCACATCTGCCCTGGAGCTGGCACTGGGGGAGGCCAGCCCTGCTTGGGGGGCTCCCATGCACCCCATTTCCCAGCCCAGTTCTGGTAACAGAGCAGACACATGAAGGATGTGTCCCTAGGGAAGGGTCGTGGGTGCCGAGGCTCTGTGCTCCCAGTCCCGTCCCTCAGGCTGTGGATTGTCACCTCCCTGTCATCCTGATGACAAAGATCCCGTGGGATCTCATCTGCACACTCCCCAGCATCCCCACTGCAGTGGGAACAGGGATCTGGTGTGCCAGAGGGGACACGGCTGGTGGAACTGTCCCCTCCAGGGGACATTCCCCCACACATGCCTAGGGCAGGGCTGGCGGAGGAGGGAATCAGAACCTACTCCTGCTGGAGGGGAGGCTTCCAGAGATGTCTAGTCAGGCTCAGCGCCAGCTAATCTTCCAGGCAAACTTTATCCAGATCCTTTTGGCTGCAGAAAGTGAAAAACCAGCCAGACCCAAACATAAAAGCCTGGTTTCTGCTGCCAGCTGCATGGGGCACTCCAGAAAAGGCCTTATCACCATGTGATTTTGAGAGACGGCTTCAGGTTTCTTCCTCATGCTGCTCTTCCCTCCTCACCCTCCCGTTGCCATTCCCCCATGCATGTTCAAGTGTTGAAACCAGCCAGGTTAATGCAGATGGTGGGGCCAAGGTTTTCCTTGTACCCACTTAGAAGCTGTCAGGCCACAGTGACACCACCCCACTTCAGAGTGGTGTTGCTCCATCCTGAGGCACCAGGAGGTCATTGGGAGCAGCCTTCTCCCTGGAATTGCCAAAGGAACCAAAGTTTCCCCTGGAAATCCAAGAGTGGTGGTAGGGGCAGGAGCTCTGTGGGGAGTCCAAGGGAGAACTCTTGCCCTGGGGTCCTCCATCACCCCCCAGCTCTGATGTGCCTGTGCCCTGTGAGAGGGATAAATCAGGTCTGCAGGGGCAAAAGGAAGTCACCAGCCATGTCCCACACAGCTCTGGGGCTCCACAGCCCCAGGATATGTTGCAGATGCACTGTGAGAACCCAGCCTTGTCCATCAGCCTGGAAAAAAAGGAGATAGAGCAACTGAAGCACCTACGTGGGACCACTTGGTATCTCTCAGCTTTGCTCCAGCTATCCCAGCCCAAATGAACATCCTTTTTGGGTGTAAAATGAAGGTCTCCTGCTCTGCTGAGCAGTCAGAAGGCACACAGGAACAGCAGGACGGAGTTAGGGCAGAGGCAACCACAGGAATCAGTAAAGCGGTACTCCCTGTGAGGATGCAAACCTGCCTAACCCAGCATTTATGGGAGAAAAAACACATTAATGCATCAGGATTCTGCTTAAAGTGCCACACAATGGTCCAGCACATTTCTCTTCCCTCCTCTTTCAGCAAGATTCCCAACCAAACCTCCCTGCCCAGCTGGTGCAGGCAGGGCAGCCCCATCCAGTGCCACCGGCAGCACAGGGGCATTTTTGGGGCACTGCAGACAGACTGAGCCACTCAGCTCGGGGTGTTTTGGGGCACAGAGGAGCTCAGCTGCAGCACCACAGCCAGCCTGGGGTGCTGCAGGGAGCCCCTCACACCCTCCCAGGTGCCTTTTTCCGTGGCAGCACCAGACATGGATGTGGCTGTGGACTCAACCCAAGCCACCAAACCCCAGGGCAGGGCAGATGTGGCACAGCCAGACCCTCTGAGCCCTGCCAGGGATGCTTCCCCAGCTGCAAAACCCCTCTCCAAGCCCAGGTTTGGTGTCTCCAGCCTCCCCGCTCCTCCAGCAGAGCAATCCCAGGTCCAAGGTTTTCGGTTTAGGCCAATCTCCCAGAAATTCTGTCATCATGCAGTGCATCACGCACACTCCCGGATCCGCATTACACAGAGCATGGCTCGGCTCCAGCGCCTCTTAAAGGCAGTGGAAAAACCCTCCCTCGTACAATGGGAGCTGGCTCGGGCCCTGCATGATCTGACAGATACCATGGAGCTGTTCTAAGCTGGGAATATCTCGTGGCCCCAAAGTTTCTCCTGGAAAGGGACAGGGCAGGGGGTCTGCGGAGCGGGCGCTCCCGGGGAAGGCTCCCGACCTTGCAACCGCCTTCCAATGAGCATTTAATGAGCCCTCGTTATCTGATCCACGTGCTCCAAACGCGAGGAGAACGCTCAGGTTTCCAACTGCACACATCACCTGATGCTCATAAAACGAGCTGATGTGTCTGGGAAGCCCCAGACCCAAAGAAACATTATTTAAATGGAGGGGAAAAAAAGTCAATTAGGCTTTAAAAAACACCCGTGTGGGCAGACAGGGATGGTGGCTGCTCTCCCCAGCTTTCCTCTGGTTTTCCAGGGAAGCAAATGTTCACTGATAAAACTCACAATCTCCTTATAAAGGCAGGATCGTTTTGCCTGTAAAAGGGAAGGTTTGGGGGAAGTTTTACACACGTCTCTACTCCCTTTATGTCTTTATTTGCATTTTCATTTCCACAGTAGTGGAGCTAATCTGAATGGAGCAGGAGCGACGGTCCAGGTTATAACCAAAGTATCAGGTAGCACCTTCACATCTGGAAGGGATTTTGACACAACTTCTCCCAGACTGTTACAGACAGTTTAAAAGCAAAATCTGATAAATAGCAAATGTTTAACAAGTCAATAGGAAGCTGCATTTGCAGGAACATGTGGCTCTAGCCGGCCTAGCACCCCCGCACTGCCAAGGCCCTTCAAACGCATCCGCACACATCCCGCAGCACGCGGCGAGGGGCTGCTGGGCTCTGCCCCGGCCCAGGCTCGGTTACAGGGGGAAGGATTAAACACAGATGTGTCTTTGTATGGCCAGACATCTCCAGCTTCAAAGCCTGAGAGGGTCCCGAGCCTCCCTGCTCTGGTGGCAGGGACTGGCTTCTCCTTCCCAGCCTAAAGCGAGCCCCGCTCGTTTCCGTGAGCCCCCAGCCTGGTGTTTATGGTGGGAAGGGGACAAAGGGAGCTGAAGAGGCCAGGAAAGCAGCATAGAACCCGTTGTCACAAACCTCCTGGTGTGCTGGGCACTGCTGCCCCTGTCACAGGGGGTTTTGGGGCCGCGCTGAGGGATGAGGCCCCGCTCAGGTCACTGCACTGATGGTCACAAGCACACAAAGTCTCACCCCCGTTTTGCACAGCTTGGCACCCCAATCCACAAGGCAGAGGTGGATTACACCCATTTTATACCAATTTACACCTTTAAAACTCCTTTCACAACCCTCGGGAGCCACGGCCTCCCCAGGACAGAGGTCACTGGTCGCACAGGCAATGCTCTCCTGACAAAAAGTGCCACAGGACACGAAATCTTTTCAAGTGTTGCAACCCTGCCTGGTGTGGGGAGACATCATTCCCAAAATGTGGGAAGAGGCATTAAAAGGGAGAGAATTATGCAAGGAGGGGGAGCGGAGAGGGAGACAGAGGAATAAGAAGTGACCAGGAAAACCACCAGAAACCCTCCAGGATGCCTGCCTATATTCAAAGATAATGTGTCCAGTCCTCTTGCCAAGTCCCACTCATTTGGAGCCGAGCTCATGTTTTGGATTAATTTTAAGACAGTTCCTAAAGCATCTCACTCGCACAAGGAAGAATTTTTGCCTCCTTGGCCAAGGTGACCTTTTAAAAAAATCTCACTCGCTATTTTTCAACCTCTCACTCATTTAAAATTGTCATTGCCCCGGTGCTGCGGGGCACTCAGTGCAGACAGTTTGTGTTCTGGTATCCTCCAGCCCCACAGAGCATCCTGGGTGTGAGGATGGGGAGCCAGGGAAGGATTTCTCTGCAAATCAGAGCCCTTCCCTCATTTGTGAGCATCACTCAGCCAAGCACTGAGAGCAGAAATAGCCCCTCCTGCACACCCACATCTCCCCAGGCACCCACCACGGGCTGCTTGAAAGCTTTCCCTTTAAACTCTTCCAGGTATTGGGGTTTTTGAACTAAAATATTGTGTGGACACGTGAATGTGCTTTTTGTCTGAGGAATTAAATTACAGATGTTGTCCCCAAATGGTGACTGTCCTGTTGCTCAAGGGTTTTCTGCTCTGAGCCTCCCCAGAAGGAGCCACCTCAAGCAGGGCCCCAGCTGCTCAGTCTCTGCTGGGAGGATTCATCCCAGAGGTGTCATTCCCATCTCCCAGCCACAACACAGAGACAATTCTGGAGCAGAAACATGAGAAGAGTCACTCCCCGAACCTCCACCCAGCCCACCTTCTCACCCAGGCATCTGCAGCATCCCAATCATCCCGGAATCCAAAGCACTCCACGCAGGGATTTCAGATGCTTCCCATCCAGCTCCAGCATTTGCAAAATGCTCAGCCACTGACTCACAGAGGGCCAGGACAGCCACAGCCCTCACTGCGCCATGGCAGGACTCAGAACACCACCCCAGAGGGGTTTTTGACCAAAAAAATAGAGTTTTGGGCACCAAGCATCCCTGGGTACCACTCAGCTTTCCCAGCTCACCCAGGGTGAGCGAGCAGGGTGTGGGGCATGGGAGTTGCTCATTTTTGCTGGTGATCCCAGATGTCACACTGGGGTTTTGAGGGAGGGATTGGAGCAGTGGAGGGGAAAAGCATCATCTGTGAGGGACTGGGAAGGGGGAGCTGCAGGGAGAGCTCAGTGTGGGGGTGCAGAAGGTGCAGGAAGGGAATCCAGAGGCTGCAGGATGTCACTCAGCTGCTGCTTGGGCTTTTGGGAGCCAAACAGGTCGGGCCAGACACATTCTTTACCTCACACCTCAAGTCCTAAGGATAAAGTGACAACAGCAGTGATCAGAAATTGTCCTTTTGGCTGGAAAAAAAAAACCCATAAATCACAAGATCTCGCTGTTCCCTGTGTCCAAAGGCATCAAAAGCAGCATGAGGACATCCTTCCCACAGCAGCTCTGCTCCATGAGCATCCCTTAGGCCCTGGGGGAACCCAGACACACTGAGGCAGCCACAAAAATGAGACAGATATTTGGGGTTTCAGCTTAGCACGACCAGCAAGAAAAGTTGAGCTTGGGTTTGACTGGGTTTGAGAGATGAAGTTTTAGGGCAGCTCCTGGTTTTATTTAAAGCAGTTCAACCATAACCTCATCCCATGAGGGAAATGCAGAAATTCAAGGTGCTTCTTGTGCAATAGATGCTGCTCCCTGCTCAGGCAGGTCTGGGATAGTGCTCAGAGTTTTGCTACATCCCTGTCCAGGCTAAAGGAGAGACCACACACAAAACGTTTTCAGGATGCCAGCAGCTGTGCACAAAGCATTTGGTTTACATTAATTATGTCTGGACAAAAAAAATAAAAGGGGGAGAGAAGGAGAGCAAGCGAGTAGAGAAGACAGGAGGGATGCAGGGAGGCTTCTGCGTGGTGCTGATAAGATCTGCTCTGATCCCACGTGGAGGGCACAGCACGTGCTGGGTGTCTTTAACACCTCCTGCCACCCAGAGCAGCCCTGTGAACACCTCGGGGAATGCCAAGCACAAACAGAGCCCTTGACACTCTCAGAGACTTCGTGGGACCCTGTCCCCTGAGCTGTGCTCCCCTTCTGTTTCCTTCTTTCTCCTTCTCTGAGCAGAAATGTTCCCAAGAAAGACCAAGGAAGGTAAAGCAAATTCTGCTGCTGGCAGCTACCGGGGTGGGAAGCAGCACGTGAGAGGGGAAGAGGTGGATGGTAAGAGGAGTCCTTAAAACCAGAAGAATCCCCTTGTTGCTCAGCTGTGCAGAAACCCCAGCAGAGGCTGAACAAAGCCCTTCCCCATCTTCTCTCCAGGGAGCAGCGGGGACTCTGCAGGGTCAGGACCTGCCAGCCCCCAGGGATGGACACCCTGTACCAGACCAGACCCTGTCCCCTCCCCAAGGACAAAGGAGCCTGGTGAGGGCAGGCTGAGCCTGCCTCGCCCTGGGCAAAAAGGCAGGATTGATCAGATCCCCAGGAAGTAAAACCCACCATGGAAGGTCCATGGTGCTGCCCACTGCGGGAGAGGGGAAGTGCTGCTCTCACCTTGGGCTGCACCAGCATCACCCCACTGGCCCAGCCCCAGGCTCAGCAGCACACAGAGGGACATCCAGACCCAGCTCCCTACAGAGGACACCTGCCTGCAGGGACTGGGCTGAGGGGCCACAGGAAGCTGCCTGTGACCTCCAGCAGCTGCATCCCTGCCATGCCCTGCACATCTTCCTGCCCCACATCCCCATCCCACACAGCCTCCCTGGGCTCTGTGTGCCCACTGGCACTCCAGCAGTCCCTGAGCAAGGAGTTTGCTGTGACAGGAGCTGCACAAATCCTAAATCCACTCCCATCCCCCAGCAGCCACCCAGCCAGGTCCTGCTCCAAAACAAGTGATGTCAGGTGGCAGCACTGCCAGGCACAGGCAGCTGGAAGAGCTGCGCTGCCATCCCAGAGGACTGCAGCGGTCAAACCCCTCCCTGGCAGCAGCTGCCCCCTCCCAAAACCCGCTGCTTGATGAATTTTGGCATCGCAGCAGCAGCAGCAGCGTCTCAGGGGGCCCAGCCTGCGCACGCCAGAGCTGGACTGACCCATGTCAGAGGTGATTAATTTATCAGGCTTTTGGCACCCACCGCTCCCCGCCAGAAAAACAATATCCCAAATTCCAGGCCCTCCCGCCCAGCAGATGTGTCTGCGGCCAGGGCGGCCGGCCCAGCCCCGCTCGCAGGAGCCGCTGCGGGGATGCAGCGCCCGGGGCTCCCGTAGCGCCTGCTGCTTCCCATCCCCGCGGGGAACCCAGGCACAGCCTCCTCACGGAGCAAAACCCGGGGAGGTTGTGCTGGGCTGCCACCCCCTGGGTCCAGGCTGTGTCCCCGAGGAGGAGCAGGATGATGGGGTGTCACCCCACGGAGCCCTGCAGCCCGGGGTGAGCGGCAGCATCATGTCACAGCACTCAGCAGCCCTGGGAGCGTGTCTGGGTTTGAAGCAAGCAAGCACTGGTTCAGGCCTAATTAAATTAGCATTAATCTGTTATCATCAGGAAAACACGCCAGGCCTTGAAGGGACAGATTAACGAAGTTGTTGTCGTTAGTGGAGAGGGTCAGAAGATGGGGATGGGGCACAGCATCGCTGGGGGTGCTGCTTGAGCCCTGAACTTTCCATCCCTGCCTCTGCCAGGGTTTAAATCAGGAAATCAAGAGGGCAGTGATGTCACCCAGATGCTGCAGAGCACTTGGATGTCAGGCAACCAAGAAATGGGAGATTTTTCATCGTCTCCCCCCACTCTGCTGCCTCCCCCTGGGATTCCAAGGAGGGATGAGAGCCCCTTTGGAGCACAGGAGCAGCCAGTCCCTCCGCCTCCCAGCACTAGCCATGGGGAGGCCTGCTCCTGGCCCAGCTCTGAGCTCGCCCTGACGTCAGGACGAGGGATAAAGAGTGAGGACACGGGGAAACAACCCATTATTTATCCCCAAAAGGTCACCGAGCACCTTGGAAGGGGCTGGAGCTGGATCCCCATGGCCCAGAGGGGGCCAGTGTCTCCTTGAAGGAGAGGTTTCACAATTCATCTCGTTTGCTCGCTGTGGCATTTTCATCACGGTAGTTCGACTTATGCAATTACATAAAAAACATCTAATGAAATCTCGGTGACACAAAACATGAACGTTTATATTGGCCTCCCCGTGCCGTGGAGTTGATTTTGGCCGGGCCGTCCAGACAGACATTCTGCATTCTTCAGAGATTAAGCACTGAAACGCTCCGGAGAAACCCAGCTGCCCGCTCCCCCTGCAGCCGCGCCGCTAATTCCAACCACATGCTCGCCGGCCGGGAAAAGGGAATGAATCCCTTCCAAAAAACACGGGCACCACCGGGACCCGGCACCCCGGGCACCCCGGGCACCCCCCGAGGGCATCCCGGCCACGAGCACCCGTGGATGCTCCTCAAAAACAGGCTGAGAGCTCGGCAGGGAGCGGGAGAAAGAAGGTCCTGCAGGGGGAATGTTGTGGAAATAAGAGGAAGAATGGGTAATCCGGAGTCTGCCACACCTCGCTGGGTTATCAACCAGCCTCCGGAAAGAAATCCATGAGCCCCAGAGGCTCTGGGCAATGGAAGCTTCATCCTGGTTTGGTCGCCACCCCTTTAAAAGTTCTTCTGCCTCCCATTAAAATTGAGCTGATCTTTAAAATAAAGGGAAAAGAAGCAGAGGACGAGGCGTGGAGGGCGGGGAGTTTGTCCTCAGCTGAGCACAGAAAGCTGGGCAAGGAGTGACAGCCCCTGGGGTGGGGACAAGGGGAACAGACGTCCCATCCTGACATTGCCCCATCACCCCTGAGGTGTGAGGGAGTCCTGAGTGCCCCAGAGCACAATCAGGTGCCACTGGGGTGATGCTGCTTGCCATCAATCCACAGCACTGAGGAGCACCTTGCTGTCACCAGCCACCCCAAATCCCTGCTGCCACCACGGCCATTCCTGTGTTTTAGGGCTCAGAGCAGTGACTCCACTGCAAGTCCCCATCTTTGTGCCTGTTGCCAGCTGAGGAAGGCAGCTCATTCATGGACAGGCTGTCCAGAAAGGCACCTGTCACACCAGGGTACACCACCAGAGCAAAAGCCACTGCAGCACAGTTTGCAGAGCTGCAAACCCTACACAAATCCTCACTGGCGTCCCAGGGCAGAGCAGAGCAGATCCCAGCTCACGCCACCAGCAATTCCTCCAAGTATTGGTCAGCTCAGGGACAGGGACCAGCCCTGGCTCACTCAGATGCGGCCACCAGGCTCCTGCCCCACACCACTGACCGCAGCTGCAGCTCTTAGAAAGCCCCAAACTGTCCCTTTTGTGACAACAGAGGGTCTGAAGCACAAAACCCAACAGCCCCAGCGCCTCGACCAGCGCCCTCATCTTAAGGGCAGAGAATTTTGACATGGGCAAAACAAGATGTGAGGGCTGAAGCTGCTGCTGGCACTGACCCTGCCAGGGCATGGGAGGGATCCAGCAACAACAAGGGGGGGCTCGGTGAGCAGCAGCCCCCTCCCCTGGGCTGTAGCCCCCTCCCCTCTGGCCCCACGGGGTCTGCCCACACGGGATATCTGCAAAGGCTCCGGCTTTATCGGCCTGCACGGAAGGAGGAGGAAAGGCTGGAAGGGGGGGAAGAGGGAGAGGGAAAATAGCCCCTTATTCCACTTTCATCAAGGAAGCATCCAGCCGTCCAAAAAAATTTAATGTCATATTTTAGCAAGAAAAACAGCTGTTGTGGTACTTTAAGGCCCAGCATATTTTGGCCAGAGCTGCATGTTGTGGATATTGGCTGAGTCAAGGTTAGCTGTTAAAAGGCAGAAATTCTAGACCCGTATGAAGAAACATCGCGTTCCTCTATATTCAGATAATATTTACTTCCAAGCCTGTTTTGTTTTGTTTGCTTCTCCCTCCTGGAGCGAGGCCTGGCCCCGGGGCTGTGGCTGCCCTCGGCATTGCTGCTCCCTGGGCAGGACAGAGCAGTTTGGGGGTGATGGGAGCAATGGGAAAAGCAAGGGAGGCTCAGCCTGGCACCTCATGCTTGAGCTTCACCCTCTGATTTTCAGCCCTGCCAGGCTTTGTTTGAGCCATGCCGGGTGCACAGGGACAGAGAGAGGGACAGGAGCTGGGATGGAGGTGGTGGGTCCATCCCAGCAGCACAGGCACTGACAGGGGTCAGTCACGTCCCCACGGTGCCACAGCGAGGATGGGGACACAGGAGATGCCACTGGTCCTATGGCACAGCAGCCACAGGCCTTTCACCTCTCTGCTTGAGTCAAATTTCATTCCTCCCAAGGGGGAAAGATGCCAACAAATCCATGGCAGGAGAAGGGGGAGCAAGGTCCCATGCCACCAATCCCCCACTCCCAGGAGGGGCAGCTCTACCCTGGGTAAGGTGCCAATATTAACCCTACCAAAATTCAGTGTAATTTTGATACGGTGTTTTGCAGCTTTATCTTTTTTATACCTTTGTCCTGTCAGAGCAAATCCATTTCTCAGCTGTCACCTGGATCCAGGGCTGTCCCCAAAGTGGCCTGGTCAGGGGACAGGCAGGGTACAAAGGTCTTTGTGAGGCAGCTCCTTCCAGCTCCCACCTGTGCTGTGAGAGCAAACAGAGCTCCTGGGGTGACCAAGGTAGGGCAGGGATGAATTCCTACTGGAAATTAAACCCCAAAACCCCAAAAAGAGGCCATGGAGTCCCCAGGTCCCCAGACCCATGCGAGCCCTGTGCCACCCAGGCTGGAAGTGACTCATCTCCTCATAAAGCTGGTTTGCTAAGGAAGAAAGAAAAGCTTTTGCCACGGAACAATTCCTCTGTGCCTGCCAAGCCCAGCAGGAGCAATCCACGCTGTCTCTGCTTCCCTGGAGCACCCCACTGTGGTGCCACCTTCGGAGCTGGACCCTCATCTCCCTGCAGCACCAGGGTTTTCCCCTCCACTTCCCGCCCCACGCCACACCAAACCCTCACCACAGAGCCACTAAACACAGCCCCACATGGAGCACTAAACCCAGACATTTGGAGAGGAAAGGCTGCGGGTGAAAAAAAAGGGGAAAAAAGAGGGAAAAAAAAAGGATTAAAAAAAAAAAAAAGTCCAAGGTGGAACCGCAATGTTTATAAAATGGGTCACTGAATTATACATAAAAATATTTTCCTTGTGGATGCAATTACTTCCTGGACTTGTTATTCCACAGATGCTTAAGTTCGCCTCAAGCAGCTCCAATAAATGCTTTACAGTCTGCAAGATCAACAGTAGCAGCGCTGGAGCGGATTGAGCAGCGCTGGTTCAAATTTGTCAGAAAACCACACAGTGTTTTCATGCGCACGTTTCAGAAACCCAAACAAAACCATTCCCAACCGTCGTGCTCCCTTTCCTTACGCTTTTTAATGGCTTTCACATGAGCTTCTCCAGACACGGGCACAGCCCCAGGGGCTGCAAGCACCCAAAAACTCCAGGGAGCTCCCGGGAGGGGACAGGGACCGAGGAGGGGTGACACCTGCCATCCCTGCTCCTGGATTTTCACGTCCCGTCCACCTGCAAGGTCTGGCTCACCCGTTAGGGACCCGGGGGGCAGTGGGATGTGCAAGGGGCTTAGGAGGCTTTCCCAAGGGAAATGAATTTTGGGGTCAGCCCTACCTGCCGGGTGACCGAGAGTTCAGGGGCTGCAGGGGACAGGAGGCCTGTGGGGTTTAAAAGTGCAGGGACAACATCCCAGAGGAGCTGCAGCAAAGCTGGTGGGAAGGGAAAGGAGCTCCATTGCATGGTTACGTGGCTCGGAGTTAACTCCCATGGCAAGGGCACGGTTTTGGGGTTTTTTTCTCCTCTGTTCAGTCACAAAATTGAGAGAAACTCAAAGTCGTGAAGGTGCCTGAGGATTTTTCTAGGGTATGTAGGGCTCACCCTAAAGGCCCCTGAATAAAATCCTGGTGCACCATGAGCTTCCAAAACCTCCAATCCGCTTTGGTTTAATTGAAGATATTTAGTGTCACTCTCAGTGATATCGAATAAGAAAGCAATTGAGGGCTGGGGTGTTGGGGACAACCCAGGATCACAGGACAGGACACTGTTATGCCATTAAAATAATGTAATATCTGCCCAGAAATCCTCAAGAGTCACTGCAGGACTAACAGGTGGCTGTAACAAGATTATCCTATTCACAGATCTGCAGCAGGGCAGAAATGTGCTTTCAAGTCTCTGCTTTCACTCCAAATTTCATCCATGAGATTTTCTGACAGCAGGATAAACAGGTTAAAAGGTGCCTATAAAAATAGGCTTTTCAGAAGCTCCTGATTCTTCTGCTTTGAGGATGCAGCTGCCTCCCACTGGCCCTTGTATGGGAACCCCAGCTCATCTTGGCCTTTTTATAGGGTACTGCAGCAGAGGGAGCGAGTATCAGGTCTGCCCAAAATCCCAAATTAGCCACAAAATTAATAAAAATATATTAACATTCCTGACCTGGATCCCAGCCAGGGGATGGAGCAATTCAGGAGATGGAGATGCAGTCACCATCAAACGGGTGCAGGGTCTGTGAGTCCCAGTGCAAAACTCCAGGGAGATGGCTGTGGCCAAAGGTGGGAAAAGCAGGGCATCTTGCTCCTGGGGATGCTCCTGGCAGGCTGGTAAATGCCAAGAGCATTTTTCTTCCCAAGGCAAAGCAGCTGGGCAGCACCACACAAAAGGTGCCCCTCAGTGTGTGGGATTTCACCAGGGCTCCCCCACCCAGCTCCAGCTCCCTAAACCAGCAATGCCCAGGTTGGAGGGCTCAGACCTGCCTGAAGGTGTGACTGGGGGCCATGGGCAGGACAGTGCAGGGACAGGAGGGCCCTGGGGACAGCACAGAGAGCATCCCTGGTACCCTGGGCCAGCCCCGACAGCAGCTCAGGCATCCCCAGCTGTCGGTGTCCCCTGGGCTCAGCATGCCTGGCTGGAAATGCAACACCCCTGCTCAGCACCCCACAGCGGGCTCTCCCTGGCTGCTGGCACACTCCAGCCCCTCTGTCCCACACCCTGGCACCCTCCACCCTCCCAAGCCCTCCTGATTTTGCCATTTGGAGCGGCGGGCGTGCTCCAATGTGTTCCTCATTAGGAGGGGCAGACAGCCCAGCCAGCCTCAGCCCTAATCTCCTTTCCAGTTGGTGTCCATCAGCAGACATACAACAAGTGCTGGGATATTTTAGTGGGCATGTGTGGGACAGAGCCAGTGGGTTTTGTTTTTTTTCCAGCCGGGGGGGATGGATGAAATGCCGTGGCTCGAGGCTGTGATGGACAGCAGGTCCAGGGAAGGCAGCTCTGCTGTGGTTTATTTTACCAAGGGCTTTGCTGGAAGAAGTGGTGATGAAGTTAACAGCCATAATTGGCTCACATTAAAGCAAGGAAATGATATGTTTTGTTTTCCTCTTTTTTTTATTTTTTTAATCATATTAAACAGGCAAAACCCACACAGAGCCAAAGAAGGAGCAGGCAGCAGCTCTCAGGAATTTAGGGGGGAGATTTTTTCGTCCCAAGTGTGAAGAAATCCAGTCCTTGCCATCAAAGAAAAAGTAATTTCAACTTCAAAATACCCAGCAGAAGTGGGCAAGGGAAGGGGGATCCAAAAAATTCAGGTTGTGGCATCACAACAGGCACTGCTCCAAAGCCTGGCCCAGCAGCTCCAAAGGGATACAGTAAAAAAATAAAAGGTGTACTTAAAATTCTTCTTCAAATAATTTTATTTATCCTACCACCTGCCAGCAAACACAGAGTGTCAAGAACCTTGCTGGTGCCTCTGGATGTGCAGGATATTTCCTGCATTTGTTCTTAAAATTCAAGTTTTACCCCTTGTGGTTCCACCCTGAGCCTGGCAGTGGCAGAATCCTCGTCCCAAGGTCACAGGTCACCATCAGCCTCTCAAGCCTGCCCTGGAGACATCCCTGCAGGGATTCCCATGGATGTGCAGCCCTGTGTTCCCCAAGTTCTCATCCAGCACCCAAACCCTCTCCGGGCTCAGCACCAGGGCACTGAGAGCCATCAGGGCCCATCCCAGCTGGAAGCTGCCACGTCCCAGCTCAAACTGCCCAGCGCTGGATTTTGGGGAAAATCCAAAAGCTCAGCACCCCTGAGCACACCCAGCCCTGCGTTTTTCACTGCACAGGTGGCTCCAACCACAGCATCCAGGCAAGGCAGGACAGGTCCAAGGGGTGCAAGGACATCCCTCCCTCTCTCAGGAGCCACCACAGCCCTGGGCACATTCAGGATCCAGAAGAGTGTCCTGCCCTGACACTGCTCACACCCAAAGCTGTCACAGAAGTCAGAGTGAGTGACAAAGTCACCACATGGCACAGGGAGGGCTGGAAACCCAGAACCTTTCCCCACGTCCCCTTTTGTCCCACTGTCCCAGTTTCACTTGTACCCGCAGCCACTGGAATTTGTATGTCACAAGATTTCATGTGACGTCAAAAAAAGTCCCCCAAGCAGGTTAAAATATCCCACTTTTGGTACATTCCCCACCCAGCTGAAGGGCACACACACATCTTCCAGCTCCTCGGGTAGCCAGGTTGGAAGTGGGACACTAAAACCCCTCACTCCAAGCATGGGGTCATGAACAGCTCTTCCATTTGCATGGCAACAAGGAAATCCCTCAAATTCAGCCATTTTCTAACTTATAAACAACAAAAAACCCCAGATAACCTCAATGGGAAATTCTAGTTTTGTTTGGAAATGTCATTTCCAAATGGCACATGAGAAATCACACTCGAACCCGGCCCTGCTGACAGGCAAATATTTATCCCCACAAAATTTCCACATAAACCCATCACTTTTGTCAGTAGGTCTGGACACTGGGAGCAGAGTGGGAAGGCAGGGAAAGGGAAGCCAGGAGGCACAGGGAGCACCAGCCCTGCCCAGCAGGTCAGAACCACAGCGAGTCCCTCTCAGATCACTGCGAGCTCCTCCAGCCTCATTCCGAGGCAAGACGCAGCTTTTTCCAATGCATTCACAGCAAAGATTTAATAGGATTTCAAAGCTATTTGCACCTTTTTTCCAATACATGCAGCCCATGCCAGCCTCCCTTCCCAAAACCTGCAGCACTCCATCATTCAGTTCCGTGTTGGAGCGGGGAGGATCCCGTCCCACACACATTTCTCAGTCTATCAGGCAGAGTTATTCCTCTGCTCTGTGTTTGGATACTCACAAAGCCATTACCATCCCTCTCATGCACATCCATCATCAGGCCTTCAAACTCCAGAAAGCCCCAAAAAAACTATTTTCCACTCACCCTGCAGCCTGCCAGGCTCTGCTCTTCTACTCTGCGTTCCTTCATCCATCGAAAGACGTTTCAGCAAGTTCGGAGTCCGACAAAATAAACAGATGGCAGCCTGAAAGCTGGTGATCTTCTGCTCTGGGGGGAGCGTGGGCTGAGGGATTCAGCCAGGGAAGAGCTGAGCTCTGTCTGCCTGGTTGGAAAAGCTACCCTGGGTTCCAGGTGCTGATGCCCACGGGGAGCTGGGGGTGCAGGCATTATTTTCCAAAGCCGTGGGGTTTTGGAAAGCTGTGGGAGGAGCAGCTGGAGCTGCTTTCTGAGCTGGGAGTCCCCCAGTTGCACCTCCCAGGGGTGTATCCAACACCAGGCCAGACCCCAGCAAGCACCCACCTTCACCCCACGTGTCCCCAGCAGCCACCAGCCACCTCCTGCACGGCTCTGCCAACCCAGCACTCGCCGATGTGCAAGGAAGGAAATATTTCATCATTTCACCTCTGTGCCACCCTGACAGCTCCTCAACAGGGACCACGCTCCCCAAAATCACCCACTGAGCAGCACCAAGCTGCAAAACCCCAGCTCTGCTCCGGCCTCAGGATGTGGGGGATGCAGAGAGAACCATCCCTGCCCCAGCCCAGGGCAAACCAGCCCCGGGGCTGCCCCTACCCAGCACAGACACCAGACATTATTCCATCCTGATCCAGCACTCACCAGCTCAGACTCACAGCAAGATTTATGAAAGGATGTGGCCAGATGAGCGATAGAGATGGATAGCCCTGAGGAGTGACTGATTTCTCCCTTACAAGAGGGATAGAAATTAATTTATGAATTGGGTTAGTTGAGTTGCCAAGTGGCTTTGATGCTGGTTATTTTTTTGCATATGTTCGTGATCTATCTCCCAGCTGTTGTGGGGGGAGGAAGGTCCTGGGGAGCTGGAGCAATGCATCACTGAGCCGAGGCAGCCAACAGCTCTCAACAAAACCAGATTGCCCTTTAATCAGCCAGGGGTTGCTCTGCTTTCCCAAAGTGGGCACCTCAGCCCTCCCCAGTTCACCCTGGAGCTGTCGTTTGCTGCAGAGGAGCAGGAGCCACTGCCATGTGACAATGGCCAAGCACAGCCCCCCAGAGACAGCTCTGCCACTGAGTCTGCTCTCACCTCACCCACCCTTGTCTGTCTTGGAAGGACCCACAGCAGGTCAGGGAGATCTGGAGCGAGGTGGTGGACCCTTAATTCTTTACCAAAAATGCACTCTTAGGAAAAAAAAATAAAACACTGGGCAGAGGAAGGATGTGGTGCAAGTTGTTCCACCACACCCAAGGGAGCCCTTCCCTCGGGGGACACTCAGGGACAGACCAGCCCAGGGGCTCAGCCCCGAGCCAAGAGCAGCACAGACAGCAGCTCCCCCTGAGCTGCTCCCTCCCCGGCGTTACAGGTGCTTGGAGGGTTTTCAAGACACAAAGTAATTTCCTGCTTGAAGCAGTTGACAAATCCGCACAGAAATTGGAGAACCCTCTGTGTTTCAGGGATGGATGCTGCAAAATCGTGTAGTGGAAGCCAGCCCAAATTCATGGAGCAAAGTGCAAGCAAGGGAGGAAACTGATGGTGCCTGCTGATGGAAGGGGAGCCCCGGGCACAGGGACCAGCTCCAGGTCTGTTGGGACCTCCCTGCTCAGACCAACACAGAGCTGAAAATTTTTTGGATGAGCTGTCCTGCCCACCCCTCTGTCCCACCAATCCATGACCTTTCTTCCTACGGGGAAATCAGAGCCCCGAGTGCCTGAGTCAGCTGTAAATCCCCTGCAGGATCAGACAGCAAAGGCAGCTCTCGGTGGCTGCAGAAGCAGAACCAGCTTGCACGGAGGGAAGACACAGCAGCTCCTGAGGTGTCACTGCTCCCCCACACAGGCTTGGGGGTGCAGAAACCACCCACGTGTTCCTAAAAGCACCAGGGGCCAAGGGGAATGATGGAAGCAAGAGGAGCACTGCAGTAGATTGGGGAAATGAAGCTTTTGCTGATTAAATCCAAGTGGCTCTGGGTTCACAGCAAGACACAGATGAAGCACTTTCCTACAGCAGGAGTTTGGACCTGCAGATGTCCCAGCACAACACTGCCCACAGAGCCCTGAGGGGTTGGGGGGAGCAGGGTGAGGGGGCAAATGCACCCACGGGCAGCCTGGGGCCCACCCATTGCGGCAGAGATGCTGCTCTCACATTTCCATCCTCACCACTGCCCTTCATCCCCATCCCCTGCTCCTTGTGCCCACTCCATGCTCACCTCCCTCTGCTTTCCTCTCCTGCCTCTTCCTCCCCTCTGTTCTACACTGGAAACCCTCTCCCGGGGTGGCTCTGGAGGCTCCCACAGATGGAATTTTCCCTTGTAGACAGAGGCAGCACTAGGCCGGTCTGACTGGTACCAGTTCCTCAGTGGGAGAGACGTGGCCTTAGCAAAGGGACGTTTGTGCTGGTGAACCCAGCTCTGTGAGGACCATCCCTGCAAGTGTCACTGCAGTGGGAGGGTTTGGTGTCCGTGGGGCTGGGCAGGGTGGAGACTACTCTCACCGTGGCTGTCACCCGTGGCTCTCCTCCTGCTGCTTTTCCAGCCCCCCCAGTTTCCTGCTGAGGGGCAGCTGGGTGTAAGCCCACGAGGCACAGATTTCTGTGATTAGGCAACTCCAGGCAGCCTCTCCTCTTTCGCTTTCAGCTGCCTCTTCTTCCCCTTCCCCTGGGCAGCCCCAGCATCCGCCCCGAGCGCAGCAGCAGAGCCCTGCAGGGCCATGGAGCGCAGGGACCGCGAGCCCCTGGTGAGGAAAACCAGCTCCTCGTACCACACCTTCCCCGAGAGCACTGCCAGGAGGCTCGACAAGGAGTACCTGAGGTGAGGAGCAGGCAGGTTGGGCAGAGGTTGGGTTGTGCCCCCCATCCTGAGGGCAGTGGGCTGGGGGGAGCTGGGGGAAGAGCTGTTCCAAATTCCTGCCGTTGCTGAGCTGCTTTGAGACAGGATCTCATCCTGCCCAAGGTGGCTGGATGGGCCCACTTGGAAGCCTGACAGGTTTGTGTGACTCCTATGGGGGCAAGAGGTCCTGCTGGGGAAAAGAACCTTTTCCTTCTCTGCTGGGATGAACCGGCTGCTGCTGCGTCCATGGTGCCACCCAGCTCCAGCTTCTGCTCTTCTTGCTTTGTTGAACCCCCTGAAAACTGCCTGGCACAGAGAGAAGCACTAGCACAGAGTAACCCCACCAGCCTGGGGCTGTGCAGAGCATTCCCCAGGAAAATCCCTCCGTGGGTGTCACCAGAGCCTCGGCAAAGGCTGGGGGAAGCAGGGTTTAAGTTTCTGCTGGCAGCCAACACGTCCCTGTCTCTCAGGAGCCTCCACAACAAGCGGCTCTACCTGGCTGTGTTTGCCGCTGTCCTGGGCAACTTCAGCTTCGGCTTCGCCCTGGTCTATCCCTCCCCCGTCATCCCTGCCCTGGAGGCTCATCCCAGCCCTGCGCTGAGGCTGGACCAGCACACAGCGCCCTGGTTCGGGGTAAGGAGCGGGGTTATCCCTGCCAGGGTGCGGGCAGAGCCGGGCGGTGCCAGGCTCACACAGTGCCCTGGTTCGGGGTAAGGAGCGGGGTTATCCCTGCCAGGGTGCGGGCAGAGCCGGGCGGTGCCAGGCTCACACAGTGCCCTGGTTCGGGGTAAGGAGCGGGGTTATCCCTGCCAGGGTGCGGGCAGAGCCGGGCAGGGGAATGCCAGGCTCACACAGCGCCCTGGTTCGGGGTAAGGAGCTGGGGGGCAGGATGGGGCAGAGCCGGGATGATGCCCGGGGGGATGCCAGGCTCACACAGCGCCCTGGTTCGGGGTAAGGAGCGGGGTTATCCCTGCCAGGATGGGGGCAGAGCCGGGGGAATGCCCGGGGGATGCCAGGCTCACACAGCACTCTGGTTCTAAGGAGCTGGGGGTCAGGATGGGGCAGAGCCGGGTGGGGGAATGCCAGGCTCACACAGCGCCCTGGTTCTAAGGAGCTGGGGGTCAGACTGGGGCAGAGCCGGGGGTGCCCGGGGATGCCAGGCTCCCGCAGCCCCTCTCTCTGCACGCCCCGCAGTCGGTGTTCACGCTGGGAGCGGCGGCGGGCGGGCTCAGCACGATGCTGCTCAACGACTGCCTGGGCCGCAAGCTGAGCATCATGTTCTCGGCTCTGCCCTCGGCGCTGGGGTACGCGCTGCTGGCCGGAGCCCAAGGCCTCTGGATGCTGCTGCTGGGCCGGGTGCTGACGGGCTACGCCGGAGGAGTGACCTCCGCCTCCATCCCGGTGAGTGCCAGGGGAACGCAGGGCAGGGGGTGCTGCGGATGGGCTGGGGGGTGCAGGGCAGCAGGTGCTGCGGTGCCCTGGATGAGCTGGGGGGTGATGCTGGGGTACCCCGCTGCTTTTCGGAGGCACCAGCAGAGCCCCAGAGCTGTGTCAGGGCGAGGATGCAGCGGGTCAGCACCACGGGGGAGGGAGGCTGTACCCGCTGTTGGTGCTGGATTTCCTCAGCCCCTGCTCCTCCCAGCAGTTATTTCCTCCCAAACAGCAGGCTCGTGTTTCACAGAGAGGGGAAGGCAGGGGTTGAGTAACAGCAGGCACCTCTTCCCAGTAACGGAGCCACTGGAGCGCTCCTCGCACACCGCGGGCAGGAGGGAAGCGGGGCTGCCGGCCAGGCTGTCCTCTCCTCGGGCCAGCAGCAGCTGCACCCACCAGCTCCCCACCCCGAGAGGGCGATTCCCCAGCAATTTGGGTTTCCTCTGGTCACAGGGTGTGACTGTGAGGTGACAGAGGGCAGGAGCAGCGGGTGACAAGGGGATGTTGCAGCTCTGTGAAGCGTGTGCTGTCCCTGTGCAGGTTTACATCTCGGAGATCTCCCACCCGGGGGTCAGGGGGATGCTGGGCGCCTGTCCCCAGATCATGGCAGTGCTGGGCTCCCTCGTCCTGTATGCGCTGGGTAAGTGCCTCCGTGGTGTCCCAGTGGCCAGGGCAACACGGTGGGGAGGGGGAGCTTAAAATAAACAACCTTCTCAACCTTTTTGTTCTCCTCGTACCCACCACTGCGGCTGTGCTGAGGGGGCTGGCAGGGTCATTCATGCCCCTTGCCCTGGTGTGTGTGCTCTGAGGGATGAATCCACAGCCCACGGGGACCTGTGGCCATCGCTGTGCCTGCACACCCAGGTCCTGATGAGGTTTTGCCAGGGCTCAAGGGCAGCACACAATGATATCCCTGTGCATCACCTGCCAGCACATGATGCCCTGGTTGCAGCAGGATTCTGCTGGATACTCTCAGATTTGCTGGAATTTCCCCATATCATACTGCTGGAAATGCTGCTGTAATAGGAGAGCATACATTCCATTTATTATTATTATTATTATTACTATTTTCTTGCTGGGTTTATTAAATGAAATCATTGGGGTGCCCAGGTGGAGGCAAGGCCAGGACACCCATTCCTGAGTGGTGTTTCTTACAGTTTTCCCCTAACTGTGCTGCTTTGGCAGGGCTGGTCCTGGACTGGCGCTGGCTGGCCGTGGCCGGGGAGGTGCCGGTGCTTGCCATGGTCCTCCTGCTCTGCTTCATGCCCAACTCGCCCCGGTTCCTGCTCTCCCAGGGCAAGGAGGAGGAGGCCCTGGGCTCCCTGCGCTGGCTGCGGGGTGAGGACACAGATTATGCCCGGGAGTACGAGCAGATCAAGGACAGCGTGAGGAAGCAGGTGAGGAAGCTCAGCACGGGGAGGTGTAACATGAAAACTGCAAAATCCATCCCCTGGGCAACTCCTGAGCCACCCTCAGCATGCCAGATGGCTACCAGAGGTGTTCTCACTTTGTGTTTCTGCCTTTGTCCCACCCAGAGCCGTCGGGTTTCCTGTGCTGAGCTCAAGGACCCCTTCCTTTACAAGCCCATCCTGATTGCAGGGGTAATGAGGTTCCTGCAGCAGCTCTCAGGGGTCACCTGCATCCTCGTGTACCTGCAGCCAATATTCAAGAAAACATCTGTCATCCTGGTGAGCCCTGGGCTTCAGCTCCTGCTCAGGCTGCCTGGGCCTTCAGTGAGGGTTGCCCAATGCCCCCACTTCCCTACAGACATAAAATCCTTTTTAAAGGACCTGCCCTGCAAAAGGCTGAGGGAGGACGGGGAGCAGGACTGGCCCCACTGTGTCCCCGCTCCTCCTCTGAGTTCAGGCTCATCATCTCCAGTCTCCTACTGGGAGAACAGCCTTGGCCAAGTCATCAGCGGCTGTAGGCACCTGCCCCTTCCCCCAGCTCAGCTTCCCCCCTGGTTTTTTGCAGAAAGCAGAGTACGACGCAGCTCTGGTTGGGCTGGTGCGTCTGTCTGCGGTGGCTATCGCTGCTGTGTCCATGGACAAAGCTGGCAGGAAGATTCTCCTGTTTGTATCAGGTGTGGCTCTCTCCAATTCTCCCGCTGCCTTCCCAAGGGCAGCTCTTATTGAAGGACTTTCAGGAGCTCTGCAAGTGTGCAGGAGTGGAAACTTCAGCCCTGCAGGGCTCAGGAAGGGAGGCGGGGAGGTCTCTTTCCTTTGGTGGTGCTTCAGCTCCTCAGCAGGGGCATTTCCAGGAGCTTGGCATGAAGAGGACCACTCACCCATCATTCTCACTGTGCTGCTGCCTCTCTCCACAGCTGGTGTCATGTTGGTCTCCAACCTGACCATGGGGCTCTACATCCACTTTGAGCCAGCCTCTCACAACGGCACCGTGGCCAACACCACCCTGATGAGCTCTGCCAGCCTCCCTGCTGAGCCCACGAACTACATCACCCTCATCCCCCTCCTGGCAACCATGTTCTTCATCATGGGTAGGTGCAGAGAGCACAGGACTGGCCACCAGCATGGGCAGGGTGTTTCTCATCCAAGGCAGCGTGATGTGGAGCAAGGAGATTGGGTTTGGAGGTGGAAGGAAGGCAGATGTCCCTGGAAGAGCAGGAAAAGTGGCATCTGAAGTCACTTTGAGGAATGACATGAATGGGAGGGATAATGATTGCTCAGGGTTCTTCTGCAGTCCTCAGTGACCTTCAAAGCCTCCTCCCCTGCAGGTTATGCCATGGGCTGGGGCCCCATCACTTGGCTGCTGATGTCGGAGATCCTCCCTCTCAAAGCCCGTGGGGCCGCCTCGGGCCTCTGTGTGCTCGTGAGCTGGCTGACAGCCTTCACCCTGACCCAGTTCTTCCTCCCAGTCGTGGTGGGTACTGCCTGGGGGTGTCCAGCAGCCCCTCCCCAGCCCCTCTCTGCACCAGCTCACAGCTGCCTTCTGCCCCACTTTCCAGAACGCCTTCGGCCTCGAGGTGCCCTTCCTGTTCTTCGCTGTCATCAGTGCTGGAAACATCTTATTCACTGGCTGCTGTGTCCCTGAAACCAAAGGCAGGTCCCTGGAGCAGATTGAGGCCTTTTTCAGGACTGGCAGGAGGTCCTTCCTGAGGTAGGAGCTGCCCTTGCCCAGGCTGAGGGCAAAGCAAACTTGTGCTGCTGGAAGTGGAGGCTGGAGCTCCCTGTGGGAGAGGAAGGGACAGCAGTGATCATCTTGCTCTGGCTGTAGAAGTTGCCAGCTGGAACTTTACCTTCTCCTCCTGTCACCCAACACTACCTGTCAACCCTTGGGATGGGAGCAGGTCACCAACAGGGCCAGGCTGGAGATAAAGGTGTCCTGGACGAATAACAGTGTGGACAGGAGACTGTGGATGCCCTTTGCTCAGCAGCCTGAGGGTCTGAGGGCTTGGCTGGAGCTGAGTTTACGGCTGGAGCTGCTCTGGCAAAAGCTCATCGTGTAGCTGCAAGAATAAAACAGTTTTGCCTCCAACTGCAAGACATTGCCTTGATTTGCAGAGAAGGGAGGGATGGGAGAGGCAGAGCAGGACTGTGGCAAGGGGAGCACAGCAGCCTGCAGCTCCCCAGAGGAGTCTCAGGCACTCAAGAACCGTGAAAGAGCCAGAGCCAGATCATTTTGTATAAAAAGCTGCCACGTTTTATTGCTCTAAAAACACACATTACACTAGAAGCCTAATGAACAAGACCAAATACAGTTCACAAAGAAAACTCAGGACAAAAGGATGGGAACAGACAAACATCCAGCTGTAGTGCAAGTGATTCCCTGTGGGAAAGACACAGTGAGTACTGACAACACTTTGTGCTGGGGTGGGGTTTGACCCACCCACAAAGAGGGAGGTGGATGTGCCTCCACCTCCATCACTTTGAGATTTCAACTGCATAGTTAGTAGCAAATCAGTCTTACCCCTTTCCTGTGTGTCCTGCAAGATTAAGAACCTTTTATAATTATTTTTTAGAGCTAACCCGAGGTAAAACACGGCTGCAGGAGGTGGTTATTGCTGTGAGGAACAAATGGCCTTGCTCAGCCCAACCTGACTCCTCCCAAAAGGGCGGAAGCACAAAGGCTGAGCTGGGACATGATGTGCCCAAGCATTTGTCCAAGATCCTGAAATGCACCTGGCACCCTGAGGGCTATTCCTGGGACATTCAGCCTGCTGTCCCGAGGAAGCAGGGGGTAAAACAGCATGTTTGAGCCAGCCCTCCAGATGTGCCAGCTGCCATTCTGATCTCCTGCAGCAGGAGATGAGAAATCACCTAGGAGAAGATGTGCTTTATCACAGCATTAATTTAAAACAGCCTAGGACAGAGGGAGAGTGGTGGGCCAAAATAAAAAACACAGAAAACATTCAGTATTCAACCTACCCTTTGCTGCTGAGACCCTTTTCCAGAAAGATGTTCAGCCCTGGCTGGAACACAACTTTTTCTAAGCATGGCCTGACTGCAAGAGGTCTCAAGAGCCTCTGGTTTCCACTGACTTTCTGAAGATCAGGATTTCTGGCAGCCCTGTGCTCGAGCATTCTCTTTCTCACATGGCTATGGACCAGCTCTTGATATCTTCACTTCAGTGAAACCCTTCCCTGAAGACAGTGGATGTTTTTTTCCTGAGGAAAAAAAATGACAGAGATGAATTGAGCTTCCCAGGGCTCAGCCTAAGGAGGAAATGCCCCACTAGGAAATGAGGTTGGACTTCAACTCCTGAGAGAACCTCACCGGAGGAGCATTTTCTGAGTGACCTTCCTCCAGCACAGCGAGTCCCAGGGCTTTTGCTACAACGTTTGGAGTGTGAGAAATCACAGTGGCTCTTTCCAGAGGTAGAATGGTGTTTTTATTCACTGCACACACAGAGAATCAATGGGTGTCACAGAAGCAGCTCCTGCCCAGAGCAGCGAGCTCTGCCCTGCTCTTCACGCCCCGTGGGCAGCCCCAGGGGACACAGAGCTGTCACACACGAGTGGCAGAGGCATGGAAGGGTGGCACAGTGCACAAAACTGCCCTGGTGACGGGTGTGTGACCGGCCACTGCTCCCCGGGGTTCCTTCCACTCTCGGTGCCAGCAGCTCGCTGTCCTCAGCGTGTCACCCCCCTGGGCCCTCACATCATCTCCTTTCCAAGGTCTGGAGGGCAGAACCTGCTCCACAGAGCCCCTCTGGATCAGCTTCAGCCTGGATGCCCTCAGCAGGGCTTGGGTTGAGCCTGTGAAACCTCCAGAGCAGGGCTTGAATTTCATTTGTCCTTGCACAGCTCCAAGCACCCCGAGGGTGCCTCTAAACACAACTAACAACCACCATGCACTGGCATTATCTACTGTGATGCTACTCTACTCTAAAGCTCCTTCCTATCTCCACCACACAGGCCCTCGTGGGGGTGAGACCATCCTCCGACTGTCACTACAGCTCCTACAAGCCACAGTGCTGTCACCAAGCCTGTCTGCAATGCTGGCAGCACCTGCCTTGGTTCCAGCTGCACCAGACAGCCAAAATTCCCAAGGGTTCCCACTCCAGACAGGCCCCCCGTAGGAGTCACCACCCTTGGAGACGCCTCCAGTAGTGACAGGCACAGACACTTCAAGCACTGTGGCCAAAGGCTGCAGCTCAGCTCTTTCAGGGGAGTCCCTGAGGCCCATTTTCAGCTCGGGGCTGAGCTTTGCCACCCGCTCATGGTGGCAGATTGATGCCTCAGCCCCAGGGTCAGACCCTGCTGCCACTGTGACAGCACTGCTGGCACATCTGCCTCGGTGCCGAGGAGCAGAGAGGGCCCTGCAGGTGCCCTGGAGCAGCACCCACCTCCCCCAGCCCCAGGGACCATGGCAGGAGGAGTGGCAGATGAGGGTCCCACCAGCTCTGTGCTTCCTGGAAGTCTCAGAGCACCCTGGAAGCCTCAGAGCATCCTGGAAGTCTCAGCCCCCGAGCTCTGCTTTGCCTTTGGCCTCCTGACACTAAAGCTACTGCAGAACTACTCACAGAGCAAAGCTGTCACTACCACTGACATGCAGTCTGCAACATTCCTCTACTAAACACTACAGAGCTCCCCACACCCCCCGAAATGAAAGCGTGTGCCCACTCCTGAGGCAGGACTGCGCCCTGGCAGCACCCAGAGGTCATTCCCTCTGGAGCTGCCCCCACTCCTCCTGCAGCACCCATCCCTGCAGGCAGCAGGAGGCGTGGGCCAGTGGCTCCTGCACTGCATTCAGCACCAGGGATCAGCCAAGGGCTGGGGGCTCCAAACCAGCACAGCTTTGAGGGAAATAAACTTCCTTTGTGGGAAAAACCCATGCTGGTGGTGCCTGCTCTGCATCCCGGACAAGGGGTGTTGGAGCAATCCCAGTTCAAAGGAAGGGGGAAAGGGCCTTTGCACAAAAAGGGTGCCCACATCCAGGAAATCCTGCCTGGTGGGAATCCTCACAGCCCCTGAGCTCCAGGGAAGAAGCAGCAGCTCACAGGAGCTGGCAGCTTGAGGAAGGGCAGGGTTTAAGGAGAGTTTTCAGCATGGACAGACCCCTCTGGCAGACAGCACTCGGCCTCCAGCAGCATTTCTCAGAGCACAGCACAACCCCTCTGTACCCAAGGATTCAAAGAGGGACACACAGTGCTGGTGGCTGTCCCAGTCCAGCAGTTACAGCACAGTTTTCCTCCCTTCTCTCTCCCAGAAGAGAAGGAAAACACAGCTTGTCAAGCTTGTGGCCCAGAACGAGACAAAGGGGTCAAAGGACAGCACACTTTTTTTGAAGAGTCTGAGAAACACTCTGAAGGCTGAAACAGGATTTTGCAGCAGCCAGGGCTGTCCCTGGGTTCAGAGACCCCTGGTGAAATGAGGCAGCCCTGTGAAGGACAGGAAACAGAGCACTCCTTTCTCCTATGTCCAGAGAAAATGAGTCCCATTAAAGTACTTAATAAACTAGAAATAAATTATTCCCCTTTTTCCTAATCAAAACAAAAAGCAACCATATAAAAATCAAATAAATTAAAATCCCCAGGACAAAGTGGGATGAGAAGAGGGGGATCTGGACTTAGGGAGCAGTTTTGTACTGCATGGTACAAAGCAAACAGAAAATACAATGTGAAAATCACAGAAAGAGCCTGGAACAGCAAAGTAAAACATCCCAGCTGTCCACACTGAAATGGTGCAGCCTCCTCTCTGTTTGCACAGGGAAGATGTGCCACCTTCCCACACAAAAGCAGCTCAGGATTGATGCAAAAAACCACAATCCCAAAAACAAAGGCTGTGGCAGGCAAGCAGAGCAGGTTCCTTCACAGAGGGATGCAGAGTCCCAGGCTCACGAGGCAGGAATGCTCAATGCTCCTGCACATCAGTGACCCTCACACCAGCAAAAATTCCCACTTGGCTCAAGAAACAACATCCTTTTCAGCTGAGGTACAGCAAATATTGTTTCCCTTCTGCCCCAGTAAAAGAGTGAAGCTTAAGAAAAGTGCCCTTATTAAGACAAAGTAATTAATTCTCATAATTCAAGTAAATGGCAGTCTCTGCCTGTAGCTGTATCCAGAGGAAGCAGAGACTGTGCTTTGGAGGTCCCAGGATCTGACCCAGCAGCTCTGGCAGCTCCTCTGAAGAGATGGATTTTATCTTTAGATGGGCTTTTGCTGGAAATCCTTTCCCGTGCAGCGATGCCTCCAGTGCTTGGTCCCATAATTAAAACAGTGGAAGAAGACCAAAGTTAAGCATCAGGGGGTTTTAGGGGTTGTACCTGGGAAGGGCCATCCCAGGGAGTGTTCCTAAACACATGGAACCTGCACTGGCAGGAACTCTGTCCTCCTCACCCATCCAGAGGGCAGTCAAAAAAACAAGAAGGCTGGGAAAGCAGCACTCAGAGAGCCAGCACCTCTGCAGCAAAAAGAAAAGAAAATATTAAAAATAGGGACACTGTTTGGGTTGAGGGCTGAGGAGAGAAGGAGAGACATGCTGAGGTCTGGCTGCTGGTGTGAGGAGAGGATGCAGCCTGCCCCAGCCCCTGAGATTTCCAGTTGCTGCAGTGTCCAGGGAAATTGTGGTGTAGCAGGGAGTGGACAGAGGGAAGGGCAGAGTGGATTTCCACATCTTCACCATCTCATTGTCCAGGAGATGCTACCCAGAACTCGTGTCCTTCAGAGAGATTGTCCCTCCAGGCTCCCCGTGAGCTTCTCTTCATCCATCTGCTTCTGCTGCTGGTGGATGCGGGCGTAGGAGATGGCATCTCCCCTGTGGAGAGAAGGGACAGCGTGGGGATGGCAGGATTGTCCCAGCTGGGGCTGCCTCTCCGTGCCAAGGGATTCCAGGGGTCAAACCACACCTGCTGGCCCTCCCCAGCCCCCAAAGCTGCTCTCTGCCCCCATCCACCCAACAGCTGCAGACAGAAGAGTGGGACCCTCAGAACTCCCAAAATCCAGAGCTTCAGCACCCCCGGGACCTTCCCTCCCAGGGCTCTGAGATCAGGGAGATTTTCTCTGGCCGCGCCCACCCCTCAGCACGGTTTGTGCACGAGGAAAGCAGAGCCTTAGGGAGGCAGATGGGGCAGGGGCTGGAGCTCCATCTCCCCCTTCCCTGCCCTCCACGAGCAGCTGGCCCTCTCTTACTTCTTTCCGAGGGCCGACAGGCCGTAGAGCACGCCGGTGGCGAAGGCGATGGCGTTGCCCAGGAGCGTGGTCAGCGTCAGGCTGAGCACGACGGGGAACACGGCCATCCTGGAAGACAGGGGCAGCCCTCAGAGCGGGGCCCCGCTCCCCACGGGCCGCAGGGGTGTTCTTTGCCCGGGGTGTGCCCGCCATCAGCCCCCGGGAGCATCCTCACCCGCAGTAGAAGGCTGCTTTCTGCCAGGCCCGCAGCCTGTCGGCCCTGGCGGCCACGGCGTTGGCGAACTCGATGAACTGGCAGCAGAACGGGGCCTCGCACAGGAACAGGACGAAGGCGTTGAGCCTCCAGAGAGAGCAAACCAGAGTTAATGCTGCTTTTAGTCACCAGAGTGGGGGTCAGCAACGCCCCCCGGGCCCACAGAGAGGAGACACTCCATGCTCCGTGCAGGTGGAGGGAATGGTGAGGCTGGGCCCCGCTCTGCTCCCCTCACTTCTTGATAATTGCCAAATTTCCAAGCCCTGCTGCCCCAGATTTATTTTGGACAAGAGTATCTCAGTATTTACCTAAAAATGCATAAAGAAATAATATAAACAGAATAAACCTAACATCCCAGCCTGCCTGATGGAGCAAGATCTGGCAATTCCCAGAGCCTGATGGATGTTTCACTCCCATCCACTGCCCAAGCAGGGCAGCTTTGCCCCCCTCAGTGGGGTCTGGTTAAAAATGCCTCCCTCCCAGCAGGAAAAGGAAAATAAACCTGCTCACATCATCCACACGCCGGCTGCAATGTTCAGGGGGTTGATGGTGACACAGTTCCAGAGACCAGCAAAGGCACAGGCTGGAAAGAAAGAGGTTTTCAGTGACCACCATGACCAACCCTGTATGCCCTTAGCCAGCACCTGTGGGCACAGGCTGGTGGGTGGAAAGGTCTGGTGATCCAACAGGAGCCTAGAATGCAGGGAAGAGCTCTCCTCTGGTATCCTTTTGCTCTGAGTGCTGTCCCAACAATGATTTCCCTTGTGTAGAACAACATTTCTTCCACATGGAGTCCAGGATGTGCCCCTGGATTCTATGTGCCAAGGTAGACAAGCAGTGCCAGCAGGTTCCACCTCTGAGCAGCACAGGGCTAGTTCAGCAAAAACATGATCTGCACACAGGAAAACAATAAACACAGCAGAGGTGAACCCAGCCTCTGCCACTCACTGCTGGTTCTGGGCAGCTTCACCAGAGATGGGCAGAAAAGAGCTGAGTGTGGGTCTCTGCTAATATAAATGGAAGTGAATAAAACCCAAATTAACCCCAGTGCTCCTGGCTCTGTAACTCAGGGAGAGGAACCAGGCAGCAGTGACTGAGCCGAGCTGCATCCACCTCCCTGCTGCCTCATTAAACTTGCAGAGTTTCCTGGCACCTGATATGGCCCCTTCTCTCTGCCAGGGCCAGAGCTGGCACCAGGAACTCGAGCCCAGCTGGGAGGGCAGGAGACACACCTCAGCAAACATCATCACACTGCAAAACTCCAGCTAAAATGGATTCTATAGCCTTTAAAGGCAGTCTTGGGGAAGATGGAGAGCAGCAGAGCCCCTCTCTGAGGATGAGACCAGCCCTGGATTGAGGATTTTCAGTGTGTGCTGAGGGGATTCCTGAGCAGAGCTGCTGTGAGCAGCCCTGACCTTCAAAAGCCTGGCACATGCTTGCAAGGTTTCTTTTAAGCAGTCGCTGCTGAATCCTCAAAGTTCCTTTAAAAATAGTTATCCTTGTTTACCAGGCTGGGAAGCAGAATTGCAGGCAATGACAGGACAGATTGAAGGTCATCCCATGAGCAAATGACCTCCTGGTCTTAGGAAATACCAAAAAAACGTTATTTTTTAACACTTCCTAGAACTAAGTCCACAGGACCCAAAATCTTCTGGAGAGGCCTGCAAGAACAAGATCAGCTAGCAGAGGGGTTATTCCAGAGGATGTGCTAATATTCGTGCTCCAAGGACACTTCTCACCCTGCCATCACACAGGTTCTGGTGTCACTGTCCCCACACTGCAGGGGAAACTGAGGCACGGGGGTGGGGTGATCTGTTCATGGTCACACATGCAAACAGCCAGAGAGGAGCAATGGCAAGCAGGATTCCTGGGAGCTGTGGGCAGCATGGAGAGCTGGGCCCAAACCAGGGGGTTCCAATTCCCTGTGACCACCAAACCCTTGGATGCTGATGGAAGAGGAGCTTGGGGGAAGCACCCCCGGCTCGTGGCACTCGTTGTCCCCCAGGAAAGGACATTCCTGACAATAATGCTGAGTGACTTTCTGGCACTTTATAATTAGCGGAGCAGCAGAACCTCTCAGCCACCCCCAAAACACAGCCAGGGCTGGGGCAGGACCCTGCCTTGCTGAGCAGCACAGAGGTCCAGGCACTTCCCAGCAGGTCTCCACCACACAACAAACCAAGGGAAGCAGAATGTTCTTTTCCAAACAAGTTTGTTTTTTTTTTTCCCCTAATCAAACCAACCAGGGGCTGTTTTGCCAGGTTTCTGGTTTGGTTTTGTCCCCAAACACTCCAAAGCAATCCTGCAGCAGTCCTGGCTCAGCAACCAGCCTGGTTGCCAGAGGACTAATGACCCAGGAAGCAGAGCTGAGCAAGTCCCACGTCAGCAGGAGCAGCAGGAAAGGAGTCAAAGGTTTGGGATCACAGGAGCACTGTCCCCAGAGCTGCTGCCAACAGCCACAGAACAACTCGTTGACCTTGGGTCTCCTTTGCAGAGCTGCTAGTCCCACACAGCCTGGTACATCCTTGTCCCACCAGGGCAGGAGCTGATCCCATCCCTGCCAAGCCAAAGATTTCTTTTTAAGGTATTTTCTTTTCGAACAGAGGCCTCACAACAGGGTTAACATGCAGACAATGCTCCGTGGCACGTAAGCTATGGGAGACAGACAGTTCTGCCATTTGTTTAACTGCTGTCCCATCTCGAGTCCCTGAGGAAGCACAAATAACTGGGAGCTAAAATGAGGGGGGAAGGACACCCTTCCCTACAAAGGCTCTATTCATTTCCAGCAGCTGGTCACTGTCCTCAACACAAGCCTATTTTTGCTCCTAGAGTGTTTTACAAAAGCCACAGACTCTCCTCGTCCCATTACAAACAGGAACACAAGGAGAGAAGGGACTTGGCCAAGGTCACCAAGCCAGCGTGTGCAGGAGCCAGAAAGGGATCCTGAACCTTGTCTGTCTGGTTCTTGCTCCAGCCCTTGGATTTTTC
Organism: Motacilla alba alba; assembly: GCF_015832195.1. Lineage (NCBI taxonomy): Eukaryota > Metazoa > Chordata > Aves > Passeriformes > Motacillidae > Motacilla > Motacilla alba. Next base: position 7,544,789 of record NC_052032.1, on the reverse strand, counting down.
TGGCTGAAGCAAGCTGTGGCTGCAGGTGTTTGCATGTGGCAGATGTTGTCTGCTGCTCTCACCTCCACTAGCGAAGTTTCTCTTCCTTTCTGAGGGAATTTTTCCTTCTGTAAGAAATAATCCAGCCCTGTAGCAGCATTACAATCCAGTTGCTCACAATCCTTATAAATTAGTTCTGTTCTTTCACAGAGAGCTCTGAGAGCAACAGCAAACTCCAGCCTTGCTGGTTTATTCCTCTCCAAACCATTCACCTTCAACAAGGTGATGCTGAACAAGCAGCATTTTGAAGAGGAATGCTGGTAGCATGGGGCACTGGTTGTTTTTTCCACAATCCCCCTTTTCCCTGTTCATAAGGAGAGTTTGTGCCTCATTCTCTGCCTGATAAAGAGACAGTCAAGGCTCCAGAGCCAGCTGTCACTCCCCAGATCTTTGGCAAACCCTGTTAAGAACCTGGCTCTTCTTCCAAAAGCTTCTCCCAGACTCACCCAAAGACATAAAACTCTCATCTTTCCTGTAAAAACAAGCCACGAGGTCGCAGAGCCGTGAACAAAAGGTTGGGAAAATAATCCAAGTATAATTCAGCTGCTTTGAAACACAAAGACAGAAAGGGAAAAAGAAGAAATTTGCACTTTCAAGCCGCTCGTGAGCTGATGTTGCACGAGGCTGGCAGTGCCACCAGCACGACCCACCAGCTCTTCACCCTCCATCCACATCACCCCAAGCTCTGCATGGGATAAAACGGCAGGAAAAGTGCTGAGGCTCCTGCTACAGCCACAGCCCGTGGGAAAGAAGCTGCTCCTCTGAACCTCCACCTGGGACCTGCTCCACAGACACTTCCCAGCTGGTTCTCCTGGCTGCTGGCCGGGCCAGGAGCGCGGGGGCCTCCGGCAGGGCACGGGGTGTTCAGAGCAGTCCCACCAAATCCTGTCACACCTCCAGGATTTCAGCACCTAGCACATGGAACCGTGAGAGCAGCACATGTTTTACCAGCCTGGCCAAAAAGGGCTTTCAGGAGCCTGCCCAGTGATACCACAGGGTGCAAATGTCAGCTCCAAAAGCATCGTGGGGTTGTGCAGCTCATCCCCAAGGCAAAAGGCAGGCATGGGAAGGGGCAGGCAGGGGGAGAGGGTGATCAGACACGAAGCTCCAGCTGATGGAATAAATCAGGGCTGATTGCACTGGCTGAGAAACCTTCTTGTTTAACTTGAAGTCGTGGACCTGAAGCAGGAGAAATTCTCCATCCTGTGCTCTGCAGGAGATCAGACTAAGCGGTCATAACAGTCCCTCCTGCTTTTAAGAGCTATTAATCTCTCCACAGAATGTAGCAAAACAGCACTCCAGGACAGGCTGATTTCTGGCAAAGTTGCTGAGACTCTTTCCCTGGGAAAATTTTTTTCAGCAGCAGGTAATTCTGAGCTCAGCCAACTCGCTCTGCGTCTGCAGCTCCGCTCTCTGTGTCCTACCAGACCCCTTAAAAGCACACAGCACAAACCAAAACCATTCTTCACCTTCAGTAAAACCCACGAGCAGGCCTTCTGCAATCAGCAACGGGAGCAATGGGAAACATGCTCTGACAGTCAGGATGAGGGGAAAAAAAACAAGTTGTAGGAACATATAAACACCCAAAAGTCAGATAGGATAAACTAAACCCTGTGGCCACTCTTCAGCCCTGACCTGACCCCCATGAGCCTGGTGCTCATAGTAAAACCATCTAATTTGCCTGCCAGGCACCAGGGCTCAGCTGCTGCTCCCATCACTGCCAGGGAGTGCCACAGGCAAGAAGAACCTCGGGGATTTGCAGATCGCCCCGTGACGTCCCCGCTGCCGGGTGCCAAAGTTCAGCACCCTGGTGTTCACTGAGCACAGAGCACATCTCTGGTGGGCAGCTGAGCCCTGGTGTTCACTGAGCACAGAGCACATCCCTGGTGGGCAGCTGAAGCCACCCTGTGCAGGCACAGCAGAAGGCTCTCCCTCCTGCCCCAAACACAGCAAACCAGCACCCAGAGCTGGCACCAACCCATCACCCCAAAACCCCTTCATGGCACAGCCAAGGTGACCCCCACAGCAGTGGCAGGACCCCGACACGAGCTCTGTCATGCAGGAGGGGGCAGAAGGGAGGGGATACTCACACATGCCCCCGATGACCCCGGCAATCCTGCAGAGCCACCTGTACCACCAGGTCATGCCCTCATCGGCCGCTGCTGCCTCGGGAGCTGCTGCTGCTGCTGGGAACTGCTCATCCTGCGAGCTCATCTCCCCTGGCTGCCGGGGGCTCAGCGCCCTGCTCCCCGCCTGAGCCCCCACGTGTCACCCCCTCCTGCAGCCAGCCCAGGGCACAGCCCCTAAAGCCAGGCCTGGGCCCGTGCCCGTGTCCCCATGCAGGGCTGGCCCCCCAGGGCTGACAATGGAGGGTGGCTGGCTGCAGAGCGGTGATGCCAGCGGGCCTGGAGCTGCTCCACGGCTGTCTCGAGCTGCATTGTGGGTCCCCCCCGGCAGCAGGCAGGGCTTTGGCTTTGATGTCACTCGCATTAAAAGGCTGTGGGCAGAGCTCTGCTGCTCATATTCATCAGCACAGGCAGAGCCACGTACCTCACACCAGCTCTGGGTGCCCCAGGGAACAACCGGGTGTTGCTATCCAGGCAAGCCAGTGTTTGCTTTTCCAGAAAGGGAAACAGGAATCCTTGCACTGACTGAGAGGGAACTGAGCGCTGCTGCAAAATTCTGCTCTCCAGATAAGAGGGTTGCGCTCCCCTTATCTGACTGCAATCAGGTTTTCTCCCTAGAAATGGGAGCAGAGGTAGCACTTTGCAAGTAGATGCCTCAGCTGGCAACCTGGTGGCGTCCAAATGGGACAGGGGAACACCCTGAACTCTCCTAAATGATGAAGGCAACAGCTGCATTTTGTGCAGATGAGCGCGGAACACAAGCAGAGCCCAGCTCTGCACATCGATCTGGAACAACAAATAGCAGTGAGACTTGGGATCCAGAGCAGAGTGGGAAGACAGATCCCATCTGCTAAAAGGTTACAAAAAAGGGATTAAGGAAAGGATGTCTTTTCATTACCATCTCCTGTCAGACAGGAAATGAAGGCCCAGGGCCTGCATCACCCACGCACTGCAGAGGGATAGCTGATGTATCCAGCTCCTCGAGGATCTCACTTCAGGAATCTATTTTCTGGCTCCTCCAGGAATGGAACGTAAATCTGGAGGCTGGCAAGCAAAAAGCTCCAGGTTTAACCAGCAAAAAAACCAGCTATTAATTAAGAAGAGTATTTGTGGTTGTAGAAGGATGTCAGAGAATCCAACTGAGAGAAAGCAGGAGCAGGGTTAAAACTGCCCAAGCAGAACCATTTATTGCATCCAGCATGAAGAGCAAGTGCAGATGTGTCCAGCCAGGCTCCAGGTGCAGAAAAGACACTTTAAGCAGTATATTGTGATTTTGAGGAAGATGACAGATTTGGACCAAAGCACAGCCCCATGTTCAGGATACTAAAAAAAAGCAATTACCTAAAAAATTCATTCAAATGAAGCTTGTGTGAGTATTTGCCACTGCTCTAAAATCCCTCTTCCTGCCACAGCTTGTCCATGCAGCCTCAACCACAGTTCTTGTCAAATGAAGATACAGATTGATAGCACAGCTGCTGCTCTTATCTGACTAAGCCAGACCTGGCATCAAACCTGGCATTAATTCTTTTATTTTCTCACAGAAAAGAAGTGGTGGTGTCACTGTCAGATATCCAACAGCAGAACCACAGGAAGGGTGGCTGGGGAGGGACCTCAAGATGTCATTTGGTCCTCCCACATAAAGCCAGCTGTCACCAGGGCTTGCCCAGCAGTGCCTCAGCTCAGCCACCTTCTGAAAACATTCAAGCTTTGAGTGACCTGCCCTAGGGTGGCACTGCCCACCCCACACATCTCCTTGTGCTGGCAGTTTATCTTCATACACATCTCTGCCTTCTTTATTCCATTCCAGAACTTCACTGTGCCTCAGCTTTGAGGGGCATTTACACTGCAAAAGGGTGAATTTAATGGCTAAGACATTACATTGCTGTACAGAGGTTTATACTGGAACACCAAGAAATCAAATGACTCTCCTAAAAGGTCCCACCACACTACAGAGGCAGGACCCTGACACACTCCAGTGCCCAGGTCACCTCCTGCAGACATGTAACGTGCATTAATGCCAACCAAATCAGACAGAAAATCCGTATGAGGAAGATTTGCTAAATATGTGGGGGTTACACGTCTTTTGTATGATCTTATCAAGACTGAGATCCCAAAGGAGTCAGCAGACATTGTTCTTATTCAACAGATGAGGAAGCAGTTGCAAGAAGATTAAATGTGTGCTGTGAGCAGGCAGCAGTGACCAACTAGGCCTTTCTCAGGACAGTGCTTTTATTTAGGCTCAATAGCATGATATTCAGCCCAGAAATGGGTTCTGTGATCCTTAACATTCTCATGGAATTCAATTTCAGCTTGGCTTCCTGTTGACTGCCACAGGAACTGCTGCTTCCCACGGAACACCACTGTCCTCATGGTGCTGACATCTCGGACCTGCAGGAAGAAAAACCAAACCACTTCATCTCAGCAGGCCAGACATGAAATAAGAGCTTAAAAATATTGGAGACTTGCAGATTGGTCACTCAGGGAAAAGCTGTGCTACAAAGGTTAGAAGAAATACAGCAGATAGCAGAAATTCTCATTCCCATCAGAGATGGGAACACAACAGAGATCCAAGGCCCCGATTTGTGACTGAACCGTGCATCTGGGTGGAAATCTCTGATGGAGATGGGCTTGTTCCCATCCCAATCATCCCACTGGGGCTCCTGCCTCCTCACCAGGATGTAGTTGAAGTGAGTCTGGTTGCCCTCAGGGCCCAGGTCAGCGTTGAGGGCGCGGATGGAGATGCGCTGCCGCGGGGCCACCGTGATGAAAGTCCGGCACACGACCCCCTGCCTCTCATCAGGAAACTGCACAGGATTCACTATTTCACCCTGCGGGCCAAACAGCTGCTGGTCACAGTCTGACAGGGCAAAGGGACAAGAGAAAACGGCTTAGAGAAATATCCAGCACCTCCAAGAAAGAAATCATTTCAATTAAACACAGGCAGAACGGTTTCTTTAGGGATTTTCAGCTGGGGACCTTCAAGCATCAGCAAATATCTGTGGAGGGTTTGCTTTAAAACAAAGGGGGAGGAATCCACAATTAATACTGAATCCAACACTCCTCAAGAAGGGCATTGTTAGCTGCTAAAAATGAAGCATGGTTTCCATAGATTTCCATAGGCAACCAGCATTCATGGAACTCTGTGGGCCTTAGTCTAAAGCAAGAGCAAATCTTTCAGTACAGTACCTTGGTAATATTTTTTGGTTGCAGTTCTGCTGTTGTACTGCAGAATGACCCCGTTTCCTGGCAGCACAACACGCTGTTTCACAATCAGTGTGTTGGTTCTGGAATTTATCAGTGACAGAGGGAGCTTCCTGCAGCCTGTCCTCCACATCATTCGCCCAGAAAACAGCAGGACCTCACCTGGAACGGATGAGCACAGGGCCTAGAAACACTTTTCTTTAAAGTAAAAGCCAAAGTCTCTCTTAGACAGGTCTGGAATCAAGTAGTTTCTGCATCTTGTTTCTATCTTATCAAAATCTGTCATGAGAACAGGCCAGTTAACTAATCTAACTGCTGATTCCAGCTAGAGGGTACATTAGTTTTATAACAGGCCAAATCAAGCAGCTTCTTTAACCCCATAAGCTCCTTTCATCTCATATCTACCAACAAAACAGGTAAGAAACCACTGTGTGAGGAGAGGAGAAGCAGCATCTTCATTTTCTTCCATCTGGCAACAACTTGGTGGAACAGAAAAACTCAGTAAAATGGTTTCAGAGATTACAGAGGCTCTGAGGAAGCCAGAGCTTCTCAAGGCACCAGAAAAGATGCAGCTTGAGATGCAGCTTTGCCAAAGGGCCAGGCTGGACCCCAGAGCCCCAGGCAGTACCTGCAGTGCAGTTGAGGGAGCTCTCCAGGATGGTCACCGAGATCTCCTCCCTCAGGGGACGCCCGATGGCCACCGTGCAGTCCCTGCTCTGCACGCCCGTCATGTTGATGATGCCAGTGGCATTGAGAAACAGGTTTCCACAGACACCTGGACAGCAGAGACAGGTGAGAAACACACCCAGAAGGAACTACGGGAAAACAATTCCCTTTGTGGCACAACGAACAGGTAAGGTCACATATTCTGGGTAAAGCACAGGAAGAGTCACAGAATCCCAGAACATCCTGAATTGGAAGGGACTCACAAAAGAATCATCAAAATCCAACTCCTGGCCCTGCACAGGACTACCCCAGGAATCACACCATGTACCTGAGAGTGTTGTTCAAGCACTCCCTGAAGCCTTGAGCTGCTGTCCCACAGGCTCCCAAGTCAGAAGAGTTTTGGGAGGCACAGGGAAACGAATCATTGTTCCTAGCTCAGGTAACATGGACATGCTGGAACAGCAAGTTTTCCCTCCCAGACAGATGTATTCCCTCCCATGCTGCTGTCCCTGTCTGGCAGCAGGATCCCCACAGCCCAGCTGCACACAAGAAGCTCCTTTTGGCAGTGTCCTCCTCACCTCCACTGGGCTTTGTCTGCTCCCGGGGCCCAGCAGACAGAGGCACACCCAGCTCCTTGTGTCTGTGCTCTGGGACAGCTGCAGCTGTTGGCAGGTGTGTGCCTGGTGTCGCTGGCTGCAGCTCTGCCCCAGGGGACCGGGTCCCCTCCTGCTCAGGACAGGGCCCTGCAGAGCAGCCACGCACCACGACGGCCTTGGGGAAGTGTCGGCAGAAAAGGGGGTTCACGGGCTTGTGGGTCAGAGAGCTGAGACAGAAATCCTGCCTGGTCTGAATGCCATTCCCACAGGATGTTGAACACTGCAGAAGAACAAACCCACAGGCTTTTATCCCTGCGTTCCAGGTGCTCTTTGGAAATAAATGAATTGATAAGGTCATGAGGGATCTGGGGGGGTTCACTGATGCTCTGCTACCATTTGCCCTGTCAGTGCTCTTGTTCCATCAGCTATAGGATGCCCCACCTTCCAGGGGACCTTCCAAACGATATATTTAAACTGCAGAACCACTTCCTAAAAAAATCCCAAAATATCTGCATTCCAGGAGAAAAGATGCCAAAACCATTCCTAAGCTGCAGCCAAAACTCGAGCTGAGGAAGGTGGGAAGCAAACCTACAGCTGCTAAACACAGGGCAGTGGAAAGGATGGAAAACACCCCTGGAAACAGTTTAGCATTTCTGTGGGAAGCCAACAGACAAGGCAGAAGTTGTTATTTCTCCCCTGCAGCCTCCAGGGAAGGGAAGAGGTGGAAAACTTGTGCAGCTGAAGGGGAGCAGGTACCTCTGACCACTCGCTGAAGCTCCACTCGTAAGAGCACGTGCGGACGACACAGGGGACACTGGTGAGGGGCTTCTCTGCCACAGGGCACAAATGTTCCTCCTGCAAGACCTCCTGGCCATGCAGGGTCTGCACACAGGTGACCAGCTGCACTGCTAAGCCCAGCCCACAGCTGGAGGAGCAGGGCCCAGCTGGGGTTACCTTCCACCTGGCAGGGCAGGGAGGACAAAAAGAGAGTTAGTGATGAATCCCCACCCTGTCTCTCACTGCAGAAAAGGCACTGCAGCTCCCTCACCCTTCCTCCTTCTTCATCCTCTGCCTCACATGGTCTGTGGAGCTTGGAATGCAGCCTGGGGCAGGTTTGGAGTTGGATACAGAGGGCATTCCCGTTTTGCCAGGAGCCCACAGATTTCAAATCCACACTGAATCTTACTCTGCGTCCATCACCGCCCTCCCCAGAGTGACACACACAGGCTTAACTGCAGAAACAATCTTATCTCCCTCCAAAATACACACACCACTGAACTCTCAGATCAGGATCAGACCCAGAGGCTCTGGGAGTGGCATCCTGTAAAAAAAGTTGCAGTAGCTTTCCACAGCAAATAGGGCAGGGCAAGCTCACCACAAATCCTAAGGAAAGTGCAATGCATTTCCTTCAGTTTTCAGAGCAGCTGTTCCAGATTCTGAGAGTATTTAATTCTTGCTACTTTCCTTGATTCTGTGGAAACTGCACAGCTGGTAAATGTGTCACCACCTTTTGCAACTACAGATTTGTTCCTGTTTCCCCCAAGTAATAGAGGATCGAGAGGTTTGCAGTTTTTCTCTGGACTCAGACTCTGAGGACTACACTGATTTCTGTCTGAGATGTACCAGCCCAGGAAAGACTCTGAGTTTGCTGAGTATGGAGCAGTGCAACAGTTTTTGCAGCTGGCTGTGCTTCCAAAGAAGGGAAGAGTAGCTTGACCCTTCCTTTACCATGGCCCTGCAGACAGAGAGAGAAAGGAAGGACCCCTCACTGTCTCACTGTCTCCTGGTAACTGCTTTACCTTGGTGGGCAGGGGTTGAGATCACAGACTTCCACCCTGCTCTCTGGCTTTGGCACTGGCTGACAGTTTTCCTCCTGGGTTTCTTCTTTGGTGTCAAAAGCCACACAAACATAGTGCAGCTGAGCCTTACCTAAGAAGGGAAGCAATCTGACTGTGTGGTTTGGATGCAAGGGTTGAAAATAGGTCAGAAGTGTCACATCTGCATGTACAAAACAAGCAAACTCTGCCCAAGCCATGGCACTCTTACTGCACTCACCCCCAGCTCTGAAGCACAGCCAGACCACCCTCCAATTATTCTGTTCCAAAAAAACTGTGATCACAGCTACTCTTAGAACTGTAGAGGGGGAAAGACCAGCTGGGCCCCGAGGTTCCCAGACACTTAACTCACACCTACAGCCAAGCAACATTTCCCTGCAGTGCAGAAAGGCCTCACCTCTACCACAGGAGACAGAACACTCCCCAGCTACAGGGCTCCAGACATACACGGTCTGATTTTCCAGCTGGACATGCCCAAGTGAGTCCAGAGGCTGAAGTAAGTGTGCATCTTCCTCCTCAGAACAGAGCAAAAAACAGCTGCCCTAAAGAAACCACCACGAGGATCCAGCAGCATAATTAAAGAGGGATGGAGCTGTCTAAAGTGACAGGATGAACTTTTAACTGGGCAGAGCAGTGGGGTAAACCACCCTCCAGGCTCCTGGAGTAAGCTGGTGGTTCTTAACTGGTGGATAAAAGTGCAAAGCTCCCAGTGAGGTTCCTGAAAAGCCAAACCAGCAAACTCACTTTGTCCCAGCCCAAAGGGCAGACATTGACCACACATGGCACAAGGGAGAGGGGTTTTTCCTCTGCTGGGCACAGGCTGTCATCCACCACGGTCTCCAGGCCATCACGGAACTGCACACAGGTCAGGTTCTGCTGGGCAACTCCAGTCCCACAGACAGCAGAGCATTCATCTCTCTGAGACATCTTCCACCTAAATGGGAGGCAGCTGCATCACCCCATTCCCCATCTGCATCAGGGAGGTTTATAACTCAGGCCACTGCTTACAGAAATGGGCCATGCAGAGAAGTCAGCTCCTCTGTTTCAAAAGCCTTGTCTGGATGTGACTGAGAGGACAATTTAAGTGCTTTCAAGGGCTGAAAGTACCTAAGCTATAGGCTATAGTTCACAGTGCAATCACTTTTTACTGAACACTAAAAGGTCTCTGAGGGCAATGTCTGGACAGGCTTCCCTCAGTGCTCCTTCCCAAATAATCAACACAAGGATCAACCCTCTTTGTTGGCACCATCTTGGAAAGGATGTGAGAGGCATCTTCTTCTGGATACACCCTTAAATATCTTCATTTATCAGATTATTGTAAAACATTGAAGGACTATTTCCCGTTCCTTCAGCTGACATCTCAATTATCTCACAGGACCAGCAATGACAGAACATGGTTTGGGACCTGCTACCCCATAATACTTAGGGAAAAAACTTCCTACTTCTCTTTCTTTTTTTTTTTTTTTTTTACCTTGACAACACAAACACAGAGCCTGGGTTAAGTGGCAGAGCAAGGCAGGAATGGAGCTGAGCTCCCAGGAGCACCAACCTGTAGAGGCATGGCTCCATGGCACAGGGCTTGTGCTCTGGGAGGGGCTGTGGCAGCTCCAGACACCTCTGATCCTCTGTTACCTCATTCTTGGTCTGATCAAAGCACACGTGAGCCACTGGCTGCACCCCTGGGACACAAAAGGAAAAGGAATTGAAGTTATAACCCAAGTGAACAGCTCCCCTCTGTTATGGAAAGATGCAATGATTTTGCTTTACTTCATCACTTCCTTGGGTAAGAAAATGGGCTGTGTGGGAATTCAGACTTCCTGTAAACACACAAACCCCTTCTTTGTGATATAACCTCCCTCAAGAGTTTTAAAGTGATTTTCCAAGGTGAGCACCCCAGCAGAGGAGAAGTTTGATTGATAACCCACTGCCAAAATGGAAAGGTTGCTCTAAACTGGCTGTTTGAAAGAACAAAGATATCAATCATGATTTGGAACAAATTACTTCTAATGATCTGACTGATGAGGGACAGCAAAATCAGCTCTAGGAGGGAGCTGGTTTTAAATGCCATTGTGTAGAAGTGACCAGGCAATATCATCACACAGCCCTCGTGCTCCAACAGCACCAACCTCCTCAAAGGCATCAGCAGCAGCCAAAACCAGAGGTACTGGAGAGAAACTGGAGACTTCCAGTGCCTGCAGCAGGCAAGGAATGAAATATTCATAAGCTACAGCTATAGAGAAGATTTTTAACAATAATGAACATAAAAAGCAAAGCAGATGAAAAGTCAAACTGAAAGAAATTACAAGCAAAGCTAAAAGGAGTCTCCTTTCAGTGCATGGGCTACAAGGAGAGCCAGACATTCCTGAATCTCAAGCAGCATGACCCTGAGCACCAAATGTCCAGAATCCATCAGCAGCCTTGTCTTTGCTCTACCTTCCTTGTTTTCAAATAATGGCTCTTGCTGAGGAGGGCCTGTGCATCACTTCCAGCTCTCAAGGTGCAATTTCAGCCCAGATTCCCAACTTTCTGTTATTTTAAGTCCTGAGTTTCTCATTCTTTTTTCTGTTCGTGGCTGCATTAGCTGCAGGCTCTGGAGCATTTTGAGCTCTTTACTTCAGGGTTTCAGCAATCACTTCACCTGGGGGATTTGCTGGAGAAAAGCTCTCCAGGCATAACTCGTTGTGTGGATTGACTTGCATAAATATTCATTAATGCATTTGCTAAATCCTTGTCACAGAAGTCTTGAGAGGCCTGACAGTGTCATCTGAATTATCTGGTAAACAAGATGTCAGGCCATCTATCAGAGTGAGCTGTTACAATCTGCATTATGATTCCTTCAGGGAGACAGAAAGGATTAGCCATGGCACAGGAATAGAATTCAAAGAAGGAAGTTTCATAATTAGCTCTGAGGCTTTAGTTAGACACCAGATACCCCTTTGGTCTCAGACTTCTGATGTTTAGCCAACTTCAAATTACAGTCTTCAGTAACTTTGAAATATCTGAGAAAATTATTTAGTCTTAAAACCAAGAGTTCAGTTAAAACCTATTTAAAAATCCTCTTTGTGATCAAACATTTTCAGTATCATTTTGATGATTCAGCTCATTTGCTGATTAGTTAATTTAATTCAAAAGCTCCAGCACTCTTTTCTTTGGTCCAGTCAAACACTAGCAATCATTTCCAGCAATCTGCTTTGAAATTCAGTTCAGACCAAAGGAGAAGTCTCCAGAAAAAGTCAAGACTGAGCCCTCCTGCCTCACCTTCCCCACAGGTCACTGAACAGGGGCCCTGCTGAGGAATCCACAGATAGGTCAGGCTCTTCCTGGGGACAAAGTAGCTGAAGGTGATGTCTGGGTTGGTGGCATTGCCATGTTCTTTTGTGTACCTCCTGTAGACCTGGGAAGGAAAAACTCTGGTCAGTGCAGAAGAAAACTTGGATTTATTTTGTAGGCTGGAGGAAGGAGAAGCCAGTCTCCCTTCTTTCCATCCAGTCCTGAGCCTCACTGCAGCACCTCAGTCCCAGCCAGATGCAGTCAGAGCACCCACCCTGTGAATTCGGGGCACTGAAAGTGAAGAAGCCAAGCAGAAGGTTTAACTCAGTGTGGATTTCCCCACACAATCACCCCCAGGCCTGCGTGTGGGCAGCCAACCCCCAGCCATTCCCAAGAACAGCAATCCCATCACTCCTCAGTGAACAGCATCTCCCCCAGCCTTGGACACCTGAATCCCCCACACCTGGATTCTGCAGCAAAGCCACCCACACCAGGCCACTTCTGACTGGCCCCCTTCCAACTCTGCTGCTTTAATTCACCTGTATTTCAATTTCTTCCTGTGTTGGCCCATCCACATGGATTTCCTCCAGGCTTGGCAGGTTGTCCTGGGTGAGAAACACTTGGTATTTGATCTGCTTGTCCTCCAGGACTGATGGGTAGGTGACATTGAGTGAGATTTTTCCTTTTCCAGCCACCACGTACTCTCCTTTAACCTTCACAGCTGGAGAAGCCAGAGGAGCAGTGAGGGTATGAGACATGATGTGGTCACCAGGATCCCCTGGTGCTGGCAGCTGCTGGCTGCCCAGCTGGTAGGAGCCATTTTTGATCCAAGTTTGGCATCCCAAGGAGTGTGGCTCCTACAGCTTCCCACTGGACATCATCCCACAAGCAAAATGCAGCACCAAAAATTCCATTTCTTGGTTTGCACAAGCTCCTTTCAGCCCTGCCTGTATCCCCTCCTCTCCTTTTCATTCCACTCACCCAGGTGTGTGAACAGAGGCCTCCTGTTGGTGACATGGACTGAGGTGGTGTTGTAGGGCAGGGACAGAAATGTCACATACTCTGGAAGGGTGAAAGGAGAAAGATGTGGTCACCTTCCATCACTGAAGCTCTGTGGGAAAGGATGGGGGTTGCAGCTCAGCTCCTAAATTCACCCTGACCCTGCTCCTTGCCTTGAAGGTGACAGTGATGGTGACACAGCAAACACAACTGAGCTGCATCCTGTGTCCTGTTCTCGCATTTCTTTTTAGGTTCTCTGCTAATCCCTACCTGAGACTGCAAGACTCAGACCAGTTCCCAAAGTTAACAAATCAGGAAGCACGGACAACACTCTTAAGGACATGGTGGGACTGGTAGGCTGTCATGTGCAGAGCCAGGAGTTGGACACAATGATCCTTGTGCATCCCCTGGGATATTTGTGATTCTGTGATCTGATATCACCCCCAGCTCCCAACAACTTATGGAACTTCCCAAACAGTTACATTTCTGACCCACATCCAGAGAATTATGACCAAAAAAGGCATTCTGCCTACCTCCCTCAGCAGTGACCACCCAAAATCCATCTCCATGCCCCCCGTAAAATAAAACCAAGCAGAAGAAGAAGGGAGAAGTCATATAGAGAAGATTTGGAACACTGACTGCACACAAACAGAGCCTGAGGGGGAGGACTACCCACCTTCAGCTTTCCCTTCTGTGTAGGATCCACTCACTTTGGTGCAGGTGGAGTTGTCACCCCCGCAGACCTTACAGGGATCCATGGCCTTCCTGGAGCCCATCGAGCCATCACACCCAAATGCCTGAGCAGAGGGAAGAGTCTGTCAGCCTGGCCTGTTCTGAGAAAACAAGTGAGCAAAAGCAACATTCCTGAGTTCCTGAAACTGCCCTTTCCATCCGGAATCTGGATTTAGGAAGACAACAAAGGAAAAGATGCCTTTGTACCTACAGCTGCCACTGGGCAGCAGCGTGCAAAGCCAGGGACTGGGAGGTCTTAGCTGAGAGCACAACTCTCAGTAACTGTGACATTTTCTTTCTCATAAGAAGCAGCCCAAAAAAATCTCTCCTGTGACCTAAACCCAAAGCTCTGTGCTCTCTTCTGTGAACTCTTTCTGGAGGGAGGGAAGAAGGAAGGAAAAAACCAAAAGCCCAAGAGAACACTAAACATGAATGGCAGGTTCTAAAGGAATCTTCAGCTCCCCAGACTCCAAAGCCAAACCTTGCTCACATCACTTCAGTCCCATGGAACTCAGAAGAGAGATTCTATCCCCATTCCCACGAACAAGACTAATTTACACAAAGCTACAGGAGGATCTCAGCAGGCTTAACAGCAAAACATGTGCAACTGCTGAATTTATGCTGCAGCCACTGATCCCAGGCTTTGGAAGCTGCCATAACATGCATATTTATCACTGCTGCCAATGAAAGAGCCAAAATCAGAACAGGTTGTGCCTACACCCTCTGCTGTTCGTGGGGGGAAACACTTCACAAAACATGGTGAGCACGAGGATAATGAGAAAAACATAAAATTTACAAGGAGTATTCTGGGAATGTAAAGAAACAACAGCAAACATCCAGCCGGGTCAGCACTGAGCAGTTCCTAAAATGCAGACAGCGCGGGGGAGTTGGATCCAAGGTCATCAGGAAAGAATGCCTTCCTCAGGTCCAATCCAGGGAAAAACTCCAGAAATTAGACTTCAGTTTTGATCAGCAATGCTCCACAAATGAATTTGTTGACTTGCGATGCCCAGGTTTTGCTCCTTATCTTGCCACTGACTCAGTGATTCAGGTAATGGAAGCTCCCTCCAAGACAGTCAGCATTTTATGGGGCTAATTACAGCAGGCAAGCTGAGCAGCTAATGATGTCTCCTCCACCAACACATAAACCAATTGCTTCTTGGATTAGGGATGAATAGCCCTGTGTGTTTACTGCACAATTAGCAGAATGTCTTATCTAGAGGGCATTGGATGCACACACAGAACAGTAGATTTTTGGACTCCATCCAACACGCCAAGAACAAAACTCTCTTCTGAGAAAAGCTCACTCTGTTGTTTGGGACACTTTGGTTTTTGCTAGCACGATTTCCTCTGGTTCCTGTGGTGCAGATCACCTGTCAGGGGCTCACCTGGACTCCCCAGTCACTTACTCTGCATCTCCCCATGACACACAGATGGAGATCCCCATGGTGCTCCGTGTCATCCTGCTCACACCTGGTTCCATCCAGGAAATTGTCCCCACGGCTCACCATGAACTCCTTGCCCACAGCCCTGCACATGTGCTTGCAGAGCAGGTCCCCTGGAGCAGGCAGGCACAAGGAAGGAGTTATTCTTTCAGCAAGGCACGTGGCTGCTCATCAAGCAATGGGAAAAAACCCAGAGAGGTTGTGGACTCCCATCCCTGGAAGTGTCCAAGGCCAGGCTGGACGGGGCTTGGAGCAACCTGGGATAGTGGAAGGTGTCCCTGCCATGGTGGGATGAGTTTTAAGGTCCCTCCCAAGCCACACCATTCTGGGATTCTATGATCTCTCAGAAAGCACCCAGGTTTCATGTGAAAACTAAAACTCTCAGTGAAATAGCCTTTCATTCCAAAGCACAGAGGTCCATGAGCACAAACTGAGGTTCCAGACATTCCTTACCTTTGGCAAAGCCAACTGCAGAGGTCCAGGTATAAAAGGATGGTGTTTCTACATCAAGGTACAGTGGCTTTACATTTGTTGCTGCACATTGTTCAGCCATGAAGTCCTGCTGGGTGATCAGACAGGCCTGGATCCCAGAGAGATAATCGTGTAAGGAAAGGAAGTGACTGAGCACTGACATTCAACCCTCTAGCTAAAGGCAAAATGCAGTGCCTGGTGATTAAAACACCCAAACAACTGCAAAGAAAGAAAACCACTTTAAAGGAAGGCTGCAGGATATGCAGAGAATTGTGCTTGGAAGCTGATATCTTTGCAATTTATACAAAATAAATAGATAAGGAAAACAGGAGCAATACAAGAAAGCCCATCTGAAGAAAACCATCATTGTGAGTCACTACTTTCTCAGCATCTGTCCTGCTATGGGGCATAGAGAAAATGCTTCATTACATGTGAACAGTGCTATTAAATAATCCTGCTGCCTTCCGTGGCACAAATACCTCTCCTGCTGTCAGACAGATGGAGCCTGTACACCAGATCTTTACCAGAGCAGGCAGCTGTGGGAAGGACAGTCACAAAACACCCAGCCCTCAAAGGGCTCAGCAGTGAGACAGAAGTTCAGACGTTACCTGTGTATTGCACATCTCTGCTTGCACGCTGGCACCGCGGCACTCCTGCCCCCCAAAAGCAGGCCTGGAAATGACAGAATTACTCAACAGAGGCAGGTTTGTCCCAGGCAAAGAGGAAGACTCGGCCCCCAGGCCCTGAGCACAGGCAGGTGCCCACGTCTCACCTGGGGTTGTTACAGAAGCGCTGCCTCAGCACCACCCCCCCGCCGCAGCTGCGGGAGCAGGGGGAGAGGGGGCTCCAGGCAGACCAGTGCCCATGGACCACAGCCATGGGGTTCAGTTCCTCCAGAGAGCTGCACTGACCCTTGGAGCACCACTAGGACCAAGAACACACACAACTGGCAGCAGTGAACGCAGCAGGGCTGGCATCTAAAAGGCTGGCACAAGTGCCCGTCTTTGGCAGGCCAGTAACAGAGAGTCCAAGGTGAATGAGGCACCCTCTGACAAGAGGCTGAAGAGTCCCCTTCCTAATTAGGGTCTAACGTGAGGCTGGGGTCAAAGCAAAGAGCACACAGGTCATTTCCAGTAGAAGGAGGGCTCAGATATCAGGCCATAGAACTGCAAAGCAACTCCAGAGATAAAGACAAGGTGGAAAGACCAAGATCAGGACATAATGGTACCAGTTTAGGACTGGCTTTAGCTCCCTGGCCAAGGGGCAGTGAGTGCCAGGTACCTTCCAGACACTGACAGAGCTTTGCTGTCTGAGCTCCACAGCCCCCACACCCAGTCCTGCTGGGAGCCTCCTTACCTTGTTGATCCCACACTCAGTTCCATCCAGGAGGGGAACCAGAAGCCGAGTACAGCTGGATTTGTCTGCTGGCTGTACGTGGCACGAGAGAACTTTACAGATGTCCTGGTGTGACAAGAAAATCAGGGACTTCAGGGAGTCAGGCTCAACAACACAGACCCAAAAGTCTAGAGAGGGCATGTCCCAGGTTTTCTCCCAGACACCCAACAATGCAAATTCCTTCATTTTTCCTGCTATTGGGCAAAAGCTGTGGGCAAGGAAAAAGATCCTCACTGTAGTGATCACCAGCTGCAATGCTGGAAGATGATCAACTGAAGCAATTAAAGTTTCACCCACCTTAGTGTTTCTTCATTAACAAAACATGTCCAGATGGCAGCTATTAAACATGCTGTGCTTCCCAGACAAAGGGATTCGAGCTGTGGCAGGGAAGCTGGAGGAATCCAGTGAACAAGAATTCCCCAAGGCAGGACCCCGAGTGGGTGCACCCAGCAATGCCAGCTGTGCACAACAGCACCCAACTGTGCAAATCTTACAGGAGATTTGTGTGGAGGAAGGAGGTGATGAAGAGAAGGGAAACATTTTGAAAGCTTTGCCAAGAAATCTGTGGCAGAAAAGCACCTTCGATCCCTTCAGAATAAAAATGCTGCCAGCCAGTTCTCCTGAATTTTGGCTCCTGAACATTTCCCAGCTGCCCTTAGCAAAACAAACAAACTTTCTACCTACAACATTGGTGTCAGCAAAGGTGCAAGCTGTGGCCACGCTCCCAAAGGCAATTTTACACTGCTCATCTGCTCCGTAGTACAAGCCAGGCTTCCACCCCGGGATGCTGCCGTCCATGTCCGGCAGGTCATTCAAGCAGCTTGTTTGGCCTGTACTGATAGAAACATGAGCAATAACACTTTCCCAGCTGTGGGTAGTGAGGACAAGGACATGTTTGCAGACTTGTGCTGAGTTACACTCTGGGAGTTGGCTGCTGCTTTCCCAGACAACACATGCTCGCTGTGGGCTGGGATGGATTTAGTTGCAGCAGCTGCCTGGAGATGCTCGCAGTTCCCTGCTGCTGGAGTTTTATCCCATTCCTGTGCTGCACCCAGCCAGCACAGCCTGCAGTGCCTGGATGCTCTGATGTTGTGAATAAAATGTGCAGGCTGAGCCAGTGTCTGAGAAATCCAACCCAGCTCAGGCACGTCAGGCACCAACCAAAGCCACTTCCAGCTCCATGAAGCAAAAACTGGATTTAACCTCAGCAACAAGTGCTAAGAAATAAACAAACCCCAAGCTTTTCACTGTTCCTCATTCTTCAATAAACTTTTTTTATTCTTTGAGTTTTTCTCTCCTAAGCTCCCAGCATAGGGAACTGAAGAACTCAACCATTCCCTTACCTGACAAGGGCCAGGAACTGCTCCCGGCTGCACGGAGACCAGGTGAGGTCGATGCTGTTGTGGTTTCCTGCTGAGCCCATGATGTAGCCACTGCTGCTGCACAGATTCCCCTCTCCATCGTGGGCAATGCCAAGGCTGTAACAGAAGCAGCACAGAGCCCTGGGAAGAGGAAACCCAGAGGCTGGAGCCTCCCTTCTCTAAGAAGGGACTGAGCTCCCTCTGCAGCCCTTCCTTCTCCTGTTGTCACAAAGGGTTCCTCTCCTCTTTGCAGCTTCTGATTGTCACAGGACATGCAGGAATGCAAGAAATGCAAGGAACTTTTTCCAAAATAATCCATGATGATGACAAAAAGGGTTGGAATAATCCATGGGGAATTCCCTTTCATGTCAAGAGGTCCTTTGGCTTCTTTCCTAAACCGGAGGATGTTTTCACCTGAATAAAACCTGCTGGGCTGCTCGGGCAGTTTCCTACTGACCTGTGCCCAATCTCATGGGCTATGGTGACTCCAAGGTCAAAGCCAGTGTCCTGGGTAATGACACAGCTCCAGAAGGAGGAGCAGACTCCCCCTAACTGAGTCACTCCACGAAGCTCCTTGTTCCCATCAGGCAACTCCAGGTCAAACCTAAAGTAAGGGAGAGTAAGGAGGAAAGAGCAAAGAACCCCCACAGCTAAAAAAAGCCAGGTCTAGACATTCAGCTGAATTTATCTGAGCTTTCCTGTCTAGCTTTGCTAGCCATTTAACATTTCTTTTGACACCAATGCCCACTGCTCCAGTTTTATAATGATTCCACATTAAAAAATCCGAACATCCTCAGACAAGAGGATGAAGAACTGAAGAAGAACTGAATAAATTGACCTAATCCTATTTCCCAGTCCCTCCCAGGGCAGGGAGCTCAGCACCTGGTGATGTAGAGGACAATGTCAGCGTGCTGGGGGTCAGAGTCGTTCTGGGGGTTCACCTTCTTGCTCCACTCACAGACACTGATGAGGGAGGAGGTGATGTTGGTGGTGATGTTCACCTCTGCCTGGAGGGAAGGCACACGTTGGCACATTCCAAACAGCTTGGAGCCCGGGCAAGCCTCAAACACAGCCCTCCCCTTACCTCTGGCTCCCTCAAAACCAGCATTTGCATGAGGTGAACTCTGAAATGAGCCCCCAGTGAGGCATCTCTGAGCAGCTCTGCTCCCTGAGAAGAGACAGAAAGGATTCAATAAACAAGGGGCCTTGGGGACTCCCACTCCCTGTTCCCAAAAACTGGGCTGCGCTCATTGCAAAGGTAACTACAACAGAAACATGGGCACCACAAGTGTGAATAAATCTGCCAAGAGATGAGAAGTGGTTGGATTTCCCAGATACTCTGAAGCAGAGAGAAGAATCTGCATGAAAAGTTTCACAGGGCAGAGTGAACGCTGAAGACTTCTCTGTAGTACACACACAGAAAAATTCTTAATGATAGCAAAAAGAGACATGAAAATCCTGCAGTAGAAATAAAAGTGAAATGTAAAATATAAGACAGACTCAGTGGATTTAGCTCAATCCCACTGAAAGCAACAGGGTGAGAAAACTCTTTACCTGAGCTGCAACATTGGTAATGAAATTAAGAGCTACATTTTCTGGGTGGGTTTTCAATCCTGTAAGATCTCCTTTTACTCCTTGCACAAGGGAATTTGGGGGATTTCATGCTCAGGGAAGCATAGAGGAATGCCCTGCACATGAGCTCTGTACCGGGTGACCCCAAGCACCCTGAGGTCCTGCCTGGGGCACAGGACCCCAAGGCCAGAGGCACTCACAATGTTCAGGTTGGCCAGGACGTAACGCTCCGTGTCCTCTTTGTGGTGCAAGTAAACATCTGGCCCTGCCACCACCATCAGCTCCAGATGTTTGACAGCTGCCTCAGCCCTCTTGTGCAGGCGAGGAGGAGCCCACCCTGCTGGACAGCACAGAGGGACACCAGGAGGTTCAAATGCACCAGAAAAGGTCCTACAGATCCACTCCCTCTCCCCAAAGGCTGCAATAACTCAGCTGAAAGCCCGCTTCTCCGGGGGATTGCTCAGCTTCCCCACTTCTGGTGGTGTCTTTCACCTGCCAGCAGCTTTAGCAGCACACCTGTGCCATCAAAAAAGCAACCAGCCCCATCAGACACACTGGGCACACCTCAGCGAGGTGAGGAACCTTTTCAGGTCTACTCCCGTGTTTGTAAACACCAATTTTTCCTCTGAGCTCATGGAAGCAAGGCTCCAGGAGACAGCTTTTCCAGCAGGGCAGTTACCTCTGGCTGGCTTTGCCTCTCTTGCAGCACTTTTGAAGAGGATGTGGGGGCTGGAGAAGCCGAGGTCCCTCAGCAGAGCCACATCTTTGCTCCTGACTGGCCTGATGTGAATCTTCTCCTCGCCCACGGTGACCACTCCTTGCTGAAGCAGACAAAATTCCACCTCTGAGTTATTCCTAAGATATTTGCTATCCATGGGGGTGGCAAAGATTTACTCAGTGGACGGCTCACACAAGTTTGGTGCAGGAAGCTGCCGTCCCCAGGGGCTGCTCCTGCTCATACTCACCAGCTGCCCTTCGCAGTAGGTGACTCTGCTCCTGGCCCCAGGAGGCTGCAGGGCTTTTCCACCTGCAAAGCAGCTCCCTGGGAATCTCCTCAGTAAAACAAAGGAAGAGTTCACCACCTGGCTGCTCACAAAGGAGGAGGAAAGGAGGGCGTGGTCCTCCAGGAATTCAAAGGCATAGAGCTGCCCCCAGGCCTGGATGGAGCAGTGCTGCACCCGACAGGGCCCCAGCCCAAAATGTTCTTCTTGACAAGGGCAAGCTGGCTCAGCCACAACAAACTCAGGTACTGAAAGAAATGAAACACGACCAGAACAAGGAGAGCAGTTATGAGAAAGGATGATACACAAAAACCCAATGTAAGGTCTATTTCCCCAGGAAAAAATGCCCTAAAAATGACAACTGTGACCTCTTGGGGTCATGGTGCCAACAGGCAGAGAATTTCTGTGCTTTTGAGTACTCCAAGGTGAGGATAATCTGAGTGGGAACACACAACAGAAACTGCCACTGGATTTATTGCAGCTTTTGCTCTCTCAATAAGGAGAACAGTTCATCTAAAAAAGGCTGAGAGTTTTGTTCCTGCAGATTTTAACTGAGTGGGAATTATCACAATGCAAAGACACTGGGATGAGCACTAGGTGAACTCACAAGGAGACAACACCCTTCCTTAAGGGATTTGAGACTTCTAAACATCTTTATTCTGAGCTACCATCAATCCAGACCCAGAATTCAAATATCTGTGTGAATTTATTAAAAATAATAATAATAAACAAGTATTTGAAGTTACCCTTAGTCTAAAGCTTTGTCAGAAGAAAAACACCAATACAGAGAACGGGGAGTGCAGCAGAAATGTGCAAAGAGGTTGAGCACATCTCCTTGAGCGGAGCTGAAGCTCTGACACATCTCTCCATCCACTCACACTGACACCCAGATTGTCTCACTTGCACTGGGACTCAGAAGTGCCAAAAGCTGCTCAGACAGGGGTTGTTATTCAGTGTTCTCTGCACTGCCAGCCACTCAGGGCTGGAAACCAACGGGCAGATGTGCTCTGAGGAGCCTGAGCCCTGCATACCATCAGCCACCGAGCTGGTTCCAAAGTAAGACACAACAGCTCCCGCATCCAGAGCGCCCAGGAATTTCTGCAAGAAGAAGAAGAAGAGCAAAAACAAATGGACACGAGGCTCTCCCTTCGCTGGAGCTGGCCTGGAAGCAACACCAGCCAACAGCTCAGCAGCCCCAGCGCCGAGCCCTCATGGCTCTGCTGAGCCCGGGCTGCACGGGGGAACAGCTTCATCTTCGTGATCAGCGAGCTCGGATGGAGTTTGGCTTAGAACCGCGTCGTCTCCTCTTCTTTTCCTTTTTCTTTTTTAATTTTTTCGAGCTTTCCTCAGAAGCAGGGCAGCGTTCCCGGAAGGCCCTTGCGAGGTCGGACTCACCTCAGGGAGCCAGCACAGCCCCAGCGGGAGCACGGCGAGCGCCCGCAGCGCCAGGCTGACGGTCATGCCGGACGAGCCGAGCTCTCCGAGCCGAGCAGCGAGAGGTTTCGGCCCCGGGCATCACGTGGAGCGGAAGGGAAGAGCAGAAGCAGCCTTTGCCTCTGAGCAAACAGCCTCTGAGCAAACACGCTGCGAGCGGGCCCGGGGGGACGCGGCCGCGCCGGCCGCCGGAGCGCGGCCGCCCTTGCGCAATGCCCGCGGCTTCTCCAGCTTGTGCGCCAGCCCGAGGGGCGGCTCGGGGGCCGTGTGGCCCTGGGGACACACCCGTGTGGGGTGGGGGTCACCCCGCGACCCCCAGCCCCGGAACCACGGAACCGCCCCCTCCATCCCGGAACCCAAGCGCGGGCCGCTGTTCCCCGCCGGGGCGGTGCGTCGCTGTGCCGGTCCCCCTGCGGCAGCGCCGACCCGGTTGGGACTCGCTGTCCCTGATCCCGATCCCGGTCCCGGTCCCGGTCCCGGTCCCGGTCCCACCCCGCTGACCCCCTCATGGCCAAGCAGAGTCCTGCGGAGCCGCAGGCGGCGGGGCCGAGCGGCGCGGCCCGCGGGAAGAGCAAGAAGAGGAGGAAGAAGAGGAAGGCCCTCGGGGAAGCGGCGGCCGCGTCGAAAGGCCCCGGCATGGCGGCTGTGGGTCCCCCCCGCGACCCGCAGGAGTTCTCCTCCAACTGGAAGGCGCTGCAGGAGGTGAGGGGGAGCGGGGATACGGTGGGGACAGCCCCGGGGAGCTGGGACAGGGAAGCAGCGGGGCCATGCTGGCAGTGCCTGAGTGCAGCTCGGCGCTGGAAGGGACACCCACCTTCCACTGTCCAGCAAACCCCGTCCAGCCCGGCCTTGGGCACTGCCAGGGATCCAGGGCAGCCACAGCTGCTCTGGGCACGCTGTGCCAGGGCCTGCCCACTCTCCCAGGGAACAATTCCTTCCCAATATCCATTTAATGCTGCCCTCTGGCAGTTTGAAGTCATTCCCTTTGTCCTGTCACTCCAGGCTCTTGTGAATAGTCCCTCTCCCCCTTTCCTGAAGGCTCCATTTAGGGACTGGAAGGACACAATTAGGTCACTCTAAAGCCTTTTCCAGGCTCTTTTCCTTTATCTATTTTTTTATGTCATTTTAGCTGCTGAAACAAAAGGCAAATAACTCCAAGAAGCCCCTCTCCATGGGTCAAACAGGCACCACAAAGAAGCAGCCACTCAAAGCAGCCAAAAGCCCAGGAGTCCCAGCAGTCAATGGGAATGGGAATGTGGTGAGGGCCAAATCCACAAATAAAATGGACAGTGGTTCTGCTAAAGCCAGTCCTCCTTTGGCCAAGCCAGAATCCAAGGGGGGTGCAGCAAAGAAGAGCTTAAATGGCACCAAAAGCAATGGGAAAGGCAGCAAGGAAAAGAAGAAAAATGGCATTGTTGTGAAGGAGAAGGATGAGCTGAAACATAAGAGGAGGAAAGCTGAGGAACACGTGGAGCAGCAGCCCAAAGAGTGAGTATTTCAGGCAGCAGCCCTGGATGGGAATATTTATTTTGGGAGGAGCACAGAGAGGTACATTCCAAACAGCTGCACTTTTCCAGACTCAATTCTGAAAGAAATAAGGAACATTTTTCCCCAGCCTCAGACACAGCAAGAAACCTGCAGAGGTTTAATTTTCACAGGGTTTTTCTCTTGGTTCAGAAAGTAAACATACTTTTTGTACAACAGACACCAGATTGCTTTGAGACTGTTAAATGTGATCAAATCTGTTCTTCCCAGGCCTGACATCTGGTTTGATGACGTTGATCCCAAAGATATTGAAGCAGCACTTGGACCTGAAGCAGCAAAAATTGCCAGAAGGAACCTGGGACTTGAAACAGAGCAATGCCAGTCTGTGGAGCAGGTGCTGGTGAAGGAAAAGGCTTTTGAGGGGTGAGTGAAATCACAGGGGCAAGGATGGCATCAAAGTGTGAGGAATGGGAAGATAGAAACTTCCAGAGACACTGAAGGGTTTGATCTGCAGCCTTGGAAGAAGCTTGGATTGATGTAAAAATACAGCACACAGACATGAAGCAGAAAAATCATAAATTTATGTTTCTATAGTTGTGAGAATGTGCCTTAAGTAAGTAAAAAACTGTATTAATGAGACAGTGAAGGGTTTATAATGAAGAGTGTAATTGTGTAGAGGAAGCTAAGAGTTCAGATGTTATACTAGACATGAGTGGGTACATGTGATAGTAGCCCATTAGATAACAGTGCAGCAGAAATGAGTAAAAGTGATAGGTTAGAAAAGCAAAATAAACTTTGTAGCAACTGTCTATTAAATTAGAAAGTTCCATATTGTCTTGTAACAAAGATCTCAGAACTGCTTTTGAGTATAACCAACTACTTACCCTCATGAATCTCACAGCTTCTGAGACTGATGTTTATCTGAACAGCAAATTGTTTTTAACCTGACTGTAGTCCCATCCCTTCAATTAAACAACAGCAACAATAATAATATCAGAGCTATCAGCCTGGCTTCTGATAACTGACCTGCACAGCGAGCTGACACCTCCCTGCCTCTGCTGCCAGGCTCTGCCCTGCTCCCAGCAGGGTGTGACCCTTGCCAGCTCCAGCTGGGCCCTGCAGAGCTGTCCCCGAGCTGTCCCTTTGCCTTGCAGGCTGACCCGGGCCGTGGCCATGGACTGTGAGATGGTGGGGGTGGGCCCCAAGGGCGAGGACAGCATCTTGGCTCGCGTGTCCATCGTCAACCAGTTTGGCAAGTGTGTTTATGACAAGTATGTCAAGCCCACGGAGAAGGTGACAGACTACAGGACAGCTGTCAGTGGCATCCGGCCTCAGAATATTAACTCAGGTACCAGGGGTTCCCCCAAAGAGGGAGAATGCAGTGGGTTGTCACAGAAGCCTCATTGGATGAGCTTGGAATGCTTTGAGACCTAATTTGGGAAAACAAAATGCTGAGATTTGAGTTAAACTTGATGCTAAGAAAAATTGTGGGAAGAAATGTTTTTATACAGTGATCACTAACACCTTTGAAGGAATTAACTGGTGGAATAGGGTATATAAAAATAATTTCCTTTTCATGCTGTGCTCTTTATAGAGTTCTCTGCACCCTTGAAGGAATTAACTGGTGGAATATAGTGTAAAAAAATCACTTTCTTTTCGTGCTGTGCTCTTTATGGAATTCTCTGTGTTCTAGCGAGCAGACAGTCAGTGTACTGTACAATAACTACAGTCCCAAGGATACTGTTGCTTCCCAGAAAAGATGCAGTGGCTGCTCATGGAAAGTGTTTCCTTGTGTGGCATTTTCAGGTGAAGACTTTAAAACGGTTCAGAAGGAGGTGGCCGAGATCCTGCAGGGAAGGATTTTAGTTGGACACGCCTTACGGAATGACCTAAAGGTACAGTGAAACTGAATTGATCCATCATTCTGGATCAGGGGAACACACCTGAGCTTCTGGAAACCTCCTGAATCCAGCCCTGCCCAGCCCTGCGTGTTGTCCTTCCATGGCTTTAAAGTGTCTCTCACAGTGGATGGGAGCAAACAATGGGCAGCTGCACATTCAGCTCTGTAAAGTTTCATGCAATAACACATTTTAGACTGAAAATGTGATTTCTTCTAGGTCCTACTTCTTGATCACCCTCACAAGAAGATCAGGGACACACAGAGATACAAACCTTTCAAACAGAGAGTCAAGGTAACAGACTGCTGGGAAGGTGCTCAATTAACAGACTTCAGAGCTGCTGACTCACTCCTGTGCTTGCTTTTACCTGACCCTGTTCCTTCTTTCCTACCTATGCACACACACATCTCCTACTTCATTTATTATTCCTGGTGTTTCACCAGCAGGGGCTAAGATGTGCTATTTTTTGAGGAACATAACATTTTTATATAACAGCCATCTCTGTTATCTCAAGTCCTGTGAGACAGCGTGGTTTACGATCTGTTGTGTCCCTAGAGTTCCAGGCCATCCCTGAAGCTGCTCTGTGAGAAGCTGCTCAATGTCCAGGTGCAGACAGCAGAGCACTGCTCGGTAGGTACCTGCTCACAACAGCCAGCTCTGGCTTCTGCTTCAGTCCACAGGGCTGTGCTTCCTCCCATGGAGCTCAGCAAGCTCTGCTTGGACAGCAGCAGCAGTGAGCCTGACAGCTGAGCTTGCTCGCTGTTCACTCATTCCATTAACAACTTCTGCACAAGTCAGCTCTTAACTCTGAATTCTTGTTAAAATTCCCAAGGGGAAAAGTAATGATCAGGGGATCTGTTCACCCTAAAAGCAGCATTGTGCACTGCTGCACTGTGGCAGGATGGGTAAATGTAGTTGTGTTATTTTATGAAAATGCCTTTGCTAGGATTTTCTTCTCCTGAGAAGCTGAAGGGCCTCAGCTTCAAGTGTGAACAGTTTGTGATCTGCTGCTGTGGGATGCAGCAGGTGCTTCCTCCATTGCTCAGTGTGGGATGTTTCTGCTTGGTGGCCAATCCAGGGGGCAGCAGCTCTCGGGCTCTCTGGGAGTCACAGAACTTTGTTATTCATTCCTTTCTATTCCTATCTCACCTTCTAATGATTCTTTTATCTCTATTCTTTGTAGTATAGTTATAGTATAGTCTTTTTTAATGTAATATATATCATAATATAATAAACCAGCCTTCTAAAATAAAATCAAGATCTCTCCTTCCCTTCACCAAGTCCTAACTGCCCAGAAGACCCACGGTAATAGGTAAACAGTGGGAGAGGCTACACCTGAACCTCAGCAGATCCTTTATTTCTGTGGGCAGGATGGAAAAGAGGAATGAAGTGGGGAAACAAAACTGGCAGGGGAGCTCACAGACACTGTATCAATCACCAAATTCTCTTAAGATTTTCCAAGTAACAATCAGAAATGCAGAGCCTTGTGGTGGGGCCTGGACTCTAAATACACCATTTATCCCTTTGCCTAGGCACAGAGCCCAAATGTAAAAAGAGATCATGAAATGTTAATTGGAAGGATGTATTAAAATGATGGAAGATTTAGCTGCTTATTATCTCACATCCTTGTCTGCTCTTTTCTCTTTCAGATCCAGGATGCACAAGCAGCTATGAGACTTTACACCCTGGAGAAAAAGAAATGGGAAGCTGCTGTTAAGAACAAAGCTAACAAGAAAAGTTGTAAAACTTAAAAACACAGGGCAGAATCTTTCATCTGCAGCATTTGCTGGTTTGATGTCACATTCCAAATTTAGAGAGAGGTAAAAACTGACAGCAGCTGCTTCATAAAATCCATCCAAAGACAATGCTGCAATAACCTGGAAGTGCAGGAATGCTGTTGTATCCTGTGGATGGGCCCTGTGCCTGCTACTGTGCTCAAACAGCCTTTGTAACAAATGCCTGCAGATGGGAAGAACTTCATCAGTTAAATTTCTTCAACAGAAATAGACACGGAACAAGTTAAAAAAATTAAATTATGATAAATAAAGGAAGAAACTGTCATTGCTTTGTCAAAACTCCAAGGACTAAAATCTTTATTTTAGGTATGTTGAGGCCCACAAAGCCAGGTCTGCTGCAAGGTGAATTCTTAATTATTGCTGTTAGTCACACACTTGTGGTACCTAAACCAGCAATAAATACCTGTTTATATATTATTAATAGCCCAATATTCTTTCTTCTGGTGAGAAGAATCCTCTCATGGAGGTTCCAGGCTTTTGTATCCAGCAGTGGCCAAGTCTTGTTCTCAGACAAAGCGTTTTTCCTTCCTCAGTTTCAAAAGTGTTGCATCCACCAGCGTCTGAATCTCCTGGAGGGAAATGTGAGAATCGGCAGACAGAAGATTACCTTGTTGCTGCAGTTATTTTTGTATTCATTTATTAATAAAAACAGTGTGTCTAACATAGGTCTTTGAAGTGGCTGCTGTTACAACAGGAGAGGGAGCTTTCTCCCCTTCTGTGATTATTTTTTTCGGTGCTACCTTGTGGCTGCACTGTTCCTTGAAGGGGTGCAGGCAATGCCTGCAGGAGAACAGTTTGTGACTGCTGAAATTTGAAAACAATTCCGTAAATACAAAGCTAAAATCAGCAAAATTAAGACTAACCGGTTCTATTGTCTTGATGAACAGACCTAATTAATGGTTTCTTGCCAGCAAGCCATTGCAGAAGAAATATTAGTGTAACATATTAAATAGCTCTGATAACTTTGCTGGTTTTTCCTTTTTTTCAGTGTGACTGCTTGGTGAAATTTAATGTAAGTTAAATCTTCCCACAAGCTGTCAGAAAGTTGTTTTTTTTTTGGGTTGTTTTTTTTTCATTTGTTAATGATGCCACTTCCAAACCAAAAATAAATTGGATGTAATATACTTATGGCTTTATTATGTAAACGTCAGCCTGGTTTAGCATGAAGACTGTAATAAATTAATGTAATGTTGCAAGAGACCAGAACATAATTTTTTAAAATTTCAGCATTAACAACAACAACAAGAAAAACAACTTTCAACCACTTGTTCTCAGTAATTAGAACTGTCCTTACAAACTCACTCTTCACTCCACGTGCAGCTGATTCTCTATATTTCTGCACTGTGATCAAATCCCTCACCAGAAACAATACACTAATATACTTCATTATCACAGAGACTTCTCCATACCGTGCTAAATGGAAACTGGAGTTTTATTTCAGACAGCAGCTTTTCCATTTTCTGCGATCTCATATTCAGCATAACCTCATCTGCAGTGCCAGTGAACAAGAAAATGTGTGGTTATAGCACACCTGCCAGTGGAGCAGGAGCTAAAGGAGCAGGCTAAAGGGGAGAGGACAGAGCTACACCAGGAGGAGGCAAGGTAAGATGAAGTTAAAATGTGTTACCATCGGAGTGGTATTTGTTAGGAACAAGTGGAGTGAATTCTCAGGAGGATGAATTGGAGCTTTCTCAGACACAAAGTCTTTGCTGAGAGCAGCTAACACGTCCCTGAGAGCTGCTGTTGTGGTTTTACTGATTTCGGGGCTGGGAGAGAGGAGGAGACCCAACAAGTGGCAGCAGCAGCCATCTCACCATACTGAACCATCTCGTTCATCAGCAGGCACAGAGCCCCTGCCACCCCTGGCTCGTGGGAATGAAGGTGGTATTCATCTTTGATCAGCTCTGTTCCACAGCCCTTTGAGTCCAGCAGAATTGCCAAAGCTGCAGTTTCTGCAAGGAAGACAAACACTGCTGTGCTCTTTGTAGCTGCAGACTGCAGGATCTGCTTCCCATCCCTCACCAGCTGGCTCGTTTTCAGGAAGCTGTGCCCATTCTTTTCAGTCTTCCTAACAACTATGCTGAAGCATATTTGGGAACAAGTGGACATGCAGCTGACACTGCCATGCAGGGCAGAAGTGATTTTAATGATTGTTTTCATGTTGATGGAGCTGATTGGTAATTAATAAAAGCAGAACTGCTGAATGTTACCTGAGAGCCTCACAAGGCTGGCTAATGCCAGGCAGCCGTTCTTCACCAGCACTGCTCTTTCTGGGTTCATCCTGAGGGCATCCAGCAAAAGTGCTGCTGTGGGCTCATAGTCACTGTCAGTTAAGCAGCCTTGAAAGAAAATAAACAAAACACACAGAAAAGCCCAAAATTTCACTACCCTTCAGGCCAAAAGAATAAAGAGAGTCCTGAATACTCAACTTATTCTGCTGAAATGAGATTGCTGAGGGTGTTTTGCTCAGCTGTTCCCTGTGGAACAATGGCACAAGGGCAGGCAGCAGGTAAATGTGATGATATTGTTGCATGAGGAAGAAATAAGACAGAGTAGTACTGCAAGGATGGGTTCCTTAGTGCAAATGATAATGAAAGATTATTTCCTTTTTAACATGAAATACTGTTCCAAATCAACCAAGCACGGTTGGACTCCCCATTAGCAGTATCTGGTGATTTAATTGCTACAGCTCATCAAAAATGGCTTCACTGGGGAGCCACAGAGCGAGTGCAGGGAAGAGCAACCAAGAGAGCATGCAAGTTCCCAACTCTGCTGCCATCTGCAGAGCCTCTCCAGCCCCGCAGCCTGGGCGGCAGGATTACCACTGACACACAGACATCCCAGCCTTTCCCATGCCCAAGGGACAACAGGGAGACTGGGATCACACACCTCGGAGCGCCAGTGCCCACAGCGCTGAGCAGGCAGACTCAACAACGACTCCATCGTGGAGGTGTTTCTGAAGCACTGCTGAGGTGACAGGGAGAGCACTCGCCAGCACTGCTTGGTCTGCATTATTCTCTGAATCACCTTAGCAGAAAGGAAATGCAGCAGGCAGAGCTATTTAATGAAGTAATGATACCATTGTATGTCAAATTCTATCAGTAAAACCTTAATGGGTGCTGGCACTGGAATAATGCAACATTGTTTTAGTCTGGAGGGCAGCAGAGGGAAGGGATCAAAAATGTACAGAACCAAAGCAAGTGCTACAGGACTAATAAATAATTCCGTTTATTGCAGAAAGCTGAACTTCTGCAGGAACTAGTGTTCTTTGTCATTTAAATTATGCATAGGGATCACAGCAAGAAGCCTCCAGAAATAACCACAGTTTTGACAGAATCCAGGCTGCAGGATGGAAATTCAGCTGTCCCATAAATCCAGTGGGTAATTTGCTGCACAGAGGGAATAAAACACACCAGGTGAAACTGTGCACAGTCTGGGCTTCCAGCCTTGCACGATGATCAGAACACCACACACCTCCACAAGAACACACCACAAACAAATCAGTAAATATAAAATCGGGTCACACCTTGGCCTGAACGGCTCAAATTTGATACCTTATCGCATAAAGAGTTGCTAAAAAGCTCTGCATTAATTTTTGTTTTTATCCAACTCTGGATCACAAAGTGATGGTTGCAGTGCTGTGGAAACAACTCTCCAGAATCATAAAATCAGATTGGTTTGGGTTGGAAGGAATCTTAAAGATCATCTCGTTCCATCTCCCCGGAACAAGAATGGGAGAAAATCCAATCCCAGCGACAGGAATGTCTGAACTCAATTAGGCTCAATACCTGCTGCACTTCAGTCACAGGAGTGCAGGCACAACACTCCTGTGTTCCACTCACCGCTCGCAGCCAAGCTCCAGAGAACGGCACAGCAAGAGAAGCAGATCCTGTCATTATGAAGAAAACGTCTCAAAATTGACACAAGGTCCGGAATGATTCCAACTTTCCTTAGGCTCTCCGCAGCTACTTCTGAAAGCCACAAAACCATAGAACGTGGGTTTTTAGTCCCACTCACTGGCCTCGAGAAACAGGCAGCACTAAGGTGTTTAAACTGAGATAACAGACCGGTAACATGAGCCCATCCGCTGGACAAAAGGAAGCAAGAGAACAGACAGAATTCTTTAACAAGATGCACCTCACACATCCGATCCTTTCAAATGCATGCCTGGCCATCCTTCTTCCTCACAGACTTGGAACTCACAGAGCAGGACAGGAACTGAGAGGGTGTAAATTACAATTTTTTACCTGTTTCCATTTTAACGATTCAAACTAAGCTTCAGAATTAGGAAACTCTGGATAAAAATAGTTAGGTGTGAGACACGACTCTTTGTAGTAATTTTTTGAAGATTTCCCCCTTGCTGCTAAATCCTACTGTAACCATTTCTAGAAACAGTCTTTGATGACTGTTGAACTGACACTGAAAACAACTAAAAATATTATAAATATTTAGCAATTACAAGTTCAGGAGAAAAGAAAACAAAGTAGAGAAGTTAGGGAGAATGATTTCAATTCATCATGGCAGAGTGTCCAAAATAGAATTCAGGTTCTGTGCCCTCATTTTCTCAAGCACTAATATTTGCAGAGTTTGGACTTGTTTCCAAACTGAGAGGAAATACAGAATTGTATCTATCAGAGTGGTCCTGTAAATCCCTGAAGCCTCAGCATTGTATCTTAAACTTTCAGGGGTGTTATCAATATCTGGTCAATCTTACCAATATTATCATTATTAAATTAATAATTACCCACAGACACCCACACCTCTCAGTGAAATGACAAGTTCAGCATTATATCTTGGATTTGCTTCAAAAAGTAAAAATATATTAAGATTCCCCAAAGAATGAGCAAGGTGACCCACCACTGGCTGAAACCATCATCAACAACGTGCAGAGCATTGAAAGGAACTCTTCATTTTCAGAATGTTTCCTCACTGTGTGTAACAGGCAGCTGGCCACGCTCTCATCCAGGGCCATCACCACCCCCTGTTCCAGAGCTGTCACCAGGAACATTGGAATAGAACAAAGATTTCAGTGGTTTTGAGTGAAATCTGAACCCCCCTGCCCTGCAATCAGCATAGCAAAACATTCAATTAGCAGCATTTCTTCACATAAAATAAGCAAAAGTTACTTTTAAACTTTCAGTTGCTGAAACACAATTCTTAGTATTTTTAAGCTCACATCATCAGGTGGTTTTGGGGGAAATTGCCATGAAAGTGACAGCAGGGACCACACAAGAGACCCAAAACCACTTTTATGGTTTAAAATTTAAACACCAAACGACAAGAGTCTTATTTATGCCCTGTAGCAACACTCTACATAACATGAAAACAAACTTGGCTGGACAAGATCAGCACCTACATTTAAAATTAACTCTTAACACAGAATTGCTGTGTGCCAGTCCTGAAGGAAGGCCATGAGAATTCAGAAAGCTGCTTAACTCCCTGTAGTTCTTTAACTTCATCCCCTAAAATTGTTAATTGGGCAGATAATGGGTTCAGTGATCTTCACAAGACCCAGCAGAAGGAGGAAGTCTTGATTGTACCTTGACTAAGAATTTCAAGCAATAAAGTGCAGCCTTCTACTTGTAAATCCAGAGAATCTGTGTGAATCTTCATGGCAAGAGCGATCACTTCTGTGCATGTTAGCAGATGGGGGAATGCTGTGGGGGAACAGAAATTCTTTGAGAAAGGTTCTTGAATCAACGAGAACAAAACGGAGTGAATTGTTTTCATCTGTGTGGGAATGTCTCCTATCATTAAAGCTAAGAAAAACCCTGAGTTTTAACATCAGAAGCCAATGCCAGCATTAAAATGCTGTCAAAGGACAGAGCATGTTATCACTGATTTAACACAGAGCTTTGAATTATGAACCTTGATCTGAAAGCTTTTGAAAAATGTGCAGCTTCTGGGAGAAAATACACAGCTTTCACCCTCACAGCTTTACAGACACAGGAATTAGCCATGTGTACCTTCCTTTTGCTCTGCCAGCCTTGCAGCCCCAGGAATTACCCCTAAGTCATCCCAGGACTTGTGGAAATTACCTTCCTCAAATGTCAGTTTGCTGCCAGTTCAAATATCACAGGGGTTTTTTCCCCCAGTGCCCGTTTTTATTATCCTGTAAAGCCCCTCTGCTGGCTAACAAAAGCATGTAGAGAACAAGCACTAACACAATCCCATCACTGCTGCCTGGAGAAATAGGAAGAGAGCAATTTCATTCTCATTTGTGGGCATTAGAAATGTTTTCCTCTTCCTATTATCTCCAAATGTAAGGAAGGAGCAGAATAAATAAACAAATAGATCCAACGGTGCCTTACCACTTTTATCCTCTACAAAGCTGGCAAGGTGCTGAATGCCTTTAGCCTGGACTTCTTCCACATCCCAGGAAGCCTGCATGAATTCTGAGAAACCAAGGAAAACCTTCCAACCATTCCACACAAACACACAAAGCACTCAAATTGTCTCTGCTTTGTGCAAGCTGTGAATTCATATGAATGAAAGGAATGAAATTTGGGATTGTTGAAAAGAGAAAACCTTTCCCCCCCAACTCATTAAACATTTCAATATTACCAAGTGTTATGATTCACAATGTATTTGCCATTATATCTATATTTTTTGGGGACTTGTTGGAATATTAAATCAGAGCAGATATAGGAGCTTTAAATGCATCATTCCAACAGACTTTTCAAATTAAAATAACATCTTCCTTACTGAAAAGTAAAATAATGGAGCAGGTCCCCTGTGGCGTGAATCAGCAAACATGTTACAATTCAAACAAAATACGTGGAGCTCCCAAATTTTCTGAGGGATGACCTCTGACCCTGTTAACTTTTGCAGTAGGAATGGCTGAGAACCTTAGGAATTTAGAGGAAAAGTTGCATAGTGATCCTTGCTCCAAAGAGTATCCCATTTTATTGCAGGTAAAATGAGTGGCCAAGAATTTATTTCCAATTAGAATACATCCTGGCTGGAAGGGTCTATTTCCTGTGAAAATCACCTTTACATTAATCTGATTCTCCTTATTACCTAGAATACTTTCAACTCCTCCCTGAAAGAGCTCATCTGTTAGTGTGGGAGGCAGAGTCTTCTTCAGCTTTATTGAGGTTTCACCAGCAAAAGTCAGGCATTTCCCAACAAAAGGAACAGTGACCAGGTCCCTGGAATTTTGAGAGACAAAAGCAGCACCAGTGAGTTAGAACTACTAAGTTAGAAAAGAAAAAAAATCTACAGGCATTGTTCCATTTTGATATTAAAAAAAAATCTAATATTACTTCTAGACTAGATTATTTTTGACAGAACTTAAACAATTTACTTCCAAACAGCTCAAGAAAGAGCTCACATTGCACAAGCCATGCTCAGGTGTCAACTTCAGGCTCATAAAACATGAATTTATATTATAACTTTAAAAAGGGACACCTGTTCATCTCAGTGTCCACTCTGAAGGAATATCAAGCCTTTAATAACTCAATTTGTTGAGGCAGGAGGATCAGCAATGTTAAACCTTTCCAACAGCAGTGAACATTCCAAATTTGTGGAGGCAGGAGGAGTTTAGGACAGAATAAATCAAGGGAAGGCAGCCAGAACTCACCTCGCCGTGGGTCTCATGCTGGGCTCAATCTGTAGCATCACCAATAAAAGTGGAAAGAAAGGCAAATAGCTGCTTTCTCCTTCCTGCATCAGGGTCAGGGCTCCCTCAAGGCAGCTGCTGTCCCCTCTGATACCCTGCAGTAAGGATTTTATCTCTTCTGCCTGAGGAGAGCACAGTGTGAGGGAGCTCTCACACACTCAGATATCCTGATGGGCCCAGGACCCTTTAAATCCCTAACAAATCACTCTTACACACATTCAGAACAAAGCAGCTCATCATATCAAGGAGGACACAGCCCAGGGACCAGATGTCAGATTTCTCAGTGAAAGAAAAGCCAAATGTTTCCGGAGCCATCCAAGACTTGCTTTCTGTAGAAACAGGAATCACACGGTGACATTGCTGACATTGTGCTCCCAAAAACTACAAAACACACTGTAACTAGTGAACATTTTTCTAAGATGTTCCTGAGGATAAAGCTAAAAAAGGATTCCAACTGTATTGATTGCAGAAACTCACACACATATCTCCATTTTTCACTTGTGAACACAATTAATGCTGCAGACAGCTGCCTATGAAAATTCTATTTAGAAGACAAATAGTTTAATGCTGAGAAAGTTATCTTCCCTCTCCTTTCTCCTCTTCCCTCATTTTTCTCTGAGGAATAAAAATACCCACAACTGAAGCCTTTTAAAAATACAAAAGGATTGTAGTAAGAACAAATAGCTACCTTCTTCCACTCTGATTTTCCATTTCAGCTCATCTCTCATAAGTGTTTCAGTGCTGAAGTCACTCAGCATGAAGGAGGGTTCACCAGTCACCAGGATGTTGGATGGCTTGAGATTTCTGCAACACAAATATTTTCTGTCAGCCTGTGAAA
Organism: Motacilla alba alba; assembly: GCF_015832195.1. Taxonomy (NCBI): domain Eukaryota; kingdom Metazoa; phylum Chordata; class Aves; order Passeriformes; family Motacillidae; genus Motacilla; species Motacilla alba. The sequence continues at coordinate 7,509,008 of NC_052032.1, read as the reverse complement.
TTAGAGCCTAATCATGTATAATCACAAATTCCCTGCATCTTTAGCCCTCAGAAGGTTTGGTTTGTTGGTTTTTTTTTTGGCGGGGGGTGGGGGAATTGGTTTGGACATTTTTTGTGTTCTGTTGGTTTTCATTCTTTTTTTAATATACAAGTGACAATCAACCAAACTACAATTATTTTTCTCTCTAAATGCTTTGAAATTTGTGCTTTTTGATTGATTGATCTGAGCATGGAATGCAAGGGCTGTCTCTTGTTCAGATACACAAACTTTGTCCATCGCAGCCACCAAAATGTGAGCATTTAAAGAGATGGAGAATATTTTAATATTAAAAAAACCCCAAACAAACTCAGGAGATAATACCTCAATCAAATGAGTATTCTAGACAAAACTCAGGAAATAAGTAACTTCAGAAGTAAGAAAAAACCTAAAGTCTGGAACTTCTACCCCCTACTCCTCTTGGAAGAGTAAAATTCCCTGCCTCTGAGCATTTCTGGACAAACACTGCAAAGAACAGGAGCCTGTCAGACAAAGAAAACAAGATTTTTTTTCTCTCACCTGTGCCAAATATTTTGTTTGTGTATGTAAAACAAAGCATCCACCATCTGTCCCAGGAACTTCTGAACCACCTGTGGAGGGAAATGGACACGAAAGTGTAACACAAACAGAGGAACTTCCAAATATCTTTCAGAAGTGAGTTTCCAAAACCACCCTCCTGTGCTTTGAAGGCTTTAGGGAGGATTTTCAGAAAGAAGGAATGCCATAAAAGCAACAAGCCTCTCAGTTCAAACAGGTGCCTCTTCTGTACTTTTTACCATGCCTGGTATCTTTTCTGATTTCTGCCTCTTTTCCCTGATTAGAGCTGAGAGATCTCCTTGGCCCGAGTGCTGCATCACCAGGCAGAGGAACAGAGATGAGACCTGCAGTAAAACATTGCACCAAAATTGCTGAATTGTTTGCAAGTAACAGAGACAAAACCAAGCTGGTGGCTGTGATGTTCACAGTACAAAAGGGTTCTGAGATGATTATTCTCTCACAGAAGAGACAATGTTTAATTTCTTTCACTAAAAATACAGCACGCTCATTGTTTTAGCAAATAAAATAAACCATCACTATCAAGCATCTGATCTGAAGCTGTATAGGATGATTCAAATCAATTATAGATCCAGAAAATCATCAAAGGTTCTGTCCAAGCACTGAAGAAAATCTGCCAATAAATAAGTCAGGGCTTTCAGCCTCTTGTGGTCCCCTATAGAGGGGTTTTCATGCAGGCATGAAAATCAGAATTGCACACCAATTCCCATCAGAATCTGGGAGTCTGCCATGTGATGGACTCCAATCCATACATATTCACAGCTCTTTGGTGTGTGTATTCAGGAGCCAAAAAAAACCCCCAAAAATCAGGCTTGTTTCAAACCAAAAAACCTTCTTTTTTAGCATCTCACCCCAATGACCCCAAATTTAAATCTGTGAATAGGCTGGTGTGCCCAGAACATAAAGCACACATTCCAGTTTAACTCATCCTGTTCCATTCTCACCTCATTATTCCAAGTCAGGAACAATTCTCTGTAAGTACAGATGTTAGAATGGCAGAGTTTTAGCAAATCCATTGCCTGCACAGAAAAAGATAAAATAGAGACAGCTTTCTATAGCTACAGTCCTTCCCTTTAACAGGACCTTAAATTACACCCAAAGCCAGTTCCTCACTTGTTCAGGCCACATTTCTGATCCAACTCTTCCAAAGTGCCAGCTCTGTTAAATATTTGCATACACAAATGTGGAAAGAAGGAAAACATTTCACCCAGTGCTGCAACAGCCTTGTGAGATTCAAAGATATAAACTGATCCACAGGGAGATGATGTGTGAACCACCCCCTTCTCCAGTTCCTAACATCCTAACCTGAAAACATTTCTTAGAATGTGAGTTGGGATGATTTTTCAAGAGCAGCCATTATTTCCTGTAACCTCCGTGCAGGCTTGAACCTCAGCAAACACAATGGCACGAGAGAGAGAGATTTTTATCTCCTTGAAGGTGGTTTCTGTGCAGGGCTCTAACAAACCCTGACCACTTCAGCAAACTTGCTGATTATGTGGAAGATAAAAAGAATTCAGGTTACTCTCCTACAGTTGTGTAAAAAGAGCCACGCTCCCAGGTGGCACAACTGCATTTATTTTAATAGATGTAATTCAATATTTATTTCAACAGAAAAACTGGAACAAGTTTTACTGGTAATGCCATATTTGATAGAGAAAGAGGTAATCTCTCTGACCAGGATAAAATATCTGCACAGGCATTTATTCTCCTTCTTTTCCAACTCCAGATGCTGTGCATACTGGGCACTGGGAGACTCATCCATCATGTGCTATTCCACTATTTTATTGAAACCACTTTTGGTCTTTCAAGAGTAATGCTGATGCTTCTTACTCAAGGCATTACAACAAAGTTTGTACCAAAAAAAAGGGTACAACAAAGGGAGGAAATAATTCACATTAAAAATGTCCAACTCTGAGAAATCAGCATATCATAAAATATGTTATCTAGACATCGAGTTATTAATAATAAACTACAAACAGACCAAGGTTCTCCTTCAGCTTAAAGGCCAAAAGGATGAGTTTTGTCCTTTGGCTTCACAAAACAAACAATAATTCTGAGAAAGAACTATCCTCTGAGAAGAGGTGTCCATTTGAATTTACATATCTATAAATAACAACAATTAATACAAACCCTGGCCTGAGCCCAAGCAGAGGGCAGAGAGCACACCCCACAAATAATTCGACCTGATTTACTTATTTACTCAGCTAATCCTTGCAGATAAAAGACTTGGTTCTATCAAGACTTTGGTCTTTGTGAGTGGAGCAGTAAAGAAAAGGCTGCACCAATACCTCCTTCAAGGCCACATTTGCTTGGTGTTGGTCAATGCATTCAACCTGCACCAAAGAAAAGACAGGGCTGAGATTGTAACAGAGACATCACGGAACTTCGAGGCAGAACACTCTCACCAAGGTGCAAATGACAACAGTTTTCAATGACAGGGCAAATCTCTCCTGTTTGGGGCAGTTTTGGAGTCAGGAGATGGGTAAAACAGAGCTGAAAATACGTGTGTGACAGACAGTGTTTCTGCACTGTCAGGGCAGCAGTGAACTGAGGTGACAGCACCGAGGGGACCTCACTTGGCTGCTGCCCTTTCCCCACTTTGAGCCTCAACATTCCACTAACTGATTGGAATCTCCCATTTTCCCAAAAAGCAGCACTATAGAAAGCAAGCCCACTCTTTCCCAGCAGCTGAGCTGCCCAGCATGGGTCTCTTGCTATTATCCTGGTGACCCTGGAGACAACAAACATGCCTCACTCTTGTTTTCATAGCAACCACCTGCTCACCTGCTTTATTGCATATTTCTTCTGGGCACTCTCATCCGTTTTCAGCTGAGCCACCAGCATCGTGCCCAGTGCCCCGGGCTGGAGCTGCTCCAGAACCTGCCCAGGACACACCCAGAGCACGGCTCAGCCAGGGCAGAACAATCGAGGCAAAAAAACCCTTCAGTAGAAACCTTCCACACAGGAAACTCCGTGTGGAAATGCTCCCCCCGGCAGGGCCAGGGACACCCCTAGGGACACCCCAGCCACCGAGAGGAGCACAGGACTAGGGACACCCCAGCCACTGAGAGGAGCACAGGACTAGGGACACACCACCTTCACCCCAGATCCTGAGAGGAACACAGGCCTTGGGACATCCCTAGGGACACCCCAGCCACTGAGAGGAACACAGGACTAGGGACACCCCAGCCACTGAGAGGAACACAGGACTAGGGACACACCACCTTCACCCCAGATCCTGAGAGGAACACAGGACTAGGGAACTAGTGACACACCACCTTCACCCCAGATGCTGAGAGGAACACAGGCCTTGGGACATCCCTAGGGACACCCCAGCCCCTGGGAGGAACACAGGCTTTGGGACACCCCCACCTTCACCCAGCTTCAGAGAGGAGCACAAGCCTCGGGACACCCCCACCCGCACCCCACTCCTGAGAAGAACACAGGACGAGGGACGCCCCCAGGGACACCCCAGCTCCTGAGAGGAGCACGGGCCTGCCCTTCCCTCGCCTTCAGGGCATTCCCCATGCTGGAAACACCCCCAGAGCACTCACACCCCCTCCGGGAGCCCCTCAGGGCCACTCAACCCCCACCTCCCTGGGCCGTGTGCTGCTCCCAGGGTACCCACACCATCCCCAGGGCCATGGACCCGCATACACCCCTCCAGCGCCACTTTACCCACCCTAGCCACTCACGCCATGTCCCCAAGGGCACCCACAGCACCTGCCCTGATCACAAACCCCCCATACACCCCTCCAGCGCCACTTGATCCACTCAGAGCCACTGACACCATGTCCCCAAGGGCACCCACAGCCCCTGGGCTGATCACAAACCCCCCATACACCCCTCCAGCGTCACTTTACCCACCCAGTGCCACTTTACCCACCCAGAGCCACTGACACCATGTCCCCAAGGGCACCCACAGCCCCTGCCCTGATCACAAACCCCCCATACACCCCTCCAGCGCCACTTTACCCACCCTAGCCACTCAGGCCATGTCCCCAAAGGCACCCACAGCCCCTGGGCTGGTCACAGACCCCCCCTCAGGGCCATGTACCCCACACAGACCCCTCCAGCGCCACCGACACCCCCACAATGCTGCTTATTGCCGGCTAGAGCTAGAGCCTAAGGGCAGCACCTCATATTTTTCCATGGCGGGGACACAGCCCGGCCTCCCACCCGGGACGGCGGGGCAGCGGCCCTGGGGGCGTGAGACCCCCACCCACCCCCAGAAGCGCCTCGGGGGCGCGGCCCCTTTAAGAGCGCTGAGGGGCGTGTCCGGGGGGCGTGTCCCGGCGGGGAGGCCCCGCCCCCCGCGCGCCGGCGCGGCGGCGCCTTCAAGGCCCGGCCCGTCCGACGTGGCAGCGCCTGCACCGAGCGCGGCCCGGCCCCGCCACCGCCCCGCCCGCCCCGAGCCAGCCCGGGCCCCGCCATGGGCCACAACGACATTATGAACACCGCCGAGGACTTCGCCGACCAGGTGCGTGCCCGCCCGCCTTCCCCCCCCACCACCCTCCCCCCACCCCGCGCCCGCCCGGCGGCCTTTGTGCGCCGGGGCCACGCTGAGGGGCCCGGTGAGGCGGGCCGGGATGGCGGCGGGTTTATGGAATTGTAGAGCTGTGGTGTGGCTTGGGCGGAAAGGGATCCTAAAGATCGTCTCGTTCAACCCCTGCCGTGGCAGGGACGCCTTGCGCTGGCCCAGGCTGCTCCGAGCGCCGTCCAGCCTGGCCTTGGACGCTGCCAGGGATCCAGGGGCAGCCGCAGCTTCTCTGTGCCAGGGCCTCACGGGGAAGAATTCCTTCCCAATACCCAGCCTGAGTTAACTCTCTTTCCATTTGTAGCCGGTCTGGTTTGCCTTCTCGCTACCTGTTTTTGTTTCCATCTTTCCTAAGTTTCCTGTAAGTTGTCTCCGAGGGCACCCCGGGCCCGGCTCCCACCGCCGCAGGCCCAGCGCCGCCCCTGCCCTCGGGTGAGCGCCCGAGCCTCTGGGACAGCGACTTCTCCTTGGGGACAGCGCTTCTCTCGGGAGGGATGAAGTGGAAGGAGAGCAGGAGCCGTCCTGGCTGGTGGAGAGGGCACAGCGGGGTGTGGGGGACCGGTGTGAGCTGGCAGGGATGAGAGAGTGACTTTTGTCCAACCTGACAGGGTTAGATGGGATGTTAGGGAAAAAATTCCTCCATGTGAGGGTGGGGAGGCCCTGGCACAGGCTGCCCAGAGAAGCTGTGGCTGCCCCTGGATCCCTGGAAGAGTTCAAAGCCGGGCTGGACAGGGCTTGGAGCAACCTGGGCTAGTGGAAAGTGTTCCTGCCCGTGGCAGGGGTTTGGAACAAGATGAGCTTCAGGGTCTTTCCGACCCAAACCATTCTGTGATTTCATGAAATGCTGATCCATGTCTGGAAGCCCAAACTGGAAAAGGTTGGTCAGCACCGTGGAGCTGTGCTCAGGATTGGGGCAAAAGGAAAGCAAACTAAGCTGATGTTGTCTTGTAAACCTTCTTACGTTTATTTCAGTGGAGGCCCGAGTGATTTCTCTGTTAAATAGAAGTTTGTGATCTCTTACAATGTCTGACAACAGGATTATTTTGAGTGTAAGTAGTTGCTCTGCTGGGGATGGTGTTGCAAAGATCTTCACAGTCATGGTGATTCATCTAATCAACAATGAGAAGCAGCAAGTAATCATATTCAGCAAATTGGCTGGAAAATCTGATTCTGCCTGGTTCTACAACCACTGTGATTTACTGTGAGTTGTGTGGCGAGCAATAACACGTCACAGCTCTGAGGGGGCTGTGCTGCCTCTGTCTTTCACTGATTTCACTGGGAAAACCTGTTCTGCACTTCCTCCCCACCCCCAGATGGAAGAAGGAAAACTCGATTTAGAGACAGAGCTTCCTGTGGTTTGAGAAATACTCAGTTTAAGGAATATCTGGATTATCTTGGTCATTCTCAGTTTACCTTGTAGAGGAGAAAGTAAACCATCACTGCAGTGTTCGCGTTACTTGCCAAAATTTGCAATGCTTGTCCTGACCTTTTTATAACACCTCTCTATTTATTCCTGTGGGGTTATTTCTAGATGTCCTTAACACCCCTCTTTTCACTCTGCTGAAAGCTCTTTTGTCCAGCTTAAATGTAGTTTGCCTCCTCCTGAAGTGAGTTTTAAATGGCCTAAATTCACTTGAGCTTGGCCGCATCCTGTTTAAAGATGAGTCTTGCCTTAAGCTGCAGAATTTAGAGTTTTGCTCCTCTTACCAGCAGATTGCAAAAGAATCTTTATGGCGTTCTGAGTAATAACTCCTGTGATAATTCTGCCTGGTGGCTCAGTCAGAACCTTTCAGTGCTGTGTGTGCTGCTAAAGCTCAGTGTCACGCCAATGCAGGAGTGACTTGCTAGACACTAACCTTTGGTATATATTGTGAAGTTAACACTTGGCACTCGGGAGCTGTTAGTTCATCTTGGATTTAAAAAAGTACTTGGAATGTTTGGACTGAAATTGTGTTGAAACTCCCCTGGTGGAGGCTGGACAATGGCTCTTCTGGGAGCTGAATGCATTCTCAGTGCTCTTCTTGCTTTTTCCACTCTGTGCTAGTGCTCAACACATAATGAGCCTTAATTTCTGTAGCATAAAACCCCTGTGGGAGAATGTTAGAGTTAATTCCATGGCTTATCAGGAAATCCTGAATGTCTCTTACAAAAGCAAGAATAATCTGTTCCTTAAATTCAAGCAGTAAAGCTTAGCTTTTCTCAGATACTGTAATTTCCCTTTGAATTACCAAATTATGGCCTGGGTGCCAAGATGCTCAGCAGTAGTGAGTGGCTGTTAATCCAGAGGTGAGCTGTGCACTGTCCCAGCTAAGCTTGCCAGACAGCCAGTTGTCAGTGAAAGGGCTTGTCCTACTTCTCCCAAGGCTACATTCCCCTTTTCTCCCTCACCAGCCCTTTTGTCATTGAACTGGGGAGCTGAACTGGCAGGAGAAAAATTTGAGGATTTTTTTTTTTCACTTGGTTCAGTTATCTCCATGTTTAGGTGGAGTGAGGCAATACTGAGGGTGAGGTTGCTGGTAATAGGCTGCTCTGAGCTGTAAGGAGTTGCAGTGAGGGGACACTAACACCAGCCCAGTGGTACTAACTCAATAATTTACACACTCAGAAATCAAGCCCGTTTTTAGTGATCTTTATTAAAATATTACTTGGCAACCCCTTCAGTGCAGCCACCAAGTACTGAAAATAGCTGTATCTGGGGCCTGCAGGGAGTGTTTAGGATTGTCTCTCCTTTGTAATCCCTTCCTAAGAGGGAGCAGATCTCAGGCAACTTTCCTGGTGTCTGTAATAATCTTTAGGAATAAATCCTTAGGAATGTGGGTGCTTGGTATTTCTGCTGTTCAAAAAAAAAAAAAAAAAAAGAAAAAGATTCCTGAACAAAAATGCAAGGAGACTATTGAGTCATTGCACAGCAGTGAGAGGGCTGCAGGGAGAGCCAGACTGGGGGAGTTTATTTCATTTTCAAAGATAAATGCTGATCTGATTTGTCCAGATAATTCTGATATAGAATCACGGAACCATTTGGGTTGGAAGGGACCTTAAAGCCCATCTTGTTCTGCCTCTTGCCATGGGCAGGGACCTTCCACTATCCCAGGCTGCTCCAAGCTCTGTCCAGCCTGGCCTTGGGCACTTCCAGGGATGGGGCAGCCTGTGCCAGGGCTTCCCCATCCTCACAGGGAGGACTTTCTCCCTAATTTCTACCTTACCTTTCAGTTTGAACCCATTATTTCTTGTCCTCAATATCCTGTTTTGTAGAAAATGGAAGGGAGGAGAAAACTTTTCATTGTTAGTCTGAACTTAGTCAGTTAGATTAAAAAAACTGAATTTGGAATTATTCTCTAGAAGTTTGTTATGGCAGTGCACTGATTGTTTATCATTATAAGCCAAGTAGCCTGTTCTGGTTAGGCTGAGGAAAGATTTTCCCGTGAAGAATGATAGTAAAATGCAATAAATTACTAAAAGTACCATTTTAAAGGTTTCATTAATAAATAGCCTTTTGGAAAAGGGAATTGATATAAAGCACACTTTGGAAAGGAAAAGCATTGCGAAATCTTCCTGCAATTAAAAACCTAATTAATATTGCTGGCAATGCTCTGGTGGGTCAGAGCCCTCTTCCTGCCTTTGGAAATAAATAGGAAAGCCTGTTCCCAGTTCTTACAGTACTTTCCAGGCACTGGGCTAATGAATGTGATGGGTTTTGCTGTCCCTGTGATTTTGGGGTGGGATCTCTTGGAGTGATTTTTTTTTTCTCTGTGGATTGAGCATCCTTTTCCAGGAATGATCAGGGGTGTCCCAAGCTGCTGGAGGAATTTGTTCTCCCAGAACAAAGCAATCCCTTGAAAGTGTTCAAGATATTTGGGATATGCCTTATCAGAAGCTCTAGACTAATAATGCTGTGCAGCTCGGGAGGGTTTCTGTGTAGATGAGCAGCGTGCTGTTCCTCACCATAATCAGAACTTCCCTGATACATGAATACACAGGAAAAGGCTTTGTGCCTGGACAGAACATACCTGCACAAATTCCCAACTCATGTCCATTTATTGGACTCAAAATAGCTGTAATTGTACCTGGTGTACACACTTTTATCAAAGCAGAGTGGACTTTCAGCAAACTTGAAACTGTTGGAGGTTGGGGTCCAAATGAATCACTTTATTACCTCTCTTTTGGTCAGGCCTTTATGGGTTTGGGTAAAATGGGGTAAAATTATGGGTAAAATTTCAGTCCCCCTTTAGAAAAATGGGGGGTTGAGCAGAGCTTTGATTAAGGGATCCCTGGATCTTCTTGTACATCTTTGGTTGTTAAACTTAAAGGAGCATTTAAAGCTATCTTTGCCTTTCTAATCCCATTAGAGGGGGAAGTGGCAACACAAAGCCCCTCTAGCATATGTCAGTGATTTGGCTGCCAACACAGAACCAGCTGTTCTTCTTTAAAATTGTTTTTTTTAGCATTTTCTTGTCTTTTCTCATGATGTTCCACCTTTTCCAAGGAGACAGGACATGTGGAGAGCACTTGATGCAAAGCCCAGAGCAGAAAAAGCCCTGCAGTTTTTTTAATGCTGTGAGTTTCACGCTGCCACCTCCATCAGTGGGTTTGGATTTGGGTGTGTTGTGCTCAGTGTGGTTCAGGTCCCATCTCTTAGCTGCAGATGTCAAACTGCAGTTTTCCCTCGTGTGCCACTTTATCTGTGTGAATCTTACAGGAAGTGGGCTCAGGGTGCAGCTTTGGAGCCACACAGTGCTGGTGCCGTGCAGGGCCAGAGCCAGGGTGACTGGTGCTATCCATCGAGTCCCACTGCTGGGGCTCTCATGTTTCTTGTCATTTATTCCATCTTTAGTTAAATTACTTGAGTGATTTACACCCAGATCCTCTAATTGTGAGCTCGCTTGATGCCTGTTACATTCTCTTCCTGTAGTCGTGGTGTAGTTGTTCTCTTCCTTTCTCTCCTGGTTCCTTTGGCTTGGCTTTTTGTTCCCACAGGCTGTTTCTGAAGCTGATTTGAGCTTGCTGTGTGCAGGGGGTTCAGTTTGAGAGCAGCTCCAGGAGCTGTGGGTGCCCTGGGCTGATGTGTGTGCTGTGAGGTTGCTTAGCACTGCAGCTGCTGTGGGCTGCAGCCTCTCTGACTTGTCTGGAGCCCATTGGATGTGTGCTCTTGTGTTTAATGGCCAGTGTTAAATGCCCTCTGTGTGCCTAGAGAACAGGTAAATGTTAAATGTCTTCTTGGATCCTTCACCTGTGCTTTGCATGGTTGCAGGGAAGGGGGAAATGAGGTCAACTCCCACTTCAAAACAGCAAAGATGAGGCCTGGAGGAAGATATTCTCTATTTGCTGCTTTTTTCAGCCTTTCCACAGCACTGTTTTTATCCTTTCCTTACAGATTCCCAGCACTTGTCTTCTTTCATTTCTTTCTAGACCAAAGTTGCTTGTTCTTTATCTTACAAATGACTTCTGGTTTGTCAGAACTTTATTCTTAGTATTCCTCAGCAAGTTTCCTCAACCTCACAGTGAAACCCAGGAGGGAGGAAAGCTGTAAACCAAGACGTGTGTCTCATTCAGTGAGTGACAAAGATCAGAAATTCTCTTCTGACTCATTCATCCAACTGTTGACATGGCTTAAAAAAGCCTGAAGTGGCAGCCTTCAGGAGGCAGAGTACAGCTGCACTTAAAATGCACTTGATTAAGGTGAATTTTGACCCTTAGACTCTGGATACAGGCAATACAACAGTGCAGTTTGTTCCAATATTAACTATTTAATTGACCATTAAGGATGTTTGCTGATTTTTTTCCTTGTGATAATCTGTAGTTGCACAGTGAGCTGGGCTTGTCATTTGCATAGCCTTTAGTATTGACTGATTGCTGCTGGCAGGAATAAACTGTCAGAAGTGGCTTTTGTCTCCTTCCTGCTGGAAGTCTCAATTAAGTAATAACCAGTGCTACCTAGAAAACGGGTTGACAATTAAACACTTGTCCTAACCCAGAGGCAGTAAGCTTTTCTGTGCACCCCACAGCCCTATGGAACACAGCCCTCTAGACTGGCAATTTTGTATTTGCTCCTTAAATTGTAATTGCAAAGTGATCCAGGAGCCTGTGAGATGAAGGGGGCCCAGATACATCTTCCATTCCCAAAAACTAAAGCTCAGCATCCGTTGCATGATGATATCATTTCCTTCTAACCACTGCACTGAACTGTGGCTATAAACCTCTGCTTCCTTTCTGCAGAAGATGCTCCTTTGAATGGAAGTAAAAACCTGCCTAGAGGACGGAGGGTGCAGTTCCGTGCAGTGGTTACGTGGAACTGAGATCTGCTGCTGCTCAAGTACCTGAGCTTTGTTTGCACCGAGCTGTTGGAGGGAGCTTGGCAAAAAATTCAGTGATCTTTTTTAATTTGTACAGAACTTTTCTTCTCTCAGCCTGGCTCCCTGAATCTGGGTCGTTCCAGGGTGCTGAGTGCTGAGCACATGGGTGGGAGCAGGATTGCCCTTTCAGCTCCGGGCTATCTGATAGCTGAGCTGTAACATGAAACCCTGAGAGAGAAACTAAAACCAAGGTCAGCCTTCATTAGCGAGAGCTCCATCAAAGCACAGTTCCTGTTACACAGAAATGTGCTGCTGGATTCTGCTCTTTTCCAACTCCTAGTCCAGTGGAGAATGACAACAGGTTTCCCCTGCTGCTCCCAGTGGGAGAAGAAGCATTTCATTAAATCCAAGTCCCAGTTTTCTCTCTGGATGTTGGTGACCCTGAGTGCACGAGAACTGCTGATCTCAGTGTGCAGAGAGCAGGGCTGTGTTATCCCTGCAGCGTCCCCGTTCCCTGCCTTCCCTGCTAATGCCCTGTGTGTCCCTGCAGTTCCTGAGGGTGACCAAGCAGTACCTGCCCCACGTGGCCCGGCTGTGCCTGATCAGCACCTTCCTGGAGGATGGCATCCGCATGTGGTTCCAGTGGAGTGAACAGAGGGACTACATCGATGGCACGTGGAACTGTGGCTACTTCCTGGCCTCCATCTTTGTGATCCTAAACCTCTTTGGGCAGCTGAGTAAGTGGCTCTGGGGCTGTTCAGGTGCAGGCAGAGCACTCCAGCGTGGCTGCAGCCCTGTTAATCGTGGCAGTGTGGGATGCCTCGCTGATTTCCTGATAGCTCCTGACAGCTCAGGAATGATAGTACTACTAATGAAAAGAGCTCTGAATTGACCTGCTTCAGCCTTTCCTGGAAGCAGTCACAGAGAGTTCCCTGTGACACACTGCCTCTGAGTCAGAGATGCCAAGAATCCATCAGGACAATCTGGTTTCAGTTCTGTACGTGCATCCATGTAAGCCACACCCAGAGTCCTCTAAATTAAATACTCCTTTTAAACAGGGCAATGTTGAGACTTTCTCAGCCTCCTGTTTTTATGGGCATTCATCTTCAAGGCAAAATCTCACCCTGGAGAGGGTGCATTTAAGCCTGAGTGAGGTGCTTGTGTCAGAAATTTTTCCAAAGCCCAGGAATCAGGATAATCCCAGAAGGAGTGCACTGCTGTGTGTGTGCTGGGTGGGCTCAGGCTGTCAGAAATTGAGAGAGGAAAAATCCTGTTCTGTTTATATTATGTCCCTGATTTACTGTTCCTGATTGCCAATTTCTTATCTTGTGTCTTGATTTAGATTTTTTGCCCTCACTATTTTGTGTAGAGAGTCACCTTAATTTAATGCAGGTGCCAGTCCTCGTGTTAAAGTGACAGAGGCTGTTGGTGCTTTATGATTGAAGTTTTGAGAAAGGTTTTAAGGAAAAGGAATACAGCTTGATGGCCCAAACAGTTACCTCACAAAAGAAAAAGGAAAATCCAAGTTAGCATTCCTGCAGGAGCTTTTCCAAGTGTAACTGTGTTCAATTTCCCCACCTCAGGTGGCTGTATCCTGGTGCTGAGTAGGAACTTTGTGCAATATGCCTGCTTTGGACTGTTTGGAATTATAGCATTACAGGTAGGAGGCTTAAATCTTCATCCCTTCTAAACTGTACCTTTCAAATCTCTCTTGCCCCCAGTACTCCCAACATGTTTAAATATAACTTGCAACCCTGGAATTTTTCTCCACCCTGGCTTAGTGCCAGTCCTTGATGGCATTGAACTATTTTGCTGCTTCTGTTCTCCTGATGTGCCCAATAGATGTAATTGCAATTAGTCAGCTTGGAGACATTCATTCAATACTTGACCTTGACCAATTTAGCAGAAGTAACTGGCAGTTTACCTGGATGTCAGTTAGTGAGCCAAATGTGGAACTTGCAGTTGCTTTGGCCTTCAGCTGTGTTCCCATCACAAAGGATCCTATCTAGTAGCATCCTTCCCCTACAAAACCAGGGAATTGTGGGGGCCCTAAAACACAAATCAAATTCTGCCTTCCCTTCCCTGTGTTACACAGACTCACTGGACCCCCGTGATGTAATTACCTTGTTTCCCTCACTATATTGTGTTTATAATCAAATTCTGCTGTGGCTGATACAGACTTGAGATTGTAACAGAAATTCAGAACTTCAGTGTCATTTTTATGGTGTTTTAACCTGTTTTATTCTTTGCCTAGACTATTGCATACAGCATTCTATGGGACCTGAAGTTCTTGATGAGGTATGCCTGCTTCTGGAAGTTTTTATGGAAACAGAATGAAAACTTGGCACTTGGTGGCAGAGGAAATGACATTTGTACATAGTATTTACTAGAAAGCTTTTACAAGTGATGCATTTACACTAAAGAAGAAATTACAGCTTTTGAAAAATCAGGGAGAGTCTGTGCTAAACTGCAGGCAGCAGGCTCAGGAAGGGAAAGACTAATCCTAGCCCACTAGGATCCAAGACTAATCCTAACCCACTAGGATCCAAGTGCTTCTGCTGCTAACCTGGCTAAGAGCTCATCCAACTGTCTGCACTTGATCAGAGTTGCTTTTATTTCCTAAATGGCTAAAATAGCAACTCTGCTTCTGCATGGCTGAAGCCATTTTCTGAGAAAACGGCAGCATGTGGTCACTGGAGCAGTTTCTGGGATTTTAAACCTCTCAACACCTTCCCCAAGGAGAAGACAAGATTATAAACATGAGCTTTCCTGTCAGGCCCTGAGTGATGGCTGGCTGTTGCCTTTGCACCCCTCTGAGGGGAGGCCAGCACAAGAGCTGCACTCTGGCTTACTACAGCCCTGTCAATGTGTAACTTTCAGCAGTGCTGCTGCTCTGTTTTCTCAAAGCAACCTCTGAACTACTCTGGCATATATGGCTAAACCTGAGGTACAGAATAACTTGAACACAACGAAATTGGTGTTGTAACAGCCCCTGAAGCAACTGTGCCCGAGTGGTGGGTGCTGGACTTCCCTGGCAGGCTGTGTTCCACAAATCCTGGGTGTGCTCAGTGCTGCTGGGGCTGGGAAGTGTTAATTTAACACAGACCAACACATCCCACGGTGCAGAGCAAGTCACTCCTCACTCTCACATCGATCCTTACTGAAATTGTCAGATAAGACTTTACAGATATAGATCAGTGCAAGCTGTACTAAACTGCCTTTTTTTTTTTTTTTTTCCTTTTTCTCTATTTGTGTAGGAATCTTGCCCTTGGTGGAGGCTTGCTGCTGCTCCTGGCTGAGTCCCGCTCGGAGGGGAAGAGCATGTTTGCTGGTGTCCCCACCATGAGGGAGAGCTCCCCAAAGCAGTACATGCAGTTGGGGGGACGTGTGCTGCTTGTCCTCATGTTCATGACACTGCTACACTTTGACATGAACTTCTTTTCTGTAAGTATCTCAGCATTAAAGGATGAGTTGAGCAACTAGAATGTAGCACCAGTGCCCAGGTGGGCTGCAGGATCTGCTCAACGCATATTGAAATCCATAAGTAAAATTAATACTTTAGAAAAAGTTATTAGATTATCTGTGCTATGACAACTGAACTTATCCAAGCTCTGCTCTGATGTTGGTGTGTCTGTTGAAGAACTGTAAGTAAATGGGTTTTTTTTTCGTGGCTTTTTTCCTTGCAGATTCTGCAGAACATTGTGGGCACAGCCCTGATTATCTTGGTGGCAATTGGCTTCAAGACTAAGCTGGCTGCCTTGACTCTGGTCATCTGGCTCTTTGGCATCAACATCTACTTCAATGCCTTCTGGACCGTCCCAGCCTACAAGCCCATGCACGACTTCCTCAAATACGATTTCTTCCAGACCATGTCTGTCATTGGAGGGCTCCTCCTCGTGGTTGCACTGGGTCCTGGTGGAGTCTCCATGGATGAGAAGAAAAAAGAGTGGTAACAGGAATAGCAACACTTCTTGGGACATACTGTACTAAGTCCAGAACTGATTCTCTATGGATTCAACAAAAACTGCCAGCATTTTACACGTACATGCCCCCTTCCTATAAAAGGCACAGATGTTCTGAATTTGATTTACTGTGGCACCAGTAATACAATAGATAAAATCCTATTTCTTCAAGGAATGTTGCCTAGGCTTATTCTAACTTCCTAGATTTGGAACTAACCCAAGGAACCTGCATTTTGCTGATGCTTCAGTGAATTGCAGTAGAACAGTTGCTGTCTGGAATGTCAGCAATGTCTTAAAATTTGCAGAAAGGTGAGCAGATACAGCTGGATCATTCAGTGTGGTGTTGGGTTGTAGCTATAACTAAAAAAGCGGATCCCCTTTCTTGCCCTTATCAAAACTGTCTTGTGCATAAGGAGTTCCATGGCTGGTTATAGAATTGCTTATCAAGGTGGAAAGCAGCATCAAAGAAAGCCTAGAAAATCACTGTTATCTTGCTGCTCAGAGGCCTGTAATTCCCTTTTGTTCAGCAGGGAAGGGTCTTTCCTGCTCCTGAACAGAAGGCAAAAAGAAAACCCAGGAAGTAGTTGTATCTCTTTCTGGGTAAGAAAAGGGAGAGGATTTTCTAACATGTCCCAGTTCTGCCCTTGAGGAGAACAAGGGGAAATCCTGTATTGTTAATCATGAATCCTGTATTGCTAATCAGATTTAAAGGAAGTGGGGGAGATAATCCTGAAGAGACAGAACGTTAGATTCTGTGAAAATTCTGTGCCAAAAGAATTCTTTATTCTACATTCTTTCCCCAAAAGTTGCCCCTCCTGAATTCCCAAGAAGGGAGCCAAGTTGTGCTGCAGGTTCCATAATAAAAGCTCCTTTCTGCTATTAACCAGCTTCCATCCATATATACCCCAAATTCATATTTGAATTGCAGGTTAATGGTGAAAATGTCTTGAGAATTACAGAAACTCCCCTTTCCTGTGCACTCAGTACTCGCCAGATGAGAGCAGTCAATCTCCTAATCTGTAGTCTTTGCTTCTTAGATTCACTTCTGTCAGTCTCTTGGCTGTAAGAGTCCCAGCTGACTGAAGAGCTGGGCTGCTGAGCTCTCCAGGACAGCCCCTCCTCTGCCACCTCAGAGCACCCTGAGCTGTGCAGGGTGGAAACGTGGAGGTGGCCCCTGTTCCCACCTCTGCGGACGGTTATAGCTGAGGGATGTGAGTGCAAAGCCTGGGCAGTGGAGAAGCAGCCAGGGGTGGGCCTTCCCTGGGAGGGTGAGGAGAGGAAGGCCCTGTTTGGCTTCTCAGTGCCACGACCTCTGTGCCATGACCATGCTTCGTGCTGCTCAGGGGAGGCCTTGTGTCCTCTCTTAGTCAACTAGGTGTGAACCTGTTTCACTAGATTGTGGAGGAATTCTAGACAGCATGAGCCCTGCCAACTTCCTACCTTTACACTGATTCCTTGCTCTGTTGCCTCTCCTGAGGAAGATGCTCAGCTCTTGGTTCAAGGGGGGATTCAGCTGAACATCTCCAGTGGGAGCTGTTCCCCAGGGTCTCCTGAGAAGGACACTCACCTGGACGGTTCAGATAAACAGTTGCTTTTTAGGAGAGAAAACTGGGCTGAAAGAACTAATGGAAAATAGAAGAGCACTGAAAGTTAAACCAGTGATTTCATCATCTTAAGGGGATAATAGCCTCTGTAAGGGCAAGATGTGCTGCTGCTGGAGGAAGCCACTTGCTATCCCAGAATAGTTAGGGTTGGAAGGGACCTCTGGAGATCATCTAGTCCAACCCTCGTGTTCAGATTGATGGGAGGGGAATTCAGCATAAAGGTCAGGTCACTGATGGCTTTCTTTTCAAGGAGGTTTTGCAAGAGAAGTCTTCACCTCAAAGTGTTCTGTGTTCCTGACTCTTCCTGGCTAAACAAACTGCTCCTTTCAGCCACAGATCTGCAGCACAGGAGGCTCTCACTGTTCCACTGCAGGTCTGATCAAGGCAGCCACTCTCAGATAACTGAACTGCTGTTGATGTTCATAGTATTTATAAATGGCAGAAACTACTCCTGCAAGTAGCCCCTTGTCTTTCTCAACTTCCTTGTGTCCTGTCTAACTAAGGAGCTGGATGACAGACTAGTCTGAAATATTGACCAGTTTCCTCTGCGAAAATCAAGTCCCTTTTCCAATAAAAGACCCTAGAAAAGGAACTGTTGCTGTCCCCTGCAGCAGGAATACTTCAGTATTCCAGGGGCACAGTTAGGTGGAGGGCATTATCAGATACTTCTAGGCAGCACAACGTGCAGACTTATTAACTGTGAGTCCTGATGCAGAAGATTCTGGTTTCCTACATACACTGCTGTACTTGTGCATCTCCCAGAAATTCAGTGACCTCTCCCCGTGGCTGAGAAGCTCTCACAAGCAGGATGTCAGCTACCAATTGGCTCTGCAAAGTGTTCTGGAATTCATTCTGAATATATTTTTGCTTTCTATGTGGAAAAAAAAAAAAGAAATAAGTATAAATTCTCATTTTATGCTGTATTTTGTACCTTAGTTGTGTTTGAAAATGTTTTGATTTTTGAAAACAATCAAAATAAAACAATGGCATCTTTGTATCCACTTGGCGTGTGTGGCTGGTGATGCTCCACCGCTGAGCTGCTGTGCTTTCCTGCCTAACAAAAACCAGCTTTCTGTAAAAAACTGAGCTGTCTGGACTTGACTGCAGCAGCCATCCTTCCTTTGGTGTGGGGCTCTTGGAATGCAACTTAATTCCACCCCATTATTCCCCTCCACACCTTTAACAGTTAACTGGAATGAGCAGACACTTCATCCTGGGCTCCCACTGGAATTGTTACACAACAGACTTCAGGCCAGGTATTTATCATAGAATTTATTTCCCATTGGTTGCTTTCTTGAAGTTTTTGGGTTTTCGATGATGGCTCTTGAATTTCTTCTTTAAAGGGCCTGTCTGTTTCTGTAGGGGAAAAAAAAAAGTTAATCAGCTTATTTCCAACAGCCAGATCAAGCCTTGCCTGAGACAGCTTAAACAGAAACTGAGTGTGATCTCCTTCAACAGCCAGAATGAGCCCAAGTCTGCCCATGGAGCCAGGATCCTGCAGCTCAGCATCCCTTTCTGATGGTTTCATTAGGTACAAACTGACAGGCTCCCTGCAGCAATGAATCCAAACTTTATCCAGCCCTAACTTTCTACTTTGACACGTTTACAAAGTAAGGCGGTGCCTCAAAAGTGGCAGAAAAATGGTCTAGAGCGACTCTGTGACTGCAAAACAGTTAAATTTTTTTGTGTATTTGAAGAGCAATTACAGAACCCACAGGACACACTTCAGCTTTCCTTCTACGATGCTGTGGGGCAGGATCCCACCCAAGATGAGCTGGTTGTACAGGCAGGAACATCCCTCACTACCCCAGCCAGGATAAATATTGCCTGGCAGGAATTCACACCTCGAGATGCAAGTCACTGTCTGGCACACAGAGAAAAATCTATTCTGAACAGCTTTGCACCTTCTGCTGCTTCCCAGACAGGAATAGCTGGCACACCTACGGGCTGGGATCCCAGCTCCACACCCCCTGCTGCTGCAGGCAGTGGGATGACTCCCACCTTTCCTCTCTTGCCAGCTGCTCTGCTGCTGTCCCTCCTTGCCCCGTGCTCTCCGTTCTGCTTGGCCCCGTCGTCCTCGCTGTCTGTCACGAAGCCATCGCTGCCCTTTGTGGTCTCTGCAGCTGGTGGGTTTTTTTCTGGGAAGAGTGCAGCTAAAAAAGATTCAGCTCAAAATCAGTTCCCTGTGCACCCAGGCTCTGCCTCCCCTCGCTTTGCTTTAAAGCTGCTCCCAGTCACCACGTGTCACTACTGAAATACTTAGGAAATAAACATGCTGGTGTTTTATTGGAAATGTGCCTTGGTGCTCTCTCTGTTCCCATTCTGGGAATGTCAGCACAGATGCTGCCATGTGTTACACCCCTGCTCCTGCAGCAAGATGGATTTGCACCTCCAGCTCTAAGTCAGCAGAACAGCCTGACCACCTTCTGTCAAGGATTTGCTGAGAAACATGGAGAGTGGAGATTCCTAAAACAGCAAATCCCAGCAGATCTTGTATCCCTTCCCTCACACCTTGCACGATCCAACTCATTATTAGCATTAACTGTTTCTTATTTGGTGGAGGGAAGCTTTTCTAAAAGCCAAGGACTCCCAACTGGATGAAGTCAGGTGCCTCTGGCACACCAGCATCAGGCAGCAGTGTAAAGAAACCAGGAGACAATTAACCAAGCAACTCCCTTGAGGACATGGATGACACCAAGGGTACACTCACGTGGGTACAGGTCACTCATGCTGTCATCTGTCTCCTCTCCATCCTCCTCGCTGGACTTGGGCTCCCAGAACTCCTCTTTCCTGTGACCCTGCCTGCTCCCGTTTGTTTGGTCATCGGGGTGCTGTGCCCGCTGCTTCTTCTGTCTCAGGCAGGCAGGGACATACTCCACTCCTTCCCTCTGGCATTCCTCATCTGAGAGAGAGGGTCAGGCAGCACTGATCAGCTGCCCAGCCCCTGAGTCCTCCCATTCCCAGCTCAAGCTTGTAGGAAATGCAACTCAAAAGTCCAGCATGCTCCAAATATACATCTACAGTGACACTATGGACCAGGGAAGATGTTAACACAGATTGTGCTGGACACAGGAATCACACTCCCTGAGTTTCAGAGCTGATCCTCTTAAGGAAAGATGTTACAAGGTACTTGCTAGAAGCCAATTGCTCCCTACATCTGAGCCCTTCCTTCCTAGCTGAGGAGGACACACAGTAACACTCTGCTGTCAATTTAAACAAAGCTGTCCCACCCACTTCAGAGGGATCAACTGGAAGCTCAACAACTCAGGAAAGAAATGCTGCCTGGTGCAGAAAAGCTACTTACACGTTTTCAGGGCCTTCTGGTAGCGCTTCCCTTGGACGTGACGCAGGACGTGCTCTGGAAGCTTGTTGATGTGTCTGAGGGTGAGCTTGCAGAACAGCTGATGTCTGACAGAGAAAGGGCCAACAAGAGAGTTAAAGTGTGCTGTGACTTCAGAACTTTTCACTTACAAGCACTGCAAGTTGCTCAAAGTTGATAAACACTTTATAAAGCTTTTCCCCGTCTCCCCAAATCCATAAGGACCTAAGAACTTTGTAAAGCCCAACTACTTTTTGTCTGAGATTGAACAAAGTGTAAAGCACAACACGCAGGAGGGACAATACGTACAAATTCTTTGTGCTGGGCACAATGTGGGGCTCAAACGTGCCATAGTCGAACTCTCTGGCTGCCTTTATGAGCCGCTGGTACTTCTTGCCGCTGGTGTAAGCCTGCAGCTCCGACAGGCGACAGGGCAGCTCGTGTCCTGTCAGCCTGCACCTCACCTGAAAAACACATGAACGGTCAGGAAACCCAGGGGTTTATCCCACTCAATCTCAGAATCCATTCGTTTGGAAAGAACTTCTGAGATCATCGAATCCAGCCTATGACTGATCCCCACCTTGCCAACCACACCATGGCACTCAGTGCCGCCTCCAGTCGTTCTGCAGGCATGGGGACTCCGCCACCTCCCGGGCAGCCCCTTCCAGTGTCTGATCACCCTTCCTGCATCCATCCCAGGGCTGGGGAGGGCAGGCCAGACCAGCGCTCCGCTCCCCGGCCTTCCAGCGCTGGACACACACCTCGGGGCAGGAGCTCACCGGGGCCGAGCCCGCCGGGCACCACGCGGTGCCTCCATCGCGGACCCTCAGCGAGGCGGCCCCATCCCCTCAGGACCCTCACGGTGCCCCCCAGCCCTCACAGCGCTCACTCGGCCGCACCTTGCCCGGCCCCGCGGGGCTGAGCAGCGGGTGCTGCCTCAGGAAGAGCCGCTCCGCCTCGGGCACCTCCGGCACGGCCGCGCCGCCGCCCGGGCCCGGCGCCGCCATCGCGAGGGGCCGGGCCCGGGCGCGTTTCCCGTTCCGGGCCGCGGGCAGGCGGGGCCGGGCCGGGCCGGGCCGGGGCTGCCATGGCCGCGCTGGTGCTGCGAGCGGCGCCCAGGCTGCTGAGGGAGCGGCGGGGCCGGGGGAGGCTCGGGGCAGCGGGGCCGGGACGGGTAAGCCGCTGATCCTGTCCTTCGATCCTGTCCCCTCATCCCGTCCCCTCATCCTGTCCCCTGATCGTGTCCCCTCATCATGTCCCATTATCCTGTCCCCTGATCGTATCCCCTCGTCATGTCCCTTGATCCTGTCCCCTGATCCTGTCCTTCGATCCTGTCCCCTCATCATGTCCCATTATCCTGTTCCCTGATCCTGTCCCCTCATCATGTCCCATTATCCTGTCCCCTGATCCTGTCCTTCGATCCTGTCCCCTCATCCCGTCCCTTTCTCTTTTCCTGATCATGTCACCTCATCCTCGCTCCTGTTTCAGTTCCCTGATCCTGTCTCCTGATCACATCCACTCATTCTGTCCCCTGATCCAGTCTCCTCATCCTGTCCCTTGATCCAGTTTCCTGATCCAGTTTGCTGATCCTGTCCCCTCATCCTCATCCAATCCCCTGATCATGTCCCATTATCCTGTCCCCTGATCCAGTCCCTTTCTCTCATTTCCTGATCATGTCCCCTCACGGTGTCCTCTCATTGTGTCCCCTCATCCTGTCCCCTGTTTCAGCTCCCTGATCCTGTCCCCTGTAGGCCCTTGTTTCTGCCAAGAATAGATTAAGTTGTTGTTGTGTTTGCTGATGGTGTGGATGGAAGTTCATTGCTCTGCTACAGGCAGCTCTATAATGGAAATTTTATCTTATTTCATTTACAATTATAGCCCAACCCATAGTGTTTCACAGGCAGTTGCTCATTTGAGACTTAAATCATTGGATACAAAAATATTTCACATAATCAGCAACCACTGATATCAACTAAACAGAAGTTTTATAAAGCAGCAACATTACAAAGGATCTTTCTTATCCTATGTAGGAATCACAGTGCTTGATCAGAAGAACATTTTTTGGGTGTCCTCTAACTAAGGGAGGTTCTGGTCTGGTTCAGAAGACTAAAGGTGAGAAAATATTTGTCTGGGCTTCTGCCCTGTTTCACCCTAGTACCTAGATGTAATATTTCCATCTCTTCTCTGACTCCTGTTCCTCATTCTGGTTTTCTGTAGATGTTTGTTTGAGGTTCTGCAGACCACGAAGTTCTACAGCAGCTGCTGGCACATCTGGAGAGGATGCCTTGCTGAAATGGGGCCTTCTCCTCGTCCCTCTGACCACATTTGGTCTTGGCACATGGCAGGTACAAATAAATACTTCATTTTTTCAAAAAACGAGCACTTGAGGACTGTGAAGTTTTTCCATCTGTTTGATCTAGTTCAGACAACAGGCAGGTTAAAGATTTGCTGTCATTTTACATTTCTGTTTTCCGAGTGTCCACTTGTAACTCTTTAAAGGAAGTCTTTTTTTTACACTTTTATTTTAGTATAAATATTTCCTCAAATTAAATTCAATAGCCTGTATTTTCATGTCTCAAATTACCCTGATTTGGGCCAGATCTGATGAGAAAATTATGACCAAGATTTTAAGGCTTGCTGCAGTTGCCACATTGCTCTGTTCTGCCCTAAGGAGTTACTTTTGTGTTTGTTTACTTCCAGGTGCAGCGGCGCAAGTGGAAATTAGATTTGATTGCACAGCTGGCATCCAGAATCAGAGCAGATCCCATCCCTCTGACATTAGAGTATGGAAACAGGGATGGTTTGTTGTCCACAGAGCACTCACTGGGAATATTAGATATGGACCATGCACTAATGAGCTTGTGCTGAACTGACCTGCATGAAAATGAAGGGATGCAATGGAAATTGGGATGTGCCAGCAAAGTAGAAAGAGATCCTGATAATTTATTTTTTTTTAGTAAAAGGATATGTCATTTCTTTTCTGTGGGATACTCTAAATGCATGGGGAAGGATGAATCTCTGTTCAGGAGAATGTGGGATGTAATTCATAGCATTTTTAATCCCACTGGGGAAAGAGGACTTGGGTGTCTGGGGTGTCCCAAAGGAATTGTTACTGCAACAGTGAGTCTTGGAGCAGCAGCAGGACATGTGGAGCAGTTGTGTCAGATGTGAGAGAGATTTTTAAGGTCACTTGGTCACCTGGCACAAATCTCAGAAGGGCTCAGTTGATGGATTTCATGGTGTGGGATGGGAAAGAAACGCTTCCCATGGCTGCATGCACGGGCAGTGAGTCCACCGGCTCTGTGACACCTGGGTTGCAGATATTGTGGAAAAGAACTTCCCCCTGGATGCTCCTGATCATCTCTGTTTGATTCTCTGGGACAGTTGAAATACATTAAGCCATATTCCATGAGCTGTTTGTCTTCTGCCTCTGTTTGCCAACAGGCTCCATGCAGAGTGAACCATTAGGGAAAAGGAGAATCCCACAATAAAATCTCCCGATTGAACTCACTTAGCACTGCCATGATTTTTTTCCTCTTGTTCCATGCAGCCCCATGGAACTGAAGGAGTTGGAGTACAGACCCGTGCGGGTCCGAGGGCGTTTTGACCACTCCAAGGAGCTGTACATCCTGCCCCGCTCCCTGCTGGATCCCGAGCGGGAGGCGCGGGAGGCGGGCAGGATCACATCCCACCCGGAGAACGGAGCCAACGTCGTCACCCCCTTCTACTGCACAGAGCTCGGGTGAGTTCAGGAGGGCCCTGCTCCACGGGAGCACTCACTTCTCCTTGGAAAATCTGAATCCTGGTGGTTGGGTTTGTATCTATCACTCACAGAATTCACAGAATCACTGGGTTGGTAGAGACCTTCAAGATCATAGAGTTCAACCCAGCCCCAACACCTCCACTGAACCCTGGCACCCAGTGCCACATCCAGGCTTGGTTAAATACACCCAGGGATGGGGACTCCACCAGCTCCCCGGGCAGACCATTCCAGAACTTTATCAAACACACCCAGGGATGGTAACTCCACAACCTCCCTGGGCAGGCCATTCCAGAACTTTGTCACCCTTTCTGTAAAATACTTCTTCCTAATATCCAACCTATATTTGCCTGCCTTAAAAGGTATCTCTCAGTTTGTGGCATCACTGAGGCTCCTTTTGAAATTGTATTTAAATTCCTTTATAATGTGCATTCAGGTGCCAGCAAAAGTGGCAGCAAACACGTGGGTTGCTTCTTTCTTTGGTCTTTAGTTCTAGGGGAGCAGCAGGAATAAATTCCCTTCCACTCCTGAGCACTACTTCTTTATGTAATTAAAGGGTCACGATTTTAGTCAACCGAGGATTTGTGCCCAGGAAGAAACTGAAACCAGAGACCAGGCTGAAGGGACAGGTAAGGGGGATCTGGGGAATGGGGGGTGTTACTTTGTGCCCCTTGGTTACCCAGAGGCGTCACTCACTAATCCAGAAAGGCAGGAGCTTCGTTCACCATCATAGGAGGTGATTTAATTAGTCATTGCAATTTTCAAAGACAATAAACCTTTAATTCCCACCTTTTTGTTAAGTAAATAACATGTTTTACAAACAAGGAGCTGTTCCTGTTCTGCTTTTTTCCCTGCTGTGTTACAGCACTGTCCCACTGCAGGGAACAACCACGTCATTTATGCTCAGACCCCTCAAGTGACACATTGTCCTGACAGGACTTGATGGGTCAGAATATGAAATCAATCTTGAAACATTCCTTTTTTCTTTCTGCACTTCTCCTCAGATTGAAGATGAGATTGATCTCACAGGGGTGGTGAGGTTAACAGAAAAAAGGAAACCCTTTGTGCCTGAAAACAACATTGAAAAAAACCGCTGGCACTACCGGGACCTGGAGGCCATGGCCAAGGTGACCGGTGCTGAGCCCATCTTCATCGATGCAGACTTCAGTAAGTCACAGAGGAGCCCAGCCCCACATCCAGCTTACACCACTCTCCCTCCCTTTCCCCTCTGTTCTCTTCCTGTGCTCTGCCAGCCCGCTGTGTGGAAGGTGACAGGGAGCCTACAAGAGGAGGAGGACTTTTGTCAGCAGCATCAAAGATAGGACAAGGGGGAGTGGCTTCAAACTGCCAAAGAGCAGGGTTAAATGGGATATTGGGAAGGAATTCTTCCCTGGAGGGTACTGAGGCCCGGGCACAGGGTGCCCAGAGCAGCTGTGGCTGTCCCTGGATCCCTGGAAGTGTTCCAGTCCAGGATGGACAGAGCTTGGAGCAACCTGGGACAGAGGAAGGCATCCCTGCCCACGGCAGGGGGTAGAATAAGATAGAGATAAGCTTTAAGGTCCTTTCCAACCCAAACCATTCTGGGATTCTGGGAACTTGGGACCACCACTGTCTGAGGGAGAGCAGGGTATCCACCAGATTAATCACCTTCTTCCCCTCTTACACACAGTGCAGCTCCACGCTGTGCAGGTAAGGATTTAACTTGGCTGTGTTGTCCCCACAGGAAGCACAGTCCCGGGGGGGCCCATCGGGGGCCAGACCAGGGTGAGCCTGCGGAACGAGCACATGCAGTACATTGTCACCTGGTAAGGGATGAGCCCCAGCACATGAGCACATTGTCACCTGGTAAGGGATGGGCCCCAGCACACGAGCACATTGTCACCTGGTAAGGGATGGGCCCCAGCACATGAGCACATTGTCACCTGGCAAGGGAGCAGCCCCAGCACACGAGCACATTGTCACCTGGTAAGGGAGCAGCCCACCTGGGGGGACCTGCCTGGGCTGCTCTGGAGAGCCCTTGAGCTACAAAATGCCAGTTTTAAGCTAAATAGCTTGTGCCAGGTGGTTTGACTTGGTTAGTGCAGCTCTTGGGGAGGCCCAGTCCAGCCTGCAGAGGTGCCAACATGTGGTTTTCTCTCACAGGTACAGCTTGTGTGCTGCAACTTCCTTCTTGTGGTACAAGAAATTTATACAGAAGCTACCTCTGTGAGGGGAAGGAAGAAACATCTTTGTGCTACAGTCAAGGACAGACTTTTATGGATGACAGGAGCCTGGTCAGTCCTAAATAACTGAAGGACCTGGAATTCCAGAGCAGTTTGAGCAAACATTATCAAGCTGCACATAGACTTTAAACAATCCCTGCAAACTGAGCTCCCACCAGTGTGATCTGGCTGCAGCTTGGGAGCACTGAACTTCAACAGTAATCACAAGAATACATTTTTCTAACGTGGTTGCTTGTCAGCTACATTTTAACATCTCCAATTTTTTTTCTTTCAAGACAAATCCAGAGGATTTTGTGAATCAGTCTATTTGCAGCAAGTCCTTCCTGAAGTCAGGAATGGCTCACAGCAGCTGCAGAATAAATAAAGGCCTTCAGGTCTTTGCCTTGTGACTTGCATCACACATCTTACATGAACAGCAGCAAACCTGAATTAGAGGTTACTGTGCAGACTCAGGTCTAGCTGGGGAAGGCAGCCTGTGGCTTTGCAAGATGAGGGCTGGCAAAAACAACCAACTACCACAGCTGGAGCCTTGGTAGCCTCCACAGTGCCACCAGACCAAGTCAGCACTTAGGAAAGTCTTGATTGTTCCCCCCTCAGCCTGCCCTCACTGCAAGTGTGGACGGCTGTAGCACTGTGTGCAGTCCTAAGGAGAAATCAAGAGCTATTTTCAATTTAGAGCTGCAAAACCAAGCCAGGCTTAAAGCCAGAACTAGCCCAACCCACACAATTTCAAACCCCCATGTGCAGCTGAGCTGTGTGTTCAAGAGAGAGGAGTTACTACACAGGACTAGTAATTAAGGAAAGTTATTCCAAGGTAAGCAATAACCAGCTCTGTGGAGCAGTTTCTGCCCAGCACTAGTCTGTCACCGGATGGAAGGCACAGAAACACACCAAAGCCACTGTGCTACTCCCTGCCTAGAACACTGCCACGAACAGACACCACTGAAACAGCTGGGGTTTATTATGTACAGAGAACACGGTGCAGTGCAGTACATCTTCAGCCCAGCTTTGTAGCCAGCTCTTTAGCCTTTGCTTTTTCCAGCTTCGCAATGCGAGCCACCGATTTTGGACCCAGGACGTTCCCGCCCCAGTGACGACGGATCTGCAAGGAAGGGACAACAGGTTAGAGACCTCACTCCACCTCTCACTGTGGCACTCAATTCTGCACAAGGGGAAGAGCTCCCTCAACTAAAATGTCCAGCACATTTCAAGCACTGCACTACATTTTGGGGCAGCAAAGAGAAATCTTAAATCTTTCCCCATGAGGGATGTTGGATTCAGCTATCCCGTAACTCCTGGATTTGGGATATTGGAGTTTAGGTAGCAAAAGCTGTTGTCCCCTCTACAATCCTTGCTCCAGGGCTGTTTACTTCTAACCTATTGACAGCTTTCACGTTTTACCTTATCCTCAGGTAGAGAATCTGGGTACACTGTAAGCAAACCTAGGTGTAACACACGGAGGTATAAACTGGTTTACTATGTCCCATTTCTTCCTTCTGGGAACGTTAACAGTGTAAAAAGACAAGGCCAGCAGCACACAGAATCTTACCTCATCGTATCTGTCATTGTAGTTGGTCTTGACAGCCTCCACCAGCTTTGCAAGGGCTCCCTTATCCTCCCTGTTGACGACAGTTTTAGTTCCTTTAGAGCCTCGATTAAACTTTCTCCATAAATATTTTGCCATAGAATTTGAGGGCTTTTAGTGGCAACCCAATTTTTCAGGTTAAGCAAAAGCATCACTGACAAAGGGTTAACACTCAAAATCTGCACTCCTCAGTTTAGAGAAACACCTTTTTGGTAAACCAAAATAATCTGCATCTTCAGGATTTGACAGACCTTTTTATCACACTACAAATGTGGTATTTTATTATTTCAGAGAGACCCAAGTTACCCACCTGCCTAGAGCCTGTTTAGGACAGTCTGCTTTCTCCACAAGACAATCAAGCGAGCTCCCAGAACACTTACGGGTTAACCTGGGTGAAGGCCACAGAGGTGCAGGTCTTCCTGTGCACCAGCCTGCCCAGCCTGGCTTTGCCCTTGATGATGCAGTAGGGAACTCCCATCTTGCGGCACAGGGCCGGCAGGAAAACCACCAGCTGAAAGGGAAGGGAGAGCTGAGACACTGCAGGAGAACATCCTTTGTGCTGGCTGTCAGCCTGGGCTGTGGCAATTGCTCAGTGTTAAAAAGCTCGTTTTGCTCTTCACTGCTGCTTCAGGTGAAGAAATTCAAAACATCATTGCAAGGGCCCAGCCTCACTGTCCGACCAGGACAGCTACAAACATGCACAAGCATCCCGGTTCTGGCACACGTGTTGTTTTTTTGTGCATTCTCTTTCATGCAGTTTGTCCTAAAACCCATTTTTGCCTTAAAAGCACTTCTGACCCCAGCGTGAGTTACACAGGTTCCTGTAACAGGCTCACCTCAATGGGGTCTACATCGTGGGCAATAACGACGAGCTGAGCTTTCTTGTTCTCCACCAGAGTTGTGACAGTATTGATACCTGAAAAACAAGTTCCAGATAAGCTTTGATTCCTCTCAGTCCATTCTCAGAGCTTTCTTGCAAGCCAACTCTGATTCCATAGCACAGCATCACTCTGGAAAGTCACAAAAACTTTCTACATCTACAGTGGCACAAAGACATTCCATGGACAATTTGCTAAAGCTCAGGGTTAAAAAGCTCGTCTATTTTGCTCTTCACTTTGAGCTCAGGTGAAGAAATTCATAACATCATTGCCATAGCTTGTCCAAGGCTGGCTGAAGAACCAACTCTTCATCAGTTTTCTCTCTCTCCCAAAGTGCCCCACTCCCATGTTCCACCAGCTCAGGCACAAAGTTACCTGCTCGGAGGACGGGTGGCCGCTTGGTTGGAGCATCTCCCTTCCCTGCAGCTTTCTGCTCAGCACGAGCCAGCAGCCTCTGCTTCTTCTCCTGCTTATTTTCAGGCCTGTATTTGTGTGCCAGCTTCAGAAGCTGCGTGGCTGGAAGAAAACACCTACTAATTAGTTGCGTGACCTGAAAATCTGAGCGTTCTTTTTTAAAAACACTGCCGTGCATCAGCGATCTTGGTGGTTGTCAGCACATTTTTTTTTCACAGCAAAAAGTGATCATCATCTGCACAGTCCAAGAGAAGAGCACCCTGAGAGCCCCAACTGGCATGCAGCTCTGATGGCACTCAGAGCTCCTTGACTGGATGAGGAAGTGCCACAGCAGTTATGGTCAGAGGTGCTGCATGGCTCTTTCAAAGAAAGAGGAGGAAATTATTCTACACAGGTTTAAAGTTTTTTGCATCCACAAAAGACCCCTAAATCCCCTCTTCTTTCAGTGCCAGTCTTCCCCCAAAACCTGCACTCCCACAGATGTCTCAAGTAATCTGTTTATACCATCCTGGGTAGGTCTGCATCAAGCTGGAAGAATGGAATCACAGTTAAGATTTAATGCAGGGTTTGGGTCAGTAAATAAAGCTTTACTATTTTCTAAATCCCTTTTCAGGGTACACAGCAGCAATCCAAGATTTAAGCCAGCAAACCGATTTTGACACCACCCTGGTCACTATTAAAGCCTCCCTAAAACACTTCCAGCCTGGCTTTAAAGCTCATTGTGGTTTCTTTGCCCTTTTCTGAGGCACATCCCATTTACAGCCCAAGCCACGAGAACCGTGAGGGGCACACGCTCACCTGTCTGGCGGTCCAGGGCCTGGGTGAACTGGTTGATGGCAGGAGGCACCTTGAGGCGCTTGTAGAGGATGGACCTCTGGCGCTGCAGCCGAATGTAGCGGGGCCATTTCACAAACCGTGTGAGGTCACGCTTGGGCTGGATATCCTGTCCTAAAAAAAACACAGCCTTTAGCTCGGGGCTGCCCCAAATCCAGAGCAGCAGCACGGGAGAGGCACAGGAGCATCAGTGATCTTGGTGGTGAGGTGTCAGCACGACCACTCAGATAGCAAATATTCTTTCACATCATCTGCGCCTCGCACTGCACAAAGTCTGCAGTGGTTTTTAATGGTTATAACTTAAACATCTGTTCATTGAACAAGAAAAAACACATGGGAGCGACTATCCCAAATATCCACTTACTCACCAATGCCAAAGTTCTTGGGCCTCTTCTCAAAGAGGGGATTAACAACCTTCTTGGCCTCCTGCTTCTTGACTACAGCAGGGGCCGGTGCCACCTTCTTGCCCTTGGCCTTCTTTCCCTTCGGCTGCAAGAAAGAAACACACTCTGCCTTCTTTTGCCTCCAAAACTTGCGTGTTTGGAAATTACCAGCCCACCCTGGAAATGCATTTGTTTTCCCAGGCATTTCATCGGCCTGGGAAATGCTCCCATCAGCCTCCCATGCTCGCCCTGCTCTCCCAGAGAGACAAGAAATCCTTTGCTTTACACGTACAAGGTTTACAAACCACCTCGAGACGGAAAAGGATTAGCGAGCGTGATGATCGCTTCCCCGAGAGCAGCCGAGACACCCCCACAGCGCGTTACTGACCGGAGCCACCCCGGGAAGGCCCTGCGGCCCGGCCGGGCTGCCCGAGCCGGCAGCAGCCGCAGGCTCCCGGCCTGGCTGCCAGGCCCATACGCGGCCTTCCCCCATCACCGCACATCAGGCACGAAACACCGCTCCACCGCCTCCCTCGCCAGCCGAGCACCCTCGCGGCGCTACCACGCCCCATCGGCAGCGGCGGATGACCCCCGATGGAGGTGGATGACCCCCGATGGCGGCGGATAACCCCGGCCCCCCCGCGCCGCCGCCATCGCTCACCATCTTGGGCGGCGGGAGAGAGAGGCGGAGCGGGGCATGCCGGGAGATATCTACGGCGCGCGGGGTCTCGCGAGAGCGCGGGGCGGGGCCGGGGCCGTGAGGGGAGGCGCGGCCATGGCGCAGCCCCGGGTGCTGCCGCAGAGCAAGGAGACCCTGCTGCAGTCCTACAACAAGCGCCTCAAGGACGATGTCAAATCCATCATGGACAACTTCACCGAGATCATCAAGACGGCCAAGGTGGGCCTGAGCACCCCATGGGAGCGCGCCGGGTGCTAAGCGGAGAAGGGCGGGGGTACGCGAAGAAGAAGGGGCTGTGAGGGGGGAGCCTTTCGTAGAATCCCCCAGTGTTAAAGGCTTTAAAGGGATCTTAAAGATTGTCTCGTCCCACCCCTGCCATGGGCAGAGACGCCTTCTGCCAGACCAGGCTGCTCCAAGTCCTGTTCAGCCTGGCCTTGGACACCGTGTGAATTGAACTGTAATTCACACACGGATGTAAATTTCACTTGCATAATGAGGGATCTCATTTCACATCTACAGGAAATTCACACACATATCCACATCTACAGGAAATTCACACACGTACCCAGACATGTAGGAAATTCACACCCATATCTACATGTATAGGAAATTCACACATGTACCCACACATGTATAGGAAATTCACACGCGTATCTACATGTATAGGAAATTCACACACATGCCCACATTTATAGGAAATTCACACACGTATCCACATAAATATTCCCATACATTGTACCTTATAACGTAGTAATTGTCTATTTGAATTTTAAGTATGTGGGGACAGATTTGTGCACCTTTTTTCTTTAGATCGAGGATGAAACTCAAGTCTCTCGAGCAACCCAGGGTGAACAGGATAACTACGAGATGCACGTCAGAGCTGCAAATATTGTGAGTAGCACTGTGCTGTTCAAGCCTGTGGCAGCACATCCTGCAGGGGCTGTTGGGTTCATTTTTGGGTGTTCATAACACTTCCAAGGACTCTGCCAGGAGAGTGATTTCATGTTTGGGGTGGCTGGGGAAGGCTGGGTCAGAATTCCGTCATTGTGGGAATTTTTATGCAAAGATTGGGCTGAAGGAGCAGCTTAGGAGATCTTGGAACTGGAGCAAAGCCCTGTTCTGATGTGTGATTGTTCTGATGTGTGGCTTTTCTCGCTGCTGCAAGGTCCGAGCAGGCGAGTCCCTGATGAAACTCGTGTCTGACCTGAAGCAGTTCTTGATCCTCAATGATTTCCCCTCTGTGAACGAGGCCATCAACCAGCGCAACCAGCAGCTGAGGAGCCTGCAGGAGGAGTGTGACAAGAAGCTGATTGCCCTGCGGGATGAGATCTCCATTGACCTGTACGAGCTAGAAGAAGAATATTACTCTTCCAGGTACAAATAGGGCAGTGGACTCTGCCTTACAACTCCAGGCCTTTTTGGGGTAGCTAGTCCGGACCATCAAATCGCCCTTAGAGTATAGGTGTTGAGAATGTTCCCCAAAAATTTTCAGTCCTACTTTTAATTAGGTCAAACTCTTTTTTTCTTCAACTAAAGCAACTGCCTTTTCCTTGTAGATACCCTACAGGGTTTAAATGTCCTGGTGAAGGAGGTGTTCACAGCATCCCAGGCTTGATAGGTGATTTCCTTAGGCTTCTGTTGTAGCCAGTAGAAAAGAAGATGAATTTCCTTGGGGGAAATCCCTCTGAAGGAGCCTGCTGAGCTGGGTTCTGGTGTCACCTCACCTTTCACAAGTGACCTGGTCACACATTGTGCCTTTTCCTTCACAGTCCACTGCCCCCAGCTGCCTCCAGTCCTGCTGGGGTCAACATTTGCAAGGAGCAAAAAGACTTGCTCACTTTCATTGAATTATGAAGTATTGTGATAGGATCTTCTAAGGAATGACTTATTACTGATTTGTTTGAGGGATTTTTAATATTTTAAAAGCCTCTTATTTAGCAAACAGACTTTAGAGAATTCAGACACTTTATTTTTTATTTTTTTTGTCATGCACTCCAGCACTTCTAGTTAATGATGCAGTAAATGAAAGCAGAAGAAAACAAATGTAAACCTGGTTATTTTGGCTGCACTTTCCAAGCTAAGTGAAGTCAGTGCAATAATTCTAGGATTTTTAAACAAACACTTAACTTTAAAAAATCTTACTTAGAATTTTACTGACCAGGTTTTCTATGTTTGCCTTTTCCAGTTTTCTAAGAATGCTGAATGCCTATAACCCCAGCTAAGTCAACTAAATTGCTCAATATCTTTGAAAGTGAGGCCATTGTTTATGAATAATATATGTATTTTAAGAGTAAAAAGATAATAATATGACACAGCTTAGAGGTAAAAATTTAGAGTTATTTTTCAAACTTTTTTCAGTTTTTTGAGGAGGTTGTGATGATCACAAACCCAAGCACCTGTGCAGGTGCTGACAGGTCCATGACACAGCAGTGAGCTAATCCAGAGGGATGTGGTGTGGGATGAGAGCGCCCCACATGTGCCAGGTGTGCTTCCCTCACCCTGTCCCCAAACTGCCACCACTGTGTGCTGGTCACTCTCACTTTTGCACTGAGGGGTTCTGGCCATGCTGGCATGGTCTGCTCACCTGCCTGGCCCCAGGTGCCACATAAAGCAACCCCTGCTGGCAGAACTGACACGGAAGCACAAATGGTGGTGTGCAGCAGATGGATTTGCCTTCCTGCTCTTTCTTATGGGTCGTGAGGTGAGGAAGCCTGGCAGCCCTGCAGAGCTGTGCTCTCACACTTTGTTATCATGTAGCACTTGGTCATTTGCTTTTAGCCCTTCCTCCCTTCCTGTGCTCTTTCCTGTCTTTTTCTGCACCAAAGAAATTGTGTCTGTGTAAATACAGAAACAGTGATTTATTCAAAGTCCTTTTATAATTAGAATACTGCAATATTTTTAATGAAATCTTATTGTCTAACGTGGGGGGAAGGGTTTCTGTTATGTCACAGCCATGTTTCAGTGGCTGTCAACACAACAGCCTGTTTGCCCCCACAGGGGAGTTCCTTGCTGTCCTGGGAATGCCTGGTCAGTTGTAGGGTCAGGTGTTTGCCAGGCTTTTTATGTGCACGTGGGGCTTTTGATGAGACCCAGAATCAGCTCCTTGAAACTAAACCCAGGAAGATTGTCCTGAAGGAATCTTTGTTTTCCTGCCCTGTGATCAAGTAGCTTTCTAGAGCTGTCCCTCTGCCCTCAGACTGGCTGGGTGCCTCAGGGGAGTAGTGAAGTCCCTTCCACGCCCTGAGGAGCCCTCCCAGGACAGAGCAGCAGGCTGGGCAGTGCAGAGCTGCTCACTGCCCCTGACTTTTGAGGAGTGTTAGCTGAGAGGTGGAGCTTAGCCTCTGGAACTGTTCTAACTGGGGCAGCAGGAGAAGCAGTCAGCTTCTGACACAGCTGGAAGGTGGTTAGCAGCTCCCCTGCCATGGCGTGTGGACGCTGTGGTCAGGTTCTCCTGGGAAATCATGGCCTGAGGTCTGTGACAGAGCAGGAGTTGTAGTTCTGTTCAGTCCTGATGGTCTTTGTTCACTGAACCCAGCTCCACTGTGTTGGGGACTGATCTTCCAAGGGATTTTACAGAAGCCCCAGATATAAAACCTGCATCCACTGCCTTCTCACCTCTCCTGCAAAGCCAGCTGGGTGATGCTGCCAGGAAAGAGCTCAGCTTGCACCTGGTGCTTTGTGTGCTTGCTCCCCGAGGTGGTAACTGCAAGTCCAGCTTGCCCTCTCTCATCCTAACCCCAGACCTGCATTTGTGTTCCATCGCTGCTCCTCTGAGATCACAGGAGCTGTCTTGAGTGTGGGGTTAAATCTCACCTGTTTCATGTTTGTGCAATATGAACTGTCTCATATTTCTATACTTAAAATATTTCCCTAAGCATCAGTCCATACATTACAAATGTAAATAAAGCTGCAACAACAAAATCACTTGACCCACTGGGTTTGTTTTTCTCTGAATGCAAGCTGCTTTCTGCTCCAGCACTCACTTGTCTTGGGTGTCTCTTGTGTGTGCAGCTCCTTCTTCTCTTTGGGATTTGTGGTGGTTTTGTTCCAGTTCCTTCCATGTTTCTTTTTAGTTTTGACCCTTGTACGTAACGTGTTCCTCAGAGTATGGGCAAGAATTAGCCAGTTGTTTGAAAACCTTATTTTCCCTCACTGCTGGTTCATGCAGTGGTGGAGTCCAGCCAGCTGCTTTGAGAAGCACTGTTAGCTCAGGCTCTCTGGGAAAAGGCAGGAGCTGCCAGTATTTTATAATCAAACTGGGAAGCTTCAATGGAACACCCAAACCTGTGGAGCGCTTTTTTGAAAGGGCAGGGGTGCAAATAGGGTTCTTCTTTACTGTGACAGGGACAGGCCCCAAAACGATTGTGGCAGGAAGTAAAATTTAAAGCAGGATTTCTATTTTTTCCTCACATAGGTTGCAGTCTAATTCCAAGTAAAATAATTGTGGGTAAGGTCCATGTCTCACTCATCAGTAGCAGAAGTCACATATTTGGGGATGCCAGGACTTCACCTCAGATCTTTCCAGAGACTTTGAGTGTCTGGATTAGAATTGAGCCTCTGTTTTATTTTGTAGCCACAGTTCTTTAAAATTGCCCCAGTCCTCACCAGGCCCAAGAGATTTTAGGACCAGCCCCTAGCAGGGGGTGTCTTAGGGAAGGCCAATGTCACACAACTTAGGATGATTTCATGAACACAGACCTTACATCCAGCATTTTTTTTGCCATTTTCTTAATGCTTTGCTTCTGTCTTGCTCCCTCCACCCTTTCCATCCCTCCCCTCCTCTGTCACCACACCTGCTCTCCCCTCACTGGGCTTGTTTGTTCTGGAAAGCTACAGTCTGTGTGACAGCAATGATCTCCCACTGTGCGAAGCCTACTGGAGACAAGACTTTGCCACGCTGTCCCCCGAGAGCCTCTCGATGCCTCTGGCAGCTGCCACAGCCGAGCAGAGCGTTGTCACCTCGCAGAGTTCCACCCCTTCGCACCCGCACGTGAACGGGCACGGGGCGGGCCCCGCCGAGCATTCCTGAAGAGGATCCGCGCTTCAGCCGGGGTGGCCCCGCGCTGCTGGAAGTCTTCCTCCTGCTGTCGGGAGGAGGCACTGGAGCTGTGCTGGCAGGGTTCCGCTCCCTGCGTGGCTGCAGTGCTTCCTCCACGCCAGGACCTTGCCAGGAGTGTTCCTGTCCCTGAACAGATAGAGATATGTAGACACAAAGTGAATCTCATTATAACAAATTAGAGTCAGGTTTGCTTTAACGTGATAGTTATGTGTAGAGTTCATTAGGAGTCTTAGAAGTTTGTTTCCATGTGAGTGGTGGGAGTTGAATTTCTTTGGGATAAACTTGAGCCAAGTTGGAGCAGTGGGCGTGTTGGGGTTTTTACTCTGCTTCCCAAGGTTATTGACGTTCTGGCTGCTTTAAAGCTCTCTCAGGATGGCATCTGACAGCCTCTGGTCTACTGTAAAGTCTTATA
Organism: Motacilla alba alba; assembly: GCF_015832195.1. Lineage (NCBI taxonomy): Eukaryota > Metazoa > Chordata > Aves > Passeriformes > Motacillidae > Motacilla > Motacilla alba. Next base: position 7,472,479 of record NC_052032.1, on the reverse strand, counting down.
GTATTTTTACACAACAGTCTTCACTGTCAAAATGCTTTACAAACTTGAACTGTTGATTTGGAAGGAGGATCCCAGGAGACCCTTATGGAAAAGCAGTGTTCCCCCCCTGGAAGAGGAATAGGCAGAGAGGGATCAGACTGAGGGATCAATGACGCCACTTGCACAAAGCCACAAAGAGAAGCAGTGTCATGCTTTAATCAGTCAATTCCTTCCTCAGTGTTTACACAGAAATTCCTGTTAATGTAGTCTGAGCTAATGTGGAGCCACTGTTTATGTTGGCTTTTAGTTTTGTCTAATGAAAAAAATCTTGAGAGCAGTGAGGAATACTCGTTTACTCTCAGTTTCCTTCCAAAGAAACACATTTGGTGCTTGGTCTGTAGCTGTTCAGCAGCTCAGCACATCTTCTGTCCTTTCCTTTTGTGGTGGCTCTGCCTTGGCTCGAGCTGTGCAGTGAAAGGGAGATGCCACTGAACGGAACAGTGTCGCCACAGCTCGGTGTCACAGGCACCACAGAGCCACCAGGGCATTCCAACAACCGAGCTGAGCTTCCCCAGCTTTCTGCTGTAATGTCTAATTTCTTAGGATGTGAATTTTTGCTATTATTTTTTGGTTTCTTTTTCTTCCATTCCATTTATTTTTGTAACTAGGTGATTTAATAAAACTGTTTTGTATAATTTGTAAGGCGTGTGTTTTCAGCCACGAGGCTTTGTGAAAGTGTCACAATGTGAGCGTGTACATGCGAGGCGGGTCCCTGCAGCTGTTCCCGTACAGGGGCTGCAGAAACCACCACGAAACTCGCCCGTGCTCTGGGCACCGAACCCCGGTGCAGGGGGAAGCTCGGTTTTATCCTCCAACAAAGGGAGCTCTGGCAACAGAAGGGTTGGGACCTGCGGCGGAGGCGAGCCTGGGAGGTGTCTGGAAGGAGCGGGGGTGGCAGCCGCCAGGAGAGCCCGGAGCAGCCCGGGTTTGGCTGCGGGGCGCCGCCGGTCCTGGCAGGCCGTGCCGAGCCCGGAGCAGCCCGGGTTTGGCTGCGGGGCAGCCCCGGTCCTGGCAGGCCGTGCCGAGCCCGGGGCAGCCCCGGTTTGGCTGCGGGGCAGCCCCGGTCCTGGCTGGCCGTGCCGAGCCCGGGGCAGCCCCGGTTTGGCTGCGGGGCAGCCCCGGTCCTGGCTGGCCGTGCCGAGCCCGGAGCAGCCCCGGTTTGGCTGCGGGGCAGCCCCGGTCCTGGCTGGCCGTGCCGAGCCCGGGGCAGCCCCGGCGGGAGCGGCTCCGTGCGCCCGGCGCTGCCGTCACTTCCCAGCCGGCGCGCTTCATCCATCACTTCCTGCCGGGGGCTCCACGAGGAGGGCAGCGCCGTCCGCACGCTGCCCCGGGCAGCTCTGGGAGCCGGGGTGGCGATGGCCAGCCTGGCCGCCCAGGACTCCTACCTGCAGGGCTTGGCCAGGAGGGCCGGCGTGCAGCACTCTCCGGAGTCGCGGAAGAGGAAATTGGGTACTGGAACTGTAACGCTTCGGTTCTGTCCTCTCCGGCCGGTTTGTGGGAGGCTGGGCGCGACAGCCGTGCCCCCACGGGGCGCTTGGCCCGGGATTGTGCCGGTTTCTAACAAAAAAACCAATCTGCTGAAACACGGAGCTCCCGAACACGTTGCGCACATTGCACTGGGAGCCCTGGAAGTCAGGGGTCTCCATTCACTGTGGTGATGGATGTGGAGAGCTGGGGTTTTACAGAAGTGTGCAAGGATGTTTTGTCTAATTAAACAAATCCTAAAACGTATAATTTTTGAACTTTAAGATATGCCATTGCGATGCTGGAACTTTAGTGCTCAGCAATAACAGAATGTTATGAGTGGGAATGTAGCATTGTCCTCTTTTGTGTGATTTGTTTTTGCCTTCTAGTGTCTAAGCCAGGCCAGCCCGAGGATGCTGGCAGACAGGTCAAGAAACAGAAGAAAAAGAAGCCCAGGAAGCAAACTGAGAAGAAGAATGCTCCTTCAGCCAAGCAGGTGGTTTCTAACACCAGTAAACCCACTCCAGGACAGAAAGTAGCCCCTCAAGCCAGCAAATCATCTCCACAGGGTGGCACACAGAACAGAAAGGAGAGTTTGGCTACAGGTGAGAATCCCAGCTTTGCCATGGTCTGATTACCCAGCCTGGGCTGAGCTGGCTGCTTTTCACTTGCTTCACACAAGTCTAGTTTGGAAAGCCTAAATTGAGAACATCTTTGCTTATTTGATGTGCCCCAGAAGCTTTTGCCTGTGGACAGGAATTTGTGCCATCACCACTGGGTGGCTCTCTGGAAACGGTGTTTAACAACTGCAGAGGTTTGGTGCATGTGAGTAACTTTGGGAATTACACGTGGATGCAATCCCTGTCCTGCCAGCTCAGCTTTCCTATATGACAATGAAAAGCCAGATCACAGAGAAAAGATGTCCTGAGCCTCTCTGTTCCACAAGCTTGGTACTTTTCTTTGGCTTGCCAGGCAGCCCCAGGGCATGCCAGGCCACTGCTGGCAGTGTTGAATGATGAAAGGGGAAATTCTAAAGGAACCAATGAAATAGAAACTCTGGGTTTGTTTGGATTTTCCGTTCCATTCACAGCATCTAAAGAGTTCCCAGAGTTTTTCCCATAGCCAGAGAAAGTGCTACTGTTTAGCTGGTGCTGCTTTTTAAGTATTTTTATTTTCTCCCTCTCATTTTCAGGAAGTAAAAGTGAACTGAGTTCCCCTTCTGTTTCTGCAATCAGCCTGTTGCGTCAGAGACTCCACGAGAAGATTAAAAAGGCTTCTGGACAGGTATGGGGACTCTGAGTGTGTGTCCATATGTGTGTTTGTGCACCTGAAATCCTCCCCAGCCTCCCAGGGCATGTGGGGACAGGATCCCCCAGGCTCAGGGTTTGAGATGATTCCAGGAATTGCCTGTAGGGATTGCCAGGTGACCCGTGTATGTTCTGTGGAAAAAAACTGTGATAAAAGATGGGGCCAGCTTCAAAGAGAACGTGCCTTTGGTGACTTTTAGGAAAAAGCAAAATGGTGAGAGCCTGCAAGGGAACAGCTACAGGCTGCTGAGGGAAAGCAAAGGGTTTGAAATGTTGTTACTGTGTTCAGTGTCTCTGAGTCACAGCTCCACATCCCAGGTGCTGCTTCTTAGGAGGAGTTTGAAATCAGAAACTGGGGGACAGCTCACTTCTGCTTTAACCCTTTAATGCTTCTCATTCATGTCCATCCTTCTCCTTAGGATAATGCCAAGGAGTTAACCCCTGCAGTGCTGGAGAAGAGGCAGAGAAGGAAGTATGAGAGAGAGAGAAAGAAACGCCGGCGAAAGGAGTTGAAGATGAAGGCAAAAATGGAGAAGAAAGAGACTGAGGAGGTACCAGCAGAGCCAGAAGACAAAAAGGAGGAGAGCAAAGCCGACATTGTCTTCAACAGGGTTAAAGTTCATGAAGAGAATGAGTTGAACAAGGTCCAGAAGAAGAAAGAGAAGAGGAAAGCGGTGAAAGGCAATATCACTCCTCTGACAGGCAAGAACTACAAGCAGCTGCTGAGCAGGCTGGAGACCAGGAAGAATAAACTGGAGGAGCTCAAGGAGAAGGACGAGAAGAAAGCTCAGGAGCTGGAGACCAAGATAAGATGGACAAATGCCCTCTATAAGGCAGAAGGGGTGAAGATCCGTGACGATGAGGAGCGTCTGAAGGAGGCCCTGAAGCGCAAGGAGAAGCGGCGAGCGCAGCGCAAGAGGCAGTGGGAGGAACGGACTGTGAGGGTGGTGGAGAAGATGCAGCAGCGGCAGGACAAGCGCAAGAAGAACATCCAGAAGAAGAAGAAAGAGAGGATAGAGAAGAAGAAAGCCAGGGCCCGGAAGAAGGGCCGAGTTCTGCCAGAGGACTTGAAAAAGGCTGGGTTATAGTGAGAGCGAGGCAGCTCTCCTGGCATTGGGGTTCCAGGGTCTGTCACACAGGGCTGTGTCACTGTCCCAGGCCACAGCTTCCCAGCCTCATCATACTAAAAAAACAGTTGTATGTTTGTTAATAAAGTTTTCTATCCTAAAGAAACACCTTCTGGCTGATTTCTAATAGGAATTACTATTTTTCTAAAGGGGAGATGTCAGTTGCTGTCACTTCCTCTGATGTGCAGCACAGTGTCTTTGCATCCCCTGGGAATGGGAGAGAGGAAACAAAAAGGCAAAAAGATCAAACATGGGATTCATCTCAACACAAAGATACTGCAGGTGTTGTAAAACCTTTGCTTATATGAACTTGGACAATACCTTTGAAAACCAGAGTGCATCTTGGATACATTTATCCTCCCCACCACAAGAAAACTGGGAATATATTTCAATTTTAGGCAGTGCTGTTCATTTATAAGTTAACATTTAATCAGCATTAGGTCAATATAGACATAAACACCCATGTACACGTGCATGGATTTATTATTGTGGAGCTAATTGATCTTTTTGGATCATCCATGGGACACACTGACTGATCCTGATGGTAGAAGGATTGTCTCCAAGTCTGTCTTGGGCAATAATAAAAAATTAGGCAAAAGAAAAATAATTCTGACAACCACAAGTGCCTGTGAGGGTTTCTTCTCTGCACAGTTCACCAGTGCAAAATTGTACTGGATCATTGCCAATGTTGTCCTTTATTGTTGTTTATACAGAAATACAAATGTGAACTTGAGCAGCTATTTGCCCAGCTCAGGAGGGAAAGTACAGCTTGGCTGCTGGCAATTCAGCCTGGGGAAGATTGGTGGTTACAATCCATCCAGAAAATAAAGCAACTCTGCCCCTGAGATCAGTCAAACCTTGCTGATGCCCTCCTGATCTTGGTTGGTGTGAACTGATAATTTATGCTGAGCTCAAAGACATTATAGATTGAGTCCAGTTGAATTCCTGATTCTCTCGAGCTGGCTCTTTGGAAGGAGCTCTTCTTTGCCTTATGGCTAAAGGTGATGAGTGTGCTGGGAGGGAAATGCAGGCTGTGCTGCACAGTGCTTCCCAGCTGGATCCCTGCCAGGGCCCAGGTAGCTCCCTGGTGCAGCTGTAATCTGAGCCTCTGCCGTGGATTTGTGCTGAATTCATGTTCAAGCCTCAGGTGTGACTGAACACATTTGTGTTCCTGCAGCCTGTTCCACACTGCAGTCCAGCAAGGAAACCTCTCCTGGGGCACAGATGGAGCTCTCCCCATGGATATCTTCTCTTTCTTCACTTTCCGAACAGCCCTGCACTCACAGCTTGCCACTTCAGTTGTAGAAATCTGAAATCCACATTTGGAAATCTGAAATAGTTGCTCTGCAAAGAATATTTTCCATGGAACAGTCTACAAGTGAGGTATTTATCAGCTGTCCAGAATGCTTTCCAAGCAGGGCTTGAAGATAAAGTAATGCTTTGTTCTGGGAGGTCGAGCAAGTTCATTTGGGAGTAACGGAGCTACTTCCAGCCATATCCCTTTTAAAAACCTCTCTGAACAAATTCGAGGGACCTGAGTAACTGTTAAAAATGCTTTAGCTGTGATTTCTGTTTGGTTGGAGATTATTTCATCAGCTGTAACCACATCTATTTCATTTCTGTTTGTATTCATGGTAAACTGTAAATCAGTTGAGGTAGCCTCAGTGAGATGGCTTTAGATGCAAAGGCTGTTTCAATCTCAGCTGGCTCTAGTGCTCTGGCAGGTTTGTGCCACAGAAACTGAAAATAAGAGGGGAATGCATCAGCTGTGCTCCTAATGATGTAATAGTTCAAAATATGTGTATTTCTCTTCCTGAGGGATTAGATGTTTACTCTGTAAAAAGACACGTGGAAGTGCTCTGTGCCCATTACAACAGCTGAAACTGCACCAAAATAACCAAACATCCACATTTTTTTTTAATTCTGTGTTAATTTTACTGCCCAATTTGAGGACAATTATTTCTTCTCTCTGTTCTTGATCCTCTGTCCTGCCCCATCACCCAAATTCTGTGCTCTCAGCCTCTGTATGCCATGGAGATAGAGCATGGGTCAGGTGCAGAAAGTGGGAATCCCAGGAGACTCTGCAAAGGGATTGTTTGTGTATTCCTTTATGCTTTGGGTGGAAATACTGAGAGGAAATTTATGCAATTGGAAAGTGGCATCAAGCTGGGAGGGGCTGCAAACCCCAAGGAAAACAGGATTCAGTCAGGGGTTGGTGTTTTAGAGAAACAAACAGCCTGAAAATTGAGTTTGTTTCCATGAAGTCAAGGCTTTATGTGCCTCAGACCTGGCTGGGAGAGGTTCCACAGAAAACCTGGATTGCTTTTGGGCACAGGCTGAATGCCATCCCAGTGCTGAGGTCCTGCAAAGCAGGCAGATGTCCTGTGGGGATGTGTGAGCTGTGACAGCTTTGCGGTTTTGGGGGGCAATCCAGCTTTCCCTCACTGCTGAGGGCTCAGCAGGGGAATTTGGGGTGCTGTGACACCAATTCCATGAGAATGGGCTGATTAGAGAGAGCCCGGTCAGAACTGACAGAAAGAATCCCAGATCTTGACGTTAGACAATTACAAGGAAAGATTGAAGGAGGTCACAGAAGAGAAGAGGGAAGGAAACATCGGAGCCCTCCGGTGTGGAAAGGGAAACTGCCCAGACTGGACTGCAGCAAGTGAGATCCTGGTTGGAAATTTGGAAGCCTGCTGATGAGAAGGGCTTTCCTACCTGGTCTGTGTGCAGCCATCTCTCAAAGAATGCCTGAAAAACAACTGTTTGGAACCCCCCTCTGCACATTTATCTGCTTTCCACGCGCTGGAAGCATCAAGCACAAGGTAAGAAACGTGGCACTGACAAATCCTGGTGTCAGCACAGCAGCTCTCATGACACAACTAGCACAGGAATGAGATAAAGCTGGTCAAAACACAGAACAACTGCCTGAGGGGGAAGGCTGTTTGTACTTCTTTCTGTGTTTGTGGATCTGCAGCATTTTTAGGCAAGAATCCAGAACTGCTCAGCATGAGCCCATGAAGGCTTCAAGTGGTGGAAGGCCTTAAGGTATATATTTATATAGATGCACACACATACATACATATATGTGAGTATATATAGTTAGTCATTATTTTTAAGTAGGATTTGGTGATGCTTCCTGGTGAAAGCTAATTAGATTCTCTCAAAGGAAAGTGAAGGAGAAGCACCAGAGAGGATTTCTGTGTGACACAGTAAGAAGGAAAATTAAAGCAGGAAAATCACTGCTGCCTGTTCAGATCCATGGGCACTGTCCTTTGCCTTCCCAAGGGCCAGTAATGATCTCTGGGATTACTCCAGCACCCTCCAAGAAGCATCATGTACCAGTTCCTCCCCTTAGTATAAATGCTACCATCTTTATAAATGGTTGTTAAACAGCCTTTTCCTCTTTTTGTTTGGTTTTTTTTTTTCCTTCTCCGCAGGCTCCAATCTCATTCTAGAAAGTGGAAAGCTCTGACTTGAAATACATCTGGTCCCTCCAGCCAGCCTGGAAGAGCACTTGGTGTGGAGGGTTGGGTTCTGAGGAAAGAGGAGAGCATGGATTGGGTCCTGAGAGAACAGGAGAACACAGGCTGGGTCCTGAGAGTGCAGGAGAACACAGGCTGGGTCCTGAGGAAGCAGGAGAACATGGGCTGGGTCCTGAGGAAGCAGGAGAACACAGGCTGGGTCCTGAGGAAGCAGGAGAACATGGGCTGGGTCCTGAGGAAGCAGGAGAACACAGGCTGGGTCCTGAGAGAGCAGGAGAACATGGGCTGGGTCCTGAGAGAGCAGGACAACATGGGTTGGGTCTTGAGACAGCAGGAGAGCATGGGTTGGGTCCTGAGACAGCAGGAGCACACAGGTTGGGTCCTGAGGAAGCAGCAGTGAGATGAAAATGCAGGAGCCTGATCCCCAGCTCCCTGCTGCTGTCCTCACTGAAGGTAATAATGAAAGGAATAACAATTAATGTGCTTGTAACCCCTTTGGAGACTCCACGCAAATACATTTTGTGTTCATCACAGGGACCAACCGAAGTTCTCACTGTGGGCACCTTTGCTTCCCTGGGAGCAGAAAAAGAGATTGATTTGAGCTTTTAAGGTAAGACTGCTGGGCTTGGGGAAGTTGATTTTTCATGGCTGTTGTAGAGGAAAAAATTTCCTTGGCTTAACCTTTACCCAAGGTGCTTTAGGATTGTGAAATGTTCCTTTGCTGGTCTCACACCTCAGTTTACCTTTCCTTCAGGCTCCTTTGCAGGGAGTGCCCCCCTTTGCAGGTAGTTCCTGGACTGAGAAAGGTGGAGTTAATCAGCTCAGGTGATAACTGTGTTAGCTCTCTGATAGGAGAGGAGTGGGTGATTTGATTCAATTGCAAAGGGTGTGTGAGGTGAAAAAATGGAATCTACAGAAAGTGGAATGAAATCAGAAAGGCTCCCCATGCACTAGAGCTGGGGTTAAAGCTCCCTGAAATGAAGAACTTGCTCAGACACTTTACAGGTGCTGCCTCATCACCCTGACTCTTACAATCTGATGCCTTCTGTGTTTATCACTTCAGAAAGACTGAAAAAGAAGCCACCAAGAAGCTTCATCCTCCTCTCAGAAATGATCAAGTTCTCTCAGAGTGAGGTACTTACAGCCCTCTTCCCTTTCTGTTTGCTCTTTGCAGAGTGAAAGCTGCTGGAATTCAGAAGTTGCCCTCCCTTCTCCTCCAGAAGATATGATTTCCAGGAAGGTGCTGCTGGGATCTCTTGTCTGCCTGGGTGCTGTTGCTGCAGTTCTCTGGTAAGCACTTGCTGGGCAGCTCGCTCATACCTAAAACACCCTGTGTAGATGCTGTGCTAAAACTCCTAGAACACAAAAATAAAGGCTGTGCATTTTATGGGAAGCCCCTCTTTGAGGTGTAAGAAAGAGCAGCAATTTGTGTGGTAGATAAAGAAGCACTGGTAGAGGGAGAAAGCCCTAAGGGAAAGAGGAGAAAAGGGCAATTGGGTCCAAATCAGGCTGCTAACACCAAGGTGACTCACAAACAAATGCCTGAGTATAGAATATTCCAGTTACATTTCAGCTCGGGCCTTAGCAGAGGTGATTATCTGTCTCCTCACACAGTCCAAACTCACCCCAGTGTCAGCAGGGACAGCTCTGTACCACAGACATCACAGCTCTCAAACACAGAATTTTGTAACTGAATATTCTGACAACTGAGTATGACTTATGGAGCAAACTCAAACATTGTTGGAAAGGAATCTGAGATAAGGCATTTCCATTAACTATTAAAATACTAATTATTAAATTATCAGGAATGATCGCATTTTTATGATGCTGCAGTTTGCTGTACTTTCACCTCGTGGGTAGCTGCATTTTGCCTCAGCAGCAGGACATTGTGCTAAGATGTGAACACAGCAGATCCTACACTAATTAATAAAGTAGATATGGAATTGGGTACCTCTCAAAATCTTTGCCAGGTCCTTAGGTGATGATGGAAAATCCTAGGAAGGTTTCCTTCAACATTTCCTGTCTTAAAACATTTCTTTGCTCTCGCAGGGCTGTAGCTGGGAGTGGAAAAGTGCACTACCTGCCCTACTACCTTCCCTGCCCTGAAATCTTGTAAGTATTTTGTCCTGTGCCTAATGAGTAACACGGATCATTGTTACAGTCCTGCTCTTCACTGACAGCGCAAACAGCGATTAACAGGTGGCTTGTTCTTTATTTATGAACCTGTAGTTAGTCACTCTCTTAAAACAAAAAGCTGCCGGTGCTGTTGGGGCCTGCCTGCCCTGCAGGGTCTCACGGGTGAGGGAGGCTTTGTTTGTTGTGGGTGCCAGAGCCCAGGACTGGAAGGTTAATGCAGCTTCCTTGGCTGGGTGGAATCCCACACCTGCACATGCACAACTGTGCTCCAAGTGTCCCCTGGCTGGACAGAGACACCTAAACCAGGGAGGTGAGATGAACAGGCACAGGAGGAGCTCTGGCACAGTCGGGAATAACCCCCCAGTTCTCATCAGGCTCCTGTTCCCCCCTCTCAGGTCTGTGCTCTGCCCCCACTGCGTGGATGTGTTTGTGCCATGGCAGCACCTGAGCTCTGCACCTGAGCAGGTGAAGGGGAGCTGCTTCTGGGAAATACCTTCTGAGCTTGGACCTGACCCGGCCTGGGTGCCAAGAGCTCTCCCAGAGCTGCACGGGAGGGAATTCACACTGTGCAGGGGCCAGGGCCATGGCCCCAGTGACCTCCTCACTGCCACATTGCCCCAGGGCTGGGATGTGACAAGCTGTGGCTTTTCCCATGACCTCCTGTTCTTATAATGACAAAGCCAAGCCATGCAAATAGAAAAAAAAAAATGATGTTTCATGGAGGTATTTCTGATTATTCCAAACCATTGTGCCTGGTCAGGTGCTTATTTCTCTGAATGCTGTTGGAAATGTGATTATTTCAGGTAGTTCAGCCCTCCAGGTGACCAGGAGCAGTTTTTCAGGGCATGGAGCACACACATGATTATTGCTGACAGTCCCACAGGGATTTTGACCCCTAAACCCCAGCCTGATTTCCTCAGAGACCGGGACTGCTGCCAGCACCTCTCTGTCCCTGTTGGGTTGTGTGTTCTGTCCCAAAGCTGTCCCTCTGGGGAGCCCTGGAGGTGTGCAGGTGCTGCCCAGCCCTGGGCCAGGCAGGGCAGTGTCCACGGCAGCTGGGTCTGCATTTGGACAGCAGGTCCTGAAGCCAAACTTGGCTGATATTTTAAGAAAAGCATAACAATCCCTCTCATTTCCCACCCCATCGTGCAGCTCCATGAAACTCCAATATACAGAAGAGAAGCTAATCCAGCTTTTCCCCCAGTAAGTACTGGCTTTTTATCTCCTGACCTTTAAACTGCTGCTCCACTCTTCCAGGCATATTCATGTATTATTCAATGGACATTTCTTCCTTTTTACAGATTATTTTATCAGCAGCCAAGAGTGCTGGCGCCAAAGTAAGTTTCTTTGTTTGAGCTTTGTTTCTGCTGAGTTTGGTTTGGGCACTTTGCAGCACTCACGGTTCCAGAGTCCTGGGGCACACTGAGCAGGACCTTGTTCCATGAGAATCCAACCACAGGGGTGTGTCAGCAGCTGCCCGTGCTGCCCCGAGCTTGGGTTTGGGTACTGTACACTCATTAACACACTTCCTGTTAATTCCCAATTATCACATTGGCACGAACACTCTGTCAAGGCCAGGAACTCTTTTTGAGGTGGCAGATCTGTAATAGCTGTAAGTAAAAAATTACTTATCTTATCTGTAGGTAAGATATTACAGCTCTGTAATATCTGAAAGTGGGAAATGCCTTCTGGAGCCGTGCTGAGGCTGGAACCAGCTGTGGGAGAGCTTTGAACCCATTCAGGGCAAAATAAAGCAGGTGCTCTGTGTGACCTCCAGCAAACACAGCCAAATCTCTGAGGCACAGCCAAAGCAGGGAGTTCAAGGGAAGACTTGGGACAGCAGCACTAAGAAGTGGCTTGGACGAGCTCTCTGTGCAGCCCAGGTTGTTACAGCCTCCTTTGGCCTGACTTTTACCTGGAGCAGTTCACCTTCAACAGCCACATTCCTTTGCATGCTAATAAACACACCCTGTTGGTACACACACACACATATATATCATTTCCCCCACTTATTCAGGATGTGCTCAGCCTGAATATTTCTTCCACATTGGAGTAAATTTCAGTGCTTGATCAGCTGGTATGTACTGGGCTAAATGAGGGGAGGTTCTTGAAGCTTTCCATGCTCTGTGTCTCCTGGAGGGAGGTCACTGGCACTGAGAGGATGAGCATGGCTCATTGGGAAAGCCAGGGCAGCCCTTTAAAATCAAATTTACAGAGCTTAGAGAAGTGAGCGTGCCTGTTTCCTTCCCTCTCCAATAAAAAGGATAATCAACCCAGCAACAGGACAGATCAGTTCGTGCATTTCCCCCAACCCAAATTCTTCTTCCTGTATAATTTAATCTTTCAATCACAGGCATTGCTGCAGGAAGGAGGGAAAGTGTTATTCCTGTATCCTCTCAGACTGAAAGCATTAGATCTGGGCTGGAAGATCCGAGTGGATCTGCTGCCTGCAGCACCAGGCTGCTCCCCACAGCTCCCCCAGTTTGCTTCTGGTGCTGTTTTGCCTCGGAACTGTGTCAGGTGGGAGCCTGGCAGCCCCCGGGTGTGACAAATTTCATTAGCAGAGAGCTCCAGCTCCTGGCCTGGAGTGAATGTGAGCAGGCTGGGGTGAATTCCACCACAAATGACATCTCCTTTTAGAATCAAAGAGGTAAGAATGAAACACTGAAAACAAGGCAGCAAATTGAAACAGCATTGCAGAGCTGTGATAGGGCAGAATCAGACTCTGCTGCATTTATATTCAGTATTTCCACTTCCCTCACAGGAGATTAAGGATTTTTTCCTAACTTTGTTACACATTTGAATGCTGGCTCACATACAGCATTTTAAATTATATCTGAATGTGTTGGAGCTATATATAAATACTGGAAAAATAAGCTGTCATGCTGCAAGCTGTGTTTTAATAACACAGCGATGGGCTATATTTTAGAGTAATTTTCATATTATTATTACTTGTGTTTTAATCTGCATGTAGCAATCTGCATCAGGCTGGTAGCAAACAGGCACAGCTTCCCATTCGGAGAGTTCAGTGGTCATTAAACTCTCCTCAGCAGGAAAGTCCTTAAATGAGATTTTGGCAGATCCTCAGCTTTTTGCTGATGTGTTAAGTGCTTAATTTCAGCCCAGGAATTGAAATGTCCATGCTCTGTAACCTCAAATAAGAGTGCAGGGAGAAAATATCTGAGGCTAATACCTTCCATGGCGAATTAATGCTGATTCACACTCTTCTCTAGCTGCCTTTTTCGTGCTTCTTTCCCATTTCCTGGCCTCAAACCAGCAGGAACAGCTCCGTTTCATGAACATTTCTGGCTTTTTTTCCCCTGCAGGCGCCAGGATGTGCTGACAGTCACACCATGGCTGGCCCCCATCGTCTGGGAAGGGACCTTTGATCCTGAGATCCTGGACAGTGCCTACAGACCCCTGAACCTCACCATAGGGGTGACAGCCTTTGCTGTAGGAAAGTAAGGGAAGCACTCAGTGGACACAGCTCTTGGGGTGATGCCCTTCCTCTGTGGCAAGATGATTTGGGCTTTCCTTTCCCTGAAATTTGCCCTGGTTTATGGGGGGTTTGTGCCCCTGTAGTGTGTCTGGAATCACACAAGCCCACAGGCTGACAGCGCTCGAGGTACCTGAGGTGTGGGCAGAGCTTTTTAAGAATTAGCAGGTGCCTTTGGAATCGGAGCTGATCAAAATGGGGATAATCCACTTACTCCTTGTCCTCCACTCCACCTGTTCCACGTGTGGTGAGTGGATTCGTGCAGTGGTAATCAGTGAACTCTCCTCCCTCCTTGGCCTGCATTCTCTAACGTGCCCTTCATAATCCACCACACATCCCCTTGGAATCCCAGAATGGTTTGGGTTGGAGGGGACCTCAAAGTTCATCTCCTTCCACCCCCTGCCATGGGCAGGGACACCTTCCACTAGACCAGGTTGCATCAACCCGTCCTTGGACCCTTCCAGGGATCCAGGGGCAGCCACAGCTTCTCTGGGCACCCTGTGCCAGGGCTTCCCCACCCTCACAGGGAGCAATTCCTTCCTAAAATCTGGTCTAACCCTGCCCTCCTTCAGCTGAAGGCCATTCCCCTGATGCCTTAGATCCCTAGAACAGAGACTAGATGGAGCTAAACCATAAAGTTGGGATTTATTAAGAGGCCTCAATAGATCCACCTTGGGCAGCACAACCCAAAATGGCCACCAAAAAATGGACAACCAGTCATGGGGGCTCACACTTTTATAAGTTCTGCTCCATTTGCATCTTGGCGTTAATCGTCCAGTTGCAGCTTTAGGTTATGAAGTCCTATCCTTCTTGTTTTCCTCTCTTCATTCCACTGTTGTTTGTGCTGTTGGGCCTGAGATTTGGATCATTTGTCCTTGGTCCCCTAGACCAAGCTAGAGCAGCTAGAGAATTGAATAGAATTCAATTTTTTTGAATTGAATAGAATTCGATTTTTTGAATTGAATAGAATTCAATTTTTTTGAAATTTTTTTCTGAAAATAATAGACTTCCTTGCTTTGTCTCCCTGCTCTGTGCAGAGAGCTCGCCACCCCCTAATACGAACCCAGACCCACACACTCAAGCAGCACAGAACCTGAAAAACACTAAAGCTAAACCTGAGGCGTCGGCCCTTTCCTCCATCACTCCCTGCCCTTGCAGAAGGCCCGCAGCAAGGCCCTGCCTGTCCCTGCTGTGCCCCACGGGCTGTGTCTGCTCAGGTACACGAGGTTCGTGCGTCGCTTCCTGGAGTCGGCGGAGCGGCACTTCCTGCGCGGCTACCGGGTGAACTATTACATCTTCACCGACAGCCCCCAGAGCATCCCCCGGCCCCGGCTGCAGCCCGGCCGCAGGCTGCTCACCGTCCCCGTGCAGAAACACCCCGGCTGGCAGGAGATCTCCATGCGCAGGATGGAGGCCATCAACCAGCACGTGGCCAAGGAGAGCCACGGCCAGGTGCAGTACCTCTTCTGCCTGGACATCGACATGGTGTTCCACAACCCCTGGGGCCCCGAGACCCTGGGGGACACGGTGGCGGCCATCCACCCCGGCTACTTCGATGTGCCGCGAGAGCAGTTCCCTTATGAGAGGAGGAGCTCCTCAGCAGCCTTCATCCCTGAGGGAGAAGGGGATTTCTACTACGGAGGGGCCGTGTTTGGAGGCTCGGTCAAGAAAGTCTATGAGTTCACCAAGATCTGCCACATGACCATCCTGGCAGACAAAGCCAACGGGATCATGGCAGCCTGGCAGGAGGAGAGTCACCTCAACAGGCACTTCTTGTCCCACAAACCCTCCAAGCTGCTTTCTCCAGAGTATATATGGGATGACAGGAAGCCAAAGCCCCCCCAAATCCGCCTCGTGCGTTTTTCCACGGTGAATAAGAACTACAAAGAGGTCAGAAACTGACCATCCCTGCACGCAGAGATCCTCCATGCAGCCAAACCCACTAAAATTAGTTCCTCCAGAATGTGCCCCACCTTGAATTTTCGTTCCTGGTAGGAGCAAACTGGGAAGGGGCCATGTGCACAGTTCCCCTGGAGAACAGAGTCTAAATGCATTTCAGAAGCAGCAGTCAAAGTGAAGGTGAGACTGAAAATGTTTCTGGATTCCCACTCTTTGTAAATACATCCTGCTTGAGGCTGTAGCACACAAAAAGGCATCCACAAGGCCAGTTATCCAATGCATGGCTGTAGTTGCCTTTGCCTGAGCCTTTTCCCGAGGCCTGGTGGAAGTTTAACAAGATCAAAATGGTATTTGACGTTCCTGTGGAGGAGAAGACCTTGGGTTTTGGTAAAGACCTTTTCACTTCTTTTCACTTTAAAAAAAGGAACATTGCTGGGCAATAAATTTTCCTGAATTGTGATTTAAACTAACGCCTTTTGTCAGAATCAGGAGAAACTTGCACTCAGAGCTCGCTATCCCTGGCTGGTGTGCAGCAGGATTTCTTAGACATTCTCAGCGGAGAGCTGGTGCCAGGCATTGCCAGTGAGAGCCCTGGTCCGACAGGACAAACAGCGTGAACTCATCTGGCAGTTATCTCCCAAATTCCAGTCTGTGCTTTGGAGACCCAAGTGTAGACAGAACTGGCACAGCTCAGAGCAGACTGAACTTCTTCAGGTTTATTTCAATCACAGATGTGCTCTGAACCTTCTCCCTGGGTCACACGTCTCTGTGGATCATGTAATCTTTTCCAACACAGAAAATCTGGTTTTGAGATGTTCATGTTCCTCTCCATTGCTTCAGCCCTCTCCAATTTTTCTGAGCTCTGTGAAATAAATTGGCGAGGAGCTGCTGGAGCTGACAGCACGAGCTGATGCCTTTCCAGCAAACAGGATGATTTCATTCCACAACGAAATGCTCTGGAGGAGCTGGGAGTTCAGTGTGGAGCTGGAAGCGGGCTGGGGTTAACATTTCCTCTCCCTGCATGTGCTGAGGAGCTGGAGCAGGCGTTTAGAGCCTGACAGCTCCCTCGGGTGAGCACGGCGAGGCTGGCAGCTGGGGTCACAGCACAGGGGTGCCTGCGCCACCTCCCTTGTCACAGCAGGGCTGCCAGAAACATCGTCTCCCTGTGCTACCCAAGGGCTGAGCACGCCAGCCCCTGTTCTCTCAGGGGGAGCAGGAGACAGGCCACGGGAGCACCGGGGAGAGGAGGAGCAGGGTGAAAGGGTGAGAGGGCTGTTTCTAAGGGAACGGTTTAGGGGGGGGAAAAGAAAGAAAAGAGGGGGGGGAAAAGCTAATTTGGCAGAGACAGGGAAAATAGGGAAGAGGTGCCTGACTGTTCCTGCTTCTCTTCACACGAGAAAATTGCTGTATGGCAGCGAATCAAGTATGCAAAGCTTTAGGGCCCCACCACTGATTGCAGATGACTTAACGAGCCATTTCAGTCCTGTGAGCAGGCTGGAAATGGCACTTGCCACTGTCATTGCAGGCATTTCATCTTCCAGAAGACTAATTAGAAAAGCTTTCACGGACCCATAATACAGATAAGGTACCTGAAATACCTCCAGCCCCAAAGCCCCAGCGGCAGCTGGGTTGGCTGATTTGTGCTTAATCCAGCAAAGGGTCTTTATTACATTTTCTCCAGACTGTTCTTAGTGATGTGGTGCAGGAGGAAGATGCCCCTTTACATAACCAAACCAGAACTGAAACCCCTGCCATGCATGTTGGGTAGCCAGGCACCTCACCGAAGCCAAAATGGTGAGGAAAAATATTATCCAAATATTTCCAGAAAGACACATTTCCAACCAGCCCAGGATTAATACTGTTTCTTATTTGTTAAATGAGTTAGTGCCTCAAGGCCATGCTGAAACTGGGTTGTCATTATGCTAATTATACATTTATGCATGTAGATTCTTTACCAGCCAGAAGGAACTGTCCAGTCAAGCCAGATAATTTTATCTCCTGGTGTCAGTACGTGGCTGGGCTGGGCTAGACCTCGTGGAAAAGTACTCAGATTCCAAGAAAAACGTGAAGTTCCACAGCAGCCTCAAATCCACAGATCAGCTGTGGCAATGGCCAGTTCCCCTTGTGCTTTAATTCTGCTGGAAATTGCTCTGGGTTTGAAGCCGTAGGGCTCCACTCTGCCGCATTAAGTATTGGATTCCTGTGCAGATTCTCATAAATCCTCTGTGAGAGCAAGTCCTGCAGCACAGATGATGGGTGATAGAGGGTGGTCTGTGTTTCTGGGGTGCCTATTTTGAACAAATTGTGAAGGGCTAGGTCTGAGCTCTGCATCCGAGCTGCCTTTTGGCTGAATGCTCAGCCCTCTGATTGACACCGTAATGGCCTGGTTTGTGCTGTGCCAAACATGTTTATTTTCCTGGCAGGCCTGCAGCTCCTCCCCAGGGGCATGGCCCGTGTTGTGTGACACAGCTCTGCTCCACGGGGCTGTGGTTTGAAGCAGTTACCTACAAGCTCCTGGTGCCTCCAGGGAGAGGAGAATGTCTGCAGGAAAACCCTCACAGCGCTGCGTGGGAGATGCTCCCTGAATCAGCTCGTGCCCTCCTGTAATTAATGAGAGGCTGGACTTCTGCTGTCATCTCCTGCTGATTAATCCCCTTCCCCCAGCAGCAGCAGCCAGCTTTCCTTCTCCCAGTTTGGATTGTGCAGCCTGAGGCTTGGAGCTTCACCAGGACCTGCTTTCTGATGTGCATTCCCCACCCACACCCAGGGCACAGTGGGGAAACTGAGGCACGTGGTAGGAAGGCAGCACAGTGACACTCTCACCACGGGGGACAATCTTGTCTTACGTGTTCTTGTGCCAAAGGAATTTGGACTTAGAAACGCAGGGAACTGCACGAAAACTGAATCACCACATGTAAATAAACCCCACTGCCTGGGGATGTGGTTGTGCTCTCAAGGTATTTCCCACTCAAGCCCTCAGCCCAGCCTCAGAGCAGCAGCTTGTTGCCTTCCCAAGGGCCCCTTTTTCCTTCCATCCCTTTCTGCTCAGCTGGAACAGACTCATCATTCATAGTCCCTCTAATTTAAGCACCCATCTGACAGGCTGCTTCTTTCCTTCTCCCTGCTGCTGTCTTGCCCAGTGCATCCACCCCCGAAGGGCAGATTTCTCTGTGTGATGTGAAACAGAAACTCCCAGCACTGAATATGATTTGAGGTGGGGCCAGACTCTGATCTTCTCACTCTCCCCACTGGTAGGACAAGAAATAATTTCCACTTAGCCAGATTAGGATTCTTTTCCTCTCTGGTTTGGATTTCCCATAACCCTCCCACAGGTGATGTTCCCGGACAGTTTTGACCAGAAATGTCGTTGTGTACCCCACAGCAGCAGCAATGAAAGGACTGGCTTAGTCAAACTCCCTGTGGGTGAGATCTGCGCCTGTGGGGCACGGAAATGAGATGATCTTTGAGCAGAGGGGATGACGAGGGGGAACAACACCAGTCACACATTCCCTGCACAAAACCAGCTTGTGCAAAAGCCACGGGCATCCGGCTGCCTTCGTGCGGCTGGTGGTGGAGAGGAGCTGGAAGGCTGGGAGCTCCCTGCCGGGGCTGCTGGGTTCACTGCCCTGCCCTTTGTCTCACCTGTTCAGCTTTTTGAGGGAGGGACTGTCTCTGTCTCTTGTGTGTTTGCGCCCAGCGAGGATTTGCTCTGATCTCAAAGGGCAGCTCTTGGCACCAAGGTTATTATTTTCTCACTTGAATCCCACCTGCTCTGCTTCACCTCCTGTCCCAGCAAGTCCCCGTGGGACCCCAGGGGTGACACACACAGAGCAACAGCTGCTCTCCAGGTGGAGTGACAGTGACAGTGCCAGTGCCAGGCCGTTCTGGGGACAGCAGGAGCAGGAGTTACAGGAGTGGGTTGGGTTGTACTTTACTCACGGTAAATCCCCAACCCTGGAGCTCTGCTCCACACAATCAAATGATTTAGGGAAGCATCACTAGAAAAACCCATCTGAAGAGTGACATTTGAATGTCTGCCTGCCCACCAGACTCCCTCCTTTCCCCACGAGTGTTGCTGTACTGACGTGACTTTTCCTGTGCTATATTTAGCTCAAGCACAGATCCACCAAATGTCGCTGTTTCGTGTAAAACTAGTGTAAAGCCTTAGGAGTAAAAAGGCAGTTTTAACCACAAATCTCCCCTGCTTGTATGCCCACATCATCCCCCTGCTCCCCTGCTGAACCTCCATCCAAGTCAAAGCGAGCCAGATGAGTACAAATTACATTTTAAAAGTGCTTCATTCCGGTGTGGTTTTTAGTGAGTTTTGCCAGCAGCGAATCACACAGTTCTAACCTTTTGACGTGCGTGTTTTTCTCGCCGCGTTTCTCACTGACACCGTTACTATAATTAGAATGATGTGGCTCTGTAGCAGCATCTAGTGCCAGAGGCAGAGCCCTGGCAGCACCTTCTCCTTTCCTGGCTGCTCTCCCCGGCCGGAGCCGCTGGTTCAGCTGGCCCGGAGCCGCGGAGGAGCGGGACGGGCAGGTGCAGTGTCCTGTCCCTTGTCGCTCATCCCGCTGTGACCCTGCAGAAAGGGGGGTGGCTGCTGGGGCCGGCGCGGGTGCTGGTGCCCAGAACCAGCCCTGCAGCGGCTGGGAGCACTCGGCCATGGGCTGGCGCAGCCTCCTCCGGCTCCTTCTCCTCCTGCCGTCGCTGTAATGGCTCGTGTCATCGGCCTCATCATGACAAACGATGGGGACCGCAGCTGTTTCCAGGGCAACCCCGCTGGCTCCCCAGCTCCCGCACAGACCGAGCTCCCGCGGCTCCGCCAGCGCTGCCCGGGGCTCCCCCCGTGCCCCGTTTCTGTCCTGTTCCAGCGCAGAGGAGCGGCCGGGGCTCCGTGCGGGGCCCTGGCTCCCTGCCCCGGCCTCTCCTCCTGAGCGGAACAGCCCGAGGGACCCCAGGGTCTCTGTCAGCCACGATCCCAGCTCTTCTCCTGTTTGTCCCCGCCCGAGGGATCCCGGGGTCTCTCTCGGCCACGGCCCCAGCTCTTCTCCTGTTTGTCCCCGCTCGGGTGGTGCCGGGGGTCCCTGTCAGCCACGGCCCAGGCTCTTCTCCTGTTTGTCCCCGCCCGCAGAGCCCACCCCGCTCCCCGGCGGGGTCTGCCCGGCGCCTCCCCACGGCTGCCGCCACCCCCAGCTCCCGCTCCCGGGGGAAAACACCCCCAAAACGCCCAGGGGTGCCGCGGTACCCGCGGAGCGGTGCCCGTGCGGGCGGCCCCGAGAGGAGCCCGCTGCGGCCGCGCTCCCCCCTCCCGGTAACGGGGCCGGGCGGAGCCGGAGCCGCCCCCTCCCTGCCGGCAGCGCCGCCCGCCCCGCTCCGCTCCGCTGCCGCCCCTCGGCTCTCCGGCCGCGCTCGGCGCTCGGCGCTGGCGGCTCGGCGGGGGCGGCGGGGGCCCATGGCCGGCTCGGAGCATCGCCCCCGGCCGCCGGGCAGCGCGGCGGGGCGCTGAGCGCGGCCCCGGCGGGACCCGCAGCGGGGCCAGCGGCTGTCGGCGCGGCGCGGGGGCTATGAGCGGGGCACGATGATGATCGACAGCCAGGTGAGTGAGGGCGCGGGTGCCTCCGGCCCCCTCTGCCCCGGGCCCGTGCGCTGCTGCCGGGCTCGGTGCCCTGCGGAGCGCACGGGGCTCGGGGCGGGTGAGCGATCGCTGCGCGGGGCCGGGGGGCTCTGGAGCTGCAGGTGGCCGTCCCTTGCTGCCTCTCGGGTCCCATGCCCCCCCTCTCGGGGGTCACTGTACGTGCCAGCAGCCCGGGCCCCCGGCTTGCAGCGGAGGAGAAGCAGCGGCTTTGCCGAGGGAGCGGGGAGAAGTCTGTTTTTCAATGTTTTTTTTTCCTTGATTTTTTTCGCTTTCTGTTTGTGTAATGGTTAATGCGGCTGGGAGAAGAGGAGCTGAGGGACGGGGAACGGAAGGGACGCGCTTTGGGACAGGCTCCGAGGGCGCTGCGATGCTGCAGCAGCCGCCGTGCCGCTGTGCCACGCCAGGGCCGGCTCCCCTGGCACCGCTCCGGCCAAGGGGCATCAGCAGGTCCCTCGTCTCTGCCTGGTGTGTTTATGAGGCCAAAGAAGCTAAATCCAGCCCAGGTGGGCTAAAGCTCTGCACTCCCAAACCCCCTGGTGCTTTTGGGGTAGGGGAGGATGAAGCAAAGGTATGAAATTTGGGGGTGGCACCAGAGCATGATGCTGGGCTTGGTCCTGATGCTCTTCTGACT
Source organism: Motacilla alba alba (assembly GCF_015832195.1). Lineage (NCBI taxonomy): Eukaryota > Metazoa > Chordata > Aves > Passeriformes > Motacillidae > Motacilla > Motacilla alba. The sequence continues at coordinate 7,451,254 of NC_052032.1, read as the reverse complement.
TTTTACTTTTTCTTCTTCTGATGTTTGAGCCCATCCCTGGGAAGGGGGGGGCTGTGCTGCTGCCCTTGGGGGGTGCTGGGAATGTAGGTGGGCAGCAATGGCTCCTTGGAGACCAGGAATGAATAGAGGGAAGGGCTGATGCTGTGCTGGAGAAGCGGGCTGGGATCCATTTTTGGACTGGAAAATGTGCATTCCAGGGCTGCCTCCTGCACCCCGTGGGTCTCTTTGGTCTGGGCCTCACTCACCTTGGTCCAGCCCAATAAACAAAAGCTGAATGAGCTCTCTTGGGGGCATGTGTGTGAGGCAGGCCCTGGTGCCACACCAGTGTGTGCTGGACGTTGGCATGACCCTTTGGAAAAGGGGACTGGCAACCAAAACACTGGAGTTTGGGTCATGACCCTGCCTAGGGTCAAGAATGAGAGTTTTCTGTCATTACGGAGTGAGAAGATTGATCTTACTGGGAGATCCAGAGGATTAAAGGTGTAAGGTTGTCTGGAAAAAGATGCTCAGAGCCTCCCAGGCTGGGGAATGCATGTGGCATCCTACAGAATGTTTTGCATTAAGCTCTCAGCTTTAGTCTTCCTGTCACATTTTTATGCTTAGCCCATTTTATGCATTTATTTATAGGTATATTTTATATGGGTAAACTGAGGCACGTAGAGATATTTGTTCCAAGCCCAGGATCCTGCGTGGGTGGAGAGCAGAGGTTTAAAGTCCTGGTTCCTCCTGCTGAAGGGAATGAGCCACTCTGCCTTTGAAGGGGTGCAATTCATTGAGGTCCCGTTGTTTGTGGCTACCAGTCAAGAGGAATTTCCAGCTGCACCCGCAGCCGCACCCTGCCGGTTCTGAGGGCTGCACAGCTCCATTTTTCATGCCTTGTAAATGTTCCTCTCCCTGGTTGCTAAGGGAAAGACCCACACAAACAACTGGTAAAACTGAGTGTTGCAAAGTAAATAAGCTGAGCAAACAAGGAGGGTTTTTTCATCTCTGAGTGCCGCAGGTGTGTTGTTCCAGGTGTCCCGACATGTGAAAGCCAAGGTTCACGTGCAAGGGTGAATTTCAGCCTTTAAAACAGAAACCTGCTCTCGAGCTGGGTCAGAAGGTGCCTTCCATCCCGAGCCAAGCTCCCGGGGCTGCAGGCTCATCCCCTCTCTGGCCGTTTGGAGATGGGAGCAGATGGTGGATGAGCAGCCCTGGGCTGGCTGGGGGCCGGACACAGCGCAGGGAGCTCAGCTCGGCGGGAGCTGCCTTCGCCTGTGTCTTCCCTTTCATCTGCCCCCAGCGTCTGAAGCGGCTCCAGCGGCTCGGAGTTAACTCCTGGCGCTGCTCTGCGGGGCCAGGGGGGGCGAGCTGGCAACAGGTGACAGCGAGGGAGGGTCCAGCTGGCAGCAGGGGCTGGGAGGCAGCAGGTGGAGAGATGCAGAGTCCCTCCTCGGCATGGCTCAGCCACTCCATCTGGAGCTCCCACTCACGCCTGAGTCTGTGCCTGGGCTGATCAGACACGAGCCGAGGATGCAGCCACTGCTGCAGGCTCCAGAATAAATCTCTGGGATGTTGTAATGATGGATCTGACATCCCCTAGCTCAGCGCAGTGGGTTATCTCTGAGCCAGTTTGCTCAGTGTAGAAATGAGGGGCTTTTCAGGACTTTTTGGTTATTCTGGGCATCTCTGGGGTTGCATTTTTCATCTCCTCGTAGTATTTGCACTCTGTCATTCCCTAAATGGTGCCTGACTGCTGGACCTGATCAGGGCAATCAGGGCTGCTGATCTCAGGTGGCGATCTCCAGAGCAATCCGCACTATCCATCAAGATGGATTTTGCCTCTGATACCTTTCCCATTGCTATAGCAACCCATCTGACGAGGATGCCAGCACGCTTTCCAGGCAGAGTGTGCAGGGAAACTGCTTCACCTGCCACCAAGCTGCCACCACTCGTGGGGCAGGGCTGGTTAGCTGGAACCTGCACACGGGTGCCGAGCCTGGAGGGGCAGAGGAGCTGCTGCCAGCTCCCTCAGGCCGGCCCTGCTCCCCCAGGTGTCCCCACCTCCTGGAGTTTCCCTGGGATATTGGGGTGATACAGCACGGGGGGCAGAGTGGACTGTGCCTAGTGCCAGGGTCTGGGATTTCTCTCCAAAGGAGATGCTCAGGGTGGAGTGAAGGAGCTCACCAGTCTTGGTGAGTGTCAGGGGCTGCTCCCCTCTTCCCCCTCCCCTAGCCTGTGGAGAGGATGGAAGATGGGTCTCAGCTCCAGGGGCTGATAGGGAAGGAGGGGTTTTGCCTGCTTTTGCCAAGTGAGCCTGTTCCCTCCTCCACGTCCTCCACACTCTGCAGTGATGAGATGGGCTCCAGCACGTTCTGCTCTGCCTCTCATCCTGCTGTCCAGTGCTTTCTGTGCACACCCAGCTGTGGGGCCGCCTTCCCTCTGCAGTGCTGCTGCTGCTGCCCGGGGCTGTGCTGTGCCCGGGGGGGCTGCCAGGCTGTGTGACCCTGCGTGGGCCGGCCGGGGCTGCCCGGAGCCCCGCGGGGCCGTGCAGCAGATGGCACTGTTGTTTTCCCGATGAGTGATTGCCGTGGGTTCGCCTCCTCAGCGCTGGGAAGGGTCAGCGGTGCTGGGAGCGGGGACAGAGCCAGGCCGGCTCCCTGGGAAAGCCCAGCACGCCAAACTGGGCTCTGCCGTGACCAGAGAGCTCGGTGTGCGGGCACTGCTCAGCCAGGAGGAGCCGTGTTGGTGTCGAGCGGCACAGAGCTCGGCTCCATCCTCGGAGATCTCCCCGCAGCCGCCGTGCGAGACCCCAGCAAGGCCGCGTCAATCACCGCCTCCTTCCTATAAAAAGAAATCCCTGATCCCCGGCTCCCTTTTGTGCCTGTGGCCGCTGTCATCAGCCGAGCCCTGTCCCAGCTGTCCCCCAGCGCCCCGTGGACAGCAGGGAGCCGCCGGTGACCTTTCCCGGGGCCGCCGGGCACAGCTGCCCGTGCCACTGTCGCACCCGCGCCGCCGCCGTCGCACCAGGAGCTCCTTCCACGTTCCCGGGGCGCTGTGGCTGGGCTGGCACAGCCCTGGCATTCAGGGGTGCCTGTGGCAGCTGCTGCCAGCTCTTCGGCTGCTCCCGAACCAAATCCACCCCGCCCTGCCCGGCGCCGGCCGCCGCGGGATGCGCTGGCGGAGCCTCCAGATGTTGACAGCTTTTCCCGACGGGATCGCCCGAGTCCGGCCCGCCTGACCCGCGCTGGGGCTCACCCGCCTGTTTTCCTCCAGGATTTGCGTTTTTAAGAGGCTGGCTCTCGTGGGGACCTTTTGGTTCCCAAGGCACCGCGGGTGTCGCCGCTGTCCGCGCTGACATCCCCGCTCCGCACGCCTTGGCCGCGGGTCAAAGGCAGGGTTTGGAGACATCAGCCGACGCCAAAGGCGGCTCGGCGCTGCGGGATGTTTCGCAGAGTTTCCGCTCCCTCGAGGCCCTGCAGTGCAGCGGGAGGTCATCCTCTGCACGGATTTACGGCCCCCTCGGTGCTCCCGGGTTCGCTGTGGCCCCGAGGGCTCCTGGCTCCTGTGCCTGGAGCTGCCGAGCCTCACATGCTCCCTGGAATCGGTGCGGCTGGAACTCAGTGTCCTTCACCACCCTGCCTGGAGAGAAGTCCCAAAGATGGGAGAAAGGGGAAGCAGGGTGAAGGGGCTGGGGAGGGGGAAGGGGTGCAGTGGTGGTCTGATAAGTCAGAGAGGGTGGAGAAGCCCTTCCTGGGTCTGCCCTGCCCCGTGGGGCATCTGGAGAAAATCAGAAGTTTTGGATGTGGTGGCAGAGCTGTGGGATGTCAGAACACGTGGCACCCCAGATCAGGCCCCACACTTCCCTGTAGGGTCCAGAAGAGAAAGGGAGGAGGAGAGAAGCTGATGAGGTGTGGCGCGGACATTGCTGGGCTGGGCAGTGCTGTGCGGGGGGATTGCTGCAGAAGCACTCCAGGCATCCTGGAGGGGACGTGCAGGTCGCTGGCACAGCCTGGGGGTGATGCTGTGCTGGGATTCAGGATGCGGCCGTGTGAGCCTGCTCTCCCTGGGCTCATAACACCCGAGTGTGCCTCACGGGCTTCTCGGGACTTCCGCTGTCCCTTTTTATCTTTCCTCCTCCGTGCAGTCCCGCTCCGTTTCCCACTCCCCTGCCATAAACACCCTGGGCTGGCGGCAGGAAGCAAACCCTGCAAAGCGCTGGAGGAGCCCGGCCGGCTCAGCACGGAACGGGGAGGTCGAGGTCATCCCTCAGCACAGCCGGGAGGTCCCTTTGAAATCCCCGGCAGCCGCCCTGCCCCGCTGCTTTGGCCCCGCTGGCTCCATCCCACAGCGGATTTCCCACCGAGTGTTTCCTGCCCGTCCCTCTCGGCAGTGTCCCACAGCTCTTCACCTCCCCGGGGGGGTGACACCCCTGGTGTGAGTCAGAACCAGCAGCCAGGGTGGCGTGGCAAAGTCCAGGGCAGGCAGGAACAGCCTGGTCACACCTGGGGACTGCTGCAGGTCCTGAATGGCAGGGAACAGGGATGCAGCCATGTCCCTGAATTGCAGGGAACAGGAGCACAGCCATGGTCCTGAATTGCAGGAACAGGGTCACAGCCATGGTCCTGAATTGCAGGGAACAGGAGCACAGCCATGGTCCTGAATTGCAGGAACAGGGTCACAGCCATGGTCCTGAATTGCAGGGAACAGGAGCACAGCAATGTCCCTGAATTGCAGGGAACAGGGACGCAGCCATGTCCCTGAATTGCAGGGAACAGGAGCACAGCCATGTCCCCGAGTGACAAGGAACAGGGACGCAGCCATGGTCCTGAGTGACAGAGAATAGCACAGCCATGTCCCTGAATTGCAGGGAACAGGGTCACAGCCATGGTCCTGAATTGCAGGAACAGGAGCACAGCCATGTCCCTGAATTGCAGGGAACAGGGACACAGCCATGTCCCTGAATTGCAGGAACAGGGTCACAGCCATGTCCCTGAATTGCAGGGAACAGGGATGCAGCCATGTCCCTGAATTGCAGGGAACAGGGTCACAGCCATGTCCCCAAGTGACAAGGAACAGGGACGCAGCCCTGGTCCTGAGTGACAAGGAACCCTGGCTGCTCTCAGCCCCTCTCCAAGGAGGTTGTGCAGCCCTGGGGCAGAGCCCTTGGTGGGATCAGCTGGGAGGGGATGGAGTGGGATTCCCACGGTGGTGGTTGTGCTCGAGGTGTGCAGAAGGGTTTGCTGTGGGTGTCTGCGGGTGCACCCTGGGAGAGGGCAGCTGGCCCAGGGCAGGAGCAGCTCAGGGATGGCAGGACCTGTGTGGAGGCTGGAGGAGCAGGGCTGTGTGTCCTTTCTTTTTCATTATTATCATTATTACTATATTTCCATAATTAAGCTGTTCTTATCTCAGCCCATGAGGTTTTTACCCAGTGAGGAGCCCCACACTTTCTGCCCCACGACCAGCAGGCCAAAGGGAGCACAAATCTTCCCCTCGTACAAACGAGGCCTTGTGGGTGTTTTAGGGCCCTGTTTTTCTTGGCTGAGAGGTTGAAAGTCCCAGCAGGCTTCAAACCCTTCTGTTCAGCATTTCCATGGTGACAGAAAGGCTCTTCTGGTGGCTGTGCTGTCCTCAGTGCCACCAAAATAACGGGGCTGGTGCAAGCCCTGAGCCTTTTGGGGGGTTTGGAAGGCAGAGCCTGTGTCCAGTGTGGGATTGGACATTCTCCTCCATGTCCCTGACTTTGCCCCACTGGGATATGCCCAAAAGGAGGAAGGGGCTGTTCGGGAGACCATGCCCAGCCTCCTGTGCTGTCCCTGCGTGGGTGGCACTGCTGGTGGTGCTGTGGCATCAGGTCCCGGGACAGAGAGCCCATGCTGTGCCTCTGCACCCGTAACCCTTCGGGGCAAGCAGCAGCCCCGGCGCTCCGCGGCGCTGTGCGGAGAGCGAAAGGCAGGGGGAGGCTGATAGCCGCTCCCACAGCCGGGGGAAGGAGCGTGTCTGCTGCTGGAAAGGCGTTTGTGTCCCTCCTGCTGCCCTTGGGAGGATTCCAGCGGGGTGAGGCACGGCCAGGCATCCATCCCTGGGGGAGCTGTGGCCGCAGGAGCCGCGGAGCTCCATCCCTGGCCCTGCTTTTCCCCGGAGCTCAGCGGAGCCTGGCGGCTTCTCCCGCCCACGTGGAAATGCAGCACGGCTCTGGGGACCTGGGACTGAAATATGCATCTCCTCAAGCCTGGTCTCATCAGCTCTTGGAGATCTATTTCACACCCAGGATAGCTCAGCTACCTTAGAAAGCATAAAATCAGCAGGATGGCTTCTGTGGTAGGCTGGAAACAACAAGGTTTTAATAAAAGGCAAAATAACAAAACTCTACAGAGAAAAACCGAGCCAGGTGCAAGAGACCCTTGTCCCTGGTAAACACCTCCCAAAAGCCATTGGTTCCTTTGTTCTCTTCTTTTTCTGGTAAATTGCTCAGGCAGGACTTTTTGGCTCCTGTCCAGTTGTCTGTCCTTAAGTTTGAGGTGAAGTCCCCCAGGTCCTATGAGGTGTCTTTTCACCTAATTGAGGAGAGAAACTTCTGGGCTTCTTTCCTTTTTAAGGGGACAAAGGATGGTTCTGTCACTCTGTCAACAAGGGGCTCATTCCTATATGGGACTGCCTTGGAAATTGGGATCTTACACCCCAGCATGCTGGATTTATGATTTTCCCCCCCTCCACTGTTGATGCTGACTTGGGGGGAGGGCTGCACTCTTGAAACGTTTTACAAATGCAATTAAATGCATCCTTTCTCCTCAGAAAGCAGCAAGCGAATTCCCGTTCTCCCACGGAATGTTTGTATATTCTGGGCCAAGCTGTGTATCTTTTGCTGTCAAACACCCATAAGGAGGACCAGGTGCAGCGATATTTGTCAGCATTTCAGGGGCCAGCTCCTGTGAATTTGCCTGTGTGGGCACCACGTCCCTGTGCAAAATCTCCTGGCTCAGTGACCTGCAGCCAGAGCTTGTGTTTCGTGGTGGGATCCATGAGATTTTCCAAATTTTTCCAGATTTTCCCTGTGCTGGCCACCACTGATCCCTCCCTGGCCACTGTGGGTGTCACAGCCCAGCTTTTGGGGCACATTTGGGGCATTTACCGGGGCTGGGTGCTGCACAGGATGGCTGTGACTGCTTACACAAGTCCCCTTTGCACTCTTCCCGGGGCTGCTTGGAGGGGTGTTTAGTTAATAGGATTATAAAGCTTTCCTGTCGTCAGGCAACGGAAATCAATGCAGGGCCCCTGGGAAAGAGCCTCATCCGATTTACAGCCCAGCCCAGCAGGGCTCTGTGGCCAGGGCTGCTGAAGGGGGGACGTGCTGTCCCCTCCCTGGTGTCCCCCACGCTGGTGGGGGCTCCTGGAAATAAGGGGAAAAAAAGGATGTAAAGCTATTGGAAAGTGTTTGGACCAAATTCCTTCCTGAAGTGTCCTTTGAAGGCCAAGAATTGGAAATCCTTGCTTCTGCAAAAATGGATTTTTGCATCAAATTCGGTTGAACAAAACAAAGACAAATCTTCAGATACCCCTCCCTATCACCCCGTGGATAAAGATGCAGATTCCTGGTGTAATTATACCTCAGTTCTGTTTTCAGCTCCCAGTCATACCCCTTCCCAATTACCGTGGGGGATGATTTCCATGGGTGCAGAGAGAGCCTGTGGAGATACCTGTGCAGATACCTGTGCAGAGAGAGCATTTTCCAAAGGGTGAAGGCTCCAGTGGGGCCGTCTGAAGAGTGGCTGAGGGCACTTGGCTTTTTGGCTGGAGAAAAGGAGACACTGATTTCTGCTCTTTCCTCACGAGGGACAGCTCTGATCTCTGGTGACCTCAACAGCTCCTGAGGGAATGGCTGGAGCTGGGTTGAGAAGATTTAGGTTGCCTATCAGGGGAAGGTTCTTCCCCCAGAGGGTGCTGGGCACTGCCCAGGCTCCCCAGGGAATGGGCACGGCCCCAGAGCTCCAGGAGTGTCTGCACAATGCTCCCAGGCATAGGGTGGGGTTTTTGGGGTATCCTGGGCAGGGCCAGGAGTTTGATTTGATGATCCTTGTGGGTCCCATCCAGTTTGGGATAGTCTGTAATGCTCTGAAATGCAGAGGCTGCTCTCAGTGCACTCGTGCCAGCTGCAAGGACCCAGCTGGGGCAGTGCCAGGGATCCCACAAGCACTCAGGATACTGATGCAGCCCCTGGCTGTCCCACGGCGCTGGATGTTCCCCAGCTCCCGTGTCTGCTGCTGGGCTGGTGCACAGGAATTCCTGGAACCCAGGAATTTTCCCTTTCTCCAGTCAAAAAGGGTGGCTTGACCCAAAACCTGAGAGCAGGGGCTGCTCTGCAATGCCCGGGGGGCTTTGCCCTCCTCTCTGCTGTCAGCAAACAGCAGCAGCTGGGCAGGGTGGGCTCATGAACCTGTGTGGTGCAAAGGGAGCTCCCAGCTGCTGTCCCCAACACGCAGCGGGCTCCCAGCCCCTCCCCGGTGGGCTGCACGTTTCACTGCCCAGGGGCACGGACTGGTCTGGCCACAGCCCCCGGGAGGCCAGGGGACAGCTTTGTGCTCTCTGGGCTGTCCGAAGCAGAGCTGACAGCCTCGGGCTCTGCTCCGTCCCACCCTGCCTGGTCCCTGCCCTCCCGCCGGGGATTCCAGGCTGGAATGCCTCTCTCAGCGTCTGACCCAGCGGGGAGAGCTCAGCGCAAGGCACCGGCTCCCCTTGCAGCCAGGAAAGCCGTGGAACCTTTCGCTGTCACAGCGGGAGGGTGGGGAGCAGCAGGGAAACTCCAGAGGAACCAGCCTGCTTCTGGAATCCGGCCGTGCAAAAAGCCTTTCCCACCCCCTCGGCTGCCAGAGAGGGCACTGCCCGCGGTGGAGGCTTCTCTAACCCTGCAGGATGCAGGACAGGGTGAAGAGGGAGGGCTGGGAGAGCCCTTGGCCCAGGGTGCAGGGCTGGAGAGCTGCACGCTGCCTCTTATCTCTGTCTCTCTGCAGCGGTGTGGAGCTGCAGATAACCTCCTGGCCATGGGCGACGGGAGGAGCTGGGCTGTGTTAGCACCCTGAGAGCAAGCTCCAGCGCTGGGGAGGCTGCAACTCCTCCTTCGGGTTTGTTTAAGCTCCAGCTAAGCCCTGGAAAATGTGCTGAAGGGAACAGCCCTGCCCAGCGCTGGGGGCGCGGCCAAGTGGGTGAATCAGTGGATGCCCCACGTCTGGCAAGCCCTGCGGACAGAGCTGGGCACCAGCTGTGATTGCCCGCAGGCATGTGCCCACAGAGGTGCCCTGGCCTTGCTGCCAGCCTGCCCCTGCCACAGACAGCTGCTGCTCTGGCCTGCTGGCAGGTGGGATGAGTCCCTGTGGAAAAATCACCGTGGGTGACAGTGGGGGTTGTTGTGGCCCGCTGATACCCTCAGCTCTCCGTTCCCCTGGCATCGTTCCGTTCTCCAGCACAGGTATTTGCAGTGGAAGCAGCTGGTCCTGCTGCCGGGCTGGCATGGGCACAGCTGAGCCTTGCTGCCACCTGTGCTGTGCCCACCTGGTCCCTGCAAGGTCGTTGTCCAGAGCTGGCCCTAGAGGGACAGGATGTGCTGGCGTTTGGGAGCTTCTTCTTGTCCCCAGTGTGCCTGTGCTGCAGGCTCCCCTGGCAGGCAGGTGTTTGGGGAAATGATGAGGTTTTCCTTCGGTTTGGAGCTGCAGGGGACATGTGGCAGTTTGTGCCGTCGCCCTGCAGTGCCAGCTCCAGAGGCTGAGGTGTGTGCCCAGCCTGGCAGGTGGGGCAGCCCTGCAGGAGCACAGACAGCCCAGCAATGCAAGCACCCAGCAGGTGTGGGCCCTGTGCCAGAGATTTCCCGGCAGCAGAGCCACGCCCGGGTCTCCCCGTGCGCTGCACGTGGGGTGGGGACACCGCGGAGGTGTCATTGAAAGGGCTCAGTGTGGTGGGAAACCATTCTGGGGAGAGCCGGGATGCAGGATGGGAGCAGCAAGGAGCTGTGCGGTCCTGTCCTCCTCCTTCCCTCCCGCACCGGGGCGGAACGAGGGGCGGGAGGGAGTGGGGATCTGCCCAGGGACAAGGGCGTGAGCCCTCCTGGCACGGCTGCGCCGTGGTGGAAGGGCAGGAATCCCCTCCTAGAGCAGCTCAGCCCACCCGGGGGCTGCTGCAGGGCTGTTCCCACGCTGATCTCTGCCTGCGGAATCCCCGGGAGCTGTTGCCATGACAGCCCCGAGCACGGCTCCCTCCCCGCGCCCCCCGTGCCCACCGGCACAGGTTCACTGTCGGCATCCCCTGGCGCCGAGCTCCGCCGGGGCCGAGGCTGCCGCACGGCAGGCGGCAAATCCCTTTCCCCCGGCGTTCAGGGAAGCAGAGAGGTGTCGTGTAGGTTCCCGCTGCTCCCTCTCCCAGCCGGGAGCCGTGTCCCGGTCCCCGCGCATCCTCCCGGGAGCACGGCAGGTCCCCGTTGCCGCGGTGACAGTCTCCATGGAGACCGGCCGGGCTCAGCTGCATCCCGGCATGTGTCCCCCTCCCCACGGGGACACGCTGGCTCCCGGGGTGCACTCTCAGCCCCCGGGGCAGCGTGGAAATGGAAATCCCTCAAGTGTGTGGCAAATGTGTGGAGGAATCCCAAGGAAACTTAATTGGTTTTCCCCCCACCCCTCCTTTAATGCTTGTTGGCTTTCACTCCACGCTGGTAATTGCTGCTCTGCACCTATTAAAAGGCCGTCTCATGCTTCACACGGGCTTGATTGGGAATTAATTTTGCATATGTATCTATTCTGGGGAGCATGGGAATTTATTCAGGATGCTGAATGCCAGACAGGCTTTCCAGAGGCGTGAGGTGCAGCACGGGCTGGGCCTGCTCTCAGGAGGGGCTTTGAGGAAATGACAGTGGCTTCTCCAAAAAACAAAAGCCTAAAAACAAGGGTGCAGATTCAAATCAAAGGGGTTTATTCCCACAGTTAGTTTGGGAGAAGACAGGTTGTGGGTATATCCCATTAGAAATCCCTCTTGGATGTCAAGGTGATTTTGATTTTCATTGGGAAATAGGTATCCTACCTGCACATGGTCTCCTGGAAGTCCCACCAGGCTCCATCTCCATGTCTGCCTCTCTAAACCTACCCACAGGCTTTCTGCAAACACCACATTTCTCCAGAGAAATGCTGTCTGGTTGGGATTTCTGTGGTTTTGAAACCAGATTTCCTCTTTCTATTACTGAGAAATGTCAAAAGGGAAGAGCTGTTGGGATTTTCCATTTACCATTTACTTGTCGTGGCACTTTCCTTCCCCCTTTGCCTTTCTATCAGCCTCACACGGTGACAATAAACCTGCAGGTTTTGTGTCATTTCTCTCAAGTACCACACTCTGGTGCAGGATGCTGTGATGTTTGGGCACGGAGCTGCAATTTCCTTTGAAAAACAAACTCAGCATTGTTACTCCTGGGGAATTTCTTTCATTTTGTGGATGTCTTTGATGCTTGACATCAAGCATTGGAGCCGGTCTCCCTTTGTGAGTCACTGGGTGTCAGGAATGCCCAGCTTCATGGCAGAGGTTGGCCACTGGTTTTTGGAGCACCCCAAACGCTCAGCAGTGCTGGGTGCTAAGATCCCCCTGTGCCTGAGTTTGTCCCTGAAAGCTGCACTCACCTGTGCAGAGGTTCAGCCGTGGCGTGCTCAAAATGATGTTTTTGCAGGGTGGCAGAGGCTGTTGGGACCTTAAGGAACAGCTGCGTGTCCCAGTGCAGGAGCCATTCTCTCCCTGGGGCAGCAGTGGAGCAGTTGGGAGCAGGATGCACCCAGCATGGGAATCGCAATGAATTTGCCCTGCAGTTGCTCTCTTCCTGCCAAGGCTCTTACTGGAAAACAGTATTTTCCCAGTCATGGTTGCTAAGCACTGAGCTCCTGTGATGGGCTTTATGTGCTCAGCTGGAGCTGCCACAATACAGCTCCAGAGCGAAATGAAACAGGGAAACATCAGAGCCTGGGCTGGGGCTTCCCTGTCCTCCAGAGGCAACACCAGGAGGAGAGTTCCCCTTCACCCTGGCAGGGCAGGCCTGTGCTGCTGTGGGGCTCCAGCAGCACCTCAGTCCTGTGCCAGAGGGGATGGCTGCTCTGTGTTCCCTGCGCAGGGAAGGTTTGGTGCAGGCAGATCGGGATCCCAGCACGGTTTGCACTCACGTCAGCCAGACTGGGGGAGCAGGAGGATGAAGCTGTCGTTCAAACATCTGCGTGGGATCACCCTGTCTGGGCTGGTTTCACGCTGGGGTTTTGGGTTGTGTTTCTGCTGCGGATCTCCGGGTGGGAAGGGTTCAGAGCCACTCTGCTGCCTCACTGAGGGCTGTTCTGTTCCCCGGGGCCTGGGGACACTGGCGGGTGGGCATGCATGAGCTGGCCCCAGCGAGGACGGGAAGGCTCCACACCATCTCTGGGGCTGTGTGAATGCCCACAACATCTGGCTGGTCACCTTTGACTGAAGCATTCCCTGCACAGCAGCTCCCATGTCCCAGCAATCCACCGTGTCCCGCTCCTGTTGGTTTGAAATGGATCTCTGCAGTATCTCTTCTTTTCTCCAGACTCTGCTGCTGCTCCTTTGCCTGGTGTCCCTCCTGGGACTCTGCACTTGGAATTTTACTTTCCTTCACAGCCTGTCTGTGTGGTTTGTGACTTTTCCAGAAGGATTGGCCCTTTTGGCATCTCTATGGCTGCCAGCTGGGAGGTCACTGGGCTGTGGGGGCCAGCAGAGCAGACTGAGCCCTGGCAGAGGTGTGTGACAACCTCTGAATCTGTCCCTAGCCCTGGAAGTCCAGGGAAGCCCTAGAAACCAGGGAGCCAGCAGGTGACGGGACTCCTGCACCTCCACACCACCTCTGCAGAGATTCCTGCTCCCATGGTGCAGATCAGCTGCTGAACAGGATGATGAGTTCCTGGGAATGGCAGCCCTTGGAGACTCTGGCACTTGAGTGTGAAACCCATGTCCTTCTCAGGATGTTTGGAAGCTGCAACCTCAGCTGACCAAGCCCTGCTCGTTACTGGAGAATTGTTGCTGGAAAGCCAAGCTCTGCTGACCAGTTGTTGCAGGGAGGTGAGTAACCTGAGCTGGGGCTGAAGCACAGGTTTGAATCACCTTTCCTGGAAGCAGAGCTGTGGGCACTGCCTGTGCTGAGGGCAGGGTTTGGTGCTGGTGAAATGTGGGACAGTCCTCCGTGGGAATGCACCTTGCACTGAGTCACCAAGGAATCATGAAGGAGCAGGACGGAGACTGCCTGTGCCAGGGAGTTTCCAGGGCTGGGGCACTGCCTCTCTGCCCTGAAAAGAGTTGCCAGAATTCTCTCAGTCAGCAGCTGGGGCATGGCCCTGGAAATTTTGCCTCGTGCACATCCTCCAGCCGTGATCTCCCCTCTCTCCTCCCCTGCAAATCCATTCCTGGGGCTGCTGCAGTGCTGCCTTCTCGTCCCCGCTGCTGCTCATCTCAGCCATTTGGTGGATGTAAAATCTGCCTAATTTCCAGTTTAAACTTAATTTATGGTGGGTTTATCCCTACTTGGTGTTGTTCCAGGCTTGCCCATTAGCTCCTATTCCTGCAGCACGTAAGGGCTGGTTTCCTCATCCCTGCATTTCCCCCAGGAATGAGGGGCCAGATCCCGCTCCAGTCCCACACCCAGCTGGGAAGGGGCACGGAGGGTCCGTGTGTGTGTGTGTGTGTGTGTGTGAGACCCCTCTAACCCCAGCTCTTGGCTCTGGCTCCTGCTCGGATGAGTCAGCCCGGCGCTGGCTTAGCGCTGAGCGAGGCTCTGCCAAGCCCGGCTTACCTAACGCCGCAGGAATGCCTGGCTCAGCGGGGCTCCTGGGCTCTGCTCCGACACCCGGGCGTGCTGCGAGCCGCGTTTGTGGCCTCGGGCAGCGCTCCGTTTGGGAAAGCTGGGAAAAGGCTGCACAATCCCAGACCTTTGCCCTGCAAGAGGCTCCTCAAAGTGAGACCCGCAAATCAACCCCAAAGCGCCCAAAAAGAGCAGGGTCTGCTCATCCTATTTACGTCATCCCTGCTGGGCCCAGCAAGAAGGGCAGTGTGAGGACATCAACTCCTGCTCCTCTGGGATTTTCACTGGCGTTTCACCCTGGTCCCTCTGTTGGGTGTGTAGGCGGCCCCGGTGTCTCCCCTGGTTGGGTGTGAATCGATGAACCCACCAAACTGCTCCTGTCCTGCTGCCCTCGCTGGGAACAGACAGCCTGGGTGCCACCCCTGCCACTGAGCCGGGCCTCTGCAGCTGCTGAGGGCGAGGGGGTGGCTCATGGGCTTGGCCCAGGTGCCCTCCTGTTGGTGAGAGCAGTAACATCCGTGTGATCTGTGTCTGCAGGTGATAACACGAGTTGCCCCATGTTGAGACTCCCACTCCACTGCTGATGGCGGTGAAAGTTCCATGGGAAGGTGATTTCCACACCCGATTCTGTGCTGTGCTTCCTTCAGCAGAGCTCCAGTTTGGACTGGCAGGTTCTCTGGTGGGAAAGGCGGCCGGGAGTGCTCACCTGGGCAAAACCTTCCACGCGCAATTGTCCTACAAACGAAGTGACCAGCAGCACTGATGGTCTCCCAGTGCCCTGCCGCATTCCCAGCACGGTTCCCGAGCACTCTGTGCATGTGAATTATTTAAGCCTCACTGTGGTCCTTGGAGCACAGGAAGGCGTTGAGCTGAAACTGCCTCTGACAATGGAAAACAGGGATGGGAGAAGAAAGGGGGAGGCTCCAGCTCCGACCATTCATTCCCCCTCCGTTTCACACCCTCTCATCCTTCCAGCTCTGCCTGTTTGCCTGTCACAACAGCCAGAGGGAACTGCTGGAAGCGCCGCAGACGCGGTTTGATCGCAATCACAACCCAACAGCAGGCAGGACCTGTTGTGCGTCTCCGAGACAATGCGCGGGCTCGGCGAGTGCCACGCATGTCGATGAGGCTGGGGAGCTCCCGGCGGGGCCGAGCAGAGCCGGGAGCCGGCGCCGAGCTCCCCCCCGAGAGAAAGGAGAAGCTGGGGGCAGGCCGGGAGCAGGGGCAGGCTGGCCGGGGCCGCTCGCCCAGGCTCGCACACGGGCGCGCTGCTCACCCGCGCACGCCCAGCTCCCGGTGCGGCTCCTCGCCGCTCTTTGATTCGCGAGGGAGGAAATAAGAGCTCGTAGGAGCGGCACAACAGCAGCTGTTGGCTGGCAAGATGTGCTGACAAAATTGGACGGGGGGAAAGAGAGAGAAGGAGAGAGATCTCCGATCGGTTTCGCCGCCTGGGCTGGACCTGCTCCTGGCGGAGGAGCGGCGGAGGAGAGGGAGGAGGATGAGCAGCCCCTCCATCCCCGGGAAGATGGAGGCTAAACCTTTGTTCAACGTGCAGAAGGCTCTGGTGCAGCCCGTGCAGATGTGCATGTTGGATATCCCCCTGAGCGTGCAGGATGACGATGTGAGTAGAGGGCTGGGGCCGGCCCGGGGACACGGGGGGGTGCGAGGGGCAGGGAGGTGCTGTGACCCCACCCCGGCACCGGCCCGGGGTGGTGAACTTGTGGCGAAGTTGACGATGCCAGGAGCTGGCACCGCCTCCAGATGCGAGCGTTTCCTCTCTGAAGCGCTGTGTCCCGAGGCAGGCTGTGGCGCTTGCCAAACGCAGGGCACCAAAACGAAAGGAGGGCTTTGGGAGGGAGGAGAAGCCCGGCTGCGTGGAGCGAGAGCCGTGCCGAGGCTCGGTGCGAAAGGGAGTGTTCGCTGTGCGCGTCCTGGCTCTGCTGGCCTGGAGAGGCTGGGCTTGTGAAGCCTTGGGAGGCAGCTCTCCACGCTCCTTGGTGGCTGCCCTGCCTGGTGGCACCGTCGCCATCCTGGGCTCGGGTCCTGCCCTCCCCGCTCTGCTGCAGCTGCGGGGTTTGGTTCACCACGCAAAAATTGGCGTGGATTGCAGCATTGAGGGAGGCAGAGCTTTCCCAATGTGGGTCAGGGGATTCCTGCTGAGGGCTCCTCTTGCCACCTTCACTCTGCCCCCTGCAGAAACACACCCCGAGCTGACTGTGCCGGAGGGACCCTGGGATAAAGATACTGGGGAACCCAAAATCAGGGGCGATGCTTCTTAGGGCTGGTGGGTGGTGAGTGGTCGTTGTCCCACCTGTGTAAGGGTTTTGGGTGTGATCCGGATGCTGTTAAAATTTGAGGCCAAACTGGCTTTGATTTTTGGAGCAGGGAAAGCCCATCTCTTGCTGGATGTGCTCAGGGCGTGTAGTGTCACTGCAGGAGCCTTAAATCTGGATTTTCTGTCACAAGCACCGCTACCTTCTCTTCAGCATTGTCTGTGTGTTTAAAGAGGTGAAAGGAGAGCACAAAAACGAGCCCAGCTCCCCGGGAGGAGGGAGCGCTTTCCTGCAGGGCGGTGTGCTGGATCCCGGCAGGGCTGGGGAGCCCCAGCCCAGCATCCCGAGTGTCCCTGCAGGCACAGGGGACCTGCAGGGAGCCTCCTATTTTTAGAAACAGCCCGGGGGGCTTTGCCAGGATCGGCAGCGTTGCTGCACTAATGAGGATAATGAGGATACCTGTGACGGCCACTGCGGAGCTGCTGGGGTGTGCCGGGGGTGGGCAGGTGCCTCCTGCAGCATTCCTGGGAAGGAGGGAGGGTGGGAGGTGGCTGGAGCGGGGGATGAAGCGGCTGAAGCGGTGCCTGGGTGCTTTATTCTCCTTCGGCTCGATTCCTAAGCAGCAGATTTCTCCAGGTTTAGGGCAGGCCATCCCCATTCCTGCTCAGCAGTGCTGGGCTTCCCTGCGGCCCCTGCTGCAGCGAAGGGGGATCCTCAGGGTTTGCCTGACACAGGTGGAGGCTTCCCTGCTTCCCTCCCTGTGCTGGGCATCAGCTGGGACCCGGCACGGGGAATGCCCTGGCCTGGGTCACTCAGGGACCTCTGCTTGCTCATCCTGTTCCTGGTTTTCAGCAGAAAAGGGAAATATCTGTTAAGGAGGCTGTGCAGTATTTTAGTACTGGGCTTTTTTCTCATTTGCTTGGTTGGGTTTTTAACAATTCCTACGAGCCCTCTGGAGGCTGCTGGGTGACAGCCAGGCTCTGGTTGGTAACTGGCACATCAGGGTGTCCCCAGAGCTCAGGTCATGGCTGGGACATTAGTGCAGGACAGGAGAGGTTAGGGCTTCCCTGGGGAAACCCCAGCTGCCAGGGGGGTCACACTGGGTCTCCAGCATCCCCATTTTCTCATTTCCCAGCCTTGCTCACTGGTGCGTTCACCCCCTGCCCTCTCCTGCACTGGGCAGAGCGGGATGAAACCCCTGGGGGTGAGCAGTGTCTGGCAGCCCCCGTGAGCAGGAGGTGGAGCAGGGGCTGCTCTGCCTCTCCATGCTCGTGTCCCCCTGCTCTGAGGCTCAATTCCCATTCCTGGAAATCAGGACCACAGCAGGTCCCATCGCTGGAATCTCCGTCTGCTGCAGAACACAGACTGGGAATTTCCCCAGCAGGGAAACCCTGAGTGGTGCTTTTGTCTGTGGGGTGATGGAGAACCTCCTCTTTCAGAGCTGAAGCATTCCCCAGCCAGGCAGGGTTTGGAGTCTCACACCCACCTGCAGGTCCCTGCTCATCTCCTGCCGTCGCTTCCCGGGCTGCGTGGGCAGCGTGGAGGGAGCAGTGTTGGCATTTCCCCCTCTATTTCAGGGCTTTGATTTCTATTTCAGGCTCGTTAATTTCCTTTCTTTTTGGAGATGACACAGGCAGGTTGGGAGAAGTTTAGGGGCTGCATTAGCTGGGGCTCTTCTGCAGGATTCTGTCTGTGTCACTCACATCTGGGCCATCCCTGTGGGAGGGCCTGGCTTCAAAACCAGGCTTTCCTCCTGCTGCAAAGCCATCCACTGAACACACCACTGACCTTTTCCAGGCTGGATTCCCAGCGAGCAAAGCTTTGACTTCAAAAAGGAGCAAGGCAAAGCCCAGGCTGGGGACACCTCACAAAAACTGGAACATCTGGGTCAAGTCTCTTCTCCCAGGGCAGTAACTCTGTTGGGTTCTCATCTCGTATTCCTGTTTTTCAGGGAAACTGCTCTCCCCCAGCAATGGACTGGGTCTCCTTTGGGGGACATTTCAGCACCAGGCAGGTGCTCATGCCCACGCTCAGTGGGTGGGTGGGGGTGAGCATCCCCCCCAGGTTACCCCCAGTGTGGTGCTGTGGATCAGGCAGGGGAGGCTCTCATTTCTGCCTCCCTTGATCGCTTTCAGCGGGGCTGGCAATCCCCCCTTTCATAATTCAGCCACAGCAGTTGCGAAATTGCCCAGACTGCCTCTTTTGCTACGATGGGGAGGGATTTCCAAAGCTCTGCTAATAAAAGAGCAACAGTCTCTATGTGTGGAAGGTGGGGAAATCAATGAGCAGGCTGTTGCAAGTGATATAACGGCTTTTTGTGGCATCCCAGGCAGCTCCCTGACAAGATGGAGCTTTATGGCTCGCTGTTTGTCAGCTCCATTGGCGAATCCCCTCCTTGGCAGGGAGCAGTGAGCGATGTCCCGTGGGGGGGATGCTGCTGCCCACTCCCAGCGCATCCCTCCTGCCTGCTGGGCCGCTCCACCCCTGGCTGGGCACCCCAGGGCACGCCGGGCTGATGCCATGCAGCGCTCACAACGTTGTGTCACGATGGAAAGCGCTGGGAAAGCCCCCCTTGCTGCAGGGTCAGGGGAGAGCAGCACGGCCGGGGCTCTCCCAGCACTGCGGAGTGAGAAGCGATCAGGGGAAAATCCCCTTGTCCTGCCTGCAGTCTCCACAGCCTGTCCTGGCGGTCTCCCCATCTTCGCCTCCTTCCTTTCTCCTCTCTGATGTCCTAATAAGTGCAGTCGGTCTGACTTCAAAGTGGTTAGCAAATATTTTCCACTCCAGTGAGCTAATTAGTTAAATTACATTTCACATGCTAATTTATTCCTTTAATATTATTATTTTTTTTCCCTCAGCATACTGAAATACAGGAGAAGATAAAAGCTTGGTTTGACCTTAGAGCCAGGCTCAGAGGAGCTGGAGATGGGAACTAATGATTCGTTCCTGGGTTTGCTGTGGCACACGCTTATTCCCTGCCGCATTTGAGACCTCATTCGGCGGAGTTTTAAGAGTTTTAGCTGCCTGCAACCCGGGCATCCTGGGTGAAACGTTGTCCTGTGGCACAATGAAAACTTTCAGACCAGCAGTAATGAGCTGCTAATTTCCGCTTCATTGTTCCTGTCCGCAGCACCGGTATCACCTTGGAGCGCTGCAGAAATAGCCAATTAATCCCTGCAGAACTGGGTGGGAATGGTGTTACTTCCCCCGTCGGGGCTGGAAAGGCTTTAACTGGGAGTCAAGCAGGGCCAGGGAGCTGATGCTGGTGTCAATCCCGGGCTGAAGTGACAGCTGCCAACGGCCCCGTGGTGAATCAAAAGTCTGCCGTGTCTGTATCAAAGGCTGTTTCTTTTCCACTGCGTGCATATGGTAGATGTTATCAAGAGGGAGGAGCTGAAAATGAGCTCTAGGACCATTTCCTGACCACGGCTGCAGTCAAAAACAACAAATCCCTCCATCCCTGCTCTTGGCCAAACTCTCCTTTTCCCTCAGGCAAATCATCGCTTGGTTCCTTTGGAGATAACGAGAAACTGTGGAAAAGACCCCCAGGTTTAATTCTCATCTGTAAGGGCAGAGATTTAGGAGCACTCTGTGAAGTCTTGGGATTTCTGGGAATTGCCCTGGCAAGGCTGAGGGCTGAGCCCATCCCACACCATTTGTTTGCGTCCAGCTCTGAATCCACGCGGCCATGAACAAACACACTGCTTTGTGCCTCTGGCTGATGCTGTCCCAGGAGCTTCTGGGGTGGTGGCAATCCCTGTTTCCAGCCCTTCAGAGAGGGAAGAGTTGGTGTGAGGGCTGAGCCCTTACACTGGTTTGAAAGGAACGGGGCAAAGGGTCCCCAGTTGCTGCTGTTTGGGTCACTGGTGCTAAAACATCCAGAGTCTCCACCTGTGCCTGTGTTCCCACAGTGAATAAACATGAGAAACACAGCCCTGGGAGTGCCAGGCCAGTAATACCAAGGTTGCTACAAATAAGCAGGTAGCAGGCTGGTGTTGATGCAGACGAGAGTTGCTGAAGTAGAGCACAGACCTCTGGAGCCTCAGCCAGCATCTGACGCCGCTCCTGGGCTACAGCCTGTCTTGGGGCTCAGGCTGGCCGAGGGCTTGTCATTATTGCCTGAACTCTGTCACCTCTGGGACAGGCTGGCCGCAGGTTTTGGGATGCCTGGTGCTCACCAAACATCTGTGCCTCGCCCATGTGTGGCCACACCAGCGGGTCTGTGCTGGTCACCCCACGTGTGCTCACTGAAGGGGCTGGAGTGGCCTGGCCAGCTCTCACTGCTGCCCTGGGAGACTTACTGGAGCAATTGAAGCTGTGCTAATTCTCTGCGTACTGCGAGGCAGAAGGAGCTGATGTTTCCAGTAATTGTTCAGTCGATCTATTTTCAATGTATTTTTCTAAGTGGCCTTTCTGGGTCTGTGCTTGTGAGAAAATAAGGTACAACACCCTGTGCCACATCCCCAGCTGGTGCACATCCATCCATCCATCTGATTTTGGTGGCATTAGAACCTGTCCCTAGCTAAGAATGTGATTTTCAAGGTGACCTCCTGGAGTATTTCTCTGCTTCTTTGCTCTTCCTCCCATCCTTCAGCACCAGCTTCTCTGTCTGAAGCTTGAGGGCAATGTGAGAATTTGCTCCTCGTGCAGCTTTTACTCTGTAGCCGTGGTTCTCCCGGAGGTACAGGCTCTGCCTCTTGCACTTTCCCTCTCTCCAGTGAAATGGGATCTCTTCCCTGCACTTTCAGCCTTCTCTCTGCTCTCAATTTCCATCCCGACCATCCCGTGGGATCAGCAGAGCCTTTCTTGTGGCTCCAGGCACTCCCAAGGCAGCTGCACAGCCAGATCCCTGCAAACCCAGATCCCTGCACAGCCAGATCCCTGCACAGCCAGATCCCTGCAAATCCAGGTCCCTGCACAGCCAGATCCCTGCACAGCCAGATCCCTGCAAATCCAGATCCCTGCACAGCCAGATCCCTGCACAGCCAGATCCCTGCAAATCCAGGTCCCTGCACAGCCAGGTCCCTGCACAGCCAGATCCCTGCACAGCCCAAATCCCTGCACAGCCAGATCCCTGCACAGCCAGGTCCCTGCACAGCCAGGTCCCTGCACAGCCAGATCCCTGCACAGCCAGGTCCCTGCAAACCCAGATCCCTGCACAGCCCAGATCCCTGCACAGCCCAGATCCCTGCACAGCCAGATCCCTGCAAACCCAGATCCCTGCACAGCCAGATCCCTGCACAGCCAGATCCCTGCAAACCCAGATCCCTGCACAGCCAGATCCCTGCACAGCCAGATCCCTGCAAACCCAGATCCCTGCACAGCCCAGATCCCTGCACAGCCAGATCCCTGCACAGCCCAGATCCCTGCACAGCCAGATCCCTGCACAGCCCAGATCCCTGCACAGCCAGATCCCTGCACAGCCAGGTCCCTGCAAACCCAGATCCCTGCGCAGCCAGATCCCTGCACAGCCCAGATCCCTGCACAGCCAGATCCCTGCACAGCCAGGTCCCTGCAAACCCAGATCCCTGCACAGCCAGATCCCTGCACAGCCCAGATCCCTGCACGGCCAGATCCCTGCAAATCCAGATCCCTGCACAGCCAGATCCCTGCACAGCCAGATCCTGCACAGCCAGGTCCCGGTGCTGGCTCCATCCCTGCCCCCGGGGCTGGGCACCCTGACTCACGGCAGATCAGCCACAGAGCAGCTGCCTCCTGACAGTTTGGCTCAGTTAGGGCCCGTCAGTGCAATTTGCTGTTGTCTGTCCCTGAGCAGCGGGCTCGGGGCAGCGCCGGCAGAAGCAGCTGCTGCAGGAGTGTGCCGTGAGCGCTGCCAGCGCTGCCCAAGTGTGCTCAAATAAGGCAAATCCAGTTGCTGACTGGTTTGGCACGGCACAGGCCGTTTGCTGCCTGCGTTGGGTCTTTGCCAGAGCACGGGCACTGTTTGCCCCTGGCCGTCCTGCCCTCCCTGGGCGGAGGTGCTGAGTTGGAGGTGTGGGTGCTGCCTGCCCTGGCTCCATCCCCTCCTCTGCACAGCCTGCCATTCCAGCTCCTGCAGGGACAAGGCTGCCATCAGCACAGCCATTGATCTGGAGTGTGCCAGGGGAAATGGAGTGTTTGCCCCACTCACAACCCTTAACAGCAGAGCACGGGTGTAACCGCGGGCATCTCCCACCCAGGGACTCCATCTGAGACCACCCCGTGTAATTACCCCGTGTTTCACAACCCCTGGGGCTGTGCAGCAGCAGAGACATCTGAGAGTGGCAATCCTGAGTGTGCCTGACACGCCTTGAGCTGGACCCTGCCTGTGCCACCACAGAGCTGGTGGCACCGCTCCTTGCTGACACCAGCTGTGCTCTGGTGGCCCGTGGCATCACTGAAACGTCCTCCTGTCACACACAGCCTGCAGGGCTGCTCCTCGGGCAGCACTGATGAGCCCCGCGGCTCTGGGCTCGGCTGCAAAGCCATCACACAGCTCTGGAGCATCCCCTGGCCCTCGCTGCTTGCTGGTGTCCTCAACAGGAGAGAGCAGCCTGCTTTTGTTAGGCACTGCCAAGCACAGATAGGCACCACTGCTGCCTCCAGGCAGGGCTGGATTTAGCCATGGGAGCTCCAAATACTGCTGAGAAAAGCCCTGGCCTGTATCGGCTGGATTTGGCCACTGCTGGCTGTTAAATGCTGTTGAGATGCAAAGAGCATCTTTGGTTTCAGGGCAATCGCTCATGAGGTGGTAGAACCCTCCAGGGAAGGGGGGACAGCCAGGTGCAGCTTGGTGTTGGCTCTTTTGTGAACCTGGAGAGCTTTGTGGTGCCACCACTGCTGGAAGGATTGGCCCCACTGATGGTTCTGGGGAGAACCAGCTCCACAGTGGGGTTGGTTCTCCCCAGATCCTCCTGCCTGCCCCATCATATGACAATGGTGTAACAGGACAGGCAGGGCTGCTGGGTCACTTGGGGCAGAACTTGTGATATTTGGTATTTTTAACTCTGGGCTGCTGGAGTCATGTGCGTGGCATCACTCGTGGTGTCTGGAGAGGGCAGCACGTGGTGCACCCCAGTGTTGTGGTCCAGAGCTCAGGCTTTGGGGCATCACCTCCTTAAAGATGCTGCTGAAGGCCTGAGTACAAGAACCTCAAAGGCTGTTTGCATCCAAAATCTGATTTGTTGATTTTCTTGTGTCACCTCTGTGCAGGCATCTCCTCAGCCCTGTGTCCTCACTCCTCCCCTGGCTTCTCTGGGCTTGTGCTGGGGTTGTCCCTGGATGTGCTGGGGCTGCAGCAGCTTTTGGCAGCGGAACATTGGGTTTTGGCTTCCACTTGACAGCTCAGGAGTGGGAAACACCCAATCCAAATCCCGCTGACAGCTGCCTTTGTAATTCAGATGGTGTGAGCTCCCAGGGAACAGCTGTGAGCATCAGGCCCTTCACCTGGAGGCATAGAGGAGCTGTTTGGGAGGACAGGGCTGGTTTGGGTGTATTGAGGAGCTGTTTGGGAGCACAGGGCTGGTTTGGGTGTATTGAGGAGCTGTTTGGGAGCACAGGGCTGGTTTGGGTGTCTTGAGGAGCTGTTTGGGAGCACAGGGCTGGTTTGGGTGTCTTGAGGAGCTGTTTGGGAGCACAGGGCTGGTTTGGGTGTATTGAGGAGCTGTTTGGGAGGGCAGGGCTGGTTTGGGTGTCTTGAGGAGCTGTTTGGGAGGGCAGGGCTGGTTTGGGTGTGACAATCTTGGTAGTGTCTGGCTGTGATGTTGGTGACAGGGAAATGCAGTGCTGACCTGACACGAGGGGGCTTCCTCTCCTCCCTGCCAGGAAAGCAGCACCCAAAAATCTCCCTTAATAACCCCTTTCTGCTCATCCTTCTCCCTTTAGGCTCCCGTGTGCATTGCTCAGAGAGTGAGGGGTTTTTCTTTCATCACAGGGCCCTCCCAGCACTTCTCCTTCCCATACTGGAAACCGAGCGCGAGTTAGAAACTGCAACCCAGCGAAGAAGGAGGGGCAATGTGGTTTGTGGTGCCAGAGCCTGGGCTGGCCGAGCGCAGCAGCTGGGAGGCACTTCTGGGGGCTCTGGGGAGAGGAGCTGCTCCAGTCCTGGGGGGCCTGGCAGTGTTGTGGTCGTGGCTCGGGGAGCCCCTGACCAGGGGGATCCTGCCTGGGCAGTCCTGGAGCTGTCTGGAAGCAGGAAATGGAGGCTAATCCCTCCCCACCCAGCTGTGTGCAGAGCAAGAGGGAATCAAAAGCAGCTGAAAATCCCGGATTTCCCTTTCTGTTTGGCGGAGAGGGATGCGGGAAGCACAGGGGAGGAGACAGACAAGTTAAGTGGGAGCAGCTCCACCTTTTCCCAACGCCTCTGCACCCACAGCCCCTGGGGGGAACTGGCCCTCCCAGCCCTCCCCAGCTATTTATTTATCTATAATCGAAGACCTGGCTGCTGCCGACAGTCCAGCTGGCCTCAGAATGGCACCGGACCCCGTCTGAGACCTGTGACACAATTCCACTCCCAGGGGCTCCCGAGTGCCAGCTGTGCCCTGGCACACCCGCCCTGCGAAGGAGCTTTGTCAAAGGTGACTCTCAGCTGGGGCTGGGGCAAGGAGGGCGAAAGGGAAGCTCCCCAGGGGTTTGGCTGTTGTGAGAGATGACTCAGTGCATGCCCTGGCTGGGTGGCACCGTCTGTGCCACCGTGTTACGTGGCCACGTGTCATGGAAACCCTGACGCTGCTCGGTGCCCGCGTGGCACGAGTGGCATTGGGAAACGAACCCTCGATGCGTTTCAGGGCTGATCCTCACTGCTGGGGTTAAAGAGTCACCCTGCAATGGTGCTGGCAGCTCAGGAGGGGATGGATCAGGCCGTGCCCTCTGTGCCACGGGAGGCAAAGAGGGGGGAAGCTCCTCAGGGCCCCACTGCAGTGAGAGGCTGGGTGATCCCCTCGGGGGGCAGCTTGTCCCGCTGTCTGCCCCCTGACCCCACTGCAAGAGCTCAGGTCATGTTTCCTCACTGGTTTCCCTGCAGTTAGGGGAGCCAGAAGAGCTTAAAATCTAATTTCCTACCAAAGTCAGGCTGCTGCTGTCACGGTGTCCCTCTGGCTGTGCCCTCTGTCCCCAGATGACTTCTGAACCCGTCGACCTGTGCAGGTCTGGCTGAGGGCTCGCAGATAATTAAGTCTATGCAGAGATGATGAAATGAGATGGCTGAGAGGAGGAAAAGAATCTTGTAAATGGCCCAAAACATCTGTAGCATGAGTTCATGTATTATTAGACACCAGCAAATCCACGTGGGAGATGCTTCTTACAAACACTTAACCGCAAAAACATTTTCATTCTCGGTTCGTGCATTTTTAGGCACCAAAAGCAGTCTTGAGACACAGAACCATAGGAAGCAACACAAGTAGTTTCAGTGCTCATGGGATAACCTTTTATTTTAATAAAACCTGAAATTCTTTTGGCTCTCAATGTGACTCCCAGAGCCAAGGCTTGAAGGAAAAACAACATAAATCATGGCCTCGAAAGTAAAGAGTTGGGAGGGTCGGCAGCACTGTGGCCGGGCTCAGCCGTGGTGTGACTTGGTGGCACTTGATGGGCTTGTTGATATTTCTGAGGGGACAAACCTGGCCCTCAGCTGCTGGCACATGGTATTGTTTGGGAGAGCACTGCTCTTCCAAGCCAAAACCCCCACAACGAAAAGAGTTCTGCTGGCCATGGAGAGAGGCCCTGGAGTAACTTCCCCCTCTCAAACAATGCGGAGCGGAAACGTTTCAAAGTGGTAATTACCAAAGGGAAAATAATTTTTTTTTTTAAACATCCTTTGCCTGAGCGCCTAACAATACCTGGGAATACTGAAAGACTTTTCCAATCCTTAATTGACTTTTCAGCCATGTCACTGTTTGTTTCATCTCTGCAATAGCCAGCTCGGGGCTGGGCAGTGAAACTTTCCCTTTCCAGCTCTTGCCAGCCCCTTTTCCCGACTCTCACGTGGCCAGCACCAGTAAGTGTGTGCTCAGGCTGTTACAGCAGAATGTTTTCATGTCCCCTCACTGCATCCCTGCCCAGCCCGTGGTGAATTTGGCCCAGGTGACTTGGCAGGGGCCGTGCAGTGTCAGCACCAGGGCGTGCTGGCTGCTGGTCCAGCTGCCGGACGTCTCTGCTGCTGCTGCTCCTCCTGCAGCTCCTCTCCCTCATCCCTGAGGCTGTTCTGGCCCTCTGGCTCCTCTCTTGGCTTTCAATCACATCAGCTCTTCACTCTGCTGGAGCCTGGCTCCAAGGTTTCACTCCTCACTTCAGATCAAGCTTTCCTGCAGCCTCCCGACGTGTCTGGGCTTTGATTTATGCTTTCCCTGACGTTTGTGCGGTCAGAGGAGATACAGGACCATTGTTGGAACATCCTTTTCATATCCCCTCTTAAGGGGCTCTGTTCCTGTTGAACTGGGTTTCTTGTTTTCAGCAATCTCAGTTATTTATTGGTGTTATTAATATTGTGTGTGTGTAAGTTTGCTGTTGCTGTGTTTATCCCCAAGATCCGGCATTTAAATCCGTTCCACCTTATTCCTATACTGAGATAACTCTGCAAATCTGTTTTCTTTTCCTACCTGTATCTCTTCAGATCAACTCAGCACCTTACAACCTGTTTGGCTCCATTTTCAAGCTGGCCTTTGGATATACTATAATCTTGTGCAAGCTATCAACCCCATGTGCTTCTTCCCTGTGCCTGTGCTGTGGCATCGCTTTTCTCTTGGACTTCTCAGCAGCTCTGTGGCATCACTCCCTCCCTGTGTGTGTCCAGGCACGTCCTTCCAGCAGCAGGGCAGCACCTGGTGCTGGGCAGGTTCAGGGAGCTGAGTCTGTGCTGGGGTGGTGACACAGCCTGCATCCCTGTCCCCAGGGGAGCAGCAGTGTGGGGTCACAGCACGTCCCCAGGGATGCCCTGCATGTGCTGGCACCTGGGCAGGGGGCAGGGGCAGCCTCTCCTGGCCTTCCCTAGCCCAGCAGAGCCAGTGGGAATAAAACTGGAATAAAGCAGGAATAAAACTGGAATAGAGCAGGACTAAAACTGGAATGAAACTAGAATAAAACTGGAATAAAGCTGGAACGAAACTAGAATAAAACTGGAGTAAAGCTGGAACAAAACTGGAATAAAGCAGGAATAAAACTGGAATAGAGCAGGACTAAAACTGGAACGAAACTAGAATAAAACTGGAGTAAAGCTGGAATAAAGCAGGAATAAAGCTGGAACGAAACTAGAATAAAACTGGAGTAAAGCTGGAACAAAACTGGAATAAAGCAGGAATAAAGCTGGAACAAAACTAGAATAAAACTGGAATAAAGCTGGAATAAAGCAGGAACGAAACTAGAATAAAACTGGAATAAAGCTGGAATGAAGCAGGAATAAAACTGGAATGAAGCAGGAATAAAACTGGAATAAAGCTGGAATAAAGCAGGAATAAAACTGGAATAAAGCAGGAATAAAGCTGGAATAAAGCTGCCCTGTTGCTCTCCTGGCTGGATGCACGGGCCAGTCCCAATTCCCCATCTGTAGGCACAGGTGAGGTGGGTGTACCTGTCCCTGCAGCAGCACAGCCCACCAGGCTGGAGCTTGGCCTGGGGTAGGAGCTGAGGAGGAGGAGGAGGAGGAGGAGGAGGAAGAGCTGCTCTGCCAAGCAAAGTTTCCCTGTTATCCACTGGGATTTCTCAGTAGATCAGTTTCCAGAGCCTCTTGTTTCTGGGGTTCTCCTTTTACACGACTCAGCTGAACGTGTCATTCTGGCTGGTTGTCGTGGGTGGAAAATTGTACTGCCTGCCCTTGGATGTGTTTTGGAAAGGTGAGCAGAGCCAGAGCCTTGCTCT